>NC_137795.1:41632116-42857116 GCF_963383645.1 Muscardinus avellanarius | reverse complement strand
ACATACATTAATGCAAGTATATTATTCAATCATGCTGAAAACAAAATATCTCTTTTTTTTGCAAACCAACTTATGTGGGTGTTTTATCCTCTATTTTAGAATGGAAAACAAAACTCTTTTTCATTCTATCTGTGGAAATCTGCCCTTCATGTGACCATCTGCAAGGGTACCATATGTATAGTATGCACAACCTTATTCTTTGTTATACAAATCCTAAATAATTTAAAAAGCTGAGCAAGGGCCGAAGGTAGAGTAAGAGTTAGAATGCTTCTAGGTTCAATCCCTAGTACCCCTCCCAACACAAAAAATAATTTACATAATAGGAAATAATTTTCAACAGTGGATTACGAAATACAGAGTGCTTTCAAGTAGAATCAATGATGAGAGTATCTAAGTTAATGTCTGAAATCAGATTAATTTTAAATATATAACATAAATGAGAATAAGTGTGATTTTAAAAAATGAGAATAGAATCAATCGCTCAGGTTAGGGTTGCTATTTCAAGGAGTCACCTTGGAAAGCTGTGAACTTATCTGGAAAATTCTATCATTTGTCAAAGTGTTTTTGAGGCCCCTCTATTGAAGTCGGCCCGGTTCATTTTCGACCTGCATCTCCTTACTGCACGGTAGTCACATTTTTGTTATAGATGATATTGCCCTTCACGGGCACTTTATTACCGAACTTGACTCAGGGTGAGTTTTTGTTTGTTTATAAATGTACAAGGATGTGGTGCTGGCAATTCCAAAATATTGTGTGTGGTGCCATCCTCTCTGGAATGGTTATGTACCTCTCTTCCCACCCCAGGACAACTTAAATTTGTAATTAGGAAAGACTAAACTGGGTGATTAATATGCATTTTCTCAATTATTCTTCCCCAAAGTCCTATCAAACTGGTATTATCTCTGTAATCTAGATGAGGAAACAGAATTAAAATGTGTGACTTAAGATCCCTTAGAAAAAATAAAAAAATAAAATGTGAGCTCAAGCTCTCTTTTTAGAAAATCCCTTAGAATTAGTGAAGAATTAGGATTTATTTGGCAAAAAAACCTTATTTTTCTCCTACATCCTGGTATCTCCTTCCAAGGTAACATCATTTGGAATGACAAGTCCTGTTGTGTTTGTGTGACAATTCAGTCATGTTATTTTTAAAAGACATTGTAAACTTGTGACAATGCACCAGGGATATATTTAACATTCCGTTAGTGATTATGTAGTTTTGAGAGATGAGGAAGAGGGAACAAAGGTTATAGTTTATGCACAGAAAGCATTGTGATAAGAAAGCCAAACAATATGGGGTACCATTGACAATAGTAACATTTTACTTCCCAGGGTTACAAAACTTCGCCTCATTAAACAAGATCTAGCAAATGGGCCAATAAGAAGTTAATCCCATTTCTATCAAGTAGACTTTAAGAGTAAATAAGCCAGCCTGGCGTGGTAGAGCACATGTGTAATACCATACTTGGAAGGCTGAAACAGGAGGATCCGTTGGTTTGAGACCAGCTTCTGCAACCTAGTGAGAGAGACCCTGTTTCAAAACAAAAAATTAAAAATGGGCTGAGGATGGGAGTAAATAAGACAGTGAGACACGAGCCTGTGATTTCATTGCTAAAACACTGGGCAGAATGGAATGGATGTGGACCAGACATGACTTGAATGTCTACTTATGGTGGTGTTTGAAGACAAAAGAGCCTGTAAACATATAGAGCCCTTGCTTTAAAACATTATGCATCCTCCTTGATTTGTGTGTGTGTGTGTGTGTGTGTGTGTGTGTGTGTGTGTGTGTTGTGCGCGTGGCCTGGGGATTGAACCCAGGGGTATTCAACTGCTGAAATACACCCTCAGCCCTATTTTAATTTTTTAATTTTGAAACTGGATTTTACTAAGTTGCAGAAGGAGGCCTTGCTAAATTGCTGAGGCTAGCTTCAAATCTGAGATTCTCCTGTCTTAGTCTTCCAAGTTACTGAGATTACAGGTGTGCGCCACCATGCCCGGCTTCTTTGATTTTGAAAGAAATCAGAAAATTTGATTTTGAAAGGTAATAGAAATTGCAGAAATGTAACAAATGAGCTATGGCACAAAAGAGATTATCATCCTTCCATGTGCTCTATCAATTAAAAAGAGCAGACATGAGTATATTGCTGTCTGTGTTCCAGGTGGGTAAACAGCTCCTGCTTTCCCTGGGATTTCCTGGCCCTGGTACTCATAGTTTGTCTCCTGGGAGCTTCTAAGTTCTGGGCAAACAAGGATGACTGGTCTTCAGTGCTAGGTTCTAACACTTTATGCTTAGTAACACATTTAAACAGCACAACAACCCTGTGAGGTAGGTGCTATTTATTATTCTGCCTACTTTCCAGATGAAGAAATATTTGTATGGAGAGGTTAGGAAACGTGCCCAGGATCCCATAGCTAGTAGATGGCAGAGTCTGTATTTGAAAGGAGGCAGTCCAGTGCAGTGTGCGACTGCCGCTAAGGAGACTGCCTGCAGGGTGCTGCCTCTCAAGAGTGTCCTGCTATGTAAGAAAGAGAGAAAGAGGCATTACTGGGGACAGAATGTTAGTGGAAAAATACTCCTACTCTCACATTGCTTATGTGGGCTAGGTCGTCAAGAAAACAGGCAGTCGCTAGGTTTGGAAAAGAAGAAATGCTCTTGTCAGAAAACAAGTAGAGTGAGTTATTTGTGTATGCTAGGAAGTTAATTATCACAACCTGAGTGGTTAGGATGGCCTAAGACAATATGTAAAGGACATAGCTCGATGTGTAGGGGTTGGTCAAAACAATGTGTCATTAGCCATGAGTATTAGAACTTACAGGAGAATTAACAATAATAAAAATGGCTGCAGAAAGGTAAAAGTGGTTGTTAAGGGGGAATGGGAACCACTTCCAATGAAGCAGAGGACAGGACAGGGTTATCTGAGGTAGCATCCGATGTATTGTGATTGCCCTAGAGCTCAGGTAGTATTGTCGCAAGTCCATATGCTCTGTGGAAGCCTGGGTGAAATGAACACATACTACTCAGGGCTTCTTGATGGAAGACTCTTAGGCACGTCCATGACAGGATGTTAGTACCACCACCATCACCATCACCACCACTGCCACCACCACCATCACCACCACCGCCTTCACCATCACCATCTCTGAAATAGATGAAAACAAAACAAACCAAAAATATATTTAAAAAAAAAAACTTGTGGTTGAGATCTGGATGGAAACATTTCAAGTGCTGTGTGTACTTATGCTTATATCACTGTGAACCTAATTATAATGTGTAATCAAAAGGCACCAATAAAATTATGTTTAAAAAGTAAGAAATAGCTGGGTGTGGTGGTGCACACTTGTAATCCCAGCATTCAGTAGGCTGAGACCGGAGGATCGCGGTTCACGGACAACCTCAGCTACTTAGTGAGGCTCTCTGCAACTTAGTGAGACCCTGTTTCAAATGAAAAATAATAAAAAATAGGTTAGGGGGTGTAGCTCGGAGTTTGAATGCCCCTGGGTTCCATCCCCAGACCCACAAAAAACAAAAACAAAAACAAACAAAAAGAAACAAAGCCTTTGAAACTATACAATATTTATTTATTTATTTATTTATTTATTTATTTATTTATTTATTTATTGTGGTCCTGGGTATAGAAGTTAGGGGCATTCTATCTCTGAGCTATACCCTTAGTCCTATGTGATTTTTAAAAATTTTGAAACAGGGGCAGGGCATGGTAATTCCAGTATTTAGGAGGCCGAGACAGGAGGATCTCAGGCCTCAGCTACTTAGTGAGGTCCTCTGCTACTTAGTGAGGCCCTGTTTCAAAATAAAGAATAAAAAATAGGACAGGGGGTATAGCTCAAAGATAGAATGATTCTGGATTCAATCCCCTCTACCATACACAAAATATAAAAAAAATAAAATGAAAGAAATTTGAAACAGTGTCTGAAAAGTTACTGAGGGCCTCACTAAATTGTGGAGGCTAATCTCGAACCTTCAATCCTTCTGTCTCAGTCTCCCAAGTACTTGGATTACAGGTGTGTACTATCATACCTGGATTACTATATTATATTTAATTATCCTTGTTTGTTACTATAATTTTCAACCCATAGTAGGTATTTATGCATTAATTGTTTGTTATATAGCTATGCACTTAAAATATTACAACAGATAAATCATTCTTTCATTATAAGAATAAAGGCTTTTTATCATTAACCTTTTAAATTACTTTTGTTTGCTCTCTGAAAAAAAATTGAAGTTGGAATCATTTTTCTAGAAGGCAGAAATTGTGTTATTTTGTTATTATGCACGGGGCTTAGACAGTCTCAGAGCTATTCCCTGATGTAAGCCTGATCAACGAGAGGGTCCTGAAACTGTTACTTGTAGGTTTGCTCAGAACTGTCTTGGGTTTAGCTAGGAAACCCCATAGTCTTGAGCAAACTGGACAGTGGATGGCTCTGGTAGAAGACTGGCTCAGGAGACAGCCAATTCCAACTCAATAGCTTGCCCCAAGCTCTGTGATGTTGGGAAAATGCTTTCTTATTTTGTAGCTTTGGTTTATTAATCTGTAATGTGGTCATGGTAAGAGCAACTACTGTATATTTATTATCTGTCTGGCCTCATTGAAGCTCCTTGCACATAATAAGCACTCAATGAATTTTTAGTGATTATTAGAAAATTCAAAAATTCTGCAAAAGGAAAGGGTTTGTCTGCATGTGTAATTTTCTTGTCTAAACCTGCCATGGCCTTAGTTCCCAGCTTGTGGCACTATTGGGAAATGGTGGAGCCTTTATTATTTTTTCAGATTTTTATTTTATTTTATTTTTAGGTTTTAATTTATTTTTGTATTTTTATGTGGATCTTATTGAAATTGGAATACATTCAGACTGCGTTTGGCGCCCTCCCCCCACCTTCTTCCCCTTCCCACTCCCGACAATGAGTGCCCAGATTAACCATGCTACATTCATATTTTTACATATATTCCAATGTAGCTCCTCCATTAATCAACCTCAGCCTTCCTCCTCTCCTATCCTCCATTCTAGTTTTGCTGAGGTTTCTCCTCCATTATCTGGAGACCCTCTGGTATTCCTAATACTCTCTAGTTTGGGCATATTAGAGAAAACATATGTCCCTTCTCTTTCTGTGCCTGGCTGATCTCACTTAACATAATGTTCTCCAGGTCTTTCCATTTTCTTGTGAATAACATGATTTTGTACTTTTTTATACCTGAGTAGAATTCCACTGTGTGTATTTCCCATCATTTTGCAATCCATTCACCTGTTGATGGAGATCTAGGTTGGTTCTATATTTTGGCTATTAAAAATTGTGCTGGTATAAACATGGGTATGCATATATTACTGTAGTTCTCTGATTTCAACCCCTTTGGAAAGAAACCTTGGAGTGGTATAGCCAGATCATATGGTGGATTCATTCCCAGTTTTCTAAGGAATCTCCACACTGATCTCTGGTGGAGCCTTTAGAAAGTCAGTTCCTAAAGGAAGAAAATTCCACGAGGGGAGGGTCACCCTTGAAGGGGACACTGAGAGCCTCACCTCTTCTGCTTCCTTGGATTTCCAGCAACTACGAGGTGCACAGGACTGCCGACTACGTGCTCCTGCTACGATATACTCTGTCACCAGAGGCCCCAAAACCTCTGAGGCTATGAACCAAAGTATACTTTTCCCCTTATCAAGTTGATTATCTCAGGTGTTTTGTCACAGTGGTAGAAAGTTGACCAAGTCATTGTTCTAGTCCTAGCTATAGCAATGGGTTTTAATGTTTACTCAATATTTTTCATTGTTTGCAATCATGGTAGGATGGATGTTAGGGTGACCAGGTGATTTGCATTGGATGATGAAATTAGAGAAGTGATATGTGTAATATCCCAGTAGAAGCTTTCAAAGCGAGTACATGGTATACCATGCTCTTTTTCCCAGAGATGTCTCAGATAATTGGGATATTATCTTGGTCTAAAATTAAGGACAAAGAGCAAAGGCCCCAGTACACCTGTAATAGGAGCCTTTGTAGATTTAAGTTGATGGAGAATACTGGTTTCGTTAGCACAGCACAGAAGTTGCCTTCTCCAGGGAGGGGACTGACAGCTCCTGAGCAGTGGCCGTCACAGGGACCTGTAGCCAGGCAGAGGCTGACTGACTTAACACAGTGACTGTCCAATTGCTTGTAAACGCAAGCTTATTTTTGACTTCCAATTAGATTTTCAGTTTTGTTAAACAAAAAACAGGTGATTGAAGAGCTGTGTGCATATATGTTTGTATCACACGAACCTTGATACGATGTATGATTGCAGTGTGCTAAGAATAAAAAACAAAATAGTCAGGTGACTTTTTTCCCTCCATGTCTTGGTTTGGCTCGCTTTGGCAATGGTGTCAATATGTAGTACATGGTGTCTAGGTTCTCTTCTGCCTTGGATTCGTTTGCCATTTCTGTGTGATGTCTTTGTCACTCACAACCCTGGCTGCATGGTAAACGCTTCTGAGGAAATCTGAAAAGTACCCACATCCAGGCTGTATCCTAGACTCAGGTTGTTTTGCAGAAGGTCCCAAGGTCATTTCAATGTGCAGTTAGGGGTTTCAGCCTGAACCAGATTGTGCATTCCCAATGAAGGGCTGTGGCCTGAAATTTCAGGATATCCTCTTACATCTGTTGTGGGAGGAAGCCCAGGACACAGAGGGCCATGTGGCACCATGCAGGGAAATGGCTAATATAACTTAGAGAAGGGCAGCAGATGGCCCAGAACAAACACCCAGCAGAGTCTGACACCTTTCTGGAAGGACACTTTAGGGCTCTGGTCGCCAATTAAATTCTTGTAGAATTTAGCACATTTGAAATGTCCACACCCTCAAGCAGATTGGTCTCCTTAAGAAAGAGGGATTGCTTCTTGGTGGGCACACGAAGGCAAGTCCCCCACTGTCCTAAAAGGGCAATGCTGATCTACACACATCACATGCACAGCTCACTCTGGGAGGCGATATCTTGTCTCCCTCTGTTCCTTTGGCTTCACCCGTAGCTGACCTCAGCTCCCTTACTATTGGACCGACTGTTCAGTGTCGTTTTGATCCCGCCTTCCCCCAGCTGACATGCACATCCTCATTCAGGCTCTAGGGTTTTATTTCCGCTGCCATCCTCATTTGTGCTAATGAACGTCTCTCTATTGTTTGGATCTTCTGATCCTGACTCCTGGCGGGCACATGGCGCTAGGATTTGCTGCATCTGGGAGCACTATCCGTTCTCCGCTCTTTGTTGCTTTGCCCACCTGGGATGTTTCTATTTTGCAGCTCAACCTGCCAGCTCGTGCCCACCCAGGCTCAGCGGAGGCTGAGCGAAGGCGAGATCCCCTGCTCTGTGCGGCTTTTGTTGGCCTCCTTGTCCTTTGATACCTAAACACTAATTGAGAGCTGCCTTATTCCGGGAGGAAGCCTTTGCCTCTCTCTGACTCCCTACCTCTGCCACCTTCTCGGAGGGTTTAAATAGATCATATGTGGAAGTTAATTGGAGATAAAAGTTTATAGTTAAGCAGGCAGGTTGTAGCACAATATCCATATAATCTAAAGTAACTGGGGCTCTCTCGAGGTCATTGAAATGTACAAAGTATTCTTCCAATGCATTTTTAAAACGCAGATAAATTGTGTCTCATAAAAAATGCATTATAAAAGGTTCCAATTGGGTCGTTGGATTAAATGAACCTTCAACACCTTGCTAAGGAAAAGGGATGGCGTTTGGTGTGATGGAGTAGTCAACGCTCGGCTTCATACTCTTATGGTGCAGCAATCTTCTGGGAAGACTTTATTTAAAAAGAGGAATAAAAAGAAATAAACCAATGAATGCCTGACTCTGTTAGATATAAAATATTCGTTAAAAAAAGAATAAAAATTTCCAAGATATTCCCAGAAGAAAAATGGTATGTAAAGCTTCTACCTTCATCTGACCTATTTCTATTTCTACAGTGATCCCTAATCCACACCTCCCCCCATCTAATATTCAATTATGCCCCTGAAATTACGTGGATGATAAAAACTCTCTCTCTCTCTCTCTCTCTCTCTCTCTCTCTCTCTCTCTCTCTCTCTCTCTCTCTCTTCTCTCTTCCTCCTGAATAGCCAGTCTTATTTTCTGCTAACGTCACAATTAACAAGATGGGAAGAGCCAGTCTCTGGCCAGTGAGCAATGTAGATGAATGTGAAGAGATGCAATTACCCCATTAATATGTGTTTTAAGAAAGCTATTAAAAATTCTATCAATTTTAAAGCCATTTAGTAGTTTCATATTTGGAGAAGAACTTAAGTCATCTTTAGAAGTACTCAATTCCATTTGAATAACAGTACTGGTACCTTTAGTAAGGAGAGAAAGTTTCTAATCCTACAATGCCTGAATTCTAATGTACATCTCTCTCTTGCTTTTGCTCCTATTTCATTGTATTTTTGTTTCTCAGACCTCTCACTGATTACTCTGTGACGTCCTCAGTTTGTTTTTCAACATAAAGATAATATTTATAGCTGGGTGTGGTGGTGCATACCTGTAATCCCAGTATTTGGGAAGCTGAGTTAGGAAGCTCACAGGTTAGAGGATAGACTCAGCAATGCAAGGAGATTCTCAGCAACCTCGTGAGATCCTGTTTAAAATAAAAAGGGCTGGGGTGTCGCTAGAGGTTGAATGCCCCTGAGTTAAATTCCCAGTGCCACCAAAAAGTTATAAAACTATAAAGAAAACTTTTTAAACTAATATTCTTGCCTGATTATTCTTTATGTATCTATGCCATAATTGTTTTTTAGAATTTAAAGTTTAGGAAGGTAGAATGGCTCTTGCTAACATGATGTTCCTGGATGCTGTTGATGGGAAGCCAAAATAAGGAAGAATTCAAATATGTTTATGTTAAAATGGTTATAGAAAGCATTGAAATCCTTAGGTACAGTTGATATTATCATTTGTGGCAGAGCTTCTTGAAAATAATGTCATACTCACTGCTATTGTTGTCAACAAATTTTAATTGTTAATTTTAATGTCCACTGGAAGAGTCTTTAATGTCCTCTTCCAGAGGACATTAAAATTTTAACTTTTCTCTTGGAGTCCTTCCTTCAAATTCTTACTGGCCAACTAGCTTGTGCTTTATGAAAGCTTTAGCTCTCCCAGGCTGGGTTTCATTCTAATCTCACTTGGACAGAGTCTGCAGGTTTTTTTTTTTTTTTTTTTTTTTTTTTTTTTTTTTTTTTTTTTTTTTTGCAGGCCCTGTAGGGGATAGGGGTGGGGAGAAGGAAGTCAGCTGAGATTCTGGCCTGTGGAAGGTGCTGTGGCAGAATAGGGGTGGCTCTATAGCCAGAGTGCCAGCTTAAACCACTCAAGTCAGAACCTGCTGCCTCTGTGAGAGGGAAGATGGTCTGAAATCAGACCACTGGGCCTTGACCAAAGCAAGAGGTCAGGCCACTAATCCTAACATATGCTAAGCTAACAGCAGGTGCCCCAAATGCCCGTAAATACTCCTGGTGGTACATTCATGACTGGAGTCCAGACCAAAGCATAAAAATGGAGAATGTGAAAATGTCGATTCCAGATCTAGCCTCCTTACTGTCAGGAGGACACAGAAAACACACTTCATATATTTCCTTGGGGAAGGAGAGAGAGTGAGAGAGAGAGAGAGAGAGAGAGAGAGAGAGAGAGAGAGAGAGAGAGAGAGAGTGGACATTTATCCAAAAAGACAGAGTTCCCCAGAGAGAATTAGATTAATTTACAAGAGAAGAATAAATTCAGCTTTTATTACCACTCAGCAGCAGGTGGGTGCTAATGAGGAAGATTAGATTGTTACAGACAAAATAAAGAAGCTGATTTTTCTCCCTGCGCATTTGTGTGGAGTGAGAGAAACTCTGGAAGCCTCTGCTGTGTGTGTGCAGGAGGAATGGGTGGGGAAGGGTTTATCTCACAACTCGAAGAGGAAGGAGTGGAGAAGTTGAGAATTCCAAGCTGGTACTTCTGGTGGTTCTTGAAAATAGTGACCAGTGTTTCCTACCTCCAACTTGCTCTGCTTACACACAAACACTCATCTGTTAGACAGAATAGAAAGGAAAAATGGCTAACTAGAAATATAAGCAGCACACAAAGCAACCACAGGCGGAAACACTGTTCCTAACACCGTTTTGGGAGTCATGAAAGACTTTATTGAGGAAACAGTCTGAGATGTAATGTGAAAGAAGAGTAGATGGTGCGTGAAGATGCGGAGAGGAGATTGTTCAGGAGCTCGGGAGCGAGGCAGGATAAAGCACACACAGAAAATGCGGGATGGCCGTGCTGCCCAGGGTGTCCAGGACCTGAACGGGAGGCATTAGGGAGGGGCCTTGTGAGAGGGCAGGATAAAGAGTTCACACTGCATTCTAGAGGACAGTGGGGCTCGCAGGTGGGTTCAGTTTACCTCACTCCCCTGTTTCAACTCCTTAATGACTCTTTTAGACAATAACTCCTTAGCCTAAGTGGGTCTAGTAATGTTCCTAGATGTTCATGGGAAGAGGTCCCAGGCCATGTAAACTTGAAAAATGCCCTGTTCTATGATTTGGTTGTGGATTGAGTGTCCCCCAAGTGTTCATTTTCAATAAAGGGTTGATCCCTATGATGGGACCTGGGAGGTGGTGATACTTTGTAGGGTGTAGTGGGGCTTAATGGGGAGGTCCTTGGATCATCGCAGGCTTGTTCTTGAAAAGCAATCCTTGAATTTGTTATGAAAGTAGTAGCCTGGCTAGGCATGGTGGCACAAATCTGTAATTCCATTACTTGGGAGGCTGAGACAGGAGGATTGCAGTTTCAAGGTCAGCCTTAGCAATGTAACAAGACTCTCAGCAACCTAGGGAGACCCTGTTTCAAAACAAAAAACGAAATAGGGCTGGGGGCATAGCTTAGGGGTAGAATGCCCTTGTGTTCAATCCCCTTCCTCTCCAAAAGTGGTAGGCCTCCCCCGACCCCCATCCTCTTTGCTCCTACCTACTTCAAGCAAGATGCACCCATGTGCTGGCTCATGAATGCACTGTACCATCTACCATTTGTCATGAGGCCCTTGCCAGAGCTGAGCCAGTGTAGGCTCGATGCCCTTCAACCTCCCAAACTATGACTTCAATAAACCTTTTTTACTCCACAAGAAGCCTGTATCAGGAATTTTGTTATAGTGATGTGGTATTGTTTGAATATGGAATGTCCCTGGAAAACCTCATGTATTGGCTGTGCAATAATGTTCAAAGGTAAAATAATTGAATCAGAGTTCTAATTTCATCAGCAGGTATGTGTATTGATGAATTAATAATTTTTTTTTTTCAGTACTGGGATGGAAACCCGGGGCATTCTACCTCCGAGCTTCACTCCCAGCCCTATTTTTTTTTATTCTTTATTTGAAAACAGGGTCTCACGAAGTTTCAGAGGACCTCCCTAAGTAGCTGAGTCTGTCTGCGAACTATGATTCTCCTGTCTCAGCCTCACAAATGCTGGGATTACAAGCATACGCCACCATGCCTGGCTTAAATTAATAATTTTTAAAAATACTTTTATTGGTGCATTACAGTCTTATAGTCTCACATCATAATGTAGTTCATAGTGATGGTGACACACATGCACACAGCACTTGGTGGGCTTCCCCCTCCCCCCCTCCCCCTTCCCCATACATAATATTGAAATTCACATTGGTAATCTCATGCGTGTACATACCATCTGTGGCAGCGTTGCCTGCCTTGATTCTTCCTCCCCTCCTCACCACCCTTCCCTAGATTCCTCCCATTGCTCCCCTGGGGTTTCTCCTCCATTATGTAAAGCCCCTCTGGTATCCCCGTTACTGACTCTGCACTTTGTGTGACTGACTTATCTCCTTTACATAATGTTCTCCAGGTCCTTGCATTTTCCTGCAAATGACATAAATTTTTTCTTTATTGCTGAGTAGAATGCTATTGTGTGTATATGCCATCATAATCCATTCGCCTGCTGATGGATTTGCCTGTACTTGCTGGGTGGTAACAGGCAGGCAGGGTGTGGCTGGAGGAGGCCACTGGGGGCATGGTCCTGAGGACCGTATCTAGTCTTGGCCACGTCCTGTCTGGAGGAGGCCACTGGGGGCATGGTCCTGAGGACCGTATCTAGTCCTGGCCTCGTCCTGTCTGGCTGTCTGCTTCTGGGCTGCCATGAGCTCAGCCTTTCTCTGCCATGCCCTGCTGCCATCATGTTGCTGCCTTGAAGCCGCCATGCCAGGAACTGAACCTCTGAAGCCGTGAGCCATTAAACCTCTTCTCCTCTAAACTGCACTTGCCAGATATTTTGGTCATAGTGAAGAAAAAGCTGGCTAAACCATGATAAATATCTGACTAATAACACTGCATCCGCATCAAATTCTTGGGAAGTCATCATGCATATTTGCATATGAAAACCTTTAAGAAATCCCACCATAATGGAACTTGTTGATCATTGTTTACTTAACATAGCATTTCCTGGATCAATGGGTTATGGCATTTTTTTTAAAACATGAATCCTTATCTGCATCCCTTAAAAAGAGTGTTGTTGACACTTTGACTTACATTTGTGAAATGAAATTATGACTGGCCACCTTCCTCGGTTCTTAGCTGTTATCTCTTTGTTTGCAGACCAGGGATGAATTTGTTCTTCTGTGTGTTTTTTTTCTCCTTCCAATGAACCTTTTATAGTACATATTTATGGTGACTGTTTTATTTTCTCTACTGTTCTCTGTGGTCCTTAAGGGCAGAATAGATAATTTATTAATTTCTGTATTTTCATTACCTAAGCAAGTATCTAGTACCTAGCCAGTACTCAATTTATGTTAAAAACGTTAAATAAATAGTTCCCCTTGGGCTCTACGAATAACCATAGAGAGGAATGAGAGACAAATTTGAGCGGAGAAGACTGAGGAGACAAGAAAATGTGTGGGGATTCATTGCAGTTGTGAGAGGCAGCCTAGGTTTGTATTGGAGTAGCAGCAATGGGGAGCAGGGGGAAGATTTATTGAGCATCTGTTACATGCCAGGCTATACATCTTATCTTATCCTCAGAAACACCTGCGCCAGGCAGGTCGTATGAGTGTTTAGTTAGTCCTTTCTTAGGGGCCTCCCCTACTTGTTAGCAGCTCTCCATGCAGATGAAACCAGGCTTTGTCCACTGTGACCTGCCCACTTTAGCCAGACCTGAGTTTCTGGAGGAGAGGATCAGTCTCTGAAGGCAGCGGTGCACAGGCTGTTCAGGGGTCTGTAAGGGATGGACATCAAGTCCCATCCCAAAGACAGAGCTCTATTCCGTGCAGTCATTCCATCTCACCCTGTTTCTGATGCAGCTTAAAACCGAAAGACATGAAGATGGATGCAGTGGGAAATTGAAGCAGAAGAAGAGAAATGCACAGAGAAAAAGCAAAAGAAAGAAGGCCATAAAAGGAAGTTAGCAGGAGTTATCACATCGCAACAAGAGAGATGTTGGTGTAGAAGAGAAAGAAGCAGGTGAAGAAAAGGCAGCAGAGAGAGAGACTGTCACTATTTGGCAGAATTGCTAGTACAGGGAGCAGCGACCTCTCACCTATGACAGGTAAGTTTGAGTCCCGGCCATCGTCAGTCAGAGAAGCCTGTGCTGCTGCGGGCCACCAGCAACCACCTCCTGGCTACCTGGGAAGTGAATGACAGAGTTTTCTTCCTGTTGATGTTTACAATATTTTATATGCCTTTATCTTATTTTGAGATAATTGCAATGGCTCTCTCTTTCTTGAGTCTGAAAGAGCCTAGCACAGCATCATTATTATAAGTTTTATAGGTGAGAAAACCGACACTCAGATAGACTAGGTATTTTGTTCAAGCCCATAAAATGTGTACGTACCCGAGTCAGAAGCATTTGTCTGACTCAGAGCTGATATTCTATCTAATTCAATATAAAGCTTCCTCCAGCTGGGAAGCAGAGAACAGATTCAAGAAACACTGCAGAATTAGCATCCAGGGTGCCTGGTGACCTAGTAACTGTTTCATTTGCATATCATTAAACTAAAGGTCTTGGAATATTTTTTCTCTTCTCTCACTTTTCTTTTTAACCTCCATTTGTACTGTAGGAAGGTGACATAGACTTGCAGGCGCCAAGGGCCAGGATGCTGTCAAGTCCAGTTCTTTTTGTTCTTTTTAAAAGAGATTTCTGAAACACTTGTGAATTTGCTTCAGCTGAACAACAGACTTCTTAAATAGAATGGCTCTTGATTTGGGACGCTTGTGAAGAGAGAAAGCTTTTCTGCTGCCCACTAGTCTAGTCTAGATGAGAGGGAGAGGTGCAGCATTAGCCTCTGCAGAATTCAAGACACTCCCAGCACTTCTCCATGCCAGTCAGCATTGTTGAAAACCTTCTGCCTCCAGAGGACCACACGTACCCTGCCTTCAGAGGACTTATGAGCAAATTTTATTAACTGTCTTTCTAGATTTAAAGACAGATGAATCAGACACAACTACCAAGACACAAGTATGTATGATAATCTAAAGGTTATCATACATAGGCATATAAAAATATACTTAAAAGTCAGGGAATGAAGATGACTAGGGTAGGCATTGTGCTTCTATATGGAGCACTTTGTGAGAAAGCATGGCTATGTTCAGCATCTTTTCTCCTGGTCCATGGTGAGCCCATGAAGTCAGGGACCAGGTCTTTCTCTCGTCACTGCATCCCCAGTCTTAGCTTAGAGTCTGCCACATAATAGCTAATTGTGTTCCCCAAAATTTTATATTGAAGCTTTAGCCCCTAATGTGACTCTGTTTGGAGGTTGGGCTTTAAAGAATGTAATTAAAACTAAACAGGTCCTAACTGTGGGGCCCTAATCCAATAAAACTAATAAAATGTACTTAGAAGAGTAGGGTGAGAGAGGTCAAACATGACAAAGGCCATCTGAGGATGGGCCAGAGGCAGCTGTCTATAAGCCAGAGAGGCCTCACCAGAAACCAGCCCTGATGGCACCTTGACTTCCAACTTCTGGCTTCCAGAATTGTGAGAAAAATTCTATTTCTGTTGCTTAAGCCACTGGGCCTGTGATATTTTCTTATGAAAGCCTTAGTAGCCAGGCGTGTGTCGCACGCTTGTAATCCCGTGCTTGGAAGTCTGAGACAGGAGGATCACACAGGTTCGAAGCCAACCTCAGCTACTTAGTGAGGCTCTCAGCAACTTAGTGAGACCCTGTTTCCAAATAAAATATAAAAGCCTTAGGAGACTAATACACTATCCCTTATTGTTTTATTTTTTATTTTTTATTTTTGGAAAAAAGGAAAGGAAGGCAGATAGAAGAGATCTGGTTTTTTTTCTTTTCTTTTCTTTCCTTTTCTTCTCTTTTCTTTTCTTTTCTTTTTTGGTGGTACTGGTGTTCCTGGAAGCCCTTCTTCCTCCGAGCTATACTCCCAGACCTATTTTTATATTTTTATTTGGAAACAGGGTCTCTTAAGCCAGCGCAGCTGGCTTAGAACAAGCGCGATTCTCCTGTCTCTACCTCCCAAGCGTGGGGTTACAAGCGTGCGCCACCACGCCCGGCGAGATCTGGTTTTTTAATTGACTGGAACATGTGGTCTTGATTAAATCACTGGAGATACCCTTTTTGAACCTTTATTTTTTAATAGAAAATACAGAGGAAAATAAGACCTCCTTCTCTGGGTTCTAAGGAGGAACAAATAAGGAAGGATATGTAAACTACAAAATACTATTCATATTAGTTGCAGCTGGGCATGGTGGCGCATGTTTGTAATTCCAGTTCTTGGTAGATGAACCCAGGGACATTCTACCTCTGAGATATACCCCCAGACCTTTTGATTTTTGGTTTTGAAATAGGGTCTCACTAGGTATCTGAGAGTCTCACTAAGTTTCTGAGGCTGTTTTCAAACCTGTGATCCCCCTGTCTCAACCTCCCAAGTACTGGGATTACAGGCATGAGTCAAGCTTAGTTGCTTTAATTAAGAAATTACCTCCCCACAATCCCACATTAGTAACTTCAACAAATAATCTATCCAATGATTTTTTATTATGATTTGATGATGAGGACTGCTTGCTGGAGTATGATGTCTGCAACCATCACTTGCTTATGACTACAGAAATAATGAACAAATATTAAGGTCTGCATTGGATGATAGAATAGCACTTTAGGGAAAAAAAGATGTGTTTGTCACTTTTACTTTTCTGTTTTTTTACATGCTTTAAAATTTTTTCATACACACACATATACTCACATGTGATAACTCACATGTGTACTCATGCTGTATGATAACCTCATATTTATGTTTCAGTCATATCACACTGCAATTTGTGGGGTTCTCCCAGGCTTTCTGTGCTAAATGCTATCAGTAAGGGGTAGTCCAAACCATTCTTTGTACTCTGGCATTTATTCCTTTCTTCTGTTCTTGATCCTTTTTAAAAACACAACAACAAAAAAGATTACAAAAGTTTTATGTAGCACTAAGCTTGAGGGAAGCATTATGAAAGCATTTGATTTAGTTCTAGGGAGCTGCTGTACAACGTGGTACTTAATAAGTTAACAAAATGACATTGTGCACTTTAGACATGTTGAGAACAGGTCTCATGTTAGCACATATGTGCACATACACACAGAAACACAAGGGAAACTGGGGGAAGTGACGGAAGTATTTGGTACCTAGATAGTGGTCATAACATCACAGGTGTCTGCTTATGCCCAACCTCATCAACATGTATGTTAAATATGAGCAATATGTCACATGTCATTTATACCCCAAGAAAGCTTGGAAAAAAAAAACACCCAGAAAGTGATGTGCTAGAATTGGCTCAAAAATGGCTTGTCAAAGCCAATTCTTATATTTTCATGAATTTTATGTCTGTTATTAGGCACAGTCATTAAAAGGTAAGAGGTGCTGGAAGCAATGGCACATGCCTGAAATCCCAGATACTTGAAAAGCTGAGGCAGGAGGATTGGAAGCTCAAGGCAGCCTGGGAACTTAGCAAGACCTTGTCTCAAAAAAAAAAAAAAAAAAAAAAAAAGAAAAAAAAAAGGGGTAGGAATGTAGCTCAGTGCTATAGTGGCCCTGGATTCAATCCCTAGTATTACAAAATATAAAAATAAAAACAATGAATAAATAAGTTAAGAGGTAGAGCAAGATGGTGGCCAAGATCTCCTCATAGTTTTCTCCAGACATCCTTACCAAGCTTAACAGGTATTCGCCCATTAAACTACCTTCACAAGAGCTAAATAAATCAGAGTAGAGACCATAGTGTTTTCTTTTAGTATATCAAAATGAAAATATATATTGAAGAAGACAGGAAGAAAAGGTTTGTGCAAACAGCACCCCTTCCCCAACCTCAATCATTCCAGCGTGCAGAGAAAGGCCTCCCATTCGGGGGAGGGAGAGAGAATAAGGCCAGGCTTTAGTCTTAAAAATCCAGTGCCAGGTCCACGACAGTAAAATCCAGTGCTGGGGAGCACCCCACGACCCTTACCTTTAGGCCAATGCCAGGAGACCTAGTGGCTGGAATTGCATCAAGCAGGAGACTGATGGCCTCTACCACCTCCTCTAGCCTCAGGGAGGGTGGGGAGCAGGATGTGAAAGGTAGCCCAGTGCCCTGGCTGCCACAGTGAGCAGCAGCACCTGGGAGAAAATGCAGGGCGCACTCATGGAGCTCTAGACGCGCTCTGTCATCAGGTGGACTCCTGAGCGCCTGTCACACAGATCTGAGTTTTAGCCCAAATCAATTCCAGTCTTGGAGTGGGCCTGGGACACACCTGCCCTCTTCCCCAAGACTGTGCAGGTGCTAGTGGCTGTGAGACTCAGATGTAACTCAATTCAGCCTCAAAGGAAGTGGCCAGGGGGCCACCTTCACTGGTACTACCCCAAACTCAGGCAGCATGCTGTGCTCCTGCTCTCTCCTCTTGGCAAAGCCAGAAGCCATGACATGTCACACTGGGCTATTTGTCCTAAATTTTGGTGTACACAAGGCAGAGCACAAGACCAGCACCTAAAAGAAAGAAAGAAAAAATCCAATAGCTTTGAAACCTAGGTTAAGGATCCTAGCCACTGCCATCCATACACATGGCACCCATTTCATTTTTAGATCATGTCCTGTCAGTTCTTTGCTGATTAAATTTTACAAATTGCTTATTACCTAATTATAAAAGATGTTTTGCAAAAAAAATATATATATATATATAATTTTTTTTTTTTTTTTGCGGGTCTGGGGATGGAACCCAGGGGCATTCAACCTCCGAGGTACAGCCCCTGCCCTATTTTTTATTCTTTATTTTGAAACCGGGTCTCACTGAGTTGCAGAGAGCCTCACTAAGTAGCTGAGACTGTTTGTGAACCATAATCCTCTGGTCTCAGCCTCCCAAATGCTGGGATTACATATATTCTAATTGATATATATAGTATCATATTGGAATAAATTAGAAATGATTGAGGAAACTTGGACAAAGGGAACATGAATAATAAAAGGAGAGGAATCTACAAGAATACAAATGCTAGTCATGAAATCCTACATGCTTGCAAGAAGTAGTCCAATATTTTTCCTTAGAAGCCATCACGAAGAAAATACAACCATTATGTATATATGAACCATAAGACACATAAAAGCAGATTGTTTGGGGAAAGTACTCTTCCTAATACTGTGACAAGGCACTTTTTGACATATGATCGATGAATTCCACAACATTTCATGGTTAATAAAATGTTTATCTTTATTGCGCTTCGTATAATGGCTTGATGCAAGCCGAAGTTAATTTCCACCCTCTCCTCACTAACAAATTGGCAACGCCCTTAGCTAGACTTGGTTACTCGGTTACCTCTCAAGTTTTTCTTTCATCATCCTGATTCTGCTTGATCCTTTCTTCTATATTCTACTTGATTTGCATCCTCCCTTGGTGTTTGTTGCAACAGTCTCTTATATTACAACATACATTATTAATTGCACAAACACCTCAGTCCTTTGGCCAACAAAATGATTTAAGTTTAGACTCAAGATAACTAAGTTTACATCCATTGTGTTGATATGCTTTGTAAAATGTTTTATACCCTAACAGCTTATAACCTTGGAATGCTTTTTTTTTTTTCTTTCTCTAGAGACCTGGTCCTGCAGACTGCCGTATTTTGCTTGAATCTCCACCTATTTTAGGTTCTCTGAGTAGTCAGAGTAAAATTTATACTTTTTGGCATGAGGAATAATGTATAAATCAGGTCCAACTTTATAGAATTCACTTTGGACAGAGTTTGGCAATTATTAAATCTTACTCTGTCGGCTGTCTGGAATTGGCCTTGGGATGGCGGTGAAGCCTGGGGCCGCTTACCTTCTTGCCCCATGAGGCGGCCCAGGACTGTGGCTGGGCACAGGTGTTTTGGGGGGATGTGGGAGGAGGTTGGCATTGGCAGTGGCTTTGGGAATGTCTGTCTGTACCAGCATTGGGAACTTTATCTCAAAATAGCAATTACATTTTGTCATCTAGAGCTAAGTACAAAAAACTGAGGATGGTACCATGAAATCCGGATTATGAAGAAGTTGAATCATGCCAGTGTTGTAAAGGCTTCAGATGTTCCTGAGGAACTGATGTGCATCTTCTAGCAATGGAATCGTCATTGGGAGGAGATCTCCAGGAGCTACTCAACAAACCAGAGAATTATTGTAGACTTAAAGAGAGCCGCTCTTTACTGAGTGATATAGGGTCTGGAATTTGATATTTGCATGGAAACAAAATTATATATCAAGATCTGAAACCTGAAAATATAGTTCTTAAGAATGTTGGTGGAAAGATAATGCATAAAATAATTGATCTGGGTTATTCCAAAGACACTGATCAAGGAAGTCTCTGTACATCTTTTGTGGGAACACCAAAGTATCTGGCCCCAAAGCTCTTTGAGAATAAGCCTGACACAGCCACTTTTGATTAGACTTTTGGGTCCATGGCATTTGAATGTATTGCTGGATATAGGTTTTTTTTTTTTTTGCATCATCTACAACCATTTACCTGGCATGAGAAGATTAAGAAGAGGGTCCCAGAATGTATATTTGCATGTGAAGAGATGACAGAAGTTTGATTTAGTAATCATTTACCTCAACAAATAGCCTTTGTAATTTAATAATAGAGCTTATGGAAAACTGGCTATTGTTGATGCTGAATTTGGACCCCCAGCAGCGAGGGGAACCCGTCGATCATACTTTGAAACAACCAAGATGTGTTGTACTAATGGATCACATTCTGAATTTGAAGACAATACTCATCCTAAATATGACTTCTGCAAAAATAATTTTTATATTATCTCCTGATGAAAGTCTTCATTCACTACTGTCTCACATCATGTGAAACTGGAACAAATACTGTTTACAAGAGCCTCTTTTAGAGAATTTATCTGTATCCTTGAAAATAAGCCTCTTAGTATGTTCTAGATGGAGTTAGAGGCTATGATAGCTATATGTTTTATTTGTGTGATAACAGTAAGACTGTATATGAAGGTCCATTTGCTTCCAGAAGTTTATCTGACCGTGTAAATTATATTGTACAAGACAGAAAAATACAGCTTCCAACTATACAATTATGTAAAGTATGGGCTGAAGCAGTGCACTATGTGTTTGGGCTAAAAGAAGACTATGTAGCAGGCTCTTTTAGGGACAAAAGGCAGCAATGTTAAGTCTTCTTAGGTACAACGCTAACTTCACAAAAATGAAGAACACTTTGATCTCAGCATCACAGCAACCAAAAGCTAAACTGGAGTTTTTTCACAAAAGCATTCAGTTTGACTTAGATTCAGTGAGCCGATGACTGATGGAAGATCTTCAGAAAAAATGCTAAACTCATGGAAAAAAAAAGAAAAAATAAAGGCCATTCATTATGCTGAGGTTGATGTCACTGGACCCTGGAGGATGAGATTGTCTTTGCAAACTAGAATCATGGAGCTACAAAAGAGCCCATAGGGAAGACGTCAGAGAGACTTAATGGCACAGCATGGCATTGATCAATAGAGACACTAAAGCACAGCCCTGCAGACCACTCCTACAGCAACAGCACAGAGATGGTGAAGATCATGGTGCAGAGTCAGGACCATGTTCTCAAGGTGCTGTTTGATTATCTAAACAAATTTTTGGGCTGTAAGTCAAAGATCAACACCCCAAAGTGGAAGTGGCCCTCAGTAATATCAAAGAAACCGACAATGCTGTCCCATTTATGCAGGGGAAAAGGCAGAAGGAAATGTGGCATCTCCTTAAAACTGCCTGCACACAGAGTTCTGCCCGGTTCCTGTGGGATCCAGTTTAGAAGGTCAGGCATCAGCATGGCTGCCCCCTACCTTAGCAGAGTGTGAACAACTTCTGTTATGTGTGGTAACTCCTTAAGATGGAAAGATTTTAGAACAAATTATAGAAGAAAGTTTGAATTGTCTTGGCCACTTAGGCACTGTTGTTCGTGAAGCAAATGAGGAACATGACCATTGTATGGTGAGTCTTGATTGGAGTTGGTTAACACAATGACTTGTCACTTGTTCACTATCCTAAAACTTATGGAAGTTGTTGCTATAGATGTTGGAAATTTGCTTTTCCTCCATGAAACCATTTTGCACACACTAGTCCATGGAAGAAATAACTATGCTCAGAAATTACAGATGATTTTTCAAGCATAGTATCCTGATTTGAGTAATTTTAACTTCCAAGTGGGATTTTATGAAAAAGTCAATGAACTTGTTTAGGTATTTGTTTTAATACTACAACTACTTAGGTGCATCATTGTGGCTCATTTATCTTCAAACATTACTTATTTGACAAAAATATCTCCTAAAGTTTTAACTTGTAGGCATGATCCAAATATAGTATTGTATATAGAAAAGAAAACCTCACCTAACATGAATTTTAAGTAAAAGTTGCTTACCCATGTTTCTGTGAGACTTCTCACAAGTAAAATTGTACTCCTTGAAGAAGTCCTACTTCCTTGTGTCACACTCAGCAAGTGGTCTTCCTGGCAGCATGAGGAGTTGGCTTGATCCCATTTTTAGTTTTATTGCACATTTAGTAGTATCCCCTTAAGAAGGGGTTGTACATCTGTGCCTTTCATACCACTTGTCTGCTCTGTGTATGTGTACTAAAGGTATGCATTTAATAATATCAAAGAGAAGATGCCTGTTATTTTATAATGTATTTAAGTGTTTTTTCATTTGCGTGAGTTATTTGTTTAAACAATTACTGTGTGCTAGGTAGACGCTGTGCTACATGTTTTTACATTGGTTTCATTTAGCCTTCACACTGCTGAATCTACATATTTATGACCTCTACTTTATAAGGAACTGAAGTCCAGAGAGGATAAATGAATTAACTATCCACAAAGGACAGCACCAGAATTTTAACTGATATGTATTGAAGAGAGCAGGAAGAAAATAGGGTCTCTGCCTCCAAAATTTCTGCTTTGAACTCTTGGTTCCATATATTACTCTTTTTCTTTTCTTAAAATTGATTTTATTTTTTTAGACAGTTTGTGTTCACAGTAAGATTGAATGGAAAGTACAAAGAGCTGCCACATACCCTGTCTCCTAACATGCACAGAAGCCCTGCTATCAACATCCCCCACCAGAGGGGCACATTTGTTATAACTGATTAACCTATATTGACACATCATTATCCCTCTAAGTCCATAGTTTGGATTAGCGATCACTCTTGGTGTTTTACATTCTGTGGTGTTTAGACAAATGTATCATGACTGATGGAGGGAGAGAGAATTAAGTCCAGGTTTTAGTCTCAATACTAAGTTAAGGGTCCACCATGATGAAACCCCACCATCATAACATTAGTTTTTCTTTTTACTATTTCATGCATTTATTCAGGCAGAGTTTTGTTGTATAACTAAAGAAATCTCTGTGGGTCCAGAATATATTTTCAAGAGACTTGGATGTTAAAGGTTCACTTTGTAATGATGAACTTCTGAAGACTGACTTGAGATTAACAAGTCACATGTGTTTATTTACAGGCAAGTGCTGATGTTAACATTCTGTGAGGATTTGCATTTCTTATAACTAGAAAACCCTTACCTAAGATAGCTCTTCCCATTATCAAGCTTCTTTGGAATCCTGGTTGCTAAACAAAAAACTGCAAGACAATAGAAACATGGAGATCATAGTAAAGTTAATCGAGTACTCTGGGAGGATATTTCTTTTAGGTTGTTTTATTTTTTTATTTTAATTAATTAATTAATTAATTTGGTGGTACTGGGGTTCCTGGAAGCCCTTCTACCACCTGGCTACACTCCCAGACCTATTTTTATATTTTTAAAATTTGGAAACAGGGTCTCTTAAACCAGAGAGACTGGCTTCGAACTTGCGTGATCCTCCTGTCTCTGCCTCCCAAGCGCAGGGATTACAAGTGTGTGCCAACACGCCCGGCCTTTTTAGGTTGTTTTAGAAACTAGAGAATTCCTCCTGCTTTACCACTGAGTGCACATTTCCAGTGACTTGTATCATATAGATTCCAGGTTTCTGGATGAACTCTAATAAGTGATCACTCTTCAGCTCTACATTTTCTGAACTTCATGCAGATTACCAAATTATTTTGTTTGCATTTATAACAAAATGTGACATCCAGGCTTGCTGTAGACAAATCTGGGGCAATAGTGATTTAGTCCCCTGAGGGGATATAGAAACACTCCAGTCTACTGCACAGTTCACTTCAAAGCACTTCCCCAGAGTGGCTAATCACATTCATTTTTATGTTAATTAATATAAACTTTAATCTCAGAAGATGATTCTCTGATTTTGTTCTCAATCCTAGTGATTCTTACTCAGGCTTTGAGGTTTATTTTATAATGATTATTAAAGAGGCAAAATCTTCAACAAATCATCATATCTTGGCTTTCACGGAGTTCATCTGAGACTGGGAATAGAGTAATAACCTGGCATAGATGTGTGACAATTCATATGTGTTTAAGATTGATTTATTTTTACTAGCATCAGCAATGAAGATGTTAGATGTGTTAAAGTCATTCAAAGGATAACTTGGTAAAATGGAAGTCTTTGAGAAGGGAAAATAGCAAATTATAAAAACATAAACCTCCTAGATGTCCTCAGAATCCCCACTGTATCAACTCCGACCCTGCCCTGACTTAGGCTGTTTATGACACTTCTGCCAAGTGAATTCCACCTTGGCTCAACCTCAATTGTGCATCTTATGTTACCAGGACAGTTTCATTCTCTTGGGTTCCTAAAAGCAAGGTCTGCCAAATTAAGTGTCACTTTCTATTGAGTCTGGGATGTGAACTACTACCTTCAAAGGGACACTGTGAGAAGAACTCATTTTCCTAGTCTTCCAGGTGACATGGCTTTTGTTGGCCAGTATTAAATTAACAAGCACCATGTCTGAACATAAACAAAGAATGTAAGTCTGTCACTAATGACTGTGGCTTCAGATCCAAATCTTAGTGGTTTTCTTCCAGGCTATTCATTCCTTGAGATGAATAATTATTGAGAATTAAAAAATGATATCATTTAAAAAAGAGATTCACCTTTATCCCCTGGTTAAACTTCAGTGTGATACTGTAAAACCCATGCTGGATTCACGTTCTAAGATTATATGCCATAGTGAGAAGTGTGAGGTGTGTGTGTGTGTGTGTGTGTGTGTGTGAATAATGTTGTGTAATGGGGCAAAAATGATGCATCCTAGAAGTATATTTTCTATTAAAAATGATTTTGGCTTTGAGCAATGAGACAGGCCACTTGAAAATTCAGTTCAATATTTTCCAAGATTTTTGTATTTTCCAGTACAGGTATCCTTAAATATGTCTGTTTTAAAATGAATGACAAGATTGATGTTTTCTTTTCTTTATCATGGGCCAGGTAGCAGAGGCAGAAGGGCTCTGATATCTTATGCTTCTTCTGTTCTCCTTGACATGTAGGGTCAAATTAAAACTATAAAAATGACAGTCTAAACAATAATTACACCCTGCTCATTGTTCTTGCCAGAAGAGGGCTTGTAAGTAAACAGAGGAGAGCCCTGTGCTTCAGAGCGATCACAGGATAGTCGCTTGTGTATTTTTCCCTCTTTGTGCAGACATTAGTTGAGGTAAATCCCATTTTGCTTAATAACTGCCTGGATTAAGGAAGTGCTTTGAAGGGACTAATTTGCATAAAGTAAGCTGATTTGAATAATTGGTTCTACTTTGGATATTGAAAACAAAATGTGCACCTGCAATTTGTAAAAGAGTTTGGCTTGATTGGCACTGCTTCAGGTGTTTCTTCTTATATCAGCGAGGTCAAAGTTTTCTTACTATATTTATGTGTCAGTGAGAAAACACTACAAAGAAATGCCCATAGAAATAAATTCTTTGGCAACTAATTACTAGGTACTTTGCCTAAAAGTTTATACTGCCTTAAATTGAAGAAACATAAAACCAAAGCAAGAAGGAAGAATTAATTCTTTTAAAACTAAGGATTTAGTGTTTACCTTTATAAAATTCTACACAATGGCTAGCGATATTTAGTTCAATAAAGATGGATAAACATTAAGAACTTCTTTATATTTTGAAGCAAAATTCTTTTGTATAGCCAAATAAATTTTTTAAAATTTTTTATTTGTTTTGTGAAAGAGTCAAGATATAAAATAACACTGTATAGTTTACATTTAGTTTCAGAGCATTTAGGTAGAGGATCTTTGAAATTTTTCCAGTCATGGCACTCTTAGTGTCTAGTAACTTTTTCATGGAGTCTCTATGCAAAAGAAATACCTACTGTATTTGTTTATTAAGTATGCCTGTTGACTTCAATCTATTTCATGGATAATAACAACTTTTTTTTTTTGGTGTGTATGGCACTGGGAATTGAACCTAGAGGTACTCTACCTCTAAGCTATACCCTCAGCCTGATTTTATTTCCTATTTGCAAAAAGGGCCTCACTAAGTTGTAGAGGGCCTCACTAAATTGCCGAGGCTGGCTTCACCTCCTGCAATCCTTCTGTTTCAGCTTCCCAAATACTGTAAAAGTGTGTGCCACCATGCCCCGCTCAATGATAATCTCAAATATTTCCAGAGAAATATTTGTTAGACATGTTGACTTGGTTTAGCTTTTCACAGAAACAGTTTGTAAGCATGGCTGGGATTTGCCAGAAATTGGGATGAATCCAGTTGTAGATCAGAATAAACAGAAAATTAGGACCATCTGAAAGAAATGGAACTTCTGGGAAGATGGCGATGGAGGAAAGCGGCACTTACAAGTCCCACTAACATTCAATCTCTATTACCACAAAACCAGCACCTTTCAGAGCCAGAAAACACCACCAGCAAAGAAATAAAAACTGTAAATACAAGGGACAGAGAAAAAGAGGGCTGGAAAAATGAGACACCAGAAAGAAACCAACCTGAAGTGCTGTGGCCACTGCGGCACAGAGCAGCCCGAGCTGTGGCACGAAGCGGCCGGAGCGGCCAGAGCCGCAGTGCAGAGAAGTCGGAGCAGCTGGAGTGGCTGGAGCCGCAGCGCGGAGTGGCACGGCCTACATCTTCCCTATCAGCACCAGGCTCCAGAGAGGAGGGAAACTCAGAATGGAGCTCAAATCCAGAGAGGAGGTACGCCAGCCGCAGGGCCTAGGACGCAGCAGCAGTGCCTTACTGCTGACAGCAGCAGTGAGTTCAACAGACGGCTCTAGACAGACACACTCAACCAGCCACCAAGCACCAGAGAGGAGGGATGGACAGCGAACCGAGGTGAGCAGTTGCTGAACAGCCGGGCGGCAGTCAGCAGTTTTTTTGGCACAAGGAGCATCTAAAGTTCCCAAGGGCCGGGATCAGCACACCCTGCAGGGACTCAGCAGAGCTCAAAATCAGAGAAGAGCTACACCAACCTCACGGCTGAGGACACGAAAGCAGCGCCTTATTGCCGGCAGCAGCGGCGAGTTCACCGGACAGCTGAAGACCAATGCACTCAACCAGCCACCAGGCTCCAGAGAGGAGGGGTAGAAGGTGAGCCGAGGTGAGCAGGTGCTGAACAGCCGGGCAGCAGTCAGCAGTTTTTTCGGCGCAAGGAATATCTAAAGCTCCCAAGGGCCGGGCACAGCACACCTGGCAGGGACTCAGAGCGGAGCTCAAAACCAGAGAAGAAATACGCCAGCATCATGGCCGAGGGTGTGGCAGTGGTGCCATATTGTCAGCAGCAGCAGTGGCGAATCCACCAAGTTCACTACAGCTCCATCAGCACACTCAACAACCGTGAGTCAAATTGCGGCCCCGAGGGGAGAAATCCCAGTACTGCACTCCCAGGGACTTGTGCAGATAGTCTCCCTGGGTCGGAGATTTTAGCAGTGCAACCCAGTGGGGGAGTGGCAGTGGCAGAGATATCACACCATAGTCACAACTCCCCGCTGGAGAACGCCCAACTTGGCACCCCTCCACCCCCCACAGTCTAAGAAGACTTGATTGACTCCCTGGGTCTGAGACTTTGCGATACAACCCAGTAAAGGAATAGTGGTACTGAGATACCACAGACTCGAGATCCAGAGCATCTTAAGTGAACTCGTAGTGACCCAGGAAAGAACCCAGAGAAGGCACAAACTTCCAAAATCATGGGAAAGAGAAATAACAATGGAGCAGTGAATGCCCACAACCCCAAAACATCAGAATCTGATAACACAGAAATCCAGAGATCTCTAGAAGATCAAATCAGGAAAATAACTTTAGAAATAATAGAGGACTTTTGAAAATAATTCAGAGAGAGAGTCTAAAAGAGATAAAGGATGCAATCATTGAAATAAAGGCCTCAATTCAAAGTATAAACAACCGATTAGACCACATGGAGAATAGAATCTCGCTTCTTGAAGATGATCACTCCAAAAATGAACGCATAGTTTCTAAATTAGAAAAAAAAATCCGACAGCAGGAATCTGACATTGAAGAAATATGGGCCCATTTTAAGAGAGCTAACCTAAGAATAATTGGAATAGAGGAGGGAAAAGAAGGTGAAACCAAAGGGATCAATAATCTCTTCAAGGAAGTAATAGCAGAAAAATTTTCAAACATAGAACAAGAGGTTGATACACAGGTCCAGGAAACTTATAGAACTCCCTTTAGACAGGATCAGAGAAGAGGATCCTCATGCCACATAATTGTCAAAATGACTAATGTGGAAGCCAAGGCTAGAATCTTAAAGGCAACAAAAACAAAAGGCCACGTGACATTCAGAGGCAAACCAATTAGATCACTCCAGACTTCCCAAACCAAGTCATGAAAGCCAGAAGGGCATGGAGTAACATATTCCAAACTCTGAAAGAAAACAACTTCCAGCCAAAAATTTCCTACCTAGCAAAACTATCCATCAAATTAGATGGGGAAATAAGAAGCTTCCATGACAAACAGCAACTGAAGGAATTTATGTCTTCAAAACCAGCGCTAGAGAAAATACTCAAGGAGATTAACTACAAAGAGGAAATGGGTAATACACTCCAGAACTAAAGAAACAAGAATTCCCATCCAGCAGACAACTCAGCAAAGAAGAATAAACAATATCTCAAAAAGAAATAAGATCTTAACATGTTGGGAATTAAAAATTATCTCTCTATAATCACACTGAATGTAAACGGCCTCAACTCCCCAATAAAAAGACATAAAGTGGCAAAATGGATTAAAAGCCAGAATCCATCCATCTGCTGCTTACAAGAAACACACTTTACAAGTAAAGATAGGAACAAACTCAAGGTAAAGGGCTGGAGCAAGGTAATCCATGCTAATGGTACTCGAAGACAAGCAGGAGTAGCAACTATGATATCAGACAAGTTAGACTTCAAACCTATACTTATTAGAAGAGACAAAGAAGGTCACATTTTACTAGTAAAAGGAATAGTCCAGCAAGAGGAAATAACAATAATCAACATCTATGCCCCAAACATAGGGGCAGCTACTTTCATAAATCAAACTCTTTGTGACATGAAGTCACACATAAATCCCAACACAATAATACTGGGAGACTTCAACACACCTCTCACAATACTAGACCGATCTTCCAGACAAAGGGTCAGTAAAGACGCCTCAGAACTAAAGAACACCATTAACCAAATGGACCTGTTGGACACATATAGAATATTTCACCCAACTACAGTGGAGTTTACATTTTTCTCAGCTGCTCATGGAACCTTCTCCAAAATAGAGCACATGCTGGGACACAAAATGAGCACTAGCAAATTTAAAAAATGTTACATACTTTCCTGTGTCATTTCAGACCATAATGGAATGAAACTAGAAATCAACTATAAGAAGACCCAGAGAAACAGCATAAACATGTGGAGACTGAACACCACACTTTTGAATGAAGAATGGGTCATAGAAGATGTAAGAGGTGAAATCAAGAAATTTCTAGAAACAAATGAAAATAAAGAAACAACATATCAAAACCTCTGGGACACTTTGAAGGCAGTATTAAGAGGAAAATTTATAGCACTGAGTGCTCACATAAGAAAAACAGAAAATCTTCAAATAAATAGCCTAACGACACACCTCAAAGCCCTTGAAAAGCAGGAACAATTGAACCCCGAAGCCAGCAGAAGACGGGAAATTATTAAAATTAGAGCAGAAATTAATGAAATAGAGAACAAAAAAACAATACAGAAAATCAACAAAACCAAAAGCTGGTTTCTTGAAAAAATTAACAAGATGGATAAACCATTAGCCAACCTAACTAAGTAAAAGAGAGAATCAACCCAAATTATGAAGATAAGGGATGAAAAAGGAGACATTACTACTGACAGTGTAAAAATCCAGAGGATTATCAGAAACTACTTTGAAAAACTATACTCCAACAAAATGGAAAATCTGGAGGAAATCGACAACTTCCTAGATAAATACAACCTTCCTAAATGGAGTCAAGAAGATATAGAACACTGAAACCAACCAATAACAATCAAAGAGATTGAAACAGCAATAAAGAGCTTACCATCAAAGAAAAGCCCAGGACCAGATGGTTTCCCAAGTGAATTCTATAAAACCTTTATAGAAGAACTAATCCCAATACTACTCAAACTATTTCAGGAAATAGAAAAAACTGGGAGTCTCCCAATACATTCTATGAAGCCAACATCACACTAATACCCAAACCAAATAAAGACAGTTCAAGGAAGAAAAACTACAGGCCTATATCTCTGATGAACTTGGATGCAAAACTATTAAGCAAAACTATTAAACAAAATACTAGCAATACGCATTTAAAATCACATCAAGAAAATAATACACCATAACCAGGTAGGTTTCATCCCAGGGATGCAAGGCTGGTTTAATATACGAAAATCAATCCATGTAATTCATCATATAAACAGAATCAAAGACAAAAACCACATGATCATCTCAATAGATGCTGAAAAAGCATTTGATAAAATTCAACATCCATTTATGATAAAAACACTGCAGAGAATTGGAATAGAAGGAACATATCTCAACATTATTAAGGCAATGTACAATAAGCCCACTGCCAACATCATATTAAATGGGAAAAACTTCAAGAATTCCCCCTAAAAACTGGAACGAGACAAGGATGTCCACTATCACCACTTCTCTTCAATATAGTACTAGAGACTCTAGCCAGAGTAATAAGGCAAGAAAAGGAAATCAAAGGCATATAAATAGGAAAAGAAGAACTCAAGCTTTCACTATTTGCAGATGACATGATACTATATTTAGAAAACCCAACAAACTCAACCAAAAGGCATATAGAACTGATCAACAAATTCAGCAAAGTATCTGGATACAAAATCAATCTTAAAGAATCAGAAGCTTTCCTGTACACCAACCATAAATCCACTGAAAAAGAAATTCAGAAAACACTTCCACTCAGGATCTCCCACAAGAAAATAAAATACCCAGGAATAAACTTGACCAAGGAGGTAAAAGATCTCTACAAAGAAAATTATAAAACACTGAAAAAAGAAATTGAAAATATCTTAGAAGATGGAAAGATCTTCCATGTTCATGGATTGGCAGAATAAATATCATTAAAATGGCCATCCTCCCAAAAGTGATCTACAGATTTAACGCAATGCCCATTAAACTACCAAGATCATTCCTCACAGACAGAAAAATCAGTCCTTAAATTTATCTGGAATAACAAAAAGCCCAGAATAGCCAAGGTAGTTCTCAGCAACAAAAACCATGCAGGAGGAATCATAATACCTGACTTTAAACTATACTACAAAGCCATTGTAATAAAAACAGCATGGTATTGGAAAAAGAACAGATATATAGACCAATGGAGCAGAATAGAAGACCCAGAAACAAGTCCACACACTTTCAGCCAATTGATTTTTGACAAAGGGGCCAAAAACATACACTGGAAAAAAGATAGCCTCTTCAACAAATGGTGTTGGCAAAACTGGTTAACCATATGCAGAAAATTGAATATTAATCCCACTTTTTCACCCTGTACAAAAGTCAACTCACGATGGATCAAAGATTTGGAAATTAAACCAGAGACCTTGAAGCTCCTTGAAGAGGGCATAAGTCCAACACTGCAACACATAGGCACAGATAAACATTTCCTCAACAAGACCCCAAAGGCACAACAAATTAAAAAGGAGAATCAATACATGGGATTGCATGAAACTGAAGAGCTTCTGTTCAGCAAAGGAAACTATCAAGAACCTCAATCGAGAGCCAGCAGAATGGGAGAAGATTTTTGCCACGTACACCACCAATAGAGGACTAATATCTAGAATATACAGAGAACCCAAGACACTCAACACTAAGAAAACAAATTATCCAATAACAAAATGGGCAAATGAAAAAAATAGACACTTCACAAAAGAAGAAATTCAAATGGCCAATAAATGCATGAAAAAATGCTAAACATCACTGGCAATCAGAGAGATGCAAATCAAAACTACCCTGAGATTTCACCTAACTCCTACTAGAATGGCCATCATTCAAAACACAAACAACAACAGATGCTGGCGAGGATGTGGAGAAGTGGGAACTCTAAGACATTGTTGGTGGGATTGCAAATTAGTGCAACCACTTTGGAAAACAGTATGGAGGATCCTCAGAAGAATGGGAACAAATCTACCATTTGATCCAGCAATACCACTGTTGGGTATCTACCCAAAAGAAAAGAAACCAAACTACCAAACTAATGCATGTGTATCTATGTTCATAGCTGCACTATTCACCATGGCCAAACTATGGAACCAGCCAAGATGTCCATCAACAGATGAATGGATTACAAAACTGTGGGATATGTACACAATGGAATTTTACTCAGCCATCAAAAAAAAAAAAAAAAAAAACTCAATTATATCATTTTCAGGGAAATGAATGGAACTGGAGGACATTATGCTAAGTGAGATTAGTCAGTCACAAAAAATAAGAAATAAGATGCTTTCCCTAATATGTGAAAGTTAGGGAGAAATGGGTCATAGGAGGAACTCTTGAAAGAGGAAATCCTATAGAGGAGCCAACAAGACAACCTAAAGGAGGAGAAAGGAGGGGGGAAGAGGAAAATCTCTAAAACACACAATGTACTTAAACATATCGAAGTCAATCAGTAAGCCAAGCAATGGAAGGAGGGACGGGGAGGGAATGGGGTGGGAATCGGGTAGGGGTTAAATCAGCGATGAGTACATGTTTGTACACACAAGTTTTTTATCCCAGTATGTTGTATGAATATAATGCACCAATAAAAAAATTTAAAATAAAAAAGAAAGAAATGGGAAAATTAACTAGACACTTCACAAAAGGAGAGATACAAAGGGCCAATAGATAAATGAGAAGATGTTCTACATCATTGGCCATCAGGGAGATGCAAATCAAAACTACACTGATATTCCCTCTAACCCCAGTCAGAGTGGCAAGAATAAAGAAATCAAATAACAACAAATGCTGGCGAGGATGTGGGGAAAGAGGAACTCTTTTACACTGTTGGTGAGAGAACAAACTAGTTCAGCCACTATGGAGATCAGATTTGTATGGAGATTCCTAAGAAAGGTGGGAATAGATCTACCATATGATCCAGCTATGGTTTGGTAAGATATGGTTTGGTAGCTTTGGAAAGATACTCCTGGGTATCTTTCCAAAGGGGCTGAATTCAGAGAACTACAGCAACATATGCATATCTATGTTCATAGCAGCACAATTTGTAATAGCCAAAATATGGAACCAACCCAGGTCTCCATCAACAGATGAATGGATAGCAAAACTCTGGGAAATACACACAATGGAATTCTACTCAGCCATAAAGAAGAACAAAATAATATCATTTGCAAGAAGATGGAAAGTCCTGGAGACCATTATGTTAAGTGAGATCAGCCAAGCACAGAAGGAGAAGGTACATATGTTCCCTCTACTATGCCCAAATTAGGGAATGTAGAGGATACCAGTGGTACTCCAGGTAATGGAGGGGAAATACCAGCAAAGCTTGAATAGAAAAATAGGGGAGGAGGAAGACTGAACTTGATTAATTATGGTCTACGTCCGAATATGTATAAAATTATGAATATGACATGGTTGTCCTGGACAATCATTGGTGGGAGGAGGGAAGGGAAAACAGGGGCTGGGGGAAGAGGGCACCAAGTATAGTTTAAATGTATACCATTTATGTTCAATAAAAAATTAAAAAAAAAAAGCTCCGCTTTCTAGAGTTTTACCTGACTTATTGCCACAACATTTTCTATTCTTCTTTGAAATTCCCATCCTTGGACTTCTCCTTTGTGAGTACAAGAAACACAGGACATGGAATTTAGGAGATTGGTGCCAAAATAAACCTGTGATAGTAGAGAAGGGAAGAAAACATGCAGTGGGGTTGGCCTTCTCTGTATTGCCGCGTGCACTTGCGTGTCAGATGAACTATTACAAAGCAGAGAACAGAGTTGTGAAGACTGGGTGAAGAATGGACAGGAAAGATTTAGAGTGCAGAGCAGTGTTGGAAAGGGCAGCACTGGAACAAACCTGAAATAGACACGAGGCAGCATGAAGAGAGGTGAGATTAGGATCTGGTTTGGGGAAGAGTAGAAGAAGTGAAGGAAGAATAAAATCTGTAGGTTGATACACCCATTTGAGTGGGGGAAACTGTACCATTAAGCGGATTAGCTATTTCCAAATTCTTGTTGACCAGTTCCATGTGGCAGCCCTTATAAGATTGCTCATTCTTATAACTAACAGGATGCCAGACATCCTCATACCTAAATCTTCATGCACATCCATGGTCGTTTCCCTAGAACAGATTTCTAGAAGAATTGCTGAAGAATATTAAGACTTTTGATACACTGAGTCACTGTATATAGAGGTAATAACAATTGAAATTTTTTCATTAATATATGCGAATGGACAGGAAATGGAATTGTAATTGTCTGTCATTGATAGCAATGACAAGAGAGATTCTGCTGCCTCTTCAAAGGCTAAAAATGGAGAAATACTAGATTTACATTAAGAAGTAAAAATTTAGATAATGTTTACTAATAATGTTGATTTGTAAACACCACTTAGCATCTGTGGACACTCCCCAGTGAGATTTTTGCAGCAAGGTAGATACTCCTCAAAATGGGCATGCTGAGCCAGAGTAGTTGAAGGCGTTTTCTATGATTTGGTGTGGGTACTTCTACTGGCTTAACTGAGTCTTCAAAATTAATCTCCTTACTCAAAAATCTCCTCTCCCCCCTAAGCTTTCTTATCTTTGTTAATAGAATTATTATACCCCACTTGGCTACACCAGGCCCAGGAATGATTTTTAAAAAATACAACTATAGCTGGGCGTGGTGGCACATGCTTGTAATCCCAGCTCTTGGGAGGCTGAGACAGGAGGATCACACAGGTTCGAAGCCAGCCTCAGCTACTTAGTGAGGCTCTCAGCAACGTAGCGAGACCCTGTTTCCAAATAAAGTATAAAATAGGTCTGGGAGTATAGCCTGTAGGTAGAAAACCCCTGGATTCCACCCCCAGTACCACCACCACCAAAAAAAAAAAAAAAAAAAAAAACAACTATAAGCTCCTGTCCAGATCAACAACAGCCAATCTGTTACCAATTCCAATCAATTCTATTTCCTGGATCTCTTTCAAGTACATCCCAGCTCTAATGCCCTAGTTGATACCTTGTCGTTTCTTGTTTTCTTGTGCTCTTCCTACCTTCAGCTGCATTATTTTCTAATCTGTCACATGGACAACAGAGAGAGCTTTCTAAAATGTGTATCAGGTACTGTCACGCTCTTATGTGACATTTAAAATAGATTCCTATTGTCTACACAACAGAAAGACTGAACCATATGTCATCTTATATGATCCTGTGGGCCATGAAGCCTTTTGCTGATATCATAGAACATCCCCACCCATGGTCCAGATTTTCACCCTGAGAACCATGGCTTCTTCATATCTTGACTTGGCCTTATCGCAATTTATTTTCAGAGGCACATGCTCTCTTTAACCTTCCCACACCATCCTTAGTACTTTATCTCTGGCTTTAATTCCTTTTTTCCTTGTACTTGTTGATATCACCTACCATGGAAAAAGATGTCAGGAATTATTAGAATCAGGGCCTATGTGCACAGCTAAAATAGGGACAATGCTGACTTGATTCCTATCTGGGACTTTTTAGTTTTTGCAGTACTGGGGATGGAACCCAGGGGCATTCTACCTTCGAGCTACACTCCTAGCCCTATTTTTTATTCCTTATTATTATTATTATTATTATTATTATTATTATTGGTACTGGGGTTCCTGGAAGCCCTTCTACCTCCAGGCTACACTCCCAGACCTATTTTATATTTTTATTTGGAAAGAGGGTCTCTTAAGCCAGCACGGCTGGCTTTGAACCTGCATGGATCCTCCTGTCTCCACCTCCCAAGCGCGGGGATTACAAGTGTGCACCACCTCCCTCGGCTTTATTCTTTATTTTGAAACGGTCTCACTGAGTTGCAAAGAGCCTAACTAAGTAGCTGAGGCTGTCTGTGAACCACGATTGTCCGGTTTTAGCCTCCTGAGTGCTGGGATTACAAACATGTGTCACCGTGCCTGTCTGGGACTTTTAAAATTCACCTTCATGACAGACATTGGTGGTCCAAAGCCTGGGAACAGGTTGAACTTGTCAGAAGGGGCTCAGTGGCCTGAGTGTAGAATTGAAGAAGGTTCAGTTCCAAAACTAAGGCCAACCATTGTTTTGAGAGTGAAGTTGAATTTTATTCACAGTTTTCCTAGTAAGCTATCATAGGAGTGTTGTAGACAAGTTTCTAATAATAGAATTCCTTTTGTGAATTTATTTTTATTTACATATTTATTTATAATTGATGGATAATAATTACATTCTTTATGGGGCACAGTGTGATGTTGAGGTACATTTATACATTTATGCTTGTGTGATAATCAGCTTAAAATACCTTTTAAAATTATTTTTGTCATTTTTAAATTTATTTTTGTTATTTTTTCCTTCTGTAAGTGTAGAAAGACTTTTTTTGCAGTTGGAAAATAGTTTAGAATTTGAAAAATCAGGAAAGCATAATTTCCTGCATTATATATTGGTCTATTAATAAGTAAATAATGTCTGAAGAAAGCTGAGCTATTCTAATATTTTATGGTAAAATAATTGTTAGTGAAAGGAAATAAAAACATTGCTCATATAAATAACATATATCTTATTAAAATACCTTTTAATGTTCCTGGTTAAAGAAAATATATGATATAAATATATTTTAAACAAATGAAATTGACATTGCTATTATTTACTTTAATATTATATGATTAACATATTTATAATTTACTTGTTGTGTTGTTGTGTCTAAAGTGCTTTGGTTGTAACTTACATTATAAGAACTAACTTTCAACTGGACACAGTGGAACACACTTGTAGTTCCAGTACTTGGGAGGCTAATCAAGAGAATATCAGGTTCAAGGCTAGCCTCAGAATCTTAGGCAAATGTTGATTATCAAACATGTTGTGAACTTTTTCCAGTTCAAAATAATTTTGGCATATAGGAAAAGCTTTCAATGATGCTCTATCTTGAGTATAAACAAATGTATTATAAAACGCATCCAACTGATGAATAGTTTTGGCTTTTATGGGAATTTTCAATAAGATAAAGAGAGGTGAAGTTAAAGGGAGGCCATCTGCTTCAGTGTTGAATTTTAATTTTCTTTTATTAATATTACAATTAGCAATTGATAATTATTCCAGATAAAAGCTGTGTTCATAACTATTGAAAATGAGACAAATGGGTAGGTTGGTTGGGTGACTTGAAAAGGATTGGGATCAGTCTAGTCAGAGTTTAGTGGTTATGTGGTTTGTGTTCCTTGTTAAATTCTGGAATGGCATGGGGATATAAGCATTAAATTAATTTCGTTTTTCACTCTTGTTTTCATGCAATTTCCCACATTATACCCTTTGCTATAATATGTGCCATGTTCAATTAAGGTGTGCTAGTATGTTGAAGTATTTTTCAACAGCCCTGTTGAAATCTCATGAATGAGGTCAGCTCACAGGGTCAAACTAATACATGCTAAATGCTTGTATGTAATTTTTTATCTGGAGACAGGCTCCGAGGCATTTATTTGACGAAGTCCTGAGAATAATTGGTTCTCCAACAACCTTGACAGAATAGGCTTTTTTGGGAATAAAATAGATCCTCTTTCATTCCTCTTCTGTAGCTCATTTTAAATAGCATCTTATAACAATCCCAATTTTGAAGTTACTTCTATTCACCCAGTGAAAGCAGCTTGTTTCTTTTGATCCTTTTGGTTCCGGGGTCTTTAAATTGCTTAGAACTGTTCTCTCAACCTGTCACTGTTAGTCACGTCCATTTGTTTTGCCTTACGCTATTAAGAGGATGAAATTGACTAGCTTCTTTGCATGATCCTGTTATACTGATACACTTAACATCTGCCATAAGTGATTTATTAAGATTTAGTGAAAGTGATATCTAAACACATTTAAGCTGAAAACTTTGTTGAGATTCTAAATGGTGTACTCAGATTTCAGTGCTCTGCAACTTTCTAATTATAATCAAGGTATAATTGCATTTCATTATTATATTGGAGCCCCAAGCTGATGCAATTTATCATTTCCTTTATGCGACATCCTTCCTCTAAACACACTGATAAGATTTTCATTTTATCCAGGTGAGTCCAGGCCTTGGGTTGCAATTTCTTTTTCATATCAAATGCTTACTTCAAAGTATGAAAGATTTTGTGATTTTTTTTTAGAGTAATATATACAAGCCTAGGTTGGAAGTGTAACTTAATAGATGGGACACACACACACACACACACACACACACACACACACACACAAACTAAATGAAATTTATGCTTACTTATTTATGTTTCTGTATTGCTCAAACCAAAGGTTATTTTATTCAAAGGGTCAAATCACTTGGGTCACTGAAGCTAATGTAATAACTCTGGCTGTTTATGTTTAAGCATTAACTTAATGGATTAATATGCCTCCTCTGAATAAACAGCTCTCTGGAGAGTATTTCAGCCCTGGAGTTCAATAAATTTACCACCCCCAAAACATTAAGCTTAAATAGAGTTCAATTCTCTTGGGAGTTCAGCTTTGCCAATTAAAAAATCAAACTTTACAAGGGCTTCCAGTTCCATTCCTTTCCTGTGGTTCCTTTCCCTCCTCATCTGCATTCCTACCTCTTTGGGAGACTTGTGACTATGGAAACTTCTCTTTGTACCTATAGATTTGTAACAATTTTAACTCTTTAATTGGTGACTGGAGTGCCGTAATAACCTAAGGTACATATGCCATGTAACTCTGGGTGATTCACTTAATCACTTAATCTCTTCTTGGAATAGGGTGGGCCTTGTGTTTGTGGGTAAAATTCTTACAAAATGTCCCTAGAAGCCAGGCTTGATGGCACATATCTAAAATCCCAGTACTTGTGAGGCTGAGACAAGAGGATCACAGATTGGAGGACAGCCTTGGCAACATAGAGAGGTTCTCTGTTTCAAAAAAAAAAAATGGCTTGGTGTGTAGCTCAGACATAGAATATCCCTGGGTTTAATCCCTAGTACCTACCAACCAGCCAACCAACCAACTAACCAACAAACAAAACATCTCTAGAGCTGCTAAAGGGAAGTAGGTAATGATGAAAGGCCTTTGCAGCCAAGATGGAGCAAACTGACTTGAGTTCAGTAAGTACTCAGTTAATACCAACTGATATTTTCATTACTAAAAATAAAATAAAATAAACCTACAGTGTTTTGCCTGTTAGGGTATGAAGAACACCAACTGCTACAGTGAGGCAGAACTGCACAGGAGGGAGGCTCCTGTTAACAGGAGAGAGGCTTGGTTTTAACAAGTAAAGGACACAGGGTTGGTCGGAACACTCCTTTTTAAAGAGCATGTTATAGCAAACTAACACCCATAGAACTCCTTCAGTAACTGTTTCTCAAATCATAACTTTAGGTCAGGCTTGGCGGCACATGCCTGTAATCCCAGTACTTGGGAGGCTGAGACAGGAAGATAGTAGGTTTGAAGTCAGCCTTAGCAATTTAGTAAAACCCTTTGAAACTTAGTGAGAACCTGTTTCAAAATAAAAAATAAGATAGGTCTATAGGTATAGCTCAGAGGTAGAATGCCCCTGGGTCTATTCCCCTGTTCAACAAAACACCCTCTGCCCCATAACTTTTTATTTATTTATTTATTTATTTATTTATTTATTTATTTATTTATTTTTGTGGTACTGGGGTTCCTGGAAGCCCTTCTACCTCCGGGCTACACTCCCAGACCTATTTTTACATTTTTATTTGGAAACAGGGTCTCTTAAGCCAGCGCGGGCATCTGGCTTCGAACCTGCGCGATCCTCCTGTCTCTGCCTCCCAAGCGCGGGGATTACAAGCGTGCGCCACCACCCCCGGCTTGCCCCATAACTTTAAAAATCACCAAGCGGGCGTGGTGGCTCACGCTTGTAATACCAGCATTCTGGAGGCTGAAACCAGAGAATCGCAGTTCACAGCAGCCTCAGCTACTTGGTGAGGCCCTTTGCAACTCAGTGAGACGGTTTCAAAATAAAGAATAAAAAATAGGATGGGAGTGTAGCTTGGAAGTCGAATGCCTCTGGGTTTCATCCCCAGACTTGCAAAAAGGAAAAAAAAAAATCACCAATTACAGACAGAATCATCTATAAGTAGAAAGATAAAAGAGAAGCTGAGTGTGGTGGCACATGCTTGTAATCCCAGCATTCGGGAGGCTGAGACACGAGGATCACAGTTCAAGGACAGCCTCAGCTACTTAATGAGGCTATTTGCAACTCAGTGAGACCCTCTTTCAAAATAAAGAATAAAAAAAATATAGGGCTGGGGGTGTAACTCAAAGGTAGAATGCCCCTGGGTTTCATCTACAGTACTGCAAAAAAACAAAAAACAACAACAACAAAAAAAACAGGGCAGGGGCTGTGCCTTGAAGGTAGACTGCTCCTGAGTTCCAACCTCAGTACGAAAAAAAAAAAAAAAAAAAAAAAAAAAGGAGTGAGAGGGTGAGAGAGGGCGCATGGAGTTGCCATCTGGAGACTTATAAATATTTGCTCTTTAGCATGTTCTTCTCAACTCTCGGGATGATTTTGAAGGATGGACATGGATTACTGTTAGCAAGACAGGTATCTTGCAGTTAGCTACAGGCCCCATGACTGCCTAATGTCTTGAAATTGCTAAGGTTTATATCTTTATACACCTGTCCAGGCCTTGCAGCTGATTCATTTTATGCTGTCTGATACTCAGGTGTCTGTTGTTAAGGGTCATTTCATTCCATCTGGAGGTGTCCAGGAAGAGAGCCATGCTGAGCACTAACAGGAGGTTCTATTAGGCCAGCCAGAAGTATCTGGTGTCAAGGGTGCCCACTCCTCTGGCTCCTGTTCAGATTCTCATTCTTTGTGGTACTAGGGATTGAACCCAGGGGCATTCTACCTCCAAGCTATACTCCAAGCCCTATTCTGTTTTTTATTTTGAAACAGTGTCTCACTAAATTGTGAAGGGTCTCACAAGTGGCTGATGCTGGCTGTGAGCCTGTGATCCTTCTGTCTATCTGCCATCCTTCTGTCTCAGCCTCCCAAGTACTGGGAATACAAATGCGTGCCACCACACACAGCATTCATATTCTCATTTTTGAGGAGAAACTAGCACCTGATGCCAGAATCTCACTTGGAATATCCATAGATGCTTAGAAGAATTTATAAAATTAGAATTTATAAAAACCTAACCATTTGCAAACATGACTTAGATTTTACCTTTTAGTGTAAGTTGGTATTTCTCAGTTTCTGGCCTTAGAAGAGGTGGCAGAATCCCTCTTGTGGCTGTGTGTGGGCTTCACTGTCCTGGGTGGGCCTTGCCAGGTAATGATGTGCCCTTTCTGGTGTCCTTTCTTAGGCACTGATGGTAGACTAACACTCATGGTGTGCAATGCTTCTATAAAGTACACCAATAGTCTTATATTTGATGATTTAGCAATTCTCTCCTATGAATTTGTCCTGTGGAAATGATCAGAGATGTACACACACAAAGATATATTTATGAGGGTATCTAGTATCTAATGAGTCTAATGAGTAAAACAACTTAAGAGTTTCAAAATGCATATTTGTTAAATAAATTCTATGCGGTCAATTGGAATTCACCATTGTCATGAAAAAATCTTTATTTGCATATGTAAAAACATAGAGGAAATATTTATAAAAAAAGTTTATTAAGAAATAGTGTATAAGCCAGGCGTGATGGTGGATGCTTGTAATCTCAGTACTTGAGAGACTGACACAGGAGGATTGTGATTTGTGAACAGCCTCAGCTATTTAGTGAAGCCTTCTGCAACAGAGAGAATCTGTTTCAAAAATAAAGACTAAAAAATAGGGCTGTGGATGTAGCTTGGAGGTAGAATGTCCCTGGGCTCAATCTCCAGTACTGAAAAAAAAAAAAAAAAGAAGAAATAGTGTAAATGCTATGACCTCTGCTATGACCTCACTAGGATCTTTAAAGAGTAAACATAAAATCACAGAATAAGTTTAAAACTATGCCACAAGATGTTAACAGTGGTATTTTGGGATATAAGGGTATGGTTGATTTTAATTTTTGTGTATACTTTTCTATGTTCTCTAAATTTTACTGCTTTTTTATTTTTTATTTTTAAAAATTTTTTATTGGTGCATTATATTCATACATCATATTGGGGTAAAAAACTTGTGTGTACATACATGTACACATCACTGATTTAAACCATACCCAATTCCCACCCCATTCCCTCTCCATCCCTTCTTCCCTTGCTTGGCTTATTACTGCTTATTTATATATTTATATTTATATTTATATTTATTTATATTTATTTATTTATTTTATGGTGGTACTGGGGATGGAACCCAGAGGCCTTCTACCTCCGGGTTACACTCCCAAACCTATTTTATATTTAATTTGGAAACAGGGTCTCGCTAAGTTGCTGAGAGCCTCACTATGTAGCTGAGGCTGGCTTCGAACCTGCGCGATCCTCCTGTCTCAGCCTCCCAAGCGCGGGGATTACAAGCGTGTGCCACCACGCCTGGCAATAGGATTTTAATAGTAATTTTAAAAGAGGAAATAATTCTTTTTTAGCTTAAAATTTATTCGTACAAAACAGCTTAACTTAGCTGTTTTGGCCATTCCACAATGTATACATATTGCAAAATATGTACACAATAAATACATATAATTTTTCCAATTAATAAGAAATAAAAGAACTAAAATACCTATTTTAAGGGTATTCTTGTGCTTCCTTGGCTAACAACAAGCAGACAAGCCTCATGCCTTAAAGACTACTTAAGTTCATTTCCGGGCTCTTCTCCCTGCCTACACCTGAGGACTAGAACATCAATTCTCTAGAGCACCTATTAAACCACAGGACGTAATTCTCTGATTTTAAGATAATGATGGTTTGTAGACCTCTTGCCATCTCAAGCAACTTTTCAATTATAGAGGAACTGAAAACTTTTCACTGTCCGAGCTAATTGTCCAGACCAGGACTACCACACTATAGAATAATTATGCTTTTAAAGGGGGAATTTACTGCCACCCTGTCATGGCTAAGTGTGGGTTTATTCTCTTTATTTCAGAGTGGTCCTAATGGAATGCTTCTGAATGGTAGTGAAGGGAGTGGATGTTTGTCCTTAGAAGGGTCCTTTAAGTAGGCTCATTGTCTTGAAGCAGTGCTACCTTGGGAACTGCTTGATATCGTCATGTAGCAGGGTATTAGATCTTAAAACGTTTGGTGCACATGTGTGTATGTGAATCCAAATGGCAATGGCTGAAGATTAGTACAGAGAAAGGCAATGAATCTGCACCCTAAAACCTCAAATTTAACTAAAAATATCTAACCTTATTTCAGAATAGGAATATAATGAAGAGATGAAAACATCTAATTATTTTGGTTCTTTTGAATGTTTATATGGTGAGAAAAACATATCTATCATGCACAATTTTCAAGCATACATTAGTTTTCAAATTCTCTCTTAGCTTCTATCCTATGAATTAAATAAAGAAATTAATATAAGTCACTGCGAAGTTGTTGGCTTGGTCTAAGAGTCCTTTGGGAACATGGAAGGTAAATGAATATAAAAAGTATTTTTTTAACTTCTGCTTTGATGGAGACTGTAAAAGGAAAAAAAAGGACATTAGATTACATAGAAACATTTCTTTAGAAATACAAAGCATTACTTCATTTAATGTGTTCAGGCCCTGGTCCATAGGAGATAAACACACACGGTAAGTATTTAAGGGGGTGTTGGAGAACGTCTACCTCAGTGGTTTCTAAAGACAAGTCTGCACGTGTGGCAGGAGATATGCAAGGGGGCTTGAGAAGATGAATGATCAGTTGCAGAATACTTTCAGATTGCTAAAAAACTGGCTCTACCCTAAGGAGTTGTACAAGAATTGAGTAGAATGTACATAACCCCACTCCTTGCTAAGCTAAGACAGGAAGATCACAGGTTTGAGGCTAGCCTCTGTAACTTAGCAAGGCCCTTGGTAACTTAGTAAGATCCTGTTTCAAAATTAAAAATAAAATAGGGCTGGGGGTAGAATACACTTGGTAGAATAGCTTGGAGTTGGAATACACTTGAGTTCAATCCCCAGAAACACACACACACACACACACACACACACACACACACACCACCACCACCACTAACAACAACAACAGCAACAACAACATCTTCCCAAATGTTTCAGAAAGTTTAACTTTCTAAGTTTATGAATAAAAATGCCAGGGCCCAGAGAAGTTAAGTGTTGTTGCATAAAATTACCAAAGTAGTTTTGAAAAAATTGAGACTGATTCCTCACCCATAGGATGAATTATTTTAATATGACAAGTGAAGGGGAAGGATAGGAAAAACCCTTGATAGACTGAACAAAAAGTGCTCTTCAGATTGCTTTGTATTTTCCCTCCCAACACAAGCCAGCTGTCACTTACCACTTGATTAATTAGCTTACTTTCTGAGATGGAGTGTTGCTATGTTGCCCAGGCTGGTCTCTAACTCCTGGGCTCACACATTCCTCCTGCCTCGTCTCCCAAGTAGTTGAGGGCACAGCACATGCCGCCAGACTGGCTGACTTGTCACTAGTTGATTAACTCAGTTGCCATGACTGCTACTGGCTTACACTGTGTCACATCTGTCCATGTTTAATCTTCCGTATAAGAATGAATGATATTTGAGAAAATGGTTTCTGATATCTAGAGGTAAACCTCTTGAAGGGGTTAAAGTGAGTTGGGAAATGAGGAAAGGGAGATAAATATGTATAGGCTATTGCTTCAAGAGGTTATCACTGGCAAAAAAGTGATGGTGGTAGTGGGTAATGGAGAAAAGATGAAAGCCTTTATAGGATATGGTAAAAAAAAATGGAGGAAGTGTTGTCGAAACTATTTTAGATGAGATTGATGATATATGAGAACACCTTCACTTTTTTTCTAAGATAGTACTGCCTAGCAAACTGTCTACCAGTCTTGTGGATTTCAACAACCATTTCTTTCTTTCTACCAGTCTTGGAGGTCAGATCTGACTTGGGCTCTGCTGGGCTTGGCAGGCTGTGGGTGTTGTCTGTGTGCAAGTCGATTCAGGTGTGATCTGCATGATTGTCTTTTAGGGACCAGAGGTGACCTCGGAATGCTGTTTGCAAGGCAAGTGGTCAAGGTAAACCACTACAGCCTATTTAAAGCCTCTGATGGCACAATGCTCCTTCATACAATTTGCTGGCCAAAAACTTAGTCCAAGCACCAGGGGGTCTGAAAAATTCACACCTCCCACATACATTTTGGTAATGAATTTCGGGGTTGTATAATGACTCACTGTGCTTCATTGGCATCTTCCTACTATCCAGGGACCTCACTGTACTGACTCATAGTCTGGGACAGATTCCCACAACTGTGCTTGCTTACCGCACAATAGCATTTTTCCTTGCACTATGCAATTAAGGGTGTTCATGGAGGCTTCACTGGGAAGGTGACATTTGGATTATGTCCCGAGAAAGTAAGGGAGAGAGCCATGCAGATTCTAAGGAAGGATATTCTAGGTAGAGATAAAAGCAAGTCCAAAGGCGCTGGACAAGAATGGGCCTGTTGTGTTCAAAGATCAGCAAGGTGGCTAGAATGGTAGGTAGGATAGCACACAAGAAACAGTGGGAGGTGGTGTCAGAGTGGCAAAAGGAATGGGTGGTGGGTTAAGCACTGATTAAACTTACTTTAAAAATGATAATTCTGGTTTTCTTATTGAGAAGACATTTAGGGGGTTAAGGATAAAAATATAGAGACTGGTTGGGAGGCTGTTATTATACTCCTGAAAAAAGGTGACGGTGACTTGAGCCAAGGTAGTAACACTGGAGGTGGTGAAAATGGGTCAGATTCTGGATATATTTTGGAGGTAGAATCAATAGGATTAATTGAACATGCGAGAGAAAGACAATGATGACTTCAGCACTTTTTTTTTGTAGCATGGGGATTGAACCCAGGGGTGTTTTCCCTCCATGCTACAACCCTCAGCCCACTTTTGTTTTTTATTATTTCGCAATTGTAATTTTATATCACATTTAGGTATAGAGTGACAAAAAATGCATGCACGTGACTCTTGGTACCCTTCCCACTGTGTCCCTTCCCCTCCCTTACTCTTCCCATACATGTCTTTTGGATTGGAACTGGTAATTTTGTACACATTAATAGCATTATTTCTTTTCATTTCTTTTGTGGTACTGGGGTGGAACCCAGGGGTTTTCTACCTACAGGCTATACCCCTAGCCCTATTTTATTTATTTTTTTTATTTGGAAACAGGGTCTCACTAAGTTTGTGAGAGGCTCACTAAGTTGTCAAGGCTGACTTTGAACCTGTGATCTTCCTGTTTAAGCCTCTCAAGTACTGGGATTACAGGTGTGTGTCACCACTTCTGGCTTCATAGCATTATTTCAACTGTTACGCACTTTATGACTTTGTCCCCCTTCTTCCCTCCCTTAATCCTCTCTATTTTTTATTTTCTATTTGTTTTGAAACAAGGTCTGACTAAGTTGCTGAGATTCTCTCTAAGTTTCTGAGGTTGGTCTTGAACCTGCGATCCTCCTTTCTCAGCCTCCCAAGTACTGGGAGTACAGGTGTGTGCCACCAAGCCTGGCTAACTTCAGCACTTTGGGAACAAATGGAATGATGGAAATGTCTTTTGCAGACATGAGAAGGATTGAGGAAGAAGCAAGCATGGGAGTAAAATCAGTCTTGTTCCTGGTAAATTTTGAGGTTTTTATTGGACATTTAAGTCCAGTTGAATAGAATGTTGGTGTGGTGGATTTGCTTATAGTTCTTTCTCTCTCCTCCCTGTTCTGATTATGGCTTCTTTTGGGTGGAGTATGCTTTTCTTCCTCATTGGTGATGGGCTTGGCCATTCTACTTGTTTTAGCCAACTGAATGTGTGTAGAAATGATAGGGTGATTACTCAGCAGAAGCCATAGTATTGTAGTTCAGATATAAAATATCCCTCAGAGAAGCTCATGTGTTAGACCATGCAGAGCTAGGGCGTGGCTGGAGGAGATGAATCACTGGGGGCATGTCCTTGGGGACTGAATATCATCCCTGTGCCCCCTTCTTGGTCACCCTGAGGTGAGAGCAGCTTTTCCTCCTCCACCAGGCCCCAAGGCCCTGCCACTGAGCCATTACTGCCTTGGAGTCAGCCAGTCGTGGGCTGATCTCTGGAATGGTAATCGCCAAACAAAGCATACTTTCTCTAAGTTGTGCTTGTCAGGTATTTTGGTCACAGCAACAGAAAAGCTAACTAAAACATATAAATAGTTTGACAAAAATATAATAACCCTTTTGAAGGTTTTACCCTCTGTTTTGAGAAGAGCATGCCCTTAAAGAGTTGGTAGAAGCAGAATGAAAGTTCTGTGGATCAGACCTGAAGCATAGACATCTCAGCAAATCTATAGGTAAATGAGCAAGAAATAAGAAATAAATGTTATTGTAATCCACTGAGCTTGTGAGTTGTTTGTTACACTGTGTTATTAAAGCAGAAGCGTGACTAATGCAGTCAGCTATTTGAGACTGGAGTTTATGGGAGATGTCAGGGCTAAAAATATAAATATAGGAATCCAGAGCTTGTATGTTATAGATCATCAAGGAAATGATTATAGATACAAAGAGATCCAGACACTGAGCTCTGAGGTCTTCCACTGTGAAGTAGCTATAAAGGGGAAAAGAAGTCAGTAAAGGAAACCAAAGAGTAACTTATACCTAGGGAAAAAAACTCAGAGAAGTGTAATCATATGAAGAAAGTCTTTTAAGGAGGAAGTTGTGGTAACCAAGTTAAAACTCTAGTCTTTCCATGTGTGGGGAGGATTTAGGCCTGAGTTAGCAACCTGGAGGTGACTTTGACAACAAAGAAGTTTTGACTTGGTGATCGTGTGCTTAACAGAGTGATGTGTGCATATATGCCTCTACTAGCTTATGTCCTATTAAGATGTATGACTACAATGCACCAATGAAAATTCAGGCAAGAGAAAGGGGAGAATTTTTGGGGCAATGTACTTTATTTGGTAGAGGCTATGGGATCCAGAGCTCAAATAGAGAAGTTGGCTATAGGTGAAGGCATAGAAAATTCACCTGTTATAATTGAGAGGGTAGAATCTGTGCAGCAGGGTGACTGGAAGAGGTAGCAATATTTTCTATATATAGGAAACAAAGTTATTAGCTGAGAGTGAAGATGAGGTGCTGGAGTTATGAGATGAAAGAAAGATATGAAAGAGTCTTTTAGGAGAATGAGGAAATTAAATAGAGAAATACAGTCCATTCTCTGGGTAGTACTAGAAATATTTTTGATATTAGAGATTGTAACTTAAAGATACAGTGGGCTATTTTTCTCTATTTACATTCAGTTTCAGAGTGCCAGAACAGAATAGGTGGAGTCAGACATAACCATGATTGGGATTTTGCCAAATTAGAACCATGGTGTAAGTAGCTAGGAAGCTGAAGTTTTATGCAAAAGAACTATGAATTTAACATTAAATAAGAAGGGTAATAAATATATCAATAGAGTGTGAGTTAAAGTCACAGGTCCTGTTGGGAATGGGATATTAGAGGGAAAGAGTTGGACAGATGAGAGATGGTGGTGGGTGAGTGGGTGAATGCTTGACATTCAGAACATGGGGGAATTGCTACTAAAGGTGGCTGGTTTGCTGGCATTTGAGAACCTTGGAGGAGATGAGCTCAAATGAATTGGGAGGATTATTCAGGTGGATATTAAAGTCATCAAGACCGATGAGAAGTAGAGGGCTGGAAGTGATGGTGAGCCAGGAGCTCAATTCTTCATGGTATAAGGGAAAGAACTCAGGCATGCGACAAGGAGGAGGAGCAGATGGAGAGTCTGAAGGGATTAAAGGCCATCTCCTATTAAGGGATCCAGGTTAAATGGAGGGGATTTTCTGATGACTAGTTGTAGATTCCAAGCACAATGGAAGTGTATTGGAATTTGGGGAGGAGTTCATGAAAAGATGGGTGTAGAGTGATACAATAAGAAGAGTTTGGGGATAAAGTCATACTGGGGGACTATGGGCAGGCCTGGAGCTGAGGTGGTAAGTCAGAAATAAAGAGATAAGTCTGCTTACGTCTCAACGCAGGTAAAAGGTGATAGTTGGTGTAGTGAGCAGTGGGGATGGGGTTTTATCTGCATCACATAAATTTGGCAATCTTCTTCATGTCAACTGTAGTGTGGAAAAAGGGGGAGAGTGGTTTTGCATTCAAGACACAAAGTTATAGACTACCATATCTTATATAACTACCAATCTATCTATTTCTTCATCATGTGAGGGTGGGGGCAGGGGACCACTGTCCCTGACCTCAAAGAAATTTCAGAGAGAATTGAGAAATGCCCAAACTTTTCTATATGAAAGTAATAAATCAGAGTTTTATATTCTCTTCTTTCTACTCTGACCATGTTGCAGCTGTGGATCAACTTTGCGGAGGAGGAAGATGTAATTTGGCATATTGTCCACCCTTACTCTTAAGAAATTCTACATGACATTTTTCTTGAGATGCTACAGACTAGTATACTTGGAAAAGATTAATTCATACACTTTTTGGTACAAAGATCCTATTTTTTTTTCTAAACTGAAGGCCAGAAAAGATCAATGAGGTCACTCTGGCTGTCTCCCTAGAAAAATTTCCTTTATTTTGCTTAGCAATTGGGGCATAAATATACTTTATTTTTATAAGGCACATTTTCAAAGCTACTTCACTCACTATGGCCAATTTTGTGATAGAATTTAACTTTTTGCCCACTTTAATTTATGGTGTTAAAGTGTTATATCTGAGTACTTTGCTTAATTGGCTTCCAGAGAGTGACTGACAGGCATAGGCTACATTAATCAGCTTTGAATCTCCATAGAAATTTTCTTTTACTTTCTCTAATAATTTTATGCTTAGGGGCTGTCAGGAAATAGTACAAATTCCTTTGGGAATCTAACATTCTAGAAAAGCCAGCATGTGGAAAGAAAAAATAACACATGGATCTGTAGCCTTTGTCATCCTCTGTGATGAGATTCTTAAGTAATTATACTATGATAGGTTGAGAAGTACCACTCTCCTGCTTTTAGAAATAAAATTCATTTTAACTCATCAATAGCATCCTTTCTTTTGGAGTCTCGAGGTAGAGGTTTCAAGTACTTCAGTCACTGACTCTTCTGCCTTTCTGGAAGAAAACCATTATCAGATTTTTATTTTTTCTAGACATCAAATGGAGATAAGATGATCACTAGAAGAAGGATAGAACATAACATGCTGTCTGCTGGAATGGCTATACATTGTATGTCATTTCAATTTTTAGGTGGAAATATGAATTGGTTATAGTGTACCTAATGTAGTTTCTATTATGTTATAAAATTATGCTGTAGCTTTATTTGATATAAATTAGGTTCAGGCCTCTCCACTGTTTTCAAGTTATTATGGAGAGCTCACACTTATTAAAAAAGTTTTTTTTTCTGAACTGGGGATCAAACCCAGGGGCATTCTACCTTCAACCTACAATCACCAGCCTATTTTATTTTTCTTTATTTTGAAACAGGGTACCACTAGGTTATTGAGAGCCTCACAAGTTGCTGAGACTGGCTGTGAATCTGTGATCCTCCTGTCTCAGACTTCCAAGTACTGAGATTACAAGTGTACTGCCACCACACCTGGCATTTTTAGAGTTTTGTAACAAATGAAAATGTACCATGTGTAAGTAGATGAAGTTTTAAATCACAAAACATACATAATTTCCTAAATTAGGAGTATACTTTGTGATTTCAACCAAAATTTCATTCTAGTTGAATGAGATAGGAGAGTCAGAGTGCAAAAGAGGGTTATCAGTGATAACCAATTTTTGTTCAAGCTATATATACACTTTAGGCCAATTTAAAAGAAAAGAATATCATAATTTTTTTTTTTGTAGTACTGGGGTTCCTGGAAGCCCTTCTACCTCCGGGATACACTACCAGACCTATTTTTTATATATTTTTTTGAAACAGGGTCTCTTACGCCAGCGCAGCTGGCTTCGAACCTGCACTATCTTCCTGTCTCCACCTCCCAAGCGCAGGGATTACAAGCGTGCGCCACCACGCCCGGCCTCATAATTCTTTGTCATTTGTTTTCTAAGCTGATTCTAATCCATCACTAGAAATTGACTACTAGATCATTTTGAATTGCCAGAAAAATCCTACACATTTAAAAAGTCAAGTTAAATAGTAAAAATGATTGTATTAGTTTCCTGCTACTGCTGTAACAGATTGCCACAAACTCAGCAGCTTAAAACAACAAAAATTCTTTTTTCTTAGAGTTCTGGAGGTAAGAAACCCAGTATGTCATTGTTGTCAGCAGGCAGGCCTATATTCCTTCTGGAGGTTTTAGGTACAAATCTATTATCTTGCTTTTTCCAGATTTGAGAAGCCATCTACATTCCTTGGCTTAGGGACCCCCGGCTCCATTTTCAGAGTTAGCAACATCAGGCTGAGTCTTTCACATGAAGCCATTGTTTTGGTTGTCTCTCTTGTGCCCTTCTTTTCCTTAGGAGGACCCTGTGATTACTTTGGAGCCTCCCAAATAATTCAGGATTATCTAACCATCAAAGGTCATCTGACTGGCAAGTGGAATTCCATCTGCAACATTAATTCCTCTTGTGATGTAGCCTAACATATTTACAGGTTCCAGAGATCAGAGCTTGGACATCGTTGGGGCCATTCTGCCTTCTATAGTGATTAAAAAAGAAAACATATTGTCCAGAACCATGAGAGATCTTGTGGGCTAATGATGGGTTTGGAAAAGTCTAGATAAAGATACAAATTGTGATTAAAGTTAGCTGGGTATGGTGGCACACACTTGTAATCCCAGTACTTGGGAAGCTGAGACAAGAGGATTACAGGTTTGAGGACAGCCTCAGCAACTTAGTGAGGCTCTCAGCAATGTATCAAGACCCCTGTTTCAAAATAAAAAATAAGCCGGGTGTGGTGGTGCATGCTTTAATTCCAGTACTTGGGAGGCTGAGTTTGCGGACAGCCTCAGATATTTAGTGAGGCTTTCTGCAACTTAGTGACATCCTGTTTCAAAAATAAAGAATAAAAAATAGGGCTGGGGGTGTAGCTGGGAGGTAGAATGCCTCTGGGTTCTATCTCCAATACTGTAAAAAAAAAAATAGGGCTGGGAGTGTATTTCAAAGGTAAAATGCCCCTGGGTTTAACTTCTACTACTAAAAAACAAAGACAAAAATAATTCTTAACTCCCGCACCTAGAAAGTGCAGGTTTTGACTAAATGTTTCTCAGATTCCAGTCTTTTGCCACCATCTTCATGATTTTGCCACCTTCTTATGCTGCTATTTATTTCATATTTTTCTTCACATCAAGTTTCTTTCAAAATGTAATCCTTAAGTAGTCTGAATATAACAGAAAAATAAAAGTTACAAAAAAGTAAAAGGATACTATGATGGTATATACATGTCATTATAAGCTGGTATGAAGCTGTAAAATATGTAATGTAAACTATGGTCTTTGAGTGATAATGACATTTCAATTGTGGGCCCATAAGTTGTACTAAAGTGCCACTCGGAATGTTGACAGTGGGTGGCTGTGAATTCATGAGGAAAGGGGTATATGAGATATTTCTGTGCTTTCCTCCCAATCTTGCTGTGAAACTGAAAGTACTGTAAACGTAAATTCCTAAAAAGTATAAAAATATAATGATCCAGACAGAGAGTATAAAGTCTGCCTCCAGGGTCAGTAGGCAATGTTAGAACAGGAAATGTGTCTGGGGCTGGCTATGTTTACCTCCAGAGGTTGAGGACAGGAACCAGCAATGTGGCAGTGGACAGAGCCTGGCCAGTATGCGGGGAGGTATATGTTGGACAGGTGAGGAAGAAGGGAGCCAGCCAAGAAGGGAAATGTTGAGGGGGCTGAGGGTGAGATGGGATGGGGTGGTGGTGCTGAGTGTGGGTTATACCTAGAAAGCCTCGAACCAAGGAAAATTGGCGTCCAAGAAAACAGTCCCTTCAGTCAAGCAATTTTCTGTCTGGTGGCTGCATTTTCAGGCTAGTGCCCTTATGCTCATGACAAACTACCAGCAGCAACCTAGAAACCATACTTCTATTTTGTCTTCTGAAGGAGAAAGGGAGAAATGTGTGGGTGTTGGAGTTGCTGCTGAGACAGGCAGGTGTAAGATGTCAAGGGGGAAGAGAGACTGTCAACCCTAGAGGTTTCAAGATCTAAAGAGCCTGCGTCATGGGAGCAGCAGAGACAGGCAGGGGAGAGAATGTGCAGAGAAAAAGGAGATGACCTTCAATTAGAGACATTTCCTTAGGAAGAAAAGAGCAGCAGCCGGAGAAGCCATGTTCAGTGTAAGAACTGTCATGGTGTCATCTTCCAGGACATGGCCAAGAAGGTCAGAAAGATTCTGGAGGATGAATGCTATGGCAGTCCACTGAGGCTGGCATTTAGGGGGATTCATAGCTATAGGACTCTATGTTGTGACTTATGAAGCTCCTTGTGACCTGCTTTCTAGATCCCCGCCAGGCTCTCACTGAGACAAAGTTAAACTGAAGGCATTAAGTGGGAATGGCATTTGTTGATTACTTTTGGAATCCTAAATAACTGCACCACTCTCATTCAAATTTCTAAATATGTTAAAAACCACTGAAGCAGGGTATGGCACATACCTGTAACTACAGTACTTGGGATATTGAACTGGAGGATGGAGGTTTGGAACCAGCTTCAACAATTTAGCCAGGCCCTGTTTCTAAATAAATAAAAAAAGAGCTGGGTTGTTGTCTGGAGGCCAAAAGCCCCTGGGTTTGAGCCTCCTAACCCCTCCCCCCCAATCACTAAATCACTTTGAAAGGATAATTTTTTTTCATGAAGTATATTTCAATTAGAAGAATTATGGATAAACACCAAAAATTTTTATGGAATGATTAGTATGTTCCAGGTGCTGATTTTCCTCTTGGAAATTCATTAGTGAGTGAAACAAAAGCTCCTACCTCGGTGGTACTCCCTTCTCATGGGGGGAGTTCTAGTGGGCTGCGTAGCTCAAAGAAGAATCAGAGCAGAAGATAGAAGAGACCAACACAGAGCAGGTAGAGGGAAAAGAGTGAGGAGAGGAGAATGGAGCTGAGTAACACGCAGACTGATCAATCCTGGGAGGGAATGCCTCTGTTGAAACAATGAAAGTAGTAAAGGCAGGCCTGGATTTTGCAAAGTGTTAAGATTGAAATATAAGAAGGCAGTGGTGCCTCTGACTGGTGGTGCTATTTCTGTAAAGAGTAATGGAACTGAGTCCCCATGTTGACTTTTTTTTTTTTTTTTTTTTTTTTTTTGTACCTAGAGGAGGAAATAGCCATTTCTTAATCACAAGATTCCAGTACTAGTCCTGGTGGGTGTGTCCGCTTGTACAGCTGTTTTCATCTGAAACTATGTTTTTCAGAGCAACTGATATATAGTTTTCAGCAGGCTGTTTGGTCTTCCCCTTTAGGCTATAGTGTGTGTGTGTGTGTGTGTGTGTGTGTGTGTGTGTGTGTGTGTGCGCGCGCGCGCGCAAGCACATACATGCGTCTGTGTGCTCGGAATTGAACCCAGGGGAATTCTACCTGCCAGCTATACCCCAAGCCCTATTTATCTTGAAACAGGGTCTTGCTAAGTTGCTGAGGGTTGCACGAAGTTGCTGAGACTGGCTTCAAACAATCTTCTTGTTTCAGCATCCCAAGTATTGATATTACAGGTATATGCCACCATGCCCAGTGTAGGTTGTAATTTTTTTTATAGAAACCAAGTCTGCATTGTTCAAGTGGCTTTTGCTCATGCTCTTCATAATACCTTAATAAATATTTAACGCCTAATCTCAGTTTGTTAACAGCTACTTCATTTACAGAAAAAGAATATATGAGTTGCCAGGGTACATATTCTAGAATTTTAAGTTAATAGGAAATAGTATATTATCCTATCTCTTATTGATGCTTATAGTTTGAAATGCAACCTTGTGATTAAGTGGGGGTGTATAAATTGAAAAGGAATCTCCTGGGTGAAAATATCCTAAAAATCCACAAGAGGGAGGTATATTGCCATTGATGTAGGGTAGAGCTAATGAGATATCAACTCCTAATTTTTCCAAGCAGGATTATTTTAGTGTGTTTTTCACAGTTAAAAATAAGTAAAAAGATAGGGTTTCTAATGTTTGGCTTTATGGTTTTCTTTGGGGATTAAAGATTAGACTTAGAGATGCTAGTTATTTGCAGACTCCTGGAATATATATGCTACGTCAGGATCAGCATGCATCCAAGGCTTTGATGAGCAGATCTAAAGGCTTTAAAGATTTTTGTTTGTTTGGTTTTGATCAGATGGTGGCTCTTTCAAGGATGGATTGCAAAGCTGCCTTTGCTGTTTTCTCCTTTCACTTTCTTGGCAGTCACCGTGCAGAGTTAGTGCTGCCCGAGGGGTTGAAAGTTCTCTCTGGGAAGGGCTGTCACTGCCTCCCTGTCTCCTTTGGGCATGATGTCTCAGCAGAATAAATCTTTCTGGTGACCAGTGGCCTTTACCTACCAAGATGCACAGTGGAACTGCAGGTAACAGTACAAAAAAGGAGCAGAAGGAAACATTGTTTTAAATAATGTATATTTGTTTTTTTAATTTTATTTTTATGTGGATCATATTGAAAATGGCATAACATTCACCCAGTGCTTGGTGCCCCCCCACTGCTTCCCCTTTTCTCCCCTTTCCCAACAATGAGTGTCCAGGTTGACCATGTTACATCCACACTTATACACATATTCAAATGTAGCTCCTCCATCAATCAACCTCAGCCTTCTTCTTCCCCTACCCCTCCTTTCTACCTTTGCTGAGGTTTCCCCTCCATTATCTGGAGTCCCTCTGGTATCTCTAATACTCCCTCATTTGGGCATATTAGAGAAAACATATATCCCTTCTCTTTCTGTGCTTGGCTGATCTCACTTAACATAATGTTCTCCAAATCTTTCTATCTTGTGAATGACATGATTTTGCTCTTTTATATTGCTGAATAGATTTCCATGTGTGTATTTCCCATAATTTTGCAATCTATTCATCTGTTGATGGAGACCCAGGTTGGATTCATATTTTGGCTCATCAAAGGGAACCATCAAGAACCTAAAGGGAAAACCTACAGAATGTGAGAAGATCTTTACCAGTCACCACTCTGATAGAGGGCTAATATCCAGAATATACAAAGAGTTCAAAAGAATCTACTCTAGAAGAACAAATAACCCAATCAAGAAATGGGAAGCTGAATTGAATATACACTTCACAAAAGAAGAGATACAAATGGCCAATAAATACATGAAAAAATTTTCAACATCATTAGCCATCAGGGAGATGCAAATCAAAACTATGCTGAAATTCCATCTAACCCCAATTAGAGTGGGAAGCGTAAAGAAGTCAAATAACAACAAATACTGGCGAGGATGTGGGAAAGAGGAACTCTTTTACACTCTTAGTGGGAGTGCAAACTAGTTCAGCCACTATGAAGATCAGTGTGGAGATTCCTTAGAAAACTGGGAATGGATCTGCCATTTGATCCGGCTATACAACTCCTGCGTATCTTTCCAAAGGGGTTGAAATCAGAGAACTACAGTAACATATGCATACCCATGTTCATAGCAGCACAATTTGTAATAAATAATGTATATTTGTGCTTTGAAATTTGCATTCACTGCCAACTTCCTCATGTTTATGTGGTCAGTAGGGACAGAGATGCTATAATTTCAACTGAAATGTTTGCAACATTATTACTAGGTCACTTATGAATTTTACTTGGTTTTCTTTTTAGAAAACTTTATTTTCTTCTATGTGATATTGGCTGATAATATTTTCAGTATATGACATTCTCAATCTCTCCTTTTTGTTTGTTTATTTTGTTCATTTTTGATACTAGGATCTGACCAGGAGTATCCTATTACTGAGATATACCACAGGCCTTTTTTATTTTTTATCCTGAAACAGTTGCTGAGCTTAGCCTTGAACCTGCGATTCTCTTGTTTCAGCCTCCTAAGTACTGGGATTACAGGTGTGGGCTTCCATGCCTGGCTCCTCACTCATTCTTAAAGTTATTTCTTCTATTGATCTCATGATTCCCCTGTGGTAGCTTCACATTATCATTGTTCTTCAATGGATTCTTTCTCCATCCCATGTAATTGCCCTCCAGGTTGCCTCATGGTGGTCCTGTCAGGAAGGCCATATTGTGTGAGATTGACAGCACAGACCAGGGACACTTCATTTGGGTTACTATCCCAGCTCCATCATTGACTAAGTATATGTGACTTTGCTTAAAGTCTCAGTGCTTTAGTCTCAAGCTTCAAAGTGGGAATCTAGTGATAATGCTCATCTCTTTGTATTTCTGTGAAGATGAGAAGAGTTAGAATTTGTGAAGGGCTTAATATAGGTCCTGCCACATGGAAAATGCACTTTAGTTGTTTTGAGGGGTACTCGGGATTGAATCCAGGAGGATTCTATCTTCAAGCTACACACCCAGCCCCATTTTTTATTCTTTTTTTGAGAAATTTTACTAAATTTTGGAGGAACTAAGTAGCTGAGGCTGGTCACAAACTGCAATCCTCCTATCTCAGCCTCCCAAGTACCGGGATTATGAGTGTGCACCACCATGCCTGGCTGCAAAACACTTTAAACATTAGCTATTATTAGTACAGTTGGCTCTCTGTATTGATGGATTCCACATTGATTCAACTGACTACAAATAAAAAATATTTGAAAAAAGTTGTGTCTGTACAGAGCATGTACAAACTTTTTTTGGTTATTCTCTAGATAATACAGTATAACAAACATTTACATAGCATTTAAATTTTATTAGGCATTATAAGAAATTTAAAGATTATTTAAAGTATATGGGAGATGTGGATAAATTGTATGCTTGCAAATCCTATGAGATTTTATATAAGGCATCTGGGCATCATGGATTTTGGTATGTTGGTACCTTGTCTTGGATACTTTGTACTGGAACTGATTCCCTACAGAAACCAAGGAATGATTTTTATTATTAGTAATCTCTTCAAAGGAAGCAAGGCATTCTTTGTAGGAGCTTAAAACCAAAGTTATCACCTTTATAACTTTCCTGAACTCTGGCATATTTCCTAGGATGCTCTAGACATATCCATGTGGGCTGCTGTGTCAGTCTGCTTTCTGTTGCTGCAACAAAATACTTGAAATAGATCAACATAAAGGAGGAAAGGCTTATTTTGGTTCACAGTTCCAGGAGTTTTGGTCTCTGGGTGCTTGAACCCTTGCTGTGGGCATATGGCAAGGCGCAGCATCGTTATGGGGAGCAAGTGTTGGAGCAAAGCGTATCACCTCATAGCACCCAGGAAGGAGACAGAGAGGAGGCCTGTTTCCTCCAACGAGGCCCCATTTTTTACAGTTTCTTCCACCTCTTAATAGTCAGTTATGAATCCATGAATGGATTGACCTATCCATGATGTCAGAGTCCTAAGGGTCCAGTCATCTCCCCAAAAATCCCTGTCTCTGAACACTGCTGCATTGGGAGATAAACTGTCTACCTGTGTACTTTTGGAGCACATTTAAGGTCCAAACCGTAACAAATGCCCACAGTGGATTCAAGATTGAACTCAATGCCCACAGTGGATTCAAGATTGAACTCATCACCTGTTACTCTCCTTACAAGCCCACTTCTCCCTTCTTCTTCTTTCAGCCAATAGTGTCATTTCTCATCAGTAGCCAAAGCCAAGAAATACAGAGTTATCCTTGCCCTTCATCCTTTTCCTTCAATCCACTTGGTTCGCAAATTATGTCCATGTTTCTAATAAAACTTCATCAGCACTGGAGTCCTTAGTTACTTGAGGGACCCTGAGTCCTCTCCTTACCCCTTCTTGTATCTTGTTCTGGTCAACCTTGAACAGCATGCTCTTTCACAAATGCAAACCTCATCCCACACTCTGTCAGACTTAAAACATTGCATGTTTTTCATAGCTTTTAAAGTTATGTGTGACTTGCCACACAAATCTTATACCCTGGTCCCTGCTCACTTCCCTGTGCAGGGTTATTGCTTCTCTCTTTCACACAGAAAATATTTTCTCCATGTCATCTTGAGGGTGCAAAAAAGAAACCCCATTGTTTTGCAGCAAAAAGAGATTGTTATCTAAATTCTTTGTGTTTTATGCACATCATAGTACATACTAAGTAGGAAATGCATGTTAATATCTATATGAAGAAAGGCTTGGACTCTATATGAATGGGCATTCTTTTTTGCTCATGGACTTAAAAACTTGATGCGTTGATTAGAATCAGCAGGTTCACAACATAATTAAAATGTGAGAAACGTTTCTTGCACATCAGTAATGTAGACACTTTCAAATAATGTCTGAGGAAATGCAAGCTTGAACTTACAAATAGCCTTTTACATAAACAACACTCAGAGGTGCATTTTCCCTTTAATGCATGTACATAACTTCCATTAACATTCTTTACCTCAGTGTTTAGCTTTTAGTTTTATGTCTGTTATATAAATCTGAATCTTGACACTTTAATGGAAAGATTTTGGTTTGTGATGACATCATATCAGATGTAAAGTAGAGTTGGTCAGATTGTTTAGAAAACTTGCATCCAAGCATATCTATGTATAGTCTTGAAGAAAATTATTTTATTTTTAAATTAAATTAAATTAAATTTTTATATTTTTGGTAGTACTGGGGTTCCTGGAAACCCTTCTACCTCCGGGCTACACTCCCAGACCCACTTTTATATTTTTTATTTGGAAACAGGGTCTCTTAAGCCAGCAAGGCTGGCTTCAAACTTGCACGATCCTCCTGTCTCCTCTTCCCAAGAGTGGAGATTACAAGTTTGTGCCACCACACCCAGCAAAGAAGAAGAAAATTATTTTAAACCAGTGACAACTGGCTTTCCAAAGGAGCCTCTCTAGCTCATAGGCCTGATGCTACTATCAGCCTTTGACCTTACATTTCCTGGATGATTTTTTTAACAGAGAGCTATAGGGAAATGGCTTGGTGGGGTCCAATCCCATCTACTACACAAAGGGTTTGGGCTAGAGAGAAATTCTAGAACTCATTGTGGCCTGTGTTGGAAGGGCAGTCAGGAGGAGTGGCAGGTGGTGACAAGGGCTGCAGCCCCGTGTGTGTGTGTGTGTGTGTGTGTGTGTGTGTGTGTGTGTTGATGCAGTTCAAGGCAAAGTAACTCAGTCAACATTCTCACTGGTATAATCCAAACCTACTGACCACACAACATAGAAGAAGGAAGATTTATTTGCTCACAGGATTTTGGAGATTCAGGGTTCAGTCCATGTGAGAACAGGGTTTATGACTCTCAGGGCATGGTGGCAGGAAGTGGAGAGAGGGAGAGCACATGGGCTTTGTTCTTCACATCACAGAGGCGGGATACAGAGAAAGCAAGCAAGGAGATTCAAGGACACAGCACCATCTCTAAGGCTACCCCCTCAGGGACCCACTTTCTCCAGCTGTACTCCACGGGTCTACATTATCATTACCACTGTAATGGATTTATTTACTGATAAGATTATAACCCTCATGACTTAACTATATCAACCCTGAGCTCCTCAGGGAACATTCAATTCTGACAACAAAAATAACCATTTGGATATATTCATGTCACCTGGGTTTTCTTATGTTCTGGGATGCTAAAAGTTGAAGATAAGAATAGGTCTTTGATTCTTCTCACAATTCTCATTTTTCCTTCTCTGCCAGGGGGTATGGCCGCTGGATCCTGCTTGTTTCAGCTAGGAGTTTGAAGTCAGTGTCTCCTAGGTTATCTTTGCTTGCTTCCCGTCCCATCTGCTTTTTGCATACTGACTGTCCTGATAAACTATTAGTAGCTTTGACTTTTAGACTGATTTGTGACCCCGGTCTTTATTCTTGTACTTTATTCACTGGATCAGATAGAGGTTGAGTGTTTTTTTTTTTTTTTTTTTTTTTTTTTTTTTTTTTACAGCTGATGTATCACTTTATTGACTTTTTTGGTGATACTTTATTTTATTTTATTTTTATTTTATTTATTTATTTTTTTGGTGGTACTGGGGTTCCTGGAAGCCCTTCTACCTCTGGGCTACACTCCTAGACTTATTTTATACTTTTTATTTTTGGAAACAGGGTCTCTTAAGCCAGCATGGCTGGGTTTGAACCTGTGTGATCCTCCTGTCTCTGACTCCCAAGTGTGGCGATTACAAGCATGCGCCACCACGCCTGGCTATTTTCTTTTTTTTTTAATATATTTTTATTGGTGCAATGTAGTCAAACATCTCAATGGAATACAAGACTAGTGAGGATATACAAGCACACATCACCCAATTAGCCTTTATCCAATCACCATCTTTTTCCCTCCCCCTCCCTCAATCCCATACTTGATTCAGTGATTGACTTTGATATATTTAAGTACATCATGTACTTTAAAGAGATTCCATCTTCCCCCCTCCCATCCCCTCTGATAGGTCACCTTAATTGCTCCTTCATAGGGCCCTTTCTTCAACTAGATTTCCTCCTATTACACATTTCTATCTAGTTTTTGCATATTAGGGAAAGCATCTGATTTTTTATTTTCTGTGATATTTCCCTGTGGATGCCACATTGTAGGCTCCAATCCCACTATCGAAGGCCCCAGCACTGGCCTCACCTCTCAGCAGGTTCCGATCCTGCCCTCAATGGCCCTGGTACTGGCCTCATCACCCGGCAGGCTCCAATCCCAGCCTCGCAAGCCCTGGCACCGGCCTCAGCTCACGGTGGGCTATGATCCTGGCCTCTAAGGCCCCAACACTGGCCTCACCACATGGCAGGCTCCGATCCCAGCCTCACTGGCCTGGCACTGGCTTTGCCTCAGGGAAGGCTTTGATCCCAGGCTCGCTTCATGGCAGGCTCTGTTCCCAGCCTCGCTGGCCACAGCACCGCCCTCGCCTCATGGCAGACTCCAATCCCGGCCTCGCTGGCCCCATCACTGGCCTCACCACCTGGCAGGCTCCAATCCCAGCCTCACTGGCCCTGGCACCAGACTTGCCTTAAGGCAGGATCCTATCCCAGCCTCAGAGGCCCCAGCACCAGTCTTGCCTCATGGCATGCTCTGATCCCAGCCTCGCTGGCCCCAGCACTGGCCTCACTGCTCGGCAGGCTCCGATCCCGTCCTCGCTGGCCCCAGCACTGGCCTTGCCACTTGGCAGGTTCTGATCCTGGCCTGGCAAGTCCAAACACAGGCCTTGCCTCTTGGCAGGCTCCGATCCTGGCCTCGGTTGCCCTGGCACTGGCCTCACAGCATAGCAGGCTCCAATCTCAGCCCTGCAGGCCCAATCACCAGTCTCACCACCCAGCAGGCTCCTATCCTGGCCTTAGAGGCTACAGCACCAGCCTTGCTGTGCAGCAGGCTCTGGTCTCTGTCACTGTGAGCAGGTCATCTACAGATGTTCCCTTTTTACTTTCATTTTTTTTAAATATGAGAAAGCAGTACATGTCTTTTGCAAAATCTGGAAGCCTGAATACCTACTGGCAATGAATTTTTTCTCCCCTCTGAAGGCAGAGGTCCACAGCTTCCCTACAGAGAACAGGTTCTGCTGCTCCAAGTGCACCCTGGCCTCCCGCACTGTGTAGAGGAGTTCAGTAGCCATGAGGGCTGATGTTTCCCAGAACACGCAGCATGGCAGCCCAACCCAGCTATGTGGGGCTCCCTCTGATATACCCCAAACCCTTTTATCACTTAGCATGTTGACCAGAATTCCTGAGCATGTGCGGCAGGAGCAGTCTAAGTTTGGGAAGATTTCCTCAAGAATTCAAGCTGGATTGGACTCAATCTGTCTTCTCCTCCAAATACTGGTCAATACTGCCACTGCCACCACTGCCAGCTTGGTTCTTTCCCAGACACCTTTCCCACACAGTATGTTTTCCAGAATTCTCAAGCATGTGCGGCAGTAGCAGTCTACTTTTGGAGAGCTTTCTTTAAAATTTTATGGTGGATTGGATTGGATCTCTGCCTCTCCCAAATACTGGCCACCGCTGCCACTGCCATAGCCATCTCAGTTTTCTTCCAAGCACCTTTTTCACACAGCATGTTGTCCCAAATTCTCAAGCATGTGCGGCGGTAGCATTCTACATTGGGAGATTTCTTCAAAAGATCAAGGTGGATTGGATCAGATCTATGCCTCTCCCAAATACTGGCCTCCACTGCTTCCACCATCTCTGCTGCCACTGCCTCCACCACTGCTGCTACCACCATCTCAGTTCTCTCCCAAATACTTTTCCCAAACAGCATGTTGTCCAAAATTCCTGAGCATGCGTGGCCGTAGCAGCCTACCTTTGGGGAGATTTCCTCAAAAGTTCAAGGTGAATTGGTTGGGATCTCTGTCTCTCCCAACTACTGGCCGCCGCTGCCATCTTGGTTCTCTCCCAAACAACTTTCCCCCACAGCATATTATCCAAAATTCCTGAGCATGCATGGTGGTAGCAGTCTACCTTTGGGGCAATTTCTTTGAAAGTTCAGTGGATTGGATTGGATCTCTTCCTCCCAAATACTGGCTGCCACCACCCCTGTCACCACTGCCATCTTCCTGGTTCTCCCCTGAGCACCTTCCTTACATGGTATGATGTCCAGAATTCTAAGCATGTGCAGCAGGAGCAGTCCCCCTTCACGGAGATTGTTTTTTCCCCAAAAGTTCAAGGTGGATTGCATAGGATTTGTCTGCATTGCCTGAATCTTGACTGCCGCCACCACCATCTTGGCCCCTCTCCAATATTTTAATAAGAGAAGACAGTATGTGGTTTTTTGAAGAGGTTGTGAGATCAAGCACTCAGCAGCAATGAATTTTATCTCCCCTCAATGAGTGGAGGCCACAGCCTCACCATGTAGAGCAGGATCTGCTCTTCTGAGTGCACCACACACCCAGCGCAGCATAGAGGAGTGCAGCAGCCAGGTGCATTGAGTTCCCCGGGATTCACAGTTGGGCTTCCTGCCTGGCATTGCTGGGGTCCCTCCACCATGCCCGGATCATTTTTCTTACAAGGTATGTTGTTAAGAGTTCCCCAGCATGCACATGTGAAGTGGTCTTTTCTCTAATCTCTTCTGGGATGTTCTTCCAAAAATCACTTTTCTTGAGTGGTGGAAGCCTCGTTGTCATCTTGTTTCTAATTCTGCCATTATCCTCTCTCTCTCCTGTATTCTAGATAGGAAGTCAAGGCTGGAAATGTCTCCTTAAGTTGTCCTGATCAGATATTAAACCAAAAGCTGGTGTCCAGGGCTTCTCCGAGGAATGCATGTCCTATTCGGCAGCCTGAGGTTGAGTGTTTTAATCCTGAGGTTGAGTGTTTTAATCCAGGATAACATCACTTCTCCAAATGGGTATTTCAAGGATTATAGGATGTTGCACTGGAATCTAGGCTATTGTCTTCCTATCAGGATAGAGGAACAGACTCACAGAACTTAAGTTACTTGCTCCATGCAGGTACAGTGTCAGAGCCAGGTTGGGAGCTCCATTCCTTGACTTTCAGTCTGGACTTTCCCTCCCTTATTCTCTTGCAAGTTACTCTCATCCCTCTCTGTTCAATTCCCTTACCTCTTTCTCCTTATTCCATTTTATTTCTCTTATATAGGAAAACTTGTAATGTAGAAGACACAGCAATTTTTACATCATCAAAGTCCTAACAATTATTTGTTCAATGACCATGATGTATTTTTTTTGGTGGTGGTACTGGGGTTCCTGGAAACCCTTCTAACTCCAGGATACACTCCCAGACACCTATTTTTTATATTTTTATTTGGAAACAGGGTCTCTTAAGCCAACGAGGCTGGCTTCAAACATGCGTTATCCTCCTGTCTCCACCTCCCAAGCATGGCGATTACAAGCATGCACCACCACGCCCAGCATGATGTATTTTAAAAAGGTGTAAAACGTAATTTATTTTTCAAGATATTATTTCTTTCTAGCTTTCTATATATCAGAGAACTGACTTTTGACACCTTTGTTTTGAGACTACTCAGCAGGGGGGAAGACTGGTCTTTCTTCCTTTCTCCTTTCTTTTTTTTATCTTTCTACTTTTATACTTTCATCGGTGCAGTATGGTCTCACATCATAATGTAGTTGATGGTGATAGTTACATGCATGTGCATAGTACTTGGTGAGCTTTTCCCTCTCCCCTGCTTCCCATACGGAATATTAAGATTGGCATTGGTATTCTCACACATGTACACAATGTCAGTGGAAGTGTTTCCTTCACTAATTCTCCTTCTCTCCCTCACCCCCTCCACCTTCTCTAAAACCACCTCCCTTGGTGCAATGGAATTTTTCCTCCATTGTCTAAAGTCCCTCTTATATCCCAATTACTTCCTAGCTGTTGCATATGAGAGAAAACCATATGAGAGAAAAAATGTAACCCTTCACTCTCTGTGACTGGTGAATCTCACTCAATATAATGTTCTTCAGGTCTATCCATTTTCCTGAAAATGACATCAATTTGTTCTTCTTGATTTATGAGTAGACTTTCATTGTGTATATATTCCATAATTCTATAATCTATTCATCTGTTGATGCACATCTACATTGGTCCCATAATTTGATTCTCCCTCCCTTACTCTATTGCAAGTTTCTCTCATTCTTTCTCTTTCTATTCATTTTCCCTCCCCTTTCTTTTCCTTTCATTTGACTAATATGAATTTCTGGTATAAACATGGATAGGCATATATTACTATAATTTTCTGATTTAACTCCCTTTGGAAAGATACCCAGTACTGGTATAGCTGGATCATATGATGGACCCATTCCCAGTTTTCTAAGGAATCTCCACCCTGATCTTCATAGCAGCTGAACTTATTTGCAACCCCACCAGCAGTATAGAAGAGTTCCTTTTCCCCCACATCCTTGCCAGCATTTATTGTTGTTTGACTGCTTGATGATTGCCATTCTGATTGGGGCTAGATGGAATCTCAGTGTAGTTTTGATTTGCATCTCTCTGATTGCTAATGACATTGAACTTTATTTTTCATGTTTTTATTAGCCATTTTATCTCTTCTTTTGGGAGGTCTCTATTTAGTTCAATTGACATACAAATAAGAACAAGAGGAATATAAGGTATAAGAAATACTATGCAGATTTAATACATATTAACATTTTGCCACAGATACCTATTTTGGATATTTTAAATGAAATAATACATTGCAGATAATTTAGAAAGTCCCTCAAACTCCAATTCTCTTAATGGATATACCCTGTCTTAAAGTTAATGTGTGCCCATTTTTTATGTTATGTCTCTACTAACAATATATTTTTAATAATTTGCATATATGGATTGTAGTATATGTACTCTTTTACAACTTCCTTTTCTTTCTTTCCTTTTTATGTAGTACTGGAGATTGAACCAAGAATATTCTACCTCTGAGTTACACTCCTAGCTTCTTTAAAAATTTTTTTTTGAAACAGTCTCATTAAGTTGCTGAGGGCCTTGCTAAGTTGTTGAGGCTGGTCTCATACCTGTGATCCTCTTGTGTCAGTCTCTCAAGTACTGAGATTACAAGCCTGAGACATCACACCCAGCTATAGCTTTCCTTTTTTATTCAGAGTTAGTTTCTGTTTTAGCTATATCTATATTGATTTAGTTATTCATTTTAATTGATTAACATATTACTCATTTGGAATGCTATCTATAAAACCATCTAATAAAATACCACATTTTATCTTAACATTTCATTGACACTGAAGTTACATTCAATGTTTTTTTTATTATATACTATAGCTTATGTAGTTTATTATAATAAACTGCATTGAACAGATTTGTAGTTCACCTATGTAGGATATTCTTTATTGCACCTACCTAAGTGTAGAAATTTTGGTTTGTGGGCTATATTTAATTTTGTTACTATTTCTAGCTCTCTGCCTTTTAGGCACACGGTGGAATTGTAATATTCAAATCCCTTTGAAGTTAGGCATAACCATGCAATTTTTTTGGGGGGTAATAAACTGTTAGCAGAACCTTAAAAGCCAGTGAGAATTTACCGTATTCTCTCTTTGTCTCTGCTTCAGCAAACTGTGACAACCCATATGGTGACACCCTCTTTTATAAAGGGCCTCTAGTTGACTTTCAATAAATATTAGGTACGGACTATCAGCAAATTATTAATGTTTTGTATCAGGGCTACCAAACTATTATTTATTGGTCAAATATGGCTTACTGCATATTTGTTCATGTGTTGTCTAGGCAGAGTTGAATAGTTGATATAGAAACCAAGTGGTCTATAAAGTTGAATTTAGTATTTACTATTTGTCCTTTTAAAGAAAAAGTTTGTTCACCCTCATTTTAAATCACTCAGATTCTAGGGTTGTTTGTTACTAACTGATATGCTTACTTACTAGAAGGTAATATTATCTTACTGTAAGCTTATTGGGAGCATGATAGGTATCTTTTTAATATTTTGATGTTTTTGCTTTTGTTTTTATTTTTGGCACTGGGGATTTAATCCAGAGGAATTCTACCTCTAAGTTACATCTCCAGCTCTTTTTAAGTTTTTGTTTTTGAAACAGGGTCTCACTAGGTCTCTGAGGCTGGCCTCACACTTGCAATTTCCTGTCTCTGCTTTCCAAGTACTGGGATTACAGGCATGGGCCCCTTACATCCAGCTTTCCTTTTCATTCTTGTACTTTAATTGGTGCATCATAACCACACATCATAGTGAGATTCAGAGTGATACATTAATCTATGCATGAACTATTTGGTGTATTTTGCTTTGCAACTCATCCTACTTCCTTTTCTTCCCTCTTCATGATTAAAGATAGAATACTATAGTGACACATGATACCCATATTTATAGCAGCATAATTCACAATAGCCAAATTATGTATCCAAAGTGATTGTCAGTAGACAAATGAATAAAGAAAATGTGGCATGTACACACAATAAGGTTTTATTCAGCCATAAGGAAGAGCACAATTATGTCAATCATAAGAAATTGGATGGAACTAGAAAAATTATGCTAAGTGACATCAGAATGTTAAGGGTCATATGTTTTCTCTCACATGTAAAAGTTAGAAAACAGGAAGCAAGAGAGATTCAGTCATACAAGGACAGAATAGTTCAAAGAATGTTATAATAGGTATCTTAGAAGTATTTTTTTTAAAAATCAGGGATGTAAATTGTTCTGTTTTGAACATATATCTCTTTGACCCTTATGGACCTAATGGCTCTTTTTTATTTTTTTTATTTTTTGTGGTACTGAAGATGGAACCCATGGGCATTCTACCTTCAAGCTACACCCCAGCCCTATTTTTTATTCTTTATTTTGAAACAAGGTCTCACTAAGTTTGGAGGGCCTCACTAAATAGATGAGGCTGACTGTGAACCTAGATCTTCCTGTTTCAGCTTCCCAAGTACTGGGATTACAAGAGTGTGTCACCACGCCTGGCTCTTCTTTTATTTTAAAAATAACTTTATTGAGACATAATCATGTAACAGAAAAGACACCAATTGTAAATATACAATTTTAAAATTTTTAATAAATTTATACAGTTGTTTATCACCTTCATAGCTTTTTTTTGTGTGTGTGTGGTACTGGGGTTCCTGGAAACCCTTCTACCTCTGGGCTACACTTCCAGACCTATTTTTATACTTTTTTGAATTTGGAAACAGGGTCTCTTAAGCCTGGCTGGCTGGCTGGCTTCGAACCTGCGCTATCCTCCTGTCTCTGCCTCCCAAGTGCGGGGATTACACACATGTGCAACCACGCCCGGCTACCTTCATAGCTTTTTAAGTAGGATTAGGCTACATCCAGACATATCCAGATAGCAATTCTATCAGTTTTACAGCAGTACCCCAAAGTTCCTCATGATTACTTACAGTCATTTCCCTTTCCCTCATTTATTCTCAGACAATCACTTAACTTTCTTTTTGTCTGTATAGATTTACTATTTCTGGATGTTTCAGAAAAATAAAATCATATAATATATAGTCTTTCACATCTGGGTTCTTTTACATGGGATTTTTTGAGATTCATCTGTGTTGTAACATCAGTCAGTAGTTTTGTTCCTTTGCATTGCTGAATAGTTACCCACCATATATGAAATTAATAATTCCACATTTTACTTACCCATTCATGGATTGGAAATTTGAAGTGTTTTTTTTTTCCTTTTTGTCTACTGTGAATAATTCAGGTATGTATATTTTTTACATGTTGTTACATAAGACATATATTTTTATTTCTCTTGGATAAATTTCTAGGATTGAAATTGATGGGTGAGATGGTAAGTTTACATTTCACATTAAAAAAAAAAGCCAAGCTATTTCCCACAGTAGGCATTTCATTTTATATTCCCATGAGCAGTGTAGGAGGGTTCCATTTTCTCTACATCCTCACTAATACTTGGTGTTGTTGGCCTTTTTGATTATAGTTATTTTAGTGGGTATGCAGTAGTATCTTTCTGTGCTTTTAATTTTCATGTTTCTAATTACTGATGTTTGAAAATATTTCTTGTGGTTATTAACCATTCAAATATATTATATATAAAACATCTATTCAAATAATACATTAATTTTAAAATGGTGTTGTGTTTTACTATCCTGTTGAAATAGTTCTTCATATACATGTCTAAGAACAAGTCCTTTATTAAATATCTTATTTTCAAGTATTTTCTTCTTGACTATGATTTATCTTTTTTGCTTTCTTAATGGTGTGCTTTGATGCAAAAACTCAAATTTTGATGAAATACAAGTCATTAGTTTTCTCTCTCTCTCTCTTTTTTTGTTTTTTTGTGGCAGCGAGGATTGAATCCAGAGGCATTCTACTTCTGAGCTAAATCCGCAGCCTGAGTTTTTCTTTTTTTATTTTTTCTGGGGTTCCTGGAAGCCCTTTTACCTCCGTTCTATACTCCCAAACCTATTTTTTAATATTTTTATTTGGAAACAGGGTCTCTTAAGCCGTGCAGCTGGCTTTGAACCTGCGTGATCCTCCTGTCTCTGCCTCCCAATCATGGGGATTACAAGCATGTGCCACCATGCCCGGCTTTTTTTTTTTTTTTTTTTTTTTTTTTTTTGATTTTTGATTTGGAAAGAGGATCTCATTAAGTTGTGGAGTGCCTAGCTAAGTTGTTGCGTCTGGCTTTGAATCTGTGATCCTCTTGTCTCAGCCTCCCAAGTACTGGGATTACAAGTGTGTGTCACCATGCCTGGCTAGTTTTCTTTTTAGTTAATATTTTTGGTGGTGTTTCTAAAAATTCTGCCTAACCCAAAGTCATGACAATTTTCTTCTGTGTGTTCTTTTAGCCTTTATGTTTTGGACTGTGATCCACCATGAATTGATTTTTGTGTATGGTAGGTCTAGTAGCTCTTACTTTATGCTTTTTGGGGGTAACTAGTAGTGGAGAAGGGAGTATCAGAAATAAAAAAAAAATTATGCCTCACTGAGATTGGTGAAGAAAGGGAGAATGTCAGAAGCCACAGAACATTTTCCAGTTAAAATAACTTTACAAATACAAAATGTGAAACTTTAAAAGTATAAAAATACCTACCTGCAGTGAAAAATCCATTTCAAAACTATCAACATTTTCTATTGTAAGCAAGTAATACTGAGAGCTAGTCATACTTTTCTTATATGAATAAAGTTGCAGATCTTTGAGAGGAGACTAATCAAAGCTTATGTAACCTTATCTTTCCTTCCACTTCAAGAGAGTTATGCAAGTCCAGAGAGACTTAAGTTTTCTTCAAAGATTTCAGGACATAACTCAGCAAGGAACACTTTCATGATTCTTTCATAAAATATAGGGAACATGGATGTCTTTCAGTAGGACTAACACTGCTCTCTGGAGAGAGTTAATTGTACAAATGGAGATAAGTCTTTTTTCTGTCTAGTGCAGCAACTTGGGAATGGGAAGTCACAGTGCATGTATTTAGCTGCAGAATTATGCAGTATATAGCAGTATTTTGAACCTACAAGGCATCAGAGTCACAATCAAAGTAGCAACATCAAAAAATGTTATAATCTCTACTCACCAGTAAAATGTTGTAGTTCCAATTCTCCCCATGCTGCTTTCCTTCTGGCAGAGTCCTGGGTGCTATTGGTCAATGCTATGACCCTTAACTGTACTCACTCTTGTTCTGAAACCAGGGCTGGCAGATCGGATTCAGTCTCCCACATCACCACAGGAGTTAGAGTCAAATACACTTGGTTGGAATCCTGGTTTTGGTACTGTCTTTTTGCCTATCTGCCCTTTTCAAGTCTCAGTCTTCTCACCTGTAAAATCAAGAAAATAGCACCCCACTTTCAAGATTGCTGTATGGATTAGAGATAGTAAGAAACATTTAGCATGGTGCATAGCGCATCATAACCCTTCTCGCCATACAAAATATCTTACTGAGTACACAACATAAATGGTGGCCATGAAGGGGCTGAATGTGGTGGCATACACTTGTAACCCCAGTACTTGGGAAATTGGACAGGTGAATCTTAGTTTCCAGGCCAGTCTGTTGTAATTTAGCAAGACCCAATTTAAAATAAAAAATAAATTAGAGCTGGCTGTGTAGCTTGGAGGTAGAACCTGCTTGGGCTCATTTCTTAGTGCCTTCCACAAAAATAAATAAATAAAATATTGGCTATAAAACCCCACTGTGGCAGTAGTGTTGGTAGGTCTTCCCTTTCTTCCTTTCCTCTGTCTCTTCTTCCTTCTTCCCTCTCTCATTTTGTGGCAACCACTGTTGTCATCTCAAAAATTCCTCCCTGTCTGGCTAGCCATCCTTGCCACCATCCCCAACATCTCCTGTATGGCCCTTTAGGATTGGGCTGTACCCATAAGATGTAACAGGGTTTAACAATACCTTTAATTTAAGGGTGGCATGGGTTGAGATGTTGCTAGTGTTGTAAAGGGTAAGACTTTCAGAGCAAAATCTGGGGACAGGAGTCCTTTTCTGCAGCATGAGTTATTGGTCTGAAATGTGGAGTTTTAAGTGACCACATTATTTGAAGGAACCCAGGCATCTTTCCAAGGTGGTCATCTGGCTTTAGTCTCTGCACCCATAAAAATGCTGAAAGAACTTCCTTTTCTCCTTGCCCAGAGGTTGCATTTTCTCTCACTTTTCCTCACACAGAAAATGGTTTTATTTTTCATCCTGTATTGCATCTGCCAAGTCTTACAGCAACCCGTTAGAAATATACTTTTATTCCTTTGACTTATCTCCATTGCTGTTACTGCATACTCTAACTCGAGCCTCCATCATGACTCTTCTGAATAAGAGTCTCCTTAGGGCTGAACACGCTTCTATTTTTGATCCTTCTAATAATCTATGCTCCATTTTGCAGCCAGAGAGGTCTTAAAATATATATCACATCATGCATTATCCTATGTTAAACCATTTAATTTCTTCCCATTGCTCTTAGCACAAAATCCAAACATTTTATCATGCTTCTGCAAAGTCCTATATATCCTGGACCTTCTAATGTCTTTGTCATTATCTACTACTTTCATTTTCTCCAGTGTGTTCCATCCACACTGAACATCTTTCTGTTCTTTAACCCAGTGAAGTTAATACACACTTTATAGTCTGTATTTCATTTCCCATTACATCTTCTTTGCTACAAATCCTCTTATGCTATACCCTCCCATGACCATCTTTTCCTTTTTATGTAGATTAAATCCATGTGTTGCAATATCAGAGAGCCTTTCTGATGCCCAAGGTAATGAGGCATCCCCGCCTCCAGTCATTGCTATCACTCTCTGTGTTTTAGTTCTACATTTATATATGCATTTATTTTTATTTGGTTGCTATATGCTTCTCCCAACTTTTTCTAGGGGGAAAAAGTTCTCCATCTCTTTATTCTCAGTATATGGGACAGTACCTAGTACATGTAATAAATATCTGTGCAAAAACTAACTAAATAAATACATATCCAGAGTGACTTCCTCTTTCAGGAAGCACTGCTGGCACCTGCTTCCCCGCAGATGTTTTGCTTCACAGTTTATGTTTCCTGTCTCTGAGGAAGATCTCATACCCTCCCCGGTATTAGACTTATGGTAGGTAGTAGTTCTGGGCAGTTGCTCCTTCAGGATCTGGGGTAGATTCTGGCCTTTGTACCTCCTGCCCTTAGTCTGAGTTCTTGTAAATGGTGAACTTCTGGTTTTGATGACGTGTTAGTGTTAAAAAGACAAAATATGCATAAACTGAGCTTTAAATGAATTGGGTTAGTCAAGAAAGTATAGCTGAAGTATAGAGTGAAACTGGATATTGAGGTTGTGGCTGGTGGGAAGCTGTGCTGAAGAAACCAATGGTGTGGGTTGGCCCAGTAGAAGTGCTAGGGAGCTGGAGGATGGATCCCTGGGGCCATTTCCTATGGTAGCAGAGCGTGTACTTAATGTGGCCAATCTAGGTTTGTCTAAGAAAAACACATTATGGAGTTTGGGACTCCCTTTGGGAACTGCCTCAGCCAGATTTTTCCGGTTCCTTCTGTATCTTCCTCTTTGTGGAAGGCTGATGGACTTCCTTTAACAGTAATACCTATACATTTCTTTATGGAGCCATGATTGCCATATCAAAATTATATATAATTAGACATACAACATGATTTTTTTATTTTGGTGGTGGTACTGGGGATGTTCCAGGGGCCTTCTACCTCCGGGCTACACTCCCAGACCTTTTTTATATTTTATTTGGAAACAGGGTCTCTCAAACCAGCTGAGGCTGGCTTCAAACCTGTGCGATCCTCCTGTCTCAGCCTCCCAAGCGCAGGGATTACAAGCGTGTGCCACCACGCCTGGCTCACAACATGATGTTTTGATATAACTTGGGTAATGATCCTAAATCTGAGCCAATGAACATATCTATCACCTGACATGGTTACCACACTGTGTGTGTGGTGAGAACACTAAGAAATACTCCTTTAGCAAATTTCATATATACAATACATTATTATAATAAGTATAATAACATAATAATATAACTTATTCTAATAACATAACTTATTATAATAATGTATACATTTAGTGCAAAATCCTGACATTTATCATTTTTGCCAAGTTCTATATGTGCTGGATCCTCTAGTTTCTATCATTATCTACTACTTTTGAATTGTATTATAATGCAGTACATTATGATTACATACTATGCTGTACACTAGTCTATTAGTATTTATTCATCTTATAACTGCAAATTTACACTCTTTGGCCAATATCTCCCCGTGCTTCTCTCCCCCTAAGTCCCTGGAAACCAGTTTTATTCTCCGTTGCTCTAAGCTTGGCTGTTTTAGATTCCATATATAAAGGGTATTATGCAATATTTGTTTTTGTGGGTCTGATTTATTTTACTTTGCATAACATACTACAAGTTTTTCCATGTTATCACAAATGACAAATTTTCTTCATTTTTAAAGGTGAATGAGTGTGTGTGTGTGTGTATGTGTGTGTCTGTGTGTGTGTGTGTGTCTGTCTGTCTGTATGTTTAGTAATTTCTTTACCTATTCCTTCAACAATAAACTCCTAAGTTACCTCCATATCTTGGCTATTGTAAATAATGGGAGAATATCTCTTTGAGGTACTGATTTAATTTACTTTAATATATAACCAAAGTAGATTGCATATTTTATTAAAGTATCCTCCCAATTATTTGTTTTTGGAACCAGGACATTTCTGTGCCATTTTAAATCTGATTTTCAAGAGTGGGTCTTGGACTCGGTTTTCAGGGATATATAATTTTTGTATCAAATATTACTTGATTATGAGAGGATATAATTTTCTGCAATCTATAGTCTCTAATTATTTGAGGAACTTTGCAGACATATTGCCTTAAGGGAATCTATACACATAAATATCAGCTTAGCTGGGCATAATGGTGCATGTCTGTAATCCCAGTACGTGGGAGGCTGAATTGCAGGTTGCAGGACAGCCTCAGCAAATAGTGATACTCTCATCAATCTAGTGAGACTGTGTTTCAAAAATAAAAATAAAAATAAAAATAAAATTAAAAATAAAAATAGGGCTGCTGGGTGTGATGGTGCACGCTTGTAATCCCAGTGCTTGGAAGGCTGAGACAGGAGGTTCGCACGGGTTCAAAGCCAGCCTCAGTTACTTAGTGAGGCTTTCAGCAACTTAGTGAGACCCTGTTTCCAAATAAAATATAAAAAAATAAAAATAGGGTTTGATGTGTAGCTTGGAGTCAGAATGCCCCTGGGTTCAACCCCCAGTACCACTAAGTAAGTAATCAATCAATCAATCAAACAATAATCTGAGCTTGTTGCACTCTAACGTATATACTAGAGGTGATTATTTTACAAAACAACAAGTAATAGATGCTCTCAATAATTCAAAATAATATTTTATTTAAAGGAAAAGATTTCCTTATTTGCTTGGGTCATAATATAAAAAAATGTTTGCAAAGAGTCACCACCTACCCTAAAATAGAATACTTGTGGACCGCTCTCTGGGTAAAGATATTATTTGCTGCAGTGGAGACAAGTTTTCCTTGATTGTCACATCCAAAAGTATCACTGGAAGCAACAGCCACCATAAGTCACCTTTTTTGCACTAGGTCTTTTCATTTGTGCCCCACAATAGCCATGGTGGGTGCTATGATCCCTGTTTTACAGATGAAGAAATGGATAGAACAATTGGCTTCTTACAATTGAAGTAGAAGCTTCACAAATTAAGTCTTGATTTTGGAATAATGGTTGTACAACTTACTTCAAATAAAAATCCCAGCAGGTTTTTAATGTTACCGATGGTATCAGTGAGAAAGAAGCTGAATAATGATGTGTCTATAAAAGTATGAACAAGAACTGTTGCCCTAGAGTTTTGCAGAAATGGAAAGATGCAAGAATACTGATTTTTTTCTTTTTTTCTCTTGATATGTTAAGAAAGTATATAGACAATTTGCGATGTGAAAGAAGTTAACTAAGAAGTGTGAATTTTCTGTGCTTTTCTGGCTTTAGGAACATGTTTGTACTAGGTTTAGCCCTCTCTGTTTCCTAATGACCTTGTTTATCTGACTATGAGCTGTTTAGCAAAAATTTTCCAGGCATTACTATACCAAAATTAGATTAGTAAAAGAAATAGTACCAAGAAAAAAGTCTAAAATAGACTATCATTTGTTACTATTAGTTCTCAACAGTGGTTTTTATTCATTTGGATAAAAAAGGGGATTTTTAAATAAGCATTGAGAAGAAAGATTATTTTTTGTAATGCAGAAAATATCCAACTAAGCATTCTGACCTTCTTAATATTTGATAGAAATTTAACTAATTCTTTGAAGTGATGGCTCAAGAAAATGTTTATTTAAATTTTTTTGCAGTCCTGAGGACTGAAGCCAGGATAATTCTACCTCCAAGTTATACCCCTACCCCCTTTTTTAATTCTTTATTTTGAAATAGGGTCTCACTAAGTTGTGGAGGGCCTTATTAAGTAGCTGAGGCTGACTTCAAACCTGCAATCTTCCTGTCTCAGCCTCTCAAGTACTGGGATTACAGGTGTGCACCACCATGGCCAGCAAGAAAGTGTTTTTAATAAACGTATCTAATCACATTCTACACAACTGAATTCCCTAAAAATACTTAGAATTCTGAAAACTGTCTGAAGCCATTAGTATTTCTTTTCTTTACAAACTTGAGGAAAATAGATACTGATCTTTTCCTAGGAATCAACTGATCACTACTATTTGGTGGTAGTGGGTCTATCTATATATTTAAGGAGATAAAATTAGCAAGTGTTGGAAATTGGAAAAAGAGAGGATCAACGTTTAAGATTACATATTTTTCATTTGAGAATCAGTTAGAGAAAACATTGCCACTCATTTATGATGTACTTGGTAGAAATCAAGTGTTGGACCATGGGAAGAAAACAAGCAAAACTTCAGATGCATAGGTAAGTGGGGTCCTCAGTGGAATAGAGGCAAAAAGAAATGATTAGGTATGTAACTCTTCCATCCTGATGCTCAGTAACTCTTACTGAGCATCAGTATGGAAAAAAGGGTCCAACACAAGAATGAGTTAGACTGTGACCTGAGAGTAAAGTTCAGCCTCTAAGCATGATTTTCACCCAGGCAGTGGACTAAGTGTAGGACTTTGAATTCAGAGCACAAATTAAAAGAAAACACAATTTCTTAGTAGCTCAGGTTAGGAGGACTCACTCTAGCTTTCAGAAATGTTTTCTGATGTAACTTTTAGTTAAATATAAAATGACAAAAAAGTCAAGTACCATCTAAGAGCTAACCAATTGCAACAAAATATAAATGTATATGATGCCTAAATCCATGTTTTCATTTTTTAATAAACAAAGACTTCATCTTGAAGAGGAGTCTAAAATGACTACGCTACTTTTAAAACCCAGTGATTAAAATAATATTTCCCTCTATTTTACAACATCCAGGGATGGTATGTAGGCAAGATATCATGATATTTGCTTCTTATTGCAATTTTTCAAAATCAAAGTATTGATTTCATCTTCTAACAGTAATATATTTTTGAAGTGAAAAATTAATCTTATGAAACAGCATATGTACTGTGATTTTGAGGCCAATCCACTATAGAGTTACAGGATAGCTCTGCAGAGAGAAGGGTTTCTTTACAAACAAGAGTTTCAAGAAGCAAAGAAAGTGCCAACTTACTCTATGAGCAAGCAAATGCAAATAAATAAGTTCTGATGGACTGAAATATATATAAACATATATATGATATATGTATGTGTATATGTTTATACAGAAAATTCAAATAAATATAAAACGAAAATGCCTGCTTTAGGTTTAGAATTTCGATAGGGGAAGAGGGAGGTATAAATAAATGAATATGCACTATATCATGATTCTTGATCTTTACAATCTGATTTCTCATTACTTTTGAATATGTCCCCTTTGCTTCAGTTCTCTGCCTTCTTATTCCCAATTCTCTTTTGTCGGTAACAAATTAAGGTTTCTCCAACTCTCTGAGAATTAGAAAAATAAAATCAATATATAATGATTGGAGACATTATGTTTCCCAGGCCTATCTCTGGAAAAATAAATCAGGCTTTTCTGTAATATAATCAATGACATTAACATCATGAAAGGAAGTGTATGCCAACGGAAGCAGGCAGCGGCATAAATGCAAAGGCAAAGAAGGAATAAGAACATCATACTAGAGAAAAGTTGCTCTGAGAGTGCATGGGTGAGAGTGGGCTATGAATTGAGTAGGTGTGTGCAGAGATGGAAGGATCCAGTTCCCCATGAGTACTGTGCCATCCATTCAACTTGTACAGTTGGTTCTGATTCTCTGTACTACCTTCTTTTTCTTCTTATATTTTTATTGATGCATAGTAATTATACATCATAGTGAGGTTCAAAGTGATGCATTCATGAGTGCACATGGCACTTGGTGTATTTCTTTCTGCATCGCACCCCACTTTCCCCTCTTGCTGCATGTTAATACGATTGGTAGTGATACCTTCTTATATGGACATAGCATTATTTTAACTGTTTCCTTCCTTAGTGCTTTTTTTTTTTCACTCCACCTCTCCCCAATCCCTTTCCACTATTCTAGTGGCCTCTTTCCTCATTTATCTGAAGTCTCTTTTGTTCCCATTTTCTCTTTAGCTTCCACATACGAGAAAACGCCTACCACCCTTGAGTTTCTGAAACTGGCTTTTCTCATTTAGCATCATATTCTCTAGTCCTATCTATTTTTCTGTAAAGGACATACTTCTGTACTACCTTCTGATTATATTGTGGCGTCTCATAAAGCTTTGCTCCAGTGTTAACATCATCTCAACTACAGCTGGTTAAATCTCTTATTGTAAAGGTGACAAAGGTGTGCTTCACCATTTTGGGTTGTACATCAATATGTGGTGAGTCTAATTATTGAGGCAGGCCTCTGAGTGACCAATAGTCTAATAGTTGATATTCTCTGTGTACCCTGAAGGCCATGCTCTGAGCTGGGGGCCCTCAGTAAGTAAGTATGATCATGATCATGGGGAGATCTGGCTGAGATGCCAGGTGGCTGGTGTTTTTGCTAATCATATGCCTATCTCAGCTTGTCTCTTGTCTCTCATTTCAAATGCCAGTGCCCAATTTTCCTCTCGACATTCTTCCTTTTTTGATTTTTTTCTTTTACCCATCCTGATCCTACCTGAAAAAACAGTTCATAGATAATGTCTATTAGAGAATTGGTTCTCTGCTTTGCATTTAGGCAGGGAAATGGATGGAGCTGCAGAACATTATGCTAAGTGAGATTTCAGTCACAAAAAGTGAGAAGTCAGATGTTCTCCCTAATATGTGGAAGCTAGGGAGAAAACAGGACATAGGCAAAGGAGGAGAAACCCGAAATGAGGGACAAAGGTGACCTAACTGAGGGAGATGGGAGTAGGGAAGAGGGAAACCTCTTAATGGACATGATGTACATACATAGACTTATCAAAGTCAGTCACTATTGCTGAGCATGGAAGGAGAGAAGGGAGTGGGATGGAGGGGGAATTCAATGAGTGCTGTGTGCATGCAAGTCTCTACCACCCTGAGCTTCATCAAGATGTGTGATTACAATGTACCAATAAAATAAAATAAAATAAAGAAAAAATTCTTCATGTCAAGCCACATCTAAGACCAAGTAAATCAAAACCTATATCTGATCTTGTAGTCAAGGTTGAGAACCATGGCTTAAAGAGACTCTGTTAAGAGCAAACTGGATTTTACCTTCAATTTCCTCTCATACACAACCTACTTTTACATATCTTCATGTTTGTCTTTTTAAGTTGAAAATATATTCCACATGGATATTGAGATATGTCTTAAGTGCATTTTAAGTATAATTTGGTAAATTAATTGATATACATGGGTAAATGGTAGTCTACCTTATTTATAATGAACCATTCTTCTCCCAGATCACTTAATCATATAATGTTGGTAGACTATAATCCACATACTTTATAATTTTTTTTTGGCGGTACTGGGGTTCCTGGAAGCCCTTCTATCTCCGGGCTACACTCCCAGACCTATTATATATATATATATATATATATATATATATATATATATATATATATATTTTTTTTTTTTTTTTTTTTTTTTTTTTTTTTGAAACAGGGTCTCTTAAGCCAGCAAGGCTGGCTCTGAACCAGCGTGATCCTCCTGTCTCCGCCTCCCAAGCGCGGGGATTATAAGCGTGTGCCACCATGCCCGGCCATACTTACTTTATAATTTAATTTGAAGATCCTGCCAGGCGTGGTGGCGCACGCTTGTAATTCCCCTGCTTGGGAGGCTGAGACAGGAGGCTCACACAGGTTTAAAGCCAGCCTCAGCTACTGAGTGAGGCTCTCAGCAACTTAGTGAGACCCTGTTTCCAAATAAAGTATAAAATAGGTCTGGGAGTATAGCCTGGAGGTAGAAAAGCCCTTGGGTTCCACCTGCAGTACCACACACACAAAACAAACAAACAAACAAACAAACAAACAAACAAAACAAGAAAAAGGAAAATCCTAATTTGTCATTTTTAGCACAAATGTATTGGAAAATGTGTACCAGTTAGTGTGTGTGTGTGTGTGTGTGTGTGTGTGTGTGTGTGTGTGTGTTATGAGTGTATATGTGCATAAATAAATGTATACTTACAGAGAGTAGTTGGTTTAACAGTTGTTTGACTTTCAACTTTTTAACTTTACAAAGGAGGAAAAACCATTAGTATTCAGCAAAACCATACTTCAAATTTTGAATTTTGGTCTTTTCCTGGAATGATAATATATGATATAGTTCTGATAATGCTGAGTTGTATGTAGTTCCCAGTCAGCCACATGATCACAAAGGGAAATAACCCATACTCTGCAGTACATTGTATTTCTGAGCATAATATCAAGTGGGTTAAGTGTATTAAATGCATTTTACATTTATGACATTTTAGCTTAGGGATTAATTGAGACAATCCCATTATAACTCAAGAAATATCTGTAATTTAAATTCTGCAGAAATTTCAAAGAAGCTGATGTAATTATCTCATGTTATTGACAGCCAATTTTTATGATCCTATTTTTTTGTAAGATAAGAGGCTTATGTTTTTATTAAATTTATTAATATGTATCATCAATGTGCACCATTTAATTTCTAAGATAATATTTACTAGCTTGGCTCTTGATTTAGCAATGTGATGGTAAACTTTTATATTCCCAAACTGAAAACCAAGATTATGACATGACATTCTAAGTTTATGAGTGGACAAAATATGACTAGTCTTTTAGTGAAAATAATTGTTGATGAATTTCAGCTAAATTCAAATGAGCTCAAATAGTGGCTTGATGCATGTGATTCCTTGTAGGTGTAAATGGAAAAGTTTAACAAAGTTTTGTTGAAGCTTTCCCACTTTTATTTTTGTTTTTAATTTATTTTTTTTGCTCTGAATGCAGAATTAAGCTTTTAAGGCTATGGCTACAGGGAAATTTAATAGGATTAACTAAATACCAAGGTGCTGAATGAATAAATGCAGCTCAACCTATTTTTTTCCCTTCCTTTCCTCCTCCCCTGCTTTGTCATGGTGAATCATAGTTCTTTGAAAAACTACAGGATTAACTATTTATGATTTGAATTACAGAATCAGAAATATTTATCTTTTTTCTGGGATGAGAACCCTAATGAAATAATTAAGTAAGAATTTTGAAAATTAGACTGGAAGATTCTATTTTTTTCTTATAGTGTTGTCAGGAGAGCTGGTACTGACTCTGTTTCTTATATTTACTGCAGCTCCCTAGTTGTGGTAAAATAATGTCAGAATCTTTTTTTAAGGAAAATATCCTTAGAATTAAAGGATTAAAAACTTTTGACTGATCATCTGGGACTGAGTCAAATGGTCTTATACTTTAATTATTCTGTGTTGCTTCTGACTCTGAAAAATAGGTAAGCCCACCTGGGTTTAGAATGCCCAGTCCTTGGAAAGGACTTCATTTTATTCCTGAAGAAGTGAATATATGTGAACTGCCTTTAAACTTAACAATTATGAATATTATCATTAGGTGTCAGGCAGTACCTAGTGCATCTAGAGTCCCTGTAGGATAAGGTCCGTCATTTCTTGCTAGAACTCAGCGGGTACCTTTTCTACAAATCAGGTCCACCCAGGAGTCAACTTTTCTGGCTCCTTCCAGGAGAAATCACCTTGAGAAGCATTTTGTTCTTTCTACTGTATACCTCCTGCAGCAGCACTTTTGTTGATTAAAGATAATTTGACAAATGGAATTTAAAAGAAGATTATTAAAACAGCTTACAAAAATGCAGCTTCAGAAATTCTGAAATCCTACGGAAATGACTTCTTAAATGCATCCTTTAATAATTTATATTTGGCATTTTAGATTCTGAACAGCAGTTGAGTGAGAAAAAAATTGAAATAGAGACAACATGTTGCCTAAGATTTCACTTAGCTAGATAGGTCTAGAAAGATGTGTTAAAATTAGAGTCGGCCTTGGGAGTTCTATGGCAAGGAGGGGCCAAGTGGTAAAGACACCACATGCTAATGGTTATTGTGGTGTAGGCTTGCTTAAGCTCTGAGATCATTTGATTTAAAGATAAAGTGGTTTTTAGTTATAAATATTGGCCAGGAGTATTTTGGTTACAAGAAAAAAAGAGCTTTTTTCTTTTTAATTGTGCCAGAACAAATGTATGTACTGTTTTACAAGAATAGGAAAAAGAGATCTTGAAAGAGAAAAGAAAAGAAAAAGAAAAGAAAAGAAAAGATCAACACTGCCGCCACCCCCCCCCCCCAAAAAAAAAAAAAGAAAGAGAGAAATCGGGGCTTCACTGGTGTGGTGATTCTGGATTCAAATGTACCAGAATTGGGAATGGCCTAGGAAGACTTGAGAAAGTTCTGATTCTTAATTAATATATTTCAAAAATTGAATGAGGGGAAGATCTGTGAAAGGACTTGGTTTCTGCCAAGAAGCAGACAACTATTCCAATGTAAATTAACCTAGTTAAAGGTAATTAGCAAGTCTATAGGAGAGGGGAACTAGGACTTCCTCATCCTCATTCTAAAGACAGGTTTACATATGGATAATCTAGCTAGGATGGTAGGAGGGAATTGACCTTTGTGAAAGGAGACACCTTGGTGGGAAAGTATGGGGAGGAGTTTTACAGGGACTTTAACTACGTCAGAATTATGTGAAACAAGGTGGAGAATGTCATGTATAAAAAGTCTGTTCTGTGTTTTGTACTTCGGTGATTTTGTTCGAAGCACCCCCCCCCATGTTATGAGGCTGTTAACTCTCTTCTGTATTTCTATCTTTTTAATAAACTTCCTTAAATCTTCAGCAAGTGTTCGGGCTATTGCATATCTATCCTTAGCTCAGGACAAGAACCCGTGCTTTTTATTTTTTTGTGTGTGTTTTCTTGGGGGGGAAATTATTCCCAGGGGTCCATCAAATGTCCCTAGGGACAGTTCCCCCAGACCGTAACATCTCCTCAAAACAGTAACACAAAGATGTCCTTAAGTCGCAGTGCAGGAGCTCATGCATCTGTTTATTTGGGTTCAAATATTCCTGTGACTCAGCTGTACTCTACCTTTTATTTCAGTGCTGGGAATTTAACCTAAGGCCTTGCAAATGTTCTACAGCCCTGGATCAGCTGTACTTCAAATGCCTATATCTCTCCACGTCCTGGTGCAACTGACTATGGGAAAGGTGGAATCAGTGGTTTACTGTCCACTCAGCAGAAACTATGGGTAAGAAATGATTCCTGATAATAAGGCTGAGATATCACCATGAAATATATTGTTATAAAAAAAGTTATTGGGAACAAAGAAGAAATGAATCCAGAGAATTCCTCTTCTATTGTGGAGGAAAGATGTTAAACTCAAAATTCCCTGTGTTGAACAGGAGGTAACTGTAGATATTTGCTATAAATTAGATCTGGAATGTCCTCCAAAGTCTCACATGATGAATTTTGGTTCCCAGTGCAGCAATGTCCAGGGTGGGGCTTTGGGCAGTGACGGAGTCATGAGGGCTCTGACCTCATCAGTGGACAGATCCACTGATAGCTGGATGGGCTACTGGGAGGAAGTAGGAACTCTAGACAGGTGGGTCATGGTTGGGGGGAGTAAGTGACCAGGGGGGCATTCCCTTGGGAACTATATCTTGTCTCTGCTGTCTTTTTCTCTCTCTTGTGCATGCTTTTCTCTTTCATGCTGTTCTACCATGATGTATCTGCCTTAGACCCATGAGCTGAAACCTCTGAAACTAAGAACCAGAATTAGTCCTTCCTTCTTTAAATTGATTTCCTCAGGTATTTGCCACAGCAACAAAAATCTAACACAGCATTCAAGTGGACATATCTAGAATGCATTTGTTTGACTGATTCTAAAGCTCAGAATAGAGGAGAGAGCTATAACCTAGTTTCAGTTATCATTAGCACATAAGCAAGGATTTGAATCATTAACTGAAATGAGATTACCTGAAGTGGGCAAAAAGAAAGAAGAGCAACATGCAGAAAATTGGAGAAGATAAAACCCTCTCGAAACACCAACATTTAAAGGACAGGCAGAGGAGAACCAAAAATATTCACATAGGAGTTAGTAAGAGAATAGTCAGAGTTGGGGGTAGACCTAGAAGAGAATAAAGCTATGGAAACTAAGGATATACATTATTTTTAGAGGAGTAGGTCTCCACCCTTCTCAAATTGGATCATTCTCCAATAAAGTAAGACTAGATGATTTGACAGGTGACTATGGGGCTAGTTGGTGGCTATTGACAGAGTAGTTTTTTTTTTTTTTGCAGAATTGTGGCAAGCATATGATGGGTAAGAGGTAAAAATCAGCTTCTTGTAGATGGAAGAGAATAAGGACTAGGTAGCAGTGAGGATGAGGACGTAGCTCAGATACAATGTTTTGGTGGAGCAACTGAGCAAGGAAAGAAATGAGCACAGGGAGGACCTGGGCCAAGGACAGAAGGAACTTGAATAGGTTTATTAGCTAGGAGTGGAGACTGGAGGGTGCAAGAGAGTGAGAGGATTGAAAAATATGATATAAATAAACTAAAACAAGCTGATGTTCAATCCCCAATGCCACAGGGGGAAAAAAGCTGATGTAGAGCAAGATTTCACATTGCAGGGTAGTTCCTGATCTACTAAAGTTAAATGGTACTGCAGAAGTCACTACAGCGTATGTAGGTGTGTATGGTATAATGTCTAATTTTTAAATCGGTTTAGTATGTCATCGATTTTTCTCTAATCTCTTACTAAAAGTAATGACATTTCTTTTCTTCTCCTTTTCATTACCTTACTGTTCAAAGATAATAGAAACAATTAACCCCCCCCAAATCTTCTATAAGCTATTTAAAACTACTTCTAACCATTTTGATATGCCTAATGTTTTAGTGAAATTCAAAATACAGCATCATTAACTAATGTATGCTTTATTTCCCTTTCTTTTCCAAGTACCCCCAGGAAAAAAAAATACTTTACCATTTCTCTCAGCAAAAAGATTTAGCAAATACCACCTACCAAATTCCAATCAACTGATGAAGTAGCTTATTCAATAGAAAATTAAAGAAAGTTTTTATGATTAGGAGCTTTCTGCCATTTCAAAAGTGGCGACTACTTCCTTGTGGTATAATGTTGATTCTTGACTTGCCTTCAGATGTCGGTGCAGCTAAGTCACACCACGTCAGCAGGGACAGAGAGCAGAGAGAGGGATTTGGGAAGACATAGCATGGGATATTTATACAGAATGAATTAAGGAACTATTACCATGTGCCATCTGCTCCAAAATAATTTACAGTCTCAACACAAATTCTTGATATTGCACCTTGGATTCCTTGAGACACGAAGTCAGATATAACAGTTAATTATTTTTTGGAGTGTTTGTCATTAACAGACTCACTCAGCTCTGCATGTTCTGATCAAAGCTTTAAGGATCTCTGTAGACTTGTAGCAGCTAACATTTTTTTCCTTTCTGTTAAAGCAGCAAAAATAACTCTGTAGCTCCACCTGACACCCTGGTCATACTCAGAATGTTTCAAATCAACTTCATTTGATGCTTCTGACTTGAAAAATTGATGACAAATAATATATGCATTGTTATCATTGGGAAACTTATGAGCTCCTCTTTTTTATACATGGACTACTCAAAAGTAAATTTCAAATTAGGAAGAGATAAGAACCCAAAGTAGTAGCAGAGAGAGAGCATAAACTTCTGAGAGGAGGAGAAGCAAATAATGAATGTTCTGAAGAGGAGGAATTAAAAATAGATTCTTGAATCAGGCACATAGATTGAAATCAGGCAGTGAGGTTTCAGTTTAGGTCCAGGCCCTTAACAAGCCATAAGATGTTACACAAGTTATACAGAACTATAGATTCTAGTTTACTCAACTGCCAATGGGTTGCTGTGAACTTTAAATGAAATGTGAAGTGCTAAGCATGATGAATGCATTCGCCAGCTTTTTTTCACCACTGTGACCCAAATACCTGACAAAAACAAGACAGAAGAGGAAAGGTTTATTTGGTTGATGGTTTCATAGGTGGCTGGTTCCAAGGCAGGAACATTACGATGGTAGGGTGTCCAACTCTTCAACTCGTGGCATCTGGAGGCAGAGAGCAGTGAGATGAGTGAATCAGGGACAGATTGAGTTCACAAGGCCACACCCCAGGGACTTATCTCCTCCAGTCCCACCTACCTGTCTACATGTCTACCCGGTAAGGCCATTCAAGTGTTTAACCCATCAATGGCTTTGACCACTGATGAGGTCAGCGCCCTGATTCAATTATTTATCTCTGAACATTTCTACCCTGCCAACACATGACCTATCCCTGGGGCATATTCCATATCTAAACCTTAATTGTGTCTGCTATGAAAAGGGGGTCTGATAATATACTGAAAGTTGTTTATGTTAGAAACAGCTCAGCATCCATGCATATGCTGCAGGAACACAGGTCTGCCCTGGGTGGGGACAGTGAGTCACTGGCAGCACTGGTGAGGAGTAAGCCTGCCCACCTCTCTTTAACAAGAGGCGCTCCGTATATGCGTGAGCTCAAGGAGTAAGGACAATGGTTCTGTGCAGTTTTAAATAACATACATATCCCAAGGCTGCCTAGTTTCTTCCCTACCAACTTAATAATAATCAGTCGGCAAGGCCAGGATAGTGTTTTTGGAATCTGCTCACTCAAAGTAATCAGTGGGTCTGATGACGTAGTGGAAGGAACAGTAGGTTGGAAAAAGGGGCCTAGAAGGATACGGTATCTTAAAAAAAAGTCTCTACCATGGCAATGACTTATAAAAGATTTGAAGCCAGGAGTTGTGGCACATGCCTGTGTTCCTAGAACTTGGGAGGGTAAGGCCAGAGGAATGCAGGTTTGAGGCCAGCCTCAGTAATTTAGGAAGATCCTCAGCAGCAACTGAGTGATACTCTGTTTCAGAATTTAAAAAATATGGTTAGGGGTGTAATTCAGAGATAGAATTCCCCTGGGCTTAATCCCCAGTAACACACACACACACACACACACACACACACACACACGCATGTGCACACTTCTTGAAGCCATCTAAAAATGTGATATAGGACCTCTGGGAGTGGTGGTGCACGCTTGTAATCCCAACATTTGGGAGACTTGAGACGGGAGAATTGTGGTTCGCGGCCAGCCTCAGCTACTTAGTGAGGCCCTTTGCAACTCAGTGAGACCCAGTTTAAAATAAAGAATAAAAAATAGGGCTGGGGATGTAGCTGGGAGGTAGAATGCCCCTGGCTTCCATCCCCAATACCACACATAAAAAGTGACATAAAAGCTATGTACTTCTTTAAAAAATTCAGTGTGAACCTACTCATGAAAATCTGCATACATTTCAAAGTGTTCTCTCACTTCTCAAGTTTGGCCGCAGTTTCTCTCAGGGCCAAACCAAGCTAAAGAAAACCCATTGTTAGTGATTATTTATGGATGTACAACTCTTTGTGGCATAGACAACAAAAATTCAAATACGGAGATTTTTTTTTTTCTCAACAGTTCCTAATGGGTTGTAACAAAGATAAGTAGCCCTTTATATAAATTCTGTGCCCTTTCTAGTATAATGTAGTATCCTAGCTTGGAAATAATGTTTCTCCAGCCTCCCTTACATCTAAGTGGGTCCATGCCAATGGTCTGGCCAAGGAAATGTGAGCGGAGGTGACACGTGTCACATGCAGGAAGAAAGAGTCAAGAATGAGACATGCCTTCTTCACTCTCCTCTTCCTTCATCTTTAGACTAAATGAACATCCCTGGGGTAACCTTAGAAAACATGTGTTGAAAATATAAGAGCCATAAGTTGAATGCGAGCTGGATTTTGGAGAAGAGTTCTCAGCTGATCAGAAACACTCATGTTTCTTCATATGTGGGAGAAAAAATTCAGTATAGGTTAAGATACTAGGATTTCAGGGTTTGTTACTTTTAGAGTGGTCTAGTGGCCTAGGTCTGCTGTTGAGGGCAGTGAATTTCATACATGGTGTGCTAGGAGGCATCTCCATAAATGAAGCCTGCTGTTCTCTGAGGAATAGCAGGGCTATGTAACTATTTCTCTTGACTTCTATCTCTAATATGAATCATGTCTCTATCTGACTGTGTTTCGTATTAGCAGGATGGTTTGTAGCTTTTGATACCAGACCTGGGTCTAAGTGAGAGGACTTGTCCCTTCTTGATTCTATTGTTGGCACACTGTGTTCTAGCTTTCACACTTATAACACAGGATTGTAATCTGCTTCCTATGTATATGCTTTCAGGGTTGAAAGGAAGAAATGTTCAATGCCTCTATGGCAAAGACTGAGATATTTTCAAATCCTCATTCTCCTGTCCTTCATGAGCACATAGCAAGACTCATTTCCCAGTATGGCTCTGTGACTGAGTTTTAGCTATGGACTGTGAGTAGAAGTGAAACAGACCCCATTTCTGGCCTTAAAACATCTTCTAAATGTGACCTTCTATGCTGTTTTCCTCATTGGGCTGGCCAGGTGATGACCATTATGGCCTTGGTCCCTGCATATTGAAGATGACTAAGCCTCTGTCACTTTGGGTTCCTGAGGGACTGTGTAAAGAGGACAACTTTACTGATATAATCATTTCCCAGAAAGAATGATCATTTTACTGAGTTTGAGACAATATGATTTTGTGCTGTTTGTTATAAAGCTGGTATCACTCTAATTAATATAGATGCCACCTGAACTTTAGGCCATGTACTCCTCCTATACTTAAGATCCTTGAAAAGTTTACAAATAAATATCTATATGTGTAGTAAGTATATATAAACATATTAACACACAGGTATAATTGTATAATGCATGTGTATGTATACAAGGAAGTTGCTGATGATGCTTTAATTGGAATGGATGGAATGTAGTAATGAGAACAATGGGAAGGTACCTTAGGGACTTGAGTTGGCAAGATGGTTGACGGTCAGGAAATTATCTATTTTAGAGAGGACCCTTGAGTTAGTGGAAAATAAGGGCATAACCTTGAATCAGAACTGGCTTCTATATTTGTCTTTTTAGCAGTGACCAGTTTGCTTAAATTAAAATATCATATGGATTAACTTCAGAAATGCTTCTTTTAAAATTGAAGGTGGTAGGTGGAGGGCTGAATCCTATCATATTAAAGGAGGTTCTGCAGAAGCTGCCTAGAGCCTCTAGGCCACTCACAGCTCTTTTTGGAACATCTGGATTCAGCATCCTAGATTGGATGAGCTCTAAAGTTTTTTTTTTTTTTTTTGATGTAACACACTAATCTTTCAGGAAGAACATAACAAGTTTCTCCATTTCTTGTTTCCTACTGTTTGTAGTTGACAAATAGCGCTAAATTCTGTTTCACTTTCCCTTTTGATGAATAGCAACCTAACCAGACTGAACTGATGGGAATCCAATGATATTTCATCTTCTTTTCCAAGGAACCTGCATTTGAAAACGCCAAGTTCCCAAGAGTCTGATCAAATTGCAATCTAAGATCTCTGTCAACACTTTTGCAATTACTTTTGTAGAAGAAGAACTTTTGATATCTGCTTTTAATGATAGAAATATTGCTACTGCCCCTTTGAATTTGAATTGGATTTTATTCCTAATTCTATGTATGTATAATGACTAATATCTGTCACATTGATTAATAACATATTTGATTAGATTATTCTTTTAGCACTACCATAAAATCTGTTCATTTGTCAGCATATGGTTTTAAGCCTTATTCTTTAGCATTAGGAAAGGAAAATATTGACTGATCTTAACAGCCAATGCAGCAAATAGGACACCCAGAATGTGTAATAAATAGTATAGTAAATAAAGACAAGGTATATGGATCCAGGAGTAACATAGTAGGTACCTGGGAGCTAGTTACAGTGGAACACCATAGTTTCCAGGAACTAGAGACAGAAAGGGGATATGAAGAGGGAGGGTATCTGAAAGGAGTAGTGGCCTGTGGTTGACTGAAACTGCTAGTCTGCAGTGATCTTGTGGGAAGGAAATAGTAACTTCACTTTTTTATTTCCCTTCCATCTTTAGGGAATTCCCAATAACCACCTTCAAGATGGCAGACAGAGGGTTAGAGAGTCATTTACATGATCCATAGATATCAGCCTAAGGGGCCTAGAGTAGTAAAGCCAAGAGAGAGACTTGATCTGCAAAATATGCAGGCTACTGATCATGGATCTCTGTTATGAATTCAAGAGTATTTGTACAGATTAGAGTTATAATACTCGTGGTTAAAGATCTAATAATATTTTTATTTTTTGGTAGTACTAGGGTTCCTGGAAAACCTTCTATGTCCGGGCTACACTCCCAGTACCAATTTTTATACTTATTTTTATTTGGAAACAGGATCTCTTAAGCCAGTGCACCTGGCTTCAAACCTGTACGATCCTCCTGTCTCCACCTCCCAAGTGCGGGGACTACAAGCATTCGCCACATGCCTGGCAAAAAAAGTGCTCTATCATAGGTTAAAGACTTCTCCTCCTCTTTTTTTTTATTGGTACTGGGATTGAACCCAAGGACATTTCACCTCCATGGTATACCCCTTGTCTTTTTTTTTAATTTTGAAACAGGGTCTTGCTAAGTTGAGGAGGCTGTCCTAGAACCTGTGGTCCTTTTGTCTCAGCTTCTCAAATAGGAGGATTACAGGAATGCACTACCAACTCACTTAAAATCTGGGTGTGGTGGCATACACTTGTAATCCCAGCACTTAGGAGGCCGAGACAGGAGAATCACAGGTTCACAGACAGCCTCAACTACTTAGTGAGGCCCTCTGCAACTTAGTGAGAGCTTGTTTCAAAATAAAGAATATGATCCAGCAATACCACTTCTGGGTATCTACCTAAAAGAATGGAAACCAAACTACCAAACTAATGCATGTGTGTCTATGCTCATGGCTGCACAATTCACAATTGCCAAACTATGGAACCAGCCAATTTGTCCATCAACAGATGAATGAATTACAAAAATTTGGGATATGTACACAATAGAATTTTACTAAGTCAAAAAGAACAAACTGTCATTTACAGGAACATGGATGGAACTGGAGAACATTATACTAAATGAGATTAGTCAGTCACAAAAATAAGAAATTGGATGTTTTCCCTAACATGTGGAAGTGAGGGAGAAAAAGGGTTATAGGAGGAACTATAGATGAAGGGGAAACTATAGATGGGCAAATAAAAAGGCCTAACTGAGGGTGATGGGAGGGGGAAGAGGGAAATTTCCTAATGTACATGATGTACATTTACAAACATATCAAAGTCAATCACTAAGCCAAACACGTGAAGGAGGGAGGGGGAGAGAATGGGATGTGAATTGGGCAAGGGCTAATTGGGTGATGTGTGCATGTATACCTCCTCCATCTTGTACTCCATTAAAATGTATGACTACAATGCACCAATAAAAGGGTTGGGGTGTAGCTCAGAGGTAGAATGCCCCTGGGTTCCATTCCCTGTACTGCAAAAAAAGAAAAAAAAAAGAAGAGGATATAAGCACTCATCATGTTCTTCTCTTGTCCAATACGATAAATAGCCACATGGGCCATTTAAAATTAAGATTAGTTAAAATTAAATAAGATTATAAAATGGGCTCTTCAGTGATTACTAGCTTTTGTGTCTGGTGGCTTTTGGACTGTGCAGCAGAGGTAAAGGACATTTTTATTACTAAAGGACATTCTGTTGGATAGTGCTACTCTAGATATTTAATTGTTAGTTGCTTGATTTTCTATTTTGACTCAAAATGAAAGTAAATGAACTTTTGGGACTGAAATTCTAGACCCCCCCCTAAAGTATTATGTTATAGAATAGATTAAAATAGCTTATTCTAAATGCATTAGGGTTAAGTACATGTAAAAAACTAAAAAAGTTCTGGCCAACTAAAGCAAAAATGAATAGATTAAAAAGATCTGGTAGAACATTGATTTTAGTCCAGTGAGTCTGATTTTGATTTCTAACCTCCAGAACTATGAAAAAAATGTGCATTTGGTTGCTAAATTGTGGAAATTAATTATAGGAAGAATCCAGAACTAATATAGTATCCTAATGGTTTGTGTTCTTCCAAGACCCAACCCTATATAACAAAAATTCTCATTAGGGAGAAGTTGAGTTTAATTTAATTTCTCCTTAGGGGAGCTAATAATACAAGGTTGAGAAACACTGATATTGAATTTCAAAGATGCTCTTAACCTCTTACAACCAAACTAAATGATAATCACCACTTTCACCAAGGGAGAGAGCCCAGAGCTGCAATCATTTCCTGCATCTCGCTCCAGGTTTTGGGTATCTGAGTGAAGCTTATTCCTCATGTCATTTTCCTGTGGTCAGCTCTGTTCCAGTACTACCCACATTGTGGAATGAATGGTAGGGTTACTCACCATCACTAAAACACTATTGACAATATCATTGGAGGTCACTGAAAAAGAACAGAAAAATTACTAAAAAAAATGACTCAGTAATAAAGGAAATGTGAGTGAGAATAAGAATTTTCATTTCTTGCATTTGTAATTTCTCAGCACTACCTGTTTTAATTCCTACTGCCACAGCAGGGTTTGTTTGCCCAGTGAGACACTCCACATGTTCATTCTTTAAATATCTGAAATGCTGGTGGTTCTTCATTAGTTTTTAACCACAAATCATGATTGCAAAAAGAAATGTTGTAGGGAATTTTCTGCATTTCAGCCATTCTCGCAGGTCCTATTTAATAGTAGCAGCCCTTTTGAGCAACATTGTGCTACCCTCTTTACCTGCTTTCCCAGTGGTAAAAGGATCCCTACATGACAGAGTGGCAAAATTAGCTTCCATTTCAGTGTTACTATTAGGTGCTCTGTTGGAAAATTTTCTTTGTGCGTGGTAAAAACTCCTAAACATCTAAGATATGTGGGTTTGGGAGACAATATGCTTTGGAGGCAGATCATTTTGTGTGATTGGAAAACTAAACTGAATTTGACTTTTGGAAGACATTGGAGCACTTTAACTACTAAGGTGACATAGCCAATCTTATATTTAGAAAATAGCCCTGCCTTTAACTTACTATCAGAAATATTCTTTAATTAGTTGATAATCAATAAACCTCAAGTCTGTCAGTTCTCCAGAACCATCAGAAATTAAAATTTCTCTTAAAGTTTTTTATCCTCCTGATCACACAAATAGTGTAAATTTAGATTGTGAAAGTGCTTTAAGGTGGCTTATAGTTATGAATTATCAGAATAAATATGTACTTTCTTCCTTCCAAGACAGTTTTCATGGGATAGGTGAGGATTTTTGTTTGTTGTTGTTCTATTATATACTATGGGTTTTATGTCTCACTTGACCTTATATAGTCAGGAGTATCAGAGACCACTTATTAGATTATCCCACCTTGAGAAGTCTTGATATTTATCTCCCATTTTCTACCTTTCAAGTTGGTGTCAAGTATAAGCTCACATCTTGAGGTCAAAATTTAGCCATAATACTCTTTTACGTCCTGGTGTTTCCAGGTTATTTTGAGGCACTTTTGTGTCTCAAAAGTAGCTCAGTGATATTTAAAATATACTCAATTGGGTCTGGAGCTCCATGTTAGATCACTAACTTAGCATATATGAGGCTCTAGTTTTGATTCCTAGCACCACAAAAACAAACAAACAAACAAACAAACAAACAAACAAACCTTAAAAAGTCATGACATCTTATTTTATTCAAAAAGATTGTTCAGGGTATCTATATTGCCATATTTCAAGTGTAGATGTCTTGCTTTCTTTATTTCAAAGGTAAAAAACATAAGCTACAAGTCAACATGACTTTTCCTAAGATCATGTGGTTCTATGGACACTAATTTTAAGATAAGACGAGAGTCAGGCTTTCTGACAAGGCCCATCACCTTGCTTTTCCATCTGTACTTATATGGAATTAATGCCTCAGTCAAAGATGATTTGGCTATAAGAAATATAACTTATTGAAAATATACTAAGCTAAAAGGAAGATTTGTGCTATGGAGCCCAAAGGCAGGAGGTAGAATCGGACCTTAGCGGGGGTTGACATAGCATGTGAAAAAATCCTTCATGTACATAATGTATATTCACAAACATCAAAGTCAATCACTAAGCCAAACATGAGAAGGAGGTGGAAAAAATGGGAAAGGGCTAAATGAGAGATGTGTGCGTGTATGTCTTTACCATCTTGTGCCCTATTAAGATGTATGACTACAATACACCAATACTACTAAAAAAATCATCCAAATTCAAGGTAGTCTCTGTCTCTTCCGTTCTCACTCTAGGGGTCTCTGTCTCTGCAACATTCCACATTTTCTTCATTTTCTTGCCTTTTCTGTCAACTGAATTTCTTTTTCTCATTTTGCATAAGGTGAATTCTAATCCTCTATAAAATACATTATAGATCAAATGGTCAACAGAGATGGACTGAGGTCAATTGCCCAAACGCCAATACAATCAGTGCAAAACAATATAATTGAATTTGCTTGGATCTATTCTTCCAATTAGTTTTGGCCAGAGTGTCAGGCTGAGATATAACAGTGAATTCTATGAGAACAGGGTATAGATGTACTATTTAAAAAAGAGTATAGGAGAAATGATTAAAAGAGATTATATTCTTGTCTCTGATACTGCTAGAAATAGATATGGTAGGTCTATATTCTCTTTTTCTTTCATCTTTCTTTCATCACTCACCTATCATCTATCTACCTATCATCTATCTACTATATTATTGATCTAATCTTTAGTAGGCCATGAATTACTATTGAATTTCAGAGCACACCAACAACCTTCAAAGAAAATAATGGCATGACTTGTTTCCTTATTTGTTAAACAAAAGTAAGATTAAAAAAGAATCTTTGAGCCGGGTGTGGTGGCGCATGCTTATAATCCCTGCGCTTTGGAGGCTGAGACAGGAGGATCGCACAGGTTCAAAGCCAGCCTCAGTTACTTAGTGAGGCTCTCAGCAACTTAGTGAGACCCTGTTTCCAAATAAAATATAAAATGGGTCTGGGAGTATAGCCCGGAGGTAGAAAGCCTCTGGGTTCCACCCCCGTACCACCAAAAAAAAAAAAAAAAAAAAAAAAAAAAGAATAAAAAATAGAACAGAGGTGTAGCTTGGAGGTCGAATGCCCCTGGGTTCGCCCCTGGGTTCCATCCCCAGACCTGCAAAAAAAAAAAAAAAAAAAAAAAAAAAAAATCTTTGAGCCAGGTACAGTGGCACATGCCTGTAATCCCAGTACTTGGGAAGCTGAGACAGGAGGATGGCAGATTTGAGTCTAGACTCAACAATTTAGTGAGCCCCTCTTTCAAGATAAAACAAACAAAAATAAAAATAAAAAGGGCTGGAGGTAGAATGCCCTTGGCTTTAGTCCTCAGTACCAAAACAAAACAAAACAAAACAAAACAAATCAAAACAAAGCTTTGTCTTCATATTGACCTTGTAAAGTTCATGTAATATGCTTTGCAAAGAGGAATATTTCCTTATTGAGGTCACTAAATGTGGCTTTCTTCCAGCTAGTATATTACAAATACAAGATTGAAAAAAGAAAAATAAAGATCTTTTTAAGCCTGATTTCTTGTAGATAATGGTTACCAAAGAGATGGTAGCTTATAGATGGATATATGGGACAAGACCTGCTTAAAGTTGCTATTGATAGCACATTTTATCCAACAGGAGGTTTATAGAATCATTTATGTTCTTGGTTTTATTTGAAATCATTGTCATATTATAATTCATGTTCTTTCAAATACTCAGTAGGAGAAAAGGTGTGTGTGTGTGTGTGTGTGTGTGTGTGTGTGTGTGTGTGTGTGTATGCATGTAAGGGAGGAAAATGATTTTGAATATTTAAGGGAAATACCTTGTAAGTATTAGACAACTAATTTAAGGGCAGTAATTTATCTAGTCATGGTTTGAGAAGACAGAGGAAAATCTGTGATGAGTCATTCTCCTTCTGTCTTCAAAGGAAATGGCAGGAATGGTGTATGAAATTGGAATAGGAAGAAATGGAACCATATGTTGCAGATTTTGTTTGGAGTGTACTCCATCTACTCTTTAAATTTTACTTAAAATTTTACTTTTTAAATTAATTTGTGGATACCTGAGTTCTGGAAGCACATTGTGGTAACTATCAAAATATACATTAAAATCACTTTTGAATGAGCTACAGATAGGATTCTAATGTGTAACTTTCTTTGGTTATGTTGTGCCATGTATGATGATGCTACTAAAATAAACATTTTTGTTGTTGCAGTACTAGGGATTGAACCCAGGAGTGTTCTACCTTCAGGCTATACCTCCAGACCCATTTTTTTATTCATTATTTGAAACAGGGGCTCAGTAAGCTGAGGAGGGCCTCATTGAGTATTTGAGGCTGGCTCTGAACCTGTGATCCTCTTGTCTCAGACTCCCTAGTACTGGGATTATAAGCATGTACCACCAGGCTCGGCTTAAAATGAACTTTTTGAAGGATAATTTACAGCTTGGGGAATAGTTCTGACTTACAGTTTTTTTCCCCCAGAAATCAATTCAGGGATACTACCTTAGCGTCTTTTTGAGAATTTATAAACTCATATAAAATTGTGATTGAGATAAACTGTGTTTCTAAGAAGTTGAGGACTACATTATTCACTAAGGTAGATGCCACTCTCAACTAAGGCAATTCTGGCCACAGTGTATGTGTTCAAGTGTTATTTGCTGGATGAGTAGCAAGGTACATGGTCTATCATTTCCAAAGAGAATAAATGACATGATAAACTATCTTTGACTTTTCACTTTGTTTTTCAGGGTATAATCAGATGAGTAAAATATAGTAACTGTGTAATTCAGGCTTAGAAGTCTAGGAGTCTCTGGATCACAAAATTATGGTTAAGGTTGAGTCTACATAATGTACATTAACTTCTAGTTTGTCCCTGAAAACCCGTCCAGAGCTCAATGACATGAAAAGGAGCAAGAATTATGAACTGCAGCTTTCCTAGAAGCATAATTTATTTCTTTTCATCTGACATTTACCTTGAATGGTGATAAATACATTAAAATATCATAAATAATAAGTCACATAAGCCTTTTTATTTTGGAATTTTAAAATCCAAAACTTAGAGAAGAAAGGATGTGATAACAGAATGAACTAGATTATTAAGAAACATATTTTAGTAATAGTAAAATTAAATTTTAATTATGATGGAGACATCTTCATATATTCTCATGTAATTAGAATTGGGAAAATTATCAATTCATAATTTAGAATATTTTGATCTTGATAATCTTCTGGATTGAGTTTCTAAAGTAAAGATATAATATGTTATTCTTCTTTGAGTTCCCACGGCCTAACAAAGTCTGACTTCTCTCCATAAGGAAATTTAATTAATAAAATAAAAGCTGTGTTAGATACTCTAGTTGTGTTTGACTGTAAGCCCAACTATTAAGACCTTAGTGGATAGTTCAAGTGGAAGACTACTTCAGACTACTTCAGAATCCATTTTCAACTTCTTCCCCTTCCCTAATATGATGTTACTTTAAAAACTGCTTAGGCCATTTGAATGGCACCAGAAATATTATATAAAAATTCCATTTTCCATGGGGGCAAAAGGACAAAGTGCGGAAGACAGAGGCTTAATTTTCAGTTTTCAATTGAATGTATCTCGAAACATTAGGCAATATATCCTTGGTTGACTAAAGCAATGTGTAAGATAAAATACCTCTTATAGAATCCATCTTTGAAAGTATAAACTGGTGACAGGCAATCTGTTGTTCTTCAAGAAGAGATAAGGACATAGTTAAAAGCCTTAATGTTGATGAGAAATGGGCTGGCTGATGCTTTAGGGGATAGAATAGGTTGTTTGTAAGAAAAGATGTTCAAGTTTTCAGGAAAACTGTAAGTGTAATAAGATGTCATTGAAAGGAAGTATTAGAGAATGTTCAATCTCTGGTCAGAACAATAGGCCCAAAGAGCATCTTCTTGGGCTCATTTTTGCCAGATTAAATGATGCTTATGTATAGTTCTGTACTTGCTGAGTACTCTCTGCTACTTTCATGCCTTAATTCCTATAGATGCCATGGGCCTCTGTATCCAGCCTTGACCTTTGCTCTGACCTTGAGAGTCAGACATGCATTCCTGGCGGTCAGCATCACTTGAGTGTGCTGGAGGGTCTAAAATTGATTTTATACCCCCCCCCCAGTGTTTCCCAAGAATGATGTCATTCCTAGTATTCCAGTCACTGTTAATGATACCGCCATTCACCCATTTGTTTGGGACTGAAAATTGGGGATTACTCTGGGCAGAGCTGCTTCTTGCCTTTGTGGTGCTTGTGCAGAAAGTAGAGGGAGTTGATCTCCTTCTGGGCACACATGGATTCTACACGATGAGCAGAGCTCAAGATGGACTTCAGGCCCCACTTTCCTCCTGATCTGGGTGTCCTTGTTTACAGCATACCATGCAGAACTCTATGAGACAATCCTCATTTTAGATTTTTCCATATTGATATTTACACTGATCAATTTTTGACACAGGTATCCTGTAATCTGTACCCTTTTTTCAGCTTTAAATAAAATAGACAACACAGAAAAAGCATATATGCTATGTATGTGTGCTTGCTATAATAACATAGTGAACAACATGGATCCTGGAACCTTTGCAGGAGCCAGAACATTTTTGGCATCTCCTTGGTCCTTTTTGCTTCTTACTGTCCTTGCTGTAGTTCATGCCTCCATCACACCTCACTGTTACTATTGCTATAACCTCCTACTTGGATTTCAACTCCCCAATGTGTGCCTGCCAATCCAGAAACCATTATCGCCATATACTCTTTGGTGGGGGAGGTACTAGGGATTTAACTCAGGGCATTCTACCTCCCAGCTACACCCCCAGACCTTTTTACTTTTTAAATGAGGTATCACTAAGCTTTTGAAGGTCTTGCTAAATTGCTGAGGCTTGCTTCAAATCTGCAACCCTCCTGTCTCAGCAGCCCAAGAACTGGGATTATACGTGTGTGCGACCACACCCGGTTTATCACCACAAATTTAACTATTTTACTCCCCTGCCTAAAACTCTTCTGCAGATTTTCATTCTCTAGGTAAGAGCCTTCAGTGTGTTCAACATGGCAGGAAAGAATGTCCCTGCCCAGTCTTCTGTCACTCACAGTGTAGACAGAGCTAATGGTGATCTCCAGCAGTTCACTCCAGGGCTCGCTCTGCATGTGGTAACACTGCCTGGCCAGCCAACTCTTTCAAGTTTTACTGAGAGTCTCTTTCTGTGATTGTCTTACTTCCTGGACTGTTAGCTCTTTGAAGACAGCAACTCTACCTCATTTATTTCTGTTTCTAGTCCCATTTCTGGAGCATAGCAGGGTTTCAAATATTAGAACTGAATTATGGGGAAGAAGTTAATCCTAGCGTCCTTTCTGGTAATGTCCAATTCCTGTTCTTAAGTGTTTGTCTTAGGTTCAACAGGCCATCTAGACCTTTGTTCTGGAAGTCTTTTAGTATATATTTAATAATTTTTTGTCATAATGTAAAGACAACATCTAAGTTACCTTGGGGAAAACTCCTTAACAACACAGGGAATATGACAGTAAAATAGTCAAACAGTGTTGGTCTCTCTGCCCCTTCCAATTCCAAACACAACTCAATGATAGAACTCAGTGTCATGTGAACTCAGGTTCTATGCAGTAGCATTGCTCCACGAACTCTTGGGTGAGATTTTAGCATTTTCACTAGCACCCATGTATCTTCTCCTTTGTTCCTGTTTCATGTCAGCCTTTTTCTTTTTGCTGACACGCAGTTTCCTAATAACTTACAGCTGCTATTCTGGGTCCACTGAGGCTCCCCTGTGTGCTGTGCTCTCCAGGCAGCTGCACTTGTTACAGAAATCCCTTTCCTCACACCTAGACTTTAAATCTATCTTTCTTCCAAGGCCACCATTTATTACTGGCTTCCAGAAGGGAAGACCTCTCATTGAACTAATTCAATTTGCATATGAGCAACTTATTTAACTTACTCTTGGGAAGGTCTCACCTGTATCTAGGGAAGGTCTCACGTGTATCTAAATATATTTTTTTTGAGGGTCTGGGAATGGAACCCAGGGGCATTCAACCTCCAAGCTACAACCCCTGCCCTATTTTTTATTCTTTATTTTGAAACCGGGTCTCACTGAGTAGCAAAGGGCCTCACTAAGTAGCTGAGGCTGTCCACGAACCACGATCCTCTGGTCTCAGGCTCCGGAATGCTGGGATTACAAGCGTGCACCACCACACCCGGCTCTAAATTTTAAAAAAGGAAACATTACCTCAACAGAATGAAGCTTAAATGATACATTGCATTTAGTGTGTGGTGGTTTTTTCTTTCTTTCTTTTTATTTTTTATGGAACTGGGGATTGAACCCAGGGGCATTCTACCTCTGAGTTTCATGCCTCAGCCTGATTTTTTAAATTCTTTATTTTGAAACAGGGTCTCACTGAGTTGCAAAGGGCCTCACTAAGTAGCTGAGGCTGTCCGCAAACCATGATCCTCCTGTCTCAGCCTCCTGAAAGCTGGGATTACAAGTGTGCACCAGCACGCCTGGCTGAGACTTTTCTAATTATGCCAAACGATGCACATGTCTGTTTCTTTCTCTACAAGTCAGCCTTGCTTGAATGTATAAATGCTCAGGTTGATCTTTTATAAAAGAAGTGATAAGCTTTTAAAATATTATTTAGTGGGAAAGTCATACCTACAAAGCATTTCAAAATCAACTTGGGTAATTCTTATTTGTGAGTGTTGGTCTTAAGGGCGAAATCTCAGCATAGCTGAAATGCCCAGAAACAGGTTTAGTTTTTAAGTTCCCTTTCTAACCTTAACAATAATTTCATACTGTGAGAAATCTTGTGTAGTGATGTGGGTTATTTTTTTTTTCTAGTCCTAATCATGGTAAGGGATGTTTGAAAATGTTTGTATATCTTTCAAAATGACAGATATTTGTTGGAAATATAGTATTTCCAGGACAGTGTGCCATGAATAAGACATGATTCCTATCCTCACATTGCTTATTAGAGGCGCTTATGTCCAGATAGAAGGGAGGTTGTGATAAATACTATGTAGGAGATATTAAATAGCATGCCTAAATTCGAAGGAGAAGATTTATTCTATAAGCCAAAGACCAAAAAGACTTTACAAAGGAATGGTCTTGGAGGAATTGCTGTAATCTCACAATGTAAAGATGTTGGATAAGGACATTCCAGATAAAGGAGGAATGTGAACCAAAATACAAAGGTAGGAAATACAAAGGAGAGGATGGATTAGGGTATAGGTGGATGGTTTGGAAACAAGAAAGGTGAGAGGCCAGGATTGCTGGTTTAGTATTTATTTATTTATTTATTTATTTATTTATTTATTTATACTGGGGATTGAGCCCAGGGGTATTATGTCTCTGAGATATATCCCCAATAATTTAATATTTTTTTACATTTTGAAAAAGGGAGGGTCTCACTAAGTTGCTGAGCTGACCTCAAACCTGTAATTCTTCTGTCTCAGTCTCCCAAGTACTATGATTATAGTCATGTGCTACCACACCTGGCTTGCTTTAGGTTTTGACCAAAATAACTTTTATAACCCAATAAAAAAGGCAATTTAATTAAATAGACACTTTGCAAAAAAGAAATACAAAATAGCCGAGCATAATAGCAAATGCTTGTAATGCCAGCACTAGGGAAGCTGAGACAGGAAGATCTGGGCTCATTGACAGCCTCAGCTACTTCGGCCTTCTGTAACTTAGTAAGACCTTGTTTAAAAATTTTTTAAAAAATTGGACTGGGGATGTAGCTTGGCAGTAGAATGCCCTTGGGTTCAATCAGTCTTCAGCACCACACACACACAAAAAAATACAAATGGACAATAAGTATATGAAAAAATATTAAACATCATTAGCAATAAGAGAGATGCAAATCAAAACTACCCTGAGATTTCACCCAACCCCAGTCAAAGTGGAAATTATTAAAAGTACAAACAATTTACGGGCGTGGTTGTGTACGCTTGTAATCCCCACGCTTGGGAGACTGAGACAGGAGGATCTCACAGGTTCAAAGTCAGCCTCAGCTACTTAGTGAGGCTCTCAGCAACTTAGTGAGACCCTGTTTCCAAATAAAATATAAAATAGGTCTAGGAGTATAGCCTGGAGGTAGAAAGCCTCTGGATTATACCCCTAGTACCACACACACACACACACACAAAAAAAAAAAAAACACCAAAAAACAAAAACAAAAAACAAAACAAAACAAAATCCCAGAAAACAAAAAACAAAAACCCCCCACAAAACATAAACAATAATAAATTCTGAGAGATGTGGAAAAGTAGGAACACTGATACATTGTTGGTGGGATTGCAAATTAGTACAACTACTTTGGAAAATAGAGTAGGGAACCCTCAGAAGAATGGAAATGAACCTACTACATGACCCAGCTACACATCTCTTGGGTATGTGCCCCAAAAAAGGAAACCAGACTACCATAGTCATGCATGCATATCTATATTTATAGCTTCACAATTCATAATTGCCAAACTATGGAACCAGCTGAGATGTCCATCAACAGATGAATGAATTGCAAAATTGTGGGATATACACACAATCGAATTCTACTAAACCATGAAGAACAAAATTATGTCATTTGCAGGAAAATGGATGGGGTTGGAGAATATGCTAAGTGAGATTGGTAAGTCACAAAAAGTGAAGAGTCAGATGTTTTCTCTTATATGCAGAAGGTAGGGAGAAACTGGGACACAGGAAGGACACAGGAGGAGATACCTTAGATGAGTGAAGTAGGCGACCAAACTGAGAGAGATAGGAAGGAGGAAGACTTGAAGAGAGTAAAAACCTCAATGGCCATGATGTATGTAAGCAAACTCATCAAAGCCAGTCACTGTGTTGAGCATGGGAAGGTGGGGAGGGAGAGGGAGTGGTAAGGGAACTGGGGCAGGGCTCAGTGAGTGCTGTGTACATGTATGCCTCCATCGCCCTAAGCTTCAAGATGTATGATTACAATGCACCAATAAAAAAAGAAAAAAAAAAGAAAAACTCTTAGCACACAAAATACTCATGCTCCATTTTGCTACTTAACATACTTTTAATTCAATTATTTTTCTTTTTAATTGGTTTTATTTTAAAGAGTATAGAAACATCATTTTCCTTTAACAAATAGAAATATTGAGAAAATTGCCCACAACCTAATATTTAAATATTATATTTTAAAGTCTCATATTATGTCATGAGTTATAAATTTTCTATAGGTTTAGATAGTATTTGGATTGACCTTGCTGATAAGTTTTAACAGGTAATCATTGAGTACAAGCTATATTCCAAATGCCACTTGAGTGCTCTGGATATGACTAAATCTTTGTCCTCATAGAGCTTACATTATGGTCAGGGACTTGAACTTTCAATACATCAAGAAGTAAAAAACTGAGCTGGGCGTGATGGCGCACAATTGTAATCTCATTACTTTGGAGGCTGAGACAGGAGGATTACAGCCTCAGGAAGTCTTGGCTACTTAGTGAGGCTCTCCTCAACTTAGTGAGAGCCTGTTTCAAAATAAAGAACAAAAAATATGGCTGAGGGTGTGGTTTGGAGGTAGAAAGCCCCTGGGTTCAATCTTCAGCTTCTGCTGTGGCAAAAAAGGTGAAAAGGATATCAAATTATCTGTGGCTTAATAGAATAACATTTGCTTTTTGCTCTCAGGTCTGAGGTTGGCTGTGTTGAGTGTGTTTCATGCTGAGTGGGTTCTGGTCTACCTGTTTATTATTCTAGGACCCTGGCCAAAAGGGTAGTGATTACCTCAAATTAACTCTTCCATCATGAGGTTCTTAATAGCACAGAGGGTTTGGTGAGGTTCATCATAGCCCTTGAAGCTCATGAGCATTTCCCAACTACATTTCAATAACCAAAGTAAGCCATAAGACCAAGTCTCAGGTCAGTGAACTGGGGAAGTGTCCACCTTCCAAGAAAAGGTGGAGTGTGTGGGAAAGAGGACTGTTTGCTGAAAATAGTTCTAGATACATAACAACAACAACAGCAACAACAACAACAACAACAAAATAGATTCCGTAAGAGTAAGTTTCAAGAGTAAGGCATATTAGAAAGAAAAGAAACTTAGGCATTGAGATAGAGAATCTGGAATTAGAGCAAGAAATTGTTTCAGAGGGAGACATCAGGGAAGAGGTGACTTTGGACTGGAAGGCTGAGTGATAAGCAAGAGTAAGCCATGAGAATGCTGGGGAAGAGGCATTCTTGACATTGGCAGTATAAATGTGAAGCTCTGGGATGTGAAGGTGCTTGGTTTGCTCAGAGGCTGGAAAGAAGGCCCAGTGTCACTGAAGCAGGTGATCATGGTGACTGAAGAGGAATTCAGAATGGTAGTAGGAGATAGATTGCTCAGGGTTGTTCAGGCCAGGGAAGGAGATTGGATTTTATTTTAGGTGCAATGGGAAGCCATTGCAAGTTCAAGTCAGGGTAGTGACCCAGTCTAATTTATGTTGTAAACTCTTGCTCCTGTGTGGATTTTGGGCTGTGGGATTAAGGTGATTAAGGGCAGAAGCTGGAAGACAAATTAGAGAGCTACTGGAAAAGTCCAAGAGAGAGAGATAGTAAGAGGAAATAAAGTAATGGGAATGGAGAAGGGCATAAATCTAATATGGGACATACTTTAGAAGTATAACTGAGTAACATTTATTATTTTTTCTGGTATCTAAGATATAGTGCTTTTGAATAGTCAAAGCGAGCAGAAGCAAATGTGATGGAGAAAAAAGAACACTAAAGGGGGGAAAAAAGAAAGAAAAGAAAAGAAAAGAGCACTGGGCCTTGAGGCAAAAGTTCTTTCTTTGATCAGGTTTTGCTTATGGGGATGTGTTTGGCCTAGGGCAAGCTCTTCGCCATTCTGAGTCTCTGTTTCCATAATTACAACAAACAAACAAACAAACAAACAAACAAACAGATGAATGAGTAAATAGGTATAATACAGAATGACACCTAAGTCCTGTTGTTTTTCAGATGATCAAATATGAAAGAAATTCATATAAAATATAAGCCGTCAGCTGGGTGTGGTGGCACATGCCTGTAATCCAATACTTGTGAGACTGAGATAGGAGGAGGTCAGATTCCAGGCCAGTCTCAGCAACTTAGTGAGGCCCTGTTTCAAAATAAAAAATAAAAAAGGGCTAGATTTGTAGCTTGGAGGTAGAATGCCCCTGAGTTCAAACCCTAGTACTGAAAATAAGAAAATAAAATTTAAAAAATATACAAGTAGTCGGCATGAGCGAAGCTTAGATTTCTTTGCTTGAACACGGTCATTTTTCAGTCTCATAATCTGAAGGTCCTGAGTAACATGGTCATTTGTTTGCATTCTTAAAACAGTATTCTAGCCAGGCGTGGTGTCACACGTTTGTAATCCCCACGCTTGGGAGGTGGAGACAGGGGGATCGTGCAGGTTTGAAGCCAGCTGTGCTGGCTAAAGAGACCCTGTTTCCAAATAAAAATATAAAATAGGTCTGGAAGTGGAGCCCGGAGGTTAAGGGCTTCCAGGAATCCCAGTACCACCAAAAACAAAACAAAACAAAACAAAACAAAACAAAACAAAACAAAAAAAACCCGAAAACAAACCCCCCCCCCCCAAACACCCCCCCCCCCCCAGTATTCTGGATAGAGGCAGTTCTACAAGCTGTGCATTTGGCAAGATAATACAGTGGTGGCAGTACTGGTTTATAAGTTCACCTAAACCCTTACATAAAATACCAGTATTGTGCAACCCAATCTACAAGTGAGCACAGTTAGTGAGAAATGCAGGGACTGCTGAAGCCGGTTTTCCTAAGCATGGATTTATGATATACATTCTTGGGAGTCACCCTCTCACAGGCTGACCTGCATGCTGCTGCCAGGGAGAAAGGATAGTATGGCACAAGCCTTATCAGTTAATACAGGAATTTTTCTTGTAATGGGGATGATTAAGCTCTTGTTTTGGTGCACACACACCTTAACACTGTATTGAGCTATCAGAGATTTGCAGGTAATATAGCAATTTTTCAGAGAAAGAGAGAGAGAAAGAGAAAGAGAGTGAAAGTGTTCTGCCATTATCTGATAACATCACTGCTCAATACTTAATGAATACTATTGCTCTTTGGTATTTATTTACTTATTTATTTATTATTTATTTTTGCAGTACTGGGGATTGAATCCAGGGGTGTTCTACCTCTGAGTGACTCCCCCAGTCCTATTTTTTTCCTTTATTTTGAAACAGGGTCTCACTAAGTTGTGCAGGGCCTCACTAAGTAGCTTAGACTGGCTGTGAACCTGTGATCCTCCTGTCTCAGCTTCCCAAGTACTGGGATTACAAGCCTGGGCCACCACACCCAGCTGCTCTTTGGTGTTTTTGAGACATAACTTTATTTTATATATTCAAAATTAGGTAGAGACACTTTTCCAGGTATCTGAATATGTTTTTATCCTCACCTGAGCTGGTCTTCATAGTCTTACTACTGGCATTTCTCATGATGAAAAGTACAGGCAATATTTCTTAAGTAAGCCGGGCCCAGGTGGTGGTGCACGTTTATAATCCCAGCATTTGGGAGGCTGAGACAGGAGGATTGTGGTTCGCGAACAGCCTCAGCTACTTAGTGAGGCTCTTCACACTCAGTGAGATCCTGTTTCTAAAAAAAAAAAAAAAAATTAAAAAAAAATAAATAAATAGAAAATAGGGCTGGGGGTGTAGCTTAGAGGTACAATGCCTCTGGGTTCTATCCCCAGTACTGCAAAAAAAAAAAAAAATCTAATTAAACTCAAATTTTATTTTCAGTTGGCATTTCTAATAAGGATCCAGGTAATTAATTGTAGTTGTGTATACAATTTTGTAGCTTCAAGGTTGAGCATTTAAATGAGTCACCTTAACATAAATAATCACAGTTTATGTCAAGCAGGTTCAAGAAATGAAAAAAAAAAGTAAATCAATTGGCTTAAGGGTCTACAGACAGTGTAGATATTAAAGAAACCAATAATGGATGTGGAGGCACCAAGAAATTGCATAAAAAGAAGCCACTCCAACCCTTAGGCTTGAAGGGAAAATAGCTTTATTAAAGCCTGGTGAGAGATAGAACTTTGGAGAGGGGTTGACTTAATATTAGTTGGAGTCCTAAAGGAATGTAACGTGGCAGAAATGTAGTCCAGTATTTGAAGTGCAAGGAGAAGAAATAAAATGACTCTTTTCTCCTCCCAGCTTATGGCTTTCTTATGGTGATGCCCATTGGCCAAGCCCTACTTAAGCCAGGCTGCAAAGGCTCTCAGCTGGTGTGGACCTGCAGACTAGCAGTGGCAGAGCAGAGGAGAGGAGCTGAAAACTGGGTTTAGGGGACTAAATGACTGAAAACTGCACAATTTATCATCCTCAGCTGGTGGAATGGGCCTTGGAATAGGTTTCCATTCATCTGATAGAGTTTTCATATTTTTCTAAACAATTGTTTAAGTCATCTTGTTAATGTAGGGTTAAGATAAGAAAGCCAACAACTGTACTATAACTCTCTACATTTGGAAATCACTGGCTCACAAAAAATATAACATGCATGTCGTTTGGATTCTTTTACTGATACATAGAGCAGGGACTTGGAAGTTATGGATTTTGGCTCCACCACCAAATAAGCATGTGACTGAGTTACTGTGGCTCTCAGGTCTTCTGTCTTCCCTTTGTAACATGAGAAAGATTCTTTATTGCTCTACACTGTTAGGGTCACTGTAACAACTACTGAGTCATGGATAAATTCTATAATATGTACCTATGAAATGAAAATCAAAAAAATTTACATGATAATGAAAGTCATAATTTGTGATTTTTAGGTTTATCACTGTTGGGGGTTACCCATAGTATCACATTTAAGACAGCAAGTCGATAGAAACACAGAAGTCTTTTGCACCAACAGTGTGCTTTAGCTTTGTGATATGAAATTAAATGCAAACACTGGGAACCAATGAAAAGATGAAATAGGAGGGATTGCTGGAATTTCAATACTACAGAGATGGTTAGGGTTTTATGTTTCCTTAAAATACATCTTGCAAACATGCATCCGTAGAAGGTCACATTGGTGAAGTCATAGGCTGTTTTCCATGGGATCCGTACTTTCCAGACAGAGTTGTTCTCATTTTCTGCTCTTCACAAGGCAAGGATTTGTTTTCCTTCTAGGTTGCTCTTCTCTTCTTTCTATGTTCCTTTCTAAATCCCACTTTCTTTGTCTTCTTTTTTCTTCAAAATTCTATATGTTGTCCAATTCTCATGCTTTTATCCTAAGAAGAGGCATAATTTGTCATGGAGTACAGGTGGAGGGGTTCTCAGGAGCTGCTTGAAGTACAATGCAAAACATCAAGTGGGTTGGAAGTGTTTTCTCATGTAGATGACTCAAAGTTAATGGTTTTGCCCAGTTAGAGAGAAGTTGGCTCTAACGCACAGAGGTGTTTAGCAGACAAAGGCAGCAGAGGAGTTGGGATTGTATTTTTACTGCAGCAGGAAGTTGGAGGTTGAAGAGCAACACAGTTAGCCTCACATTTCACAAAGACAACTCTGGTTGTTGGCTAGAGAAAGGATTTGAGAGCATCGAGAGTGGAAGCAGAGAAAAACCAGCTCAGAGGCTACTGCACTGTCAAGTTGAGAGATGATCATGGGTTGGAATAATGCAGATAGAGTTAAAAAAAAGAGACAGATAGACACTGATATAAATATGGTGCTGTGCCACCCAGATTGCCCCGAAGGACCAAGGAACTCATTTTTCCAGATGCGAGGTAGATTGGCTGCCAATAGGTCGGAGCATAGTCCACTTTTCCAGGATTGTCTTTTTCCAGTAAAGGTGCCTCATCCAAGATCTTGACTTTGGGTTGGTCATGCCAAGTCACTGGTCAACAAAGGGGAGCTAAAAAGGCCCACACCTTAATTTGGGAGCAATCTGAAAGACTGTTCTAGCTCCAGAGCTTTCTGTGGAATTGTCCACAGAAAAAGCCTCAGCTGTAGCCACATCGCAGTTCCACTTCTTCCTCTTCCATCCTGCATCCTGTTCCCTTGCATACATCTTCCTGAGTACGTATGTCCCCGTTCACCCCTTGTACTCAAATCTTTCTAATTTGAACCAAGATAGTCCAAGATAAATTTTATCTTTTAAAATTTATTTATTTCTTTGGTACTGGGAATTGAACCCAGAGACATTCTACCTCCAAGCTATATCCTCAGCCCTTTATTTTTTTTATTTTGAAATAGGATCTTGCTTGTGCCCTGGCTTCTAACCAGCGATCTTCTTGGCTCAGCTTCCCAAATACTAGGAGTACAGGTGTGTACTCCACCCTTAGCTCAAGATCAATTTTAAAGGCAGGGTTAATGGTATTTGGAACCAAATCAGAGGGGACTAGGTGAGGGGGCCAAAATAAGGAATAAAAAGGAGACTGTGTGATATCTTCAAGGTTTCTCACTTCCACAACTGGGAGAATGATTATGCCTTTCATTGGGCTTAGAAATATTAATGATTGATTGTTTGTAGGGTTTTGAATATAAGGGTTGGGGTTTTGTTTCAGAAGGCATCATGATCTTCCTGCTCAAGCAGAAGGTGTTAAGGATGTAGATAAATGCATGACCTTCATATGTCCATTGCCAGTGGTCTCCCTCATCCTGGCCATCATTTCTCACCTGGATTCTGCAGTTACCCTGCCTCACCTTTCTGGCTTCAATCATGTTCCTCTTCAATTCACTCTCAATTCTTTATTTAGGGCACCATTATAAAATGTTACAATATAAGTTGCATACTTAAAAGGCTTTCATGGGCCGGGCGTGGTGGCGCACGATCGTAATCCCCGCGCTTGGGAGGCAGAGACAGGAGGATCGCGCAGGTTTGAAGCCAGCCGCGCTGGTGTAAGAGACCCTGTTTCTAAATAAAAATGTGAAAATAGGTCTGGGAGTGTAGCCCAGAGGTAGAAGGACTTCCAGGAACCCCAGTACCACCACCAAAAAAAAAAAAAAAAAAAAAAAAAAGGAAAAAAAAAGGCTTTCATGGTTTCCTATGGGCCTGAGGATAAAGTTAAGATCCCTTAGTCTGCTTATCAATTCTGCCATCAGGTCACCATCCAGATTGTTGGCCCATCTCTTTTCTATCTCTCATACATATTCCACTAATTTTTTCCTGCCTTGAATACTCTTATTTTGTCTTATCTCAGGGTCTTTGCACATGGTGTTTCTTCTGCTTGTGACATTCTTGCCACTTACCACTCTCCCTGCAAAGGGCTAGCTCCTGCTCATCTTTCAGGACCTTATTGTTATCTCTTTAGGGAGGACTCTGTGATACATTTCAGAGCTCACTATACTTTTATTATCATAATCTTTATTATATTTTTGTTTTGACAGGGTCCCTGACAACTTATTTCTACATTCAAGGAAAGAAAAGTCTGGTCTAAATTCACATAAAATTCGATTTTATTTTCCCATAGAGTCCTGTTCTGTCTCCTAGGCTCCTTTTGTCATCAAATCAAAAAGCACTTTAAACTACTGACAGTTCCTCATATGAGACCCTGGGGTGTATGTTTCCATTAAAATTGGCTTTAGGTCAGATAAAACTTAATGAATTGTCTCCTTACAACACACCATCTCCTCCTCTTACAGATTTGATAAAACCAGGTATCCTGATGGCAATGTTAGACTTCCCCTCCTCACTCAACAGAGGCACACTAAGAACAAGGAATCTGCCTCCTTTGCATGGATACAGCATCCTGGCTAAAGTTTCCCAAACCTGACTTAGTTGTATTTGTAAGGCATACCACTTCTTTGTATAAGGCCCTTTGGATATAACACATTATCTCAATTTACTTTTTCACTATTCATTAGAAATCTCTTTGCCAGAGGCTACACAACTTAGATATCTGTCTCTGAAATGCTGAGAGGAGATAAGGGCAGAACATCGGGGTTCTGCCCACCGGGTTTGCACTTGAGCATGGATTTCAGTCTCCTTTATGATTTCTCAAAGGTGCATAGTGCTCTTTCTAGAGGAAACTTGGGGGGGGGGACTAGGGCTTAGTATTCAGACTTAACTTTCAAGCACTGAAAATAGTAGGGGCTACACATTGCAATATTAAAGCATGTTCTTGATGCCTGCCTTCTGGATGGCTGATTTCATCGGAAACATAAGTGTTCAGAGATTACATTTAGATTCTGACTCTCTCAGAATGGGCTTTGTAGTTGCTAGTCAACTTGGCAATCACATGGACTCAGTGATCACTTGTAGCCTGCAGCTAGCAAATGTTACATGTTATAGGTGATTTTCTGAGATTTTTTTGTAGGATAGCTGAATGGTAGTATTGTCCTAGACTTCCTTGGCTGACAAGTAGACAGATTAACCACCAATCCTTACTTCATACCCAGGGATTGCCTGGCCACAAGCAAAGCAATCAGCCTGGTTGCCTGATGGATACATGAAGAGTTTGCTGATGATCCCAGATATCTTCCATGGATTCTCAGAGAGTTAATTAGTGCCCCTCCCTCAAAGGTAGTATGGTCAGAAGACTTTGAGCAGAAGACTGTAAAACTATCAGTGGTTCTTGCCATTAAAGAAGGAAACACAGAACATGGATAGCAATAGCTTTCATGGCCAAACTGCATAATTTGTTGGTTTTTTAGGGAATACCAGGATCAATAGCAATCCAGTTATTTTTCTATCTGTCTCATATTGTCCCCAATTTCCCTCCGTGGAGACAATACCCTGAGAGCAGAGGCTCTGTCTGTTATTCACTTTGCATCCCTGGCACACATCCGGGCATCTGGCTCCTAGAAGTCACCCAATAAATGTTCATGCTGCCAACAGTGGAGTCTGATCTGCAGATTTCAGTGGAAGTATATCTCCGAATGTTATCTGGGCTTCGGTTTGGGATTGGGTAGTTCATCTCAATTGTTTCTCCTTTGCACTCCCTTGAAGTACTGTTTCCTCTAATCACTCTGACACTCATCAGGGAGAGGTTTTTGGTCTGGATTAGTGTGACTGTGTCACTTCTTTCTTTGGAGTCTGGACTGGGGTTCAGGGAGAGCACTTGTCACCCTCTTTCCCTACGCTGCACATTATGTTAACTGTTTTCAGTGCCTGTCTTCTCCAGGGATTATAATCCCCATGAAGGCATGACTACTACCTTAGTATTGGCGGTGTCTTGTAGAGTCATGGCATATAAATAAGAGCAAAGGAAACAGAATCCCTAAGGAACTACGTATTTCTGGCAAGCTAGCTGAGCGACCTTGGCGCATATTCATTATTACTCTAGGCCTAAATTCTCCCATCAGAAAATTTTTGATGAGGTTGAGTTCTGATCTCTGAGGTGTGATCTAAATCTTAGAGTCAATAATTTCTCCAGCCTTGAGGTAAATAATTTTATACTTCTTGGTAAAACTTTTTAATGCCCTTGGCAGAGCTTTATTATTAATCAATGAAGATCAGAGAAATAACATGGAAGATATTGTAGAGGATACTCTTTTTTATTTATTTTATTTATTTATTTATTTATTTTTTGGTGGTACTGGGGTTCCTGGAAGCCCTTCTACCTCCGGGCTACACTCCCAGACCTATTTTTTATACTTTTTTATTTGGAAACAGGGTCTCATAAGCCAGCGCGCGCGGCTGGCTTCGAACCTGCACGATCCTCCTGTCTCTGCCTCCCAAGCGCGGGGATTACAAGCGTGCGCCACCACGCCCGGCGAGGATACTCTTTTTTAAAAAGGGCATTTCAGGCCGGGCGTGGTGGTGCACGCTTGTAATCCCTGCGCTTGGGAGGCGGAGACAGGAGGATCACGCAGGTTCGAAGCCAGCTGCGCTGGCTTAAGAGACCCTGTTTCCAAAAATAAAAAAGTATAAAATGGGTCTGGGAGTGTAGCCTGGAAGTAGAAGGGCTTCCAGGAACCCCAGTACCACAAAAAAAAAAAAAAGGCATTTCAGGTCTCAAGTTCTACATCTTCTCTTCCTCATTTTGCTTAAGAGGCTGATAGAATACTAGCTTTCTTTGTTTCAACTATGATAATATTAAAATAACACTAATTTCCCTCTGTCACTGAGTAATGCAAAACTTATAATTTAGTTATGCTGACAACTAGATTTGAAAAAATTACTCGTGTTCTTCACATATGTAAAGTATCAAGTATGCTTCTTTGAGAAAGAGTCTGCTTTTAAAAAATGAATATTTATTTTTGATGTACACCCTACGGTGTGTCTTTCTATTATAAGTCTGGCTTAAAGCATTCTTAGTTGTTGTAATTATTTCATTCAATTTGGATATTGCCTTATGGATTGGCCTAACATCTACCTCATTCATAGGCTGTAAGTAGGTGAGCCCAAGAAACACAAATTTCGCATGACTCTCTCTTCATCTCTGGATTGAGAATGATCCTAAATAAACGTGACAATTAATGTTAGTATCATCCCATTCTTCTCATCTGTCATTTTTGTATATTAAGACAGTAAGGAGAATAGGCTGACTTCTGAAATGATATGTGAACTGTGAGCTGTTCTATGAAGCTATGATAAACAAAACTCTCCCCCAAACCAAGTGCAGACAGATGCATTGCCCTTTCCTCTTCAGGATGCTCCCTTGACTTCATACCTTTATTATGGATCATTTACGTACCTCTGTTTTTCAGTAGCTATTCAATACTTCATTTTGAAATTCTTTTTCTATTTCAAAAACCTCTCTGATGAAAGTTTTTAAAAGGTAGTTTTATTACTTTTTAACTTAATCACTATATTTGTATACATAAAGACTTCAACTTATGCCCAAACAAGAAGAAATTCTGCTCTCTTTGTGAGTAGGTATAATAAAAGCCCATTCAAGCCAAGCGTGGTGGCGCATGATTGTAATCCCAGCCTTTGGGAGTCTGAGACAGGAGGATCTTGGTTCTCGGACATCCTCAGCTACTTAGTGGGGCCCTCTGCAACTTAGTGAGACTCTGTTTCAAAATAAAGAATAAAAACAAAATAGGGAAGGGGGTATATCTCGGAGGTCGAATGCTCCTGGGTCTCTGGGTTCCATCCCCAGACATGAAAAAAAAAAAAGCCCATTAAAATAGTTGTGCCTTTTCGGATATACAATTTCTGATACACTATTACACCTCAAGCAGTCATGTAGGTTTGGACTATGGAAACTATGGTAGAAATAAGCCAAGTGATATTTAAGAAGCAGATAGAAAGAATGAATAAAGTGGAGTGATCAAGGGATGAATTTTTGCCGTGTACACCACGAGCGAGTGACAATGGGCGGCAAGAAGATTCCTGTCACTCAGGTGTGCGATGCTTCCGTGGGCTGGAAAATGCATTCTGCTGTACGGCCCTTATTAGCATCCCAGTCTTGAGCTCCTGTCATGCCGCCCAAATGCAGCTGAGCGCTGCCGTGGGCCTCTCAGCACCTGCCATGCGTGGATCACTGATCAGAGCCAAGATTTCATTGCCTTTGAATTCCTACCTATCAGTTCAGCTGGGGAAGGAAAGCAGTGTACAGAGAAGAAAGACAGTAAACAGTGTTTGGAGGAAGTGCTGGATCAAAAGTCCTGTCATCCTTTGTCTTCACAGAGCATGAATGACAAGGGCAGGTTCAATGTGGGGTTCCCTGAGTCTCCCATCCGTGAGTGAGGGGCGTTCTCCCAGGAAAGAAGGTGCTGCTCCGCGGAGTCTGCCCTGTCACTCTCTGCTGTCAGCAATAACACCAATTACTGTCAGTTTTAATGATGGCTTTTGAGACACAATGGGGACCAGTGTTCTGGCTACTGAAATAGGAGTTTGTTTTTCTATTCAAATTCAAAAATGAATATTCATCTTGGGGCTATAGATTTGGATGGGGGATGAGTGACCACCATTTTACTACCATCAACAGTATTTTTGTTCAGGTATGATTAGTACTTATTCTTTGGGGAAGGATGTTGGGCATATAGAGATTTGTGGCCTGAATTTGAATATGAGGAAAAGGAAGTGCCCAACTGCATCTGGCACATATGTTGACATACGACTGGAATACGTTTTCCAGGAGATGTGCTGGATTGTGCTGAGCTGTTAAATTTCCTTTTAGACAGATTACTTGCATTTTTGTGTTGTCTGGGATGGGTTTATATGCAGCTCGTATCTACTGGCAAAAAGGTTTAGGGTTTGCACTAATGAACTGTGTCTCAGAATGTGATTCCAAGTCACTCATCTGGCTGATGTGTTCTCAGTTTAGTCTAATCTCCTTGGCGAGAGGTGCTTCCCCTGAACACATTTCTTTCTGGTTTGCTTTTCTTTAATTATCTTTTTGTTTGGGGAAGGCACAAGTCATTATCTCTATTCAACACAAATTTCATTTCAATGTCAATAATCCAGTAGCACAGAGATGGCTACAGTTATCACCTACCATAGGGAAAACACTTTCGCAAGAGTTTCGATCCTGGGGCCCAGAACTAGTTCAAGCTATGAAACTTGTTTACTCTTGTAAGTGAAACGAACATAGCACACTGATGAAGTATGAAAAGATCCATTCATATAAAAAGAATTCATGATGTTATTTTCTGTGGGAAGGAGAGCCACTACTTTTTCATCTGCCAAAGACCGAGGAATCTGTCACAAGGCAATTCTCTTTGTTCCTAGAAATTCTATATACTTGCAGCCAATATGATCTACTCTTTTTACTGTAGAAACAAAATGGATGATTTTTGAAGTCTAGTTAAAGACAGAGTCTATCAAGACTTAAAAAGGAGTCAGGTATGATTTCCATTTTGTCCTATGGTATATATATCCCCTTTCTGAACATTGTGGCAGAATCTTAAAGAGCTTATTGGACTGTCTTGAAGTGACACATTGCCCATATTTTACTGCTTTCTGTGGTTAGCATGGATAATTTTCAGGGTTCTGTGGAGTATAATTTGATGCTCAGGATGAACTTTAAGACTAGAAATAAGAAACAAACTTGGCTCTACTAAAGCTTTCAGTGAATATAAAAATGAACTAAGTATCAACAATTAAAGCAAGTGCCAGAAGCTACATTTAGGAACCATAAAACATTACTGAGAAAATGAGCAGATTAATTTTGATACTTTTCGTCTTAGAGCTGTATTGTCAATATCTTTGTTTAATTTTACTCCCTATTTAAGTCCCATAGTGACTAGTAGTATCTACAGGTATCTGCTCATATCTCCGAGGCTCATGTATATATGTTAGGAATGGATAAGAGAGGGTTATTTTTTAGGAAGGTAGGTTAGGAAAAACTGAGAATGATGAAGACAGACTGGTATATATTTCATACCTGGGCCTAAGGATTACAATTTTGAGCTCTTGAAGGGAAAGGTTGATGAAGAACCAGATAGAAAAATTTATAGGGATTTTTTAAATAAGATTTGGGTAGCCTGGCATGGTGGTGCATGCTTGTAATCCCATCATTCTGGAGGCTGTGACTGGAGGACCTTGGTTCGAGGACAGCCTCAGCTACTTAGTGACACCCTGTTTCAAAAATGAAAAGACTAGAAAATAGGGCTTGGGGTATAGCTTGGAGGTAGAATGTCCTTGGGTTCCATTCTCAGTACCAAAAAAAAAAAAAAAAAAAAGATTAGGGTACAGGAAGGCTCTTTTGGAAACAGGTATCAGAATAAGAAAGTGACATGGTATTAATTGGTGAAGACACTCAATATTCTTTTTTTTTTTTTTAGCTATTTAAATACTTTTATTGTTAACTACAAAATATTTGGAAATGATTTTTAAATTTTTATTTGCAGTGTTAACAATTTAATAATCTTTATGAAAGCATCACATTTAGAAAGGTACAATCTTTTTTTCTGTATGGGAGATTGAACTCAGGAGCATTTGACCTCTGAGCTACAACCCCAGCCTCATTTTTTTTTTTATTCTTTTATTTGAAACAGTCTTATTAAGTTGCAGAGGGCCTCACAAGAACTGAGGCTGGCTTCAAACCTGCATGATCCTCCTGTCTCAGTCTTCCAAGTACTGTGATTGTAAGCACGAGCCACCACGCTAGGCAGAAATGTACATTCTTAAGAGCTGGATGTGGTGGTACATGCTTGTAATCCCAGCACTTGGGAGGCTGAGACAGGAGGACTGTGCAGATTCGAAGCCGGCCTCAACTTCTTAGTGAGGCTATCAGCAACTTAGTGAGACCATGTTTCCAAATAAAATATAAAATAGGTCAGGGAGTGTAGAAAGCTCGTGGGTGGTTCCATCCCTAGTAAGACACACACACACACACACACACACACACACACACACACACACACACACGAAAGGTACATTCTTAAGAAACCATCTAAAATGCATATATTAAAATGGTTTAACAGACTGGGTGTGGTGGTGCACGTTTGTAATCCCCGCGCTTGCGAGGTGGAGACAGTAGGATCCCACAGGTTTGAAGTCAGTCTCACTGGCTTAAGAGACCCTGTTTCCAAATAAAAATATAAAATAGGTCTGGGAGTGTAGCCCAGAGGTAGAAGCGTTTCCAGGAACCCCAGTACCACCCCCTCAAAAAAAAGTTTAATAGTAACTAATTACAACATTAGAAAATCTTGAAATTCAGAAACCTTTTCCCCTTTTTTTCAGTACTGGAAATCAAACCTGGGACTTTGCACATGATAGGCAGCATTCTACCACTGAGTTACATCCACAGCTCCAGAAACTCTTTCTAACCACAGACCTATATCAGGTATCTCAAACTTAGATGTCTGAAGGGATGAGTAGGAAATACAAAGTAGAGAAGTAGTCTTATTTAAGAGATATTCCAGTGGCAGACATGGGGGATACATGCCCAACCTGAAGACTTTTCAACTTGAAACAATTTTGAAACATGTACACCAAATAAAACAACTTTATATCACATTTGCCTGTATGCACTTCCAGTTCACAGCTCTGTACTAATTGAAGTTCTAGCATTTTATGAACCTAATTTTCAAAATGGTTGAAAACTATCAGATAACACTTCTCAAAGAATACATATAACACATACAGATATGCGTGTACGTGTGTGTGTGTGTGTGTGTGTGTGTGTGTGTGAGAGAGAGAGAGAGGGAGAGAGAGAGAGAGAGAGAGAGAGAGAGAGAGAGAGAGAGAGAGAGAGAGAATGAGAATACCTTAGGTCAATATTTTGTGAAGGAGTAGAATAAAACATCTGGTTATAAAATGTATTGTTTTTTTGTAGCAGCAGCACTGAGGATGGAACCCCCAAGGGCATTCTACCTCTTGGTTACACCTCAACCCTATTTTTTATTCTTTATTTTGAAATAGGGTCTTACTAAGTTGGAAAGGGCCTCACTAAGTAGCTGAGGCTCTCCATGAACCATGATCCTCCTGTTTTAGCCTCACAAGTACTGAGATTTTAAGCATGTGCCACCATGCTGACTAAAATGTAATTTTAAAAATTGCCTTCTTTCATATTTTTGGGAAAAATCAGTTATGCCTAAAAGTTTATTAAAGCTATGTCAAAACTGCATTCTTTTACCTATAGAAAAATCACATATCATAGTATGTTATTGTGCACTAAGAAATGCCGATATAGCCCAGCAAGGTGACACGTGCTTGTAATCCCAACATATGGGAGGTGGACATGGGGGATTGCAGTTTGCGGACAGCTATTTAGTATCTCAGTGAGACCCTTTGCAACTCAGTGAGACCCTGCTTCAAATATATATATATAATAGGGTTGGGGGTGTAGATTGGAGGTAGAATGCCCCTGGGTTCCATCCCCAGTACCGCAAAATGAAACAAAACAAAAAACAAGCCCCCCAAAAAACTTAATGGGAAATACCGATTTCATTGTGGATATTAAATGCTGAAATTATAAAGCCAAAGCTGTAAAGTGCTTGGACTAAAGGAGTGGGGGCGCACCAGGCAGGAGGCCATTGGCTTAACCCCGGAGTGACACACAACATTCTGATATTTTGAGGGGACGAAGCTCTGGGAATGTTTGCAGGGTCTGCTGCTGCTGCTGCTGTCACTGGGCACTGGTGAGGCCTCTCTGTGAACAAGTGGGATAGCTTAGGACAGGAAGGCTCTCTGTGTATGAGCCCACTACCTAATGAGCCTTCTTCCCAGTGCTCTGTCAATCATGGGATTTCCACCCTTGCTGTCTAGAGCCCAAGTTATTGCTTAGTCCATGTGAACTGCAGGGGCTTCTTTTCTGGCTGTCCCTCCCTCTTCTCCTTCACTCTGCTGTGCGCACCTGGTATCCTTGTTTTCCCACTCTATCTTCTTACCAGAGGGAACCACTGCAATCTTTCTGGGTTCTTCTTGCAACCTAGAAACTCTTACTGGCTCTATGTTTTCCTTCTCACAGAGCACAGGACTCACAACTCTTGATGTCCAATGTCTAGCAACTGTTGTTCTCCTATATTTTTATTGGTATTCTAGGCGTGATACATATGGCTCCTTGTTCCATCTTAGTCAGATGTAGAAATCCTTAGATATTATTTCCTATCTCGATTGGCTTTGCTTATTAAATTTAGTGTCAAGAACTGTGAAGGGTCTGAGGTTTTGGCCTGCTTCTAAGGTTACAGGTGAGTCTGTCACAGTTCACAAAGTGGGTGGAAGAGACGAGACTCCTGGAGCAGAGACAAAGGAATTAATGTCCATGGCACAACAAATAGTTTGATCTTTGTATTAATATTGTTTCTGTTTGTTTCCAGCCCCTTGAGGCTGTACAGTGGCACAGAGGAATGGCACACACACACTGGGTTTGTGTCACAGCCAAAGATCCTGAGTCTCAGTCTTAAGAAGAGGCTGCCAGCTAATTCGCCAAATTTCTATCCTGGAAGAAAGCATTAAAAAAAATGATTCTGGTTGCTGTATAAACCTGCCCTGTTCTCCAGAAGGATACACTATCTCTTAGGACTATTTGTCATACAGTCATTCATTGAAAGAAGAGCTGTCACAAGACCTCTTGAAGCATCATGGAGAGCATCCCTTCAACACTGGGCCTTGGCAAAGGACCTGGCCAAGGGCTTTGTTGCTGTGGGAATCATAACCATTCTTTAATTATTTTTATGGTAGTGATGTTTGAACCCAGGGGAATTCTACCACTAAGCGAAACCTCAAGCCCTTTCTAGTTTTGTATTTTTTTATTTTGAAACAGGGTGTGCTAAGTTATTGTTGGCTTCAACCTTGCTATCCTCCTGTCTTAGCCTCTTGAGTACTGGTATTATAGGCATGTGCCACTTTACCTGGCTTGAACCATTTCTTTTAATTAAATTAATTAATTTAATTTTGTGGTCTTGTGGATTGAACCCAGGGACATTATACCTCTGAGCTACACCAATAACACTATTTTATTTTCTCATTTTGAAACAGGGTCTCACTAAGTTGCAGAAAGCCTTGCTAAGTTGCTGAGACTGGCTACCAACCTGCGGTCCTCCACCTCCCCAAAACTGGGATTACAGGCATATGCCGCTGTGCCTGGATGGCTTCAACAGTGTTTAAAATGAGATTTGGAAAGAAACCTGTGCAGGATGAAATAAGATAAATAAAGGCCAGATTTAGTCTGACAATGTATAGCATTTAGGACATACACTTTGATTATTTAGCATTTTCTCAATTACTTCAGATAGGATTTTTCATAAGAATGAGAAAGTATGTACATATTTCACCTTTTCAAGGCAAATTACCTAGCAAAGCGGGGTTCTTCTTTTTTGAAGTTGGTACAGAACCTGACCTTGAACAGGGAGCATGTCTATTATGCAGATCCAAACACTTGATAAATTACTGAACTTCAAAATGGTACAGTGATACTGTGAGTATATAAAAACGATCATTTCCAATTTAAACTGTGTATGTCTTGCCACCAAGTTGGGCATTTGCCAACCCGTAGAGGTAAAACTATAAAAGAGATAAGGCTGCCAAGGTGCTATGAGGATTTTGTCTTCACGTGGGGGAATTTCTTGGACTTTGATAAGCCTTCCTATGTGGCGTCTGAAAGAAGCAATTCTAATTGTGTGAAACAGAGAGAAGATGTGCTGTGATTAGACTTGATGAAAGAGACAGAGCTGATAATATTGACTTTACTGTTTAGTAAATTCCTATAGGAAATCAGCACTATTAGGAAAAATTCTCTTGACAATGTCCTAAGCAAGCCAACAGAAGCCATTACAATGTTTTGTTGACTCATATAATAATTTAAACACATTGCATTCTCTAATGAGGCAGGCTTTTATTGAGTATTGAAAGTAGGCTCATGACAGATGTGGAAACACTGTCCCTATTGTGTGGCTTCCTGCTGGAGCAGCAGGAGAAGAGCTAATGTTATATGACCAAAGGGGACTGTGTTTATCTGACTTGGAATGGCTCAAAAGCTTTTTGTGTCATATAAAAGTTTATAACTTCATATCATTCAGGACCTTGTATTCTGGGTTATATGGACACAAGGAGTTGTTTCAGGGACTGTGTAAAATTTGGTGTGAATAGATGGTTGTGTTGAATTTGGAGGAGGAGAGACTTGGTAACTTTCATCAGATTCTAGAAAAATCAATCAAACTCAAGATTCATGTTTCTAAGTCTACAGTTATCAAATGCTAACTCAGAGATCTTAAACAAGGTAATTTTGAATGAAGATTACTCATACAAATATTACCAAATTTATTGGTAGAGTCAGCCATATGATAGAAGTAAAAACAGGAAGAGAGAAGGATGAGGAAGGTTAAAAGCAAACAGTAATGTAAAAATATAAAATCTTGTTTTTGCCTTTTTTTGAGTAATTATCTGGCATCTAGTAAATAGGCCATACTAATTTTCTTCCTCCTCTTGAGATAGCCAACTAGAGTTCCAAAGAAAATGATTTTAGTTGTTGACAAATTCTTCACCAATCCTTGAGAACTCTGTTGAGGGACACATACGGCAGACTTTCTTTTCACATAACCTATCAGCTTCTCTAGTGTATATAAGACAGTTCAGCCTCATCACCCAAGTTTTTCAAAGGCAACACTGAACAAAATTTCAAGAGAGGATATCATGGCCAAAAAAGCACACAAAATTTCTCCTAGGCGATGAGTCTTTGTCAAACTGTGAACTGACATGAGTTCTGTTTTTATGCTTCTCTCATGATGGAGACCACTTTACTAATTCCAAATATGAACAAAGTTTTTGAGATGCATTTCAAGCTCTATTAGCTTAGAAATAATTGAGTCATGATTTCCCCAAATTATATTTTATATAAAAGGAAGAATTCAAGAGCACATATTTTTATTATTGGCCACTACAGAAAGCATTTTCAGAAGAAAAAATGACCAAGGATAATTAGAGGCTATTTAATGATTAATTGTCCTATAAGAGTGTTTTCTTCAAATGTTCAGGGACCATATACTGGCCTAATTGTGCTCAGGAAGCATATATCAGAATGTAATTGTTTCTTTAGTCTGTTTTAAAACATTACTGTTAAAATTCAATGAAATAGAAGAATATAACACTACATGAAATTTTGTTTTTAATTAGCATTAGTCTGGTTTATACCTTATACTCTTTTCTAATATACTTAGAACACGCTAATATATCTTAGAACACGCTGTTTTGTCTCTCTGGCATGCTTTCATTAGAATTTCATGTTTGGGTTCTTGGTCCAAATCCTTCTCCTTAAAGATGTTTTATTTCTCTGAGTTCTCTGGAAGATAGTAATCTAAGTAGCTAAAAGTTAATAGTATCTAAAATATTGCCTGCATTTCTCTCTTTTCCATGCTGCTTTATTATTTTTTCCAGAGAACTTATATCTGCTATTTTTGTCTATATTCTCCACTAGAATAGAGGGAAACCCCATGAAATTCTCTTTGCTATGAACCTCTTGCTTCTAAATGGTACTCAGAGCACTGGCTGACCTTCTCCACTGAGTATTTGTTAAGAGAATGAATGCATAGAGCTTTATCTAAATATTTGGAAATTGATTCTCTCCTCTCTCTCTCTCTCTCTCTCTCTCTCTCTCTCTCTCTCTCTCTCTCTCTTCAAATAATACTGGGGATTGAACCCAGGTGCATTCTTCATCCCCCCAGTCCTTTTTATTTTTTTGTTTGAAACAGGGTCTTGTTGGATTGCTGAGAGTCTCACTATGTGGCTGAGGCTGGTCTCAAACCTGAAATCCTCTTGTCAACCTCCCAAGTATTGGGATTACAGGCGTGGGTCATTATACCTGGCTAGGAATTGTTTCTTTAGATGGGTTGTATAGTTGCCCTTCTGCTGTAGTAAAAAGATGCAGCTTCTTTATGCTACATACAAGATGTCTTGCTCTTTTTAGGAGTACTTCCTAGGTTAGATTTTATAATAAATGACTAGCAGAGGGAACAGTTAAGTTCTGACAGCACATCCTGAGTTGTATTTACCACATATTTATCAAATATAATTGTTATTTTCTAACTTAAGTAACAATATAAATTGAATCTTCTAACTTTTGGCATTTAAATGGTTTATTTTCTATTTAACTTGCATAGGGTTGTGGCCACCGACCTATCATTATTGCAAGAGATTAAAGATCAAAAGTCTAAATTATTCTTTTATTATTTGTACACCCACATAATTCCAAAATCAAGATAAAAATAATTGAAATGATAAAGAAGATATTAGGATTCATAAAAAATAAAAGGATGGTATTTCTTCCTAAACATTAAAATTAATATATTTTTCATTGTTTTGTTTTTGATTTTAGAAACTCAACAGCTAAATTTAGAATTCAAGAAGTTTAGTCAACTCAACTTAGGTACTGTTGAAGATTTGAACTGACTCCTTTAGATGGGTCGGCTTGACTTTTATTCTTAAGTATTACACTTTACAGTTTGTAATCATCTTTAAATTGCTTTAAGACATATCCCAAACAAATAGAGCATAGTGTTAGCTAATAAAAAAGCTTCAATTTTCCGGGAAGATGGCGACCAAGAAAAGAGGGGCTTAAGAGCCCCGCTAACAACCAATCTCCATTACCACAAAATCAGCGCCTTTCATAGCCAGAAAACACCATCACCAGAGAAACAAAAAAATCACCAGGCTCCAGAGAGAAAGCAGACTGAGAACAGAGCTCAGAGCCACAGAGGAGATACACCGGCCTCACGCCCGAGGACGCGGCAGCAGCGCTTTACTGCAGGCTGCAGTGGCGAGTTCACCAGACGGCTACAGCAAGCCGAGGTGAGCCGCTGCGGAACAGCCAGGCGGGATTTCTTGGCGCAGGGAGCATCTAAAGCTCCCAGTGGCTGAGCTCAGCACACGCTGCAGGGATTCAGAGTGGAACTCAAAACCAAGAAGAAATATGCCAGCCTCACGGACGAGGGCGTAGCAGCAGCGTCATATTGCCACCGGCGGCAGCAGCAGAGAATTCACCGAGTCCAGTACAGCTACATCTGCGTACTCAAGAATAGTGAGTCAAATTGCGGGCCACAGAGGAGAAATCCCAGTACTGTACTCCCAGGGACTTGACCCAGAGGGGGAGGGGCGGTGGCAGAGATATCACACCATAGGAGAACGTGCAACCTGGCACCCCCCACAGTCTAAAGCAGCCTCTATCGACTCTCTGGGTCAGAGACTCTGTGATACAACCCAGTAAAGGAGTAGTGGGGTCTGAGATACTACTGACTCGAGATCCAGAACACCTTAAGTGAAGTCATAGTGACCCAAGGGAAGAACCCAGAGGAGGCACAAACTTCCGAAATCATGGGAAAGAGGAATAATACTGGAGCAATGAATGCCCACAACCCCACAACATCAGAATCCGATAAAACAGAAAATCAGAGATTTCTAGAATATCAAATCAGGAAAATAACTGTAGAAATAATAGAGGTGCTTCAAAAAGAACTCAGAGAGAGCCAAAAAGAGATAAAGGATGCAATTAATGAAGTAAAGGCCTCAATTCACAGCACAAACAACCGATTAGACCACATGGAGAACAGAATCTCGCTCGTGGAAGATGATCATTCCAAAAATGAACGCATAGTTTCTAATCTAGAAAAAAATATCCGACAGCAGGAATCTGATATTGAAGAAATATGGGCCCATTTTAAGAGAGCTAACCTAAGAATAATCGGAATAGAGGAGGGAAAAGAAAGTGAAACCAAAGGGATCAACAATCTCTTCAAGGAAGTAATAGCAGAAAATTTTCCAAATATAGAGCAAGAGGTTGATACACAGGTCCAGGAAACTTATAGAACTCACTTTAGACAGGATCGGAGAAGAGGATCCCCACACCACATAATTGTCAAAATGACCAATGTGGAAGCCAAGCAGAGAATTTTAAAGGCAACAAAAACAAAGGGCCAAGTGACATTCAGAGGCAAACCAATTAGATCACTCCAGACTTCCCAAACCAAGTCATGAGAGCCAGAAGGGCTTGGAGTAACATATTCCAAACTCTGAAAGAAAACAACTTCCAGCCAAAAATTTCCTACCCAGCAAAACTTTCTATCAAATTAGATGGAGAAATAAGAAGCTTCCATGACAAACAGAAACTGAAGGAATTTATGTCTTCAAAACCAGCACTAGAGAAAATACTCAAAGAGATTAACTACAAAGAAGAAATAGGTAACACACACCAGAACCAGAGAAACAAGATTTTCCATCCAACAGACAATTAAGATTGGTTATCTGTGGAGATTCATTACTTATGTTAGTCTTTTACCTATCTCTAAATGGTATTGTTTGCCTTTATTGTTGTTAATTTTTAGGATGTCTAGTTGGAATATTAATATACCTTCAAATATAGCATTTGGAAATATTTTATCCCATTCTATTAGTAACTGTTAACTCTGTTTACATTGTTTTTGGATATACAATATTTTTTTTTTATTTTTTAGGGAGTTTGTATACTCTTCTGTTGCCTGTGCCATTGAAATCATATCCAAGAATTCACTGCCAATTTCAATGTTGTGAGATTTTATGACCCAGATTTTCTCCTAAAAGTTTATAGTCTTAAGATTTATATTTAGGTCTTTTATCTATTTTGAGTTAATATTTGTATATGGGATTAGGTAAGGGTCCAACTTTATTCTTTTCCATGTAATTATTATTTTTCAACAATATTTAGTTAAAAGATTATTATTTCCACCACCAAATGTTCGTGGAAACCTTGTCAAAAATAACTTGACAATATAGGGAAGAATTTAGCTCCAGGCTTTTATTTAACTCCAATGGTTTATATATCTGCCTTTAGAACAGTACTACACTGTTTCAATTATTGTAGCTTTATATGGTTTGAAATCAGAAAATATATATCTTCTAGCTTTGTTCTTTTTCAAGATCATTTTGGGTATCTAGAGTCCATATTCCATATTAGGATAGAGTTTTTTTCTGAAAAATAAATATATAAATATATGATAATTTCACCTAAAAAATAGAAAAAAAATTCTCTGGTAAGAAAGAAAGTAAAAAGAAATATTGAAATGTTATCTTTAAGTCATCAAAAGCTTGGTATCAGGGAAATGAAACTGTTATGTGAGATTATCATTTTTAATTTTGGATAAATTGCTATAATACTAGACGTCAACCACTAAGCCAAGCATGGGAGGGAGGGATGGGGAGAGAATGGGGTGGGGATCGGGTGGGGGCTGACTGGGCGATGTGTGCATGTATGTCTACAAAAGTTTGTATCCCACTATGATGTATGAATACAATGCACCAATTAAAAAAAAAGCTTCAATTTAGAATAGTTGTGTGTATAATTTGTATTGCATATTTTAATGTTCATAGAAGTGAATTTTAGACTAATTTATGAACTAATTTATGAATCCATGTAGAAGATGAACCAGTAGTGTTGCAATGTAGGGTTATCATAATTTTATTGCCATTTTTAATCTAAAAGTCTTAGTTTTGAGTAAAAATATTTAAGTCATTAACTTTTGTCCTTCTTCTTGATGAAATGGGATAAAAATTGAAAAAAAAAATGAACAAGGAAACAGTTAAAAATGGCTTAGTTGTCCTGATCCAAATCGTCTTAGCTTGCTATCAAGGTTTGCTGCTGAAAATTTTCTCATTACCTGTCATCAAGAAGGAGAGAAATATGGTTCCTATAAATTATGTTGCAGAGCAATTGCACCAGAAAAATGGCAGCCATTACTTTATCAAATTACTTTTTATCTACAAGACGGCTCTCCTTGCTGCCATGGTATTGTAAATTAGGTGGTAATGTTTGAAAAAAAGAGTTGTTACTTAGTTGCTAATCTCTACTTTTATCACTGACAAAATAACTCTGTCTTCTAAGTAAATCCCATAATATCCTATCAATACTCTGCAGTCTGGGCCACTGCCCTTGTTCCATGTCTATACATTCCATGATAAAATATAAATTTCATTTTATTAGTATTATGAGATTTGCATAGCCAAGGAGTATTATTAACTTTAAGAATGGTTAATAGATCCCAACTTCCAATGGAATATAGTTTAATGAGTTAAAATTATAAATTCTTTCTTTAGAATTCTTCATAATATTATTTAGCTATGGGGAGAGGTGTAGGCTTGGTGGGGAAAGCAATCCCAATACTGATATTAGGGGGTTGTGGGCATTCATTGCTCTATTGTTGTTTTTCTTTTCCATGATTTCAGAAGTTTGTGCCTTCTCTGGGTTCTTCCCTGGGTCACCACAACTTCACTTAGGGTGTTCTGGATCTGGAGTTTGTGGTAATCTCAGCTGCCACTACTCCTTTGCTGGGTTGTATCGTAAAGTCTCAGACCCAAGGAGTTAACTGAGGCTGTGCGAGACCGTGGGGGTGCTGGGCTGAGCATTTTCCCACAGGGAGCTGCAACTAGGATGTGGTATCTTTGCCACTGTTACTCCTTCACTGGGTTGGACTGCAAAATCTCAGACCCAGGGAGATTATCAAAGCCGCGTAAGTCCCTGGGGGTGCAGTGTTGGGATTTTTCCTGTAGGGATAGCAATTTCACTTACAGTTATTGTGCATGCTGATCTGGAGCTGTTGCAGGCATGGTGAACTTGCCGCTGCTGCTGACAATATGGTGTTGCTGTCATGTCCTCGGCCGTGAGGCTGGCATATTTCTTTTCTGGTTTTGAGCTCTGTTCTGAGTACTTGAAAGGCGTGATGAGCTTGGCCACTGGGAGTTTTAGAGATTCTTTGTGCTGAAAGAACTGCTGAATTATACCCGAATGATCTGCAGCTGCTCACTTCAGCTCCTTGTTTACCTTTCTTTTCTGGAGCCTGGTGCTGTGAGGCATGATGGTGCCGGTGTGGCTCCACAATGTGGGCTGGTTTCTTTTCTGGTCTCTGGTTGTTCTTCTAGTCTTCCTTTTCTCTGTCCCTTGTGTTTACATTTTTTATTTCTCTGCTGGTAGTGTTTTCTGGCTATGAAAAGCGCTGATTTTGTGGCAATAGAGATCAAGTGTTAGCAGGACTCCTAAACGCTACTTTTCCCATATTCAATTTTTAGATAAGAAAACTTTTGCCAGTGCAAAATTATATAGCTTCAAAGAAGCAAGACTTAAGGCTTCTTGGATACTAAAGCTTTGTTTTTATACTACTGATTTTAGCAGAAGAAACTCCTGTAACAAATTACCACAGAGTGAGAAGCTTAAATACTGAAAACTTCTTCTCATAGTTCTAGAGGCTGAAAGTCCGAGAGCATGGTGCCAACATGGTCACATTTGGGTGAGAGGTTTCTTCTGGGTGTTAGATTGTGGCCTTGTCATATTTTCACTTGGTGAAGAAAGGCAAGATTGTTCTTGGGGTCTTTTATTATAAGGGCACTAATTGCATTCATGAGATTCCATCCTCATAACTTAATTTGCTCCCAAACGCTCCACCTCCAAATACTATCACATTAGCATTAGGATTTTAATATATGTATTTGGGAGGACATATGAATTCAGTTCATTGCACTATCCCATATCTTTTGTACACATTTTGCATGTGAAGAACTAAGAGAAAGGCAGGGATAATTGTGCTTTAGTCTGAAGAGGAAAGAATTGAATATATAAGAAAGTATAATATTTAGGGTGAAAGTAATATATGAAAATAGTTTAGGAATTCAAGTCTTTGTTTTAGGCACTCAAAAACTATTGGTGAGCAAACAATTTAACTTCAAAGAAACCCCATTTGTTTCTCTGTAAAATGAAGGAATTGGTTTCAATATTTCAAGTCCTTTTCTAAGTCTGAATTACTTTGATTCTATGATGTTGAAAGATTATTATTGACTTAGCTATCTTGATTTTAGATGAAAAGAGAAAATACCCTAGAATGGATGTCTGAAAAACACAAAGAGAATTCGTGTTTACCTGAAGGCAGGGTTATAATCAGAGGCCATGGAAACACCTTCTTTTGGATTTTTAAAACTTTGAAGGACCCACTCTCTCAGAGTGCCTTGAGGGAAGAAAATCATACATTAAGAACTTGTCATTCATCCAACAAATACAATTCTGAATCCTTTCTGTGTGCAGAGCACTGTGGGGATGCGTAAGATATAACTATTCTCTTTAAGGAGACCAGGACCTAGTGGAAGAGGTAGATACTAACAGAATGTAATGTAGTGTTTGCACAATAATGGACCCACTCCCATTGAAGTAGGCAAGGGAACAATTTAGAAATTTAAAAGTAATTCAGAATAACTCTCTTTATAATTTGCTTCAGTAACACAAAAGGTATCACATAAACTAAAGCAATGCTTTAAGCTTTAAATACTTATGTCTCATCTATTTTCCTCACACATTCCAAATTCTGTCTCTTTCTTTTCAAAATTCTCCCCAAGTGATGCCCCTGAACTCTTGTGTATTTCTGCTTCTCCTCCCCTATTGTCTCTTTTGTACTGATTCTGCAAGACAAAAGAAGAACCAGTATGGTAGGAGAAAACCAGCCTCTGGGGACAGAGAAGGAAAAGACATTAAGTCAGCAAAGGCAGAAAGCTCCTACAGGGTTCAGTAACAGCCATAGCATAGTTTTTCCTACTGGCTATTTCCTTTCTTTCTGGTACCAGATTTCATCCTATAGGCCCCAGCTCCAGGTGGTTCATGGGGCTTACACCATCCTTTACCTTTATCTCATTTGCCAAGGTGATTGGCTCCAGGATGTGCACATGTCCAAAGAGGCTTAGGAAACTGGCTAAGCCTGTCTTCCTTCCCCCCCTCCTCCCTCCTTCCTTCCTTCCTCTGTAAGGGTTACACAGTGTGGAATTGTTAGCATATATTTTCTTAATTGGATCCAACAGGCTGTCTACAGAATGAAATTGGCTGAAGAGGAGAGTAGAAGTAGATGCCTGAGAGGCAAGTAAACCGTTGGAGGATGTATCTCTAGGCCCAGCAGTATCTGAGGCTGATGCATCCCTGTTTTTCTCATGAATGATGAAGTCTCACCTTTTTTCTTTCAGCTAGTGTAAGTTGTTTACCTGTCTTTTAAAATGGAAAGATTTGGATAATTCACATTCTTAGCTGTGGTTGTGGCAATTTTCATATGTTTTAATAATTGCTATCTAGCTTTTCTCACCTTGGGTCAGTTTTTATAGATGCTATAGGTAAACTATTTGTCTAGAGCACCCACATCTCTTCATATCTCAAGTTCCCATCTTCCTAATTTTTAGATGAACAGAGTTTAGAGTTCAGTGTCCTCTCTATCTTTTCTTTATATTGGAGGTGCATGCTAGTCTCCCAGGCTCCTCTAGAGATGCTGCAAAGTAGACCATGCCCAAGTTCAACTCCCTTTCTGAAAACCTTGGTTAGAAAATGGCTAATTCTCAAACAGGAACTCTGAATTTTTGGTATTTAATTTCCTTTTTCTTGTGACTAGTGTTCATGACCGAGAGTGCAGAAAAAGCTCCTTATGAGACAATAAAACAGGAAATAAAGGCTGATCTTAGGATCTACAGTGGTTGCGTGAATCGTCTGAAGGAGCAACGATGTCATTTTCACTTATGACCCATTCTAATAGACAAATTAATAGGCCTAGTTTTAATCAAGGCCTCTTGGCTGTAGGAAGGCTACCTAACTATCATTGGGAAAAAAAAAAAGCTTCCCCCCCACCTGCTGAGATTTCATTGATTAGGATTCATCTACAAAGGAAAGAGATATAATTCCAGCTTTCCCATACCACTTAGAGAGTCTAAGACTGACCCTGTCTCCTGGCTAGAGATTAGCCAGTTATTTTCCCACTCATTATTAGGTGGAGTATTAGGGAAATTTTGGGTGGCTCTATAAAAAAGTAGTGGATTGTAATTTTGATTATGAATGATTAACTATACATATGTCCTGTAAAGATGGACTTCTGCACTTCAGAGTTTCATTTTATAGTTCTCAATGGACCACAAATTAAGTTCTTTCTTAGATGATTTGGGAAAACAAAGTAATTGTTTCCTTGAACACTGGCATATGGTAATAAATTTGCCATGTCAGTCTAGTAATTTTTCATGCTGTCATTGTCCTGTTTTAGCATCATGGGATACTGTTAATGCATATGTTAGTCTTCATAGTTTAGAATCCATCAGAAATCCCTATGACAGAGATTGCACACAGTCCCATCAATGCTGCTCACCTCTTATCCCTCATTCTGCTTTATTTATGGTGTGCTTTGATCATGACTTAGGGGTCTTTTCTTCCAGACTCTGTAATAGTGTTTTCCAAAGTTTCTGGTGGCAAATATTTGTCTCAATGGTTCCAACACCTGTGTAATGTAAGTACAGTAGCCATGGTCATGTCCCTCACGATCTGGTATTTGTTCACAGAGCTATCCAGTGCTTTGAAGTAGTCCAATCTGATATAATATCTGTCTCTTGTTAGTGTTCAAAATTGACTTTATCTATTAAGAAGCTGGGTGTCTCACCATGTTGGAATGAGAACCAATTTACAGTTTGCTACTCCCTCAGATTGGTATATATTCTTAGTTCATTAGACCTGTAAAATTTGATTTTAGTGTACCCCATGATGATTCTAAGTGTTTTAAAAGTTAATATAATTATGTTTATGTCCTTGATGCAATTTAATTTTTAGGCCCTTCTAAAATCTTATCAGTTTAGCTTTGGTAGGTGATTGTGGTCTAGTCTTGCTAATCTTGGTGCCAGCCACTATCAGAGAAACCAAACCCAGAAAACCATATACAATTATAAAAGTTTCACAGTAACTCAATTTATTTATCAAGTTTTACAAAACAGATCACTCTGCAAAAATATTTTATTTTACCGGGCCTGGTGGGGCACACTTGTAATCCCAGCATTGTAGAGGCTGAAGCCGGAGGATGGTGGTTCGCTGCCAGCCTCAGCTACTTATTGAGGCCCTCCACAACTTAGTGAGACCCTGTTTCAAAATAAAGAATAAAAACAGGACAGGGGTTGTAGCTTGGAGGTCGAATGACCCTGGGTTCTATCCCCAGACCCGCAATATATATATATATATATATATATATATATATATATATATATATATATATATTTTTTTTTTTTTTTTTTTTTCTTTTAAAATGCCACAGCCAAGCATGGTGGTTCATGTCTGTAATCCTAGTACTCGGGAGACTGAGACAGGAGGACTGCAGGTTCAAGGCCAGCTTCAGCAATTTAGCAAAACCCTTTCCAACTCATCCAGACCCTGTTTCAATTATAAGACAAAATGGGCAGGGGAGAACGCACATGGATTCAATCCCCAGTATAAAAAAACGTTTCCCACTGTGATTTCAAACTTCTTTTCTCATATTCATAGCTCTTTTTTTGACAATTTTCTCTATCAAAATTCTTCAAAATCCTTCGTGAGCTCTTCTTATCCTTCTTTCGTCACCAAGCCCCCCTCCTGTAACCAGCCTGAAAATCCTTGGTGGCTAGGAGTATGGAAGAAACAGACAAATAATCCAGATCTTCTTTATAGATTAGGATGCTAGGAAAGATGGAGATATTTGTATATTAAACATAATTTGATATGACATGAGACACTGAGATTATAAGTGAGGATTATCAAAGGGGATTCATAGACAAGGTAGAACTGAGCTGCGCCTTGGGGATGAGCAGGATTTGTCCTTGGTCACGTGAATGGGGTGTTTCGAGGCTGAGAACATTGCACAAACTGGGGAGCCAGAGCTGCAGGTGCTTGAGTTCCTGCGGAAGGGTAGAAAGGAGCTAGCTCACGCAGGAGGCTGTGAGAAAGCAATGGTAGACACGTTAGGAAGGATTGTTTCATCTTAGGAGCAAGTCCACAGAACACAGTCATGAGTTGGGAGAGAGGATATAACATGAATGAAAAGTCATAGTTAATGGATGTTTTATCTGGGTTTCAGATGCCAGTTTCTGAAATACACAACACAGGAGTTGGTGGGGCTGGTTTTGAGCGCTGAGGCAGGTGCATGTGGAGTCTGAGTTATCAGAGGTGTGTGTGTGTGGAACTGTAGGGCATGGGGTTGGGTCTGCTGGGCCAGAACTCAGCAGAAGGGCTTCACATTGCAGCAAGGGGAGGAGCGAGACCACCGAGGAGGAGATGTCTGCAAGAGGAGGAGCGTGCCAGACGGTTTCCAGAGGATAATGCCAGCCAGTGGGCCTCAGGTCTCCTACACGACTTCCAGGAGTTACACTGGGGGATCCTTTTAAGGGAAAACATTTTCCAGTCAGTAATAACTCGCTCATATGTACTATTTCTACAAAAAGATTTGCCTAGAAGTTATCTGAGGTAGAAGTTCTTTATCACATTCTCTTCACAAAACCTAGTTGCTCATGTTACAAAAGAAAAGCTTCCTAGACAGGCGTGGTGGCACACACTTGTAATCCCAGCATTTGGGAGGCTGAGACCTGAAGATTGCGGTTCACAGACAGCCTCAGCTACTTATTGAGGCCCTTCTTAACTCAGTGAGATCCTATTTCACAAAATAAAAAGACTAAAAATTAGGGCTGGGGGTGTAGCTTGGAGGTAGAATGCCCATGGGTTCCATCCTCATCCCCAGTACTACAAAAAAAAAAAAAGTTTTCTTTATCCACCATGAATGTTACCTTGGGACATCACCCTGGGACTTTAAGGTCTACAGGACATAAAGCAAGGGATACCTCAGTAATTTATTTATGGGGCAGGGGGTGTAGCTCCATGGTAGAGTACATGCTTAGCATGCATGAGTTGTTTGGTGCAAGCCCCAGCACTGCAACCCTTCCCCACCCTCACCATTCTCTCAATCAAGGAACTACAAAATTTTCTTATTAAGAGAGACAGTCCCAGTCAGGTACAGTGGTACATGCCTGTAATCTCCGGGACTTGGGAGGCTGAGAAAAGAGGACTGTAGGTTCGAGGTCAGCTTCAGCAAGTTAGCTAGGCCCTATTTCAAAATAAGAAATAAAACAGGGACAAGAATGTAGCTCAGGAGTGAATGCTCCTGGGTTTAATCCTCAGTACCAGAAAATAGAGAGAGAGAGAGAGAGAGAGAGAGAGAGAGAGAGAGAGAGAGAGAGAGAGAGAGAGGCTGTCCTAGTATGAATTTTATTGCTTTGGTATGTACAACATAATTACTTTATATATTTATACTTTTTTCATATTTGCATTCAGCTTTTTTTTTTTGTGGTATTGGGGTTCCTGGAAGCCCTTCTACCTCCGGGATACACTCCCAGACCTATTTGTTTTTATACTTTTTTTTAAATTTGGAAACAGGGTCTCTTAAGCCAGCACAGCTGGCTTCGAACCTGCGCGATCCTCCTGTCTCTACCTCCCAAGCGTGGGGATTACAAGTGTGCGCCACCATGCCCGGCCTGCATTCAGCTTTTAAACTTTCATATTAACATATGTGGATTTTTAATCAATTTTATAATAATAATTTTTTTTGTGTGTATGTGGTACTGGGAGTAGAATCCAGTGGATTTCTACCTCAGGCTACACACCCAGACCTATTTTTTAAAATATATTATTTTATTTGGAAACAGTGTCTCACTAAATTGCTGAGAGCCTAAGTATCTGAGGCTGGTTTTGAACCTGTGTCATCGTCCTGTCTCAGCCTCCCAAGTACTGGGATTACAAGCATGTGCCATCACACTCAGCTTTTATATGAATAATTTTAATATCCTATTAATTCAAAGAAAATATATGGCCTTGTGCTGGTGAGAAATTAAATATATATACCTTGTTGCAGAGCTAGAATTAAGTGATAATAAAAGACTTTCAAGCATAAGCATATAGATAGATAGATAGATACATACATACATACATACATAACACGCTGTAAGGACAGGGGAAGAGGATTAAAATTTACAGAGAGAAATAATTTTCCTCAGGACCTTCAAACAAAATTTTTTGAAATGTTTGAATAACACCAATGCAAGTGATTGGCATGTCTCTCACATGATTAGGGGCAGTGCTTTCGTGACAAATATCTGACATGACTTTAAGTATTTGGATCTCGAGACTCCAATTGGCATCTCAGGGTCTCATTTAGAGTCCCAGTTTGGAAGTGTATTGTGTATCAACTTCTTTGGGACTTACCTGAGAAAAACTCAGAGACTCCCATGGTCATCTTGTTTAACCACATGAAATTCTGAATAACCTCTTAGCAGCTCTGAAAAACTGGTTCATCCATCCTTCTGTCTTGATATGGGAAAGAACAGTCAGAGCCCTGGAAATATTAGTAGTTACAAAATTAGACTTAGGTTAGAGAAAATTAGAAGACCCCTTGCTCCCTCCCCTGTCAGCAAGCTGACAGTTTGCCAATCAGCCCTGAGAAGAAAAAGGGAAATCAGAGAGTGTTTGCAAATCAGTTCCACCCTATTGGTATACCATACCAGGAGATGGGACAGGGGCAGGGGTCATCTCTAAACACAAACAGGGCAGCAGCAGCCCAGCCAGAGTACCTTTGAGGGATAAGAGCGGAAGATAAGGCTTCAAGGAACAAGCACTTTCTGCTTCTGTATCCTGCTTCTGCTAGATGTAATAAATTTCAGTTCTTCTCTTCCCTTCCTTCCCAAGTAAGGTGACTAACTGTATAAGAAGGTTGTAATGCCTTTGTTTGGGGCCCAGGGTTTGGGAAATTGCTGGCCTGAGCCATCAGCTGCTGATTAAATGACTTAAATGATGGTCCTATATATCCTACTTCTGGCCTCCAGAGTCTTTGAGATTAGGCTGTGGGGAGCACTCTCCTCAACAGTCTTAATATGTCCTTCTGTTTCTTTGCATTGATGCACTTAAATGTATTCCTATGCTGAGCATTTATACTAACTAAGCACCATAAATATTAAAGCAGTCATTGATGAAGAAAATGCTGAGGTTTCTTACTTCTTTGGGCCTACCATCTGGAAGGAAATACGGCCAGCAAGACACACACTAATGTAGAGAACAGCAACTGGGGCAAAGGAAGTGCAGGTTGTTACCGTGAGGACTTTGAAGACCCAATTCATCTAGGTGAAGAAGGGATGAGGATTGAAGGGATGCTTTGAGGAACAGGTACCATCTGCGTTCATTCAGTAATCTTGTTCAGTAATTCAGTATTTCAGTAATTCAGTAATTCAGTATTTTGTCGTTCCTTTCTTGGCACTGTCCTGGTGAAGGTCAAGACAGACAAATCTCCAGGTGTCATAGGATTCCCATTCTACCTAGAAGGTAGAGACACAAAAACAGGTAACTGAGGAAAACAACAGGAGAAATTTCAGGTAGTGATGAATGCTATAGAGAAAAACAGGGTGATTCATTTATTCATTATATTAAAATTTGATGTGTTCCTTGTATCATCTTGGGGCTGGTCTGAGAAGTAGGCATACAGAGAACAAGATGAAGCAAAGTTCATTTCTTATGGCGCTTATATTTACATCAAGTAGAGGATGGAAACAACGCACAAACCAAAGTTGTCAAGTATGAGATTAGGTGGTGATAATGGTTAGGAAATACAAGAGCAAGGGAAAAAGAGTGGGAGGTCTGTGTTTGATAGCATGGTGGTGAGGGAAATCTCTCGAGGTGGTGAAAACTGAGGAGAGTTCTGACTGAAGTAAGGGCTCAACTGATAAAAATACCTGGGTAAATCTTGTTAGATGTAGAGAAATCTGCAAGTGAGGTCAGAAGTAATCATCAAGTGTTCAGGGAACTGCACAAAGGCCAGCAGATAGCGAGGATAGAGATAGGCAGAGGTCAAATCACGGGGCTTTGCAGATCAGGGCAAGGAAGAGCCTGTTCTAAATGCGGCTGAAGCCAGTGGAGGATTTGAGCAGGGTTGTGGAGGGATCTGATGCGTGTTTCAAACTGATGATGTTCTTCCTTTAGTTCATATAACACGGAGGGGGGGATTTTACCTTGGATGTTGAGAGAAGGTGTCTCTTAGTTGGGAGATTTGAGCCATGTATCAGAGTTGAGAACTGAGGGGTAAGAAGCACATACCTAGACACCAAGGAGAAGTCACTGTGTCGTAGGTGGAGGCATTGGCAAGAGTTGATATGTGGAGGTGGGGAAAGCATGTCCTGCTGATGGAGCTAAAGCCCAGAGTATAAAGATGGGACTGTGAAAAAGAGGCTGAAAATGTAGAGCTATGAGAGAGGAGTTTGGATTTTATCCTACGGACAATAGGATGACTTTCAGTAGGAGAGTATCGGAGCAATTATGTATATTGAATGGTCAACTCAGGCTGGAAGGGTGGAGACCAAGTAGGAGAATTCTGTGGTATAGGCTGAGGGATGGTGACCAGGAGTATAGCCCGAATTCAGACACAGTCTTGAGGTATTAATTTGGGGCAGCTATGATTGTTGAATAGTTCTTTCTTATACAGAATTAATCTACCATCTGGAAACCTTAGCAATTTATCTTATTTTTTTTCCCTTTTGTCACATAGAAGAAATTTAATTCTGTTTCTGAATGGCAATTCTTCATATATTTGAAGGCAGCCATCAAATGTCTCCTTTTTCATATTTTTTTCTACCATATGGGAATTTTCTTTCTTGGGTAAATATTCCAGATTTCTTAACTGATGTGAGTTGAGTGTCCCGTGTGATATAGCTGTGTTCCTTCTCAGTTTTTTTTTTTTTTTTGTGGCACTGGAGATTGAATCCAAAGGCATTCTATCTCTGAGCTACACCCCCAGCCCTATTTTTTATTCTTTATTTTGAAAGAGGATCTTTCATTTTGAACCAGGGTTTGAAGTAGAGTTGCAGAAGGCCTCACTAAGTGGCTAAGGCTGGCTTTGAACCTGTGATCCTCCTGTCTCAGCCTTCTCAGTTTTAATCCTCATTAGGTCTCTTTAGTTAGCGACTCTATTATATCACACCATCCTACTTTTACCAGAAAAATTCAAGAGAGCAATTATTTATGTTAATATCTGTTAGGTTTTTGGTGCAGTTAAAAAAGGCGAGAGAGACCGGGTGCACCAAAAAGAATTTTAATGTGGTCTTCTCTCGGGGATAGGGGCTGGACCGCTCCTGGAGACCTCTGAGTTCCTCCACCGCTGGAAAGGAAATGCCCTTCCTTTTAAGTTTTACGTCTTGTGGGTGGGCTACACGTGGAAACGCCGCTCCTCTTGGCGATATCGCCTGTCTCACGATATCGCCCAGCAGACTCTCCTCCTTTTCTAAGGTCCTGCCCCTGCGGGGAGGGACCCAACCTGTCATCCCAGCCTTTTGGTAATAATGGGTGGAGATTCAAATCTTAAACTACTTCCTGCTCTCAAGGGGTGTCGTAAGGGGGCCCCTTGGCCGGGAGAGGTCGGGTCCTCCAGAAGTGGGCAGGTGGGAGTATGGCTGTGGTGTGAGCCAGAGGTTACCCTAGACAGCTTGGTGATGTGTGCTCGAGGAGACTTTAGCAGACAAGTAGTTATGACAGTATGGCATCTGAAGAGGGAGAGCACCATAGTATGTGAACAACTAGATCTGCTAAAATAAAACATCAAAGAGAATTATGCCGACAAAAACGAAACTTAGTAGGCCCCAACACTGTGCAAGAGAAATTGTCACAGGTCTGTTGTAATGGAGCCCTTTTTAGCTGGGTAGGATGATGCCAGTTGGGGTCCCCCAGGAGTTTGGCTGTGGTAGATGTGGTGAGGATCACTGTGAAGGGCCCAGTCCACCATGGTTGGAGATGTTTTGGTTGAAGTGACTTGAGGAGGACTTGATCCCCTGGCTTAAGGCCCTTGACTGCAGGTTGTGGAGCTGCTTTTTCAGTCCCAGGTTGGGAAAGATACCGGTCAGCATGTTCCCTAAGAAGGTGCCTGAGAAAAGACAAGTAAGGAAGATAGGAAGACAAAGGAGGGGAATCTGAAGGGAGAATGTGATTAAGCAGGAAAGGGCGACTGTATAGCAATTCAAAGGGGCTCATAAAGGTGGGGCTTCGAGGTGTGGCCCTTACACAGACCAGAGATAGTGGCAGGAGTTCAGGCCATGATACTCACAGCTGTTGGATCTGGTCAGCTGAGGTAGGCGGCTGCAAGTCTTGTAAGGCCTTGACCTGGTCAACAGTTAGTTCTCAGGTGTTTGGGGTGAGATGTAGGCCTAGATACCGCACCTCAGGCACTGATAACTGGGCTTTATGTGGGGCCTCCCTGTAACCCCTGCTTCCAAGAAAATTAAGGACATGGGCAGTGTGCCATTTGGCCACTTCTGGGGAGGGACTAAAAAGTAAAAGGTCATTTACATATTGTAACAGAGAACTAGCCTCTAAGGGGCACTGGAGGAGGTCCTGTACTAGAGCCTGTCCAAAGAGGTGTGGGCTATCTCTAAAACCCTGGGGGAGGATGGTCCAGGCTAGTTGTTGAGCAACCTGGGCATCGAGGTTCTCACGTGTGAAGGCAAAAAGGGGGTACGAATCAAGGTGTAGAGAAATTGTATAAGACATGTCCTTTAAGTCGAGAAACATTTCTAAGAACTTTTTTATGGTTATACAAAAATTTTCATTATCTTTTCAGGTATGTTTCTGTTAAGTCACATCCCCTTCCTTTTACATTTTTTATTTATTTTCTTATTGAGAAGATTACACATTTTATTACACTTTTTTCTTTTTTCTTCTTTCTTATTTTCGCTTTAGATACACACATGTCCATTAGCAGAAAGTATTCCTTAAAACGTGTGGATTGGCAATAACTAGTTGAATGCCATTTATATATATTCATCTATCTTTTATTTGTTTAGTATGCTTTTATTGGTGCATTATCATCTCACATCATAATGTAAATAATACTGATAGTCACATACATGCACACAGCCCTAGGCTTTTCCCTGGCTTCTTCCCCATCCTCCTTTCCTCCATGTAGGCTGTACTGAGATTGACATTGGTATTCTCATATATGTACCTAAGGCCAATGATAGTAATTCCTTCATTGGTCCTCACTCTTCTTCTCCTTCTCTGAGATCCCATCCCTGGCTCCACTGAAGTTTCTCGTCTGGTTTCCCAATTGTCTTGGCCTCTCTGTCCTCTTTGTGTGTTAGTCCTGTGTTTATCTGTTATCCCTTTATATATTTACCTCTATGAATCTGTCTCATATAATCAAACTTTTGATTTTTTCCCCAGAGCTTCTTTAACAAGGTCTAGTTTTTAGTCAGTGCAGGTAAGCAGGAGTCAATGATTGGCTGCAGGCCACCATGCTTTCCAGGTCCAAACTCTCTAGGGCCAGAGACTATGATGTCCTGTTCAGAATCTGCAGCCTGCTGGTTGGGATTTAATGCCCCACAGACATCACTGCTGCTATGCTGATTGTCAACCCATGAAACTGCAGCATGCTGACCTTTGGGCTCTGTGGCCACTGGCCCTAAGCTCAACAGGGCAAGAGATTGCTAGGTTCTGAGCCTTGATGGCCCTGGGACATTGCTGCTGACCTTCTGGTTACTATCACAAGGAGTGCTCTCTGTCACTAGCATGCATGCCAGGTAGTTTCCAGCCTGTAGCTATATACTCTGTTTTCAGAGCCCAAATTCTGGCAGGAAAAGAGTGTACCATTTGAACCTGGGACTTGGGTGACTCAGTTATTTAGCCTTAGGACACCACTGCTGATCTGGTCAGCTGCGATTATGTGAGACCTTGTTGGCCTCTGGCCTTGGTATTTGTAGCAGCCAAACACAGCCAGATGCGAGTTTATAGCTTTCTGAGCCTGTAACTTGATTGATTGAGTTATTTCACCCCACAGACACCATGGCTAGTGGTCCAGTGGTGATGGCTAGAGACCCTGCAAAGGCATGGTGAGCTGCCTACTCTAGGTCCCTCCTGCTCAAATGCCCCTAGGGGCTGCCTGCCAATTCACGCTTTTGTGATATCTGACTGTAGCCCCCATCCCCACCTCCACAGAAGTTATTTGTAAACTCACAGACCCTGAGGGTCTGTTCAGTGCCATAGGAGTTTCTGTAGTCATGTAGGGTAGGTTCCTGCCGGAAAGGTTAACTCCTGGTCTTGATGAGTGCTGCTTGGGTCTCGCAGGCAGAGATCTGAGTTCAGCTGCAGCCACAGCATTTTTCTGCGTGGTCTGGCTCAGCCACCTGGGGAGTAGAGTCTTGAGGTATTCAAGCGTGGAGAGAAGAGTGAGACTGGTTTCAGTTATGCTTTGTAGTTACTGGCGCTACAAGATTCTGCTGCTTCTTTGCTGGCATTGTCTCTGATCACCACTAATTCTGATAGCTGCCAGCCCTGGTGCAGACTCACCAAGATGGGACAGCCTCTGTTCTCCGCTCACCAGTTGAGTTACAGTGGGGCTCTTTTCAGTCCTCGGCTCTCTCTCTGCTGCCTCCAATTGCACCATATTTTTGTTGAGTCTTGGCTGCTTTTCTTCCCTTGCCAAGAAGCTGTCTTCCCAATGGGTGAGTTCTGAGTCTTGTAGGGCCTGCAACAGGCTATCTCCTTCTATTCTGCGAATCTCTCCCTTCTTGATTTCTTAGTTTCCAGCAATTAGGTTTGATCTGTTGCTTCACCCACCTGGGATTCTGATGCTGGCACCAAACAAATCAACTCTTCCTCTCAGGCTCATGACATCTATGGTAGTGCTCATGGCATAATTGTACAGCTTGGTTAGCCTTCTCATTTGGTATCTTTCTGTGGTAACAATGCTTTGTTTGACTGAGGCTACTGGTAAAGAACCTCATTAGCATGGATCATACTATAAGAGTGCAGTCTTTCTGTTGACCTTCCTCTGTATTCCTTGGGGAAATGCATGTATGTGGTACATATTCTGTTTTCTATTTAAGTAGATGCATTTATCTCTGCCATTGATTTCACCAGGCAAAATGCATTCCTCTTAATAAGGTCTTTAAGGAGACAGAATTATTATTATTATTATTATTATTATTATTATTATTATTACTATTATTATATTTTGTGGCACTGGGGATTGAACCCAGGAACATTCTACCTCTGAGCTACACTCCCAGCCCTAATTTTAATTCTTTATTTTAAAACAGGATCTCACTAAATTGCAGAGGGCCTCACTAAAAAGCTAAGGCTGGCTTTGATCCTCCTGTCCAAGAGATTCAGTTTTTAATAAGAATCTATGCTGTAGGAAAGCAATAAGCAATATGCCTTTAGAAATGAGAGTCTATTGTAGATATTTAGGTTAGATTCACATGGTCTTTATGTCTTCTTCCTTAGACTTAGGAGCTGAATTCATTCATTAAGTAAATGTTTATGGAATGTTTGTTAGGAAATGCTCTTGACATTGGTTATTTGTAAATAACAAGAACCACATATTCATGGACTTGACATTCTAGTAGATGAGATAGGTTATGAATGGACAAATATTATATGTCAGGGGAAAATAAATTCAAGGTAGAAAAATAGGGCAAGCCAAGGAGGAAAGGGAACTCTGGGGGCAAGGCTTACCATTTTACATAGGGTGGTCAGGGAGGGCTGCGATTTAAGATGACATTTGTATAGAGAACCAAGGGATGTAAAGGAACAAGCTACATGAATACCAGGGGGAAAGATTTTTGGGCAGAAGTAACAAATTGTACAGAGTACCTGAGCTGGGAACATGCTTGATATGTTTAAGGCTGGTGAGCTGGAGCTGACCTGGGCCATTGGGGAATTGACGCCAGGGATCTGGATGGAAGCTGAATGTCCAAATAGGAGGCTGTGGCAAAAATCAGACGAGAGAAGATGGTGGCATTGTTCCAAGGTGGTAGCAATACACCTAGAGAAAAGTGGTCGATTTTGAATATATTTTGAAGGAGAAACTGCTCCTCTTAAAAGAAAATCTAAGTTTGCATCTCCAGATAAATATAAGCAATGGCAAGAAGAGTCTTTTGGCTATGCTGTCTGAGATGATTGGTCCATATTCAACCCCTACTACATGACTCAAGTCAAACCTTTATTTAGAGCTATTTTATATATACTAATATACCCAAACAGAATGTGTCAGAATAATTAAACCCCAGGATTGCTTGCAAGTATGTTCTTTTAAAATACCAGGCATATGCTCTACATTTTTATTTTGTTTCACCTTTGTTACACTGATCTATTGTATGCTATATTATGAGACTATTACTGTCAACTTCAAATTTCATTAAATCACTCATGTTATAATAGAAGACAGCGACAAAGGGAGGGTTGTGCTTTGTGTCTTTTATAGGATTTCTAGGAAATGTCATTATGATTATGGCTTTTCACTAAATGGGATTTGTAAGAATTGCTTAACATTTATAGAAGAGGCAGCAGCCCCTCCTTTCCCAAACTCAGCTCCAGTCCCATTAATCCTGGTGTTTCTGCTCCATGGTTACTCCTTTCTGTAGTGCATGGTGATCTGAATTCTGCATTCTGTTCTGCAAGTTCTAGTGAGACCATATCGGCTTCTCTTTTGTAAACTCATCTACACATGAAATTGTATTTGTTGTTATCTCTAAATGGTAATGTGGGGTGAGAGACCATTCTACTCGGCAGTAGAATGGCAGCCACACCTCAGTGTGCTTTCCAATCAAGGGTTTCTTTCTAGAGTCAAAGGAATAATGACAATTTTGCATGGCTCTTCTCTCATTGTACAGAGGTGGGAATGGAGGCTAAAACGGCCAGTGAGAAAACATAATTTTTAAACATTTATTTTGCCATTTTGAGAGACAAGAGGTATGCACTAAAAAGGCTATTACCAGCCGGGCGTGGTGGCACACGCTTGTAATCCCTGTGCTTGGAAGGCTGGACAGGAGGATCACATAGGTTTCAAGCCAGCCTCAGCTACTTAGGCTCTTGGCAACTTAGTGAGACCCTGTTTCCAAATAAAATAAAATAAAATATATGAAATAGGTCTGAGAGTATAGCCCGGAGGTAGGAAGCCTCTGAGTTCCACCCCCAGTACCATAAAAAACAAACAAACAAACAAAAAAACAAAAAAAGGCTATTACCTGGGGTTAAATATTGGATACTCTAATAAGAAATGTTGTCAAGACATCATTGAGATCCATCTGGGGTCAGAGTCATGGTGTTAAAAATGTGGTGTGAAAATATCTTAGGAGCAACAGCAGGTGGGAGCCGCCTAGGAGGCCTCCTTCCATCTTCACCTGAATGATGCACATTGAGAAGAAGAGAAGGCAGTCCCTCTTTTCCTATCAGAGGCCAAATTTCCCTTTTTGCTATTCAGAATTGTTTTCAAAGGGCTGTCCTATGAATACCACTTAGTAAAACTCAGGGGGATAAAAGCAAGATTAGTAACTCGTTAATGCAAAGGAAAAAGAACTGTGGAACAACGTACTTCCAGTGGGATATTACCCTTCAACTCACAGCTTGTTTTACAGCAGTTCCTACATGCCCTCCACTTAACTATCAGTCAGGCACTGATTTCATTTTCTCAGATATTTCTAAGCTGTGAGAGATGGCTGCCTAAAAGGCAATCCGGGGCTGTTTCTAGAACAAGGTGAAAATTGATTCTGGGAGAGAAACAACAGATATTCCCTACAGTAGGGGAGAGGGCAGGGTGATTTTCTCTGAGGGCTTCTTTACGATGGAACTACAGCTCATCTGTAGACCAAATTTGCTTTCCAAATGGATATATTAGAGAGGGAGGGTTGGAGTGGAATAGTAATTATTTTCCAGAATCTAAGACCCAATTCCTGGCTTTTTAGTTCTTAAAACTCCTATTTCTTAGCTAAAGTTTGCTATGATTTAGACAAGTGTGCCCCAAAGACCTACATGTTAAGGTTTTGGTCCCCATTATGTGGCACTATCAGGAAGTGCTGGTGCCTTTAAGAGGTGGGAATAGCAGGAAGACATTAGGTCATGGGGTCATGACCTTGGAGGGCTATTGAGACTCCAGCTGTTTTTCTCTTACTGCTTTCTGGGTGTCATGAGGCCAGCAGTTCCTCTACTACTTACTCCTGCATAACCTTCTGCTTCATAACATGGCCAAAAGCAATGGGACAACAAGCTATGGACTACAATACCCCAAAACGTTACTAACATAAACCTCTCCTCTATTTACATTGGTGTATCTCAGTTTTTTTCTCAGTTTTTTTTTTTTAACAGCAAGGCAAAGCTAATACAAGGTTTAACTCTCTAATTAATCTTTTGCCTATTTCCATCTGCTCTCTGTCTTGGCAGTGTGGCCAACTTGGGCAGGCTTATTTCACTTCTAGAGGAAGAGAAAAGCTCAGAGGAAGAGGCAGAGAAGGGGAAGTCTGAGACAATTTTCACTATTTATTTGGCCTTGAAACTTTTGGACAGTTCTGTGTGTTCCCATGTAAATTATTTTTGATAAATAGTGCCTATAAAAAGGTGTACTACTTGAGAGAATATTTAAAAGAAAAATGAAATTCCCTGCCTATCAGAAATATCCGATTTTCATGGGGGAGGAGGGCGGATGTGCACGTTGGTCATTTTGGCCAGTGAGTATCCAACTGCATTGGAAAGAAGAGATTCCTAGGGCTTCTGCCGACTGCAAGCCCCTGGTCACATCGGAGTATTTATTATTCTCTGAATATATGTGCAGCCTCCTGTCTGTTCCACTAAACTCATCACCTGCCCCGTTGTCCGTCGCTATTGATCATGACTTTTCCTAATGGCCTTTGAAAACTCCTCCTTGAAGTCTCTCCTTTTTCATTTGAAATACTATTTCTTCTGTGTGGCGGCAGCAATTAACTTGTACCTCATTTTACAGCCTTTATTTCATTCTGCCTCACGTAGTGTGTAGGTGTTTACATGCATGCCTGCACCACAAGATTGCAGGCGTATTGAACCTAAGTATATTATCTTATCTCTGTCACTATGTGACACTGGACATACTGACTACTTATTTTGGTTCATTCAATATATATTTGTTGAATGAATGAATATAGGGGGACAATTTTTCTTTCTAATTTCTCAGTAGAGAAGTCTGAATGGAGCTCCAGACTGTTTCTTATTCATGTTTACGTGACATGGATAAGAATCAAAGACAGACCAGGAAAAAAAAAAAAACTAGTTTTGATCTGATGATCTAATTCAAATAATATTTTGGTGTATCAGTCAATTTTGTGTGTGTGTGTGTTTGTGTGTGTGTGTGTGTGTGTGTGCATAGGCACTGTGGATTGAACTCAGGGCATTCTGTCTCTGAGCTACATCCCAAACTAGTTTTACTTTTGAAACAGGTTCTCTCTAACTTTCTGAGGTGCCAAGACATCCTGCTGCCTCGGCATCTATGTGTTGAGACCCCCACTCCACATAGTTTATCGGCAGAACGCCCCGAGAAAGAGGTATCGTCTCTGGCCAAAATATCCCCCACTTTTACCCTTCATGACTATTAATATTTCCTTTAACTTTCTACACGAATTGCTCCAGTGATGTGAAATTAGGACTATAAATAGAAACTGAGTCCGTGGAAATAAACGTCCTTGGCTCTGCTCAATAATAATAAAAACTGGCCAGAATTCAGATGCTGTGATAAGCATTCCAGCTGCAGCAATTACAAAGGGTCTCTGACCCTCACTATCACTAACTTAGGTTAAGCTATTAACTCAGGTAAGGTAGTTCAGTTTAAGGAAACTTTGTTTACCCTTGAGATCCTGCCTAGAGACAGAGAAGATAAAAACCTTGTGTGTGACCTTAAAGCAATTTAGTTGATAAACAACTTAGTTGCCCAAATACAATAGACTCAAGGAGAAAGATTGGTGACTTTTACGCCCAGTGTAAATATTCCTGAAGACAGAGAGGCTGACCGCATGGTTAATGAATATGACAAAATAAAGGACAGACGTTCTAAATATATATGTATGAAGGAAAGGAAATACCGTGTAAGAGTAGGAAAAGCATTTTTGCATGAAGAAGAGCTTATCATAAGAAAGTCCCAACTGGGAGAGAAAGGAATTAGAAAGTTAGAAGCAGGTTGCAGAGGGTTTGTGACAGAGAAATGGATTATTAAAGATGGTTAGACTTTTAATAGGCTTATTGTCTAAAGAAGAGTGCTCAGCAATTAAGGAAATGCATCTGACAATTAAAACCAAGAACTTTGTGGTGGTGTTTGTGGTATTTTGTCTGCAAAACTGTGTTGTGAGTTTGCTTAAGCTTTCAGATTTAGGAGATAAAATGCCAACACCTGGAGAAACTTTATCACATCCACCTGAATCACCACGTCTCCCCACACTTGCTATATGGACTGAGCCCAAAAGATGGAAAGTTCCAAGAAAGCCAAAGAAGATTCCCCGAGAAACCCCCAAGCCTTGGCCATGCTTGTTTATTTTGGGAAGTGGCCCCCTGGGACTGCTTATCTGCAAAGACCTTGGAAAAGAATCAGGAGTCAGGAGTCTCTCGAAGATCAACAGTCAGCTGAAGGACTAGTTTTATTACCTTTGTTTACATGTCATTCATTATTACTTCACAATGATTACACCCACCTCCCTCTCCTCTTACTATTAACTTTACTGGTGAAAGGTATAAATTTCTTGGAGTTTTTGTAATAAAGTGTCATTGGCTCAAGAAGCCTTTGTCCACCTCAAATTCTTTCCCAAGCGCCGTACCTAAAAACTTAGGGAATTCATAGAGGGGAAGGAATTGCTGCAGATAAGTTTCTGCAGAACTCCACCTGCCTTTTGCCCCATCTTTCTGAGGATTTGACCGGGAGCTGACAATAAGGACCCAACTGAGATTAGTCAGCGACACTGAGGGTCTTCCTGAGTTGCTGAGGCTGGCTTCCAATCTGCAATCCTCCTATCTCAGCTTCCCAAGTATTGGGATTATAGACCTATGCTACCACACCACACCTCACTTTAGTATATCTAAGAGGACATGGTTTGGTCTTGTTTCTGTGTGAGGTTTTAAAAGAAAAAAAGCTGAAAATAGTTTATTCACTTTTGTGACTCAGGGACCCTATACACTTCCAAACACACACACAGACACAGACAGACAGACAGACAGACAGACAGACACACACACACACACACACACACACACACACACACACACACACGGTCACTATCATCAAATAATGATTGCAATGAACAATGTGTTCTTTGGTTTCTTTTTTTAACTATGAATGAAACATCTGGTTAAGAGTAAAACTTAATAGCTACTGTGCAATTTGTGGTGTTATACTTTTAAAATCTGTAAAATATAAACTTAATAAGCTTACTCTTAAGTTTGTAAGTATATGCATGAGCAAGAAATTATTAATCATCCTAAACTTTTGAAACTTTTGACCCTTCCTCTTCCTTCTTCTCAGTCACTGCCATTGTTCCATTGTCTTCCTTCTTTGACTTTATCTCCTCTTCTTCCTCGTCCTCATTTGACGTTTTAACATCTTGGTATAGATTCTTTTGCTTTTTTTCTGAAGTGATAAAATTTCTAGAGATTAAAAAATGAGGTTTTTAAAGTTAAAGTTTAATATTAAAAACAGAAAGTAAAACATAGGTTGGCATGAAGAAAATTGAGACAGAAGAAATTTATCTTGATAATATGGATATTTTAAAATAATTAACTCTGAGGACCAAATCATAAAAATTAAAAATTTCCAGGCTTATGTCCTATAAATAGTGTGATGGTTAATTTTACATGTCAACCTGGCTAGGCTATAATACCTAGTCATTTTATTCAATGTTGTCACAAAAACATATTGGAAATATGGTGAACAACTACAATCAGTTGACTTTGAGTAATTCATGATGAAGTGGGGAGACATTATTCAATGACTTGAGCGTTTTAAGAGTAAAACAAGAGTATCACAAAGAGAAAAAACTTCATCCTTAAGACTGTAGTACTAAATTCTGCCCAAGTTTCCAGCTTGATGTTCTACCCTATGAATTCTGGGCTTGCCAGACTCTGTAATTAATTGAGTCAAATTCCTGAAATCCCTTTATGCACCTATATTGTATTTTTCCTGTTTCTCTGGATAAATCTGACTGATACAAACAGGAGTATTTATTGTATAAGTAAATGATTAAAATGATACTTCTTGGAATGCTGATAAACAATTCACTTTTATGATTCTATATTCTATAGCTAATAGGGATCAATTGGCTATATCTATCAATGGCTGGGGGGCAAGTATATCTATCTTTGTTGTTCAAATATATTGTGGCTACCTGCACAGTTATATTTTAGTGTACCATAATGGTTTATAAAGCCCAAGTAAGGATAAATTATTCTGGAATTAATTACATTGTTTTTTTTTTTCTTTGCAACTGGGGATTGAACTCAGGAGTATATTCTGTCTGAGCTGTACTTTCAGCCTATTTATTTATTTATTTAGGTGGTACTGCGGCTCCTGGAAGCCCTTCTACCTCCAGGCTACACTCCCACGGGCTACACTCCCAGACCTATTTTATACTTTTTTTTTTTATGTGGAAACAGGGTCTCTTAAACCAGCGCGGCTGGCTTCAAACCTGCGCGATCCTCCTGTCTTCGCCTCCCAAGCGTGGGGATTATAAGCGTGCGCCACCACACCCGGCTCAGCCCTTTTTATTTTGAAACATGGTCTAAGTTTCTGAGGCTAGTCTTGAACCTAGTATTCTCCTGTCTCAGCCTTCTAAGTATTGAGATTACAGGCATGTGCCTTTGTGCCTGACGGGATTATATTTTTAAGAACAAAATATATACTCATATGTATGAAAAGGAAGAATAAGAAAAATATCAGGATCTTGTTAAAGTCTTAACTCCTCTATAGGGTATGAAAGCTCACTCCAAATCTGGTCCCTGCCATTTTCCTGAATGTGACTCCATACTCCAGTTGGGCTGGTGTAAAATATATAGATATATATTCTTAAAGTAATAAGGTATAGTATCTATCTATCTATCTATCTATCTATCATGTCTATCTATATGCATGTGTACATATAAAACATATATATTCCTATATATAGTAACATATATATATATATATATGTACACTTTTTGATATGCTAAAAGAATTTAATAAATATGGCCAAATAAACACTCATGTTCAGTTCAATTTATAAGACGTGTGTCAGAGATATGCTATTTATTTGCAATTTAAAACACACTCTTACTGTCATAAAAATAATGTTAGATACTAGGTCAAAACAATCAAAATTTATTATGTAAGATGCCTAAAATATTACTGTGAGAATACAATTTTAGAAATTAAGCTTTCTGTGTAATTATGTATTCATTGTGGGAAAACAACGTTCTACTTTGGAATGCCAAGAATATATCGTTTTATGCTGTAACTCTGGCAGTAAGATCTGGGAATTATATGCTTTGACTGGCGTGGTAGGCAAAGGGAGAAAAAAATATTCCCAGTACAAGCTACCAGTTATGGAAACTTGATCAGGAACTCTTAACATTTTGCTTTTATATTTATTATTTGAGATTTATTAATATCACCAGTAAACAGTTACACATTGAATATAGAGTACCTGCTTTATGCCAAGCATTTTGTACTAAAGGTACAGAGATAAGAAGGACCTCAAGTGTCTTAGAGTTTTCTTTCTCATTTTTTTTTTTTTTGAGGTACTGGGAATGAAACCCAGGGGCATTCTACCTCTGAGCTACTCCCCCAGCCCTTTTTTTTTTTGATTCTTTATTTTGAAACTGGGTCTCACTGAGTTGCAAAGGGCCTCACTAAGCAGCTGAAGTTGGCCATGAACCCAGATCTTCCTGATTCAGCCTCCCAAATGCTGGGATTACAGGTGTGTGCCACCATGCCCGGCTTATAGTTTTCTAGTGAGCCATAATGCCACTTCTTCCCTCAAAGAAATTGTGGTAAGCACCACTAGGGACTTAGAAAAAATGTGCAGAGGAGGATGAACAGTAGGAGATCTTACATTAGCCCAACCTAAACATGAAGTCACATTCAGGAAAATGGCAGACACTGGATTAGGAAGGAGCTTTCAGGTCCTGAAGAGGGGTTAAGACTTTAACAAGAATCTGATATTTTTCTTGTTCACCCTTTTCATACTTTATTTATGAACCCATATGTGGTTCTTTTTCTAGCGTAAATAAAATTTGAATTGGGTTTCTCCTGTTTGTAACTGAAGACTCTGGATTAAAAACAATACATTGGAAGAATGAGGACTATGACATAAACTTTAGATGTAGATCGGATCACCTTGTTACCAGTGGGACAATGTAAGAAAAGGCATAGAAACCAGACAGGTCATGTTTTCCAGAGTGCGGTTAAATGGTATTGGAGTCATCTGCAAGGAGCAAAGTAACTTATTAATAATGAAGAGTCCAGAAATTGAATAACATCTCTGAGGAAAGGGCCTGAACAGTCTGTGTTTTAAAAATGCAGGTGAAATGATCCTCATATACAACATAGTTTTAGAATCACTGTGTTGGGAAGCTATTTTGACTCTGAAGGTGAGAGGTGAGTTCATAAGCCAGGTTAGAGAGTGGATGAATGGGATGAGAGAGAGAGAGGGGGAGAGGGAGAGGGAGAGGGAGAGGGAGAGGGAGAGAGGGAGAGGAGAGAGAGAGAGAGAGAGAGAGAGAGAGAGAGAGAGAGAGAGAGAGAGAGAGAGGAGACTGTGAAGTTAGGGCAAGAATATGTGTGTTTATCAGGACATTATTTACAGTGTTGTTCAGGACACTAGGAAATTGTGCCCGAGTATTTGTATATTAAATATGTAGAGAAGGAGAATATGCTAAAAGTGGTGGTAGAAAGATCCTTGTATAAATTGAGATAAAAATAAAATAGGTTAATTTATATAAAGTATTTTGAAAACTGTGAAGTATATGTTACAACTTGAGTTGGAATAGTCAGGGCAATGCTCTGGAACAGTTTTTGAAATCTTCTGACAAACTTCTAACATTAGGAACTTTTGAAATTCTTGAGGTGCTTTTGAAATTTTAGAACCCTGGGCCTGAGCCCTACTTTCAGTTATTTATTTATTTTTCTTGTCAGTCTGGGGATGGAACCCAGGGGCATTCGACCTCTGAGATACACCCCCTGCTCTATTTTTTATTCTTTATTTTGAAACTGGGTCTCACTGAGTTGCAAAGGGCCTCACTACATCGCTGAGGCTGTCCGCGAACTGAGATCCTCCGGTCTCAGCCTCCCAAATGCTGGGATTACAAGCGTGAGCCACCACGCCTGGGTTTTTATTCTTTATTTTGAAACAGGGTCTCACTAAGTTGTGAAGGGCCTCACTAAGTAGCTGAGGCTGTCTGGGAACTGCGATCCTCCTTTCTTAGCCTCTTGAGTGCTGGGATTACAAATGTGCACCACCACGCCCAGCTTCCTACCTTCAATTTTTAAGTAAGACTCTTTGCTGATAGGCCTGAATATCTCTCTACTTTTTTCACAGCCTTTTTTCTGAGTATTCTGGTAATATATTTTAAAGTATACTACATATCTACTTGATTGTTGATATGATATTTCAACGTCCGTGGCAAGAATTAAATATGTGAATTGCAAAAAAATGTTCATAGAGAATGGGTCTCATGAATAAAGTTAATAAATCATGGTTGAAAAAACCATGAAAGGTACATAATTTCAAAATGTTATTTAAAAAAATTTTTAATGATGCATTGTATTTATACATCTTAATGGATGCAAGATTGTGGAGACATACATGCACACATCACCCTATTAGCCCTTATCCAGTTCCCACCCATTTCTCCTCCTCCCTCCTTTTCATGTTTGGCTTGGTGATTGATATTGATATGTTTGTTAAAGTATATCATGTTCATTAGAGAATTTCCCTCTTCCCCCTCCCATTCCCTCAGGTTGTCTTATTTGCTCATCTATAGAATTGCCTTCTTTGTCTAGAGTTTCTCCTATGACCCAGCTTTCTCTCTAGTTTTTTTCTAGCTTTTTTTTCTCTCTCTAGCTTTTGCATATTAGGGAGACCATTCGATTTCTTATATTTTGTGAATGACTAATCTCGTTTAGCATAATGTCCTCCAGTTCCATCCATTTCTGTGGCGAGCCCCACCCTTGTTTGCTGGCGGACTTTTCTAAGATGGCGCTGAACGGAAGTACGGAGAGGCACCAAAGTTGTAAACAAGTCATGCGCAGTCCAACGACTAGAGCGTGGTGTGCACGGGAACAGGTCATGCCATCGGCATCCGGCCAATGGGTGGCCAATCAGGCGATGTCCGCGTGATCGCCGTCATGATTGGCTGATGGATGCTTATAAGCGGGGCGCGAAGGGCTTGGGGGGGAAGAAGATGTAACAGCTTGGGGCAATAAAGAGCTTGAAGAAGATCGTCTCGAGTGTCGTGCATTACAGGGCGTCCGACATTTGGTGGCCCGTACGGGGATTCGAAGCAGCTTTCGTTTTGCAGACGATCAGAACTTCCGCTCTCCCAAGGCAGCCGGCTGGTAAGTACTCCCGGGATTTGGGAGGCTCTGGAGAACAGAGGATTATAAAGGTAAAAATATTATTTCCCCAACTCCGTACGGACAAAGGGGAGCTCCAAAAGGAGGTTGTACTAGATTCTCAGGCTGGTCCTGAGCGTCGCTATGGGGAATAACCCTTCACACCCGATACAGAAGGCTTTAAAAGCCCTATTAAATGGAAAGGGATTAAAACTGAGAGACAAGACCATTCAAAACTTTCTAAGCCAAGTAGATGAGGCAGCTCCCTGGTTTGCGGTTTCGGGAAATTTAACCCTGTCGAGCTGGGATAAACTAGGTAAGGACATAGAACGGGCAGAGAAGGACAATCTGGTATCAGGAGGAACCTACCCTTTGTGGCGCCTCATACGAGCGTGCCTAGAACGAAAATGCTATAAACCATTAGTACAGGAGGGGCAAGCTGCCCTAGATCAGCTAAAAGAGGAACGATCTATTTCCTCTCACCCCACTAGCGAACAGGGCTCGGATGGGGAGGGAGAATCGGATGAGGAACTTGTTGCCATAGAAAAGGAAGTCAGCAAAATGACCGTGGATACATATTCCTCCCAGGGGTCCCTTCCTCCTCCCTATAATCCTTCGGCCCCCGAGCGTTTAAGACCGACCGGGGGTCGTTCCTTTCATGAAAAGGTATGGAGGGAGCCGGAGGTGTTGATGGCTAGACAAGCTTTTCCCGTATTTCAGCCGCAGGGCGGAGGGCCTCGTTACCATGAGCCTTTAGATTACAAACTAGTAAAACATATTGCTGAGTCAGTGCGAACATACGGCACAAATGCTGCGTATACTGTGGCTACCCTGGAAAGTATTCACAGATATGCCATGACTCCTGGAGATTGGCAAAATTTGGCCCGAGCGGCCCTGACTCCAGGACAGTACTTGGATTGGAAGGCTTTCTTGATCGAGTTTGCAACTGAACAGGCGGCAGCCAATCAAGCCGCTGGGCAGCCTGCCTGGAATGTAGACATGCTCTTGGGGCAGGGACAGTTCGCAAATAACCAAACATGTTTTCCTCAACAGATATACGAACAAATAAATAATTTAGCCATTAGAGCCTGGAAAGGGCTTCCTAATAAAGGGGAGGTATCGGGCAATCTTACCAAAATAATTCAGGGGCCTAACGAGCCTTTTGCTGATTTTGTGGCCAGAATAATAGAGGCTGCTGGACGAATATTTGGAGATGTCGATGCAGCCATGCCTCTTGTTAAACAACTTATTTTTGAACAATGCAATTCAGAATGCAGACAGGCCATAAACCCCTATAAAAATAGAGGCTTAGAGGTGTGGATGAAACTGTGCAGAGAACTTGGTGGGCCTTTATCAAATTCAGGGTTAGCCGCTGCGATCTTGCAGGCCTCTGGTCGGCAAAAGAACAACAATAATACCCGGTTGGGCAATTGTTTTTCCTGCGGGGCGGCGGGACACCTAAAGAGGGATTGCCCTAAACGTGCTGCCCCGCCACAGCAAGCTCCGCCAGATTTATGTAAACGCTGCAGGAAAGGCAGGCATCCCACCGCAGAGTGTCGATCTGTGAAGGATATCGATGGCAATGTTTTATCTTCTCATGCTTTGCCAGAACAGGGCCGTCAACCGCCAAAAAACGGGAAACGGGGCCCTTCCCCTCAGGGCCCTTACAAGTATGGGGGCCAACAAATGTACAGTGCTATGGAGACGGACCAGACACCCCCATGGCCCAATCTGCACCAACCCAAGGAATCAGGAGAGCCACTCCCGGTTCAGCGGGATTGGACCTCTGTGCCACCACCCGGTTGGTATTAACCCCTCGAATGGGAATTCAAGTCATGCCAACCGATATGTCTGGTCCATTACCCCCAGAAACCGTGGGCCTGGTTTTGGGACGATCATCATCCACCTTAAAAGGCCTCGTTACCCATCCCGGGGTTATTGATCAAGATTATGAGGGGATTATAAAAGTTATGATTTCTGCCCCCCGGGGAATTGTGGCCATCTCTCCCGGTGATAGAATAGCCCAGTTACTAGTGTTACCCAGTTTACATTCTTTGTTCCCCTCTAAGCAAAATCAACGGGGGGAAAAGGGGTTTGGTTCCTCTGGTACTAACATTATATCACTTGCGTTTGATATGGGGAAGCGACCCTTAATTACCTTAAAAGTGGAAGGAAAATCTATTCTAGGGTTACTTGATACAGGAGCAGATACAAGTGTGATAGCTTCCAAAGATTGGCCGCCTGCTTGGCCTATAAAAAGGGCTGACACACAGCTTAGAGGGCTGGGATACGTCCAAACTCCTGATGTCAGTGCAAGGCCTCTCCACTGGGAGGATCAGGAAAGGCACTCTGGCACTTTTACACCATATAAGTTGGAAATTCCGGTCTCCTTGTGGGGATGAGATTTACTTTCGGATATGGGTTTTCATTTACAAAATGACTACTCCCCCCAAGCACAACAAATGCTTATAAAACAGGGCTTTCACCCGTCATACGGGCTGGGCGAACATCTTCAAGGGCGCAAGAGCCCCGTTCCTAATGAAGGACAAAATGATGCCCGGGGCCTGGGTTTTGGGAAGTAGCCACTGGGAAGACAATTCCCATTACTTGGAAAACGGGGGATCCAATATGGGTTTCCCAGTGGCCCCTCCCCCGGCAAAAAGTAGAGGCAGCTCAGGAGTTAGTCAAAGAACAGTTAGCATTAGGCCATATCCAGCCCTCCACGTCCCCCTGGAACACGCCCATATTTGTAATAAAAAAGAAATCAGGAAAATGGAGATTATTGCATGATCTTCGAGCTATTAATGATCAAATGCAAAGTATGGGACCTGTTCAACATGGTCTTCCTCTTCTTTCGGCTATCCCACAATTTTGGCCTGTTATAGTAGTAGATATAAAAGATTGCTTCTTCTCTATACCTCTTCATGTTCAGGATACCCCACGCTTTGCCTTTACAGTGCCCTCTGTGAATCACGAACAAATTGATCAGAGATATGAGTGGAAGGTGCTTCCTCAGGGTATGGCCAACAGCCCTACTCTATGTCAATTGTATGTGGATGTTGCTTTGCAACCTGTTAGAGAGGAATTTCCGTGCGTACGGTGCTGCCATTATATGGATGATATTTTGATAGCCTGTGGAGAGGAAAAACAACTAGAAGAGGCATTTTGCATGCTTGTCAAGACTCTAGAGAGTAGGAATCTAATAATAGCATCTGAAAAGATACAAAAGGGCACTGTCATTCAATTTTTAGGAAATGTTCTTTATCCCCGTTTTATTAGGCCCCAAAAGGTTATTATACGCACAGACCAATTGCATACATTGAATGATTTTCAAAAATTACTAGGGGATATCAATTGGGTTCGACCTGCTTTAAGAATTCCCAATCATATGTTGAAGCCCTTATACACGATCCTGATGGGGGATTCTTCATTGACTTCCCCGCGAACACTGACACCTGAAGCTCGGAGTGCCTTAACATTAATTGAACAGGCTTTGACTAAGGCCTCCCTTAAACGTGTATCACCAGAGGATCCCATTTGGGCATGTATATTAGCTACTAAGTTACAACCTACTGGAGTTTTGTGGCAGCAAGGACCTCTGTTGTGGATTCATCCTAAAATTTCCCCTCAAAGGATTATAGAACATTACCCCTCTATGGTAGCTAAGGTTGCTACTATGGCTATCCAGCAATGCATTCAACACTTTGGCCAAAACCCCGATAAGCTTATCATTCCTTATAGTAAACATCAAATATTAACATTACAGACGACCATAGATGAGTGGGCCATATTACGCTACACATTTGTAGTGGAGATAGATAATCATTTGCCTTCAGACCCTATATTGCATTTTGTGGAAAAGCATCCTATAATCTTCCCCATCGTAACCAAAGATAAGCCGATACCCCATGCTCCTAATATATTTACAGACGGATCCAAAACAGGGTTAGGAGCCTTTGTAATTGAAGGCCAAGACCCCATAGTCATACAATATGAGCATAGATCACCTCAGCTAGTTGAATTACATATTATTTTAGAGGTATTTAAAACATATACATTTTCTTTTAATTTGCTGTCAGATTCCTCGTATGCTGTAGAATTAGTTAAAAGTTTGGAATGCGCGGGACAAATATCTACGCAGACCCCAATCCATTGTTTGGCCTCGGACATTCAACACTTAATTTGGAAAAGAAATAATCCCTTTTATATACAACATGTTAGGGCACATACGGGTCTGCCTGGACCGGTTACCCATGGTAATGATATTGTGGACAAACTCACTAAGTTGCCTATGATCTTCTTTCTTACACCGCTACAACGGGCAAAGGAGTTTCATCACCAATTCCATATAAATGCTAAAACTTTGCAGCTTAAATTTGCTATCCCTCGTAGCCAAGCCCGTGAAATTGTTAAGACTTGCGGTGCTTGTGCACCGTTTATACCTTCCCCGGTTGTTGGTGTTTGCCCGCGAGGCCTACTTCCATTACATTTATGGCAGATGGATGTGACTCACATACCTGAGTTTGGCACTGTTAAGTATGTGCATGTGTCCATTGATACGGCCTCTGGGATTATATATGCTTCCGCTCATGCAGGAGAAAGGGCCTATGATGTTATTGCACATTGCCTTGAGGCTTGGGCAGCATGGAATGCGCCTAAAGAGATTAAAACCGATAACGGCCCGGCTTACACCTCACAAAAATTTACATCTTTCTGCAAGCAGATGGGAATACTGCTTAAACATGGTCTCCCTTATAATCCTCAGGGCCAAGGCGTTGTTGAACGTGCACATCGCACATTGAAAGAATGTTTAATAAAACAAAAAGGGGGAATAGGGGCGGATCTCAAACCAAAACAGCGATTATCATTGGCACTTTTTACTCTAAATTTTTTAAATCTGGATGTCAATGGTAAATCGGCTGCAGACCGGCACTTTGGATCCACTGCGATTCCTCAGGAGATGGCAAAATGGAAGGATGTACTCACAGGTCAGTGGAAGGGCCCTGATCCAGTGCTCACATGGGCCCGAGGCTCTGTCTGTGTGTTTCCACAGGACGGAACAGATCCACTCTGGGTACCGGAAAGGCTGACACGTCGGATTCCACAAGATGGCATCAGGGACATGGATATACCTCCTCATTATGACAATCGGCCTACAACCAGCATGGAGTAATCTTATAATATACAGCTTCCTGGAGCTTTATGTTTTACGCTTCAATCCCCTGATGATTCCAGGCCGTGTATATTTTTGTCCCCTCAGGCTGCAGGATGGTTTATGACACCTAATGTTTCTAGCGATGGTATTGCTAATGCTTCTGCATATTGGATACAGGGTTTGTGGCCTGTACAGTTCTTAAATTCTTCTGATACCCCAAGGGCTCAGCCACGATGGGCTCCACGTTGTCGAGGCAGTCTTTAGCGCCCCCTTGGACAGGCTGCCAGGCCCGCCTTTTGCAATGGGCCTCCCCCCATTTTACCTTTTCTCCCCGCATTGGTACCTTTGTTAATTCCACCTTTAGAGGTTATAATTTCACTTATCAAAATCCAACTCAATCTATCTTTAGTAATCCCTTTGATATATGGCTACTATAGCAATGGCTCTATTCAAGAAGGTAGACTTAGGTGTGCTAATGCTACTTGCGCTTATTCTTTGTGCTGGAATGCTACTACTGCTAATCTATCTCGAGAGTTGTCTTCTCATCTTACAGGAAATTGGAGTAAGGAGTTTGATATGCTTACTGAACAGCTACATGCGGAGATCGTCAAGGTCAACACCACCCGAATCGATCCTGAAGTCGCCCAGACGTTGGCCTCCTGGATACAAAGAACGGCATTCCATCTTAAGGAATGGACTGGGTTGGGGGCTCTGGGATTTTGTTTAGTCTTCCTGTGCATTCTATGTCTCTGTTGTCTGCGACGGCTATTTACACAAAGAGCCAAAGATCAGATACTTCTAGCCCAGGCCTTTGTGGCCGTTGAGGCGGGTCAGTCGCCCACCGTCTGGCTGGCAGTAATGGAAAAGGCATAATGCGCTCAGGATGACAAGCAAAGCATTGCACTTGAGATACGCGGCCTGCAGATAGCGATCTCAAGAAGAGCATGTCTGATTGCACGCGGGTAGATACCCCAAATCCCGCCTCTGAGAAAAAGGGTATCGGACGGGTCTGGCTCTCATCAAGGGAAACACACCTGAATGGGAGACAGTACAATGTCCTAGCTTCCAGCATCAGAGATCAGACCTCTACTCTTGCCTGTTGCGCTTTTAAAACAAAAAGGGGGAGCTGTGGCGAGCCCCACCCTTGTTTGCTGGCGGACTTTTCTAAGATGGCGCTGAACGGAAGTACGGAGAGGCACCAAAGTTGTAAACAAGTCATGCGCAGTCCAACGACTAGAGCGTGGTGTGCACGGGAACAGGTCATGCCATCGGCATCCGGCCAATGGGTGGTTAGAGAATCAGGCGATGTCCGCGTGATCGCCGTCATGATTGGCTGATGGATGCTTATAAGCGGGGCGCGAAGGGCTTGGGGGGGAAGAAGATGTAACAGCTTGGGGCAATAAAGAGCTTGAAGAAGATCGTCTCGAGTGTCGTGCATTACAGGGCGTCCGACACATTTCCCTGTAAATGATGGAATTGTGCTTTTCTTTATGGCTGAGTACAATTCCATTGTGTACATATCCCAACAGTTTTGTAATCCGTTCATCTGTTGATGGACATCTTGGCTGGTTCCATAGTTTGGCTATGGTGAATTGTGCTGCTATGAACATAGATAAGCATGCATTAGTTTGGTAATTTGGTTTCCTTTCTTTTGGGTAGATACTCAAAAGTGGTTGCCAGATGATATGGTAAATTTGTTCCTATTCTTCTGAGGATCCTCTATACTGTTTTCCAAAGTGGTTGTACTAATTTGCAATTCCATCAACAATGTATTAGAGTTCCCACTTCTCCACATCCTTGCCAGAACTTGTTGTTGCTTGTGTTTTGAATGATTGTTATTCTAGTTGGAGTTAGGTGGAATCCCAGGGTAGTTTTGATTTGCATCTCTCTGATTGCTAATGATATTGAGCATTTTTTTCATGCATTTATTGGCCATTTAAATTTCTTCCTCTGTGAAATGTCTATTTAGTTCACTTGCTCATTTTTTTGATTGGGTTATTTGTTTTCTTAGTGCTGACTTTCTTGAGTCCTCTGTATATTCTAGATATTAATCTTCTATTGGAGGAGTAGTTGGAAAAAAATCTCCCATTCTCAGTTGAGGCTCTCAGTTGAGCTTCTTGATAGTTTTAATTGCTGTACAGAAGCTCTTCAGTTTTATGCAATCCCATGTATAGATTTGCCTTTTAGTTTCTTGTGCCTTTGGGGTCTTGTTGAAAAAGTTTTTTTATCAGTGCCTATGTGTTGCAGTGTTGGACCTATGCCCTCTTCAAGGAGCCTCAAGGTCTCTGGTTTAATTTCTAAGTCTGATCCATCTTGAATTGACTCTTGTGTAGAGTGAGAAAGTGGAATTTATTTCCATTCTCTACATATGGTTAACCAGTTTTGCCAACAAAATTTGTTGAACAGGCTATATTTTTTCCAGTGTATGTTTTTGGCCCAGTTGTCAAAAATTAATATGCTTTAAGTGTGAGGATTTGTTTCTGAGTTTTCTATTCTGCTTCATTGGTGTATGTATCTGTTTTTGTGCCAGTACCATGATGTTTATATTATTATGACTTTGTAGTATAGTTTAAAGTCAGGTATTGTAATTCTTCCTGCATGTTTTTTGTTGCTAAGATCTACTTTGGATATTATGGATTTTTTTTTTTGTTTTTCCAAATGAATTTAAGGATTGGTTTTTCAATTTTTATATTCAATGATTCTTGGTAATTTAATGGGTATTACATTGAATCTGTAGATCACTTTTGGAAATATGGCCATTTTGATGATATTTTATTCTGCCTATCTATGAACATAGAAGATCTTTCCATCTTCTAAAGTCTTCTTCAATTTATTTTTTCAATGTTCTATAATTTTCTTTGTAGAGGTCTTTTACTTCCTTGGTTAAGTTTATTCCCAAGTATTTTATTTTTTTTTGTGGAAAATCCTGAGTGGAAGTGTTTTCTGGATTTCTTTTTCAGTGGATTTATGGTTGCTATACAGAAAAGCCCGATTATTTAAGATTGATTTTGTATCCAGACACTTTGCTGAATTTGTCTATAAGCCTTTTGGTTGAGTTCATTTGGTTTTATAAGTATAGTATCATGTCATCTGCAAATAGTGAAAGTTTGAGTTCTTCTTTTACTATATGATGTTGGGTGTGGGTCTATTTATGATGTAGCAATATATCCCTTTTATTCCAATTCTCTGCAGTGCTTTTAGCATAAATGGATGTTGGGTTTTGTCAAATGCTTTTTCAGCATGTATTGAAATGATCATGTGATTTTTGTTTGTGGTTCTGTTTATATGATGAATAACATGGGTTGATTTTCATATGTTGGTCCATCCTTGCATACCTGGGATGAACCCTACCTGGTCATGGTGTATGATTTTCTTGATGTGGTTTTGAATGCATGTTACTAGTATTTTGTTTAGCAGTTTTGCATCCAACTTCATCAAAAATATAGGCCTGTAGTTTTCCTTTCATGAGCTGTCTTTATTTGGTTTTGGTATTAATGTGATGTTGGCTTTATAGAATGTATTTGGGAGAATCCCATTTTTTATTTCACACAATATATTCAGGAGTATTGGGATTAGCTCTTCTATAAAGGTTTTATAAAATTCACTTGGGAAACCATCTGGTACTGGGCTTTTTTTTGATGGTAGGCTCTTTATGTCTGTTTCAATCTTTTTGATTGCTACTGGTTGGTTTAAATTTTCTATATCTTCTTGACTCAGTTTAAGTAGGTTGTATTTATCTAGAAAGTTGTCAATTTCTTTCAGATTTTCCATTTTGTTGGAGTAGTTTTTCCAAAGTAGTTTCTGATAACATTCTGTATTTCTATACTATCAGTAGTAATAGCTCCTTTTTCATCTCTTATCTTTGGAATTTGGGTTAATTCTCTCATTTTTTGATTAGGTTGGTTAGTGGTTTATCTATCTTGCTGGTTTTTTTTTTGATAAACCATCTTTTGGTTTTTTATTTTCTGTATTTTTTAAATTCTCTACTTTTGGGATTTCTGTTCTGATTTTAATAATTTTCTATCTTCTACTGGCTTTGGGGATAGATTGTTCCTGTTTTTCAAGAGCTTTGAACTGTGTCATTAGGTTATTTATTTGGTGAATTTCTTTCTTATGTGTGCACTCAGTTCTATTAATTTTACTCTTAATACTACCTTCAGTGTGTCCCAGAGGTTTTGATATATTGTATCACTATTTTCATTTGTTTCTAGAAATTTCTTGATTTCACCCCATACTTCTTCTATGACCCGTTCTTCATTCAGCAGTGTGGTGTTCAGTAATCACATATTTATTTGTTTTCTCTGGGTCTTCTTAGAGTTAATTTCTAGATTCATTCCATTATGATCTGAAAAGATACATGGAAGTATATCACATCCCTGGAGAGCAGCGAGCTCAGCTGCAACCACTGGAAATTGCAGCCAGTGTGTTTGCACAGGAAAAATGGATGACCCACAACTTCATTGATCTGCAGCTGCTCACTTCAGGCCCCTGTGTGTTTTCCTGTTTGTCTCTGGAGGTGGGTGCAGTGAGGCAAGATGGCGCCGTGGCAGCGCCCGCTGCTGCAAGGAGGGCAAGTTTATTTTTTGCTCTCTGGTCAGTCTTCTAAGCTTTCTTTTCCTCCAGCCTTGTACCTATCTTGTTATTTTTCTACTGGTAGTATTTTCTGGCTTTGTAGAATGCTGTTTCCAAGGCAGTGGAGATTGGGTGTCAGCAGGACTGGTATGTGCTGCTTCCCTTGGTCACCATCTTCCTGGGCCAGAATGTTATTTTGAATACAATAATTTGTATTGGATATCACTTTCTCTGAATAATTTTGAGCAAATGATATATTTTAAGAAGATTATTCTGATTTCTGTAAATAGTATCTAATAAGCATTTAGTGACAATTAGTCTACTTATATACTTGGACTTAACATATTTATTATAATGTGACTTTAAATGAAACTTACTAAAAGTTTTAGCAGAAATAAAACTATTCTGTAATCTTTTAATCATTATTTTGTCTATTATTGAGAAATTTGACATTCATTCTTATTTAACTCACACAGCTATATTTATGTGCAGCAAAAATTTATTTAAATGGAAAATCATTAATTTTTGCTGTACTATTGATTTCCAGTTTCTCTAGTGAATTAGACGTTAGTGATTTTTAAACTCATAAGTATAATTTATCTTATACCAGTGCATTTTTTTTACTAAAAGTTATCTGTAGCTTTGCTTTTCAGACTAATTCCTTTTCGTGTAGTGAAACAACTAAAAATAATAATTTGATGAATACTCTTGGACACATAGAGTGACTTATTTTATGTTTTGTATATACTTTATGATCTTTGCTAAAGCAAAAATTGTGTACTGCCTTTCCAGTTTTTTCTTACATTTGGAATTGTCTCTGAAGCTACTTTTAGGAACTATATAATTCTGATAAAAAATTCTGTTTCTCCCTGAAAAACTTCCCTCTGTATCTGATTTGGGTGACATCATAGTGATTACCTTTGTTCCTATTTAGATATGTTGAAATTGATTCAAAGCTTTGAAGTTCTGAGATTTAAAGGAGAGATGAAATGCAAATATGTATGTGTTATTTTCATATGGAAATGATATTCTGAATTAGAAATATCCTTCTTTGTTGGCATACAGTGGGTATTATAGAATAAATTAAAAGATATTTGCATGACAGGCTCTTCGTTTTTTCTTATAACTGCTCTAGGATATATTACTAAGTAACTAGAGTCCAAACATCTAGAACTTTAAAAAATGATTTAGATTTTTATTAAAATTTAGACCTATGAATTTGACTACTCTGTTTGTTGTTTTGAAGTGGCCCATCCCATTATTTGAGTTCTCAATATTGTTTTTTGGTAAATAGATTTATATTTTATTATTTCTGATTATTAAGCTCTGCATTTCATTGTGCTAAATCAATCATATGGAAAGGCATAGTGAATTTTTTTATAATCTCTCCATCCAGACTCAACTACTATTCATCTTTTAGAATTTATATCTTTTCATACATTTCCCTGTCTGTGTGACTCTTTGTGGGTGGTATTCAATCTGTGCCTTCATTCTGAATGTGTCTTTGGAGGGACCTATTTGGGAAGGGCTGTCTCTTTAGGTTGACTTTCTATCTTTTCACATGCTTTTCTTTATTCTGTCTTCTAAGGGATTCCTTATTTGTCTCTTATTTGTGCCTCTCTGCACCTCATCTTATTTCATTATCTCACACTCTTGCCATATTTCTTTCATTGTCTAAATACAGTATTTATGTGTTTGTAAAGATGTGTGTATATAAGTGTATATATTTAGATTTGTATGTGTATACATATAGCACATAGATTTGTATATATATGTATATATACACATTGTGTGTGTGTGTGTGTGTGTGTGTGTGTGTGTGTGTGTGTGAAACAAGATCATTAGATATATGCTGCAGATCTGAAGCTCTCTTTTAAATAATTTGATGGGTACTAGAATGTAATATAGACTCTATCCAAACCTAAACAATTTCTTTTAGATATTTAAGTTGTTTCTAAGTTATTATTATTATTATATTTATTTCATTTAACACATATTTCCATGTATTTGCATAATCATTTTTAGTGATTAAAATAAATGAAGTAGTTTTAAATATTTTCTGGGGGAAGAATGGGTAGTTGACATTCTTTGTCTTTGAATTCTGACTTTTTGAGTTCTGTATTCTAGGTTATCTTTTTTTTTGCCTTTTTTTTTTTTTTTTTTTTTGGTGTGTGTGGGTCTGGGGATGGAACCCAGAGGCATTCAACCTCCGAGCTGCATCCCCTGCTCTATTTTTTATTTTGAAACCAGGTCTCACTGAGTTGCAGAGGGCCTCACGAAGTAGCTGAGGGTGTCAGGGAAACAGGATCCTCCGGTCTCAGCCTCCAGAATGCTGAGATTACAAGCATGCACCACTATGCCCGGCTCTTTGCCTATTTCATGTGAATGACAACTTGATTTTGTATAGGATACTTAGGTAGCAATGTTGTCTTTCTTCAAAACGCTATTGTTTGTTATCTGATATTGCAAAGGAGAAGGCTAAAGTTGGTCTCTATTATTATTGAGATATTTTGCTTTTGTATGTGATCTTTTATTATCTGTACAAAGTCAATGGCAGTGAAGATGAAAGGAATAGATGGAACTTTGTCATAATATAGTGTTGCAGTTTGAACTTAGAATGCCTCCCATACCTCATGGAAATAAGGCAGCCATGTTAAGGCAGGGCTTGGTTGCTGGGTACTGTGGTGGTTGGCCTTAGGGATTATATATGACCCTTCCTCCTTATGTTCCCTCTCTCTTCTTCTGGCCTCCAAGATGTGAGAACAGAGCCCTTATCTCTTCCTCCCTGCCTCCACCATCATGCCCTGAGCTACACCAATGCATCTGGACTGACATGTACACAATCCCTGAAATTTCTAGAACTGTGAGCAAATAAATTTTCTTTCTCTAAGTTTTGTGTGGCTTGGCTTATTGGGTCACAGCAGTGACTATGATGCCTGATATAGGTGGCTTATGAGAGGGAAGTAATGAGGGTTGTTAGTGATTTTGGGCTTAAGATGTTGGTCTGAGTGCAAACATCTTTTACTCGTTCTGCCTAAGCATCTGCTACAAGTATGTTTAATAAATGAAATAACATAAATTCTGAAATATAAGATTGAATGCTAATAGAGGATAATTTTTAAGATCTCTAAAAATCACAGAACCAGAGGAATAAGAAAAAAATCAAGAGAGAAAACATCAGCTTAAAATTTCAAAGACAGAAAGTTCTTAACCCCATGCAATGAAACAATTTCAGAGTAGAAAAACATACTAGAGAACAGAATGAACCTTAGATCAATATCAGGGTGTTTAATTATAAAGGTTCATTTGAGAAATAAGGGGCTAGTTGGGTTCCTTCCTTCAGCGTGCACTTTTCCCTCTCTGATTTGCTCTGTTGTATTTGGCCTCCAAAAGAACTGATATCTAAAGAAAACTCTTGATTGCTTTGGGATGGCCCTTTGAAGAACCACTGAACCCAGGAAAAGAAAAAATAAATTCTGGATCTCTGTAATAAATATTGGGTGGGGTGGGTTGGGGTGCAAAACAATTTCTATTAGTAAAAACCACTAAGTAGCCCCTTCCTAAAGGAAAGTTCAGTGTACATAGGCAGTTTTGCTAGTCTCTTTCCTGTCAGCTCAGCTCTCTGCCCACCCATATGACAGGAACACCCCTGCTTCCATACATATGGCTTATGGCCAAGGTTTCCATTCAAGGTAGAGAATTTGCTGGAATAAAAGCAAAAAGGCAAAGAGATGGAGAGTAAGAGGACACTGTTTAAGGCTAAAACAGGAGGATGGCAGAATGTGGCCACCTTCAGCAACTTAGTGAGGCTCTTCTTAACTCAGTAAGACTTTGTTTCAAAATGAAAAATAAAAATAGGAAAAACAGATGCATTGACCAATCGAGCAGAATAGAAGACTCGGAAACAAATATGCACACTTACATCCAATTGGTTTTTGACAAAGGGGCCAAAAACATGCACTGAAAAAACTTTCTCAACAAGACCTGAAAGGCACAGAAAATTAAAAGGCGCATCAGCACATGATTTTGAATGAAACTGAAGAGCTTCTGTACAGCAAAGGAAACTATCAAGACCTCAACAGAGAGCCAACAGAATAGGAGAATTTTTTGCCATTATTCCTCTGCGAGAGAACTAATATCTAGAATATACAGAGAACTCAAGAAACTCAACTCTAAGAAACAAATAACCCAATAAAAATGACAAGCGAACTAAATAGACACTTCACAAAAAAAGAAATTCAAATGGCCAATAAATTTATGAAAAAACATTCAAAATCATTAGCAGTCAGAGAGTTACAAATCAAAACTACCCTTAGATTTTACCTAACCCCAATTAGAATGGCAATCATTCAAAACACAAACAACAACAAATGCTGAAAAGCATATGGAGAAATGGCAACTCTATAATACATTTTTGGTGGGATTGCAAATGAGTGCAACCACTTTGGAAAACAGTGTGGGGATCCTCAGAAGAATGGGAATGAACCTACCATATGATACAGCAATACCACTTCTGGGTATCTACCTAAAAGAATGGAAACCAAACTACCAAACTAATGCATGTGTATCTATGTTCATAGCTGCACACAATTCACAATTGCTGACCTATGGAACCAGGCAAGATGTCCATTAAAAGATGAACGGATTACAAAAACTATGGCATATGTACACAATAGAATTTTATTCAGCCATAAAGAAGAACAAAAATTATGTCATTTGCAGGAAATGTATAGAAATGGAGAACATTATGCTAAGTGGGATTGAGATTAGTCAATCACAAAAAGTCAGAAACTGGATGCTTTCCCTAATATGTGGACGCTAGGAAGAAAATAGGTCATAGGAAGAACTCTAGATGAAGGAGAAACCTTAGGTAAACAAATAAGGTGACTTAACTAAGGGTGATGGGAGGGGGGAAGAGGGAAATTTCCTAATGCACTTGATGTACATTCACAAACATATCCATCACTAAGCCAAACATGAGAAGGAGGGAGAGGGGAAGGGATGGGGTGGGAATTGGGGAAGGGCTAAATGAGTGATGTGTGCTTGTATGCCTGTACCATCTTGTACCCCACTAAGATGTATGACTATAATTCATCAATTAAAAAGTGGAGCTGGGGTTAGGGTTAGCTCAGAGGTAGAATGGCCCTAGGTTCAATCCCCAGTACCCATCCCCAAATAATCATATATTACAAGATGACATTAGCAATTATTGGCTCAGTGTGGGATTTTTATTGCTTGGCATTAATGACAGTGTACTTGCTGACTATTATCTGAGCTCTCTTCTTCATGACCAACAGGGAGCAGGGTTTTGAGAAAGTTTGTTATGGCTATGGCTGCTGTTTGTAATTCAGAGAGCAAAGTCAAGCTATGCAGTCATGGAAACAGGCATGAGACTTATCACCCTGTCCTACCCACTTGGATCAATTGTATTCTTTTGTCTACCACAGTAGGGTCTCCTCTTAACTTTTGCTTCCCTAATTCTTCAGTTCTTTGTCTAAATAATCTCTAAGCTGTTTGAGACAGGACTCTTGTTTTCCTCCCTGTGTTGTTTTGTGAAATGCCATATGCACACACCACATTTTGTAGATAATAAAAACAGCAATGATTATAGGCTGTTGGTCGTATTTTGTTGATATTCCTGCTGATAACAATACACAAAGATTTCACTTGACATTCTATTGAGTTAACAGAAACTGTTGTGTTGATTTTTATTGCTGTTAAGAGCAGGAAGAATATTGATTTTAATCAGAAGAAACAGGGAGAGATTGCTTTGACATGTGTTTTTCACTTGATCTTTGAGAATGCCATGCAGTAATGAAAAGAATAAACAATAATCTGTGTGGGGTTCTTTCAAAAGGGCTATAAGGTTGTTTGAAAATAGTGACCCAAGGAGGGGAATTTAGCTTTGGAAATTAAATGTTTAATCTGCCTTTGCAGAACAATCTCTGTGTAGCAATTTGAGGCTTTTCGCCAGGATATTAACAAATTGTGATTTTAGTCAAACTGTGATTGAAATATATGAAAACATGGTTTAAATTATTGGTAATTTTAATATTTATATGTTTATTGGACACATATTCAAAGAACACCTACAATAGAGTCTGTGTAGTCTTACTAAGCCCTGGGGGTATAAGCAGAAAGCAAAGCAAAATTCTTTGCCCTAATATATGGTTCATTCTTATGAATGAGTATAGAAAATAAATTATTATATAATATGTTGAGTGGCAGTAAGTATTATGAGGGGTAAATGGATCAAGGTGAAGAAGAACAGAGATTAAAGAGGCATAGGAAGTGGGTGAGTAACAAGTTGTGTGGGTGCTTCTTAAAAGTGTGTTCCAAGCAGAAAGAGGAGAAAATGTCCTGAGTCAGGAGTGTGCCCAAGAGGTAGAGGAATCCTGTATGATTGGGAAAGTAAAGAACGTGAGCAAGATTGTGGGATGGTTCAGATCTTATGGGGCCTTGGAGGCCATTAGAAGACTGGCTTTCACCCAGGGTGAGATGGGAAGCTGGGAAAAGAGCAGATTTTCTTTAAAAACAGGTGAGTTTAGAGGCCATAATAGTAACAACCATAATGGTACCAGAATAAAAGTAAATACTGTAGCAGCACTGTTCAAATCCTGGCAGTGGGCAATAGAGGAGTTTGGATTCGAGGAGATGACATAAACTAGATTTTGGGCATAATTTAGAGAGAGAAGAGACAGAATTTCCTGTTGGTTTGGATATAGGATGTGAGATCAAGCAAGCAGTTATGGGTCTAAGGTTTGGGGCTTGAACAGGTAAGGAGGGGAATGCTGGCTCAAGAGGTTTGGTAAATTTACTCAGCATTTCATTTTGGGCTATGTCAAGTTTGGACCTTGGATAAGTTAGTATCTACTTCCAAGGGAGAGGTCATGGCAGGGCATGTAAATTTATGAGTAGCAGGATGAAATTGGCATTTAGAACCAATTTTAGAAGAGAGTAGGTTTAGATGAGATGTTCTGAGAGTTGAGGTCTAGAGTATTTGAAAGGTTAAAGGTTGGAGGAACTAGCCCAGAAATGGGGAGGGTGAGACTGCAAATTACAAGGAGAACTAAACGAGTGGAGTTTTAGAGGCCAAGTATTCAAGGAAGCTGCTGGGACACACGGAGTCAACAGCCCTTGCTAGGTCCTAATGATACGAGCGTGGGAACTGACAACGGTGGTTATAACTGAATATCTGTGAGTTGTTTACAGGAGACAAAGCCTTTCTTGGGTGGGTTCAGAAGCAAATAAAAAGTTAAAAAAATAGAGACAGCAGGTTTATATAACTCTATTAAAGAGTTTAGCTGTAAATAGAAAAATGGTATTTGACCAGAGGTGTTGTTAGTGAATAATTACATAGCATAGTTTAGGGGCAGGACCAGTATCAGAAATGTGACCTCCCTTGGGATGGGAAGCTAGTTAAATGGTAGAGTTCTTACCAAGCATGTACGGGGCTCTGGGTTTGATGCCCAGCACCATGAAAGTAAGGGAGAAAATGCATGAACTCTCATTTTCCGTGTAGTTAAGGGCAGTGCACAGAGATGTGGCAGGGATGAGCACCAGGCAGATGCCAGGACCGACCTTTGACTATGGGGCTTTAAAGCTATACCTGCTTCTCTTCATATGTGATCTGGAGCTGCTGGAATGCTTTGATTCCAGCCTGAGTTCCTTTAACCCGTGCCTTGAGTGCTCACAAGGCAGGGGTTCAAATCTCTGGTTGGCCAGAATTGTTTATGATAATAAGCACTAGCCCCTAGGTTCTGTGGTAATGCTGAAGATACTAAATTATCTTCTGGAAACTCAGACTAAAACAGTTTAGTCTTGACAAGGTAAGCCTTACAAAATAATAAAAGTAGGAAAGGGGACATAAGAGGCTTTTCTTAACCCATTTTCTTCTTTCTCCTCTTCCTATCCTTACTCCTCTTCTTCTCTTCTCTTTTCCCCTTCCCATTTCAACTCCTTTATCCATCATTACCCACCCCATCCTTCTTTCTTTTCATTTCATTTTTCCTTTTCTTTGGTATTTAATATAGTAGATTATTTTAGCTGTGCATGTTGGGTCATGCCTATAATCCCAGGCTGAGACAGGAAGATTGCAGATTTAAGGCCAGCCCTAGAAATTTAGTGAGAGCCTCAGCAACTTAGTGAGACCCTGTTTCAAAATTAAAAAAAATAATAATAATAAACAGGGCTTGGAGGTGTAGCTGAGGGGTACAATGCCCCTGCATTCAATCCCCAATACCATAAGAAAGCAAAGGTACAATTATTATTGTATGTTGATGGAAATATTCTAGTAGAGAGGAAAAACCATTGAAAATATATGATAAGTGGTCACTAAAGTTATTTTAGTTGAGAAGGTGAGAGGATTAGGAACAGCATGAGTGGAGAACTTGGCTTCCCAGAGAATAATGGCAGTCCATTCACACTGAAGGGAAGAAGGGAGGATTTGTAAGCACAGATGTGTGTATGCTATCAATTGAGATTGTGAACACTTATTTTTTAGAACTGTTTCTAATTTCTCTGTGAAATGTGAGCCTGTATTGAGAGCAAGGAGAGAGAAACCAGTGTTGCAGTGGTTATAGCAATAGGTGGTTACATCCCTATTTTTTCAAGAAAACATATTTTCTTAACAATATGCCCTTAAAAAAACAACTTTCCCTCTCTTACTGAGGATTTAATTTTGTGGATTTCTGGTGCACAGACTTAGTTAAATCCATTTAGCTTTTGGTTAAATGTTTATTTCTATCATCAACCTTTCAGAGGAAATAAAATCTCATTTTTATGGTGTTTTGTAATTTGAGCCATGTTAGATGATTCTGTCAACGTAACAGAGAAATATGAAAAAAGCACATGTGGCTATAGCAAATGTGTGTAGAGGAATCTGTATTTATTAAGCAGAGAAGTATGTTTAAAATTCACTAACCTTCACATGGCTCACAGCAGGCAAAAGCATGACATTTGAAATTGTGTCTTCATCACATTCCGAGGGCATGGAATGATTGACACCTCCTAACCTACTTATAACTGTGGGACTGAACCAGTTATTCACATCAGTTCATTTTTTCACATTTGGAGCTTAGGTAACTGGATTAAATTATAGCAGAATAAATAAATCCTGCCATATTTATGATTCTTTGGATGGACTAATAGATTGGTAATTCTAGAAAAATTCATGTATTGTTTTACAATGTTATTATTATCTCCTACTCTTGAAAAGGAAGAAGAAATGTTTATTTTAAAATAAAGCAACTTATAATAACCAGAGTCCATGTTCCTTGGTTTTCTAAGCTTTAATATAGTCAAGTGAAGGTTGCATTAATTGACTTTTATAGACCAAATTATAACATTTTGTGATTTCTAGAAGTAGTTTTGGTGTGGGAGCCATCTATAGTTGCATTATTAACCTAGATGATACTGTATACTAATTTTCTAATACATGTCTATGATTGTTTTATGTGAGATGACATTTCCTTAGTTCCTTAAGAGATAATTAGGTCTTTTATGCACTTTGAAACACTGATCTAATTCAAATGTAGATTTTATGCAGTTACATATATTTGCCTGCTTTAGTGATACTTAACATGAAGATGTCCCATTTTCTCCCTAGCTTCTACATATTAGGGGCAGTGTCCAATTTCTTATTTTTTGTGATCGACTAATCTCACTTAGCATAATGTCTTCCAGTTCCATCTATTTCCCTGTAAATGATGTAACTGTGTTTTTCTTTATGGCTGAGTAAAATTTTCTTTATGGCTGAGTAAAAAAATTGTGTACATAGTCATAGTTTTGTAATCCATTCATCTGTTGATGGACATCTTGGCTGGTTCCACAGTTTGGCAATTGTGAATTGTGCAGCTATGAACATAGATACACATTAGTTTGGTAGTTTGGTTTCCATTCTTTTGGATAGATACCCAGAAGTGGTATTGCTGGATCATATGGTAAGTTCATTTCCATTCTTCTGAGGATCCTCCATACTGTTTTCCAAAGTGGTTGCACTAATTTGCAATTCCACCAACAATGTATTAGAATTTCCACTTGAATTCTATTGTCTCAAAAGCAGCATTCTTACAAAAGCAAGAAAACACCATAACTTGAAGAAGCTAACAGGACTTTCTTTAGCATGGAGTACCTTAATTCTGAGTTTCTCATTTTTTTTCTCTTATTTTGGGGTAGGTCTGGGAATGGAACTCAGGGGCATTTGATCTCCGAGCTACACTCCCTGCCCTATTTTTTATTCTTTATTTTGATACAGGGTCTCACTAAGTTGCAGAGAGCCTCACTAACTAGCTGAGGCTGTCTGCAAACCGCGATCCTCTGGTCTCAGCCTCCCAAATGCTGGGATTACAAGTGTGTGCCACCAGGCACGCCTTTGAATTTTATTTATCTTTGTGCCTTTTCCCTCATTCATATCCCACCTATTCTTACTTCCCTACATTTTATTTTTTTCTTTTAGTGGATTTTTAGCATCTTATTTTAAAAACAGCCTCATTCTAACCAACAATATCCATGAAATAATAATTTTAATAAACTTGTCATATTCATTCATCATTCATCTTAATAAATATAATACTAGTAAATAAAAGGGTATATTTATATATCAAAAAATTTATCTTAAAGACCACTAATGACGCAGGAGGGGTGGAACATGTCTGTAATCCCAGTACTTGGGAGGCTGAGACAGGAGGAATGCAGATTCAAAGCTAGCTTCAACAACTTAGTAAAACCTTGGTTCCAAATAAAAAGTGAAAAGGGGTGGAAGAGCCTCTCAGAGGCAGAATGACCCTGGATTCAACCCCCATGAGGAGGCAGAAAGAAGTAGGCAGATAGGGCCAGAGGGCCATGGTGGAAAAACTTCATTTCCTTAGAGGCAATAGATGATAACTAATTTCCAAAATTCCTGAAAAAACCAGACCTCTTAAATGTCAAGGGGTAATGAGATCAAAAGCCTCCTGAGAGTGAACAGAGTTTCACAAAACTCCAATTGTTCCTGCTAGTAAACAATCAGGAGATTCCTGGGAGAGACCTGGAAATAGTGTCTGGGACCCCAACCAAGAAAAGGAGACTCAGAGAAGGACACCCTTTAAGTCCCAGGAAACTGCCTCTGAGATCTCAACTGGGAAAGAGACTCAAAGAAGTATATAAATCTTATAGACCAGCCACTCTAAATGGTTACCCACTCATGGAAGCCTTCCCTTTTGGGAGCTTCTTTTTTAAATCTCTCACAGGTTGCTTTGGCTTTGAGGAAGCAGTGTGTATTTGATAGTACTCGGCCTGGGCCACTCCTAGGTAGTGACAAGAAGACACCTGCTGGACATTGAGGCTGATTGAGACTCTTAAGAATGGCCTGCACATCTTTTCAGTAGACTGTGTGGACTTTGGAGGAAAATTTGCAATTGATGGTGCGTGGCTTGGCTACTCCTAGGGAGTGTCCAGAAGGCAAGTGCTGGACTCCAGGGTCCCAACTGCCTGCAAGAGTGTTCTTCCTCTTTTTCCTTTCCTTGTTCTGTTTACAATAAACTCTCCACTTGTAGACAAGAACTCCAGTATGGAAAACATTCATTTCTCATAGCAAAACAAAGCACACAAAGTAAAACAAACAAACAAACAATAAAAAGCAGTCTTGCTGTATGCACACACTTTTTAAAGACTGTGTTAACCTCCCTTCCCAGTTTACCTGCTCTGGCCCAGCTCTGCCTCAGGATGAGCTCATGTGTCACTTTAATGTGTGTAGTGAGTCATGGTGTTGGCCCTGGATTCAGATGTGTGGGTCCAAATCCCAACCTGACACTCCCTAATTCTGTGACATTGGATCATCATTGGCATCACTAAACTAATATGACACTCTCCTATTGTGAAACTGAGGAAAACAAAGGAAAGTGGAATAAATTTAGGATACTCTCTTACGGTTATTTAAATACAAGGCAAGTATTGCGATCATTTAAGTTTAACTTCTCTGGGTCTCCAAAATTACTTGACTTTAGAGCCTAGTTGGATGTAAAGTTGACCCAGAGGATGTCTTTTCCTGCCACTTCAGTCAACATCTGCAGGCTTGGTTAACACAGCTCTGAGTGGAACAGAGGCAGAGGAATGTGAAGCCAAGCTTAGCTTCAACAGCTGCCTTTCCCTCTGCCATCCCAGTGGCTTTAACAAAACCACAGATAACTGAATATTTATTTCAGCCTCTAGTATTAGACAATGCAAGAAGAGTTGTAGAAATTGGCTCTCTCACCCAGTCTTGCTCTTTCCTAAATCTCTTGTGCCCACATATGATTTCCCTGTATCCTCTATTGTGTTTTCTTGGCAGTTTTTGTAGGTTGAATTGTCCCCTTTCTTTATTCTTTTGTTTTCAAAATGCTAGTTTTTTTTTCCGTTTATTCTTTCTGTGAAAATCCCCTGTGCAAAGGAACTGAAGAAAGAGATGGGGAGAAAGGAAGGAGAAAAAATTAAGAGATGCTCAGAAGTCTGTACTTCTGTAAGTCTGACATTCAACTGAAGCATTGGCTTTCTCATTATATGTAAATGACTTGTCTGTATTTCTTAGATAGTAAGTCCCTTGGGCAGAAAGCATTCCTCTGTTTCCTGGTGCTGTGCCAAGTACAGTGTGAGCATTGCAGAAGCAGGGATACTATGTTTTTATATTCGCACTTAAAGATTCTCTTTGCAATGTGAAACAGGCAATAAGGAGAATGCCATTCTTTTTCCTCCAGATCTATTTCAGTCATAAGTATTGACTAGAAAAAGGGCTGACTGCATAATTATTGTTTCCATATCAATAAAAGAGAAAGGTGGGCATGATTTTCTTTTCAAATGTTCCCTTTTATCTAAAGTTAATTAAAGAATAAAGATTTTTTTTCTTAGTAGCTAGTTAATGTATTTATATATCCAAGACTTTCATCTTACAACTTTACGGACTTTTAACCCATGTGAACCTGACATTTAAGATGAAATAGTGGTATGACAGGGTAGCTAAAAAGCCAAAGGTGTACTATGTTTTTTAGATACTAGCTTGCTAGTTTTATTTCTTAGGAGCCCTTCAGAAATAGTAGATCTTTTGCTCTGAATACAATATTTTGTATTAACAAAACTAATTAGGCTATTTGTCATTTCTATTTGAATGAAAGTTTATATCTTTTGGCATGAAATATGAATTATGGATCAGACAAAGTTTGCTAGAGAATATAAGTTATGTCTTTAAAGAAATATGCAGTTTAGTTTGGTAAATAAATTCTTAGTGATTTTAGTTAAAATCAATCAATTCTATGAAAATAATGATTATTTGATTGTAAAAGAACCAGATTACAGTCCTCTTTACATTGCTTCATTACTTCATAATTTCTACCAAAAGTGTATCAAACACAACTTTCTTTTTATGTTGTCATAGAAAAATTTAGTAACAATTGTTATTTAAAACAATTAACCTCTCTTGAATAGCAGAAAAAATTTAATTATATGTTTCCAGAAGAACCATAATCTAATTTTGTAAAATAAAATTGAAGCAAACAAGTACACTTTCAGAGTTGCTGCAAAAAGTAAAAAATAAAAACATTCTCAAAAAAGAATATGTGGGTAATGTAATAGATGTGGGTGGCAGAAACACATTGCCAAAGGTTTCCAAATGTTTGAATTCCAAGGAGTAAAGTAAATTTGGGGGAGGAGGAAGAGTTTTTTTTTTTTAAATTTTTATCTACATTCAGTTTTTCCCTTTTAAAAATAAATGTACTTATCTGAAATCTTTATTCTGATTAATACTGACTTACTCTATAGAGCCAGAAAACCTAGACTGGGAGGGCCTTGGTCAGTCTGAGATGCACCCTGGAACAAGATTGTTTGGACCAAACTGTGTTGAACCAAACCTGACTAAGGCTGGGGTATGAGCTATGCCTGAAATTTATTTGTAACAGAGCTGAAAAGATACTTCTTTTCTGACCAGATTATCAATTAAGGTCTATAAAGATCTGAATTTTCAGGTGTCAACGGTGGTTGAGAAAAAGAGAGGTCATCAAAACTGAGCGAGAACCAGAGATTAGGCACTCAGAGAGCCCTGGGTTAGCAGATCAGAAAGTGGCTCATTTCAGAAGCATTTTGTGGCCCTAGAGCCTCAGAGTAGTTAATTAGGGTTTCTAACTCAATGTCAAAATGCTGTTATGCTTAGTATTTCCCCAACAGACATGCAAACAAGCCTCAATATATCAAGGGAGTAAGTACCGTTTATTTCAAATGGGTGTCAAGACCAAGTTATACTCACTTGGAGGGAGAAACAAAGTCAGAAGAAGAGCTTCAGAAGAAACACTAAGTGAGACCACTTTGTAGAAGAGGACACTAGAGAAATCTTGAACTATTTACTGCTTCCAATAGCTCTCTGCGTCAGTCTTGAGACTGGGTTGGCTTAAACATCTCTATTCTATAATGTTGTAGTTCTGGTGTTCGACTGCATAGTAGGATAACTGTAGGCAACAATAGTGTATGGAGTATACACACACACACACACACACACACACACACACACACACGTATTCTACAAGAATAGATTTTGAATGTTTTACCACAAAGAAATGATAAATGTTTGAGTCGGTAGATATGCTAACCTTTACTTGGACATTATAACAGTGTATACGTGTATCAAAACATCATGTGACACCATAAAATATATACAATTTTTATGTCAAGTAAAAATTTAAAATAGTAAAAAGCACTGAAAACATTAATTTTTCAGGATTAAAATCATTTTCATACCATGCAATATTAGCTAGTGGCTTTAAAATCAGCCATGAAGATGATCTTCTTGCCCCTTCTAATACACAATGGGAGAAGAAAATATCAGCTTTTTGACACTTTTGGATATGATGAGTGCACTGATTTGTGGTGATGAGTTATTTTAGATTTGCAACTGATGGGTCTTTCCGCAGGGAAACCAGAAGGGTTGCCAATTATATTTCAGCTTTTCCTCCAAGTCATTTTGTAAGATTAGCTCTCTCACAGCTGAAATGACAAAATTAATGAGAGTATATAATAATGTTTAGATATAATAAATGATGCCAAATGGAATTTCTGTCATCCAGTGAAGTGGATCTGCAGCTGACCATTATTCCCTACTGAAAACTTTGAAAGTACAAATATAGTCATAATAAAGTCCCTTCCTAAGAAGTAAGAAAATCTTGGCTTATATATTTTTTTTAGGTTAGAGTCAATAATGTGTTGGCTTAGCAAGAGTGTGGAGTGAAACACAGCTTCTGTGTTCTCTCCTCTTGGCTTGGCTGCTTGTTGGAAAAGTTCAGTGGTGAGTTTAATTTCTTTAAGCAATATGGATAGGACTTCTAATATGTGGAAGGCACAATGGGGAACACAAAAACAATTAAGTAGCCAGTTGTAGTGGTGCATGCCTGTAATCCCAGTACGTGGGAGGCTGAGACAGAAGGAGAGCAGGTTTTTGGCCAGCTTCAGCAACTTAGTAAGACCCTGTTTAAAAATTAAAAAATAAAAGGGTGTGGCGTATATCTTGGAGGTAGAATGTCCCTGGGTTCAATACCTAGTATCAAAAGGAAAAAAGAAAAAGATTAAGGCATTGTACCTTGGTCAAAGAATTTTGTATCTCTTAGAGGAATTAAATCCTAAAATGAATATTAATATATAAGGGTTGTGATAAATCAAATTATTGAGAATAAGACTGGATATCCAGGAGGTTATAACAGTGATGGAAAGATGGACAGAGAAGAAAATATACCTTTCTAAAAATTTAGTGGTTGCTACTTCTTATAAATAATTTACTAGATATAGAATGTTGGTGTCTTGGTGTGGAGGTCATCAATTCTTTAAAAATAAGGGGAGAATACTTTAGTTACATTTCAGAACATTGATTAGACAATATTCCCTAGTTGGCAAAGACACTGTGTATTGAAAATTACATACGGAGACTTCATGTGCCTCTTTCTTCTTGCTCAGGGCAGCTGACATGGTGAGCAGATCCAGGCTGCACTGTTAGGGTGGTCCTAGTCAGATTACATTATATTCATTCTCTCTGCTTCTTCTTTGCTGAAGGGATCCATTTGAATTTCTTGGAGGAAAGTTGCCCATCTCTTTTTTGCTCTATGATATTCCAGTCAGGTCTAGGCTTAAAGCTTTGGCCATGCTCTATTTGGGCAAACTTGACATCAGTGTTAGGCACAAATCCTTCTTGTTTTGCCTGCTCCAGTAATTGAGAATGTGTGTTGAATAGGGCTTTCACTGCTATACAGTGATACCATCCTAGGCCTGGGTCTGGGAGTTGAGGGGAAAACCTAGACCTTGGGTGTTTTCTAATACCAGGTATACTTTTCTGTGGTTGCGTGGAGACTTTTATTTGAAAATCAATGTGATGTATATCAAGATGGAGTTTTCTTTTTTGGGAGATGAGGGGTGTATATAATTTGGGGACCTCAAAATGTACACAGAGAACTGGCTATGAGAAGCTATATGAGGAGGAGTAAGAAGGTACGCCTGGAAAGGCTATGCAATTTCAAGGATTATTATTCTTGGATATTATGACATTTTAAAGTACAAAGCATTATACAGTTGTAGATTATTAAGTAATTAAGTTTGAATTTATTAACAACTTCAAATGCTTAATCAATGAATTTGACAGTAGCAATACAGGGGTTAGTTATAGACACACTTTACTGATTATCCCTTGGCAAATTTGCCCTCATTGCTGCAATCCTCATTTCATTCTGTAAAATGGGAGTGCTATGCTTTGTACTCCAAAGTGTATTGTGAGATTGAAGATCAACACAGCATATCAAGTACCTACCATGTAGTTCCTGGCACTACGTGGAGGGATTTCAATAAAATGTTACTACTTTTAGAAATTTCTTGGCACTTGGTACATTTTCAATGAATAACTGTTCTCCCAAAACTTTGAATTATTCTGTAAATAGTTATAGACCTAGATCTGGCAAAAATGTGCTATTTCAGTAGTAAAACTCTCTCTCACTTTTATTATAACACATATTATCATTCTTGGTGAGGTTTTGAGTGCATCAGTCTAGTTGAAAGTTGAGCTGGAGTTGGGCTTTTGGCTATCGTTATTGTTGCTTTAGTGGTTACCAGCATCCCACAGAATGTAGTTACTCCAGGAGTGGGCTGTTCACTGTGAGTCTGAGGGGCCAAGGGGTGTTCTCCACATTCCACCCTACGCTTGCTTTTCAGCAGGGCCTGAATTCCTGTGCCATGGTGAATGGCCCATGATCTCACTTGTCCCTGCCAATCTCCACCTTAGGCAGGCCCTCTAAGCCTGGCTCTCAGACTGGGGCTTTCTTATCACCCCTACCTGCTTTTTATAAAAGGAAGGTCTTGGCTGAAGAGATTTTTTTTTGTCTTTTCTCTGTTAGTAGTCTTACCTTGGTTGGTGCAGGATCTTGGGACCAGAGAAAATCCTATTCCTTTTCTAGAGTCCAGTGCATCTTTCTTCTACTTCCCTGTCAGAAGCAGTGGGGGTTTGCTTGCTCTTTGGTGGGGAAGACTTCCTGATTCTCTTCAGCATCTTAAGGCTTTTTCTTAAAGGGTGTGGGGGAGCGGGCAGGATTTCATACATGTCTATACGGGACCAATGATTTCTACCTGCACGCCTGTGCTACCAAGGGCGTGCTCTCTGCTCCCTACCTTTCCCCAGTAGTGTTTGTGTTATTCCAAACTTAATTTATTGCAGTTATCCTAAACTGTCATGTTAGTCTTTAAAATCTTATCTGTGTACTGTCCTCTCTTTACCTGCTGTTACAATAGTCACTTCTCCTCCAGGCTCTGCCAAAGGTGACAGTTTGTGCATCCTGTTTCCCTGCAGGGGGCTTGCTACTATTTACAAGTCACCTCATTTGGTTGCCTATGGCTTCATTTTCCTGGCAGACTCACAAAATGTTTTGATGCTGTGAATTGTTCAGTTTTGCTTTATTACTGTTGTTGCTGATGGAAACAATGGCTTAAGCAATGTTATCTTGTAGCTTTCTGCATTGAAAGTAATTTCAATGACTGGGATCTTTGGCATTTAGATATTATGTAAATGATCTAAGTTTCCATAACCAGAAAGTGGTGTAGAAGTCCCAAACTCATTTCCCTTCTTTCTATTATATTGAATTATTAAGTTTCTTAAAGACTTGGAATAATGTTAGTAAGTTATATTTATACAGCGCTTTTCCAGTTAGGAACACTTTAGTTTTTACACTTAGTAGCTAATTGAGTCTTTGTAGTCTTGTGATTTACACATTATTAAGGTCCTCAGTTTACAGGTGGGAAACATGACAATTTAATAACTCAAGGGGGTGAGTAATGAAGATGTAACTCAAGCCTGCTTCCAAGCACAGCTTTTTAACATTCCATACTTAGATATTTTAAAAATATATAGTATTGTGGATTACTTAAATATTGAGTTTATTGCCTAAAAGATAAAAATTTAATTAGGAGAAAAGTTTAGTTCTTAAAATGAAAGGCTAATTAGTGAGAAATGGCATTTAATAAAAAGTTTATTAATCCTAGAGCTACTTATAGCTGTTGATATAATTCCTTTCTTTAGATAAAAGCATAATGGATGATCTTTGGAACTGTACTATTATTTTAGAGGATAAAAAAGACAGAAGAGTCTACTGTTCTTGTAATGAGCTATAACTACTTAAGAAATAATGTCAACATATCTCTTCTAGCATTTGTCTATCAGTGGGAGACCATTATGTGAGCACAAATTAGTATTTTATTAATATTATCATTACACATGTCACTTTAATAACCCATGTACAATTATACATTATAAAAAAGCACATAGAATTTGTCTTAAAGACCAAAAAAATTATTTTTAAACCTATACTTATTTTATACACTAAGATATAAAGGATTTAAAGTTGAGGCAAGTGTTGGCTCACTTATACAAACATTAGATAACACAAATTTGTGTGGGATATTCTTCCTAATGCAAGTTTTAAAGTGAATTGCACTGTATTCATACAATTGGTCCAAAGACACGTGAAGAGAAATGGTAAAGTATTGAGTAAATAAGATGGAAAAATTGACCTTCAAATACACTATTATCTCAAAATTTGGGGAAAGATCCTAGAAATAATTAGGGACTAAAAAATGTAGTAAGAATTAAAGAAAAACCAATCCAGTTTGTCTCAAAATACATTCTCACATATCTAAGTTTTTGCCATTGAATTACAATTACAGGTTAAGCACCTTGATTCTGAATGGATCATGGACATTTTACCTTTTATCTAGAAGAGAGGAAAAAAAGAGGCAGGCTACTTAGTTCTTAATTTGCAGAAATGATGTCGCTGAGAGGGGATCATGGTCAGATGAGTTTGAACAGGGACTAGGTGAGAAGGTGCAGAGCATATGACTCTAAGAGAAGGTGATTTTTGAAAAATATTTTATTGGTGCATTGTAGTAATACATCTTAATGGGGTACAAGATGGTAGAGGTATACATGCACACATCACTCATTTAGCCATTTCTCCATTCCCTCTCCCCTCCCTTCATCTCATGTTTGGCTTAGTGAGACTTTGATATGTTTGTGAATGTACATCAATTACATTAGGGAATTTCCCTCTTCCCCCTCCCATCCTCCTCCGTTAGGTCATCTTATTCGCTCACCTATGGCTCCTCCATCTTTGTATAGAGTTCCTCCGTATGATTCTTTTTCTCCCTAGCTTCTACATATTAGGGCAACACTAAGAAAACAACTAACCCAGTAAAAAACGGGCAAGTGAACTAAATAGACATTTCACAAAAGAAGAAATTCAAAGGGAAGGTGATCTTGATAAGCATGAAGACATTGGACGTTTGAGAGATGAGAAGAACTAAGGAATAGAAGATTTTAATGCTTCCAAAGTTTTTCCCAGAGACTTAGAGAACGTATTTATTATCATGATAGTATCTAGTCCTAGTGAAAACAAATCAATGAGGACACATTATTTACCAAGTAACCCCACGTCCACAAAACTATTCTGGAATCAGTGGGACACAAAAAGAATACTTTTTTTTTCATTTGAGTCATCTGTACATTGGGGGATTTATTGGTGCAGAAAATAAAAAGATAAGCAATAGCAAAACTAAATGCCCCCAAAAAAGGAATTGAGAACCACACTGCGTGTCACAGAAAAGTGTGGTTTGCAATTCATAGAATCAGGTAATTGGGACCAAATTACAACAAGGCAGTAGGGTTTGAGATGGTTCCTGAGGGCTGGGAAAGGTTTGTATGGGCAGAATAGGATGGGTGGCACCTTCCAAAGGACTAGGAACAAGGAAAATACTAGAGGAGTATTACTAGGTACATTTTCTGGAGCAGATGACTGCCCAGGAGGAAAGGTGGGAGACCACCAAGGAGGTTTAGGGTACAGTCAGACTATGGTGTCTACTGCTCCGTGCTTCTCTTTCTCTATTCTATGAATGTTGATGTTGCCTTGATCTCTAGATTTGAACTCCTTATCGATTCAGCATAACCTCCCTACAGACTAATATTTCCCATGACCTCAGCTATATGAAGGATTTTTTTTTTGTGTGGTACTGGGGTTTATGGAAACCCTTCTACCTCCGGGCTAAACTCCCAGACCTATTTTTTATACTTTTTTATTTGGAAACAAGGTCTCTTAAGCCAGCGCTCGCGGCTGGCTTTGAACCTGCGTGATCCTCCTGTCTCCGCCTCCCAAGCACAGGGATTACAAGCGTGCGCCACCACGCCCGGCTATATAAAGGATTTTTATTGGCAATGTTCAAGCTTATCTCTTCCCATGTTATTTCTGCATTGCCCACACCCTGCACTAGTATATCCAACTGATTATCATGTTCTCTGCTTGAATATCTCACAACCTTTTAAAAGCAAGCTAATTCAATCTGATCTCATAATCTCTCTCAATTCCTTCTCCTAACTCCTCCTATAATTGTGTTTTCTCTACTTTATTACCTGTATGACTTTAGGTAAGTTTCTTAAGCTCTTTGTACCTTGGTGGCTACATTTGGGGGGGGGGAGGATAAAGATGTTATTTTCAGGAGTAACTGTGAGAACAACAACAAAAAAGTCAGTTGATGTAAAGTTCTGAGAATGATGCCTAGCATATCAAGTCTCCAACAAATATTTTATTTTCAGCCATCTAATCCAGTATGTCTCATTACCTTTCCCCCAATATTTATTTGGTCATGAAGTACTACCAAATATATGCCTCTTCAGGCTGGATGTGGTGGCATGTGCCTAAAATCCCAGTACTTGGGAGGCTGAGACAGGAGGATTGCAGGTTAAAGACCAGTCTCAGTAGTTTAGCATGACTCCCAGCAACCTAGGGAGACCCTGTTTGAACACAAAAAAAAAATTAAAAAGGGCTGGGTGTATATCTCAGAGGTGTAATGCTCCTGGGTCCAACCCCCAGTATATTTGTATGTATGTATATGCCTCTACATTACCTTCTTTCAGGGCTGCTTGGCCTATTATTAGTTCAGATGTATATCACTTTTCAACTGTGTAGTGATACTTGTAATAAACTGATAAATACTCTCCCTATCTCTAGTTTCACTTTTCTCCCTTCTGACTTCCAAACTTATACCATATGAGCTTTTGAAATCGCAGTGAACAAAATTCTTCCTGGAAAATGAATTGCACTCATAATGAGACCCCAGTTCTTTTGACCAGCACAATGAGACCCCGCTGCCTTCCTGTCTGTTCCGATCTTCTCAATGACTCCTGGTGCTTTGCATGTGGCAGGTATTCCTTGTTCTCTATATTCTTGGAAATGAAATTCCTTCCAAAGTCCATTTTCCAACCCCTTTCTTCTTCTATCCAGTTTTTCTTTCTTCAGTCTGATTGGTACCTACACTTTGTCTTCCTGACTTTGTTCCTTTTGAACCTAGTCTGAATTAGGTGATGTTCCCAGAAACCAACAGGAAACAGATGGCACACCCAAAGTGAGAAATTTGAGGAGTGCTTAATGTGGGGATTATTTACAAATGTGTAGATAAGATTAAGAGGAACTCATAGAGGTAAAGTAAAACCCCTGGGCTAGTAGCACCTGGGAACATTATCTCCCCATAGACCTGATGGAACAGGAGGAAGTAGTGCCTTCTGTCTACCCTGGAGAGGACCACCTAACAGATGTGGTTCACTGAGCAACCTGAAAGCTGGTCTTCAAGGAGGACCCCAGTGTCCTTGTGCCATCTGCTTTCTTCCAGTGTCTGAACCCAGTCTGGAAACAGAAAGGAAGGCTGCTGGAGTAGCCAGAAGGCCTGCTTCCCGGGAGAACTTAGCACTGTGGGGAAGAATAGGAAGGGGATCATGAAGGACAATTGATAAACATTCAGCACAGATGCTCTCTTCTACAGGAACCAGTCCCCAGAGCATCCCTTTGCTCTGAGGCTTAATACACTGTATGGATACATATCCACCTTGCCAAATTGAGAAGTCCTTGATCCCAGGGACTAACTTTATGTTTTCCTAGCATTTTGCCAGGAACTCCATATTTTAACAGATGTTTAAACAAATGTGTGAATGAATAAATGGCGATGTCAGGGTGAGGTCTGTGCCCTATAAAACATGATGAATCATTACTGTTTGAAGTTAATTATCTAATTTACCTTTTAACACCCTAGATTTATGTTGCTTTTCAGTGTTTTTCTGTTAAGACATCATGTCTATTTCTCTTTTGTGTGGTATGGAAATGAGCACAAGTGTGCACATGTGTTGTTTACTTCATAATTTTTAAAAATGATGATGGGTCAGACAAATACCAGACAATTCACAAGCTTTAGATAAATATGAGAAAACAATTTCTCTAAGAAAATGATCTCCACTTAGTCATTTATTCACTTGATTTAACCCCATGCTGCTATTAGTTATGCAGAGAAAATAGTGTTTTAATGACTCTCCAGAAAATGTTCACCACAGGAAGAAATACTGTCTGACTAGAATAGGCTAAGAGAATATTTATCTCTTTGTGCATTTTGTGGATCTTAACACCATCATACCTATGCACTCTGAGAAAGACATTGCAGTAGAACAGCTGCTAACAGATGTATGTATAATTCACCTGGGAATTAAGAATTCATAAGGAGCAAAGTCCTTTTGGACATATTAACTAGTCTAAATATAAAATAGAAATTACATGATCTACCCCTTATATTAATCAGCATGGTGATAGTTGCAATTAGAAAAGAATATGAAGAGTTAGTAATGTAATTCTGAATCTTGGTTGTTCTTTTAATGACGCACTCTCATCAAAAATGTTGCTCACTGGTTATGATAATTATGATCAAGCCAAATTATTTTGTAACAAGGAAACCAAATTTTTCAGAGTTTAAAGGAGACATAAAAATCCTTTAAAACTGAGGGAACTGATTTTCAAATGAATAAAAACAATGAGGCTGAGTGGGGTGATGTATACCTGTAATTCTAGTACCTGCAGGCCGAGAGTGCCAAATCAGGGTCTGCTCACAAGATAACAATTCAAATTAAAGATTGAAATTGGTCAAAAGACATTGGTCCTCTAAGACCCAATTATAACCAATCATAAAAGCATATGGGAAACCTCAATAAGGTTTGAAAGCCTACCTTCCAAGAGCTTTGGTGATTATTCTCTTTTGGGGCCCTCCCCCCACTCTGAGTGTGCGGAGCTGTTTTTGTCTTCTTTCTTTGACTTAAACCTTCATATTTATATACCCTTCAGAAGTCCTTGGACTTTATTTGTTGAAATCCACTGGACAAGAACCCTAAAGAGGAAACACCTGTATCACCAAGTCCTGGGATTCCAGGTGTGAGCCACCATGCTTGGCTCCTTCCTTTTTAAGGGTGGGTAATACCCTGTTGTGTGCAAACATCACATTTTGTTTATCTAATCATTTGTTAATGGATATTTGAGATGATCCTAGCCTTTACAACCATTACTGCATCTAATTATAGAATATTTTCATGATCCCATAATGAAACTCATGTTCATTAGCCATCAATTCCATGTGGCTCTCCTCTCCCCAACTCTTGAACCACCAGCCTACTAGTCTATTTTGTTAATTTTCTTTTAAGCCATAGTATTCTCTCTCTCTCTCTCTCTCTCTCTCTCTCTCTCTCTCTCTCTCTCTCTCTCTCTCTCGGTGAGCTTCCCCCTGCACCCTGGATTTTACCAACCTCCCTATGTGATGTGGAGATTGGCAATGATAATTTCTTATACATATATAGTTTCAATGGAAAGATTTCCTTTATCAAGTTTCCCTCCCCCTCCTCTTTCCCCTAGACCCCCTTCATCACTCCAGTGGAGTTTCTCCTCTTTTGTCTAGAGTCCCACTGGTATCCCAATTTCTCCCTAGACTCCACATATGAGAGAAAACATATGATCCTTCACTTTCTCTAATTGGCTAATCTCACTTAACATAATGTTGCTCACTTCCACCCATTTTCCTAAAAAATGTTCTTTATTAGAAAGTTAGCTTTAGACAAAGGTGACAAAAACATAATACTGGAGAATAGACAACCTTTTAAACAAAATGGTGCAAGGGAAATTGGCTATCCATATGCAGAATAATAAAATAAGATGCCTATCACTCATCCCTCTCCAACATATAGGTACTGAAGGAGACTTCCTCAATAAGACTCCCAAAGCTCAGAAAATAAAGCTAAAAAGCAATAAATAGGATAATATCAAATTACAAAGCTCCTATGAAGCAAAGAAAATGAGTATGAAGAGATAATCTACAGAATGTGAGGAATTTTTGACAGATACTCCTTGGATAGAGGACTAATATTTGGAACATATAAATAACTCAAACATGTAACACTAAAAGAAAATGGGAAATACACACAATGGATCTCTACTTTAGCAATAAAGAAGAACAAAATTATGTCATTTGCAAGAAAATGGAAGAACCTGGAGAACATTATGTTAAGTGAGATTAGCCATAGCTCACTTAGGGGTCATATATTTTTTTTTTATTATGCACAAGCTAGGGAGTAACTGGGATGGATACAAGAGAGACTCCAGATAATGGAGGAGAAACCTCAGTGAAGCTATGGAGAAGGCCTAAGAGGAGGGGAAGAGGAAGACTGAGGTTCATTAATGAAAATACTACCATTAACTGTGTGTATATATGTGAATATACCAATGTCAATCTCAGTACTCTATATTGGGAAGTGGGGAGGTGGACGGGGCCCACCATGTACTGTGTGCATGTATGTCATTGTCAACATGATTTACATTATGATGGAAGACAATATTGTACCAACAAAAGCACATAAAAATAAAAAACAAGGGGAAATTGAACTGAACAGGCACTTCTCAAAAAAACAAAACAAAAACAAATGACCAACAAAATATAAAAAAATATTCAACACCATTGGCAGTTAATGAAATGTAAATTAAAACTACAGGGAGATTCCATCTGACACTGATTAAAATTTTAATCATCAATACAAAGAATAATACATTCTGGAAAGGCTGTGGGGAAATAGAAACTCTTATGCACTGTTAGATTGTAAATTAGTATAATCACAATCAGAATGGGGTCTTCTCAAAAGAATAGGAATGGAATAACCATAAAACACAGATATACCTCTCTTCTGTATCTTTCAAAAGAATTAGTCAGAATACTATAATGATCCACTCTGATAGAGGACAAATATCCAGAATATAAAAAGAGCTCAAAAGACTCTACACTACACTAGCAGAACAAATAACCCAACCAAGAAATGGGCAGCTGGATTGAATAGACACTTCACAAAAGAAGAGATACAAATGGCCAAAAGATACCTGAAAAAATTTTCAACATCATTAGCCATTAGGGAGATGCAAATCAAAACTATGCTGAGATTCCATCTAACCCCAATCAGAGTGGCAAGCATAAAAAAGTCAAATAACAACAAATGCTGGCAAAGATGTGGGGAAAGAGAAACTCCTTTACACTATTGGTGGGAGTGTAAACTAGTTCAGCCACTATGGAGATCTTTGTGGAGATTCCTTAGAGAACTGGGAATGGATCCGCCATATGATCCCACTATATCACTCCTGGGTATCTTTCCAAAGGGGTGGAAATCAAAGAACTACAGTAACATATGCATAGCCATATTATGCATGCTATCATAACTATGATAGCAGCACAATTTGTAATAGTCAAAATATGGAAATAGCCAAAATAGCCAACTTAGGTCTCAATCATCAGATGAATGGATTGCAAAATTATGGGAAATACACACAATGGAATTCTACTCAGCTATAAAGAAGAACAAAATCATGTCATTCGCAAGAAGATGGAAAGACCCGGAGAACATTATGTTAAGTGAGATCAGACAAGCACAGAAAGAGAAGGGACATATGTTTTCTCTAATATGCCCAAACTAGGGACTATTAGGAACACCAGAAGGCCCCAGATAATGGAGGGGAAACCTCAGCAAAGCTGGAATGGAAGAGTAGGGGAGTTAGAAGGCTGAGGTTGATTAATGGAGGAGCTATATGTGTAAAAGTATGAATGTAGCATGGTTAACCTGGACACTCATTTTTGGGAGGGGGGAAAGGGAAGTGGGAGGTGCAAGAGGGCACCAAGCACAGTCTGAATGTATGCCATTTTCAATATGATCCAAAGAAAAATGAAAAAGAATACTATAGTTAAACATGCATACTCATATTTATAGCAGCACAATTCACCATAGCCAAGTTATGGAACCAATATAGGTGTTTATCAAAACATGAATGGATAAAGAAAATGTATCTATACACAGTGGAGTTTTATTAGCCATAAGAAGAACAAAATTATGTCATTTTCAGCAAAATATAGAATATTCTAATGGAGATCAGCCCATTTCAGAAAGCCAAGGGTTATATGTTTTCCCTCCATATGTGGAAACAAGAGAGAAAATAGGAAACATAAGGGACTTCAGATAAATGAGGAGATAGACCAGTAGAATAGTAGGATTGTGAGTGGGAAGTGGGGAGAGGGAAAGGAGGATCTAGGAAGGAAACAGTTCAAATAATGCTATGTCCGTATATGAAGGTATCATTACCAATCTCACTAACATGCGCAAGGAGGAAGGAGAAAGGAGTGGGGAGGAATGCCAAATAAATACACCAAGTACTGTTTGTATTACTTTGAACTTTATTTATTTATTTATTTTTTGGTGGTACTGGGGTGGAACCCAGAGGCTTTCTACCTTCGGGCTATACTCCCAGACCTATTTTATATTTTATTTGGAAACAGGGTCTCACTAAGTTGCTGAGAGCCTCACTAAGTAGCTGAGGCTGGCTTCGAACCCGTGCGATCCTCCTGCCTCAGCCTCTCAAGTGCTGGGATTACAAGCGTGCGCCACCACGTCTGGCAACTTTGAACTTTAATATGGTGTATAATTACAATGCACCAATAAAAGTTTTAAATAATTAAATAAAATAAATGTGATGAGGATGAATATCGCCGTTTGCTCAGTCCCTTAGATGTTAATCAGTGTCTTATGGTGTCTTAGGAAACAGAGCATTTTGTTATCATGATGTGAATGGCATGTTACCATTCTTTTGACATTTCAAAGTAAAAGAAAAATAAATTGAATATCTGGATTACAGATATAATGTGGTCTTTAAAAGCTAAGAATTATTAAAATTTTTGACTCAAAATGAAAAGAACATGAAAACTTCTTACAAATTTTAATTTCTAAACAAGTAAACATCAGCATCCATACCCCACTGAAACAAAAAAGCTTGTAGAGTCCTTCTTACTCTTCCTGTTCTAGTAGAAAAGGTTCTGGAGGACCAAAAGTGAGCCAGCCACAGTGGGCCACCCCTGGAGTGAACAGGCCACGTTGTGCTGCGAGCTCACAAGGAGCCACTGTGATGGAGTCTCAAGCACGGGCTATGTAAGGCCCTGGCAATGGCTGCTTTTTGGTCCATAAGTACAGGGAGCTCTTGGTGGTGACCTGTCTGACTCATAGTTAGTTAGGTTGTTTGGTGGCTTTGGATCTGATTTGTTGTTTTGTGCTTTGGCTTTGTTTTTTTATGTGTTTTTTTTTTGTGTGTGTGTTTGTTATTTTGCTGTATTTTGTTTGTTTTTGTTTGCAGATTTTGATGTACAGTGCTAGGAGAGAGAGAGAGTTTTAAGACAAGGGAGACCTCTTGGCCAGCTCTCCTTGTGAGGATGCCCTCATGGACAATTATACTATCCTGAGGGACATTGACAAGGGCAGTTTACCCAGGTCAAAAAGGCCCAATATATCCTCACTGGGATGGAGCTGGCTGTGAAGGTCTTGCCTATATTTAGTGATAACCCCTTCATTCAATCTGAAATGGACATCATGAGGACAGTGGAGCACCTGAATATGGTCCAGCTGTTTGAGATCATAAACATAGCTGACGACATCTACCTGGTGACGGAGCATATGAGCTGGGGGCTGCTGTACCATGTCTTAGAGTTGGCTGGCATGAAGGAGGAGAATGCCCGGAGGGGGTTCAGGCAGGTGGTGAGTGTGGTACACTACTGCCGCAAGAAAGACATTATGCAGAGGGACTTGAAGCCAGAGAACATCATCCTGAACAGGGAAGGGACTGTGAAAGTCACTGACTTTGGGCTGAGCGGCCACTTCACCTCCGAGTGCAAGCTGACCACTATCTGTGGCACTCCACTGTGCCCTAGACTAGAGGTCTACTAGCAGCAAGAAGGTGACCCTGAGGTAGACGTCTGGGGCCTGGGTGTTCCCCTCTACTGTATGGTCATAGTGGGCTGCCTCCTATTTTAACAGCACCACTTTGGAGCAGCTGAAGGAGTGGGCCTGCAGGGAAGATACTCAGTGCCCCCTCACATTTCTGTTCAGACACAAAGCCTCATCAACTGCTTATTGACTATTAACTCAACTCAAGGCTCATAGCAACCAAAATCCCAGGAACCTGTGGCTGAGACAGGGTAAGGAGCATTCAACTACTCCTAGCTAGCTGGTCCCCAAATGCTTGAACTCTACAATTCTGCATCATGTGTTGCCTGGGTTACCACCCACACCAGACCTGGCTCTGGCTGTCAGTGTTGCACAGGATGTTCGACAGTGCTATGGCTACATGCCTGCTGATCCAATGCCTGGAGAGCTGGGAGGTAGGGAGCACATTCCAGGCTGGGCCTGACCTTTGGGATGACCTGCCTCTGTCCCCAGCAGATTCTTCCACCTTCTCTCTCCTGCCGAGGAGGAGAGCCAGTGAGCCAGACCTTTGTGACTTTTTGTTTTCTGAATGCATACAAAATTACCAATTCCAATCTCAAAGACTTGCACAGGAGGGTGAAGGAGAGGGGAGGGACCCAGTAGGGAGGGCACCAAATGTTGTGTGCATGTATTTTTCAGTCACTCTCTATTTCAGAATGATGTGACATTACAGTGCACCAAATTAAAAAAAAATTCAATGCTTTGGGGTTGGAGCAAAGACAGGTAAAATATAAGATACCTTCTTCAGTATAATTTTCAGATGATACATTCTTAGTAAAAACATATTCAGACATAGTGATCGGCAGTGCTTGGGGAATGTCAGTGAAGGCTCTAGGGTTTCAAACCATGGTCAGAGGGGACAGTCATTGTTTAAAAACAGGAAGGTGAGTCATGTGTGGTGGTGCACACCCGTAATAGCAGTACTTGCAGAGCGAGGGTAAAGGATCACAGGTTCAAAACTAGGTTCAGAAATTTAGTGAGACTCTGTTTCAAAATAAAAAGTAAAAGAGTTGGAAGTGTAGCTAAGTGGTAGAATAGCCCTAGGTTCAATCTCCACTAGCACATAAATAAATCAGGGAGGCTGGATGAGGGAGAAAATCCTGAAAAAGAAAGAATAATATTTGAGGCTCTATGGAGATATTTGCAGGGATATATCCAGCTCTCACATGCTGAGGAGAGTCAGAGACACAGGACTAGAGAGAAAGTCAGGGGAAAAATGAATATGACTACTGAAAGAGCAGTGGGAAGGACAGAAAAGATTGGCTCAGGATGGCAGAGTCCAGGAGGATGAAGTTTTATAAAAGGCGTCCCAATGACAGATGCCAATAACTATGTCCCCTTAAAAGCATATGTTTTAATGTTCAGAGTTGATGTAATTAATTCATAAGGGTTGAGATCTCATCCATGTCTACATCCATTGTGATGGGTAGGTGGGGTATGGATGGAGAAGGTGGGTCCATGGTTCCTGGAGTTGTGGCTTTAAGGACTGTGCTTGTGTGTGTGTGTGTGTGTGTGTGTGTGTGTGTGTGTGTGTTACTGGGAATGGAACTCAGGGGCCTTCTAACTCTGGGCCACATTCCCAGACCTATTTTACATATTTTTTTGGAAACAGGGTCTCACTAAGTTGTTGAGAGCCTCACTAAGTAATTGAGGCTGGCTTTGAATCTGCAGGATCATCCTGTCCCAGCCTCCCAAGTACTGGAATTACAATAATGAGCCACCATGCTCGGTGGGTGCTTTTGTCTTTGAAGCTCTTTGCTTGCTTGTTCTCTTGCTTCTGGCCTCTGTGATGAGCAGAGGCCCTGTGAGCGCTCTCTCTCTCTCTCTCTCTCTCTCTCTCTCTCTCTCTCTCTCTCTCTCTCTCTCTCTCTCTCTCTCTCTCTCTCTCTCTCTCTCTCTCTCCCTCTCCCTCTCCCTCTCCCTCTCCCCCCTCCCCCTCCCCCCCCTCCCCTACCTACTGACATGCCCAGAACTCTAAGGGTGCAACCAGGCCAGACATGGACTGAAAGGAAGATTTTTTTGGCTTGGTTTGGCTTGGTTTCAAGCAGGGAAGAGATTCCTCCTGCTTCTCCTAACTTCAGGTGTTTGCTGGCGGTCCTGGGCTTGCAGCTGCATCACTCCACTCGCTGCTTCCACTCTCACATGGCCTGCCTTCTGTGTGCCTTCCTAGGGCATTCTCCCCACCGTGCTTCTTAGCTTCTGAGGCACCACTCTTATGGATTGTAGGCTCACCCTAAACAGTATAGCCTCGTTTCACATCCACAAAGGACCTATTACAAAATGTAATTGCATGTATGAGTGCTTAGGTTTAAGACTTTGACCTATCTTCAACCCAATAGAAGGAGACAGGTGTTGAATGATACATGCTGCAGGGAAGAGTAGGGAGAGCCTGGCTGCTGTTGCCAGGCAATCTCTCCTGCTCAGCTCTTGGATATTCTTTGCCCACTCTGGACTCTGTAGGCTGCTGTATCAGAGCTGACCTCTGTCAAGGAGTCATAGTCTTTCCTCTGGCAAGAAGGAAGACAAAAGTACAAAGTACCACTCAGTTCATTCCAACCACAGCCCAGTTCTGTCCTACATTGAGGCCCGCATCTTTCCACCAAGCAGGAGGATTTCTTGGTTAATTCTTTTTGGGGGTTTGGGGAATAGTGCAGATTTACCTCAGGAGCATTCTACCTCTGGGCTACATCCCTAGCCCTAGTGTGTTTTTTATTTGGAGAAAGTGTCTCACTAAGTGGCTGAGGGTTGGAGTGAGGACATTGCCTTCCAGGCTCTGCTGTGGTCCTGCTGCTTGTGGAGGCTCAGGGAAGAGTGTTGCAGCCCTGAGGGCTGGCCTTAAAAGAGGCCACAACAGACCTGGCATCCACACAGGGGACAAACAGAACCAGAGGAAGGCTGGTGGTTTTACAGAGAACTATCCAAAGCCTCTGAAACTCTGCAAACCAAGCAATGGCATATAACTTAATATCCTCCAGCTCTGCCAGAGTAGTTTCTACCTTGCCTAGATACCTGTTCATTTTTATATTTTTAATAATTTATATTTATATATTTATTTTGTACTAGGGATTGAACACAGGAGTGTTCTACCTCAAAGTTATAACCTCACTTCTTTTAGTTTTTAAATTTTGAAACAGGGTCGTGCTAAGTGGCTGAGGGCTTCCCTAAATAGCTGAGTCTGCCCTTAAACCTCTCAAGCACTGGGATTTCAGACATACACCACCACACCTGGTAAACATCACTGTCTCCTCTGCCCTTTCATCCTCTTAATCAAACTCCTTTGTGGTCATCCCTGGAAGAAACGTCGCCATCTTTGACTTGTCTTTCTCACACTCTCAGGAGTCAATCAGTCTTCCTGACAGCACATCAAAACTAACTTTGAGATTCATTTTCTCTTCTTCCTCCACTCTGTATTCTCCTCATTTGGGTATCCTCATTTCACAACCAGTTTGCTTAATAGCTTCCTAATAATGTTTTTGTCTCCAGGCATCTCAGTACCTCTGTACATGCTTCCCAAATTACTATCCTCTAATATCTTTCTCTAATCGTGTCCCTCTCCTTCTTAAAACAACACATTTGTTATCAAAAGCATTAAGTTAATTAGCAGAATGTTTAAGGCTCTCCATAGTCTTTTTCTAGGCATCGGCGTCAACATTAATACATGCATGGTCTTTTCCTCCAAGCTCTCGAATCTCCTCTTGAACTCCTAATCTTCACCACACTGGATTGTTGTGACCCAAAATATGCCAGGCGTACTTGAGCCTTGACTATTTCGCATGTGTTCTCACCCCTGTTTGAAATTTACTCTATGTGCTCTTTGCTTTATAGAGTTTTCCGAGTGCCAGCTCATGAGTCCCTGACTCAGAGAAGACTGCCTGAACTCCCCATCTGGAGGCAGGATGAAGTCCCACCCTTCCCTCCATTTCCTGCTCCCTGTTTCCCACCACCACATTTCTGCCTCTCCTACTCCTCTTTCTCTCTCATGCACTTTGAGACTGAGGGGAACAATGTGGAGGGTTCATAGGTTTAGATGCCAGACCCAAATCAGTACCAATTGTAAGTTCTCTGATTTCTGGCTCTTGGAAGTTAGTAAGTTATTTAAATTCTATTATGTTTTCAACTATCTCTAAAAGGGGTCATTGACGTGTACCACCGAAAGATGTGAATACTTACTGAATGTTGACAGTGTGCCAGTCACTCTTGACATGGGTCAAGATTTCACACGGACTAACTCATCTAATTATGAGTGTTTTTAAAGAGCTTATCATGTTACCGTTTTTATACCAGCAGAAAAACACTTGCCACACTTGATCACGGCTCCTGGTTTATGAGGCTCTTGACCTCCATTAGACCATATGTTCTCTAAAGGTGGAAATGAACTCCTTCCTTTTTATCTGGCAATGCACTACCATATAATAAGTGCTAAGTCATGAGGGTTTTTTTCTCCTTGTTACTTGGGATTGAACTCAGAGGCATTCTATCTCTGAGCCTCACCTCTAGCCTCATCTCACTTCTATTTTTTATTTTAGATTTTTATTTTTTTTTATTTTTACTGCTATGTTGCTGAGGCTTGTGCTAAACCTATTATTCTCCTTTCTCAGCCTCTTAAGTACTGGGATTACAGGTGCAAACCACTGCCCTCGATAATGGCTGAGTTAAAAATAGAGCGAACAGAGCTGACTGTAAAAGTAGCATGGTATCATATGTAATTTTTATTTTTCAAATGGGTTTTCATATTCATATCTAGAAATAATCTACAAGAATCAAATACAAAGCCGGGTGTGATGGTGCACGCTTGTAATCCCAGCATGTAGGAGGCTGAGACTGGAGGATCGCGATTCATGGACAGCCTCAGCTACTTAGTGAGGCCCTCTGCAACTTAGTGAGATCCTGTTTCAAAATAAAGAATAAAAAATAGGGCAGGGTTGTATCTTGGAGGACAAATGCCCCTGGGTCTCATCCCCAGATCTGAAAAAAAAAAAATCAAATACAAAGTTTAAAATATTAACCTTCTGTATTAAGTACAAAAAATCACATTTTAATAAACTTTCTTAAATATTCTTAAGTAGATGATAATTTTATCTCCATATTGACACATGCTTTTGTTTTATGTGTAGGGCTATTTTTCTGTGAGACAAAGTAAATACTTAAAATTAGAAATGGACCTTCCTTCTTTCTTTCCTTCCGTACTGGGAATTGAACCCAGAGTCATCCTACCACCAACCTACACAGATCTTTTTATTTTTTTATTTTGAAATAAGGGTCTTGCTAAGTTGCAAAGGCTGACCTCAAACCTGAGAGCCTCCTTTCTCACCCTTTTGAGTACTGAAATTACAGGCATGTACCGTCATGCCTGGCTAGAAATGGATAGATGTCTAAGAAGAAAAAAACAACAACAAATTTATTGTGATTATGGGAAATTTTTATTGCTTAATTTTGTTTGAAGTCATGGGGTCATTTTTGACATTTACTATCAAAATTTAGGCAAGTATCTAATAGAGGCTCAGAATGCCCCACTAGGCCTGTCCCTGGGTCTTCAGTTAACTCAATAGATGCAACACTCGGAATTGGGAATCTCAGTGGTCCTCACAGTGAGGCTGTTCTATACTCGGAGTCTGTTTCATGGTGATCTAAGTGAACTTTAGAAGGGTTTGGATGCTCTCTTTTGTCCATAGAAAGAAGGGATGTTGGAATAAATACATATGTCTAATTTTACATGATTCTGTTTCTCAGAGATTATTTTATACCACAGAAAAACAAACAAACAACAACAACAACAACAACAACAACAAAAACAGCCTCTCTGATGGACACTCAGTAGAGGAATCATATTCAAGTATGAATGAGTGTGTGTAGTAGAGAGATAGGGAAACTTCATCCTGAAAAGTGAAGACTTTAATAAGAGGAGATTACTAAAGAAAGAAAAGGTATTTGGGAAGAGGGAATAAAATGAGGCCATAACTTGAGTAGTTTATTATTTACTCATTCCCCCTTTTATGGAAAAGGCGGATTCCAAAAGTTTAGGACGACTGAGCATGAGGTTTGTTCTGTCTTTATTGAGAAGTATTCATCCCTTCAATGCTATCCTAAGCTACCAGCCTAAACCTCCTTCTTGAATCTCAGATCTGACCATTCAACAGTCTACTGGGCATTTCTCTTTGATGCTCTATAGAAAATTCAGCACAACCTGAACAAGACTTAATTCCTTGTTTGATTTTTTTTCCCCACTTTAGCTTCACCTGTATTTCTAAGCTTGGGCAGAAATAAGCGCCAAGCTCCTCCTAGTCCAGAAATGTGGGGTTGATCCTATATGCTTCCATTTCTTTGTATTTTATATACCACTGTCCAGCAAGCCTTACTGGAGCTATTTGCTTAGCCTCCCTAAAGTCAGGTTAGATCCACCTGCTCCAGTCTCACTGCCTTTGTTCACATGTTCTGTTTTTTTTTTTTTTTTTTTGTCTAAAAACTGCAGCTGCCTCTGCCATTATTGTACCCATTTTTGAGTCTGCATATTACATACTGGTCCCTTCTTTCCTCCCTTCCTTCTTTGTGTACAAAACAGATAAGCAATGAAATCAAAGTTCTCCTGAAATTCTCTCGATGGTTTAATCCATCCCGTGCTCATTCCTTGGATTTTTCTCTGAGAAGTTGTTTGGAGGAACAGTCGAATCTTCAGACTGTGCTTCCTGTAGGAAGGTTAGGGCAGCCTGACACCTAATGAAACCTGGAAAAGAGTAAAATGCCTGGAGATTATTCTGCCAGTTTCCTAAAGCAATTTAAACTACTGGCCACTCATAGTGGGGTTGGACTGAATGTAGGGCTTGGAAATTCTCTCTGGGCTGTGTGCTTCTATTTCTTTAAAAATATTTTTATGGGCTCATTGCAATTATATATCTTAGTGAGGTTCAAAGAGATACAAGCATATATGCACACAGCACGTGGTGTGTTTCCCTCTGGGTCCCACTCTGCTACCTCCTCCTCATCCATGTTAGTGAGATTGGTAGCAATACCTTCAGACAGGAACAGAAAATTATTTGAACTGCTTCCTTCATTACTTCTCATTTCCCCTTCTCTACCTCCCACCCCTCATACCCTTCCATTATTTTACTGATTTCTTTCATTTATCTGAAGTTCCTTCTGTTTCCTATTTTCTCTCTAGCTTCCTCCGATGAGAGAAAATAATCCTTGACTTCCCGAGAATAGCTGATCTCATTTAGCATAATATTCTTCAGTTACATCCATTTTCCTGCAAATGACATAATTTTGTTCTTTATGGCGGAGTAAAATTTCACTGTGTGTATATACCACATTTTATTAATCCAATAATCTGCTGATGGGCACCTAGCTCTGTTCCACCACTTGACTACTGTAAATTGTGCTGCTATTAAACATAGCATTAGAACCGGACGTGGTGGCCACGCTTGTAATCCCCGCGCTTGGGAGGCGGAGATAGTAGGATCATGAAGGTTCGAAGCCAGCCGCGCTAGCTTAAGAGACCCTGTTTCCAAATAAAAATATAAAATAGGTCTGGGAGTGTAGCCCGGAGGTAGAAGGGCTTCCAGGAACCCCAGAACCACCAAAAAAAAAAAAAAAAAAAAAAACCAACAACAAACCAAAAAACAAAAAACATAGCATTAATTAACTTGGGTATGCAATATGCAAGTACCACTATAAAACATGGTATGCAAGTTTACATGGGTACGCAAGTACCACTATAATATTCAACATGTGTATTTTTGAATGCTATGAACATGGGTGTGCAAGTACCACTATAGTGTCCTGACTTTAATTATTTTGGAAGATTCTGAGGGCATGATATAGTTAGGTCATGTGGTGGCTTAATTCCTAGTCTGTTGAATAACCTCCATACTGATCTCCATAGTGTCTGTACTATTTTGCAATCTTACCAACAGTGTGTAAGAGTGATTATTTCCTCACATCATTGCCAGAACTTTTTGTTATTTATATTCTTGATGATTACCATTCTAACTGGAGTTAAATGGAATCTCAGTGTAGTTTTGATTTGCATTTCCCTAAGTGCTAATGATGTTGCACATTTTTTCACATATTTATTGGCCATTTGTGTTTCTTCTATTTAAAAGTGTATATTTAATTCAGTTGCCCATTTTCTGATAGAGTTATTGGGGTTTTTAATGTTTTCTGAGTTCTTTATAGGTTCTAGATATTATTCCTCTAAGAAAGGAATAACTAGCAAAAATTTTACCCCATTCTGTAAACTGTCTTCAGACTTCTACTCTTGATCTGTATTTTTCCTGCTTGAATTTCTCAGGAAGTCTAATTCTAGGTAAAAACCTGTCTAGAAAGAACTGATTGGAATAGTTGAGGGATTAGAAAAATTCTCAGAATTTGGTTGATTAGAATTCTACCAATGTCACTTTTCTTCCTGTCTTTACATTATTTTTTGTTTTTGCTGGGTGGGAAGAAGGCTAGACATTTTCTAGATTAGCAGAAGCACTAGAAGTTGCTACACTGCTAAACATGACCAGTTTGCTGATTTGTTTGTGAGACATTATGCTTAAGGGTCTCATGAGCATAAAGTTAGATGAGCTCAACTTTTCATCACAGAATTCAGTGAGTCTCATTTTTAGGAGCAGCCTTCTGTGGCTTTAGTAGGTCTCACGAAGTCCCTCGTTCATTCTCCATGGGAAGTGATATTTCTAAAATTTCAATTTGATGCTATCATTTTCCCTTAATATCCATCAGAGAAGACTAACTAACTTTAGTGTAAAGTTTATGCTGAATGATTTGCTTTTCATGTAATGTACCATGCTTTCCCATGCTTGTTTTTTTCTAGCTCTCATTTCTTCTGCCTAAGTTTCTCGCACTCCTTCTGCCACCAGGCATTTCTTCACTCATCTCTGTCGTATCCAGTCATGGAAAGTCAGCTTCAATGCTGTCTTCTCCCTTTTCATCCCAATGGGGGTAGGTTGCTTTCCCTCTGCTCTCATTTAAGTACTCATTACTTACTTTTGCCCTAGCATTGCTGTACTTCCTGATATCATTACTCGCCAGACTGAGAAGTTCAAGATAAGTTTTGACTTACTTAATTTTGCTCTCCTGAGCTTAATACAGAACCTGGGGCTTAATAAAGCCTGGGACGGGACTATAATTGAATATATTTTTGTTGATTAATTTTTTTTTTTTTGGTGGTACTGGGGATGTTCCAGGGGCCTTCTACCTCTGGGCTATACTCCCAGACCTTTTTAAATATTTTATTTGGAATCAGGGTCTCTCAAACCAGCTGAGGCTGGCTTCAAACCTGCGCAATCCTCCTGTCTCAGCCTATTGATTAATTTTAAGATCCAAACATAGTTTTGTGGAAATGTTGCTATTTTCTCTCTCTCTTTCTTTCTTTCTTTCTTTCTTTCTTTCTTTCTTTCTTTCTTTCTTTCTTTCTTTCTTTCTTTCTTTCTTTCTTTTGGTACTGGGGATTGAAAGCCAGGACATTATACCTACAAGCTATACATTCAGCCATTTTGTTTTTAAATAGTACCTTGATGAGTTGCTAATGCTTGTCTCAAACCTGAGGTCCTTCTCTCTCAACTTCCCAAGCAGTGAGCTTACAGAGATGCATCACCACACCTGGCTAAAATGTTTCCTTTAATGATGTCTCAAATTATTTTCCACACATTGCCCAATATTTTCTAGTTTGTGTCACACCCTATTTCATGTTTGGGATGTTAAAGTTGGCCTAAATATTTTATGTAAAGTATCATATACTTTTGAGATAAGAACTAGTCTTTGTAAGTCTATGATGTTTTAGTAGGCATAAATGAAGTAAGATCCTTAATATGATTAAATTAAGACTTACTAAATATTTTCTGCACTGGATTGGATTATTGTCTTACAAAAGGAAGAGAAAATTTATTAGATACTGTAGCTAAAATTCTTTGTTGCACTTGGGTAGGATTGGATCAAGACAAAAGTTTTGTTCACCCTTTTGTACTATGTAGATATTTTCATATGTGACAAGAATGGAGTCTAACAAGGTTTCATTCATTTAGTAAACCCAACTGAAATGATGAAATGATTCTAAAAAGTTTCTGTTTAGGTTGATGTGGAGCACCAATGCATAGAAACATAGAGATGAGAGGACAATGTCTGTTTCTCAAATCGCTAACTTGTTCTCATTATGTTAGCCTTGGCTCATTAAATGACACTGTGTTCTTTCAGCTGCAGTAAGCTCTTTTTTGTGTTGACCAAAAATGCCAGGTATACTTCCCTATTTTTGGAATGTCTTAAAATGGAGGCCTCTTGGTGAGTGCCCGGTAGTGATGAGCTCAATCTGCCACTAGATGTCACTGACTTTTCAAATAAATAACTTTAAAGAGCATTGCAATAAAAGTTGGCTTGAAAGCAAGATTTTTGTGTTCTTCTTCATGGCATCTATGGAGTAAATAATATAGCTATCATTCATTTTAACACATTTGCCCTATTTAAACTTTGGAATTTATTTTTTCATATCCAGCCATTGCATTGCATACCTGTGTTCACAAGGCATGAATAGTACTTTTCATAATGCAATGCTGCCCTTGTCATCAGTTACGAAGATGTGAAAACTATTCAGAAGCACCAAACAATATATGTTTAATAGCCTTTCCATTACAGAAAGCTAATAAAAATTCCACCATGAATAGATTTTACTTAGGAGATTACATTTCCATTTCTCTTGGGGAAAATGGGTACTTTATTCTTTATGTTCCTCTGTAAATGACTACAAAAAGCTCACAACTGCTATGCATTCTAGAGTTGAGCAGCAATTTTGTCAACTTTTTCAAAAAGTGCTGCTAAATGACTGCCATCAATTATGAACTTATCCACATGAATTTCTGGCATTGTGTTAGTCATGCTCTATCAAGGGTCTCAGCATACATCTGCTCTTTCATCAAAAAGGGTAAGATTAAATGTAAGAAAAGGTAATCAGTGAAGCATAGCAACAGTCTCACACTTGCATATTTTATAATCTTTGATCACAGCAGGAATAACAGTTATCTAGTTGCATTTCAAAACCTCAAGCCAAACTTAATGTTGTTATAAACTGACGCATGTTCCTCATTTATGTTTTTTGAAAGGTTTGTTAATAAGTTGAAATTCTTGTAAAAGACTGAAGTCTAAAACAAGAAATACTACTTTTTGTCAAGTGCATACATTTCATCTTTCTGTCCATTTCTTTGGTAGAAACTAGAACTGTTCAGATTTAAACATGAAATAGATATTCCTTCAATACCACTCTCCTATTAAATCTATCCTATTTATACACTTTTCTTGGACAAGAATTTTCTTCTGAAATAGACAGTTAATCTTGCTATTAAAACCTCTATCATGTACAGACCAAAAGAAGACAGAGATTGTTATGTGTGGTTAGTGTCTTGTAATCTTAACAAATGTGAGCAGAACTGGTTAATTTCCATTGAGTTGAACTCTGGTGTAGGTCTATCCTGGGACCTTTGTCTCCTCTGAGGCTGCTCCCATAATGCTGACATGACTGGTACATCCTCCCTGTTGTGGCCAGGTCAGGGAAGGCACTGAGGTTGTTCGCTGTTGAGGGATGTATGTAAGGATAAAAAAATTACCTATAAGAGACAAATAGGTGATACATAAAGGTTTATCAATGAAAAAAAATAATAAAAATTATATCAGCATACTGAGGAGATAATTCCGTGTAATTGTTGTCTTGATCTCATTGGTGCTGAGAACAGAGAAAGGGCTGAATAAGTATTTACTGAATTGAGTTATAAGAATTTTTAAGAGCATGTGGGCATTTCTTTGCTATGAGATCTATGGCTTTTGTCCCTTTAGTACATTTTTTTTAATCCACCAGTACTGCTGATTATCTTCGGGCCATATAGAGGATAGAGTTTCACATGGCCATCATCTTTTTACAATCATGTCACATTTACTGTAGTTACATGTCATTGCTCTGAGCATTTACTGTCACTATAAGAAAATTTTTGTTTACTTTGATACCTCAGCTCCAGAATGGAGATATCAAGAATTAAATTACAGTCCTATTCAGATACAAATTTACCTTAACTATAACTCTGGAAAGTTAAATGTAAAAAGGCTATGTACATTTAAAAATATAAAGTCATAAAGGGAGAGGCTTCTGTTTAGTAAATCCAAGAACAACCTCCTGCGTGCTTTCCTAGATACCCATTTATGACACGATCTAAAGAAAGCTTTCATCTAGATCAGTAGGCAACACGTGGAGAATGGTTTATCATAGTCATTTATTTCCAACCAGAACAGCTTTGCTATATTTGTTTTACAAATGAAAGCCAAGAGGACTTCTGGTCTTCAAGGGTAGACATGTTTGAATCCTGCTTCCCTTCATTACAACTTGACTGACCTCTGCCATTTATTTAATCTCAATATTACCAACTTTCTTCATCTGCTGCAAACTGGGGATACTGATATCACCAATCTCTGGGTTGTATTGTGAGATTTAAGTGAATTAATATATGCTTTATAAATATATATGTGTGTATATATATTTATGACAGTACTAGGCATGTAGTAGTGTTCAATAAATACTGGTTGTTATTATTATTATTAATATTATTATAATGGATTTCTGTCTACTAATTCCTTTAAAAAATGGAACAATTTTCTCCAGCCAAGAAAATTTGAAAACTATCAGTTCAGGCTATTAATATATAAAAATTCTCTTTTCTCTACTCAAAGCATTTTGCCTGGTAAAATTGGAATGGGTTCCACAGATCAGAGCTTTAGTGCTAGGGTCAGTGCTCGGTGAACCCTGATGAATTGCTCTTTGATGAGTTGTCATTTTCTATTCTTAAAAGAGGCATTAAGAATTTATAACAATGTTCTAGTTGCATTATCATTTGGATGGCGTGTTTATGATAATTTCTACTGCCAATCCTAATTACCAGCAGTTAAATTCATTAAAAAATAATTTTTCCTAGTATCTTGCCTGATTCACCTTGCTTCCTAGAATATCTCAATTTTCTTTTGGTTCACTTGCCACAAGTACCAAATGATTTATTCACAAATCAGAATCAGAGACACTTTTACTTATTCTCCAGGCAGTTACTGAGTGCTTCTGGATGCTTCGTGGCTATCTACACATTTTCCACAGATCCTTAAAGGTCATCTAGTCCAAGAGATCACATATTCCAGAGATATTTTTATATGCTCAGTGACAGGTGGCTTTCCATGTGTTAGTTGAGGGCTAGATTCCTTGTCGTTCTACTCCCGGTTGTCTTGACAATGGACTTTTAGATTATAATAGGTTTATAATATGAAAGATTTACTTTTTCCTTCCAGGTCTACAGTTCTTTTGTCCAGGAAAACGTATGCGAAGGCATCATGGTTTTTGTTATAAAAGCAGAAGCTCTATGGGGTTTGAAGAAATAGGATTTTTCCCAATTTAATGTGATCTATTAAAGACCAAATGACAAAGACAGAGAGGATTGTAGATCAGTGAACCTAACTACCTGCTTGCATGGCTTCATTTTTTTGCTTTTTGGGGGGAAGTTCAGGGAAAAGTCTTTGATGGGTTTATGATGCAAATGAAAGGTAAGATGAGTGAAATAATTTGTTAGCTATGAAAGGATTAAATTGATTTTAGAGGCTTGAAAGCTGCTGGGCGAAGAGCATGAGTAATGTTTCAGTAGTAATCAACCAAGCAATTTGAAATCCGCATGGTCTGGCCTGTATTTCCATCCACCTGTGGTCTCAAAATATTGCCATCACCAGTTTTTCTTCTTCATTTGGCAGTGTGTCTGAGGATAGTAGTGGATTGTCTTGTGACAGTCCTTTATTATTAGCTGAAAGGTAATAATAAAGGAATACCTTGCAGATGGAAAGAAAGTGGAACCACTGAAATGCCCATCATTCTAAACCACCTTACTCTTTAGATGGGTGCCTGGATTTTCCTTATGCCACCTTTAGGTTATGAGACTCTGGTCAATTCAGGAGATCCAGGCTAGACAGGGATCCAGTTTCCTTGAGGTTTTGTGTGACCACTGATTACATTACTACTTTCAGTCTGAAGGCTAATTCATCCTAAAGACATTCTTCTGTTTTTAAACTTCGTTCCTCTCAAATTTGAAAAGCACTCTTCTCAAAAGCATTTTCTTTTTAAAGTGCTAAGCTCGTGAAAAAAAGGCCAGTATACCCTGCCCAAACAAACACAGAACCAGTTCTCTATTTCAGTAGTAAAGGAAGAGAAAGAAAATGTAGGGAAAACCATAAGTGATCCTGTTCCACACATATTACTCATATTTTTTTTATCTATATACTGAAAATAGGCAAATGAGAATCTAGCTGAAATCAGTCTTCTAAATGTCCATCTGCCTTATGATCGTTGAAGTCTTGCCTGGTGAGGCTTTCTGCCCTGTTAAACACATCACGGGCCTTTGCTATGTGAGCTGCTTCTACTTTTTGAATATTCATAGTTCTGGCTTATTTTGCTGGCTAGGAAATCTGTATTCATTTTCCTCTGGGATCTGTGAACTTATCCCATCTTTATTGTGTTCTTTGTTCCTTGAATTTCAGGAGACCCAGTGCTGGCAAATAACTCACTTTTCATTTGGGACCAGGGAATGGTAATTTTACCCATTGTTTCCTATGGCACGACTATTTCTCTCTCTCTCTTTTTTCTTTTCTCCTCACAATGTCTGGCATCACTTGTCAACCTGAATTTCAAAATTTCCTGACATAAAATCCAACTCACAAAGCATTTTATGAAGCATACAGTGCCTTATCAGTGAGGAGTCTTTTTTGTATTAAAACAATTGTATTCACTAAAACTTTGATTTTTCTCAAATAATCGTAATCAGGAAAAAAAGCTTTAAATAGAGGATAAAACACACAAATGATTTGAGACCTTTTCAAAAGCTTTAAAAATTTGTGGCCCTTGTTCTTTTTATATTTCTTATGTTGGAGCTATCTGTGATAAAACGGAGTCCAGAGTATATTATGTGCATACATTCCTGGCTCATGTTCCATTAAAAGACTCAGGAAAATCCTTCCATCAGACAGTCTACAAAATTGCCCAAACTTGCAGTCCAACTGGCAGCTGCCAACTGGTTCTCCAACTGGCACCGAATTCTCCCTGAAGACTGAGCACAAAATGTTCAAACACTAATATCTCTGATTTGCTGAAACCTGTGTCTGAACTGTGGGGAGACCTGATTTGAACTATAATTCCAGTAGCAAAGGTGTGCTATGTTTTCCTCTAAAAAGAAAGAATGAGATCAAGTTCTACCATTGCAGATGGTAGCTGGAGAATGCAGAGGAGACACAAATAGGGTGATAAGGTGGCAGGAACCTTAAAAAACCATCACACACATGACATTTCTTAACATAGTTCCCGATACATAGTAGATGCTTAAGCCTTAGTCGTATATGAATATAAAGCACATTAGAGGGAGTAAATAGATAGCTTCTGGAACACTATTATAGAACTTCTTTTGAATCTAGCATGGTGGTGCATGCCTGTAATCCCAGTATTTAGAAAGCTGAGAAAGGAGGATTGCAGGTTTGAGGACAGACTCAGCAACATAGCAAGACTTTCTGTAACTTAGCAAGACCCTGTTTCAAAACAAAAAATAATTTAAAAATAAGGGCTGGGAGTGTTGCTCAGAGGAAGAATGTCCCTGGGTTCAATCTCCAGTACTTACCATCCAACCAAAGAAAATAAACAACCAAACACATAATCATATTGTTTTAACAGAACTTGTTCTGTTAATTCAGAATTTAAACTGTAAGTTATTACTGGATAGAAACTCAAGTTATCCTTAGTGAACTGTGTGTTTATGTCGGATTATATACATCCTCCCTTGAAACTCTCCAATGATTACCTCTTGCTCTTTATCATGTCCAGACTCTTTAAGATCCATATGCTATGATTTGGGACATGTTTTATTTTTAAATTTATTACAAGTTATATTCCATAGTCCTCAGCCCAACTGCACAAAGGTCTATGCATAATATCTATCAAACAACTTTCTCTTTGAATGGATAAACAAATCATAGTAATCTATACTTTGAACTAATACTCAGCAACAAAGAAGAATGTACTACTAATGGTGTATACAATGTGGACAAATTTCAAAAACAGTATGCTGATTTCTGGGTATGTGAATTTATGTTCTTTAATTCAATTTATATGAAATTTAATAATAGGAAACTTAATTCACGGTGATAAATAGAACATGTTTGACTATGGTCATGAGGATTAAGTTAAAGGGACACAGGCCATCTTTTTGGATGTGATAATGTTCTATATCTCAATGGAGATATGAAGTACACAATTGAATATGGTTTTCAAAATTCACTAAAGTATACATTTCACTGTATATGAATTTTATCTTAAAAATGCCACCTCGTCTGAATAGATGAGGCTGTGCTGCTTGGGTCTCAGAACCTTTGCTATGTGGAGAATTCTTATCTCCTTTTACCCTATCTTCTTGGTAAATTCAGACATATCCCAGAGCTTAATATTTTATCATTCTCATTGGCATCAGCAAGAATAGTAAAGTCACCAGGACTGTTCCTGGCAGGTGATGGCATCATTATCCTTTCTAAGTCATTTGGAGGGATGAGATAAGGTGAGGATGGATTCTCCTCTAATCAGAGCATAAGAGCCTTGCTGTAAAGAAGCAGAGATAAGAATTATATCATATCCTCTATGATAAAAATTATAGTGTTCTTTTTAATCAACACATGCATGTCAGTACTACTGTTAAGTCATAGAGATTAAGCTAACTCTTCCATTCATACATAGAACAAAGACAGGGAACACATTTTTCTTGATATTAATATTTGGTACTAGTGGTCTAGAACTTGTTAAATAAAAGGTAGAAAAGAAATAAAAATATATTAAAATGTACAAAAGATGAGGGAAGTAAATGGCACAAAATTACTATATTATGTGTGAGGAAAGTAGAAGGTGAGAGTCACATGACCTGTGACTCTTGGGAAGAAGATGGCTCTCCACGGTGACTCCTTAGTTGTGCTGCTACTTTCAAATGATAGGTGGAGAGGAGTAAGGGTGGGGAGAAAGAAGGCAAGAAGACTGAGTGTCTCCATAGACAAAAGTCTGAAAAGGGGCATCATAGACTACATGAGGCAATTGAACTCATTACTGTAAGTTAAACCTTCAGGTCCTAATACTTTAAGTCCTCCATAGGGTGCTTCCAAGGATCACACATTTGAACTAGCAGAACAATCGTGAATGTGCCTTCTTCTTGCCTGGTCAGTCAATCCCTTGATTCACTTGCTGTGTATATTACCAGTTGCATGGTACAAATATTCATTTATGTACTCAGACAAGACTTAGGTTTTAAAAAGACAACATTAAATATGACTAGGTGAGGCTCTGAACCCATGTATATAAATTATATTTAATTAATACAATGCTTAATAAGTATAAACAGAAATATATATTTGGCAGGCTCCATTATGACTCACAGTATAGTTTTAATATTAATGGATTAAGGAATAGCTTGCTGAAGGAACATTCTCTTCTGGATTTATTATGGGTCTTGAGATAGTTTTGTTCCTGATGATGTTCTTCTGTGTGCCACATGATTCTTCTTCATGTTGTGTTTTTCCTCCTTGGGTGAGTACCTATTAGCTAATTGCTGAAAATTCTCAATCTCTTAAGCTCTACCTCACTTCTCTAAATAAACCTTTTTTATTCTTCTTAGAAAAAATATCTTTTATTTTTTAATTTTTTAATTTTTTTTTTTTTGTGGTTTTGGGGCTGGAACCCAGGGGCATCTGACTTCTGCGCTACACCCCCTGTCCTATTTTTTATTCTTTTATTTTGAAACAGGGTCTCACTAAGTTGCAGAGGGCCTCACTAAGTAGCTGAGTCTGTCCACAAACTGCGATCCTCCGGTCTCAGTCTCCCAAATGCTGGGATTACAAGCGTGCGCCACCACGCATGGCAGAATATCTATCTTTTAGTACTGGAGATTGAACCTATTATTTGCCATTGATAAAAGTTTACTTTCTAAACTTTCTAAGAATAGAGTAACGTGTGTGTGTGTGTGTGTGTGTGTGTGTGTGTGTGTGTGTACTGGGGATTGAACCCAGGAACATTCTATTTATAATTATTTTTATTTTGAAACAGGATCTCCTTAAGTTGCTGAGACTATCCTTCAACTTGTGATCCTCCTGTCTCAACTTGTAATCTCCTCCCAAGTAATGGGATCATAGGTGTGCGCCACAATACCCACATAAGTACAGCTTTTGATACTAGCTATACCAGTTCTTATTTGCTGTTTTGTATGCTTATTGTAAGGTGTGTGTGCGTGTGTGTGTGTGTGTGTGTGTGTGTGTGTGTGTGTGTTTTACTGGGGATTGAACCCAGGCGCATTCTATCTCTGACCTATCCCACCTGCCCAGCCCTATCTTGTTTTGATTTTGAATTTGAAACAGTTTCACTAGGTTAATGAGTCTCATTTCTTCCTGGGATTTTCCTTGAACCTGTGATCCTCCTGTCTTAGCCTCCCAAGTACTGGGAGTACAGGTGTGTGCCACCACACCTGGATATAAGGGTACTTTTAACCATAGCAGTAGTAAGTAGAAACAGTTATCTCTTCTATACACTTTGTGTACATGGGCAACTTAATATTAGAACTCCACAAGGCAGGAGCTATTGTTATCACTATTCGGGGGACTTAGACACAGAGATGAGGAGCAACTTGCTCATGATCTTTGTGTCAATAATTGATAGAAGAGTTTGAGCCTGGACAGTCTCAGAGGTTTTGTCCTTCATCATCATTTACTGCAACTCAAAAAAATCTCCATCCTTCCTCCAACGTAACTTTGCAATGTGGCTGTTATCATTATCTGAGAATTACATGGATCAATCTGTATTTTGACAGAAGATTTAACTTCCAATTGAACTGATCCATGATAAAGCTCACTCTACTATGCAAAAGTGTATTTTTTCACTTTTACACACTATCTAATGTCTATAAACTGTAGTAACTTTGAACTTCAATAAACAGATTTTCATTCCTGCCTATAAGTGCTCCATATTAAATTGCCAATATTTTTCACTTGAATACACCTGTCATCCAGAAGAACAGGCCTGGATGCAGTGAAAATGTGGCATGGAGTACTGGGTGGTGGGTGAGGAGTTGGAGAGAGCACCTCCAACTTCAGGAAGTGTGCTTCCTGAACACCTGGGAAGGGCTGAGGATGACTGTACCTTGAGCAGAAGCTGAAAGAGGGAGAGAGGTTCATAACGGTTAGGAAGAACACAAAGGGAAGCTAAACCTGGCTTCTGCTAAATGAAAAACAAAGAAGTAATGGAAGGAAGGGTGAGGGAAGTGAGTTTTGAGCCCAACCTTGAAAGAAATAGATTTGAACTGATAGCACGATACAGGACAATTTGTGTGAATGAGAGTATAAGCAAAGTTTGCAGGAAAAAATGACCAAGATCGGCAGTAGTTCTTATCATTTTTTTAAACCAGATGTAGCAATCTCTATTATTATGGTTATTGCCTTTTGCTTCTGAGATAATTTTACCTTATTTTTAGATACATTATTACAGCTTTATTTTTACTGTGACAAGGTGGGAGCAGATTCAAAGCAATTGGAATTGTCTGGAAACATGAGCGTGTGTAGTATAGCAGACACATCAGTCAGAGGTCGACTGTGTTAGAAACAGAAGCCAAAATGCTTTGCACAAACAACACAAACAAGAAACAAAAATCCTCATACTAATATCTAATTAAATATAGTCTCATCTCTAATTATATATAGTTTAAGTCATCTCAAATATATATCTTCTATAAATATATATTTCCTATAAAAAGCACTACCTTTTAAATGAATGCTATTCATTTTTAGTCATTAATTCATTCTTCTCTTTGAGAGGTAAGAGCCTCCTAAAGCATTAGAATTAGGAGTACCTGAGAGGTCATCTTTGTGTTTTTGAATCTAATCCTTTTATTTTTGCAAATTACAAAGTGGAAATGCAAAGGAATAAAATCATCTTCTAATGGTCACACAACTGGGTAGCAGGAGAGCTGATGCTCAAGTCCTGATCTCCAAGTCACGAAGTGCTTGTTCTCCTAAGACTCTCTTGGGCGGCCTTTATGGCAAGACGTGGAAGTCAGCACCTTAAGAGGATGGTACTAATTATATCATATGTTATACACAAACAGTAGGGTGCATTATAAGTCATATTAAGACTCTACAAAACAAAATAAAGTATAAAGAAAATTGAAATTTTTGTTGTATAGCTCATTAGGGAGACTGAAATTAGATGCAAAGAAAGAATTATGAAAGTATTAAAAATAAAAGAAATTGTTATAGTGCTAGACTAAGGTAGATTCTTCATCAGGAAGTGATATGATTAGAATGTGTTCTAGGAAGATTATTCTATTAGTTATACAGATACTGGCAAAAGGCCACTTAGAAAATAAAAAAAAAGAAAAGAAAATGATGCCAGAGGCTTTTGAGCTAATGTAGGCTTGCCATACCAGTGGGGCTTGGAATGATGGGGTAACTCTGAACTAAAATAGATTAGTGACTGGGCGATGGGGAGGGTAAAGGAAGATGAAAAATTATTTACTGTGGTACCTAATCAAGGATTATAAACTTATGAAAATTCAAAAAATGTGACTTCTCAAACCTGGATCTTGTGATTCTGACCTTTTTTTTCTGAGTGGATCCTTACTTCACATTGTGATAATGTTTATAAAGTGATAAATGAGAGTGTTTCAAGGGTCAATAGGTTAAAAATGCATTTGTAGAAGTAGATTTGGGAATTCCTAAATTTATAAATGGACTTTCAAGTTTTTTCTTGATAAGTTATTAAGTTGAACAAAGAAGATCATAGCTTGTTAATGCTGAGATAAAATTACAGATAGATAATGAAGGTTAGAATCACATCCCTAAACTTTATAATAGATGTATTCACTCAAATAAGTAATTATTACAAACACAAAGATTATTTACTTCTTAAATTATTTTATTAGTACATTGCAAACATATTTAATAGGGAGTTTCAATGTATTAAGAACATACATAAGCCAGGTGTGGTGGTGCATGCTTGTAATCCCCACGCTTGGGAGGTGGAGACAGGAGGATCGCGCAGGTTCAAAGCCAGCCATGCTGGCTTAAGAGACCTTGTTTCCAAATTAAAAAAAAAGTATAAAAAATAGGTCTGGGAGTGTAGCCTAGAGGTAGACGGGCTTCCAGGAACCCCAGTACCACCAAAAAACAAAACAAAACAAAACAAAAAACAAAAACATGCACACCAGTCTGTGTGTATTTCCCTTCATATTCCACCCTTTACCCCCTGCCCTCTCCTTACATGAGTTAGTGATACCTTCACATATTGCCATAGTATTATTGGAACTGTTTCCTTCTTCAGTTCTTCCTCTTCCCTTCCCTAACACTCTTTCCTAAACCCTTTCAGCTACTTTACACATTTCTTTCAGCATTATTTAATGTTCCTTTTACTTCTTATTTTCTCTTTAACTTCCACATATAAGACACACATTGTTGGATTTTCTGAGACTAATTTCATTTAGCACAGCATACATTTTTCTGCAAAGACATAATTTTTATTATTCTTTATGACAGTAAAATTCCATTTTCCCTCCCTTCCTTTCCTTCCTTCCTTCCTTCCTTCCTTCCTTCCTTCCTTCCTTCCTTTCTTCCTTCCATTTTTCTTTATTGTGGCATTGGAGATGGAACTCAGGGGCATCCTGGCTCTGAGATATACCATAAGCTCTATTTTATTTTGAAACAGGGGTTTACAAAGTTGCAGAAGGCCTTTCTAAGTTGCTGAGGCTGCCTGTGAACCAGAGAGAGAGAGAGAGAGAGAGTGAACCTGGGATCCTCTTGTCTCAGCTTCCTAAGTACTGGGATAACAAGTGTGCACCACCACATCCAGCTAGAGACATTTTTTTATCCATTCATCTGTTGATAGATGCCTGGGTTGGTTTCATACACTGGCTACTGTGAATTTTGCTGCAATAAACATGGGTATGTGTGTTACTATTCCAACTCATTCTTTAGGAAATATACAAAAGAGTGGTATAGCTCAGTCATATGGTGATTCCATTCTTTGTATTTTTTGGAATCTCCAAACTGATTGCAATAGCAGTTTTACTAATATACAACTCTACTAACAGTGTATGAAATCTTATTTCTCCACATCCTTTCCAGCACCTGTTATTTTTCTTCTTGATGACTGACATTCTAATTGATATTAGGTGAAATTTCAGTGTAGTTTTGATTTGAATTTCTCTGATTGCTAGTGATGTTGAACATTTTATCATGTACTTATTGGTCATTTGTATTTGTTTTTATGAGAAGTATCTATTCAGTTCTATTGCCCATTTTTATAGATATTTGTTTCTTAGTGTTAGATTTTGGGTTCTTTATATATTCTAGATATTAGTTCTCTGTCAGAGGAGTAACTGGCAAAGATGTTTTCCTATTTTGTAGGCTTTCTCTTTAGGTTCTTGATTGTTTCTGCTTCTGTGCAGCTTTTTAACTTGATGGTATCTCATTTATTGATTCTCAGTTTTATTGAGGAAGTCTCTACCAGTACTTATAAGTTGGAGAGTTGGTCTTATGTTTCTTCTAGTAATTGCACAGTTTCTAGGTCTTTGATTCATCTGGAATTGACTTTTGTGCTGGGTGAAAGGGGTCTAGTTTCAGTCTTCTACATTTGGATAAACCATTTTTGCAACATCATTTGTTAAAGAGGGTGATTTTTATCCAGTGTGTTTTTTGGCTTCTTTGTTAAAAATCAGTTGGTTATAACTGTGCAGATTTGTTTCTTTATTTTCAATTATTATTATTACTTTTTTTGTAGTACTGCGGTTGGAATCCAGGGGCATTCTAACTCCAAGTTATATCCCAAGCCCTATTTTTTATTCTTTATTTTGAAACAGGGTCTCATTAAGTTGTATAGGACCTCAATAAGTAGTTGAGGCTGTCTGTGAACCGCAATTCTCCTGTCTCAGTCTCCCAAGTACTGGGATTACAAGTGTGCACCACCACATCTGGCTCTGTATCTTCTATTTTATTGGTCTATATGTCTGTTTTTGTGCCAATACCATGCTGATTTTGCTACTGTAGTTTTGTAGTATAATTTGAAATCAGGTATTGTGATGCCTCCAAGATGATTCTTATTAATCAGGGTTGTTTTTAGAGAAACCAGAGTAGTAGAATTTTTATTTATTTATTTTTTGAGGTTCTAGGGTGGAACCCAGAGGCTTTTCTACCTCCAGGCTATACTCCCAGAAGAAGTATATTTTATAATTTATTTGGAAACAGAGTCTCTCTAAGTTGCTGAGAGCCTCACTCAGTACTGAGGCTGGCTTTGTACCTGTGTGATCCTCTTGTCTCAGCCTGTCAAGCACTGGGATTATAAACTTGCGCCACCACACCTGGTATTAGAGTAGTAGAATTGTTAAAAAAGCATAGTATCCTCTCTCTGTCTGCCACTTTCTCTTGCTCCACATCAGATATTTTTTCTGGATTTTTTATTTAATATTTTCTTTTTATTATTTATTATTTTTATTGGTGCATTGTAATCATACATCTTAATGGGGTACAAGATGCTAGAGGCATACATGCGTACATCACTTATTTAGCCTTTTCCCTCTTCCCATCACATTTTCTCCCCCTCCCTCCCTCTCATGTTTGGCTTAGTGATTGAATTTGATATGCTTGTGTGTGTACATCATGTGTATTAGGGAGTTCCCTATTCCCCCCTCTCATTCCCCTCAGGTCTCCTTATTTGCTCATCTAAGGTTTTTAACTTCTTTTTCTAGAGTTCCTCCTATGACCTATTTTCTTCCTACCTTCCACATATTAGAGAAAGGATTCAATTTTTTACTTTTTTCAGAAAATTCACTTAGCATATTATCCAGTTCCATCAATTTTCTTATGAATGATTTAATTTTGTTTTGCTTTATGGTTGAATAAAATTTCATTGTGTACATATCCCATGGTTTTATCCATTTATCTGTTGAGAGACATCTTGGCTAGCTCCATAGTTTGGCAATTGTGAATTGTGCAGCTATAAACGTAGATATGCATGCATTAGTTTGGTAGTTTGGTTTCCATTCTTTGGGTAGATACCCAGGAGTGGTATTGCTGAATCATATGGTAGGTTCATTTCCATTCTCCATACTGCTTTCCAAAGTGGTTGCACTAGTTTACAATCTCGCCTGAAATTTATTAGAGTTCCTACTTCTCCACACACTTGCCGGCATTTGTTGTTTGTGTATTTTTAAAAATAAAATAAAAATTTTATTATATATATATATATATATATATACATACAGTAGATAATTAAAAAGTAAAATTTAAAAAGTAATTAGTTTCTTTTTTGGGGTTCTCTTTTTTGTACTTTTATAGGTTCATTATAATCTCATATCATAATATAAATCATGTTGACAATGACATACATGCACACAGAATTTAGTGCCTCCCCACCTACCCATTACCTTTCCTTCTGAGACAGAGTACCCAGATTAAGATTAGTCTATTCACATGTATACACATAGTTGATGGTAATATTTCCATTAATGAACCTCAGTCTTTTTCCTCACCTACCCTTAGATCTCCTCCCTGGTTCCACTGAGATTTCTCTTCCATGATCTGCAGTCCCTATTTTAACCCAATTATTTCCTATCCTGCACATACTATAGAAAATATATGAACTTTCATTTTCTGTGATTGGTTAATCACACTTAACATAATGTTCTCCAGGTCCTTCCATTTTCTTGCAAATGATATAAATTTGTTCTTCTTTATTGCTGAGTAGAATTCCATTGTGTGTATATCCCATACTTTTATATTCATTAATCTGTTAATGGATGCGTAGGTTGGTTTCTTAATTAGGCCATTGCACATTGTGATGCTATGAACGTGGGTATACATATATTACTGTAGTTTTCTGGTTTCAATCCCTTTGGAAAGATACATAGTAGTGGTATAGCTGGATTGTATGGGATCTCCACACTGATCTCCACAGTGGCTGAACTAGTTTGCAATCCGACCAACAATGTAGAAGAGTACCTATTTCTCCACATCTTTGCCAGCATTTATTGTTATTTGACTTCTCTTAATTGCCATTCTGATTGGTGTTAGATGGACTCTCATTGTAGTTTTGATTTACATCTTCCTAACTGCTAATGATGTTGAATGTTTTTCCATGTATCCATTGGCCATTTCTATCTCTCTTTTTGTGAAGTGTCTATTCAATTCAGTTGTCCATTTCTTAATTGGGTTATTTATTTTTCTAGTGCAGTCTTTTAAGTTCTTTGTATATTCTAGTTATTAGTCTTCTGTCAGAGGAATAGATAGTAAAAATGTCCATTCGTAGGCTTTCTCTTTAGACTCTTGATGATTTTCTTTGATGAGCAGACAGACACTCCTATAGTTTGATGCTCCCACTTATTAATTCTTGTTTTAATTTCCTGAGTTTTGGGGGTCTTGTTGAGGAAGTTTCTACCTGTGCCTATATGTTGGAGTGTTAAACCTATGCCCTCCTTGAATAGCTTCACAGTTTCTGGTGTAACTTCCAGGTCTTTGATCCATATTGAGAGTATCATTCAACCTCCATGTATTTATGGAATTTATTTTGGTCTTCCTGTTGACTTCTACTTTCATTGCAGTTTGATCTGGTGCTTTGTGGCACCCAAATATAGCCAAGTGCAAGTTCACTGCTTTCAGAACCTGCAATTTGATAGGCTGAGCTATTTCTGCCTGGCACCTTAGTCAATGTTCCATGGTGATCCCTAGAGTCCCTGCAATGGCTTCTCAAACCATAGGCTACGATTCCCTTCCATCTGTCTTTAAGGGCTATCTACTAATTCATATTTCTGCTATGCCTGATAGTAGGCTCTCAAGGTCTCAGGGCCTGATGAGTCTATTTCCTTGCCATGTAAAACCCTGTGATCAGGCACAGCCAGCTTCTTGCATTGGAATGGTTTGTTAACTTACATTGGGGGTGGCTCCAGATCGCTGCTGGAAGAGATGGGTTCAGCTGCCACTGCAGTGTCTGGCTGGATTGTCTGTTCTGCCAGGTCACTATTAAGCATGGGGCAAAATGATGACCACTTTTGCTGATGGTCTGTAGTTGTCAGCCTCACAACAATCCACAGTTTCTTCTTGGAGGTCTCTTGAAGCCACATTGCTGGTAGCTGCCAGCTCCTCCAGTGCCACCTGACCCAGATGGGGCTGCTGCTGGTCTCCAGTGTCTGTTCTCCGGAGGGACAAGTGGAGTGATTTACAGGTCTCTGCTCTTTATTCTGGTTCTAGTTCACTTTTCAACTTTAGTTTCTTTGTTGAGTTTTCACTGCTTTTCTTCCCTGTCAAGAAGCAGTCTTCCCAGATATTGAGTTGAGATCAGTATGGCTTGAATCCTGTTGTCTCACTCTAAGTCGCCATCTTAGTTCCACATCAGACATTTTGATGTGAAATTCCTGCAATACAATGTAGAGGACTCATAAAGGAGCTCTTTAATATTTCAAAGATTACCACTCACTGTTTTGCATTTCAAGATTGTGTCTCTCAGCCTCTATCTTGAACATAGCAATGCATAAATTAAAGATTTGCAAATTTGTGCCTCTACCTTGAACTTCTCTAAACTCCAGACCCGAAATATTCAACTGTCTACTCAATATCACTACTTGTATGTGAAATAATTTACTCATTCTAAACAACTGTAACCCCAGCATTTGGGAGGCTGAGACGGGAGGATCGCGGTTCACGGACAGCCTCAACTACTTGGTGAGGCCCTTTGCAACTCAGTGAAACCCTGTTTCAAAAATTTAAAGAATAAAAAATAGGACTGAGGGTGTGGCTCAGAGTTAGAATGCCCCTGGGTTCTTTTCTCCTTACCGAAAAAAATAAAATAGCTGAACTTTTTCTCCAATGCCTGCTTTCTCCTACCCCATCTAGCCTTTGCTATCATAGTTACTTGTAATGCTGTGCTTACAGTTTTTGAGGACAAAATCAAAGAAACAAAACCCTTAGAGTCATGTTTGAATAGTTTTTCACTCATTGTTCACATATAATTGTGAATCACTGAATCTTCAAAATATAGGTCTACCTTGGCTTCCAGATGGGATGAACTGGCCTGGCACTATCCAATCTTTCCACTGAGAACACCCAGAAAACATGAATAAAATACAGAAAAACAATTTGCTTGCAGCCATTGGCTACCAAGGCAGTCAAGATTTAAAGACTCATAATCCCAGTATCAAGGCAATGGCAGAACAGTGAGATTCAGATTGAAAGCCTTAAGGCAATGCAGGTCAGGAGGCACAGAAGCCAAATGGAGCAAAAAGTAGTTAGCAGCAGTTTGGGTGTTGCTGGGGAGATAAAACTATAGTACAGTATCTGCTGGGTAGACCAGACTCTTATTTGAGAGAGGCACAACGAAACAGACCAGGCCTGCCAAAGATGAAAAGTTTTAGCTCAATCAACTTAACCTCTGATTAAAATAAAGGCTCTGCTCCTGCCCCAACTGCCTTGTAGAAGCTTTAGAAAAGTTCTTTGAAGGCGGCATGGCCTTTCAGTTCCCCCACAACTTTTATGTACATTACTAGACCAGGACCGCAGGAAAAAGTAGACAAAAGAAACACCTTTAGGCAATTCAGATATTGGAATTTAAAATGACTCTGAAAATTATGCTCAAGAAAAATAAATGAGAAAGTGGAGAATTTAATTGAAAAACTAAAATCTATCGTAAAGAATAAATGGACATTTGAGAACCCAAATTAATCATTTCCTGAGAGTGATAGTTTTTTTAAATGCTCTCTTGTTTGTTGATAAACCCAAGGATTTTCTATTTCGTTAGTCATCTCAAAGAATATACCTTGTTTTTGTTGGTTCTTTCTAGAAAATCAGGCTTCAATTATAGCTTTAGGTAATCTGGTAAACTGGTCTTGGTTTCAGTTTTTACGTCCAGAAGATATAAGATATAAGATATAAGATTTTATATTAAAGGAGTTTTTCAGAACTTCTGGAAAATGTAGGTTTTGAGTTGTGAGAAAAACTTTGTGGAGATGTGCAGTAGGTGGGTAGAAATTCAGGATTGGGCTGAGGGAAGAAATCTAGGTTGTAGTTGTAGACTAGAGAGTGAGCTATCTGACAGGAGGTGGTAGATGAAATCAAGAAGGTGCCTAGCTCACCAAAAAAGAAAGGAAGGTGGCAGAATAGCATGAAAAGGGTTGGAAAATAGATCTCTAAATTTGTGCACTAGCATAACTGCTAATAAGGCAGGAAGATGGGAGTGGAATGAAGATTGCTAGTCAATAGACATTAAGTTTCAGTCAAACAAGATGAATAAGCTCTAGAGTTTTGTACAATATTATGTCTATACTAAACAATAATGTATAGTGCACTTATAAATTTTGCTACATGGCTCACCCCATGTTGTGTCCATGTGTATACCTATCACTCTGAAATTCATTATGATGTGAAATTAAAATTTTCTAAAAAAAAAATATATATATATATATTGCACTTCCAGACCTATTTTATATTTTATTTGGAAATGGTGTCACTAAGTTGCTGAGAGCCTCACTAAATAGCTGAGGCTAGCTTTGAAACTCCGAGATCTCCTGTCTCAGTTTCCCAAGTACTGGGATTACAAGCATGTGCCACCATGACTGGCTAATATAAAAGTATATTTTAAAAAATTTGTTGTGAGCTGGGCATGGTGGCGCACACTTGTAACCCCCTCACTTGGGAGGCGGAGACAGGAGGATCACACAGGCTCAAAGTCAGCCTCGCTGGCTTAAGAGACCCTGTTTCCAAATAAAAATGTAAAACGTAGGTGTCTGGGAGTATAGTCCGGAGGTAGAAGGGTTTCCCCAGTACCACCAAAAAAAAAATTTTGTTGTGAGTAAATTTTATGTTACATATTCTTATGACAATAAAATATAATTTTAAGAAAGGTAACATTATTAAGGAGAAACTCCACATTCCTCTCAGGCAAAAATAAAACTATATTTTGCTAGAAAATTTGTTCTTCTTTTTAACCCTTTTTCAACATAAGGAATATGTAGCTGTTGGTGTAAAGAAATGGATGATTTATCCTTCAAAAGAGCAAGGTTTTTAGATATAGTAAATAAATAAATTCTTTTAAAGATCTAGTGAGTCGTGAGTGGTGGTGCTAGCTTTTAATCCCAGCACTTGGGAGACTGAGATGAAGGGTCGCAGTTTCATGGCCAGCCTCAGATACTTGGTAAGGCTCTTTGCAACTTAGTGAGACCCTGTTTCAAAATAAAAAAAGTAAAATACGGCTGGGGGTGTAGCTAGAGGTAGAATGCCCCTGGGTTCAATCCCCATTCCTCCTTATCCCCCCCCCAATAGAGTGAAAAAGTAAGAATACATGATCTTCTTGAGGATCAATTAATTTAGGAGTAAGGGCCCTGGACTGGCCTGAGTTGTAGACCACTCTGAAGGACATAGGTACAGGAAGATTTCTGTGGGCCTGCAATTTTACAGCAGGTGTTGGGTTCCTTGGAAAGTAAATCAAAGCACCTTTGAAAGGTATATATTTATCACAATATATACCTTTTATAATATTTTTAGGACTTCTGTTTTAGTCATTCACATCTGTGTCTTGCCGACAATAGAATGTTTTTAATTTCTTGAGCATATCGACCATAAATACTATGTGAACTCGATGGCACATTAGTCAATGGCCTATAATCTCAAATTGAAAACTGTGCTTATCTGGCATGCTATGTAAGAAATTTTCATCTCTCTAGTGTTATCAAAACCCTGACATGCTTTTAAAAAATTGTTAAAATTAACTATGACATTTGTTTTAGTATACACATTGCCTTATAATTTATAATGTATTTGCCATGCTGAAAGATTGATTTCAGATAGGCCTAGCTTGTCTGGCTGGGAAAAAATATTGTCATTCTGTTTTATGGAATAAAGCAAGATTCCACAAGACACACTTAGTTAAAATGAAGCAAAAACTGCAGTGTTCAAGAATGGTAATGCCTTGTGTTATCTAGATTTATTGATCAAAATAAAATCAGTGTTCCATTTCAAATCTGCCTACAGCAGCATGCTCTTTTCAACAGCCCATTTTTTTTAAAAGCTTCCTACTGAAAGTCCCCCACCCACCTCTTTTGAACATAAAATATATTGCAGAATCGCATACTAACTGGAAGATTATTGAGTTGGTTTCTATAAAGTTGAAGATAGAAACTGAACCAATAAATGAAAAACTCATTGGCAGGGGAACTATTGAAGGGTTCTTTTTTAGCATCTGAAGTTACAAAAAAGTTTCTCTTCAACTCAACAGGTTAGATTTGAATAACTTTACATTAAAAATTGTATCCCAGGAGACTATAGAAAATACTTTTTCATATAGGCTCTTTAAAACTTTTCCTTTTGTGAGAAATTGCATAAGTCAGATATTTATTTTAATTCAATTAAGCAGGAGAGAAAAATCAAGAAAAGAAAATGGCGCCCATTCTACCTATTGTAGCACACTCTCTGAAAACATAATGGATAAAACAACCACCATTTTATTTCATCTCAAAGTTATATTGGTTAGAAATCAGTGATGATTTTGCTGGGTGATTCTTCTGATCTTCATGGCACTGATTGATACAGCTTAATGGTACTCAGCTGTCAGACTGGTGGGTCTGGAAGTTACCATATGTTTTCACTTGCATCTCTGGAATCCTGGTACGAAGGCCTGGGAGTCTGGGCCCACAGTATTCCTACCTTTCCACCTTTCACCAATAATAGTGGCAAAAACAAAAAAAGTGCAGTAATCTTTAACATAGCAGATACTGTGCTCCTTAGGGTCCTTCAAGATGACATAGTGCAGCCGGCCATGGTGGTGCATGCTTGAAATCCCAGTACTTTGAAGCCTGAGACAGGAGGATCACGGTTCTCAGGCAGTCTCAGCTACTTAGTGAGGGTCTCTGCAACTTACTGATATCCTGTTTAGAGATATAAAATAGGGTTGGGAGTGTAGTTTGGAGGGAGAATGCCCCTGGGTTCAATCCTCAGTACCACACACACACACACACACACACACACACACACACACACACACAAAAGCCACAGTGCAGTTGGATATGCAGGAGATTTATTGAGGGGGAACACCTGAAAAGAATAAAGCGCAAAGGAGCAGGATTTGTTAGATCCCTCCCATCACCATGCAAGTGTGATATCCATGAAGGAGAAGAGGGAAAGGAAGACTGGAGAGAACAAGATTCCGATTTGAAAAGGATCCCAGCTGTCTGGACCCTGAGCGAAAGAGGCTCGATAGAGGAGCCTTGTGGGAAGCAGAAATGGCTGGATCTAGTTTCTCTACTCTGAGTCATTGGCATACTGAGGAATCAGTGTTGCAGATGGATGGGAAAAGGTAGGGGCAGGAGTAGTCAGTCAGCTCTGCTTTTTGCAGTTAAGTTCTGTTGAATGGCAAAGGAAGCAAGAGACCTCTATAGCTGAAATTTTAACTCGGGTAAGCAATGCATAGATAAACTGGGAAGACAAGATTGGGTGATGAGCAGTTAGCTCACAAAGAAGTAACAGCAGCATTTGATTCATTTTGTAAGGAGTGAGGTGAATGATAGAGAAGAATCATTGCCTTCACTACTGGGCCTTAAGGGAATCTGAGGAGTTAACATTCACTCCCTCCTAGACCGAAGAGAAAAGAACTGTAGTCTGGTGACAGGCACTCAGGTTTATCTTCTGGCTCGTTCCCGATTTCTTGCCTTGCCTTCTTATTTTTGTCTTTCCACAGCTCATTGGCCGGGGCCAGGGCTGGGTGTGAGTTGGGAGTTCTGCTGGGATACTTAGGGAATAGAATGGTGCTCCATGGAAGTGTAGGGAAAATAATACTGAATACAAGCAATAATAACATGCTAGAAGCCATTATGCAAAACTGCTAAGGTCAGAACAATTCTGTTTGACTTATAAATTATTTATGCTCCAAAGAAAAGCAAAAATACAGTTTCTGGTTTTTGGGATATTACTTTCCTGCTTTGTCTTTTCAACTGGAACTTTCCAAATGACTTCCAGGACTGGAGTTTCTTTTTTTCTTTTTCTTTTTTTTTTTTTTTTTTTTTGAGTGCTTTTACATTTCTTTTCCACCTGCAAGAGAGGTATGTCAGTAGTGACTAAAGAAGATTCTTTTGTTGTCCTTGGTAGTAACAGACCCTGGTGTGTAAGGTCACAAGGGAAAGAATAATAAGTATCTGTCTTTGGTCCTTGTCCTGGAATGGAGAGTGTTGTCTCTTGCGTTTTCAGAGAGGCAGTCATTGGGCTATAGTGCATTAAGCTAACCTGGGTCACTTATTAACAAAGCAGACACCCAGGGCTGCAGCCCTAGAGATGATGCTCAGTTAGTCTGGATATGGCTTGAGGCTACTCTGTATTTTTAAGAAGCTTCACTGGTAAGTTTAGTGCTCATAAAAATTTTAGAATTATTGTTGTCAAACTTTAGGTAAGGTAAAAGAAGAAGCTATATGAATACTGTTCAATTGATGGTCAGTTCTCTATACATTATTATAAATGAAGTGTAGACATTTATTTTCTTTTTTTGTGGTACTGGAGGTGGAACTCAGAGGCATTCTACCTCCAAGCTAAGCCCCCAGCCCTATTTTTAAGTTTTTATTTTGAAACGGGGTCTCACTGAGTTACAAAGGGCCTCTAAGTAGCTGAGGTTGGCCGTGGTCTGCAATCCTCCTGTCTCAGCCTACTAAATGCTACGATTACAACTGTGCACCACCATGCCAGACTTAGACATTTATTTTCAAGTTACTTCCAGCAGATACATCTGTATTTTCAAATAGTTGTATTTGTGGGTTCTACTTTTTACTGGAATTTCTTGTAGAAGGTAGGTATACCCAAAAGAATAAGACACCGTGTGTGTGTGTGTGTGTGTGTGTGTGTGTGTGTGTGTGTGTGTGTGTGTGTTACTGGAAGGTGAGACAGGAGGATTGCACAGGTTTGAAGACACCATCTTTTGCTTAGGTGTCTCAGAGTGGGGTGGAGGAAATCAACTAGCATGCATTATAGTTCCAAATGTGTCAGAAATAGAGAAATATCTATAGAATAAGAATATATAAAAGGAAGCAATATAATAGGGCCAAAATAAAGTATTATAGAGGGAGTTATACCCAAGCTATATTTTGAAGGATTTTATGATATGTGCTAAGTATATTAGGGCAAGAAAAATAATCTGGGAAGAAGTACTGGATTATGCAGAGATACAGAGGTGAACTTCATTAACTACAAGTGATTTACTTTTGGTGAAAAATGAGATGTAGAGGATGAGTCTGAAAAGGTAGGTAGGAAACAGGTTATAAAAGATCTTATGTTCTGTGCTAAATATCTTAGTTTTTTTTGTCCATTATCCTAATAGCTTTTTAAATGCTTACTGGGTCAAGAATGTCTCTGAGATAATCTATCAGAAACGTTCACATACACATTCAAAAATAACATTGCATTTGATTTCAGGGGAGTCAGAGTCATAGAAGCTATTCTTGCAGACAGTGCATAAGCAGAGTCACGAGGTCAGGCTTGTGTTTTAGAGTAATTGCTATTGTTTGGCAATTTGGACTAGGAGGTGGAAGACCAGACTGGAGGTAGGGAAACAGGTTAAGAGATTGTGACAGCAGGAAGGAAACAGAGTCAAAATGATTAAAATTTGGACTTGTTTAGCATGAGATAATAGGAAGTTGAGAAGCTCTCCCAAGTTTTTGATGAGACTTTTAATAGATTTTATAGGGGTGTGATAAAATGCAATAGGAATAGAGATAATGGTTTTGCACAGGTTGAGTTTTCTGTAAGAGTGGATGTTTTAGGAACAGATCTGTGGGTCTACTGCTCAGAAGAGAGATGAGTTTAGGAGGTACAGCTGTGGCCCAGCTGAATCTTTACCATTCCCCTCCTCCCCAGCTGATGGAGTTGTCTTGGAGCCTTCACTCAGCCCTGCTGACCAGCCTCCTCATTAAGAAAGGATGCCGAGACTGACCTCAGCTTCAATAGTCTGTGCTGGTTATGGTGATTCTGTTCCTCCTACCAGTGATTGAATAGGAAGTGGCTGTTGATTAATTTCTGCTCAATGAGAAATAAAGTATTGTCTCCTGGGCCCTTCTCAGTGAGTTCTATAATATTTATAAATAAAATCAAGAAAGACAAGGGTTCTTTTTTGCCTCTGGCCATTGATGTATGAGAACATAAAGCCCAGAGCAGATGCACCCATCTTGAATCCTTATTGTGAGCTAGCTAGCATGCTGATGATGGCTCTGTAGAAGATGAAAATAACTTTTTTTTAATTGGTGCATTATATTCATACATCATTCATATTGGGGTAAAAAACTTGTGTGTAGAGACATGCACACATCACTGATTTAACCCCTACCCAATTCCCACCCCATTCCCTCCCCTTCCCTCCCTCCCTTTCTTGGCTTAGTGGTTGACTTCGATATGTTTAAGTACATTGTGTGTTTTAGAGATTTTCCTCTTCCCCCTTCCTTTTTCCTCCTTTAGGTTGTCTTGTTTGCTCCTCCATAGGATTTTCTTTTTCATCTAGAGTTCCTCCTATGACCCAATTCTCCCTAACTCTCACATATTAGGCAAAGCATCTGGTTTCTTATTTTTTGTGACTGACTAATCTCACTTAGCATATAATTAGCTAACACTGTAACTCACTTGTCTTAAAACTTCTAGCAATATTATATAATAAATTTTATTATAAGTAACTCTTAGTTGGCTTTTCTTAGTTGGCCACGCATGGTCAAAATTAGCCTGAGGTTTTGGATTTGGGATCTCTGGCTAGGTAGCTACCTGTATCTCTCTACTTATTTATTATGGTTAAAAAGCATAACAAAGTTGCTATTTTAACAGTTTTTAATTATAAAGTTTAATAGTGTTAAGTATGCTCATGTTGCTGTGAAACAGATCTCCAGAACTTTTTCATCTGGCAAATCTGAAACTTTATATCCATTAAACAACCATTTTTTTTTCTTATATTCCTTCACCCTAATTTCTGGCAACTATCATGGGTTTTTGTTAATTAACAAACTATAATTTAAACCATAAGAGAAAACTATAGCCCTGTCCATGGAAATATAATTCTGGGGAGCACATGTTTTAGAAGTAACCAGAGAGAGGAAGTTCAGTAGAGATGGAGAAAGATGTACTGGAGGTAGAAAGAGTACTGGTAGATGCAGTGTCATGAAATCAACTCAGGATCAGGTTAGGGAAGAAGTAGTTACCATGCATTATGAAAAATGGAAAGGTCTCTTAAATAAGACCTAGAAATGCGAGCAGTATTTTGTTATTAGAAGGTCATGGTTGTCTCAGTAAGACCAGTTTAAGTGAGGAAGAAAGGTTAGTAGGCAGAGTTGAAAAGTGAATAACAACAGAAGAAATGGAATTTTTCAAAGCAGAAGGCTACATAGTGAAATTCTTACTTTTATTTCTTTTTCAGTATACTTTTATTGGTGCATAGAAACCATACATCACATTGAGATTGAATGCGATAGAGACACGTGCGCACAGCACCCAGTGCTCTCCCTCTGGATCCTGCTCTGCTCCCTCCACTTTGCCATTTACACTGTTTAAATTGGCATTGAGAAGTTCACAAATGTACATAGGATTACTTGCACTATTTCCTTCGTTAAATATCCCTCCTGCCCACCTCACCCACCTTCCCAAATTCATTTTCTCTCTTCATTTATTTGCTTTCTTTTATTTCCAAATTTCTTTCTAGCTTCCACATGTGAGAGAAAAATGTATGACCCTTCACTTTCTGAGGCTGGTTAATCTCACTAAGTATAATATTTTCCAGTTCCATCCAGTTTCCTGAAAAGGATACGATTTTGTTATTCTTTATGGCTGGATAACAATCCATTTTGTAATCCATTTATCTTTTGACAGACACCCGTCCACAATTTAACTGTTGTGAATTGTGCCGCTATAAACATGGATATACATGTATCGCTGTAACATCCTGATTTCAATTCCTTTGGAAAGAAAGATACCCAGATTTGGTATAGCTGGGTCATATCAAGGTTATATAAGGTGCAGACTCACCTCTCTCACACCCAGCTAATATTTCCCATTATCAGTAGTGTGTTGTAGAGAGCATTTCTAGGGAGACGAACAAACTGAGAGCGTTATCCTCAGAGGCTCTGCTATCCTCCAGTTGCCCAAATGAGCACACAGATTTCAGAGCAACTTTATGAGGGCTTTGTGAGCTCTGTGACTATATATTTTGTTTTATATTTGTGTGAGGGCTTGGGAAGAACTTTTTTTTTTTTGAAAGTGTTGGATTTGCTTAGTAGGGCATTCTAATTTCAATACTGCACTAGTTTTAGGGCTGTATACTATGGGAAGCACATTTGGTTCTTTATTAGTACTTACAACTTATAGAACAATCTCATCTGTTTTAAATCCAAAGCAGCTTCATTACTATTATTTATTTCCATATAACAGTTTAGGTGGAAAATGTATTAGCATTATATAGTAACAAAGGTCACTTTTCTCTTCATATTTTTCCCCCTCTATATCTACAGAAATGAACATTTCGCCAAAAGGTTGCAATCTGTTTAATTATAACCTCAAGTGGCTGAGATGCCGGCTTATTGGGATAACGCCATTCATCCCGGAAACTCTATAAATTGAGAGAATTTATAGCAGATTCCTGGATATTCTCAAGCCTGACTTTAAACGTGATTAGGTTATAAACTCTCTAGGCTTGGCCAGCATGGATGGTTATCTTCTCTTAAGGTGATTATTGTGTAAAGTTGATCTTAGATACCACAGAATAGGCATATTCAGATAAAAAATACTTATTCCTAAAAAATTATATTGACCTAATGAAACTTAAATGAGGATGAACATCTGAATTAGCCTTTTAATTTATATTCAGTCAACAAGTCTAGAATGTATAAGACACTGAGGCATTCTCTGTTTAAGGGTTCCTATGTAGAAAGAAATGGGATGGTTCATAAATTTAAAAAAATCTCTTATTTTTTGAGAGTCAAATTTGTGTATGTTGGGAAGTTTTTGGTAGGTATGGGAATGATACATATGGTTTAGTGATTCTTGTTTGCTAGAAAATATTTATCTTTCTTTTTCCTATTCCAAAGCACGGATATGAATGTCTCTCCTGACTACTGATTAAAATTCAGAAGGTAAATCCAGAGAGTATGTTCTATTAGGGTGTTAAATGATAGAATAAAAGCTAGCAAGTGAGCAGAACCATCTTTGAAATAGTGTGTGGGGGAAAAAAAAAACTTTTGGATATGCAGATTGGTTTGCTGAATGTTTGTTGTTTTCAATGAATAAAAAAAGTTTTGAAGCAAGTTGAGGTAGTAAATATCAATTAAATCTTACAGGGATAGACATATGTTTATATAATAAAACTTTTTGGAGAACAAACCATCCTGGGCTTCTGAATATTTAAATGAGAGCATTTTGCTGTTCTACCAAAATAGTGGCGTTAAATAAAAAGGCAGAGACTGTGAACAAAGTTCTTTTGTGTTTATTTTTCTGCTTTGCCATAAGGGTATATGCTGGAATCCAATCTAGGATATCTATTTATTCATTTGCCTGAATCCCAAAATGTCTCGAATGTAAAATTGCCTGTTGGCATTTAGTCCCTGTGGGTTCTTACAGATTTAAGGATTTAATTACCTGCCTGTTTATTATGAAGTGGTCAGTTTGTGAAGCCAACTCGAAACTGATAATCACTTAGGAGGAAGGACTGCTGGTTTTCACCCTGATGATTTTAATTATCATTGTAGCTGAAGAAATAAGTCTCCTTAAGGTTGTTCTTAACAAGAATTTTTGACAGTGGGAAAGGCAGGGAATATATTCAATGATAGAAATGCCCAGCTTACAGGGGGATGCCATACAAAAATGAATCAGCAGATGGAGGGGTAGACTGTAATTGGACATCCTCCTTTGTTCTTCTTCCCTCAAATTCCCTAGATAACCAATTTAGTCTGGAAAGGCTATCCCTGGACAACAGGCATGTTTCTTCCCATTTTTAATGATGCTAACTTATTTCAAAAATGAAACAGAAGCAAAACAATAGCAATGACCAAAAAAAAAAAATGAAGATTTTCAAACTCAGTAGGCCTGTAGGTTGGTTTCTGTCCAAGGGCCACCAATTTCCAACCTCTGTTTTCACCCTTTCTTACTGTGTATGCAGGGCTGATTTCTTTCTTTTCTAAATTCAGGTAACAATGATTGTCTGTGCAGTTCATTTGAAAATTAATCATGAAGTGCCTCATGTCATATTTCCTATTATATCTTGAGCTGTTGTTTAATTTTTCATGGCTCTGAAACTTTCATTTGCCTTGAAACTCAAATCAACTGTTAACTCCTTTAGTGCAGCAACTGTGTCTTATTTCTTTGTATTTCCCCCATTTCTAAGTGCAATGAAACATTAGGAAATTAATGTTGGTTTTATTTTATTTCATAAGGATGAATAATATTATAAGTCCACATTCATCTACATTTTCTACAAGAATACTGAAGTGATAAAAATGAGACATAATCAGTTCATATTCATGGAAAGATGTTTATTTCTCCCTGAAAATTACTGCAGAAATTTTTGCTTTATTTTTTTTATAAGACAAAGAATAGTTGTAAGGAAACTCAGTAACTGACTCACAAATGCCTCAAATGTGCTTCTCACTTACTCCTTTTCTAAAGAATGAGTAGTCAGTGGAGGAGGAAGAGCGGAAGAACTACATTAGAAACATTTTTTTTTCACTGGTGAGTGAATCCAGGGGCATTCTACCTCTAAGATATGCCCCAGCCTTTTTATTTTTATTTATTTATTTTTGTTTTGAAACAGGGTCTTGCTAGGTTGCTGAGAGTCTTACTATATTGCTTAGGCCATCTTCCTGTGTCAGCAAACAAAGTAATGGGATTACAGGCAAATGCCACTGTGCGGGTACATTAGAAACACAATGTACTCATCTCTTTATGTACCCATTGCACAGATCCATAGGTAGAAATTGTTATCCTAATTTGACTGATGGGGGACTGAGATTTACAGAAGTAAAATATAAGGTCACAAAGCTACTGCTGGGGCTTGGATTTTCTGTCGGTCTGTTTGACTTGCAAACCTGAGCCACCTTTCTTAGCAAAGCAGATTCATGAAAGTGGATACTTATAGAGCCTCAGTCTTCAACACCTCGATGGAGGTATGGCCCAAGGTCAACACAGTGCCAAAATGGTGAAGTAGCTTTAGTTTATCTCTAGCAATATTCATCTCAACTCCATTCTCTTTTTTTTGCCCTCTGCTGGTTCCAGTGCCCTCAGGTTTTACTTGATTTATAGGAATCCACATCCCTGCTTCTGAAGCAGGTCTGCCTTCTCCAACCAGAAGACCAGAACAAATCTAGTGTCCAATCGAGATCTCCACTTTGCTGAATTCTTATTAAGGTTTTAGTTCCTTGTCCTTTTACTGTTTCTACTAAGTCAGCCTTTATTTATACATTACGGGGCATTGATAAGTTAATATTCTTTTAGATAACATTTAGAAGGCAACACTTAGAAGACAACAGGTTTTGCTAGGAATTTTGAATGCAATGACAAACATAATGGGAAATTAGAGATTCTTGATTGGGAGTTGCTCATTCCTATCTCAAGACAAGTTCTATGACAGACTTACCTAAAAGAGAAAATGCCTTTTTTTTTTTATTAGATGCACATGCAAAGTTTTATTCCTTAACCAACAAGGACCATTTGGAACATTTGAAACTGAGCCTTAACTGAGCATTAATTATATAATTGGGGTTTCTTCACTGGGATAAATCAGATAGGGTAATGGCTTTAGGATTTAGCTAATCAAAGAATATTTTTGCCTGGTTCTACATTAACCCTGTAGAATCTTTCATTTCAAACTCTTCCCTTGGAACTTCAAACCACTTTCAGTTTAATGCTGCCTAATTCATGAATCACTGTTTGCTAAAATAAACATTTAAAATTTTTAATGGAGCTGGGCATGGTTGCCCACACTTGTAATCCCAGTACTTGTGAGGCTGAGACAGGAGGACTGCAGGTTCGTAGTGATTCTCAGCAACTTAGTGAGACCCTGTTTCAAATTAAAGAATAAAATAGGTCTGGGGTTATAGCTTGGAGGTAGAATGCCTCTGGGTTCTATTCCCAGGACCACACATACACACAACATAATGGTTCTTGGTTTATCTTTTAACAACAGTGTTTTAGAAAATGTTATTTTTACATCATATATTTTGTTTAAATGCTAAATTTCAGACTCAATGAGTCAAAAATCTGTTTTTTTTTTTTTGAAATGTTAACCTTGAATTTGGGAGGAGCTCTCAGCAAATCTTTCTCAGTCAAAAAAAATTCACTTGCAGAATTTAGTCAATTCTGTTGCTTACAAATGCCAAATGTATTTGAAAGCGAAATGTTTCATACTATAGAAAGATATAAAACAAAAATACACTGTATTATCATAATCAAACAATCTATGCAGTTTTTATAAGTGTATTAAGTACAGTTACTGTATACTACAATCTTTGCACTGGGTTAAACTGTCATAAATATGATTCTATAATTTTTAGAAAATAGTTGAGGTTCTACTTAAGCATGAAAATGTGCAGATCTCCAAGATGTCAAAACAGCTGTGTAATCACTTAAAAGCTTCATTTAAAGTTACATTCTGCCAGGCGTGGTGACACAGGCTGTGGTGGCACAGGCTTGTAATCCCCGCGTTTGGGAGGCAGAGATAGGAGGATCATGCAGGTTCGAAGCCAGCCTCACTGGCTTAAGACCCTGTTTCCAAATATAAAAAATAGGTCTGGGAGTGTAGCCCGGAGGTAGAAGGGTTCTATCCCCAGTACCACCAAACAAACAAAAAAAGTTATATTCTAAAGCTGCTTCTTTTCCCTTTCCTTTTTAAAATTTTTTTGTTGTGCTAATGGGATTGAACCCAGCTTTGTTTTATTATTTAGTTTAAAACAGAGTCTTGCTAAGTTGCTAAGCTGCGGAGGCTAGCCTTGAAACTTTGATCCTCCTGTCTCACCCTCCCAAGTACTGGGATTACCTGGCTTCTTTTATCCTTTTATACTCTGTCTCCTCTTTTCTTATTTTTTTATTTCCATGAAAGGAAGAACTTTTAGGAAAAGCAATCACTCCTGAATTAACTGTTGGGGTAAACTCCTTGCTATCATGATACTTTTTTTGAATGCCTTTAAGTTGGAAAATGATTGGCCCACATGGTCAGAATGTTTGGTCCTGGTGTAATGGCTAAGTGACTATGTACTCTGCTGGTGTAGCTTCATTTTGGCGTGCCCAGAGTTTTCCCGGTGTGAAATGAGGAGGTTGGAATGACTAATATCTGATGTCCCTTCCAGCTGTACCTTAGAGAAAAGAACAAGAGCATTCTTTGCAGGAGTTTTCTTTGTTAGAACATGTAAATATTCTAAGGATTCATATATTTTCATTGTGAAATAATATGCCTCTTTCGCCTAAGACACAGAAACAAAACATAAAATGGATCATTTGCATTAAACTACTTAAGAGAATGAAAATTACTCATTTATTTACATGAATCAGCATTTTCTTATGAATCTAGTGTGTTATCACGTACTTTCTTATATTAATCACATCAGGGAAGTGGCCTGGAGGTAGAAGGGCCAAAGTTAGCAAAACAAGGTAGTTAAAGACATCATTTTAATGTTTATATGCTTGAAGTAGTATTTCCTTAGGAAATGAGTGTGGTCAGCATTTCCAAGCAAATCAACTAGAAATTAAAAATTGCTATGCTCTTTTTCTTATTGTTTTTCTCTTGTATCCTTTTTCTGTTCACTAGACTGAACAGAACTTACTGTTTAAATATGCACATTTATCAATAAAAGGAAAGAATATACTCCTAAAGAAAAAAAAACATACTCCTAAATGTTTTATCTATAACTTGTGCATACACAAGTCATTGCTAGTTAATATCTCAAGAAACAATATAAAATTAGAAAGAAGTGAATCACTAGAGAAAGAAGATAAAAGCTTTTTTTTTTTTTTTTGGTGGTACTGGGGTTCCTGGAAGCCCTTCTACCTCCGGGATACACTCCCACGGGCTACACTCCCAGACCTATTTTTTAACATTTTTATGTGGAAACAGAGTCTCTTAAGCCAGAGAGGCTGGCTCCGAACCAGTGCCATCCTCCTGTCTCCGCCTCCCAAGCATGCGCCACCACGTGCGCCACAAGCGTGCGCCACCACGCCCGGCGATAAAAGCTTTTTGATAAGTTCAAATCTGAGGGAATGACATAAGGCTACCTGTGATTAGATAATTATTTACAACAAGGCAAATAACTCATACTAATGATATAAATCTTTACTCTTTTTTTCTGCTTGAATTTGCATTATTAGTTTTCAATCTGGATTTTGTTGCAGAGATTTCTATAAAACCCTTTGACAGTTCTGAGATTTAGTTTATCATAAAAGTAATCTGCTTTGTGGCCCCCTAAATTAGGTCTCTAGCACTGAAAAACAAATCAGTAATTCTGTTTAATAAAGCATGCACAATCTATAATCCACTATAATACATTGAAATTAAGGAACCAGTGTAAAGGGTAAATTGGGGAAAGTCTGTCCTTTTCTTAATATCTTGTACTTATATGTGTGACAAGAGACTCTCCAACATGCGTGGGAACCCAGGTTCTTTTGACAGTAAATATTAGTAAAGCTTAATTTCTTCTTTTAATTTTTTGAATAAAATAAATGGAAGTTCAATACTTTTTACCCAAACTCCATTTGGAAAATGGAAGATATCGTCTGTGGGTATGGTGGCTCACTTCTGTAATCCTAATACTTGAGAGGCTGAAACAGGAGAATCCCAGGTTCAAGGCCAGCCTCAGCAACTTATCAAGACCTTTAGCAACTTAGCGGGACCCTGTTTCACAGTAAAAAGTAAAAAGAGTGGAGGTGTAGCTTGGCGGTAGAATGCCCTTGGACTCATTTCACGAAACCCCACCTCTGACATGCACACATATTGCTCTTGTGGCATAAGAACAGGGACAAGTTGCCTGTAGCAAGTGAGATGTCACTTTTTGGGTCAAAATTAGTAACAATTATATGACTTAAAGTAGATATGCTTCTCCTTCCTTCCCTTGGTCTTCCAATGATCAAACAAGTTCCCGCTTAGTCATAATTAAGTTGGTACTAATACAGATTGGAAAAGCAGAATCTTTCTGTTATTACTATTTTCTCCCAAATATAAGCTAGCTACGTTATGAGTACATTTATGTCTTTTCCTTCCTATATGACTTGCAGCCTTCTTAACATAAATTTCTTATGCACCAAGAGAGTAATGGTGATATTTTTCTTTGGTTGTGGGAAATAGTTCTAATTCTAAATAAATATTGGCTTAAAATCTCTCTCATCCAACTATAAATGAATGCCTTTTGATTGGAAAGCTTTTGCCTGTTCCTTGCTCATACCTGCTCAATATAGTGTATGCCTTTTAAAATATAATGAAGTATGCATTTCTTAGACTTTAGAAATTTTAAATCATTCTACCCCCTAAAATATCCGTTGGGTACATGTTAAATAAGAAAAAGGCAAAAAAAGTTTAAAAAGGGAAAATTAGTTTTTGTTACTTGGCTTGGCCCTAATGTAAATTTAAAAAATAAAGGCTTGTTCTATAAATAACTTTATTTATTTATTTATTATTTTTATGTGCATAAAAATTTAAAAAATTACCAAAATAATCTAAATATTTAGACCTCCACCCAAAGAAAACAAACTGATTTCTGATATAGGGTCTGCCTTATGATAACAAGTGGCACCTAAACCTGTTTGTTTCAGTGTCAGCTGTATAGGAGACCCTGCCCCAGACATCCTCTGTTGTAAAGGCTTTCATGATGGTGTCCTCTATTTTATTTTATTACTTATTGGCATAAAATGGATATCTGTAATAAGTTGTGTTTTGATATCTGGAACTTTAAATATGGCACAATATTTAGTAAATATCTGTAACTTCCTTGTCTCCTCTCTGTTAAATACAATACCTGTCAAAGCTGTAAGATATTTGCTTGCTGTCTATTTTTATTTATGCTTATATGCATACATGTATTGTCTGTGTATTGTCTACATGGTACCAAAATTGGCTTCTATAGATAAAAGAGCACTCACAAATTAAAAATAATGATAACAACAATATAAATGTATCCAAATAACTTTTAGTTTATGGGATGTAAATTCTTAGAATAAGTTAATTTAAATTTCCTGGTAAAAATAAAGATAAAAATTTTTTATTAAAATTCTTAACATAATTCTTTCCCAGGATGTTAGCCAATCAGGACTGTATTTATTTTTGTTAGATGTTTAAAGTATAATGGCCAATTTTTAAATTATTTTATCCTTTATAGGAAAGGTGGCTTAAAATGCTGAGATTGTTTGATATCTTGGTTTTTATGAATAAATCTGAAACAGCTATTAAAATGGGTACATTAGATAAATATAAATAGTAAACCCCTTTATAAAATGTCTACCTTTAATAAATTTATATTGTCAATATATTTGAATCTATCAAATGTGGCTTTCATATACATATGAAATATATAATATATATGTATTTATTATACATATATATATATATAAATAGATATAGATAGATAGATAGATAGATAGATAGTTTAAGATTGAAGAGTGCCCAGAAGAGGAGAGAACCTGTTGTCCAAAGTCCCAGAAAGTTTGTTGGTATTGGCCCAGAGTCATTACATATTAGGTAAGTGTAACCTGTTCCTAATCTAGGAGGAGGTCTGACCAGAGGAAAGTTTAACCATATAAAGTTTCATATGGTCTAAGTTTTAGCACTGCTATTAGTGGGACCCTTACCTGCAAGAGTGCCAGAGGAAGTACTTTTTTCCATGGTAAAAGATGACCGAGCTTCTTGAGATGTAGTTTTTAAGAGTCTGGTTGGGTCTTACTACTTTGCCTGAGGATTGGTACCTGCAAGAGAAAATATTTTATAATATTTTATTCCCAGGGTTTTAGCTACTTGTTGGATTACCTCAGAGAAAAAAGACAGCCAATTATAACCTTAAATGGATGTGAGAAGTCCAAATCTGGAGATGATTTCTTAGAGAAGAACCTCAACCCCTTCAACAGCTTTATCTGTTCTTGTAGGGATTTCTTCCAACCAGCTTATAAAAGTATCCACAAATACCAACAGATATTTGAATCCCTGACAGAGGGGTAGTGGGGTGAAGTTTACCTGCCAGTCTTCCCTTGGGTATGTTCTATGTCTTTGTACTGGTGCTACCAAGGGAGGTGGCCTTCCTCCTTGGAGATTGTTAATGGCACAAGCCTCAAGCCTGAATGACTTACATAGCTCCTTTTGAGTAAATAACTTTTTGCTAAGGAGGGAGAGGCAATCCCTCCCAAAGTGACAGGAGTCTTGCAGGCCCTTTAGAACCTTCCACTGTATTGCCTGTGGGAGATGGAAGATGGCACCCAATCAGAGCCACTCATCTGCTTCCATCATTCCTTGGCCCAAGATATTTCCTCAGGGTTATAGTTGGAGAAATATGTGCCAGGGGGTATAGAGTGAATTAAGGCCAATTCCATGTTGACTGATTCGGCTACCATATCAGCTGCTTGGTTGTCTTGTATGACGTGATTGATTTCTTTTTGATATCCTTTGCAGTGAACTACTGAAGTTTCTTGGGGAAGCTTTACTGCCTTGAGATGTTCCAGTATCTGAGAGCCATGCTTAATTGGGCTATTTTGGGAAGCCACATAGCCTCTTTCCTTCTAGATAGTGGCATGGGCATGAAATACCAAGAAGGCATACTTGGAATCTATGAAAATGGTTGCCTGCTTGTCTTTGCTCAAATTAAGGGCATGGGTTAAAGTTGTTATATCTTCCAGTCGTGCAGAAGTTCCTGGTAAGAAAAGTTTAGTTTTGATAATTTCTGTAGTAGATACTGCATAGTAGCTTTTCTGACTCCCTCAGCTACAAAAGAACTACCACTGTTAAACCAAATAAATTCAGGGTTGTCTAAGGGCTGATCCTTGAGGTCCTTTCTGCTGGCATTGGAGAGGTTTATGACTTCTTCACAGGAGTGTTGAGAGAGTTTGGAGTCCTCCTCTGGGAGAAGAAGCAGGCTGACTGGATTTACAGAGGTGTACCTGTACAAGGTTACATCTGGGTTTTTAGCAATAGAGTTTGTATCTTAGTAATCTTCTATTGGTCAAAGAAGTACCCCAAAAGCAATGGACACTGTAGTTTAAAATATCTGTAGATGCAAGCCGGGCGTGGTGGCGCACGCTTGTAATCCCAGCATTCGGGAGGCTGAGACCTGGAGGATCACGGTTCGCGGACAGCCTCAGCTACTTAGTGAGGCCCTCTGCAACTCAGTGAGACCCGGTTTCAAAATAAAGAATAAAAAATAGGGCAGGGGGTGTAGCTCGGAGGTCAAATGCCCCTGGGTTCCATCCCCAGACCCGCAAAAAAAAAAAAAAAAAAAAAAAAAAAAATATATATATATATATATATATATATATATATATATATATATATATCTGTAGATGCAAATGTAACCTTGATTAACTAGCCACCTAAGAAGAGAAAATGTATATTTTGATGATTTTAAGTTTATCTTGATTTTTATCTTAAAACAAATTTAAAGCCATGAATTTAAATTACATGAGCTAAAGGGTATTTACATTTATGATTCCTTAATTTATGAGCACTTATCTATGTATAAGCCAATCTGGTATCCTGTAGACAATATACAGAATGTAATAAGCAATAACTCTGTATACAAATATATGTAAAAACAAACAAAATTTTTTTATAGATTTAATTCACCAAGTATTGGGTCTCCGGAGGTAGAAAATAAGACAGTTATAGATGTTTGCTACAGAGAGTACCTGACAGATTTAGAGCTTTCAGAAACCAAGACTTATCCTGTTACAGATTTTATTGCATGGCATAACATAGACATGAGAAAATCCCAAGTAGTTGGGGGTGCTTTGGGTGGAGTCAGTCAGTCATGGGTGGCAATCAATTGATTTTAAGTGTCTACTTTATCTTTCATGGCAGGAAGACCTATACCAAACATTTCCATTTTTATCTCCTCTGAGATTCCCGAAAAGAAATGGTTTCTGTTTTTTGAATCCAGGATAAAACTGAGAGGCAACCTCAATAAAGACAACAGGAGAGAGAAAAACCAAACATGCAAGCAAACAAAAAAGAGGTCCAAAAGCCTTAGTTAGATAAAAAAAAAAATCAGACTTAACTAAGCACACAAATCTAGGTGAATTTATATAAGCTCAAAAAGGCAAAATAAAATTTTTTGGGGAAGGGTAAAGCAAGATGGCAACTCTATGTGTGTGAGGTCGTAGAGCGCCAAGATGATGGCATAGCAGGAGCCAAAGATGGTGCGTGGAGGGCTGATGGGGGTCAGAGTGGGCCCCAAGTGATGATGGATAGCTGCAAACAGTTGGCTTTATAGCACTGTAAACAGGCTGGACTGAAAACCTAGACTGAAGTCGGCCTGGTTTTGTTTTTCCCAATAGCCAGAGCCACAGTTTCTGGGCTGGTTACTATGTCTTATTTTTCTCTTAAATTTATGTTTAACTTAGTAGAATTACATTTTTTTTTCTTACAAAAATAACATACTTTATAAATTTTGATGGTTTTATTATCAAAGCATTGTGTAATATTTTATATAAATTGTATAATGACTAGAAGCTCGATCTCTGGCAGCCTGTATTGCCTTTAGTAAAGATTCATCCCCCAAAAAAACCATCTTGTCCATCTTAGATTTTAAGAAGCCAAGAGTGTTATAAAGTGTTTATTGTATTTTGGACTACTCAATTTAATTTAATTTTAAAAGGTATAGGTTACCCCTGAAATCAAGACTTGAGACCAAAAATGGTAGTTATCTTAAATTGCTTTTACTTATTAAAGGCACTATGCAAACCATGAACCTATTGGCTTATTATCTAGGGAGAAAAAGTATTCTATTAGATACTTAAAGACCAGGTGGCCTAGAGTAATTGAAGAATGATGCTGTCCATGTAAAGATTAGGTTAAAATGGCAACAAGGGCAGTGGGGAAAAGAAGTTTTGTTTGTTTGTTTGTTTGTTTTCCATTTAGATAGTTTGACTGAAATGATAAAATGATTCCAGGCCATGTTCAGTGGAGTCGGCCTGGAACACCATGATACAGTGCAGCCAGGGAGGCACTGGTTTGAGAACCATACTCCTGCGGAGTTGAACTGACCTATGTTTGCTTTCCTGCTCTGGCAGAGTGGGTGGGGGAGGAGAACTGTCCATTGGCACTGCTAAGAATTGAGAATGGGGACATGGGGACAGGAGAGCCAGACAGATAACACCCTGCTCATGGAATAAAAAATAAAACAAAGCAAAATTAAGCAAACAAACAAACAAATGGCTGGCAGAGGACTGGGGTCAGGAGAAAAGGCCAAACACTGGTTGCTTGGCCCATTTGGTGACCTGGTCTGCAGAATCCAAAAAGTGGCAGGAAGAATAGGGCGGGGGGAACCCCAGTCAAAAGGCAGGAAGAACTCGCAGTCCAGAATCCAGACAGTAGTGGTGACAACAGAGGCAGAGCCAGGTGCATGGTGTTGGTGGCATCTTAACTTGTATAGATCTGAATCTTGGTGCCACTTATGTTTTGAGGCCAGGAGCTTCTGTTGGTTCTTGTGTCCCTGAAAGAAATATTTTATTAGGGGGTTGTAGACAAGAGGTTTCACCAAGCTGGCTAGTTTGGGAGCAGAGTAAAGGAGAGAGGGGGCCAAAAAAAGGGGCTCTAATCTGCTGCATAGTGAGTCTTTTTATACAGTCTAGAAATTTCACCCCTTCTCATGCATAGTAGTTTGGGTTTTGAGCCATGGCTCAATGCAACTGCACACAGTTGTATCATGTGGGATATCTAAAGCTGCAAGGTAATAGGCTGGAAGTCTGACTACAGGTGAACAGGGTAATTCCTGTATTTTCTTTTGGGAAGACGTCTGTCTGTCTTTTTTCTTTTCTCACTCATTCCTAGCCACCTAGCTAAGAAGACTTCCATGGTTTCCTAAAAATATCTCACATGGAAATTCTTCTTATTTATTTATTTATTTATTTATTTATTTATTTATTTATTTTTGGTGGTAATGGAGGTGGAATCCAGAGGCTTTCTACCTCCAGGCTATACTAACAGACCTATTTTATATTTTATTTGGAAAAAGGGTCTCACTAAGTTGCTGAGAGCTTCACTAAGTAGCTGAGGCTGGCTTTGAACCTATGCGATCCTCCTGTCTCAGCCTCCCAAGCGTGGGGATTATAAGCAGGTGCCACCACACCCGGAAAATTATTCTCATTTTACCAGTTATTATGAAGGGTCCGAGAATTGCCCACCAACCCAAATAACGAAGGACTAGCAAGAGATGTAAAATGCAAGCGAGGTTTATTGTGCTGCATCTCTGTCCCGGCAAGCCAGTGGTCGAGACTCAGACACTATGGTCGAGTTTAGACCTAGAGCTCACTCCACAGTCTGGATTTATAGCCCCAGGAGGGAGTGGTTACACACGTCAGAGCCTGCCAAAAGTCCGAGCCCGCCAACCTTAGAATACAACCAATCAGATACAAGAACAAACAAGTACAACCAATAATTTTAAAACATGCATTCACACATGTAAGAGCCTGCTAAGGACTGCTTATCTCCCTTATGGTATGTGTTCATTTCCTAAGGCTGCCTTTCCCACCCACCTTGGCTGGGCCAGGCTTATCTCTGCGCTGAGGAATCTGCCTGGAGAGCAGATTAGCATGGTGAGGGGGAGTGCTGATCTGGCTCAGAGATATGGGGATCAGGTCCCATGTACAAAGACCTTGGCCAGCAAGCTGGAGATTAGAGGCTTTGATCTGTTGGGTCCCCTACCCTGGTCCTTGAATCCTGCAACCTGGGCAGCTGGGCTTAGGGATCTTCATTCTGTTTCCAATCCTACCTTGCTTCTATATCTTAACTCTATATTCCAATATCTTATTTCTAATCCTAATATTAGGGAGAAGACTTCTCTAGTTAACTTCTCATGCTGGGGGGGGGGTGCTTCTTCCAGCCTGCTTTCCAGCACCCCTACAATTATACACCATATTGGTGACATGTTATGTATTCATTGCTTCTTTAATTACTTTTATGCTGTCATAATTATTACAGTAACAACATGTGTTGCTGGAGTTTTCCTTGCTGAATCCATCTATACTGCTCATATAGTTAACCAAGTTATCACCAATGATGCCCAAGATGTGATCCATCTCATATATATATAGCTTCAATGATAGCAATAAGATCAGATGCCTTAGTGGCAGTGATATGGATGGAAGAATATCAATAGGCTTTCATCCAAAGGTACAACTTGCATTGTGATTATAAGAATACTCAACATGATTAGCATAAAACAACACCTCTTAGAAGCCTTTCAAGGCAATCTTCAACTAGACATAACCAGCTTGGCACAAGAATTAAAAAAAAAATCAAATAATTATGATACAATTACAAACCAAACTAATGTATTACAGAACCTACAGGAGTTCCTCCAGCTGTTTAATCCTCAAACATGGTTTCCTGAACTCAGTTTATACACACGTGAGGACTGATAGAATTTTCTATTCAATATTATTCATTCTTCTTGTAGTAATCAGGATACTTCAAGGTGAGATTCAACATCACCACAAGATGACAGAAAAATTTGTGGCCTTCATGAAGCTATATCATCTACAAAACAAAAAAAGGGGAAAATGTGGTAAGTTGTTCTAGGTCTAAAAAATATTGGCTTAAGGATTTATAGCTTCTTGCTTACTTTGACAGAAGACTGCTTTTCTTGAGGGAACTGAAGACAGTGACCTCGGTGCCCCTTCACTATTTAAGCTATGTCCCTCTGTTTTAGGACACCTTTTGTTTGCTTTGCTTTAGGGTGGAAGACTGCTGTTAAGGAGGGATCTGAAGACATCAACCTCTGTTTTACCTGTAAAACTGTGAGATAACTTATCTTCTAAAGCATTCCTAGTACAATGCTGTACTCCTTAGCCAGAGATAATCAATGATTTAATGAGCCAGTGTTAACTCTGTAAACCTATAATAAAAGGAAGAGCTGAGTTTCACTTGGAGAGTTTGTCTCTCTTGCCTTCTCCCCTCTCACCTCTTTGAGACCAGGAATAAAGTTTTAAGAGCATTTTTTTTTCCATTGCATCTGGTACACAGCCCAGTATTTGGTAAGGGATTTAACACACAAAGTTAGTTCAAGTGCAAATTGCCGGCTTTCTTACAGGAACTACAGTCTTTTCCGGGAGGGGGGTAGAAAATCATTGAAATAGAATATGTTACAAGGCTTTTAAATCATGATTAATATAGTTGCCCAACTGCCTGTTTTGACAGTTGGGAACCATGCATATTTTTCTTCTGTCTCTTTTAAGTCTCGTTTATTCTCTGGGGCATGTTGTGAGATATAAAAAGCTAAGCTCTGCACTGATGGTGGTTTTGCCCTGAATAAACATGTACAGTCTGCCCACATTTTTTCTTTTGTGTGTGTGTGTGTGTGTGTGTGTGTGTGTGTGTGTGTGTGTGTGTATAGATCCTCTTGGTAATCTCATGGTTGCTTTTTAGTGCTGTACGTAACTTTCTCTAGTGTGAAACATTCTGTCTTCAAATGCATTTGGCAGTTTCTGGTAGCAGAGTTAACTGAAAATAGTGCATTTTTTTTCCAGGCAATGATTTGCTTTGATCATGAAAGAACATTTCTGAGGATTGCTTTGAGATAGCATGAAAAGAAAAATGATTATCACAAACACAGTTTTGATGTCCAGCTTTAGATACATACTTCACAAATGACTGCTGTGTACTTAAAATATGTCAAAGGTACATAAACTCAGGAGAGAAGTTTATCTTATTTTTAGGACCAGGATGTCTTTGGAGCTAAGTAATATAAGGAAAAAGTGAAAGGGCTTGACATTTTATAGTCATTTCATGTTGAAAATGAATACTTACAAACTACCGTCCACTGCTGTCATTTTCAGAAAGGGAATAGAGGAAGGCATGCCAGGACAAAACACTCTGCAGTGTTTCTTATCTGCCCGAAAGCCATGAAGGGAAGTGATAAAGCCCATGCTTCTACTTGGACTCACTTATTTAAAAATGATTTTTAAAATTATATAAGCAAAACATTCTTGTAAAAAAATTTTTTAAAGTAAAGTCTCTCCATCCTTCCCACAGACCATCTGCTTCCCAAATCCTTTCCCCTAGTTCCCCAGAAGAAGCTGTTATTAATGATCACTAAGAATCTTTTTACACATGCTTCCAGGCATTTTTGATGGATATAAAAGTACATGTGAGAAAAAGTACATAAACACAGACCCCTACAGGGCTTGACAATGGGCTCAGATTTCTGGAAAAGAAAGTTCTATGTGAATCAACACGAGTACCACGTGGAGCATTACCCCCATGCAGGTATATTGCTTTTACTATGCCAAGGTAGTTTCTCTGTTCATTTAATCTCCCATGGTGATGTCATGCCTCTGGTCAAGGTGTCTCCCATTTTCCAATTTTTTATGCAACTGTTGCTCAGTCTTTTTAGGTTGTAGGATGTTTAATATGTCCTCATAACATCCGAGTGCTCCATTGGCTCTTAATTACTGGATGATGCCCTTTTTGATCAGTTTTATCATTCTTTTGAAAGCCCTTTGAGCAACATTAAACTTGTATTTTAAGCAACAAGGAGAGTCCCCACTGTACCAGTATTGGGAACGGCCTAGAAAGATTTGGGAAAGCTCTGATTATTAATATATTTCAAAAGAAGATGATTGATATTTCAAAAATAGTTGTATCGGCAGACATGGGTGAGGGGCAGATCTGTGCAAGGACTTGATCTCTGTCTAAAACAGGCAGTTATTCCAATGTAAATTAACCTAGCTCAAAATAATTACCAAGTCAATAGAGGAGAGCTAGGAACTTCTGCTTTCTAAAGAGATCTACAGGATGATCTAGGGAGGATAGGGCAGGGTTTGACCTTGCCCTTCAGGAAAGGAGATGCCTTGCCACACCTGGTTGGGGGAGGTACCTTACAGGGTTAAGGGGAGGTACCTTACAGGGAAGTCAGAATTACGTGAACAAGATGGAGATCATGGGTATAAAAAAGGCTGGGTCCACGGGTAATTCCTTTGGTGTACTCATTCGAGTCATCCCTCCATGCCAGTCTAGTATGGAGCTGTTCCTGTTCTCTGTATTTCCATCTTTTAATAAACTTCTTTAAATCTTCAGCAAGAGTTCAAGCTAATGTGTATTTATACTTAGCTCAGAACAAGAATCCACAGTTTTTCTCTGTTTTCCTGTTTGTGTGGTTGTGGTTGGGGAATTACTTCTCCCCTCACACACCAAACCCATTTCAACCGCAACACCCTCCCCCCCTTTTTTTTCCAGGAATAGCTCTGTCGCTAACAAACTTTCAACATTCATTGTAGATTTAAGTTGTTTTCTGGCATATATATATATATATATATATATATATATATATATATATATATATATATATGATAAAAGAGGTTATTGTATAGCAATGAAAAATACAGAACTCACTTGACTAACAGCTCTAATCTTTATTGATTCCATTTGCACCTTTTCACTGTAGGGTACTCATGGGTTGAAAATATGTAGTCCTGGATAGTTTTCCAAGAAGATTGGGCTTCAGGGACTGGGAGGTAGGTCACTGGTAGATAGATTACTTTTCTTGTATGTGAGAGGCCCAGGATTCAATCCCTAGCACAGCACAAAACAATGGTTAGTCTTCCAAGAAGATAGTAATTGCTTTAGAGCATAACAAATGATTGAATCATGGGGAAAGTAAATACATTCTACCACAGTTATCTATTTCTGTTATTTATCTACTGTGTTAACATCTAGCACAAATCATAATAGAATTAGACAACCAGTTTCTAATGCTTGCAGCCTCTGGGGTCAGGGATTTCAGTAGAGCAGTGTTGTTGGCCTGTTTCTGCTCCATGAGGAAAGATTGGAAGCCTGGGGTTGTAGCAACATGAAACATATCAGCTCACATGTCTGGAAGTTGATGTGTTTTACTGGGCCTCATCTGGGGCTATCAACAAGAATAACCACAAATGGCCTCTTACTTTGGGCTTCCTTTGAGCAAAAGTTGGTTTCAAGAGTGAGTAATCCAAGAGGTAGTACGTAAAAGCCACCAGCTTCTGACAGCCTGAGCCGGGAAAGGGATCCACGGTGACTTTCATCCTTTTCTATGAGTGGAACAGTGGAAGAGTCCAGAGTCAATGGGAGGGGTGGGATAGGGTGATTTTCTCTATAAGAGGCACCTTAGAAAAATACCAAAATAACCTGTGTGTCTCTTTGTATTTATACTTCCATAAAAATGAACAATGTACTGCACTGAGTCATTTATATATTCTCTCCCACATTAGATAATAACATCTGTAAAGAGACTGTCAAACCACCCTATCTAGAAGCAGAATCAAAGCAACCTTTAGCCGAGCATGGTGGTGCACACTTGTAATCCCCGTGCTTGGGAGGCAGAGACAGGAGGATCATGCAGGGTTGAAGCCAGCCGTGCTGGCTTAAGAGACCCTGTTTCCAAATATAAAAAAGTATAAAATAATAGGTCTGGGAGTGCAGTCCAGAAGTAGAAGGGTTTCCAGGAACCCCAGTACTGCAAAAAAAAAAAAAAAAAAAAAAAAAAAAAAAATCACCCTTTTTTCTTTTCCCCCATACATTTACATTTTGCTCTTTGTAATTTCTTTATTTTTATGCAATACTTTCAATATCGATATTCAAATTTAATACAATTTTATTTTTGCCTACCTAATATTCTATTGTGTGATGTACAGAGTAATTTAATTAGTTTCCCGTCATTTTTATTCATTTTATATTTGAATAGCAGCACAGGCCAGGCACTGTTCTAAGAACTTTTTCTTTTCTTTTTTGACTTTTCTCTTTTGATAAGGAGAATGAAACCCAAGGTCTCAAGCATCCAATGAAAATGCTTTACCACCGCTATATCCCAGCCCAGTACTTTCTAAATATCAACTTATTGACTTCTTATTACAACTGATGACACAGAGACAAGGAAACATAGGAACAGAGAAGTTAAGTAGCTTGCCTAAACTCAAACAATAGCAAATAGTGGAACCATCAGTTCACTCTTTTAACCATGATGCTCTGTTGTCTATTGGTAGATATTAATTTTCCCCTATTTTTTTTGCTAGTATAAACTATGCTGCAGTAAAAAATGATTAACAATATTCTTACCTACTCCATCGAGTATTTCTCTTGCCAAGTGTGGATTTCTGGCTTTATGAATCCAGAAGGTTATACAATTTGGGATTTATCCTTTAAGAAAAAATAATACAGTAATGTGGATTGTATTTAACAGCACTCAATTGTACACTTAACAATGTTTAAGATGATAAATTTCAGGTTATATTTATTTTACCATAATAGAAAAAAACTTGGGGGGGCATTTAAAAGCTTACTCTTTCTCCATGTTTGCCCATGGGAGAAGCCATGCTATCACGGAGCAAGGTGATAGTTCCTATGAGCAAGAGTGTAGACCTTGGAATAAAATCTACCTTGATCTTGGCCTTTCAAATATGTGAGGAATAATTTTTTTTTGTTAAGTCCAAAAAAGGAAATCTGTGTAATGAGAAAATAAAAACAGAATGAAAGAATCTTAGAAATCAGGTTCTTTCTAATTTTATCATTCTACTTAGGAAATTTACTAGAAATGCTCGTGTAAAAATGCTTTTGGTTGCTGGGCTTGGTGGTCCACGCTTGTAACCCCAGCATTTGGGAGGCAGAGACCTGAGGGTTTGCAGACAACCTCAGCTACTTAGCGAGGCCCTCCTCAACGCAGTGAGACCCTGTTTCAAAACTAAAAAGATGAAAAAATAGGGTTGGAGGTGTAGTTCGCCACTACACTACCCCTGAGTTCTATCCCTAGTACCTCCAAAAAAAAAAAAAAAAAAACCAAAAAAAAACCTTTTGGTTGAATTATGTTCTTTTCCATTAGTGAAATATACTTCATAAGTCTCAGCAAAGAGCCCACATAAGACAGGGGTTCTGAATCCTTAGCTTCATTATGTACTGGAAATTTGCCTTTGCCAACACACACACACACACACGACAAAACACCCACAAGTTTATATGAGGATATTATTAAGGGCTGTTCATTGCAGCATGGCCTATAATAGCAAAGGAGAAACCTCAGCAAAGCCAGGAAGAAAGAGGAGGGGAGGAAGGCGGCTGAGGTGCATTGATGGAAAAGCTACATGTCACTCATCTATTTCTAGGATAAATTCCTATGAGTGAAGTTGCTAAGTTAAACGTCTTATTTGAAATGTTAATATAAGAACAATGATAATAATAGTTATATTAACATTTCTTACATAGCACTTTCTCTGTGTTGGGAAAAATTCTAATTACTTGGAAAATATTATTTATTTCATACTATAAGCAGATATTATAATCTCCACTTTTAGTCAAATAAGTTGGGGCACAGCATCATCATGACTTACGAGGACAATTATTTCCATATGACCTTCCTGAAAGGTTTTACCATTTCCTCTAACAAATATAAATGAAAATGCACACCGCTGAATATTTTAATTTTTAAAAGTAATCTTGTATTTAATGTACATATTTTATTATGAGAGCATCCTTTGTTTACTGCTGCATTTCTTCTTTTACACATTGTAATTGACCTGATTTTTAACTATTTTCTCAAAAGTCTTGATTCTTTGATTTGAGGGTTGTATATGAATCCAAATGGATTGTAATAGCTTGAGACAGGTCACTGAGTGTATTAGAATGACTTACACACAGATTTGAGGGGATGGCAGGCAATGCAAAAATGCTACATGCTCTGGTTTTAATGTATCCTCAGAATTTATGCATTGGAAACCTAATCCCCAAATTCATATGTCAATGTTCTCTGGATGTGAAGCCTTTGGGAGGTAACGAGGCTTAGATGAGTTGTGAGGATGGGCCTCCATTATGGCATTAGTGGCTTTAAAAGAAAAGGAAGAGAGACTGAGCTAGCAAGTTCTCTCTCATCACATGATGCCCTTTGCCACTCAGCAATCAGGCCCTCACCAGATACCAAGAACATGCTCTAGAACTTGGTAGCCTGCAGAATCATGAACCAAATGCACATTTATTCTTTGTAAATTACCTACCTCAGGAATTTTTTTATAGCAACAGAAAATATACTAAGATATTATGTAAAAATATAATGAAAAATTTCAAGAGCTATGGTAATGAGACTACTGGATTTAAGAATTTTGTTTGGTCCTATCCATTTAAAATATTAATATAATAATGATAGTTATTATAGAATCATTTCTCACATAGAGCTTTCTTTGTGTTGGGAAATATTCTAATTACTTGGAAAATATTTTATTTCATACACATATTCAATCACAAAACATAATTCTTATAATAAAAGGAGATCAGGTACACAATACTTAGAAGAGGGCTGGAACAGTATGTCAGAGACTTGCATGTACATTGCAGTTTCTGTATGTTAGATACTTTAAAGCTCCAAATTCTAAGGTGTTTTGCTTATCATGAGAGGCAAGAGAATAAAGAGAATCATATGATGTGAGGATCAGGAAAAGCCAAAAGATGGGTACAGAGTGTTTAGTGTAAAAAATTTTTTTAAATAGACAAGAAGGCCATCAATAAAATGAGACTGTTGAAATAATTAATTAAAAAGGTATAGGAGCAGGGCATGGTGGCACACCCTTGTAATCCCAGTACTTGGGAGGCTGAGACAGGAGGATCACAGATTCACAGCCAGCCTCAGCTATTTAGTGAGGCCCTCTGCAACTTAGTGAGACCTTTAAAAAAAATTAAGGCGGGGGGTATAGCTCAGAGTTAGAATGCCCCTGGGTTCTATCCCCAGTTCTGGGGAAAAAAGAGGGGGTCGTTTGGAGAAAGGTGGAAGTGATTAGTTAAAATATTGACCTTTATTCATAAGGTCAGTGATGACCCTTAGGGGAAAAGGGGACATACCCAGTATCCCAAGAAGACTACAAAGAGACCTTGGCATTGGAGACCTTGGTCCTCTCAGACAGAACGCTAATGAGGGAAAGAGGTCTGTGTAGCCTACTATGTAGGCTGTGTATCACAATGCCCCCTGATATCTGGAAGCCAAACCATTGAAGGTGCAAAATGAAGTAGAATAATCATATTTCTCAACATACACAGGCTTTTCCTTGTGAAATGCAGTGCAGTTTGTGTAATTATAAGGAGCAGCAACATGAAAATAAACAGTTGTAGAACAGTAGAAAGAGTGGCATCAACAGAAATTAAGGTCGACAGATTTGAACCTCAGACATTGGAATTAAGGGAATTCAAATGGAAATCTTAAGACAGCTTTATCCTGGAAGGTTCTTAATTTATTGATTAAATATAAATAGACACATACTGCTAAAATCTACACGGTAAGCCAAAAAAAGTCATCTAATCAACAACAACAAATATGGTTTGGCTACTTAAAAGTTGATAATTAAAGATAACTTGCTTTCGACTGCCTTTATTTCACCTGTGAGAGGAAGAAGGTGACTGAGCAGAAACTTGGCATCAATGCAAGTGTGTCCCTTCATTCACCACACATTAGGGATCTAGCAGAATTGGTTTGGCTCTCACATATTGTTATACCAGTTCGTGATTAGTATCTTTATTATGAGTTTTCCATGCTGAAATATCATTCAGGTGAAGAAGTAAAAAGAGTTGGACTCTTCGGATTACCTAACATTTCTATTTCTTTTCCTCTTCTGTGTTTGGGAAGAGAAAAAATGGTTTTCTAAGCCCCAAATCACAAGAGTAGCCATTGCAAGTCTGCTTTCAGAGGTAAAAAGCAGACTTTGAAAAGCAGTTGAAGCATTTCACCACACTGATTTGCAGACTCCGGGAGCCTACTAATAATGCGTCATCTGCTGTGTCTATGGCCTGAATATTAGCACTGGGATTAAAAAGAGTCACTGTTTCACTTTTTTGGGGCTAGCTTGTTGACAAAGAGGTAAGATACACAAAATAGAAAAGGCTAATTTTTAAAACTATCATATTAAAACCATTAACCATTAAAATAGTTTCTCTATATAAGCTATTCATTCTGATATTCTACAGTAAATTACTGGAGAATATTAATATTTTCTACCTAACATCTTACCAATGGCATTGTGAGCTTTTTAACCATTTGTGCAAAATAACTTCTACACTTTAATTTCCTAAAACCATTCTTTATTTCTTCAAAAGTTGGAAGTTACATATATCTCATAGGTTGTAGGTTTTGTATAATTAGATGTTAAGTTACTGTAAATCTATTTGGACCTTAAATCACTTACGATAATTTGATCCATGAAAATGAGCTCCACGTTTATTTATTTTCATCCCTTGGTTAAATGTATCCCAATATGGTAAGCAGACAATTCTTTCAGCTTTATTAATATGTATGTCCTTCTCTGGGTAGGTTTGGTTTCCTCAAATTTATGTTGGCAGCTGGCATTAGGAATGAAATAAACAGGTCTGCTTAGCTCTGCAGAAAATAAAGTATAATTTCATCCACTTTCTTCTTAGTTGTTAGCTCTAAATGCAACTCTAGTGTTACAAGGTTAGTGGAAGGCTGACATTACATCAACATCTAGGGCCATAGCTAAAACATGTTGAATTATGAATTTAAATGTGCACACACATTATCTCCACATAGAATAAAACAAAGTAATCAGATTTCCACTTTATTTCTCTGCCAGAACCTACAGTGTTATTTTGCACTCACTGGAGGAAATTTGGCAATGTGTTATTCTCCTCAGGCCTGTTTTCACACGATAGCAATTCCACTGAAGTGCAGTGTAAAAGTATTTATTAAAAGCTATTCCCCTCTGGCGCTGGGAAATGAAAGACAATAGGAGTGTGCTGTTTTGCTCTCTGGGAAGGGTTCACATTTTGTGAGTTGATGAAAAAGTTTAGTGTATCACACTCTTAAATAAATATCTATGCTTGTCCCTGGAGAGGAGAGTAGCAGGAGTTTTCAAAAGTTCTTTAAAAAGCTTATGAGAACAATACCCGGCATCTTGGAGCAAGCATGAAGACAGTTGAGTATACTGCCTTTCCCAGCCCTTTTACATTTTACCCTGAAGAGTACCTTCATTCTTTTATTAGTCCATCATCATTTCCAGTTTCTGCTTCCCAGTATCTCAGGATTGCAGCAGTTGGTAGTTCTACTCACACAGAATTAACATTATATTACTACAAGATAATGATATATATATATATATATATATATATATATATATATATATATATATATATATCTTTGTCTACTAGCTTTTGGAATCTGAAATTAATTTTATTTTTTATTGGTGCATTGCAGTTATACATCTTAATGGGGTACAAGATGGTAGACGCATACATGCACACCTCACTCATTTAGCCCTTCCTCGATTCCACCCCATTCCCTCCCTCTTCCCCCTTCACATGTTTGGCTTAGTGACTGATATCCTTTTGAATGTCCATCATGTGCATTAGGGAATTTCCCTCTTCCCCACCCCATCCCCTTTTGTTAGGTCATCTTATTTGTTCATCTCTGGTTTCTCCATCTTCATCTAGAGTTCCTCCTATGATCCTTTTCCTCCCTAGCTTCCACATATGAAGTTAATCTTAACAATCAGAGTAGCAAGGACACCTGAAGGAATTCAGATACACATATGTGCACACCAAATTGCAATTTTTCCCTATGGGATTGTTTAGATACCTGAATTGGTCTTTCCCTGAATTAGTAAATCCATCATATATTTTGTGCCTGTTAAAGGTCTAACCTACTTTCTGTTAAGTTAATTTTTTTCACTAATTATCAATCCTCAGAGAAATTATTTTCTCAATGTTCATGTCATTATGTGAATATGCTGTAAGTATAGCATTCCCGGTATGAAATTTACTAGTCATTTAAAAAGTATACTGTTGATTAAATACTGAATAATGAATTATGGAAAATATAGAAGATGCCTCTGAAGACACATGGTAATTAGCAAACTTGCCTTATGAGTGGCTTTGTGAGAACATTCACTCTTGATCTGCATTTCTTCAATGCCCTTGGTGCCAGGCACAGTTCTCAGGAACTGTAGGTGTGAACACAGAGTGAATCAAGACATAGTCATTGTTCTGCTCACCTTACTCTTTGCATCATTTAGGGTAAAGTAGACAACAAACCATTAACAGGTTGAATAGTTTCTTGCTCATTTCTTTTTAGTAACATTTTACATGACTCAATCCTTAGATCTTGCCTGAAATATGAATTAACTAATGATAAAATATAAAAAGTAGTTAAAACTTCTAATGGGAAATAAGCTAGAGCATCATAAAATTCTGTGATACACTTGATTTGATCATTTTTTTTCCTTATGGAGAGTATCACCCATTGAGGTCATCGAGAAATTATTTTTCTAGAAGTCAACTGCATTCTTTATCAATTAGGATGCTTTATTTATGAATACCTGCATGGATAACTATTAAGTCAATTGGTACTAGAAGTATTTCTATGTATTTAACTGAGAAATAGAAGCCTAAATTACTTTTTTTAAGATAAAGAACTTGTTATAAGGCAATGTTAATTCTGTGTGAGTATAGCTATCAATTGCTGAATAGCATAGCATATTTATAACTCTTGTCATATTCGTTTCTCTTACTTCCTTCTGGATATTTTGAGTTTTCCTCTTGAACCCCTCTTAGTCTTCTGATGTTTCATCTAATTTCCCAGTTCTGTTTTAATTTTTCTCCAATTGATTTTCTGTGCCGAGGCTCAGTTCCTGTGCTGTCTTTTGATGTAAAGAATAATAGGCTGTTAGTTGAATATTTTTCAGGTTCATTAATATGTATTATGTCTTTTGTTACCTTATTTCAGTTGTTCCTTAAAATCTACTTTTGTAGCTGCCTTCTGGCAGACATAAAAATAGACAACATAGTTACCCGGGTTTTCCACTGAGGAACATGAGGATGGAGAAAAACAGCACAGAGTCGCTATCAAGTAGTTTTCATAATTTCTATAATTTTGAATTTAATAATTATTTTTTATAATTTATTATTACTCTACATGTCAGATTATTAAAATTATATTGAAAAGGAAAAAAGAGAAGATAACAATCTTAAATTGACAGAAATACATTGAAAGAAATGAATTTTTGTAGCAAAGATTGGTTTGGAACATGGCATTGTTATTTGAAAGATTGTCAAGGAACAGAGCTGTATCCTCTGAGAATGGGGAGAGATTAGAGAGCAAGTGTGGCCTACAGGAGGGAAATACTGTGACTAATGTCACTCATCCATTGGCACAGGACATTACAAGTATGCTTTAGATTCTTGAAAATAGTTATTGTTAAAAGTAAGATGAAAGAAAAAATGTGAGAAAGGCATCCATCCATATATATATATATATATATATATATATATATATATATCACTGAGAAGGGTGTTCTGATATCACTATTTAGATATTTATATAGATAAAATGAATAATAAATGGAAAGAATGTTATCTCTTTTGAAGGAAAATTTCCAGAATATTATAGTCAGATGGCACTGGTCTCTAAACACATTCATGCTTTCAGATAAACAAGGCCTGAGAAATACTATATATTTTATGTTTTCCCTCCATAGTCCTTGGTGCACTGACTCATCTATTCATTCCCTTATTTGTGGAGTCCCTACTAAGTGCCAGACACTAAAAGAAATGGCTGAAGACTTAAGACAGGCAAAATGATGGTAAACTTTAATAATTCTTAGTATGAATTGGATTTTGTAAAGGCAAAGTATTTGGTAGTGATTTTAAGGATAGACTATGAGCTGGGCGTGGTGGGACATATTTGCAATCCCAGTACTGGGAAGACTGAGAGGATTACATGTTTGTATCCAGCCTCAGCTACTTAGGCCCTCTGCAACTTAGTGAGAACCTATTTCAAAATAAAAAATTAAAAATAAAACTAGGTAGGTCAGAGGTAGAATGTCCCTGGGTTCAATTCCCAGTACTGAAATATATATACACATACACACACACACACACACACACACACACACACACACACACTACTTATAAAAAATATACTCTCACCATTTAGAAGTACAAATTAGCCGGGAGTGGTGGTGCACACTTGTAAATCCCCGCGCTTGGGAGGTGGAGAGAGGAGTATCGTGTAGGTTCGAAGCCAGCCTTGCTGAGTTAAGAGACCCTATTTCTCAATAAAAATATAAAAAAAAAAATAGTTCTGGCTGGGAGTGTAGCCTGGAGGTAGAAGGGCTTCCAGGAACCCTAGTACCATAAAAAAAAGTACAAATTAGATTAAGATTTCTATTTTTTTTTAATTTTTTGGTGGTACTGGGGTTCCTGGAAGCCCTTCTACATCCGGGCTACACTCTCAGACCTATTTTTACATTTTTATTTGGAAACAGGGTCTCCTAAGTCAGAGCAAGTGGCTGGCTTCAAACCTGCGCGATCCTCCTGTCTCTGCCTCCCAAGCACGGGGATTACAAGTGTGTGCCACCACGCCCGGCTAGATTAAGATTTCTTATTTGATCATATGCTACTTTAATGGTTAATTATTTTTATAAGCCACATACAGTCTAGCCTATGCCATAAATTTCTCACAGAAAGTGAAAGATCATATGTTTTCTCTTATATGCAGAATCTGGGGAGTAATCAGATATGGAAGGGGCTTTAGATAATGGAGAAGAAACTCCAGTGGACAAAGGGAGGATGTGTAGGGAATGGGGAAGAGGGCAGGGAGAATTAATGCAGAAAATGCTTCCAGTGATGTTATGTAAGTATGTGAAATTACCAATGCCAATCTCGCTATTATGCATGGAAAAAGGGAGAATGGGGAGGGAGCTATAGAAAAGCTCACCAAGTGCTGCGTGCATGTGTGTTACTATCACTCTCCATTTAAGTCCATTTGCTTTAAAAAAATAGAAATCATGTTTCATACTTTCTGTAAAATCAAATACTCAGCACACTTTCTGGGATATGGTAAAGATCAATAATTATTTGTTAAATAAATAATGCTATTATATATTGAAATAAAATCATATGCTACATATAAATATATTATAATAAATATTAAATACTTAAAGTACCTTAAGAATTATAATAAAATTACTAATTAGGGAGAAAAAGAATACCAAAAACAAATGCCTTTTTTTATGGATACAATGATCTTCACTTATATCTTTAGATTTTATAATATCCCATAAAAGTATTTTCTCCTAATCTTAATTTTTGTCATAGAAAATAATGTAAATGCCTTTAAGAATGACAAGAGGAAGATTTTTAGGTTGATAAAAATATATTCACATTTTTGTTCCAGTTCAGAAATATTTTTGCTGATAAAAGGGGTGATTTACCATAAAATGGTTTTTAGTCCCTATTAATTTATAGAATAAATGATGTGTCTTTTACAGTCTTGCATCATTTCATTTATCAGCCAGAAAGTCTAATGAAAGTTTGCCTAAACTCTCCCATATTAAATGGGCAGATTTAAACTTTTCTCATATTAATACAAATTAGATGACTTTTGTCCTTGCCTGAAGTGACAATGTCAATGTCTGAAGCTTACATCTTTCATGAGGAGCAGCTAATTAGAATGCAGGGATGCTTCAAAGGTCTCATCTCTAATCCGCCCTCCTGGATTACAGCCAATGTTAGCCTCTTGTCAGCCACGGCAGGTCCCAAGCCACAGTTCCTCCAGCCCCTGATAAGCATAGTTAGCCTGAGAATCAACAGCAGGAGGTAGAAAAGCTACTTTTTATATATCAGAATTTAAAATAAATCTGATAATCATACTTCTGCAAAGTCCTCAATCCACTGCCGCTAAACAGATGCTATCTTTCTTAAAACAGGAAAAATTGTCGAAGAAGTGGTCTTACTGTTTCTTGTTTATGTACATGAATGGAACTAAAAACTGTGAGTGGAGAATATATTGTAAAGAGAACGGGAAAGGGGAAAAAGAGGCAGAACACCCTTGCGGGCAGTGGGGACCCTGGTGTTCAGTAGCTGCCTTCTGGACACTCTGAATAGCCCAAACAACGTGCTGTCAATTGCAAACTGCTTTTTTCCAAAGTCTATGTGATTTGCCAGGAGACAGGTACAGGTCACCCCAGGTACCTTGGTTGACCTTGATGTCCATGGCTGCCTCGAGAGTTGACTGGACTGAGTGCTGTCAATTACACACCTCTTTCTCTCAAAGCCAAGGTGACCTGTAAGAGAGATTCCTAAAAGGGAGGTGTTTCCAAGTAAGCAAAATCCAACTAGAGTTGCTTGTCTAGGGGTTTACATACTTCTTCAAGTCTTCTTTCTTGTTGGAGGTCTTAAAGACAGTTTCCTGGGATTTACATGGTGTGTTTGCAAAGCGTCTTTCTTTGACTCTCTTTTTCTCTGTTGGGGTTCCAGACACTTTCTTGGACCCTCCAGGAAATCTCCAGGGAATCTCCTGGGATTGCTTATCAGCTGAAACAACTGGAGTTTTGTGAAGCTTTGGTCACTCTCAGGAGGCATTTTGTTTTGTTATCACTTGACATTTGAGAGGTCTCGTTTCTAGGAGTTTGGGAAGTAAGATAGCATCTATTGTCTGTCAGATAATAAAGTTTTTCCACTGTGGCCCTCTGGCCCTATCTGCCTGCTTCGTTCTACTTCCTCAGTATGTTGATTTCATTTTGTTCCTTCTTTCCAGCTCTCAGCCTCACCCCCTCTCCTGACTTTGACTGTATTCCTCTGCAGGGCAAGTGCCACAGATCAATTTATCTTTTTTTCCTACCATCTCACTCCAACCTTTCTTTGTTTTTGTTGACTCATTTCCAACATTTCACATGGCACAATTAGTTTTTCTCCCAACCTTGAAACTTTGTGTGCTGGTATTGGGAAATGACTTCAAAATGTATTTGAAAATAGCTTTGGTATTAATGTGCTGGTATTGGGGAATGGCTTCAAAATGTATTTGAAAATAGCTTTGGTATTAGGAAGCCAGAGCTTGGGTGCAGGCAGGCACTCAGACAGGAAAGGGAACCTGCAGAGTTCTAGGCACCAAGGGTGACTAGCAAGAAAACAGAGGGAGCCCAGGGTCTTTTGCATTTTAAAGACAAGCAAAGATTCTCCAATGATGTGGGAGGACGCCACAAGCCTTCAGGAGATTTCTGACTCCAGTAATCTATTAACACATTTTGGGGTGGAACAAAAGGCTTGGGGTCTGTACTTGAGATAGGGCAGGACTACAGGAAGGAATCCCCAGATCTAGTTGGGTCAGAAGATCCGTATAAAACTGTTCTGTATCCAAAAACTTTAGTGATTTATTTTCAAGTCACTCCCCTATACTACCTCTGGCATAGGGGCTTATTAATCTGTCTCTTGTTTCTGCCTTTGTAATGTTGTAGCACTGTAACAGTTTTTGTCTTTGCAATAATAAGATTGCTTAAGCATACAGCAAAAAGGAGTTCTAGCTATTGTTTCCTACAAATAGCTAAGAACAAGAACCCATGGTTACATCTCACTGTTACAGTTTTGGAGCCCAACAGGGCCCCCATAACAGTTTTCACTGTAACACTTTGGATTGATTTTTGTCAACTATCTTCTTATTTAACTGGGATTTAATTATAAATTCAAATTATTAGTGAAGGTTTTTGAAAAGTTTCTCTCTACGTGGCTCATTCTTCCCCCTCCCTGTGCCTCTCGTGCCACTCATCCATTTTCCATTGTATTTTCCCCCAGTTTTTCTTCCAAAATTTGAAATCGATCTGCCTTTAGGCTCCCCAGGTTGTAGTATTCTGCAGTAGTCTCCAGGTGTATCTTCTCCAGATGCATGAAATAATTTGAAGCTGGACATGGTGGTACACACACATTGGAGGCTGAGACAGCATGACTGCAGGTTTGAGGCCAGCCTCAGCAACTTAGTGAAGCCCTTTGCAGCTTAGCAAGATTCTGTTTTAAAGGAAAAAAAAATTGTGCTGCAGAAGTAGCTCAGAGGTAGAATGATCCTGGGTTCAATCCCCAGGAACCCCCTACTCCCAAGTAAAAAAAGAACTTGATACTTGACTAGTTAGTAAATTGTTCTCTGTCTTCAGCCTATGTAGTTTAAGTGCCTATAGGGAATACCCATCAATCCCCTTTAACTTATTTTTCATAATCTCTGTCACATAACTTCAGCTAATCCTGTCCAAGACGGCTTCCTGAATCTTTTCACCTCAATCCATTTTGGAAATCTGGATCCTTGAATTTCCATGACTTCATTTCTTTCTGTAATGATGTGCCCCTCTTCTATTCTGTTATCTGACCTCTTGCTACCAAAAATAAGTTCTGTGGGCCAGCAGCCAGGGCATTAGCCTTACTTTAGAGCTTATGGGAAACCTGGAATCCTCTGATCTCTTACATCATCTGCAATTTCACAAAACCTCCAGTACTTTGGGTGTACAGTCAAGTTTAAAAGGACTTGTGTGCACAGTGACCACCTCCTTTGCTCCCTTATTTCCAACCTTGTCTGGACCAGGATATCAAACATTCCAATCTGTTCTTACCAGCATTTTTATGTCACTGCATACATCGGTGACTTTCCTCCATGGACCAATAAAATCACTTTATTTTTGCTACTGTAATTGAGGTTCCCTGGGAGAACGAGCCAACGCTAACTGAGAACATTGTTCACTCATAGTTTATGACCTTGCCTGGACGTGAAGCTGAGCATTTGTGTTTCTGAGGATCACTCCTACTTTCCAAACTCTATACCTCTTTTCAGAGGTCTTAATATGTATCTACAAACTCCTTTATTTTCAATTTTTTAAAGCTCTGGCCACCTCATATTTAGTGAGCATGAGATTCTTCTGCCACAAGTAATCTTAATATCTTGCCTACATGCCTGCCTGCCTTGACACTCAGCTCTATGTTCCCTTCCTTCCTTTTGTCAATGAGGAAGTATTTTTTATTACTATTATTAAACATTATACCTCTACTATATTGATTCCACTTAACCACTGTTTCTTTTTTTTTTTTCACATGAACTCTTTTTATTTCATTTTTTTTTTGGTGTTTTTTTTTAATTAATTTATTTTTTAAATTGGTGCATTGTAGTCATATATCAATCACATTGGAATACAAGACTTGAGAGGATATACAAGCACACATCATCCAATCAGCCCTCCTCCAGCCCCCATCCCATTCCCTCCCCCTCCCTCCATCCCACACTTCTTTGGTGATTTACTTTGATACATTTGTTTATGTACCTCCTGCGTTTTAAAGAGGCTCCGTCCTCCAGTATTACATACCCTCTGATTGGTCACATTAGTTGCTTCACTATAGGGCCCTTTCTATAGCTCAACCTCTTCCTGTTGCCCTTTTCCTCCTAGTTATTGCTGATTAAGAGAAGCGTCTGATTTATATTTTCTGCGATATTTCTCTGTGCATGCTGCGTTGCAAGTACCGATCCCACTCTTGATGGTCCCATTAGTGGCCTGGTTACTCAGTGGACTGATCCAGACCTCGCTGGCTCAAGCAGCGGCCTTGCCTCATGGGAGGCCCCAGTTCTGGTCTCGCTGGCCCCTGAACCGGTCTAACCCCTAAGCTGGCTTTGGTCCCAGCCTTGGAGGCCGCAGGAGTGAACTTGCCTCACGCCAGGCTCCGATGCTGGCCATTGGCCCCTGCACCGGTCTAAACCCTTGGCAGGATTCCAATCCCGGCCTCGGAGGCCAGAAACCGGCCTAGCCTCATGGCAGGCTCCAATGCCGGCCTCGTTGGCCCCAGCACCAGCCTAACCCCTCGGCAGGCTCCAATCCCGGCCTCGGAGGCCCCAGCACTGGTCATGCCTCAAGGCAGGCTCCGATGCCGGCCTCGCTGGCCCCAGCACCGGCCTAACCCCTCGGCAGGCTCTTATCCTGGCCTCGGAGGCCCCAGTACCGGCCTTGCCTCAAGGCAGGCTCCGATGCCGGCCTCGCTGGCCCCAGCACCGGCCTAACCCCTTGGCAGGCTCCGATCACGGATTTGGAGGCCCCAGTACCGGCCTTGCCTCATGGCAGGCTCTGATGCCGGCCTCACTGGCCCAGCACCAGCCTAACCCCTCGACAGGCTCTTATCCTGGCCTCGGAGGCCCCAGTACCGGCCTTGCCTCAAGGCAGGCTCCAATGCCGGCCTCGATGGCCCCAGCACTGGCCTAACCCCTCAGCAGGCTCTTGTCCTGGCCTCGGAGGCCCCAGTACCGGCCTTGCCTCACGGCAGGCTCCGATGCCAGCCTCGCTGGCCCCAGCACCAGCCTAACCCCTCGGCAGGCTCCGATCCCGGCCTCGGAGGCCCCAGCACTGGTCATGCCTCAAGGCAGGCTCCGATGCCGGCCTCGCTGGCGCCAGCACCGGCCTAACCCCTCGGCAGGCTCTTATCCTGGCCTCGGAGGCCCCAGTACCGGCCTTGCCTCAAGGCAGGCTCCGATGCCGGCCTCGCTGGCCCCAGCACCGGCCTAACCCCTCAGCAGGCTCTTATCCTGGCCTCGAGGCCCCAGTACTGGCCTTGCCTCAAGGCAGGCTCCGATGCCGGCCTCGCTGGTCCCAGCACCGGCCTAACCCCTCAGCAGGCTCTTATCCTGGCCTCGAGGCCCCAGTACTGGCCGTGCCTCAAGGCAGGCTCCGATGCCAGCCTCACTGGCCCCAGCACCGGCGTAACCCCTCGGCAGGCTCTTATCCTGGCCTCGGAGGCCCCAGTACCGGCCTTGCCTCACGGCAGGCTCCGATGCCGGCCTCACTGGCCCCAGCACCGGCCTAACCCCTTGGCAGGCTCCGATCCCGGCCTCGGAGGCCCCAGCACTGGTCATGCCTCAAGGCAGGCTCCGATGCCGGCCTCGCTGGCCCCAGCACCGGCCTAACCCCTTGGCAGGCTATTATCCTGGTCTCGGAGGCCCCAGTATCGGCCTTGCCTCACGGCAGGCTCCGATGCCGGCCTCGCTGGCCCCAGCACCGGCCTAACCCCTCGGCAGGCTCTTATCCTGGCCTCGGAGGCCCCAGTACCGGCCTTGCCTCAAGGCAGGCTCCGATGCCGGCCTCACTGGCCCCAGCACCAGCCTAACCCCTCGGCAGGCTCCAATACCGGCCTCGGAGGCCCCAGCACAGGTAATGCCTCATGGCAGGCTCTGATGCCGGCCTCGCTGGCCCCAGCACCGGCCTAACCCCTCGACAGGCTCTTATCCTGGCCTCGGAGGCCCCAGTACCGGCCTTGCCTCAAGGCAGGCTCCGATGCCGGCCTCACTGGCCCCAATATCGGCCTAAGCCCTCGGCAGGCTCCGATCCCGGCCTCGGAGGCCCCAGCACTGGTCATGCCTCAAGGCAGGCTCAGATGCCGGCCTCACCGGCCCCAGTACCGGCCTAACCCCTCGGCAGGCTCTTATCCTGGCCTCGGAGGCCCAAGTACCGGACTTGCCTCATGGCAGGCTCTGATACCAGCCTCGCTGGCCCCAGCACCGGCCTAACCCCTCAGCAGGCTCCGGTCCCGTCCTCGGGGGCCCCAACACTGGCCTTGCCTCACGTCAGGCTCCGATGCTGGCCTCGCTGACCCCAGCACCGGCCTAACCCCTCAGCAAGTTCCGGACCCGACCTCAGAGGCCCTAGCACAAGCCTTGCATCATGGCAGGCTCCAATGCCGGCCTCGCTGGCCCCAGCATCGGTCTAACCCCTCTGCAGGTTCCAATCCCGGCCACGGAGGCCTCAGTAGTGGCCTTGCCTCACAGCAAGCTCCGATGTCGGCCACTGGCCCCGGCGCCCTCCTAACCCCTCAGCAGGTTCCGATCACTGTCTCTGTGGTTATTATTTCAAAGGTTTCAGTTGTAATGTATCAGATCTCTGCCTCCCCCGAATATTGGCCACTGGCATTGCCACTGCCTCCACCGTTTCAAATCCTTCCCAGGCTCTTTTTCCACTCTGAATGTTGTCCAGTGTTCCTAAGCATGCGTGATGGTAGCATTCGACATTTGGTGTAATTTCTCCAAAAAAATAAAGTTGGTAAGATCCGGTTTCTGCTTCTCCTGAATACAAGTCTCCACCACCATCGCGGAGAACTCTTTCAACACCGCATTTCTCCTTGGTCTCCGCTAAACTCTCTCCTTATATGTGATGTCTGAGATTCTTAACAATATAGAGAAATAGCAGTCTTCTTTCACGGCGAATTTTTCCATAAGTTCCAGTGCATTTAGATAAGTTTTGTCTGCATCTCCAGTGTCCTGGCATCCATAACGGCTTTCTTACCTCCTCTCCGATATTTTTCTTTATCTTTTTCTGTCCTGGGCCCGGTTTCTCCAGGGGTCTGGCGTGCTACTCGCAGTTCGGCCTGGGGCCCAGAGTCCCGCGACCCGGGCCCCATCTGGCGTGCCCAGCCCGCGACCCCCGCCCAGAACCCAGCTTCTTACTGGGTCCGGTTTCTCCAGGGGTCTGGCGTGCTACGCGCAGTTTGGTCGGGGCCCAGAGTCCCGCGACCCGGGCCCCATCTGGCGTGCCCCGCCTGCGACCCCCGCCCAGAACCCAGCTTCTTACTGGGCCTGGTTTCTCCAGGGGTCTGGCGTGCTACTCGCAGTTCTGCCTGGGGCCCAGAGTCCCGCGACCTGGGCCCCATCTGGCGTGTCCCGCCCGCGACCCCCGCCCAGAACCCAGCGTCTTACTGGGCCTGGTTTCTCCAGGGGTCTGGCATGCTAGGCGCAGTTTGGCCCGGGGCCCAAGGTCCCGCGACCCGGCCTCGGCTTTTGTGTGCTGCGCGGGACCCCCGCCCAGAACCCAGCGTCTTACTGGGCCCAGTTTCTCCAGGGGTCTGGCGTGCTACTCGCAGTTTGGCCCGGGCCCAGAGTCCTGCGACCCGGGCCCCAGCTGGCGTGCCCCGCCCGCGACCCCCGCCCAGAACCCAGCGTCTTACTGGGCCTGGTTTCTCCAGGGGTCTGGCGTGCTACGCCCAGTTCGGCCCGGGGCCCCTTAACCACTGTTTCTTCTCATTTATGAATGAAATTTTTTGTACTGGAGTAAATTTTTTATTCCAGAATAATTACGAGGATTATTCAGAGATTTTGCATAGACCCTTCTCATGGGTTATATAGTAGCTCCCAAGTTATGTGTAAGTCCTAGCCTCAGTAGTTGTAATGTGATTCATTTAAGAAGAAACTCTTTTGTAATGGTGTGAGATGGAGCTGCGGGTTCTTGTTCTTAGCTACTTTTAAAAAAAGAATATCCAGAACTGTGCTGCAAGCTTAAGCAATTTTTATTATTACAAAGGTAAAAAGAAGGGGCAAAAGTTAAAGCACTACATTGAGGGATATAGTGGAGTGCCTTGAAAATAAGACACTGAGGTTTTGAATATAGAACACTTTTTATAAAGATTCATTATTATTTTCTTCCATTTTGCCTAACCAATAGTTTTTCTGACCTGACTAGGTGTGAGCCTGCTCACTAACTCTGTGCAAGCCTTTTTTTATGATTATGAGGATTTCTTGCCGGACCAAAAGCCTTCTTCCTGCCTTGATGCAGGTGTGGAGTACGTTGGTGAGGCCGATGGGCTTCTTTCTCCATTGCAAGCCCAAGTTTTTGTTAAGACTGAATGTATTACTTGCTTAACAAAGTCATGGGTCATGTGGTATCTATTCCCTTTCACAAAGGCCTGCACCATCCTTCTGCATTCTTGGGGAATTTTAGCCTATCTGCTAGAAGTTATTTATAATGTAAACCTGTCTTTAAAATATGAAAGTCCTGGGCCTCAACTCTTCTGTGTACTTGCTAATCACTTTTGGTGAGGGAACTCTGCATTATAACAAGTGGCCTGAGTACCTGGCAGCAACCAGGACCTGACAACTTTTTTACATTTTGGAATTACAACAACAAATACTGGTAAGGATGTGGAGAAGTGGGAATTCTAAAACATTGTTGGTGGGATTGCAAATTAGAGCAACCACTTTAGAAAATAGTATGGAAGATCCTAAGAAGAATGGGAATAAACTTACCATTTGATCCAACAATATCACTCCTGGGTATCTACCCCAAAGAAAGGAAACCAAACTACAAACTAATGCATGTATATCTATGTTCATAGCTGTACAATTCACCATTGCCAAAGTATGGATCCAGCCAAAATATCCATCAACAGATGAATGGATTACAAAACTATGGGATATGTACACAGTGGAATTTTACTCAGCCATAAAGAAAACACAATTATATCATTTACAGGGAAACATAGAACTGGAGGACATTATGCTAAGTGAAATTAGTCACTCACAAAAAATAAGAAATTGGATGATTTCCCTAATATGCAAAAGCTAGGGAGAAATGGGTAACAAGAGGAACTTTAGATGAAGAAGGAGATTCTATAGATGAGCAAATAAGGCGACACTTTTGGGACACTCAGAAGGAGATACTGTTTGACTTCTTGATAGCGACTCTTTCCAGTTTCCTACTTGAATTTACTCCACAACCCAATTTGTTATTTTCAGATTCCCTTACGGAGCATGCTGTCGAGGGAGATTGCATTATTTGCATATTTTATCTTTTCCTCTGTGCTAACAATTCTCAAATATTTCTCTCCCCCATGAGGCTCTCTACTGGTCTCTATATTTATTCTACTGGAACCTATAATAGTCTAGAGATATCTCGAATGATGTCCATATACTTTCTTCCTCCTACTATATGGCCAAACTTTAGTAATAACACCATTATTACTGCCCAATGTAGAAACCTGAACTCATTGTGAACAATTCCCTACTCTCTTCTAAACCTAATCAGGCACTAAAGGCCTGTAAAGCCTATATCCTAAAGTTATATAAATAATTTACTACTGCTTTTCTTAGTATCTCTGCTTTTGCAAGCTATTTCCTCTACACTCCAATTCTATAATTCTATAATTCTTACAAAGAAAGATTAGATTTAAGTTATATTTAGATCACATATTTTAGATTACATATTTCATTTATGTGATATATTTCCTTCTTGTTTAAGGCATTTTAAGCTTTTCTCCTGTTAAATAGAGCACCTAAGTATATAAATCCTTATAGAATGTGATTTTAATCTATTTTGTCATGGCTGAGTACATGCACATGAGCCACATGTCAGTCAAATTTTAGGTTCATGTGACTTGATGAGCATCCTTCCCTATTACTGGGTGTCCACATCCTCCTTCCCCATAAACTTTCTCTTTCTTCATTGCCATTTCAAATACTTTCACCATGAGTCCTTTCCCAAATGTCACAGAAGCAGTACCTATTAAACATTTTTTGACATTATATTTTCATTACTTACACACATAAAATTCCTTTACTAAACTGAGGTGCCAGAAAATCACAGTAATATTTTATTTATCTTTGTATAGATATTACTAACAGTATGGTAGCTTGTTTTTTATACTCATTTGCTCAAAAAAATGAAATGAGATGCTAGCTCCAGGATATTTCCTATTTTATATAAAATATATTATCTAAATAATTTTCGCTTTAATTGATTTTGTTAGTTAAGAAAAGAAAACTAACTTCCAAGGTGTGAACTTTGAGTTTTCAACAGATTTGGTGGCTGCTTGTTGAGACATTGATAAGAACTAACACAGTAGTTTAGCTTGTGACATTCAATATATAATCAGGAAGGACATAGCATGAACTGTCCTGTAGTGGCTCTTTTTAAAGTTCCACTTTCTTTCCCTTTTATTGCTTTGTCATGCTCAAAATTTCTGGTGTTCCATTTCATTGACCCATTAGCTACCCAGTACCATCCTGTACCTCACTATTTACACTTGTATATGTTTCTCCCCACTTCTATCTCCCCCATCACCTCACTTAGCTTCTACAGCTGGAATATTTTTTAAACACAGTCTATTGGAAGAAAGCTATGTATTTTTTAATCTCTTATGTTTATTATTAGAATTTTATTAACATTTTTCTGTAGATTTGTATTTGCTCCTAATTGAGAGGGCTTTTATATCCAATTTTCAGATAAGTAAATTGATATTTACAGAATGTATACTTTCCTTAATATTCCTCAAATAAAAATGGTTGGACCTGAAATCTTCTTTGTAAAAAATAAGTTATTCCTAAAACATAAAAAATTGAACATATTAGTGGTATAAAGTGATGTTTTGATGTTATTTATAGATTGTCTAATGTTCAAATCAGGTTAAATATAACAATATCCTCAAACATTTTTCTTTTTATGATACTTTCTTTTTGTTTTTTGAATTTTGCATTCAGTTGAACATGGTGATGCACACCTGTAAGCCTAGTACTTGATAGGCTGAGACAAGAGGATCACAGGTTTGAGGCCAGCCTCAGCAACTTAGCAAGACCCCATTGCTAAATAAAAATAAAAAAGGCTGAGGGTGTAGCTCAGAGGTAGAATGCTCCTGAATTCAGTCTCCAGTACCACATACATTCAGAAGTACATGTGCATGTACATATACACATACACAAGCACAAAAATAATAAATAAATTTACAATTCATCATTGGTATTTATAATCATTCTGCTGGGCAATAGTCCATCAGGACTTCCTATTCCTATCTCTGTCTAACTGACCTTAGTGATTACTGACTCATCTTTCTCCATCGCTCCCTTTTCCCTACTCCAGGCAGCCTCTGTTAACTAGTATTCTCCTGTCAACTTCTGTAAGATCAACTCGTTTAGATAAAATATTAGAGTGAGGTCACTCAGTATTTGCTTTTTTGTGTTTGGTTTATTTCACATAGCATAATGATCTGATTTCACATAAAATAATGATCTGCAGTTCTAACATGTTGTTACACATGACAATATCTTATTCTTTTATGGCTGAATAGTATTCAGTCATATATATGTATCATATTTTAACATATCTTTTTTATCTATTACCAGGTTGATGGACACTTAAGTAATGTGTCTACGTAATTTTCAACTCAGAGAAATAAGACCCCGGTGAGTTCATTTGTACATTGGGAAAAGTAGTATCTAAGCTAAAATTATATAAGAATATATAACTTATCAGAGCCTGTACTTTTTCAGGAACAAGGTAAGCCTGATTTTCTCTCTGTATAAGAGATAATTGTGATAAAATACTCAGATTAGATGGAGCCTTTTCAAGTTTTGATTTTTGTGATTAGGGAATATTCACAAGTCTTGTTTGTAAGGCACCAAAACATTTATGTCTCTGTGCTTGTTGCAGAAGAGAGAAATATGAAAGTGTTGTCATCTCCTCCATTGCCTTCTCAATGACAGCAAAAGATCAACCATGAAATGGAAATGTTCTTTGTTAATGGATGTGTCTCTGCATTCATTTTTAAAAATACTTTGGTGTTGTTTAATATAAGCATAAGAATTTGAATATAAATATAATGATTCATCTTGCCAAGTTCAGGACCCAGCAGCTCTCAGAGACCAACTCCAGCAAAGAAGGAGCAGAATCTTGTTGAGCCAGTGACTACAGAAAGCCATTATCAAATACCACTTATGAATATCTACCCAAAGGAATGGAAACCAAACTACCAAACAAATGCATGCATACCTATGTTCATAGCTACACAATTCACCATTGCTAAACTATGGATTTTATCAAATGCTTTTTCAGCATCTATTGAAATGATCATGTGATTTTTGTCTTTGATTCTGTTTATATAATGAATTATATGGATTGATTTTCATATGTTGAACCAGTGTTGCATCCCCGAGATGAACCCTACCTGGTCATGGTGCATGATTTTCTTGATGTGGTTTTGAATGCATGTTGCTAGTATTTTGTTTAATAGTTTTGCATCCAAGTTCATCAGAGATATAGGCCTGTAGTTTTCCTTCCTTGAACTGTCTTTATTTGGTTTGGGTATTAGTATGATGTTGGCTTCATAGAATGTATTTGGGAGAGTCTCGTTTTTTTTTCTATTTCATGAAATAGTTTGAGAAGTACTGGGGTTAGCTCTTCTATAAAGGTTTTATAGAATTTACTTGGGAAACCATCTGGTCGTGGGATTTTCTTTGATGGTGAGCTCTTTATTGCTGTTTCAATCTTTTTGATTGCTATTGGTTGGTTTAAATTTTCTATATCTTCTTGACTCAGTTTAGGAAGGTTGTATTTATCTAGAAAGTTGACAATTTCCTCCAGATTTTCCATTTTGTTGAAGTATAGTTTTTCAAAGTTGTTTCTGATAATCCTCTGGATTTATACACTGTCAGTGGTAATTTCTCCTTTTTCATCTCTTATCTTCATAATTTGGGTTGATTCTCTTTTTTTTAGTTTGGTTGGCTACTAGTTTATCTATCTTGTTAATTTTTTTGAGAAACCAGTTTTGGTTTTGTTCATTTTCTGTATTTTTTTTTATTCTCTCCTTCATTAATTTCTGCTCTGATTTTAATAATTTCCTGTCTTCTACTGGTTTTGGGGTTCGATTGTTCCTGTTTATCAAGGGCTTTCAGGTGTGTCATTAGGTTATTTATTTGAAGATTTTCTGTTTTTCTTATTCAGTGCTATAAATTTTCCTCTTAATACTGCCTTTAAAGTATCCCAGAGGTTTTGATATGTTGTATCTCTATTTTCATTTGTTTCTAGAAATTTCTTTATTTCACCTTTTATGTCTTCTATGACGCATTCTTCATTCAGAAGTGTGGTGTTCAGTCTCCACATGTTTATGTGGTTTCTCTGGGTCTTCTTATAGTTGATTTATAGTTTCATTCCATTATGGTCTGAAAAGACACAGGGAAGTATGTAATATTTTTTAATTTGCTAGTGCTCATTTTGTGGCCCAGGATGTGATATATTTTAGAGAAGGTTCCATGAGCAGTTGAGAAAAATGTAAATTTTGCTGTAGTTGGGTGAAATATTCTATATGTGTCCAACAGGTCCATTTAATTAATGGTGATTTTTAGGTCTGAGGCATCTTTACTGACTTTTTGTCTGGGAGATCTGTCTAATGATGTGAACGGGGTGTTAAAATATCCCAGTATTATTGTATTGGGATTTATGTGTGACTTCATGTCACAAAGAGTTTGTTTTATGAAAGCAGCTGCACCTATGTTTGGGGCATAGATGTTGATTATTGTTATTTCCTCCTGCTGGATTGTTCCTTTTACAAGTAAAATATGACTTTCTTAGTCTCTTCTAATACGTTTGGGCTTGAAGCCTAACTTGTCTGATACCATCATTGCTACTTCTGCTTGCCTTTGAGTTCTGTTGGAATGGATTACCTTGCTCCAGCTCTTTACCTTAATTTTGTTACTATCTTTACTTATAAGGTATGTTTCTTGCAAGCAGCAGATAGATGTATTCTTGTTTTTAATCCATTTTGCCACTTTATGTTTTTTTATTGGGGAGTTGAGGCCATTTACATTCAGTGTGATTATTGAGATATGATTTTTAATTACTAATATGTTAAGATTTTATTTCTGTTTAAAATACTGTTTATTCTTCTTTGCTTAGTTGTCTGGGGGCACTGGGCTGGGCATTTTCCCATGATGAGCTGTGACTAGGGTGTGGTATCTCTGCCACCATTACAGCTTCGCTGGGTTGAACTACAATATCTCAGACCCAGGGAGTTTATCAAAGCTATGGGAGTTCCTGGGGGTGCAGCACTAGGATTTCTCCTGTAGGAGCCACAATTTTACTCATGTTTTTGGTGTTCACTGGTCTGGAGCTCTCACGGGCATGGTGAACTTTCTACCTCTGCTGGCATTATGGAGCTGCTGCCATGCCCTCAGCCATGAGGCTGGCATATTTTCTTTCTGGTTTTGAGCTCCACTCTGAATCCCTGGAGGGCATGGTGAGCTTGGCTGCTGGAAGCTTTATATGGTCTTTTTGCTCAAAGAACTACTGAATTATACTTGAGTGATCCACAGCTACTCACTTTGGCTCCTTGTTTACCTTTTCCTCTCTGGAGCCTGTTGCTGTGAGGCAAGATGGTGCCGGTGTGGCTCTCTCTGCCACAAGGTGTGCTGGTTTCTTTTCTCCTCTCTGGTTATTTTTCTAGTCTTCTTTTTCTTTGTCCCTTGTATTTATAGTTTTTATTTCTCTATTGATAGTGTTTTCTGGCTATGTAAAGTAATGATTTTGAGGCAATAGAGATCGAGTGTTATCAGGACTTGTAAACGCTGCTTTTCTTGGTTACCATCTTCCCGGGATGCTAAACTATGGAATCAGCCAAGATGGCGATTAACAGATGAATGGATTACAAAACTATGGCAGATGCACACGATGGAATTCTACTTGGCCATAAAGAAAAACAGAATTACATAATTTACAGGGAAATGGATGGAATTGGAGGACATTATTCTAAGTGAGGTTAGTCAGTCACAAAAAATAAGAAATTGGACATTCTCCCTAATATGCGGAAGCTAGGGAGAAAATGGGTCATACAAGGAATTCTAGACAAAGAAGGAGATACTATAGATGAGCAAATAAGGTGCCCTAACTGAGGGAATGGGAGGGGAAAAGAGGGAAACTCTCTAATACACATGATGTATTTAAACAAACATATCAAAGTCAATCACTAAGCCAAGCATGGGAAGGAGGAATGGGGAGGGAATGGAGTGGAAATTAGGTAAGGGCTAATTGGGTGATGTGTGCATGTATGCCTCCACCATCTTGTATTCCATTAAGATGTGTGACTATAAAGCACCAATAAAACAATAAAAATACATTATAATGTGAGAATACAGTACAGCAATAAAAGTATATTAGTGGACACTTAAAAAAAGCAATTGTACTCAAGCAAGGTGTGGTGCTACAGGACTGTAATCCCAGTACTTAGGAAGCTTAGAAAGGAGAAACATATATTCAGGTGTGGTGGTGTATGTTTATAATCCTAGTACTTGGAAGGATGAGAGAAGATAGCAGGTTCATGGCCAGCCTCAGCAAGAGAGCCTCCGTGTAAACTAGTGAGACCCTGTTTCAAAATAAAGAATAAAAAAATCAGGTTGGGAGTGAAGTTCAGAGGTAGAATGCCACTGGGTTTTATCCCCAGTACCAAAAAAAAAAAAAAAAAAAAAGAAGAAGAAGAAAGAAATAAAGGAGTATTACAGGTTCAAAGTCAGTCTCAGAAATTTAGTAAGGCTCTTAGTAATTTAATAAGACGCTGCTTCCAAATAAAAAAATAAAAATAGGGCTTGGCGTATAGCTCAGAGTTAGAAGGTCCCTGGATTTCACTTCCATTAATGTGTGTACACACACACACACACACACACACACACACACACACACACAATTGCACTCTTCTCTTCACACTTGAATATCTCAAGACTTGACTCTCCAGACTGCCCAGAAAGACTACCAACAAAATCCTGCAGCTGCAGAGGAACTCCAAAAAGCACTAAGATCTGGCCAGACGTGGTGGTGCATGCTTGTAATCCTCACACTTGGGAGGCAGACAGGAGGATCACTCAGGTTCAAAGCCAGCCTTGCTGGCTTAAGAGACCCTGTTTCAAAAATGAAATATAAAATAGGTCTGGGAGTGTATCCTGGAGGTAGAAGGGTTCCATCATCCCCAGTACCACCACCAAAAAAAAAAAAAAAAAAAAAAAGCACCAAGATCTTCCTTGCAGGGACCTCAGTGGCAACATCTCACCACTTCAAGAACACTGTGAATTGACAAACCAATTAGGTAAATTACCCAGTGAAATAAAGTGGCTGCAACTAATCTCTGATTGCAGGAACCTGAGCAGTGCTCCTTACCACTGTGAGATTATAGTCTCCCAGCAGGATCCTGTGTGGCTACATGGACTTGCATGGCAATGAAGTTTGCAAATCATTCCTGTGGAGGAGGAGGCTGGGACATTCCAATAGGATGGACCTAGGGTTTGCAGTTTGCCTTGTGTCCCTGCTGGTCCTGTAGAAATAACCACAGAACCATCAGCAGTCCTGTCTGTGAATTGCAATAACTCAGCCAACTGTCCTGCATGCTCAGAAGTCTGTCAACTAATGTCCTGCTGTGTTTAGGCATTACAAGCACCAAGACCAGAGGCCAACAAGTTCTCATGGGATCAGAGCTGCCCAGAGAAGCAGTGGTGTGACTGGGGCCAAATAACTGAGTAACCCAAGCCTCAGCCTCAAAACAGTACAATTGTTCCCTGTCAGAGTTTGGGCCCTGAAAGCAGGGAGGCCAGGGGCCAGCAGGGGTTCATATGATCATAGCTACAGGCTGAGAACTCAGTACTCTCTCAGAGTTTGGGCCTGGTGTGCATGCATACTAATGACTAATAGCACACCATAAATACATGGAGATTGAATGACTTACTTTTGAATGAGGAGTGGATCAGAGAAGAAATAAGAGGAGAAATAAGAAAATCTAGAATTAAATGAAAATAAAAACACAACATATCAAAACCTATGGGACCCTTTGAAGGTGGTTTTAAGAGAAAAATGTAATGCACTGAGTGCCCACATTAAAAAAACAGCAACCAGAAATTTACAACCTAATAAACAACCTAATGACACACCTCAAAGACCTGGGAAAACAGGAACAGTCTAATCTCAAAGCCAGTAGAAGGCATGAGATAGTCAAAATCACAGCAGAAATCAATCATCGGGGAAAAAAATATAAAAGGTCAACAAAACAAATAGGTGGCTCTTTGAAAAATTAACAAGATTGACAAACCCTTAGCTAACTTAACCAAAAGAAAGAGAAAATCAGCCCAAATTATTAAAATCAGAAATGATTTTAATGGGCGTGGTGGCACACGCTTATAATTTGGGAGGCTGAGACAGGAGCATAGTGGCTAATGGCCAGCCTCAGCTACTTAGTGAAGCTCCTTGCAACTCAGTGAGACCCAGTTTCAAAATAAAGAATAAAAGATAGGCCTGGGGGTGTAGCTTGGAGGTAGAATGTGCCTGGGTTCTATCCCCAGTACTGAAAAAAAAAAAAAAAGAAAGAAAGAAAGAAAAAGAAAGAAAGAAAGAAAGAAAGAAAGAAAGAAAGAAAGAAAAAGGAAGAGATGGAGAAGGGGCATCATTATAAACAGTGAGGAAATCCAGGGGATCATCAGAAACAATTTTGAAAATGTATACTCCAAAAAACTGGAAAATATGAAAGAAATCATTTTATTTCTGTTGGGTAATATGGAGACAAAAAAAACATGGCTCAACAATCAGAACAGGCTTTATTTGGGGTAAAGCCTGAAATGGGGGTTGACTGGGAAAAAGGGTTCACAAGAGTCAGACTAGGCAGATTTTTATGAGGAAAGGAAGGTTGGTACATGTAGTCATGTATGTCACTGGTTGGTGGACTAGTGACCAGGTCATCTCAGGTCAGGGGCCATTTCTCTTTCACACTTTTTTTTTGGGGGGGTGTCTTTTTGTTCTCAGTCTTCCTGGCAAGACCTTATGGATAGACCTCACATTCAGATCTCACAGTGCTCACAATTTGTAGAAATATACAATCTACCTAAATTCAACCAAAAATGTATAGAAAACCAAAACTGCTCAATAGCAAGTAGAGATAAACAGCAATAAAAACCCTTCCATCAAAGAAAAATCCATGTCCAGACAGATTCCCAGGTATATTCTGCAAAACTTTTACAGAACAAATAAATCCAATACTTCACAAGTTATTTTGTGAAATGAAAAGAGATGGAATCTTTTCAAACTTCTACTATTAGGCCAGTATCACTTTAATAACAAAACTAAATAAAAATCTCTCAAAAAAAAGAAAATTATAGACCAATATCACTGATGAACATAGATGCAAAAATTCTATAAAAATACTAATGATATGCATTCAGAACCACATCAAGAAAATTTTACACCATAACCAGTTGGTTTCATCCTAGGAATGAAAAGGTGGTTCAACATATGCAAATCAATACATGTTATTCACCACATAAATAGAACTTAGGACAAAAATTATGAGATCATCCCACTAGGTGCTCAAAAAGCATTTGACAAAATCTAAATTCCATTTCTGTTTAAAACATTGCAGAAAATTGGAATAGAAGTAACATCCTTCAACTTTTTAAGGCAATATACAATAATTCAAAGTCAACATCTTATTGAATTGAGAAAACTGCAGAAATTTTCTTTAAAATTAGGAACAAGACAAGGATGCCCACTATCACCATTTCCCCTCCAATATAGTCCTAGAGACTCTTGCCAGAGCAATAAGGCAAGACAAAGATATCAAAGAAATTCAAATAGAAAAGAAACACTGAAGTTATCTACTTGTGGATGAAATTATTCTATATTTAGAAGACCTCCCCAAAACTAAATCAAAATCTTCTAGGGTTGATGAACAAAATCAGCAAAGTAGCAGGATACAAAATTATTCTTAAAAATTCAGTAGCTTTCCTATATGCCAATCATGAATCCTCTGGTAGAGAAATTCAGAAAACAATTTCATTCACAAACAATATGCAATTCCATTCAAAACAATAACATACCTAGGAATAAGTCTAACCAAAGAGGTAAAAAAAATTCTCTATAATAACAATTATAAAATACTGAATAAATTGAAGTTCTTAAAAGATGGAAAAATCTTTTTTGCTCTTAGATAGGCAGAATAAAATTAATCAAAATGGCATTCTACCAAAAGGGACTTACAGAGTCAATACAATTCCTATCAAAACACCACTGCAATTCTTCACAGACCTAGAAAAATCAGTCCTAAATTTTAATGGAGAAACAAATTACTCAGACTAGCCTAAGCAATTCTCAGCAATAAGAACAATGTAGGAGCTATCACAATTCCTGACTTCAAATTATACCACAGAGCTATTGTAATAAAAACTGTATGATATTGGCAAAAAATACATATACCAATGGAACAGGATAAAAGACACAGAAAAAAATCCATAAACATATAGCTAATTGATTTTTTGGGGTACTATAGATGGAACCCAGGGGTATTCTACCTCCTAGTGAAACCCCCAATTCTATTTTATTTTTTGGTGGTACTGGGGTTCCTGGAAGCCCTTCTACCTCCGGGATACACTCCCAGACCTATTTTATATTTTTTTTATTTGGAAACAGGGTCTCTTAAACCAGTGGGGCTGGCTTCGAACTAGTGTGATTCTCCTGTCTCTGCCTCCCAAGTGCAGGGATTACAAGCGTGCGCCACCACGCCCGGCTCCAATTCTATTTTTTGTTCTTTATTTTGAAACAGGGTCTCACTGAATTGCAAAGGGCCTCACTAAGTAGCTGAGCCTGTCCTAGAACTATGATCTCTTGTCTCAGCCTTCCAAATGCTGGGATTACAAGTGTGTGTCACCATGCACAGTGCCAATTGAATTTTGACAAGGTGCCAAATGCCTATGTTGTAGAAAAGACAGCCTTTTCAATAAATGATGTTGAGAAAACTGGGTTATTTATCCATTTGTTGAAAAATGGAATTAAATCCTTACCTATCACCCTGCACAAGGGTCATCTTAAGATGGATAAAAGACCTAGAAATTAAAGCAGAGTTTAAAGTTATTAGAAGAATCCATAGGTCCAACACTTAAACATATAGCCACAGGTAGAAACTTTATCAATAAGACCCCAAAGCTCAGGAAAATAAAGCAAGGATTAATAAATGAGATGACATTAAGCTAAAAAGCTTCTGCTCATCAAAGAATACCATCAAGATTCTAAAGAGAGACCCTAGAGAATGGGGTCTTTGGCAGCTATCCTTATAGAGGACCAATATCTAGAATATACAAAGTACCTGGAAGATTCAACATTAAAACACGCACACACAAATAGCCCAATCAAGAAATGTACGATTGAAATAATTGGCACGTTATAAAAAAAGAGATATAAATGGCCAACAAATACATAAAAAATGTTTAACATCACTAGCAATCAGGGAAAGGCAAATTAAAACTATGCTGAGATTACATCTAAATGCCAGTCAAAATGGCAATTGTCAAGAAGTTAAACAACAATAAATGCTGGCAAGGATGTGGAGAAATAATAACTCTTCTACATTGTTGGTGAGATTGCAAATTAGAGCACCAACTATAGAGATCAGTGTGTATATTCCTCAAAAAATTGGAAATGCATCTATCAAATCATCCAGCTATCACTCCTGGGTATCTTTCCAAAGGGAATGAAATCAGAATGTTTTAGTAATATATGCGTATCCATATTTATAGCATTAAAATTCACAATTGCCAAATTATGAAACCAATGTAGGTGTTCATTAACAGATGAAAGGATTACAAAATTATGAGATATACACACAATGGAATTCTACTCAGCAGTAAAGAAGAACAAAATTATGTCATTTGTAGAAAAATAGGTGAACCTGGAGAGCATTATGCTAAGTGAGATTACCCAGTCACAGGAAGTGAAAGGTTATACGTTTTCTCTCATACCTGGCAGTCAGCAAGTAATTAGGATACCAGAGGGACTTCAGATAATGAAGGAGAAACTTTAGTGTAGCCAGGGAGGTGGTCTAGGGGATGGAGGGCAGGAAGGATCAATGGAAGAATAACTTTCATGGACATTATATACTTATGTGAGTATGCCAAAGTCAATCTCAGTATCCTGGATGGGAAAGGGGAAAGTGGGGATGGAGCCAGGGGAAAGCCCACTAAATGGTCACCACTGAAATTAGACAGAAAGAACCAAGGGAAGACTACCTACCTTTTCTCTCTTAATGTAAATAGCAGCCCAGTTACATCTCATATATCCATGGAACAGCTATAGGATATATGGGCAAGGGTCCCAGAAACATGAAAACTGGAAGCATCAAGCATAGTCTTCTGATTCCTAAAAAGTTTAGCTCACTCATAGAATTTTCCATTGTACTCATTATAGCAGAAATGCTCAATGAACACAGTAGCAACCTTGTAGATAATCCCAGGGCTTTGGCCACAGGAATTCCTCTCAGCACATAGTCTATATGGCTTGATATAATCTGGATAATTTAGAAGTGATCTAGCCTCTGAATAGTACTGTGTTTATTTTATTTGTTTGTTTAGATGAAAGGAAGTTTTAAAAGTGAGGGGGGAATAAATACACATATATCTTTAAATTTTAAATGGATTCTGGTGTTTTTATGACTTATATCAGTTATAATATTTAGGCTTTCTGGGCCAGGCTATAATCTTGATGCCCTCTCTTAGGTAAGCAGCTTCCTGTTTTGGCCATCCCAACAGCCAGTCTTCCCCAAGGGCCAAAAATCAGACTATTTAGCTAAAGCTGAAGTTCTTCCTATTCTTTTAAGTGTAAGTAAAAAATGAATCCTTGTCATTTTTTTTGTAAGCCAGAATTCACAGCTGACACAAGCATCATACTAAAATCTTATCAGCTTTAAAAAATGTCATTTGTTGTGAAATGTCATGGAAGTAAAGGTCCCAAAGTGTCATTTTAAAATGCTCCCATACACATTGATTTTGTAAAAATAAATGAAAATAACATTTTAAACAAACTGAATTTACAGTTTTCAATATTCTTAAATGTCATCAACTGAACAAGAATGACTTAAACACGAATTTAAACAAAGAAACTAAATAAACGTTACTAAAAAGTGATGTGGTATAGTTGAAAGTCCAGAAATGTTTAATTCAAATTTATATGGTTCCAAATGTTAGTATTATTGTTTCCTGGATATTTCCTTTAAGAGAATGAGTTTATGTGTATAGGATTCATTATATGAAAAATTAGGTTAGTGATAGATATCAGCAGGGTTATTATGAGGATATAAATAATATGGATAAATGCCTGACACTTTTTTTTTATCATGTGTATCTGGAATGTCTCCCTGAAAGCGCATGTTTGAAAGTCTGGTCTCCAATGTAGCAAAGTAAAAAGGTGTAGGATTGCTGGTGGAGGTGGGTCATGCTTCTGCTGTGGAGCCAACAGACAATGGACTACAACTTTGAGCCAAATAAACCTTTTCTTGGCTAAGTTGTTCTCATCAGATATTAGGTAATATAGTCACAGTGATGATAAAGTTGGCACATACATATTGGGACTAAATGTAATTATTTTATTACAATTATTTTAGTGACTTTTTGGATTTTTAATCTGACTGAAATTGTGCTGTGTGCATATGTGTTTAACTTTCATATATACATGTATACATATATATGGTGAATTTGTTGTGCTTTTATTGATGCATTATAGTTTCACATCATAATGTAAATCATGCTGACAATGGTGTACATGCACATGGCTCTTGGTGCCTCCCCTGTCTCTTCATTTTCCTTCCTCCCAATACAGAGTACCCAGACTGATATTGGTATATACTCACATATATACACATAGTCTGTAGTAGTATTTCCATTAATGAATCTCAGTCTCCTTCCTCCCCTACACTTTAATCTTCTCCCTGGCTCCACTGAGGTTTCTCCTCTGTTATCTGGAGTCTCTCCTGTATCCCAGTTACTTTCTATCCTGCCCATATTAAAGAAAGCATAACCCTTCACTCTCTCTGATTGGCTAATCTCACTTACCATAATGTTCTTTAGGTCCTTCTGTTTTCTTGCAAATGAAGTAATTTTATGTTTATTTATTGCTGAGTAGAATTTCACTGTGTATATTTCCCATGGTTTTGTAATCCATTCATCTGTTGATGAATACCCGTAGGTTGGCTTCATAATTGGCTGTTGTGAATTGTGCTGCTATCAACACAGGTATGAATGTAATATATATTATAGTTCATATATTATTTGACTGATATGCTGTACTATACAGTTAATAATATAATATAATATGCATATATCATATATTATAGTTCATATGTCATATGAACTATATATTATATGAACTATATACAGTAGTTCTCTGGTTTAAACTCCTTTGGTAAGGTACCCAGTAGTGTATGGCCAGATCATATGATGGATCCATTTCCAGTTTCCTAATGAATCTTCACATTGATCTCCATAGTGGCTGGACTAGTTTGCAATCCCACCAACAATGTAGAAGAGTGCTTATTTCTCCACATCCTTGTCAATATTTATTGTTATTTGACTTCTTTATGCTTTTCATTCTGATTAGGGTTAGATGGAATCTTAATGTAGTTTTGATTTGCATCTACCTGATTGCTAATGATGTTGAACATTTTTTTCATGTATCCGTTGGCCATTTGTATCTCTTCTTTTGTGAAATGTCTATTCAATCCAGTTGCCCATTTTTTATTGGGTTATTTGTTTTTCTAGTGTAAATATTTTTAAGTTCTTTTTATTTTATAGATAATAGACATCTGTCAGAGCGATAGCTGGTAAAGATCTTCTCTCATTATGTAGGCTTTCTGTTTTGACTCTTGTGACTTTATAACATCTTTACCCATAAATATTTTTAAAACAGTACAAAGAGTAGAAACATACCAGTAGAATGAAGACTTATACTGAAGAAATGAATATGGTATACTTATAAGGTAAACTTGTACTACAGCATTTTCAGTTCCAAATGTGGTAATAGGAATTTAATTAATAGAAATTAAGAATACAGCAAAATATAATTAATTATATACATTTCCAAGTCCAATCATAGTCTTTGTACAGGTGAATTTTTAAAATGGAAACTCAATCTATTTCCATGGTAGCTTCCTGGTAGACATGGCCTTTGCTAAAGAAAATTCCTTCATTTATTTTAGTAGCCCCAGCACCGGCCTTGCCTCACAGCAGGCTCCGATCTCATCCTCGGAGGCCTCAGTAGCGGCCTTGCCTCACGACAGGCTCTGGTGCCGGCCTCACTGGCGTCAGTACCAGCCTAACCTCTCAGCAGGCTCCAATCCAGGCCTCGCTGGCCCCAGTTCTGGCCTAACCCCTTGGCAGGCTCCGATCTCAACCTCGGAGGCCTCAGTAGTGGCCTTGCCTCACAGAAGGCTCTGATGCCGGCTGCTGGCCCCGGCACTGGCCTTACCCCTTGGCAGGCTCTTATCCTGGCCTCTGAGGTCCCAGTACTGGCCTTGCCTCATGGCAGGCTCTGATGCTGGCCATTGGCCCTGGCACCAGCCTAATCCCTCAGCAGGCTCCGATTACTGTCTCTGGGGTTATTATTTCAAAGGTTCTAGGTGTAATGTATCAGATCTCTGCCTCCCCTGAGTACTGGCCACTGCCATTGCCACTGCCTCCACCATTTCAAATCCTTCCCAGGCTCCTTTTCCACTCTGAATGTTGTCCAGTGTTCCTAAGCATGCGTGACAGTAGCATTTGACATTTGGTGTAATTTCTCCAAAATAAATAAATAAATAAATAAATAAATAAATAAGGTTGGTAGGATCCGGTTTCTGCTTCTCCTGAATACAAGTCTCCACCGCCATCGCGGAGACCTCTTTCATCACTGCCTTTCTCCTTGGTCTCCGCTAAAATCTTTCCTTACAGGTGATGTCCAAGATTCTTAACAATATAGAGAAACAGCAGTCCTCCTTCACGGGGAATTTTTCCATAAGTTCCAGTGCATTTAGATAAGTTTTGTCTGCATCTCCAGTGTCCTGGCGTTCGCAACGGCTTTCTTAACTCCTCTCCGATATTTTTCTTTTTCTTTTCCTTTTTTTTTTTTTAATGAGAATACAATATATGTGGTTTGAGGAGGTAGTGGGATCAGGCACTCACTCAGTAGCACTGTGATCTGGTCGGTTTCCCCATGGGTCCAGAGTGATCCACACTACTCCTCCTGGGGCCCAGGGTCCCACGACCTGGGCCCCTGCTGGCATGCCCCACGAGACCCCCGCCCAGGTCCCAGGGTACTGGGCCCGGTTTCTCCAGGGGTCTGGCGTGCTACACGCAGTTCGACCCGGGGCCCTGAGTCTCGCGACCCGCTCTCCCCTTTTAAATGTAATATTGTCCTAAGAGATTTGGTTGGTGTCAGTGAATCCCCTTCCAGACAAGTTATCAGGGGAAGTATATCAAGTGCTGTGTGAATATGTGTTTGTTTCACTTTGAATCTCACTTTGAAATATAATCACAACTCACCAATAAAATGATTTTTTAATTTTATGTGGATCATGCTGAAAATGGCATACATTCAGACTGTGCTTGGTGCCCTTCTCCCAGCATCCGCATTCCCTCCCTCCCAACAGTGAGTGTCCAGGTTAACTATGCTATATTCATACTTTTACACATATTGGAATGTAGCTCCTCCATTAATCAACCTCAGCCTTCTTCCTCTCCTACCCTTCTATTTTAGCTTTGCTGAGGTTTCCCCTCCATCATCTGGAATCCTTCTGGTATCTCCAATACTTCCTAGTTTGGGCATATTAGAGAAAACATATGTACCTTCTCTTTCTGTGCTTGGCTGGCCTCACTTATCATAATGATCTCCAGGTCTTTCCATCTTCTTGTGAGTGACATGATTTTGTTCTTTATTATTGAGTAGAATTCCATTGTGTACATTTCCCATAATTTTGCAAGCCATTCATCTGTTGATGGAGACCTAGGTTGGTTCCATATTTTTGGCTATTATGAATTGTGCTGCTATGAACATGGGTATGCATGTTTTACTGTAGTTCTCTAATTTCAACACCTTTGGAAAAATACCCAGGAGTGGTATAGCCGGATCATATGATGGTTCCATTCTCAGTTTTCTAAGGAATCTCTACACTGATCTCAATAGTGGCTGAACTAGTTTGCACTCCCACCGGCAGTGTAAAAGAGTTCCTCTTTCCCCACATTCTTGCCAGCATCTGTTGTTATTTGACTTCATTATGCTTGCCACTCTAATTGAGGTCAGATGGAATCTCAGTGAAGTTTTGATTTGCATCTCCCTGATGGCTAATGATGTTGAACATCTTCTCATGTATCTATTGGCCATTTTTATCTTTTCTTTTGTGAAGTATCTATTTAATTCATTTGCCCATTTCTTGATTGGGTTATTTGTTTTGCTAGTGTAGAGTATTTTGAGCTCTTTGTATATTCTAGATATTAGCCCTCTATCAGAGTGGTGGCTGGTAGAGATCTTCTCCCATTCTGTAGGCTTTCTCTTTAGTTTCTTGATGATTTCCTTTGATGAGCAGAAACTTTTTAGTGTGATGTCATCCCACTTGTTAATTCTTGCTTCAATATCCTGCACTTTGGAGGTCTTGTTGAGAAAGTTGTAGTGTTGTTGGAGGTCTTGTTGAGAAAGTTGTAGTGTTGAGCCTATACCCTCCTCTAATAATTTCAGAGTCTCTGGTCTAAGTATGTGATCCATCTCATGTTGATTTCTGTGCATGGTGAGAGGTAAGTATTTAATTCCATCTTTCTACAAACGGATAGCCCGTTCTCCCAGAACCATTTTTTTTTAAAGGCTGTCTTTTCTCCAGCATATGAGTTTTACAATAAAAGTATTTTTTTGTGTGTGTGTGGTACTGGGGGATAGAACACAGAGGCTTTCTACTTCCGGGCTATACTCCCAGACCTGTTTTGTTTTTTTGTATTTTATTTGGAAACGGGGTCTCACTAAGTTGCTGAGAGCCTCACTAAGTAGCTGAGGCTGGCTTTGAACCTGTGTGATCCTCCTGTCTCAGCCTCCCAAGCGCTGGGATAACAAGTGTGTGCCACCACTCCTGGCACAATAAAAGTATTTTTAAAAGCCATCAAATCAGTGTTGGGGGACATTTATGATTTAGTAATTGTCAGAATATATACCAAGAGGGTGATGTGTGTAACTTCTGATATTTATAAATAATAATCAATATCATTGCATGAATTTGCCACCATAGGTTGGTATTGCCTACAGAGGCTTTTGAAATCATCATTCTGAGTCAAAAGAGTGTAGTGTCAACAAGGTGATGCCAATCTTGCACATTTCAGCTTTTGCCTTATAAGTTCTGTGTGAAAATGGTTCTAACTTATTAAGTACTAATTTTGGGTGTATTTGTTTAAAAAAAAAGTCTATATCATTGAAACTCAAGGGAGAATCAGAGATGTTATTAATTTGAGAGTGAAGGTCTTGTAACGGAGAAGACACATTTTTAGAATTATCAGTAATATAAATACAACATTGTTTTAACAATTGCACAGGTTCCTCTTTGTGCTGCAGTTAATATATCAGGTGCCATTCAATTTTATTAGACAGCTTTTCTCATTATTTTCATTTCCTCATTTATTAGTGAAATGCTCTCAGCTGTATCATTTAAAGCCTTTTGCATATGTTTACTAAAGGACTCTAGGTGCCATATTACATCTTCAAACCCAATCTGGGGAATAAAGATAGAGACTGAATGGTCATACAAGTAGAAGACAAATCTTGCCCACCAATGTTGTAGATTTGACAAATTGGCTAGATACTGAATAGGTTTAGCCAAATGTACCTATACCTAATGATATCCAATGTACACCTTCCTATCCAGCCTGGAGGTAGCCATGGCTAAAGGTTGGTGCCACACGGCCATTGGGTGCCATTTGGAACCAGCCATCTTATTCCTGTCTTTAAATTCTAATTAGTGGAAAGCCAATTAGTGTCTTTTAATGTAATTCTATGCTTGAAATTGCCTATATGAATCCATCTCAGTTTATATTTATTACATTTTCAGATTAAATTATCCAATATTTTTAAAAATGTGCTAAGTCTATACCTTTATTATTTTTGTAGGAACCTTTTATAACTTATGACCCAGAGAATGTCCAATGCTGAGGAAATTAAAAAACCTTGAATCTGATTGTTGCTCTCTACCTGTTATCTTGGGGCCTTTTCTGGGGTTTTCTGGCACTTTTACTTTTAACTTCTAAATCCATTTCCTAAAGAGGTTTGTATTTCTTTAGTTCTTGGGAAAGAAGATTTGCTACCAGATAAGTCTCAATTCATAGATAATTCAGGTTTCTTTCTTTCCATTTTTCTTTTTAGCATTCTACCTCTGAGCTACACCTCCATCCCTTTTTATTTTATTTTGTTGTTTTTGAAACAGGGGTCTCAGTAGGTTGCAGAGAGTCTCACTATGTTGATGAGGCTGGTCTGGGACTTGAAATCCTCCTGTCTCAGCCTCCGAAGTACTGGGATTACAAGTGTGTGCTACCACTTCTGGCTAATTCAGGCTTCTTGAATGTTCAAAAAGATGCCACAAGTGTGAATTAGAATGATGGTTGTTCATGGTATTGGTTTTGAGGCACACTTGGACTACAAATTTATAACATTTATCTAGAATTAGATTAATTCTAGGAGTTTGACTTTTGTTGAGGGAAAATGTACCAATTGACTTTCATATGTATTGCATGAGTTAGTACACAAACTAGTATTTCGTTTTCATGAGATATGTAAAAGTATATAGTACTGTTCCAAGTTTAATTTGGGAAGAGTCAACATAGATAATGAAACAATTTAACAATCTTCCTTATCTACTTTTTTTAAATTGGCACCCACAGAAAGCTCATAAAATGGCTTCCTATTTGTCTACACCCTTTTCTGTCTTTCCAGGATGGCCTCACAACACTCTATTTTTTTTTTTTTTTTAATGCAGGTCTGGGGATGGAACCCAGGGGTATTCGACCTCTGAGCTACACCCCCTGCCCTATTTTTTATTCTTTATTTTGAAACAGGGTCTCACAGAATTGCAGAGGGCCTCACTAAGTAGCTGAGGCTGTCCGCAAACTGCAATCCTCTGGTCTCAGCCTCCCGAATGCTGGGATTACAAGTGTGCGCCACCACGCCCGGCTTCTCACAACACTCTTAATGACAGCTTTTCAACTTCATTATTCTTGATTCAACATTTGAATCTCTTAAAACATTTTCTAATATTCTTCTATTTGTTTTTATTACTACTTTAACATGCACACTTATTTTTGAAATGATAAACCATGTTTTTCTGTATGTTCAAAATACATTGAGAATCCAACAAGTTCTTTCCAACTTCATTGCTATCCACAAGCCTGTGATCCTCTTGTCTCAGCCTCCCAAGTACTGGGATTACAAAAGTGCCCCACCATGGCCAGCTCAAATACATTTCTTAAAACAATGCAAATTAGTCATAAAAGTGAGAATTGGTCTTATTTTCCCAAAGTATGGATACATTTTCATCTTCTATATTTAGATAAGACATTTCAAATATGCTGGGCTCTATATTTTGATCTGTAGATAAGTTTTAAGGAAAAATTTCAGCCAAACTACTAATTATAAAAATAAGAACTGTAAGTTATTTCTCTATTCATATTTATTTACATCAATTAAAAAATCTCAATGGCATGAATATATTAGAAACAAAGAGGAGAATGAAAACAGCATGTCGTTTATCTATTTACCATAACATGTAGAATTAAATAGGGGCTTTGGGGGCCTTTTCAGTTCTAGGAGAAAGGAATTAATTGAAAAAGTAATTCCTGGTCCTATGAAGTTACTGAGAGTTGAGAAATTGTCTGAGTTGGATGGAAATTATGATGATGATGACAATGATACAAATAACCATAGCTGATACATATCTAAGCTCACTGTGTGCAGTCATTGCTCTAAGTTGCTGATTGGATTAATACATTTAAAATCCTCACTATAACCCAGGAAATTGAGCATTATTACTCCCATTTTACAAATGAGGAAGAGATTGAATAAACTGTCTGTCACATAGAAAACATGAATAGCAGAGATGGAATTTGAAGGCTTGATGTCAGTGCCCTCTGTCTTCCAACCTTCAAGCTCTACTGTGCTAGTCTTCTGCTTGGTACATAAACAGAACTCCAAAAAGGCTATGTGTGTACATTAATGTGCATGTGTATATGCAAAAGAGAGCACAAGTGCATGTATGTGCATGTGTGTTGGGGAGGGCAGGTGGTGGCGATAGTACTATGTTAATTGGACTGAAGAGGGTAGAGGTGAGGGAGTAAATACCATTGCTAATAAGCTTTACGTTTGTTACTTAATAAGGATGACAACCCTTATAAAAGAACATTTTGAGCTTTTTGTTTTTATTAGAAGGATATTAGAGGATTAGAGAAATGAGAACCCCTCTCCCTGTACTACTATCATATAAGGCCTGCTCAGGCAGAGAAGTAGAACTAGGAGGAAAGTCTCACAGCTCTACTCGGGGGACAAAGGAAGGTGTTATTTGGCTTCTTTGTTGATGTCCACAGTACACAGAGGTACCTTTCTGTTCCCAATGTGCCTGAGAGGGGACATCAGCCAAGGGAAGATGCTGGATCATTATAGGATTATGTGGTCTGAGTCTAGGATTGTCAAACTTTGTGAGAAGCTTGCTAATACTAAAAACCCTAAAATTAATATTTTATTTTTTAAAAGAACTTTTTGTTTTCTATCTTTTATTGGTGTAAATATTCAGATTTTAACTGGGCATCCTGCTTCATTGTTTGTTTTGCTAAATCTCACAACTCTTCCCCACCTGTTAGGAGGGTTGACCAGATAAGAGCAGAGACATTGCCTTGGGCTCTGTGAGTCCCTGCAGAGGTCCAGCAGCCGTTCATTAATTTATATATCATACATGGGAACTATGGCTACCCAGAATCTACCAGGGTAGGTTGCATGCTAGGGTCTGGATCAGAATTTGTGAATGTTTACATTTATAGTTTACAGGGTCTTGTATAATGGTTTCCTTTTTTTTTTTAATTTTGGTACTGGGGATGGAACCCAGGGGCATTCTACCTCTGGGTTACACCCCAGCCCAATTTTTTATTCTTTATTTTGAAACAGGATCTTACTGAGTTGCAAAGGGCCTAAGTAGCTGAGGCTGTCCAAGAACTGCGATCCTCCTGTCTCAGCCTCCAAAATGCTGGGAGTACAAGCATGCACCACTTCTGGCTTTCCAAATTTTAGTATATGTTATTATTGCCTGTGAAGCTTGTTTACAAAATGTTAATTTTTAGTCCCAACACCAGATATTATGATTTTAGAAGCAGAGCCTTGAAATCTCTTTTTAATAAATATTCCAGATGATCTTGAGGTGGGTGATTCCAGAACCATATTTTGATATTGTCTTAGTTTATTTGTGTTGCTATAACAAAAGACCCTAGGCTGGGCAATGTCTACATAATTAAAATTTATTATTCACAGGTCTGGAAGCTAGGAAGTCCAAGATCAAGGTACCAGTACATTTGGTGTCTGGCAAGAATCCTATTTCCCATACATGGTGCCTTCTTGCTTATCTTCATATGGGGCAAGAGGGATCCCTATGTAAGGGTGCAAATCCTATTTATGACAGTGGAGCCCTCATGACTTAATTAGTCCTCAAAGATCCCACTTTTTAATACTATCACATTGGATATTTTTTTCCAACATATGACTTTTGCCGGGACACCACAATATATATCTAACTATTTTGTATGGGTCTGGTGATAGAATGAGATTTCTTCCAGACTTTAGAAGTATCACTAAGATGTATTTCTCAGTGAGACTTGAGAGACACTGGGATATTGCATGATATGTGTTCCTCTAAGGTGCTAATGCAGATCAAAGAATTGAGTTAATTATATATATATATATATATATATATATATATATATATGTGTGTGTGTGTGTGTGTGTGTGTGTGTGTGTGTTATTTAAAAATGAATATATCCTCTGATATGCTATATTTAGTATTCTAGCAAGCATAAATTGGTTGGGAGCTTCCAAAAGAGAGATTTTTATCATAACCTGAAGTTGGGTGAAATGTGACATTCTTTTTAAGTTGTCTAGAGTCCTTGAACCCCAGTCAGTTCTGTACCAGAGTTATACATGCCAGCTTTGTTTCCAGAAGGAAAGGGTTCACTGTGTTTTATAAGCAGGACCCATACCTATACTTTTACTAACGAATTTCACTTTCAACATAATGTTGGAGATAATGATGTAGTATACAAAGGCATTTCTGTATTGGTTGTTGAATACCCCAGCTGCTGAATCCTCCAAAAAGTCGAGTCAGAGCAGTGAGCATCTGAGGGGAATGCCAGCAACAAATTTTAAGAATACAGCCTTGTTGTTATAAAGGCATGAATCAAAAGCTCAGTGTCTCGCTGAGACAGCAATCGTCTTAGCCTCATTATACTCCTGAGATGGTAATATGAGGTCTTATCAGTATGGTTGACATGGCTCTCAGAGGAAAGCTAGGGGTCAGAAATGGCTGAAATTTATCATGGGGAATATTGCTTGGTGAGATGTCCAGCTGTAGAATTGTGACTACCTATTAAATCCTCTGTGCAGCAAGAAATATATATGGTCCACTGCTTGTAGTATAAGTGAAGAGAAAGAGGTGAAACAAAAATGGAATGAAACTGGTTGAATGAGATGAAAGTCTGATATCTTAATTTTCATCCATAGGCATCTGTATTTGTGATTACCATTTGGCAGCTTCTGATTTAAGATAGTTCCATGTCATGGAAGATTAAAGACTCTCTGGGTGGCCATACGTTAAGTGGTAACATCTCTCCAAAGTGATTTTGTTTTTTAAATCAAGTCTAATCTGTGTTGTAAGTGACCCAAACAATTAATAGCATTCAAATTAGCATACAGAGCAGGACTGTCATGATCTATGGTGTCTGTTTTTCATTTAAACTTTGATTTAGCAGTTTTCTTAGAAAGAAGGCAAGTCAACACCGTGGTTGGAAGACAGAGTTTTTTTTCTTTCAGGAATCATCATTAGCATTCAGTTCCAACCTCATGTCCTTCAGAAAGAAGGCAATATGAAGTCTTGAAAGCCCAGGCTTTTCATAGTGAATCATAGCTTCATCATTTCTAACTTGTGAGACCTTACACAGGTTACTTAACCTCTATGTGCACTGGTGTTCTTATCTGTAAACTGCAGGCAATACCAGTATTTTCCTCAGAAGATTTTTGTGAGGATGAAATGGGATAATTTATGCAAAATGTTCCTGGGGTTTAGCACATGGTACACAATCCCTAAATATTAGAAGCAAGGATGATGAAAAACCCCCAAGATTGTACCCTTCGTATTTACCTGATTTTAGAACAATTTGTGGAATTTAAGAAAACCAAAGACAAAGGCAAAATATCACTTCTTACTTGTAAAAACATATTGGAGAATGCAGTTTTATTTGAGACATTAATTAGCCTGCTAAAGTATACCCCAAGATTAGGTCAACTCCTCCTTCCTGCTGTGGCAGCACCACCTGGGCCAGGTTTTTCATGGAAAGAGAAGAAAATCCCTATAAGAAGCTCCTTTGCAAGAAGAATGACAGAACAGAACTGAGCATGCCCAGATAGTCTTTCCAAATTAACCAAACAACTCATATTCCTATCCTTTTAGTCCAAGGGATTAAAAGGTCAAGATGGGTCAGGAGTGTGTCAGATAAAAGTCTTTCTCATGGAAACATAGACTGGGGAGATGTTCCCATTTAACATAAAGTGTTGCTTTTGTCGCCATTGTCTTTTGTCACCATCACTGTCAATACATTTTTCCATTATACCTTACTCCATTATTTAATTTGATGTTACCTTATGCTTTTATTTGTTTAAAGCATACTCTAACTACATCCATATTCAACTGCTGCTTTAACAAATTATCATAAGCTTGATGGCTGAAACAATATGAATATATTCTTTTACAACTCTGGAGGTTGGAAGTCCAATATTAGTCCTAGTGGGCTAACGTCAAGGTGTTGACCAGGCTCTGGAAGTTCTGAGGGGAGAATCCTCCCCTTGTCTTTTCAGCTCCCAGGGGCCCCTTGGTGTAGCCCTTCTCTCTTATCATCATTAGGGCTCCAACTTCTGCCTTTGACCTTCATGGCTCCATCTCATAGGGACCTTTGCAATTATACTGGCCTACTGGTATAACCTAAGATAATCTCACATTTTAAGACGCACAATTTAATTACATCTTCAAAGCCCCTTTTCTATGCCTGGAGGAAACATATTCTTGTTTCCAAGGATTGGGACATAGTTCTCTTTGGGGAGCCATTAGTCAGCCCACCACGGTGACATCTTGATTGCCTGGACTCGTCTTGCTGTTGTTTTTCATGTCTTTGTGTGTGACATTCTTTTTAATATTTTCTTAGTCAGGTTGTAAATTCCTCAAGGATAAGCATCAAGCCTTCCATGGTTTTAATATTTTTCCTACTTTGTTATCTCACATGTTCAAAGCAAAACATGTATTCATAATAGGTACTCAGTTAAAATTTATTGATTTAAATCCTCTTAAATCAGAAAGTCTTTAGAAATGAGGCATGAAGGTGTGCTATGAATATTCCTAGACAAAAACACCCTCAGCTTTGACTTTTGATTCTACAAACACAGACAATGTAAAAAACAATCTACTCAAATTGAAACATTAGAGTGTAACTTATTTTGCAGATTCTCACTATTGAGCTCTAGCAGGGCTTTGGAATGGTCAATTAAGTGTTAAGATTCACCTAAAATCCATGCTATAATTCCTGCCAGGCTCTCCTTACTTAAAAGAAAAAAAGAAATATGGCAATTATTATGAGTGTATGTTGAAATTTACATTGCACAATTTAACCTGCTTTCCCCATTAAACTTTGGAGGAAAAAGTATTATTATGCAACAGAAATGATTTCTGATTTAGCTGCCATGAATGGCCGATAAGAAGTGTACTGTGACTTGAAATGAATACAGAAACAAAATAATTCTGGCTCTTAGACATAGCTACATTTTGAATGCATGATTGTTCATCGCTTATTGGTTGAATTAGAAAATTATGAAGACCAATATGTAATTTGAAGGTATTCAATTTAGGTTAATAGATATCTAAATGAACCAGAGAATTAGCTTTAAAACATATAGTGCTATTCACTGCCTATAATTTTGAAAGTTAGTGTTGCTATATAGTAGCCGTGCATGTAATGTTTTGTTATATTATCAAGACAAAAAGATTATCTCTGTCCTTAGCCCTAAAATTTTTCAATTGGCCTTTTGTGCTCAACCTGTTCTATTTTTATATCTTTCATCTCCCTCCTTGACTTTTCCTGTCTAGTATGGTAGGATCTGAGTTACAGAACTGAAAAGGACCCTAGAGGCCATCTGTTCAATTTGGACATTTTACAACCAAGAACACAGTTCTAGAGACATTAATTGATTTGCTTAAGGTCATACAGCTATTGGAAGAGTTTTATTAAAAAAATAAAAACTAAGGTTTCCCAACTCTCAGTGAAGATTGCCCCCTCCCATAATGTAAGATAATTTATGAGTAGGAGAGGAAAGAGAGGCATCACTGAATAGCAAAGCAAAGGAGGGTGAGAGGATTCTGGAAACATTGTGGCTTAAAGAAGACATAGTTTTTCTTAATTATATACTTTCTGGAGTGTCTTAGCTGTTAAAGAAAGATGAGCCTGCCATGGGGGATGAAAACAAGCCTTAGGTGAAGGTCTGACTCTGACAGCATGCTGGTGAGGAGCACCTGAGAAGCAAGGTAGTGGGGCCTAGGAAATGATTATAAGGGAATGAAATGCTGTGGGATTTTTTAAAAAGAAAACTATCTTGCATTGCAATTTTAATAATGGGAGAAATAGTATATAAAATTAAACACACTAACCAAGACATGGAAGGACATTTTGTAATCATAAAGTTACAGAATGCCCAATATGTTAAGGTACTAAAGCACCAAGAAGCAAGAGCACCCAAAGATTACAGGATAGTTAATATAAAATGTAATACTTATTATATATTCAAGAATAGATTATAAGACTATAATATAGTAGAAAATCTTAATCATTTTTTAAATAATTAGATAATGTTATAGGACAATTAATACATATACCAATACATTTTCTTATAATGATAATAAGATAAAAAATGAAGATTCAGAAATGCATGTCCCTTGAATTGAGACAATAATTTTCTGTATCCATGGAAATTTTAAAAAATAGAACATGTAATTGACCAAAAAGAAAATCTTGATAAAATTCAAGAAACTGTTGGCGTGGTGACACACTCTTGTAATTCCAGCATTTGAGAGACTGAGACAGAAGGATCATGGTTCGAGGACAGCCTCGGCTATTTAGTGAGGCCCGTTGCAATGAGACCCTGTTTCGAAAATAAAGAATAAAAAAAAAAAAAGGGCTCAGTGATAGAATGTCCCTGGGTTCTAACCAAGTACCACAAAAAATATATTAAAGAAGCAAAATTTTACAGATTTTTTTCTAACTATACTACAAAAATTAAGAGATAAAGAAGCAGTGACCTTATTCTCTCTACTCACCTAAGAGTAACTCCTTAGAAATTAAGAATGTAATCATGCCAGCCTGGGAAACTTAGTGAGACCCTGTTTTTTTTTTTTTTTTTTTTTTTTTGGTGTAACTGGGGTTCCTGGAAGCCCTTCTATCTCCAGGCTACACTCCCAGACCTATTTTATACTTTTTATTGGGAAACAGGGTCTCTTAAGCCAGTGATGCTGTCTTCGAACCAGTGCGATCCTCCTGTCTCCACCTCCCAAGTGTGGGGATTACAAGCTGTACCACCATGCCTGGTGTAAGACCCTGTTGTAAAATAAAATAAAATAAAATAATAAAATAAAATAAAGAACTGCAGGTATATCTCAGAGGTAGCCTGCCCTAGGATTCAATTTCCAGTACTGAAAAAAAAAATGTACTCACAATTTAGCCTATGGATCAAAGACAACATGGAAACTAAAATTAAAACTATCCAGAAAACAAAGAGAATGATTATCAAGAACAGATAAAGTAAAAGTTCAGAGAGAAAATTTATAGCCTTAATTTTCTTTGATAAATGGTGAAATAAAAGGGAATGAGAATGGAGTATGTTTGAAAAATGTAATGAAAATGATTCATTTCCTTCCAATAAAGATTTCTAAAACTGATGAAGAACAGAGGCTGAGACCGGAGGATCAAGGTTCACCGACAGCCTCAGCTACTTAGCGAGGCCCTTCATAACTCAGTGAGACCCTGTTTCAAAAATAAAAAGACTGTCTCAGTCTTTTAAGTCCTAGGATTACAGGAATGTGCTTTCCACCTGGCTTGAGCATTTTTTCCCCTATTTTTGTTGATCACTTGTGCTTCTTCATTTGAGAAATGTCTATTTAATCCATTTGCTCATTGATTGAGTTGTTTCTTTTTATTTGTTTAGTTCTTTCTATAGTCTAGATATTCATCTTCTGTCAGAAGAGTACCTGGCAAAGATTTTCTCTCATTCTGTAGGTTTTCTCTTCACACTTTTGTTTCTTTTGCTGTGCCGGAGAGTTTTAATTTGTTGTGATGCTGTTTACTAATTCTTGATATTATTTTCTGAGATTTAGTGGTTTTATTGAGGAAGTTGATATCTATAGTTATATGCCAGAGGAATAGCACTATACTTCTATTATTGTAAGATTTTTGTCTAATTCCTAGGTCTTGGATCCATTTTGAATTGACTTTTGTACAGGGTGAGAGGTATGGAACTAATTTTATTCTACATAAAGGTATACATTTTTCCCAGAACCATTTGTTAAAAAGACTGTGCTTTCTCTAATACATGTTTTTAGTGCCTTTAGCAATGATCAGATGACTGTATCTGTGTAGGTTTGTCTATGTCTTCTATCCTGTTCCATTGGTTTGCTTTTATGCAGTGCCATGTTGTTTTGTTACTGTACAATCTAGTATTATGATATCTTCGGCAGTACTTTTTTTCTTTGCTTAAAATTGTCTTGGTTATTTTGGGTCTTTTATGTTTTCATGTAAAATTTAGAACTTTTGATGTTTCCCTAAAATGCCAACCAAGAGAAGCAGCGCTTATGAGTACTGCTGACACCTGATCTCTGTTGTCTCAAAAACAGCATTCTACAAAGCCAGAAAATACTATCAATAGAGGAATAAAAATGATAAATACAAGGAACAGAGAAAAAGAAGATTAGAAGACTAACTAGAGAGCAGAAAAGAAACACACACACCTTGGGGCATCAGGTGCCATGGTGGTGCCATCTTGCCTCATAGCTCTTGACTCCAGAATGGAAAAGGAAAACAATGACCTGAAGTGAGCAGCTGCACATGAATGGGTTGTAAGTCATCGGTTCTTCCTCTGCAAATACCAGTTGCAATTTCCAGCTGCTGAGCTTACCATGCCCTCCAGGGATCCAGAGCAGAGCTCAACACCAGAAAAGAAACCCACATCCCTCATGGCCAAGGGAACAAGACAAGGATGCTCACAATCACCACTCCTTTTCAATATAGTCAAGACTCTTGCCACAGTAATAAGACAAGAGAAGGAAATCAAAGGACTTCAAATAGGAATAGAGGAATTAAAACTATCTTTGTTTGCAGATGGCATGATCCTTTATCTAGAAGACCCAAAGAACTCAACCCAGAGACTACTGGAGTTGATTAATGAATTCAGCAAAGTTGCAGGATACGAAATTAGAGAAATAAGTTGCTTTTCTATATGCCAACAATGAATCCACAATGAAAGAAATAAAGAAAACAATTCCATTCACTATAACCTCAAAACCAATAGAATATCTAGGAATAAACCTAACCAAAGATATGAAAGACCTCTACCATGAAAACTATAAAACATTAAATAAATAAATTAAAGAAGACCTTGGAAGATGGAAAGATGTCCCTTCCTCATGAATAGGCAGAATAAATATTATCAAAATGGCCATTCTGCTAAAAGTGATATACGGAGTCAATACAATTCCTATTAAAATACCAACAACATTCTTTATAGACCTAGAAAAATCATTCATGAATTTTATATGGAGAAGAAAAAGACCCAGAATAGCCAAAGAAATCCTCAGCAATAAGAACCCTGCAGGAGGTATCACAATCCCTGACTTATACTATAATACTATATATACATAGTATAATAGTATATATACTATTATACTATAGAGCAGTAATAGTAAAACAACATGGTACTGGAACAACAACAGGCATACAGACCAATGGAACAGAATAGAAGATGCAGAAACAAACCCACACACCTATAGTCAATTAATCTTTGTCAAAGGGGTCAAACTCATACCCTGGAGAAAAGACAGCCTTTTCAACAAATGGTGCTGGGAGAACTGGCTATTTGCAGAAAGATGGAATTAAATCCTTACTTCTCACTGTGCACAGGAATCCACACTGATGGATCAAAAACTTAGAGATTAGACCAGAGACTGTGAAATTATTTTGAGGAGGGCATAGGCTCAACACTACAACATATTGGCACAGGCAGTAACTTTCTTAAGACCTCCAAAGTGCAGGAAATTGAAGCAAGAATCAACAAGTGGGATGGAATCAAACTAAAAAGTTTCTGCTCATCAAAGGAAGTCATCAAGAAACTAAAGCGAAAGCCTACAGAATGGGAGAAGATCTTTACCAGCCACCACTCTGATAGAGGGCTAATATCCAGAATATACAAAGAGCTCAAAATAATCTACACTAGTGAAGCAGATAACTCAATAAAAAATGGGCAAATGAATAGATACTTCATAAAAGAAGAGATACAAATGGCCAATAAATACATGAAAAACTGTTCAACATCATTAGCCATCAGGGAGATGCAAATCAAAACTACACTGAGATTCTATCTAACCCCAATCAAGGTGACAAGTATAAAGAAGTCAAATAACAACAAATGCTGGTGAGGATGTGGGAAAAGAGGGACACTTTTACACTGCTGGTGGGAGTGCAAACTAGTTCAGCTACTATGGAGATCAGTGTAGAGATTCCTTAGAAAACTGGGAATGGACCCACTATATGATCTGGCCATACCACTCCTGGGTATCTTTTCAAAGGGGATAAAATCAGAGAACTACAGTAACATATGCATATCCATGTTCATAGCAGCACAATTCATAATAGCCAAAATATGGAACCAACCAAGGTCTCCATCAACAGATGAATGGGTTGCAAAATTATGGGAAATACACACAATGGAATTCTACTCAGCTATAAAGAAGAACAAATTTATGTGATTTGCAAGAAGATGGAAAGACCTGCAGAACATTATGTTAAGTGAGATCAGCCAAGCACAGAAAGACAAAGGACATATGTTTTCTTTAATATTCCCAAACTAGGGAGTATTAGGAATACCAGAGGGACTTCAGATAATGGAGGTGAAAACTCAGCAAAACTGAAAAGGAAGGGTAGGAGTTGAAGAAGGCTGAGGTTGATTACTGGAGGATCTACATTCAAATATGTGTAAAAGTATGAATGTAGCATGGTTAACTTGGACACTCATTGTTGGGAGGGGTAGAGGAAGTGGAGGGTGAGAGATGGCACCAAGCACAGTCTGAATGTATGCCATTTTCAATATGATCTACAAAAAAAAAAGAAATTTAGGACTTTTATTCTAGTTCTTTAGAACTAGAAAACCTATAGTTTGATTTTGATAATGTGATAATTTTGATTCTGCCAATACTTGAATATAAAAAGTATTTCCATCTTCCAGTGTCTTACTTAGTCCATTTCTTCATGGTTTTGTACTTTCTTTGCAGGTTAGATTTATTCCTAGTTATTTATTTTTTTGAGGGTATTATGAATGGAATTAGTTTTCTGACTTCTTTTTCAGTAGATTTGTTCTTGGTGTATAAGAAAGCTACTGATTTTTGTTACTGATTTGATTATTGCTACTTTGCTGAATTTGCTTGTTAGCTCTAGGAGTCTTATGAAACGTTTTGGATCTTTAAGTGTAAGATAATATCATCCACGAGTCATATGGTGGCTTCTAAAAAGTCATGTGTATTCAAATCCTGTGAATATGATTTTGTAAGAAAAGGTCTTATTTGCAAGTGTAATTAAGATTGCAATATAAAATAATTCTGGATTAGGAGGGAACCTAAATCCAGTGATAAATGTCATTAGAAGAGAAATGGAGAAGACATGTTGAGATGAGAAGACCATGTGAACGCTGAAACAGAGATTGATGTAAGAGCCAACAGGTCAAGGAATACTAAGAGTTGAAGGTGACAAGAAATAGAAACTCCCCTAAAGCTGTTGTAGGGAGTGTATCTCTGGGAAACTTCTGAGTTTTAACTCCTGGCTTCCATAACTCTAAGAGAGTAAGTTATTGTTTTAAGCCAATAAATGTGCGGTGTTTTATTACACAGCCAAGGAAACTAATATAGATACAGAAAACATGTTAATGGATATTTTATATGAATTCTAGTATGTAACAATATAGAGCTGCCGTGGCTCATGGATATGATTTCCTTCCCACCACCTCCATCTCTTTATCGCCACAGATACACCAGGGCTGCTTGGAGCACATCTTGGCCATTACTGAGTTAGATCAATCCCCTTTCTCTACAAATAAAGAGAAAGAGACTGAAAGATAGCTTCTCACTTGTTGATAAGCGAGGAAAACTTGAGGCAACCTTGTGCTCTTTTCTGAATTCATTTCTTCAAAAGTATAAGTCATTTGAGTTCTTTGTGACATTTGGCTGTAGTCCAGATAGTTTTTGCCATTTTTATACTTTTGACATATGCATTTCACTGTCACACAATCACTTTGCAAAGTTTTATTCACTTGTCTCTTTTCTTTGAGTTTCTGTGCTTCTCTTGGGAAAGATTTCATATAACCCACTTGTTTCATGCTGGAGATGCCCAGCTATGCCTCTTTTACTTAAAATATGTATCCCTGTTGACTTCTTAATTCTGTGTCTCTGAGCCATCATATAACTCTACTAAGCTGAGAATCCCCTTCACATCACTGGATAAAAATTGTCCAGGATATAAAATTGCTTTCAGAGACACAACACTTGGGGTACTGAATAAATGGGGGAAGCCTGTGTCTAACTGAGGAATGGGAAAGAGTAAGAGATGATCACTTTTCAGGCCCGGGCTCTGTCTCTCAAGGGGGCATAGGATGTGTACAACAAGGTAGATTTATTTCTCAACATGGATGCTCTTTTTTTATTCCTTCAGAAAAAGGAATTTTTCCCACCTTTCTCAGAGCAGCATTGTAAGGCAACTGAGGCTGACAAGGTTCTGATGATTGAGATGAGGTGCATAGAGGTGAGAAGCATCATTGCCATCATTTTGTAATGTTTATTATGAGTGCCTTTGCATGCTTGAGGTCAATGTACGTTTTATGTGGTAGAGAACAGAATAAACCAGAGCCGAAGAGATAGTTTATAAAGGACTTGTAATTGACTCTTTTTCAGTCACACAGATATTGTGAGAATGCTGGGTAATAGATGTAAAATCCATGACTGTTACATATTGGTATCAGATACATAGAGAACAAAGGAGAAAGAAACATTGCTGAATAAGGATGATCAAAACAAAATTAAATAAAAAATGAATTATGTGGAGATTTTTCTTTCATTACAACTAATTGGTTATATTAAAACATGAAATATTCATAAGTAATATGTTGGATATACTTGCAATTAGACTGGGTGTATGCTTAATTTTTTATATTATAATCCCCATTGTTAGGTTTCCAGATGGCGTAAGTCCCAATTATTGCAGAGTATATGCTTATATTAAAAATACTGTTCATTTGAATTTCATATTTAACTGGGCATTCTGTGTTTTGTAAATCCTTAAGTCTGACACCCCTGTTCTTAAGTTGTTTGTGTCTTATTTCTTAATATACTTTTATTGGTGCCTCCTTGCATCATAATGAAATTCAGAGTGACAGGGATATACATGCACATAGCACTGTGTCCTATTTTTAATTCAGAGGACTTTCTTACTTCTTAGTATCTAAGTACAACTGGTATTAATCCTACCAATTCCACTTTGTCAGTTTTCCACATTTCTGGCAAATTTACAGGAAGCATATATTTGCAAGTCTTTGTGTTTCCACAGCCTTACAGATGGCATCTGCCCCACAACTCTTCAATAAGACATGCTGCTCATGTCCCTAGTCAGCTTCCATGGACAGTTCTACAACTCCAGCTCTGCCCCCTGCCACCACAGCATGACTTCGGCATTTTGTTTTTTAGTTTGGTTGATCATCTTTATAGGTAGCAATTTCTCCCCATTTGTTACTAGCTATATTTAAATCTCCTCTCCCAACATCCTTGAGACAGCTAAAATCTTCACTGAAATTGTGAGGTCATCCTTTTGTTACTTAGGCCTGGATCATGGGAACAGGGAAGAAAAAATCGCCTCTAAAAAATTAAAGCATTTTCCCCAAGGGAGATAGATCTCCCCTGAGGAGGAATTCTGCTAACAACTGTGCAGGCAATATATTTTATCCATCTTATTACATATTTATTAAAAGCACAAAAGCAAGTTTACAAAAAAAGTGGGTTCAGTTAATATGTTACATTGGAAAAATCGGTGTGAGTTCCTGTCCTTAAAAGACTTATGTTTTAGCTCTATCATTATTATAAATGGCCTAACAGTAGGGGTACTACTGTGATTTATTATCAACCCTCACATGTACGCCTAGCACAGAAATTTTGATCTCTGGAGGGTAGTTGACTCCAAGTTTGGTCTGAAGATAAAATGAGATGGATTCAAAATAAATACAGAATGAGGAGGTGCTATAATGATAAATGAGCCAACAAATAAAAAATAAAAGTAATAATGCTAATGGTTAAATTGGAATAAGTCTGTAAAATGTTTTAGGTTCACAGTAACAGTCAAAAAAGAAATCACAAGTGAAGAAAAGAAATATTTATAATACAATGAAAGAATGCTTTTAACGGGACCTTTACATTCTTAGTGGTTTGAGCAGGTAGGAGAGTGTTGAAAAATGATCTTTTATTCTCCTTTTTTAGCATAGTTTTTCATATGTTTAGCATCACTATTATGTGGTGTTTCTAATTGTGTAAGAAAAATGAAGGCACTATAAATATGAATCAACTATTATGACATAGCATTTCTAAACAATAAGGTAGTCCTTTTTCTTCCTATAGAAGAGACCAGAAAAGGAAGGATATACTAAATACTAAAAGAGTTACCATCAATGTTCATATACAACAATCACAGTTTATCACAGTTGATTATAGCTGTGGCATACAGGCATATGCAATGACAATTGCAAAACAGGATGTCTAAAAAGTATGAATGGGTCAAATGTTCTGAAGCCTAAGCACATAGATGCAATCTTTCATCTCCTAGAAGAGAAAGCATCTGCTATGATAAAAAGGCTTTTCAATAAATGCTAATAAGTATACATATGTTTTTATAGTATGCTTTTATTGGTAAATTATAATCTTACATCATTATGTAAATCATATTGACAATGACATACATTCATACAGCATACCCCCTGCCTCCCCATTTCCTCCTATCCCAATATAGAGTATTCAGATTGATGTTGGTATATTCACATATGTATTATAAGTACATATATTTTAGTAACTAGCTCAATATACCACAACTTCAAGACAATGACATAGGTAGATCTGACTGTGAGAAACTCATGGAAAGGTAAGTCTTTAAAACTTAAAATCTATTTTGAAGAAAGGGATAGTTGGAGCTCAGGCTATATGGAGCTCAGAATATAACAACTATAAATTTGATATAAAAAGGAGCTTGGGCTTTTGTAGAGACTAAAATTTGCTTAATCTTGAACCCTACTACCAAGATTTCACTCTCCAAATGTATGTGAATCCGCCAACAACCTGGATTCTAGTATTCTAAGATGACAGATTGTTTCTTTTAGATTTGAAAATAGTTTCTAGGAATGTAATAAGCATAGGTTGTAGTAAACCTACATCAAGTTTAGAAAGATGTTAGAAAAAAATCAAACCCTGGAAAAGATGTAAAAATTAGAAAGCAAAGTTTTTTGTGGTATTATATTAGCAGTTTTCTCACCAGTATTATTTTGTGGCATTGATCAGTTATGAAGAATTGAATAATTGTGTTTGTGTATGCTTAAATTTGCTACTTATGGTATTTAAAATATTCAAAAATATCAGCCATACAAATCACTAATTGCAGTTTAAATTATTTAAAGGAATCATTTATAGTCAATAACTAAATGCTCACAGAAATTGATTTTCCAAGAATTCTTATTTAGATATCTGGGTTTAATGTATTAAGAACTGAGTAAAAGGAATCATTACACTAAACCAAAATGACTCCTGAGATGTAATTATAAAAAAATTTCATTTTTCATCTTTTGCTGGCTTTTAAGTATGTCCTATAGGGTTATTTTAACACCAAGTAAAGGCCGTCGTTTTTTGGGGTCATATTTGCTATAATTTCAGATAGTTTCTAATTAATATTTAAAATGTCCAGTCATATGTATTAATCTAATTTCAAAACATAAACCTGAGTTTTTTCCCATACCCAACTTGAGCCTGCTGATGGCAGGCATCTTATAGCTGGAAAAAGATGTGGTTGGTTGCCTCTTTAACACTTCTGTTTTATCCCCTTTCTTGATCTGGCTGACTGTATTTCAGATCATTTTTTTTTTAGCCTTGCTAACACAAGGCCTCAAAAAATTAGTCTAAGAGTCAAACCATTCCTCTCCACAAAAGTCTTTAGTAAAAGGCAAAGGATTTATGCAATCTAAAGAGAAACCAGAGGGTGCTTCTGATCATTTTGTAGTGAGAATATAGGAAGGAAGAAGACGGCGGGAGAACTTTTTACTGACTGATATTATCATCAGTTGGTTCCATGTTCTCGGGGACTCTCAGGATAGTGAAGTGGATTTCTTCTCTTTTTAAGGTACTTCAGAAGTCTTCCCCTTCCCCCCAGTTATGGAGGACCTCTTTCCGGAAGTTCTTTAGACCTTAGTAAGTGCATCTTATTTTGGGTAGCTTCTCACTCCTTGCTCAGGCATTACACATTTCTTTATATCTTCAGAATTTCTCTGTAATGATCAGTGGCCACGCGGTTTTCTTGGGCAGGACTTACCTGATCCACACTGTCTCCTGAGTGTGTTCTCCATATCTGGTTCATGGGAAAGATTCATAAAGTTTATTCATTGAAGTCTTAATTTGTGAGTCAATCATAACTCCTTGGCTCCATTGTCAAAATAGCAAGCTGCTTTTCCTCTCATTCTTCCATTTCTCCTCACTAGGCTTGTGGTGAGGAGGAAGCTACTTCCCTGATGTGACGTGTGACTCGGTGGCCGAAGAACTCTTCTTCTACAAATTATTCTCAAATATTTAACTCTCAGTTTTTAAAAATCCTTCCACTGTGTTTAAACTCAGTGACCAGTTTCCAGAAGCCCCTTTTATAAATTCTTATATAGTTCAATGCCTCCTTTAGAATATAATATGTATTTTGCTTTGGCTAGATATCCATTTTAATACACATTAAGTGGTATTTCATTCCTTCTTTTCATCAGAGACTCATGATATTTTCAAGTATCTAAATTAGAGGATCTTTTGGACAAAGGACAAATTATGAACACCTGCTAATACTACAAAAACTGAGTGAAGATACAAATAAGAGCTACAGTTAAGATTTTGGTGCTTAGGGAACTTGTAAGCAAATTAGTGAGCACTTTAGTGTCTCTCCTTCTCTGTGGGAACATGTCCCAAGATTCCCTCTCAACACTTGAGACTATGGCCAGTACTAACCCACCATATATACTATATATTTTTCCTATACTTATATGTCTAGTATAAATTTTAAAGTATAAATTAGACATAGTAAAAGATTAGCCACAATAAACAAAACAGAATAGTTAGTACATTGTTAAATATACTATAGCTGGGCGTGGTGGCGCACGCTTGTAATCCCCGCTCTTGGGAGGCTGAGACAGGAGGATCGTGCAGGTTCGAAGCCAGCTTCAGCTACTTAGGTAGTGAGGCTCTCAGCAACTTAGTGAGACCCTGTTTCCAAATAAAATGTAAAATGGGTCTGGGAGTATAGCCTGGAGGTAGAAAGCCTCTGGGTTCCACCCCCAGTACCACCAAAAAAAAAAATTATATATATATATATATATAATATTTTTATAATACTATAATTATTATAGTATAATATAGCACATTGCTAAATATACTATACTTTAAAAAATTGAGTTGGTTATATCTGTAATTTTCTATTTTATACTTTCAAACTGTACTTGACTGTGGCTACCTGAAATCTCAGAAAATAAAACTGTTGGTAAGGGAGGGGAACACTACGGTAATGCTTGAATAAGATTTTTTAATGTCCCATTAGTATGGTCTTTTATGTTTCCAATTAAGTTACCAGTGTTAGGAGAGCAAGTCTGAGCTACTTAAGAACTTTTTATTGGTAGGAGGATCATAGGTCTTGGGTGTTAATTAACAGCACAGGAGTACTCCTGTCTCCTTAGGTCTGTAATGGAAATCTCAGCTTGAAACCTTAGCACCTTTACTACTAGAAAGGATTCTGAGGTATCAAGTGCTGTTTCTTACATTTTAGAAAGTACTGACAGGCACCAAGTTAACTTTTTTTTCCCCTTGAAATGACATTGTTGATGTTTAATAAAATAACCTTTGTTTTAGAGACATCTTGTTTTTTTAATTGAATATGAAAATTTCTAGGCTTACCCCTACCTAAATATGATTCAGTAGGACTGTGATGGGTCTTAGGTGTCACATTTTAGATAAGCACTGCAGGTGGTCTAAGGGATATTCTTTGACCTATTAATTTTATTTCATAAATAGACCATTGGACTAAAAAGTCAAAAAGTAAATCCCCATATGTCCATCACAGCTACATGAGATTCTCTAAAGATACCCTCCAATAGCACTATCAGGGCAGTGATTGCCCATTGGAAATACCCTGTCTTTTTTCAATGTTAGAAGCATGAACATTGAAGGCAGTGATTCTCAAAGTGTCCTACTTAAAACACTACTTGAAGTTATTTTCCCTGGGCAGTTAGAAAAATGAACATAACTTTTGGAAAGCCATTTATCTTCTTTTCTGACTTCACTTTCAGACTTCATTGATGTTTGTGTCTTATTTAATATTAGCCATGACAAGTAGGTTTTGCAGATGTAATTGTTCATAAATCCAGTGTTTGTTGATGCCCATAACAGATTCAGCATCTTGGGAAAAGATTTTTGGATACATCAACCATCACCCTGTTTGTCTGTAGTCTGATGTGAATCTATCATATGTGAATCCTACAATATCTTTGTCTTTCTGAAACATAGATGCTGGTAACTTTGATTTATTTTTCATTGCCTTGACAGTCTCTCACGAGCTATGTAGAAGCTTTCAGTTCTAGGGTAGCAAACAGTAAGTTCATGAGAGTTAGAGTGACCTGGTGTCATCTGGTGTCTAGCTAGTTGAAGAAACACATCCTTATTGTCACGAAGTGACTCACTACCTACTTGTGGGATGTTTCCATGTATGTCTTGTTTATATACCATATTCTAACCTATTATTTTTTCCACTGTATATGGAGACAGGAGCCTCTTTCTCAGATTTCCTAGCACTGGCCCCTACTTTACCCTAAGATGCTGTTTCACTTTCGTGATGTCCTAAGTGGACTAAGGTGAGGGCTGGTCATATACTCACCCTGGGATGGCCAGGCTTTTCCACCCGCCTACACTGTATAATCAGAATAATCAGCCAAACTATCTGGACAGATGCCCAGATTTTGTGTCTCCTCCTATCACTTCAGGACTTGGGGAAACACCATATGGCAGGGCTTGGCTCTGGCATGCTGAGCAACTCCTGATGGGGCTGTCAGATGTTGAATCCAGGGTGCATGGGGCTTAATTCCTAAGTGGTGAAGATTGGGAAATTAGGTGAGAGGGAACCAGGCAGATAAAGCCCTTCACCTGCATTCCCTGATTCCCTGTATCAAGGACTTCAAGCCACATCAAAATGGTTTCTTCAGAGTTTCTCTTTGCATCTTTATCATAGAATACCTGTGCCAGCTGTGGTGGTGCACACTTCGGAGGCTGAGTTGAGAGGACCGCAGTTCACAGCCAGCCTCAGCAACATAGGCCTTCAAAATTTAGTGGGACTTTGTTTCAAAATAAAAAAATAAAATGGGACTGGGGAGGGTGTAGCTCAGATGTAGAATGTCCCTGGATTCAAATCCCTGTATCAGAAAATAAAACAAAGCAAAACAAAACAAAACACACTGAAACCTGTGTCCTAAAGATCAGGCTTGGCAAGTGTGTTGCACTGTCTCACTCTCAGGCTTGTGAAATATTAGGTGGCAGGTGAAGCCTCCCTGCACTTTGGTTTCTACCTTCTCTTTTTTCAGTTCCCTTTTCTCAGTATTATTTTCCTGGAGTGCATCTCCCAGATAGACAATAAGTACTCCACTTTCCAGGGAGCATAGGCTAAGATATGTGTTGATCCTAAGAGCTTAAATCTTGGGAGTAGATTCACAACACAGGGCGTTTTCTGATTTATAGCCCATATTAAACGAAGTTAAAGCTTTTGAATGTCTTTGTCTTTGAACTGGATAAAAAAGTTACACAGGGATAAATATATTCTATGTATGAATTATACATATAAGTATAGACTATATACATTTAATATGTGCATACTATACAAATATAACATACATATACTTTCTTTTTAAAATTATTAACTTACATATACTTTACTTCTAATCATGAGGCATACTTGCTGCAATACTGATCTTTTTATTGCATTGGTTATAATGAGGAAATAGTATTCTCTGAGAATGTACTCAACAAATGATTCTGATAAATTCCTGCTCTGTTCTTCTTGCTGCTCCTAGCACCATAGAAAGATACGGGTAGTAACTACAGTGCTCTCTTTTCTTCTCCTGATTGAAATATCATCTAAGTGTTCCCCTTTTGTATTGGAAATAAGGGCAATTGAGAAACCAACAAGTTATAAACCTAATTTTCTCCTTAAATAAAATTTTAGGTTTTTTTTTAGAATTGCAACCAGTGGAGCTAACAATACAATAGTGGTATTCACAAGAATAACTTTTCCTCCAGGAACTCTGGAGCAAAAGAAATTGAATGATCTTTCATCTTGAAGATGGTAATTTTTAGGCATAAGGTCAATGGCTGGGAAGAGAAGTAATTCTGAATTGTAGCTTTTATAGTGAACCTGACATGTAGCATCAAGATCACACTTCTAAACTTTGTCTGCTCTATTTTTCTTTAACTCTTGGAAACATTCGCCATTTTTAACTGAATTGAATTTCCAACTCCACTGAAAATCGGTGAAGACATGTATCGATCAACTATAATGTTTCAGCTTGATCATTCTATTTTATAATCATCCCATAGTAGTGTTCTAGAGGAAGCAGTGAGTTAGCTCTTGTTTTTTTTTTTTTTTTTTTTTTTTTTAGCCAACAAAGAGGTAAATGACAGAATTTGACAATCAGAGTTTCCATATTTCCACTCTCAAACTATAATAAAACACAAGGCCAGGGTCTTGTCTAGTAGACACACACACACATACACACACACACACACACACACACACACACTCATACAGAAACATGCCACTTGTTGTTTTTATAGATCTCCCAATAGGGAGAACTTAGTTGGAGGTACTGAACTAATTGGATCCCCAGGGCTTCTCTAAATTCCTTTCTGGTACATTCTCATTCATTTTCTGAAAATTGAAATCCTTGATTTTTATCTACTTAGTTTTCAAACCTTGTTACATTGAACAAAGAAGTTGGTTTTTATCTCTTAAGAAATGTATTTTTGTATGATTATTTTTCCTTAAAGAATATATACCCATTTTTTTAAACAGGATTAAAATATCTAATGTGAATAATTTTTCCATTTCTAAAATTACTATGCATCTCATAGGAAGTTCTTTCTTTTAAATGGACAATTCAAGTAATCAGAACACAGAAAATAGAAATTAAAACTATTAATTTTTAAAATTTATATGTTGTCCATTTCATAAAATAAGCCCATTTCTAAAGTAAAATTGGAAAAGGTATTGTGTTAAAGGTTTGGAAGTCTGCTGTGCTATGAGGAGGATATTTTTTAATAAAGGCTAAAGAATGATGTGAAAAATATACAATCCAAAGAATGTTGCAGTGTATGAGGGAAAGATTATCCCCTTTTATTACTGGTTACTACTAGAGAAAACTTTAATAAAGGAGATGTTTACTTTCCTGAAGATGGGATGAATACTTGGAACTACCCAATAAAATATAAAATAAAATAAAGGAAGTGACTGCTATTGTATTTCCCTTCTAGGGCCGAACATCCTGTCTGTTGCTTATTTTTAGGTGAAAAGCTTTTAAATCTTGGGTGATAGAGTATTCTGTCTGTAGATGCTTCTCCTGCCTGCCTTATTTTAGTAAGCTCTTTGGAAAATACTTGTACAAGCCACTTTGAGATTCACTTACCTCCATGTAATAGAGAGAAAAGAGGAATCAACTATATTTTGTACACAAATATATATCTTACAAGTTACTTAAAAGTCTAATATACCTAAAATGTAGGTTACTTATTTAGCAACTGTAATTGAGATGAGGAATATCCCAAGGTAAACTAAGAGCTGGATAATTAGTCCATTTGTTTGTAATCCAAATACTGCATGGTTCTAGAGGTTGAAGGAGAACAGGCTACCATTAGAATGTTCAAAGTTTGGCATTAATTACTTATAATTACTTAAATTATCATTGAATTGAATAATTGGATATCCTTAACTGAAGCTGCTACTTGGCAAGTATCTTTCATGTATATTATCATTTTTATCAGGTAAGCAGAGCCTTCTGAAACTGTTTTGAAAAATCAATTCTATTAGAAAGGATCAAGTAAAAATTGTTTTGGTTTTCTGCTCAAGTATTAATGGACTCTGAACTCAAATAATTAACGAAGCTGATTTAACTTGTTTGCAAATGAGCTCTAATAGTAAATATTGAAATGTTTGCTTAAATTATGGTACTAGCATTTTCTTTCCACTCCTTTTTGCTTTATTAGCTGCTTAGATCATGGACTAGCAGGTATAAAGAGCAAAATTTAATTGAAAATTTGCATTCTGATGTTTTTAGTGCACATACCACTTTGCTCATTACCACTTGGACCACTTTGGTTATGTGAGTCAGCATGATAGCTGTCAAAGAATATGAAGGCAAAGCATAATAGACATAACTCAGACTTCCGTGCTATTTGCCTCCGAAAAATCCAAGTAGCTAAAATGAAGATTTTTTTATATTTGCTTTTAATTTATTTATTTTTTTGTTTTCTGCCTTTTTATTTTACTATCAACACAAATATCTGGGCAATATGAGCAGAGGCACATATAATGTGAGAATTATTCTTGTACAAAACGAAAGTTCAACATTAGAGCACATGTTATCATTTGGGCCATCAGATGTGCCCATGTATTCTTAAAATAAAATGGTTGATCTGGGCATGGTGGTGCATGCCTGTAATCTCGGTACTTTGGAGGCTGAGATAGGAGGATCGCAGGTTTGGAAATAGCCTCAGAAATTTAGCAAGACTTTCAGCAATGTAGTGAAACCTTGATTCAAAAACAAAAATAAAAATTGGAATTGCTAACATAATGTGGTACAGTACAAAATTAGAAAGATAAATCAGTGAAAATAAGAAGGTCTTGGGAGAAAAACTTTTGTATATTTAATATCAATGAATAAAAGTCATATTTCCAATTATTTGGCAAAGGAAAGACTATCCAACAACAATATTCTAACATTTGGTCAATACCTTAGAAAAAGATGAAGATGTTTTTCTTATACTCTGTGCCAAAATAAATTGAATACTTAAGTGCAAATATGAAATCATAGAACAGAAAGAAATTGTACTTGCTTATGTTATCAGAATTCTTTTCAGAGATGGGTATGAAATAAAGGAAGACATGATGGATTGGTAGATTTGGTAAGCAAATATTTAAAACTTTGCTTAGCACATTGTGGGCATAATTAAAAATACAAAACAAATGTGGGAAAAATTAACAAAATAGATATTAATACTGTTTCATGAATTGATAACCAGTTCTTCTAAATCTTTAAGATGAATAAACCATGTTAAAAGAAGGGGAAGAGGCTCAAAAACTGTTTTAAGTAAAAATATAAAAGGCCATAATCTTAGTTTAAAAAGGCTAATTTTACTAATGGTCAAAAACACAAAATAAAATAAAGAAATTTCATTGCTTCTTACCAAGTTTGCATTTTTATACTTTTATTGATGCATTATAGTCTTACCTCATAATGTAGTCTATAGTGTAACACACATGCACACATTTTAAAACACAGGTGTGTTTTAAAACACATTTTAAAACACAAATTTAAAAACCCTATTAATTCCAATTAAAATTAGTATGAATTTTTTGATGAGCAATTTCATTTAAGAAAATAAAGAAATTGTATCTATTGCATTTATTCATGTTAACATTAATTGTTTACTTCAAAAATATAAAAATTGTATCTATTGCATTTATTCATGTTAACATTAATAGTTCATCTTCCTATTTTTATACATTTCCAAAGCTTTTACAATGAGCACATTTTATTTTTATAACTGGGGGAAGAAACACTCATCATTAAAATGTTTTTACAGTGTTATAGTTTTGAAATAAAAATCCACCATATTATAGATATATACATTTCCTTTCTGGTGCTTTCTTAAATTGTTTCTTTGTATCTTGGTACGCAAAGAAATGGAAAGATAAAACAAATACTCTCAATAAAAAGTATGGTGCCCTTGAAAATATTTGCCTAGTGTTGATGTATTCAGATAGACATGAAAGCATAAGGACCTAGGGAGGAATAAATTGAAGAGTTTTAGTTTAAAAATGCTGCAAACCAACTTATTTTGTATCTCAGTTGTTCAAGTTAGACTAAAATCTGAAAAAAAAAAATGAGTCTTGCTTACCTCTAAGCTGTTGTTCTTTCTGAATAAGTCTGTATTGTTTAATGTGTCTCATCCCTAGTAAGCATGGTTTATCATTTAGTGTCTGGCTATTGGGTCCTGATAGAACTCAGTTCTTCCACAAGAGGATAAAATGGCTAGCTCCTCTCCTTATACTTTTTAGTTCACATGTGAGTGTCTATGCAGGCTTGTAGAGGGCTGGCAGTATGTCATATCCATAACTCTCATCTCAGAAACTGGGATAACATCTGGTCGATGGTGAAATGAATATTGGTTGAATAAATTAATAAAATAAAAATAATAGGTCAAGTTCACATCTAGGGATTTTGAAGGCTGTTGGAGAATCAGGAGGGTATGAGAAATTATTAGAAGGGAATTACAGATCTTGGCATTTTCCTTTGGTAATTTACCCTAGAATATTAGAAACATCGCGAATCAATCATTAGTTCAGGAGTATGACTTCATAATAAAAATTAAAGTGGAGGCTGAATAGCATGGAAACAGATGGCAAGAAAGAGTACTAAGTGTCAGCATAAATGAAGCATGCTGAGATTTAAAGGGAAGAAGAACTGAAGGAAAGATGGATTGAGGAGCTGCGTTCCAATGGATCAGAAGTACCGATTTCCCACGGCTCCCGTCAGGGTTCTCTTTCAGAAATGAGACAGTAAATCTTATTGTTCTCATAATCGTTGCTCTTAGTACATTCTTCCAATGACTGAGCTTAATCATGAACTTCTGAGCCTTTTGATTTATATTCCTGTGTTTTCACTAATCACCTTCCCCAGATTCGCTGCATTTAATTTGCGGTATTAAATTATAAGGGACTAGCACATTTCTTAATGAATTCATTGCTATTGACTATGCTAATAGAATCACCAAAAATTAGATCATTGTGCCAGATGGATGCCAAATTTGCCAGCCTAATTCTGATGTTGTAATTGAGCTTCTCTTGAATTGTACTAAGATGAATTCCTAATAATTGGAGGCTGTATTCACTTGCTTATGCATACCTGCTGTATTCATTTTCTCTGGTTTCCATAAAGAAATACTTCAAGCTGGGTGGATCAAACAATAGAAACTTATTTTCTTACAATTCTGGAGGCTGGAAACCTAAGACTCAGGTGCAGCAGGGTTGGTCCCTGAGGCTTCTCTCTCCCGGCGGCAGGTGTGGTCTTTCCTCTGTGTCCTTGCTTTGTCTTCCTACTGTGCACATTCGTGGAGAGAGAAAGAGCTCTGATGCTTCTTCTTATAAGGACCCTAGCTCCTGTCACATAATAGTGTCACCTTATGGCTGCACTTAACCAATCTCTGTTAGAGGGTGGGAGCCTAACTTCAGGGAGCTCAAAGTAGTGAAACTACCCATTATCACAAAAACATAAGAAAGGTTCCTTTTACTTTGGTATAGCCAATTAGCAACTGCAGATGACCTATGATTTCCTCTTAGCCCCACCCCAGTACAGCTACTGAAATACCTAGACATTTGTTGAACTCAATGGAACTGAACTCCGGCCTCTTTTTCTCAGTATAATTTTCTTGAATAAAGTTTTTCTTTCTTGTTTAATATTGCTCATTGCAATTTTTTCTTTAACATTGTATAAATGTACCCATAAAGTTTCACACTACTAATAGTCAGTGGTGCTAGAGATAATAATGTTTCTTATTATAACTACTCTTGCCTTTAGGGTGATCTCTTTTAGGTGAGCTACTTAAAATATACTAGCCTTTAGGCATGCGGGGATGTTGCTTTAAGATGCCAGACAACTTTATAAATACTAGATAAAAAGTACCCTTTGTTCAATATTTGCCTGATATTTATCAAGTTACTATTTTCTTTACTCATTTTTTGCTTTTCTTGCATTTTTTCACTTTTTATTTAATAAGGATCTACGGTAGTGTAGAGTTTCAGGTCTTTTTTATATGAAAATGACTAATCCTCATTCTTGAAACATTGTTCTAGTGGAAATAAAATTCTGTGCCAATAGTTATTTTTCTCTCAGCCTTTTGTGGATGTTTTACTGCTTCCACTATTCCTAATGATAAGTCGGCTCTCATGATAATTGCAGCTCTTTTATGGGGTTATTGTCTTTTCTCTCCGATTGCTTCCCTATAATGTCCCTACATGTATAGTTTTAAATTATTATGATTATTTATTTTTTTCTTGGAGTTCACCCCATTTCTAAAGTTTGAGATTGTAGACTTAAGCAATTCTGAAAAGTTGTTGGGTATTTTTTCCTCATATATTGCCATACTCTATATCCTAATAAAATGCTGATTCAATGTGTCCTAGACATTTTCACTCATTCTTCCACTATTTTCAAACCATGTCTGATAGTTTTTCTCTCCTTTTTCTCTCTAGGGTAGGCTATTGAGTACCTTGGGGAGTTATGTATCAATCAGGGTCCAGCCAGGCAAATAAAACCCACACCAAGGAATTCAGTTGATGCCACCAACTGCAAAGGTATTTAGAAGAGCTAAAAGAGAACACAAATAACAAAGACAATATGGACTTACACTGAAAAGTTGAATGAGGTTCACTTTTAGTTGCAAATACTAGTGGAAAATTATTAATTTAAAAAATTAATTAATAAATATTAATTTTTCCTCTATCCAGCTCAAGGTTTGAGTTGATAATTTCCCTTATAGTCTCATTACCCCTGGAGAATTTCCCTTTACTCAGAATATGTTGCCCATGGGATATGTACCAATTCATAATAAGTCATCCAGAATCTTGGTGGCTGGGAGCAACATGTATTGGGTTTTCTCTCCTCCATCTGCAGATGGCAACTAAGGCTCTGTGTAGGTTGGATCCCAGCTTCAGATTTCTTATCTCATGGTACAAGCAAGACTTCAGGCTATGCTTCTCGTAGCAGTGGCAGAAACACAGGAGAGCCAGTTCTACTGTGCAGGAGCCACTCAGATCTTTGTTTTCATTGGGTCTTCTAACATCCTGTTGGCCAATGGATATTGGCTAACATCCATTTGGCCAGCCTGGTATCAATAGAGTAGCAAATATTTGCTGAAGAATAATCCAAAGTCTTGCTACAGACTCAGTTTACTAGAGATTTCTATTAGACTATCTACCTCAGGTAAATTTTACATTTTCTTTTCTTTTCCCTATTTTGAACCTTTCACAGCTATCAAAGTGCAGAATCTCCAGCACTTAGCAGAAACCACAAAAACCTAAATTACCTAGTTGGCTCATTTTCTTATTTAAAAATTGGCTTCTGTAAATTTCTTATCTTTGTACCAGCTATATATATATATATATATATATATATATATATATATATATATATATACTGAAGATTGATCCAAAGAACATTCTACCACCAAGCTACACCCTAGCCCAATTTTTTTATTCTTTATTTTGAAACAGGGCCTCACTATGTAACTGAAGCTGGCTGCAAACCCAAATCCTCCTGTCTCAGCCTCCCAAGTACTGGGATTACAAGTGCCACCATGCTCAGCTTTTGACATTTTTAATATCCAAAATCAAGCAACCTGGATATTTTCCTCAGGAGGATGATTCAGATTTTGAAGTCTGCCATACTGAAAGATGAAGAATTCAAGCTTCCTTTTTCTAAGGCAGATACCCTCATCTCAGTTACTTTCTTTAAAAGTCTAGTTCCATTCTGCTTGGGTACTTTGAAACTGTTTCTACATTAAGGATAAAGCAATCCTTGTTTAGATCACAGATTTCACAAAACAAAAGGAAGAAAAGGAGGGAAGAAGAGAGAGAGAAGGAAGAGAGAAAAGAGAGAGAAGAGAGAATGGGGAGAAAGAAGCTAAGCACAACTCCTACGTTTTCATTTCTAGTAACTGATTAGATGATTAGTCTTTCTAAACTCAATAGATAATAATGGAAGGTAAGTGGCTTTTGGATGAGAAGAATCCACAGAGTTGACTTTTCTAATGTTGAAAATCCTTCTTCTGGATGGTTGTTAGGTATGGGGATCTCAAATTCAGAAGAGTTAGCTTAGAAAATCTCAAATCAAGGTAGTGGATATAATCAGCTAGGAACCGAATATAGAGTTAGTTATACATGAGGACTTATACGGTAGTGTTTAAGAGTACTGTACTAATAAAAGTACAAAAAGCTATTTGAGATGTGATTTCCCAAATTGAAATTTCAAGTTTATCTCTTATATATGGGAAGTTTTCTGTAGGTTGGTGGGTTCATTCCCTTCTCTGGTGACTCAAGAATCTAAGTCATCTTTAAAGACATTGCCACTCCACAGGTGGCTTCTAAATCATAATAGAGACAGATGGGAATGAAGGAGATAGAGCAGATCTTAGCTGACTCATCTTCAAAGTGATTCCTGTCATTTATATTCATGATTAACTGACAATAAAATTACCTGGCTTCATTCTCATTTCCCCAGAAAAATGGTTTGAGACTACAGAGAAGCACATGCAATGTATGAGGGGCACGATCTGTCTGTTCAAAGGGGTCTGAAGTCAGAATTTCACGACACAGATCCTGGTTTACTAAGTATTTGCTGCATGATCTTGGACAAGTATCTTCACCATAGTGTGCCTCAGTTTCTCCTTCCCATAAAATGAAAAAAATCATAGTATTTATGGGCTGGGTTTATAGCTCAGTGGTAGAATACTTGCGTAGCATGGGCAGCTCTATAGGTTCAATCATGGCATTTCAAATAAACAAACAAAAATAAAACAAACAGTACTTATGTTGCTGAAGTCTTCTGAGATTTAAATGAATTATCTAAATCTATTAGAATAGTGTATGGTACATAAGAAACACCAATTAGGATCCCAATATTATTATTATTATTATTATTAATTATTATTATACAATTTTATTAGAGACCATATAAACAAATATCATGCAGTTACAATGATAACTGAGAGAAAAAATGATGGTCAGGAGAGAATTTTATAGTCTCCCTTCTTTAATATTTTGATGTCATGTTTTCCAGGATCAGATCACTTTGGAATTGTTATTAAATTGTTTCTGTGCTTTGGTTGGTGACAATTACCACCAGCCATTAAAAAAAAAAATCCTGATAAAATAAATTTGATCCATGTGGTTTTTTTTACTTCAGGGTTAGAGAGTATCTGAAGAGGTTTCATAGTCAGGGTACTAGTTTTCATGCTATGATACATAGAATCAGATCACAGTGATCTCTATGGAAATGCTTTTTGTCTATTTCTGGATAAAGGTGAATGGAATTCCATCTAGCTTTTCTTTTTTTCTTCTGTGGTACTGGGAATGGACCCAGGGGCATTCTACCTTTGAGCTACACCCCCAGCCCTATTTTTATTCTTTATTTTGAAACAGAGTCTCACTGAGACTCACTGAGACTCTCACAGTCTCACTGAGACTGCGAACTGGATCCTTCTGTCTCAGCCGCCCAAATGCTTTAAACATTTCTTAGCTTTCTTAAATTCATAATTAAAAAATCATCACTGGGTTACTTTTTTCCAAAACATAAAAATGAAGAAAATGCGAATATTTAATCTATTAAGACAATTTGAATTGAATTTTTAACTCCAGTCTTACAGACAGAGCCTGACACTTAGACTTCACTATCTTCCTTCTAGAATCACTTGAGCTACCTTTGAAAAAGGTAGGCAACATGAGAAATAACCATAGAAGAGGCATTTATAGTATTTGATATAGCCATCATTAAATCAATAGTGTCGAGGCAGTATGACTGTAATCAATCCTCAGCAACAAAAACCTCTCCACAACAATAACATTGAAAAGCTTGAAAACATTTTTTGTTACCTGTCCTGGTGTCCTATTACACAAATACACTGGTGGTTTAGAAGTTTGTAGGATTTTTGTATGTTGAACCAGCCTTGCATCACTAGGATGTTGATGTGGTTTTGAATGTGCATTGCTAGTATTTTGTTTAGCAGTTTTGCATCTGAGTTCATTAACAATATAAGCCTATAGTTTTCTTTTCTTGAGCTGTCTTTATTTTATTTTGGTATTGGCTTTTTTACAAAGGTTTTATAAAATTCATTTGGTAAACCATCTTGTTCTGAGCTTTTGTTTGATGGTAAGCCCTTTATTGCTGCTTCAATCTCTTTGCTACTGGTCAGTTTAAATTTTCTATATCTTCCTGACTTAATTTAGGAAGCTTGTATGTATCTAGAAATTTGTCTATTTTTTCTAGGTTTTCCATTTTGTTGTAATATAGTGTTTTAAAGTAATTTCTAATGATTCTCTGTATTTCCATGCTTTTAATATCTTCTTTTTTCATCTCTTATTTTAGTAATTTGGATTGATTCTCTCTTTCTGCTGGTTAGGTTGGCTAGTGGTTTCTCTATCAAGTTTATTTTATTTTTTACAGAAACCGGGTTTTGGTTTTGATTTTCTGTATTGTTTGTATTCTCTACTTCATTGATTTCTGTTCTTATTTTTATAATTTCCTGCCTTATACTGGCTTTGGAATTAGACTGTTCCTGTTTTTCAAGGGGTTTAAGGTATTTCATTAGGTTATTTGGTGACTTTCTGTTCTTCATATATGGGCACTCAGTGCTGTGAATTTTCCTCTTAATGTTGCCTTCCAGGTGTCTCAGAGTTTTTAATATTTTGTGTCTCTATTTTTGTTTGTTTCTAAGAATTTCTTAATTTTGCCCTTATTTCTTCTATGACCCATTTCTCATTCAGCAGTGTAGTGTTCAGTTTTCATGTGTTTATGTGGTTATTCTAGGTCTTCTTATAGTTGATTTCTAGTTTCATTCCACTGTGGTCTGAGTATGTCATATTTTTTGAATTTTCTAGTGCTCACTTTGTGGCCCAGGATGTGGTCTATTTTGGAGAAGGTTCCAAGAGCAGCTGAGAAAAATGTGAACTATTGTGTAGTTGTTAGAATATTCTGTGTCTAATAGATTCATTTAGTTTATGGTGTTCTTTAGGACTGAGACATCTTTACTTATCTTTTGTCTAGAAGATTGGTCTATTGATGTGAAAGAAATGTTGAAGTTTCCCAGTATTATTGTATTGGGATCTATGTGTGACTTAATGCAACCACTTTGGAAAACAGTATGGAGGATCCTCAGAAGAATGGGAATGAACCTAGCATATGATCCACAATACCACTTCTGGGTATCTACCCAAAGTATGGAAAGCAAATCACCAAACGAATACATGTATATTTATGTTCATAGCTGCACAATTCACAATTGCCAAACTGTAGAACCAGCTAAGCTGTCCATCAACAGATGAATGGATTGCAAAATGTTTTGAAATATGTACACAATAGAGTTTTACTGAGCCATAAAGAAGAACTATATTACATCATTTACAGGGAAATGAATGGAACTTGAGAACATTATTCTGAGATTAATTAACCACAAAATGTTAAGAAATCAGATGTTGTCCCTAATATGTGGAAGCTAGGGAGGAAATGGGTCGTAGGAGAAACTGTAAACGAAGAAGAGAAACCATAGATCGACAAATAAGGAGACCTTAATGGAAGATAATGGGAGGAGAAAAGAGAGCAATTCCCTTGTGTACATGAAGTACATTCACAAACATATCAAAGTCAGTCACTAAGATAAACATGAGGAGATGGAAGGAGGGAGGAAATGGGGTAGAAATTGGAAGGGCTAAATGAGAGATATCTGCATGTATGCCTCTACCCTCTTGTATTCCATTAAGATGTATGACTACAATGCACCAATAAATAAGTCTATAGGTTCCTTGAGGAACCTTATTCTTTTTCCTTCTTTCCCTAGATGTCAGGAACTTGGAACTCAATATGATGCTTGACTACAGCACTACTCTTTCTCCCAGTATCCATATTTGTATTGCTTTTTTTCTATACTTATTTGCACCTGTTTTATTATTCTGTTGGTTTACTGGCCCAAGTCTTGTAGAAAGTTATAAGAGACAAGTTATGAATCTCCTCCTTTTTTGGTTTTAGACTTCCTCATAAATATTAATGGTTTAACTACTCACTTAATTTTATATATAACCTTAAACATGGTTTTGATGTCTTCCTTTATATACTTAAAATTTTATCAGGAGATGGGCTTGGCAAAACTTTCAGTATAGTGATACTATACAACAACATATCCACAAATACCCATGAAAGCAGAAAATTGTACTGGATGAAGTTTAACCAGCAAGAAAGACATTTTATTCAAGGCTTCTGGCAATAAGAGATGCTATAATTCAGTGAAACTGAATTTAAACAAGAAATGAAAGGAATTTTAAAAGTATAGAGAAGTTTTGGTAGTGTGTCCTAGGCCATCTATAGCTGCTAACTAGCTTTACCCTAAGGCAAATTAATCTTCATGACAAGGTGGAATTTTACAACATACAGTAAAACACCCACCAAAGTTTGCTACCTACTCTCCCACAGAAACTGGAGGCTAGAGAGACATTCTTCCTTGATGATCACGTTTGAGATGGTGGCTCTCAGGTCCTTCAGAAAGACAATCTTAGATCCTAAAATTGGCAAGAAGCTTTTTTAAAAATTTACATCTTGGACAGATAAAGAATTGAGGTTCTCTAAAATAAATGCTCTTAAAAAAACATTAGGTACATAGAGTCTGCAAAAAGTCTTTCTAAAGCCTAGTCAAGTTTGTCATGCTATCATTCACTGCATCTGAGAATAGTCAAATGAACTTTTTGCTCCTAAAAAACCTGAAAGTCTAAGTTGTGCTTCTTTTGTGTATAGATTTGCCATTTACCTGACAGTTTGGTTCTTTTGTGCTTTTGTCACATTTTAGTATCATTCAACACCGGCACCACAATGAAAGATATTTAACATGAATTTTGTAAAGATTTGGCCTATATTTTGGTGGGAGAGTAAATGCACAGTAATTCTGTATATAAAAAATAAAAGACTTCAATATTTTACAATTCAACATGAGTAACTTCTTGTATATAACAACAAACTGTCAAAAATAAATTTCTCACTCAAGCTGAGAGCAAATGAAAGGAAGACAGCAAGAAACAGTAGCTGCAGGAGTGAAACTGATTTTATATTTCACCAGACAATCATTTCAGGAAGCAATGTGGGCTGATAGCGACTCCTTGTATATTTGGGTGGTTTTTGCCTTGAGGGGAAGCCAGTGTGAAAATGGCAAGCCTTTAAGGACTGAAACTACACAAACTCCATGTCTGTCTTCATCATTTGTTGTTTATTTCTGTAGGCAAAAATGACAACTAGAGTTATGTAAACAAAAACAAGATATGAATATTTTGAAAAGAAGAATAAAGTTTCATAATTTATCAATGCTCAGTTTTTACTTTAGATAAATACCTCAGAATACAGACAAAAACAAAACAAAACAAAACAAAAACAACAATGAAATACATAAATAATTGTTTCAGAACCACCCCCTCCACACACATACACAAAACATTTGGACAGAGGAACCAATATTGTTTAATCTAGGCAATTTGCAGACTGAATTAAATGTAGTATAGCAAAAAGTGAAGGGTCATATGTTTTCTCTCATATGCAGATGCTAGGAAGTAACCTGTGATATGAGGACTGCAGATAATGGAGATAAAACTTCATTAGCGTAAGGGAGGTGGTTTTGGGGAAGGGGGAGAGAGAGAGTTAATGAAGGAAACAACTCCATCAATGCCAATATCAATATCTTGTTTGGGGAAGAAGGTGTGGGGAGGGAGCTGAGGGAAAGTAGACCAAGCCCTGTGTGCATGTGTGTCACTATCAATCTGAACAACATCATGATGCACCAATACAATAAATATAATACGCCAATAAAAGTATTTAAAAATGTGATGTAGGTAGTAAGACCAGTCTTCTTTCTAAATAAATTTAGTGAAACTATATTTGGATTCAAATCAGAACTATTTTTTCATGTAATTGCTTCATTTATTTTTAAGAGGCATTATCCAAAAAAATGGTAAAATTTATTTATCCTAGATGGCCACATTAAACTTTTTAGACATGTCCAGATATCTTAGGCATGTCCATATGTGTGATAAAAAATAATTATATTCACCTGTATGAGAAGGGCTAGAATTACAAAGTAGAGAGAATATTTTACGTTATTCTTCTTCTCCTGAGAAATGCCCTTTTTAGATTCTTGATCTCATTTTCTCCCCAATCTAAATATAGGATTCCATTCAGTTATATAATCAATAAAGAAATTAATTAATGATAAGCTACTTAATGTCTTGTCCTCCACCTGGTAGAACAGGGCCTCTCATTAAACCTCTGATTGCTTTCCTAGGCTCTCTGTGTAAGAAAAAGGACACTTCCAATCATCCCCAGGCTTTGAAAAAAGGCAACATTTCCTTTGATGATTAATCATTAGAGCCTGAGCAAGAATCAATACAGCTCTTTGGCATGAATTTGTTCTTTAAGATCTACCCAAGGTTTCCTGTAATGGTATACATTCTGGCTAATTTTTCTACCTCCTTTTCGGGCGTGGCAGTTTGACATGGTCCCTCACTTCTCCTCCCCTAATTTTGCTCATTTCTTTGGTTTCCACTAGATGGCTTTGCTGTGATGGATGGTGGGTGGAACTTACAACACTTGCCCCAAGTTTGTTCAGACATTCCTTCTAAATCTAGTGTTGAAAATTCTTGCCAAAGTTAGCAGCCGCAGAATTCAAAAGAGGCCATTCACTATATTACAGTTGCAGAATAATATGTTAGCTGAGACAGTTTTCCCAGATCTATGTTTCTAGGACTGCCCTTTTTCCCATCCATTATTTCCTAGAAGGCCTTCTTTAAATTCCAACATTAAGCTCATGTGGGTATTTCTGAGCTTAACATAAGCTTTTCACACATATCTATGCCATATTTTAATGGCATATTTTATAATTACCTTCTTAATGCAGATTCAATGATACTTCTTAATGCAGATTCAATGATATTTAAATGAGAATGGGATAATTTATGTTAGAAAAATAAGAAGAGGAGGTATAGGACCTATAAAAGTGAACAAATGGCCGATAATAATGTAGAAAAATCTTTTTTATCTTTATTTTTTCCATGTAGTTTATATGCAATAAAACCAGAGAAGAAAACAGTGAACTAGGTTTGTGTACCATAAACTGTGTTAATTCCACCTCTAGAAAGCAATAATTAGTATAGATTTCTTCTTTTTTTTTTTTTTCTTAAAGACTTTCTAAGTTTTTTTGAGTTTGGGTGATGTTTGAATTTGAGGAAGTTGAAATAACCATGTGACAATGCATATCTGTAATCACACTAGCATGTGCATTATACTTTTTATTTTGTGTTTGTCTTTTTTAATAAGAAAATACCTATAAAGCTCTGACTAAAAAATGGAAGCAGTTATTTAAATGTCTGTGATTTTTAGCATCAGGTAACACTTTTCTACGCTGTTTTGAGGGGACTTCAGAAGATAACAAACTGAGCTTATAACTGACCTACCTAGCCATAGCCAAAGCGTGACCAAACTTCTCTCCAGGATAAGGATGTTTTCTCTATTATGTGGCTAGATTAAAAGAAGCCTTATGGCCGTCCTTCCTAGTCCTTGCTGGGTAGTTTTAAATGGCCTTAGCTCAGATGCAAAAGCAAAGGGATTTGACCAGGCAGTGTGAAGACATCAAATGAGAGACTATCATGCTTTCCCCTAAAGCTCCAAAACTTGGGCTCAAGCTTTGCTCCCTGTAAATGTGTGGATTTGGCCCATTGGAGCTGAACTTGAGTTAGCTGCAGGGGAAAGTTTGGCATTAGTATGAAATATCACAAGGCCATATAGTGATTTTTTATTTAGTGGAGAAAAGATGCAAAGGAAGCAATGCTTGGAGACGTTTCAAGCATTTTGCAAGTGGGAATGGTCTGCATTTCAAGGGACAACACAGGATACACATGATCAAGAACTTAATTTGCTTGCATTTCCTTTCCACCAATCACCACTTTACTATTAAGTATCTTCTATGTGATAGGAATATTAAAAGTACATTTCTCTAAAGAGATTATTTTGCAGTTGAAAAAGAAAGAATTATGTTTAATGAGTTAATGGAGAAAGATGAAAATTAGATATGTCTAAATTATGATGTAAAGACTCAGGGAAAAAAGGAATTGGTAGTCTTTTAGGGTTTGGATGTGTGGGCATATGTGTCAATCATTGAAGAAGGTGCAAAAATGCTTATGAGCTCATGAATCCCTTGAAGTTATATCAGTAATTTGCGTATCTATGCACACACTTTATGCTTCTTTTTCCTGGGAAGAAGACCAGTAGTTTTCTTTTTCCTCATTTATCTATTTGGCAAGTAAAAACTGTACTTATGTATTGTGTACAACATATTGTTTTGAAATATGTATATACTGTGAAATGGCTAAATTGAGCTAATTCACATGTGCATTATTTTTCTTATGAGAACATAAGAAAATAAAATCTACTCTAAGAAACTTTGGAGAAAACAATGCATTGTTATTAACAATTAACTATGTTAGATATAAATTTCTTGAACTTAATTCCTGCTGTTTATGAACTACAATGTTCTTTTTCAGATTCTGAACATGAGTCAGGCTTAATATCGCACATGCTTATAATCCCACTAATTGGTAGTCTGAGATAGGAGGATCGCAGGTTTGTGGCCAGGCTCAGCAATTTCATATGGCTCTATTTCAAAATAAAAGAATAAAATAGGGAACTTCCAGGAAGATGGCGACAGAGAAAAGCAGAGCTTATGAGCCCCGCTAACAACCAATCTCTATTACCACAAAATCAGTGCCTTTCATAACCAGAAAACACCATCAGCAGAGAAACAAAAAATGTAAATACAAGGGAGAGAGAAAAAGAGGGCTGGAAAAACGAGACACCAGAAAGAAACCAGACTGCAGTGCTGTGGCCGGAGCCACGGCGCGGAGCGGTGCAGGCGCCATCTTCCCTTGCAGCACCAGGCTCCAGAGAGGAGGGGTACTCAGAACAGAGCTCAAATCCAGAGAGAGATACGCTGGCCTCATGCCTGAGGATGTGGCAGCAGCACCTTACTGCTGACGGCAGCGGCGAGTTCACCGAATGGCACCATACCAACGCATTCAACAGCCCACCAAGCTCCAGAGAGGAGCGGTGGACAAGGAGCCGAGGTGAGCCGCTGCAGAACAGCTGGGTGGAATTCGGCAGATTTTTCGGTGCAGGGAGCGTCTAAAGCTCCCAGGGGCTGGGCTCAGCACACCCTGCAGGGACTCAGAGAGGAGCTCAAAACCAGAGAAGAAATACGCCAGCCTCTCAGCCAAGGGTGTGGCAGTGGTGCCATATTGCCACCTGTGGCAGCAGCGGAGAATTCACAGAGTCCACTACAGCTCCATCAGCGCACTCAACAACAGTGAGTTAAATTGCGGCCCCTAGAGGAGAAATCCCAGTACTGCACTCCCAGGGACTTGACCTAGTGGGGGAATGGTGGTGGCAGAGATATTACACCATAGTCACAAAACCCCCGCAGGAGAACGCCCAACCTGGCACCCCTCATGGTCTAAAGCAAGTACAAGGCTGGTTCAACATACAAAAGCAATCCATGTAATTTGTCTCATAAACAGAACCAAAGACAAATATCACATGATAATTTCAATAGGCACTGAAAAAGTATTTGACAAAATCCAACACCCATTTATGCTAAAAGCATTGCAGAGAATCAGAATAGAAAAAAACATACCTCAACATCATAAAGGCATTATACAACAGGCCCACAGCCAACATAATATTAAATGAGTAAAATTTGTAAGAATTCCCCCTAAAAATAGGAACTAGACAAGGATTTTCATTATCACCACTTTTTTCAATATAGTATTTGAGACTCTATCCGGAACAATAAGGCAAGAGAAAAAAAGTACAAATAGGAAAAGAAGAACTAAAATTATCACATATAATGACATAATACTATACTTAGAAAACCCAACAAACTCAACCAAAAAGCTTATAGAATTGATCAACAAATTCAGTAACATGTCTGGATACAAAATCAATCTTAAAAATTCAAAAGCTTTTCTATATGCCAACCATAAATCCAATAAAAAAGAAGTCCAGAAAACATTTTATTCAGGATGTCCCAGAAAAAATTAAATACATAGGAATAAACATAACCAAGAAGGTAAAATACCTCTACAAAGAAAATGATAAAACATTGAAAAAAGAAATAAAAAGACTTTAGGAGATGGAAAGATCTTCCATGTTCTTGGATAGGTAGAATAAATATCATAAAAATGGCTATTCTTCCAAAAGTGATCAACATATTCAATGCACTAACCATTAAATTACCAATGTCATTCCTCACAGACGATAGAAAAACCAGTCTTTAAATTCATTTGGAACAACAACCACCACCACCACAACAAAAAATCTGAATAGTTCTTAGCAACAAGAACCATGCAGGAGGCATCATAATACCTGACTTCAAACTATACTACAAAGCCATAGAAATGAAAATCACATGGTATTGGCACAAAAACAGTCACATAGACCAATGTAGCAGAATAGACGACTCAGAAACAAATTCTCACACAGCCAACTGATTTTTGACAAAGGGGTCAAAAACATACATTGGCAAAAAGCCTTTTCAACAAATGACATGAGCAAAACTGGTTAACCATATGCAGGAAATGGAAATAAACTCCACTTTTTCACCCTGTACAAGAGTTAATTCAAGGTGGATCAAAGACTTGGAAATCAGACCAGAGACCTTGTAGCTCTTTGAAGAGGGCATAGATCCAACAATTCAACACATAGTCACAGGTAAAAATTTTCTCAACAAGATCCCAAAGGCACAAGAAATTAAAATGAGGATTGACATGTGGGATTTCATTAAACTGAAGAGCCTATGTACAGCAACAGAAACTATCAGGAGCTTAACAGAGAACCAACAGAAAGGGAGAAAAATTTTGCCAACTATTCCTCTGATAGAGGACCAAAATCCTGAATATATAAAATATCATTCTAGACTAATATCTAGAATATACAGAGAACTCAAGAAACTCAACTCTAAGAAAGCAAACAACCTAATAAAAAATGAACAAGTGAACTAAATAGACACTTCATAAAAGAAGAAATTCAAATGTCCAATAAATGAAAAATTGTTTGACATCATTAGCAATCAGAAAATGCAAATAAAACTGCCCTGAAATTTCACCTAACTCCAATTAGAATGGAAATAATTCTAAACACAAATAATAAAGCCAGTGAGGATGTGGAGAAGTGGAAATTCTAATACATTGTTGGTGGGATTGCAAATTAGTGCAACCACTTTGGAAAACAATATGAAGGAACCTCAGATGAATGGAAATGAACTTACCATTGATTTAGCAATACCACTTCTGTGTATCTACCCAATAGAATGGAAATCAAACTACCAAACAAATGCATGAGTATCTATGTTCATAGCTGCACAATTTACAATTGCCAAACTATGAAACCAGCCAAGAAGTCTGTCAACAGTTGAATGGATTTCAAAACTATGGGATATGTATACAATGGAATTCTACTAAACCATAAACTATAGAATATGTACAATGGAATCTTATTCATAAAGAAGAACAAAATAACATCATTTGTGGGCAAATGGATGGAACTGGAGAACATTATGCTAAGTGAAATAAGTCACAAAAAGTAAAAAATCCAGATGTTCTAATATGCGGAAGCTAGGGAGAAAATGGGTCATAGGTCATAGGAACTATAGATGGAGAAAGAGAAGTAATAGATGAACAAACAAGGAGACTTAACTGAGGGTAATAGGATGGGGAAGAAGGGAATTCCCCAGTGTACGTGTGTACATTCATAAATGTATCAAAGTCAGTCACAAAGCCTAACGTGATAAGGAGGGAGGGGAGGGGTGGGGGGATTGGGGAGGGGCTAAATGATGTGAAGTGTGCATGTATGTCGCTATCATTTTTTTACCCCATTAAGATGCAGACTACAGTGCACTGATAAAATTAAAAAAATAATTTTTTGAAAGCAAGAACGAATTAAGAGGTACATTTTTTCATTTGATTTCAAGTATGATCTGACATTTAGAAATAATTTATATAGACAAAGTATAAAGAATAATTTAAAATATAATTTATAGTTTTAGGGTTTCGATAGGTATTATCTCTATCCTTGACTTCACCCCATAGCTGCCTGTTTTTGTAATATATATATATATATATATATATATATATATATATATATTTTTTTTTTTTTTTTTTTTGGTGCTGGGGATTGAACCCAGGAGCATTCTACCTCCAATCTACACTCCCAGCCTGATTTTTGTTCTTTATTTTGAAACAGGGTTTCACTAAGTTGCAGAGGGACTAAGTAGCTGAGGCTGTCCACTAAGTAGCTGAGGCTTGCCACAAACCATGATCCTCCTGTCTCTGTCTCCCAAGTACTGGAATTACAAATGTGTGGCACCACACCTGGCTTGTACCAATTATCTTCTAATACGTGTATATGTGTTCCTTTTATTTAGGTTTATGCTTTATTGTGCATAGTCAAATTATGCTTGTTTGGATTTGGGCAATTGGTTGAATGAAGATCAAAAATCTGATTCTATTACTTGACTTGACAAATCATTTTAGGCTTAAATCTCTCCTTAAGTCAAGCTTGTCTCTGTCTCTGGGTTTGCTTATTTAATCTGTCCTGAAGCTGAAGGCAGACAAAACAAATTTATGCTTAGGGTCATTATAAACATTAAGCAGAAATATTTAGTTTCATAATAAGAAGGTAAAAATTTATTGATTCCTCTTTCTCATCCTCCTGTATGTTATTAAACCATATATCAGTTTAAAATGAAAATCAAGGGTGTCTAGAGAAAGAAAATAAATTATTTTTGATAGCCTATGAAATACATATGTGGATTCTGGAATGCTATCTTGCCCACATTTTCTTAGATGATGGTGCTATGGTTGTAATTTTTAAAGTCTTGAAAAGTTTAATTCCTTCTTTTATATCTTCTAACATGATTGCCAACTCCCCATGCCAGTGCCCTGGTAAGCACATGATAAAGTTTCCAAAACATTGGTCTGTTGGAAATAGTTGCAGTAAGAAAATTAGGTTGCATTTTAACACAGGTGGTCTTACTTGTCTTTGATTCTGAGAGACTTGAACCAGCCACAATTACCAGATATTCCCCAAAACAGTAACAATCAAAGCCAATTGAAAGTGGCTTGAAAAAATGGGACAAAGTTGGCTAAAACTAAATAAAAAGAGGGATAAGGTTTATGAAATTTACTCACATCCTACACCCATATTTGTGCTCTCATTTTAGTCATTTTAAATATATTTCTGGTATCTGGAAAGTCATGGGTCTTTTTTATTTTTTTATTTTTTGGTGGTACTGGGGTTCCTAAAAACCCTTCGACCTCCGGGCTACACTCTCAGACCTATTTTTATCTTTTTTTTTTTTTTTTTTTTGAAACAGGGTCTCTTAAGCCAGCATGGCTGGCTTCGAACCAGCGCGATCCTCCCTTCTCTGCCTCCCAAGCGCGGGCATTACAAACATGTGCCACCATGCCTGGCATAGGCACAAGTTTTTAAATGTACAGTAGAACCGTCTGATCTATAGGGATATGTTACAATATCCCTCCCTAGTCCATGCCTAAAATCAGAGAGAGTACTTAATCCTTTATTCAAACATTGTGATACTGTAACAGTTAATAAGACTGCCCCTGAAATGGCCACTGAGTGACTACCACCCAAATAGCCTGTTTAGCCTGTATACACAGCAAAAAGGGTGGATTCATATGCCAGGTAGGACAGAGAAGATGACATGAGTTTTCATCATATTACTCAGAATAGCATGCAATTTAATACTTATGCATTGCATATTTCTGAACTGTTCAATTTAGTAGTTTTGTGCTATAGTTCACCACAGATAAAATACAATCACAGAAAGTGACACCATGGATAAAGGGAGGACTAGTGTATGAATAAAAATTATCTACAATTTTGAATGATAGTATGGAATTGTGTTACTTTGGTCATTACTAAACTAAGCATGGGAGGGAGCGATGGGGAGAGAGTGAGGTGGGGACTGGGTGGAGGCTGGCTGGGTGATGTGTGCATTTATGTCTACACAAGTCTTTTACCCCATTATCATGTATAAATGCAATGCACCAATAAAAAATAAAAATAAAAATGAGAACTATGAACATACACTTCCACTATCAAAAATGATTAATCACAAAGAAACACAGTGGACTGTGAAGGTGAGAATGTGCTGGCAGTAAAAGCCTTTTTTGTTTGTTTTTTGAATGATTCATTTAGAGACTTGTCTCATACAATAAGTATTGATGAATAGCTTTACTTCAGGGAGAAAAGACATTTTTAAGAATTTATTGAACCTAGATTTTTTTTTAGTGTTTTTATGTTACATATGTTTTCATTTAAGAACGAGTAAGACTTCGTATGGATAGTGTACTGGCCCATGAGACATATTTTAGGGAGAGATTAAAACAATAAAAGTAGAATGAGAAGAAAAAATTTGAAGAGGAAGGAAAAATGAGGTTTGACTCTTGGGGTAGTGAGCAGATAGATTCAGTTTCTGCCCTGCTATTATTGGTTGTCTTTTCCCTTCATAGAACTTGGTTTTCTCTTTCATAAAATAATGTTTTTGCTTAATGCAAAGAACTAATTTTAATAAAATGATACAGAACATATGTAAAGTATTTTGTGTGGACTCCAGTGTATGAAAAAGCTCAGTATGGCCGATCTACCTCTACTGCCTTCATAGTGTGAAATGATTTGCTTTCACTAAGTGGATTTCATGGCTCAGTGAATTAGCTAGTTTGTGTATATTTTCTGATCTGCTGGAAAATACCTCTCTCCAGGTGTAGGGTGATGAAGATAGAATTTATCAGTCTACTTTTTTCTGAACAGAAATGTATGGCATTATGAAAACATAGAACTACTAATATTGGCTATTTCCAAATACTAAAAATATATCTCTAGTAAATTAATTCTTGTTGCTGGGTGTGGTGGTGCACACTTGTAATCCCAGCACTTGGGAGGCTGAGACAGGAGGATCGCATGGGTTTGAAGCCAGCCTCAGCTACTTAGTGAGGCTCTCAGCAACTTAGTGAGACCCTGTTTCCAAATAAAATATAAAATAGGTCTGGGAGTGTAGCTCAGAGGTAGAAGGCCCTGGGTTCCTTACCCAATACCAAAAAAAAAAGGAAAATTAATTTTTGTTCTTATTGTGTTACTCTTTTAACTTCAAAGAGATGAAATAGAGACGACTCAATACTCATTTGATAACTCTCATGATGTCTATAGAGCCAGTGTGCTTATTTGGGTCATATTTTAGCCTGTCATAAAACTGGGTAGACATTTTCATTCTTTGTTAACTTTGGGCTACTAATTTTAAAAATTAAACTTTCTATTGCTGAAAGGATTTCACTGGTATCCTTTTAGAGAGAGTGAATAAAATAAGGTGACTTCTCATTGAAGAACAACTAGAGGTTACTTTATAGTTAATAAGCAAATAAAATGATCCTCTTCATATTAACTAGAGCTTAAACTTATCCCACAGTTTGTTTTGGTGTTTCAGTACCTGAATATGGTTTTAAATATAATTACAGTATGGAAAACAACAACCTATATTAAAAGTATGTAGTCCCTACATTGAAGAAAAGCAAACTTTAAAACATATTGCTTAAGAAATATTCTATAATTAAGTGTGACAGCAATGTTAATGTACCATACTGGGCAGATGGCTACTTTCAAAATAATTTAAATAAATTATTAAAAAATTACATTTACAGCCAGGCGTGGTGGTGCACGCTTGTAATCCCTGCGCTTGGGAGGCTGAGACAGGAGGATCGTGCAGGTTCAAAGCCAGCCTCAGCAACTAAGTGAGACCCTGTTTCCAAATAAAATATAAAATAGGTCTGGGAGTGCAGCCCGGTGGTAGAAAGCCCCTGGTTTCCATCCCCAGTAACACACACACACACACACACACACACACACACACACACACTACATTTACATTTATATTAAACTAATTACTTCTAGATGTATTAATATGTGATGTTATGAATGTGAGAGTTGGTAATAATATAAAGTTTGTGTGAACAGGTCATTCAGTATATAAAATGTATATCTAAGTGGTGAGATTTGGGGCTAAGTTATTTGGCATCTACATTGCTCCATCCCATTGAACAAAGAGAAGACATGCTCCACTAAGAAACAAAATAAAATATTAACTTTGAGAGCTCGAGGAGACTATCTTTGAACACTCTCATTTCAACTGATATTTATTTATTTATTTATTTATTTTTATTTTTTTTTATTTTTTTGTGGTTCTGGAGTTCCTGGAAGCCCTTCTAACTTAGGGCTACACTCCCAGACCTATTTTTATATTATTTTTTATTTGGAAACAGGGTCTCTTAAGCCAGCACGGCTGGCTTCGAACCTGGGCGATCCTCCTGTCTCTGCCTCCCAAGCACGGGGATTACAAGCGTGCGCCACCACGCCCGGCTCAACTGATATTTATAAGCACATCATTGAATCAGTTTCTTAGAACACCATGGCCATGTCTAATTTGTGCTATATTTAATAGGAAAACATGTTCTCTAACAAATAGGCATTTGTATGAAGACCTTCAGTTGGCTTTCAAATACACTTTTTCATAAGGATGGTTCTTTGCAACAAAGAAGTTCAACTCCTAAGTCACTCAACTATGCTTGTGTAGAGTGTGGGCTCCTTCTCCTCATGGATCTGAAGTGTATATTTTGTCCTTAATGGACTGATACTGCCTCGGCAGCCCTTTTTTTGTCCTTAAATTATGTTCTGTGATAGTGCAAGTTTGAAAACATCATAAATCAAGGTCAGTTAATTCATAATAGTAAGCTATCCCATCTTGCTAACGTGTTCAGTAACTTTGAAAACTGATAGTTAGAGGTTGATTCTATGCATGGTTCTTTTGATAGCTTTTCACATATTATTGAAACTTGATAAAAGTGACAAGAAGCTCCAGACAGAGCTGTAGTTCATTTGAAAATATAAAGGACATCATGTCATGCAGTTACTCATGTGGCCATGAATAACTATGCCATGTAGAAGAAAATCTACTTGTGATGACAAATGGCTTAGAAGCCCTTTCCTCACTAAGTAAATGGAGCAGAAACCAGGGAAGCCCACAACTGACAGTGATGGAAATGGTTAGTGTTCCAGGGACAAAATAACAACCGAAACAAATGTACTTAGAGGGAACAAGAAGAGAGTGTGTCGGGGTTTGAAAACTTTGCTGCAAGGACTAGTAGGATGGACTGAATTTAAATTAAAAATATCCCAGCCTCATATTCCATTTAGATGGTATATTAGTGTGCATGAGGAAGAGTCACTCATGAGGTGTCAGGATGGAGAAGAACAATGGGAAGGTGAATGTACACTCTTTTAGGAAGATCTGGTGTACAGGAGCTGGTTGTGAGCCCACTGGGGTGATCGAGGAAGACATCCACCCTAGAGAAGGCGGCCTGGTATGAGAGAGGGTCAGCTGGAGATTGGGGCTGAGGAAAAGCAAAGCAGCGGAGGCTGTGGTTCTATTTCACAGGAGCTTTCAATTAAGCTGAGAAAACACACACATAATAAATTAAAGGACTGCCTTTTCACACTCATATACGATTGTGATTGAGGCAGAAAAACTGTTTGCTTAAATTCTTGAGAGTTTATTTATAAGTGAGAGTTTGTAGACAGGCCGACCTAGATTGAATTCAGCTGTATCAACACTAGTGTGGTGACCAGCTTACTTAACCATCCTGACCCTTGGCTTCCTTAAAATAAATTTGGAAAGGTTTAGTATAGACAGAAAAAGTTTGTTATAAGATTTATTTTTATTTTTTTCATTACATGTTTTTAATTTTCTCTTTCCCCCTCTTTAAATTTGGCTTTAAACTTTTTTGTGCTTTTATTGGTGTCGTATAGTCTTGTCTCACATCACAATGTAAATCATGTTGACAACAACATACATGCACAAGCTCTTGACGCCCCCTCCCTGTTTTCCATCCCTCCAAATACTGAGTACCCAGATTGACATTGGTATACATTCACGTGTACATGCATAGTCTATGGTAGTATTTCTATGAATGAACCTAAGCCTTCCTCCACCCCTACCCTTATATCTTCTCCCTGGCTCTCCTGAGGCTTTTCATTATCTGAAGTCTTTCTTGTATCCCAATTACTCCCTATCCTGCACATATTAAAGAAAACATATGATTCTTTATTCTTTGTGATTGGTTAATCTTAGTCTTTTCATTTTCTTGCAAATAATGCAATTTTATTTTTCTTTAATGCTGAGTAGACCTCTATTGTATGTATTTCCCATAGTTTTGCAATCTATTCATCTGTTGATGGACATTTAGGTTGGTTTCATAGTTTTGCTACTGTGAAATGTGCTGCTATGATCATGGGTATGCACATATTACTGTAGTTCTCTGGTTTTAACCCCTTTGTGAAGATACTTAATAGTGGTAGGGCCAGATCATATGGTGGATCTATTCCCGGTTTTCTAAGGAATCTCCACACTGATCTCCATAGTGGATGAACTAGTTTTCAATCCCACCAACAATGTAGAAGAGTGCCCATTTCTTCACATCCTTGCCAACATTTTTTGTTATTTGACTTCTTTTAATTGCCATTCTGATTGGGGTTAGATGGAACCTAAGTGTAGTTTTGATTTGCATCTCCCTGACTGCTAATGATGTTGAACATTTTTTCATGTATTTGTTAAGAGATTTAAATGGGTAAATACAGAGTGTCTGGTGTAAAAGAATCAGTCAATACATACTACAAAAAAGAACAGATTATTTTCTGAAGTTTCTTTCCCCCTCAAGCTTTATTGAGTTTTGATTGACAAATATTTGCTTTTCATGTTTGTGAAAACACTTAAGATCACTCCCTTAGCAAACTTCCAAGTATGTTACTAACTATACTTATCATCCTGCACATTAGCTCTGCAGAATTTAATCATTTTACGACAGAAAGTTTGTACCCTTTGAAAACCTGCCCGTTTTTCCAGTCCTACACCTCTGACAAATACCGTTCTCTCTGTTTTTATAAGTTTGACTTGTTTTAGAATATTCATCTTTTTGTGTCTTACTTATTTTATTTAGCATAATGATGTTTAAGTTCATCTGTATTAGCACAAATAGAAAGTTCTTTTTTCCTTTTTCAAAGCTGAACAATATTCCATTGTGTGTATCATAGCTGAATAATATTCCATTTTGTGCATCTGCACGTTCTTGCACACACATACACACAGATGCACACACACACACACACACACACACACACACACATACTGCACTTGCTTTGTCCATTCATCTGGCAACAAACATATAGGTTGTTTCTATAGGTTGTTTCTATAACTTGGCTGTTGTAATAACACTAGAGTGAGCACAGGAGTATAGATATCTCTATGAGGTGCTAACTTCATTTTTTCTTATATGTAGTCAGAGGTAGGATTGCTGAATCCTACAGTGGTTTTCTACAAATGTCAAATATTATTTAAACTTGATAAAAATGACAAGAAAATCCAGATAAATGAACAGATAGAGAAAATGTCATTCTTTCTCTAATGAACTACTATTTAAAAAGAAGAAACTATTCCATCAGTGACAACATGGATGGCAAGGGTATAACCTCCCAGTTATAAGATGAAATAGTTCTGGAGGTCTAATACACAGCATGGCGACTGTAGTTAATGATATTTATTGCTTGAAATATTCTAAGTAATATTTATTGGCTGTTTTTGTATACAAGGTACTCTGCATTTCCTCACTTATATCTCATAACAGACCTTTACTGTCGGCTCTAATGCTGCCCAAACTTAGTTTGAGGAAGCCAAGGCTTAGCCTGGTTTAGGTAACCTGATTGCTGTCAGCAGCTAGTGTTTACGCATCTGGACTCAGTCCAGGTCCGCCTGCCTGCAAACTCTCACTTCTAAACATACGCCTCAGAATTTAAGCAAGCACATTTCCTGCCTTGATTCAATTTTTGTTCATATGAATGTGAAAAAGGGTTTCTTTGATTTATCATGTGTGGGCTTTCTGCTCAGCTTAATTAAAGCTCCCTGTGAAAAGGGACCCTGCCCTTATATGCACAAAGCAGAGGATTTCTATTGCTATACTGTAAGCGCTTCCAAAAATTTTTGATCTTTGAAAAAAGGCTGTTCTAGATATTTGATTTTTTACCAAATATTAACCAAGGTGGCACTTTACAGTCTAAGTAATAACAAGACTTCATACTGCCATGGGTCTCCGAGCAAGCAAAAGGGAGCCTGCAGCTCCATGCTGACCGCTTCTTCTGCACCTTTCATCTTTTCTTTGGGATTAGAGGGCATTTCATGACCTTGAGTGGCATTTCTTATGTTAGATTCTTAGTAAGAACAGAGTCACAGAGGTATCTTTTATCCAATCCGTGTGTCATCACTATATAAATTAACTTCTATCAAGAAAATAGAGTCCATTTTGCTTTACTTGGAAAGAACCTATTTAGAGTTTGCCTCGTGCTCAATACATAAATAACCCAGAGGAATTAGTTGCAAAGGACTTTCAAATACTCCAAAAAATTTCTCTTTTCTGAACCACCCTGCCTATTCAATAACTGTGTTAAAATGTGGTAAGGGATCTCATGTTCTTCAGACCAATGTCAAAGTCAAAATCCCATTTTGGAAGGGATATAAATCTCTGAATTTGAAATAGCTATTCAATGTTTGGGGCTTTAATTTCATACTTGCCTAATTTTAATGTGGGTCAAAAGGATGGAGCGGCAAATGTAACTGGTCATTAGAATACTGGGACAGCATTTACAGACAGGCGAAAGGATAACATTAACAACGCATTTTGAACTAATATATGTATATAGAAGTAAACATTTTAAGGAAGTCTGCATTATGTTGCAGTTAACTGCTATGTTGGTATTAAACTGATGACGTATTAATTACGTATGTTTGATCTTTCATTTTCTTTATCAGAATTATCTTCTCCGATTTAAACACCCTGCTCCCTTACCCTCCAAGGTCCTTTGTACTTTGGTCTTACCAGTGGAATCGCTGGCGAGGCTGCCTCCACTTGTGTTTCATTCTTTCTTTCAATTGCAGTCTCTTTCCTCTGTCCCATCTAAGTCTCTTACAGACACAGAAACTAATTTCTAGTGATGCTTTCATTCCCTCTAATTATTGAGGAATGATAGGTGGTGGAGAGTATCTGTTACAACAGAGAAAGCTTGTTGAAGTCAGTGCCCTCTAATTTGCTGTTTATCCTCAATTTAATAAAGCCGGTTGACTTAGGAAATTTCCTTGGTAAGAAGAGTGTTTTCCAAGTCAATGAATTGCTCAATTATTTTGCTGTAATTTGCCTGCACAACTCCTGCCGTGGATTTCAAGGTGATCCTCCTTCTAAGTAACAGATGGCTGATCGGGAATGATATGTTTGTGCCTATGAGATAGCACCAGCACCTTTTAGGATGCGGTGGCTATCAAGTTGTGATACATCAGGATAATGTACCAAGGATAATGTACATCAGGATAACTACCAAGAAGTCCTGTAAGGGGAAAATGCAGGCAAGGTTTACTGATTCCATGAGAACTCAGAGAGGCACATTGCTTCTCTGTCTTCTACTACAGGAAGGATGCTGTCGCTCATGGGAACTCCCCTCTGCGGTGTCTGTGAGGACACTCTAAATTCTACTTTCCAGACCCTCTGGTTAGTAAGACCAGCCCTGGTGTAGGGTCCATTTATGTATCTATGACGACTGAAAGGACTCCATGTTCCTTCTCCTTCCCTAAACTACTTCCTGAGGCTAACATTTCAGGCCACGGTTTGGAAATATTTATAGAATAATTAAAGAAGAACTGCATTGATGATTATTATTGCCACCAATCATACACTGGCTTTCTGTATACTCTAGGTCATTAAGAATGTGGACTAAGTGTAGGAGATTGATTCTTCAATTGTGTGTGTGTGTGTGTGTGTGTGTGTGAATCTAGGGACATTCTACCACTAAGCTACATTCGTAGCCCTTTATGTATTTATTTAATTATTTTTGGTACTAGGGACTGAACCTAGGGGCATTCTACCTCCAGGCTATATCCTTAATCGTTTTTATTTTTTATTTCAAAACAGGTTCTTGCCAGCTGTGGTGGCACACGCTTGTAATCCCAGCATTTGGGAGGCCGAGACAGGAGGATCGCAGTTCGAGGACAGCCTCAGCTTAGTGCGGCCATTTGCAACCCAGTGAGACCCTGTTTCAAAACAAAGAATAAAAGACAGGGCTGGGGGTGTAGCTTGAAGGTAGAATATCCCTGGGTTCCATCCCCAGTACTGTAAAAAAAAAAAAAAAAAAAAAAAAAAAAAAGTAGGTTCTCGTAAAATTTCTGAGGATCTCACTAAGTTGCTGAGACTGGCCTCGAACCTGCGATTCTCCTGTCTCATCCTCCCAAGTACTGGGATTACAGGCAATCACCATTACACCCAGCCCCTTTTTAACATTTTTTTAGACAGGGTCTCACTAAGTTGCTCAGGCTGGGCACAAACTAGCCATCCTCTTGTCTTAGCCTCCCAACTACTAAGGTTACAGGTATGTACCACTGTACCCATTTTAGTGATTCTTTAATCTTATGTTGTTTTCCCAAATAATTGACCCTATTTATAAATCTGTAACCCTGAGGAAACTGGACAAAAAAACAAACATGATTTTCCCCCTAATATGGCATCCAGATAAGTTTGTCACTAACTGGGGCCATGCTGAGAACACGTGGACTCTGTGGGTTTCTCAGGGCTTTTTAGCCCTGTCGTGGAAGCTGGAAGCCAGGGTCCACGTGTCTCCCATCTTGGGTAGACAACACATCTTTTCAAAACAGGCAGTAGGCTGCTCTTGCTATGCAGTATTTGCACCTAGTTCCTAATGTGGGATTTTGTTATAAATAATTGACGCTCCTCTTCCTTCTGGACTGGCAGAATACCATCTTGTTTAGTGGCCTGGGTCATTGTATAGTGCCTTCTGTGGCTTCCCCACACTTCTCATGAGTTACTGAACATCTCCTTGAGTTCCTGCTTCTCTTTATCTTATGAGAAATGTTCTCTATAAAACATTTAGAGATTAGGTAGATTAGTGGGACAATATAAAACCAACATTTACTGCTGTGTATAACTTCATTTTATTAGCTAATCAATGTACTTATTGTAAAGTCTTCATTGCTTCTCTTTCAGGCCTAACTAGCAGTCATAATTTTATAAAAAGATTAATTTAAAGTCAAGAGGAGCTTGTCCAGATTCCTGAGGGTCGTATGTTCATGGTCAGCTTCAGTTACTTAGTGAGGCCCTCCGCAACTCAGTGAGACCCTGTTTCCAAATAAAGAATAATAAAAAAATGGGGCTGGGGTGTAGCTTGGAGACAGAATGCTCTTGGGTTCAAGTAACTTGTTTCAGCTTAGTTGATACTTTATCTCTGGCTGAAAATGTAAAATTATTCTTGATAATGTAATACTTAAAATTAGTATCAAAATAGTTTGCTTTGCCTAATATGTGAGAATAATAAGTGATTCATTACATCAGGATGATATTTACTAATCTTTCCATCTCATTATCACCTTCTGCTCCCACAGACAGATACAAATACACATCTGGCAATAGTTACTAATTTAGAGCAGGTAAAATGCCCATTATTGTTGTGGCTTTTAAGAAGTTGGTACATGGACAATAGCATAGATAAGGAGCATAATGGGCTACTTTTAGAAAGCAGGTGTGACACTTATACTGCTACTTATTAGCAGTGCAACATTGGTCAAGTCAACTAATGATCCAGAATGTCAATCTCCTCACGTAAAATTTGGGGCGTGGGTGCTTTTCCTATGTTATGGGACTACTCACTCTCTTATATGAGACTTTACTTGCTAGTAGGTCAGGAATTTCATTGCTTATTCTAAGAAACTGGACTATTAAGATAATGCAAATTCCAGTGTTCCCCAATTACCATTGTTTGGGCATGGTAGAGGTGATGCCATCCATTGATCAGTTGAGAAGGAGGGTGAAAACATTCATAAGAATTATGAATGCTATGCATTCATTAAAGCTATGAAACAAATTCTTAAGAGCCTGAGGATTTTACTTCATTACTAATGCCAGTCATGGTCTTCATCAGTTTTGCACAAGACCATGTAAGACATGTTTTTTTTACAACACATCTCCTTTTTTCTTGAGCCATTGCTTCTACCATGGTGTCCAAGCCTCTTCCAACATCCCTCTACTCCTCATCAAAATTTATCCTCATTCCACTTACAGTCTCAAGATTCAGCACACTAGGCCTTTCCAAGGGCAAGTGTTGGGGAAATGACATCATTCCTGACATCAAGTGGCTCACAATGTAGTGGAAACAGTAGACAAGATCATTATTAAAAGCAAATGTGGCAAGTTCTAATAGATGAAAAAGGTTCTATTTAGTACAAGGGATTTAGAAAATATCATAGATCCAATACAGGACAGTGTGTGACAGGGAAAATATGGAACATTGCAAGTGAGTCTAATAATATGAACAAATGTTAGCCAGGGCAAGGAGAAAATAGGGCACTCTGCATTTAGATAAAGCATTCCAAAAGGCACAGAAACACACAAGCAGAGGCTGTTTATGTAGGCAGAGGTAGCAGGGTAAGTTAGGGTGGAGGATTTGTGTATGGACTAAAGGTGACCTGAGGGGGTGTCTTGGAGGGGTACTGGGACCAAATCAATAAAACATGGCAGGCTGTTTTACTCAACTTTGGTCCTAATGATGATTAGGAACGTGATACAACTGGATTTATGTTTTGTGAAGAGTGATCACTCTAGCAGAAGTGTGAGAGATGATAGCTGGTGGGGGGAGTTTACCAAAGTCAACAGAATCAGTTAGGAGCACTGCATTAGATGATAACAAATTTCAAGGTCTCAGAGAGTAAGACTTATGCATATAATAGGTTTTAAATAAATATGTGTCAAATAAGTGAATTTAATCACCACTCAGAGATGGATAATCCTATGAATGCAGGAAACACAGTTTAGATTTATTCTAAACTTCAATAAATAAATGCTCCACGAAGGAAAGATTAAGTGCATATGCTACAAAAGTTTAATAAGGAGCAATATCCATCAATATTGTACCAGGGTCGTAGAATGGATACTATAGAGGACGGATGTTGTATATGTATGTGTGTTTGTGTATAAGTTTATCAGTGCATATGTGAATATGCATATGTGTATATGCATGAGAAAGGAGAGAAATAGGAAGTTTAGTTGAGAGAATCAAGTGAGCTTTGTATTAATTATCAAAGTTTATAAAATGAGAAAGATTACATCAACATAAGGTGACTCATAGGTAAGTGAGGGTTTTCACTCATTAGGCATATATTTGATAACATATATTGCACTCATAAATAAAGCTAAGTAATGCATTAACAAAAAAATTACAAGGATTTTGGCTGGGAAAAAGGCAGACATGGATTTCACCCTAAGCATAGAAGAGTCCACAAAATGACATTGTCTCAAAATAATTGCAGATGATATTGCATGGGTAGCTATTGTGTAGGCAGACATTTTGTTTATAGGAAATTTATAAGAAATGAACTCATTAATATCACATTGGAATCAATTCTCCCAAATATTGTAATTCATAATCTTTTCTTTAAAAGAAACACCTTTATTTGTCTTTTCCCAGAAAGAGTTGAATTTTGGGGGGACTTGGAGTGAAACCGCTGCTAAAGTAGATATTAAAAGAGTTGAAAATTTAGAACAGAGAAGGCAGAAGATTGAGAGATATAAGTGTGATTTATAAATGGAGACAAAAAGTAGAGTAGAAATTAAAATTCTTCCAAGTTCGAGTATATGATTTAAATAGAAAGCAATTTCCATGAACCCAAGGAGAAAAATCAATATAACAAGAGTTTGAAATGTAAAGAAATGCTTACCCAGCATCTGCTCCTTAGTTGCCCTGACCCTTTCCTTTCTGAGGTTGAAAAGTGATGGGAAGTCATGAATCTGCACTGATTTCTCCCAGGAAAATGCTATGAGGATTAAGGATTGCTTAATAGTTCATTCTAATAAATTGCTGTGCCTAAGAATTTAATACCTCCAGGCTTTGTAAATGAAGAGAAATGTTCATATCAGCCTAAGGGAATTTTTTTTCAGTCAAATTTTGAATTTTGGAACATGTGGAATTCAATATGCATGGATTCAATAAAAGCACATGCCACTGCATTTGGGAAATGATGGAGCAAAAAGGAGCGATGTTGCCACGTGAGGAAATCTTCCCACTTGTATTTCATCAAATTTATATTACATTTGGCTATGGTGCTACATGCATCTATCTCTAAACATTATGTGAGAACACATTTTTTCCTTATTCCCCTCTCAATAATAAGGTTCACTGTGAGGGTTTTAAGGAGCTAAAAATTAGACTTGTAAGATTTTCACTGCCAAGGCAAGTGCTTCCTTCTTTTTAATCCCTGTAACATATGTAAGTATAAAATAGTATCTTGGAACTTTTAATTATTACATAAATAATCTTGCTAATACAAGAAGAACCTCGGATTCTTCTGAAATTACACCAGGACTATTTTAAGAACATTAGAAAAGATTGTTTCCTGGAGTGCCTGACAGTTTTCTCTAGAACTACTACTCAGAAGAAAAAGTAGTAATTGTTAAATCTTTCTGCATAAAGAATACAAATTTTCAAATGTACCCTGCATAGGTATATTTTAGGAAGGATTTTGATTTGGTTGTATAATTTCAGCCTTTTCTAGGCCCATGGTGATGATAACATTGAAAAATAAGTTGGTATGCTGCTCATTCTCCTCCTGCTAAGATTTGATCACAAACTGCTAGTTTGCTAGAGATTATAGCTGCTAAAATGCTCTCCTGATTAATGTGCTAATTAATTAATGCAGCTGCTAAATTGTAATGCTGATTAAAATACACCACACAGAGAACACTGGAAAACCTCCCCGAATTAGTCAATCATTCCAGGTGCACTGCAGCCCTGGAAAAAGCTCAGATGCTGGGCAGAATATGCAGATCTCTTTGTGCTTTATTGGAACCCTGGAAGATGTGTTAGTCAAGTCCTGAATTTCTTCAGTTTAATGCTTAAATTGACTTTATGATCAGAACCCAAAGGTGAAGCATAGAGGAGAATTAGGACAATTTTAGTTTGATTTACTTTTTTGTTTTTTCTAGCAGATTAGTTTTTTTTAGTAATGACCACAGTGGCTCAGGTCACTCTGAAATTTTATGAAGACATGAAGGAATTTGTAGGGCATATGATGTGCATACATTGAGTTAAACCTCAAGTTGAGACTTAGGTTGGTTGACTGTTGGAAATAGGGTAACAAAAATTCCTTCCCGATAATTCTAATTGTGGTATTCTTTCATTGAGCCTCTGATACTCAAGGTTATATTTTTGTCTAATGGAGTTGGTAAGCATTATCACATACAAGGCATTGTATTAGGTAAAGACTAAGAGATATTTATTCTTTTTTAAAGCTTCATCATAATTTGGAGAATAAAGAATATGGCTTAATAATATTTGCTATTATGAGGCAACAAATAAATAAATATTATACCAGTGAAATTCACAGTTAGAATTATAAAAATACAGAGGAAGAATAAATAATGTGATTGAAGTAAGCCTGGAAGAATGAAAGGGTTGAGACTGATGGATTGCTATTCCTTTAACATGGAAATATTATGTGAATAGATGTATAAAGATCTAAGAAGAAACATGCTTAAAAATGAGTGGGGGAGACTTCCGGGAAGATGGCGACCGAGAAAAGCGGGGCTTAAGAGCCCCGCTAACAACCAATCTCCATTACCACAAAATCAGCGCCTTTCATAGCTAGAAAACACCATCACCAGAGAAACAAAAAAAATCACCAGGCTCCAGAGAGAAAGCAGACTGAGAACAGAGCTCAGAGCCACAGAGGAGATACACCGGCCTCACGCCCGAGGATGCGGCAGCAGCGTCATACTGCCAGCGGCAGCGGCGAGTTCCCCGGACAGTTACAGCAAGCTGAAGTGAGCCGCTGCGGAACAGCCAGGGGAGATTTCTCGGCGCAGGGAGCATCTAAAGCTCCCAGTGGCTGAGCTCAGCACACGCTGCAGAGATTCATAGTGGAACTCAAAACCAAGAAGAAATACGTCAGCCTCATGGCCAACGGTGTAGCAGCGGCACCATATTGCCACTGGCGGCAGCAGCAGCGAATTCACCGAGTCCAGTACAGCTACATCTGCGTACTCAAGAACAGTGAGTCAAATTGCGGGCCACAGAGGAGAAATCCCAGTACTGTACTCCTTGGGACTTGACCCAGTGGGGGAGTTGTGGTGGCAGAGATATCACACCATAGGAGAACTTGCAACCTGGCACCCCCCACAGTCTAAAGCAGCCTCTATCGACTCTCTGGGTCAGAGACTCTGTGATACAACCTAGTAAAGGAGTAATGGGGTCTGAGATACTACAGACTCGAGATCCAGAGCACCTTAAGTGAAATCATAGTGACCCAAGGGAAGAACCCAGAGAAGGCACAAACTTCCTAAATCATGGGAAAGAGGAATAATACTGGAGCAATGAATGCCCACAACCCCACAACATCAGAACCCGATAAAACAGAAATGGAGAGATTTATAGAAGATCAAATCAGGAAAATAACTGTAGAAATAATAGAGGTGCTTTGAAAAGAACTCAGAGAGAGCCAAAAAGAGATAAAGGATGCAATTAATGAAGTAAAGGCCTCAATTTAAAGCACAAACAACCGATTAGACCACATGGAGAACAGAATCTCGCTCGTGGAAGATGATCATTCCAAAAATGAACGCATAGTTTCTAATCTAGGAAAAAATATCCGACAGCAGGAATCTGACATTGAAGAAATATGGGCCCATTTTTAGAGAGCTAACCTAAGAATAATTGAAATAGAGGAGGGAAAAGAAAGTGAAACCAAAGGGATCAACAATCTCTTCAAGGAAGTAATAGCAGAAAATTTTCCAAACATAGAGCAAGAGGTTGATACACAGGTCCAGGAAACTTTTAGAACTCCCTTTAGACAGGATTGGAGAAGAGGATCCCCACACCACATAATTGTCAAAATGACCAATGTGGAAGCCAAGCAGAAAATCTTAAAGGCAACAAAAAACAAAGGGCCAAGTGATATTCAGAGGCAAACCAATTAGAATCACTCCAGACTTCCCAAACAAAGTCATGAGAGCCAGAAGGGCTTGGAGTAACATATTCCAAACTCTGAAAGAAAACAACTTCCAGCCAAAAATTTCCTACCCTGCAAAACTTTTTATCAAATTAGATGGGGAAATAAGAAGCTTCCACGACAAACAGAAACTGAAGGAATTTATGTCTTCAAAACCAGTGCTAGAGAAAATACTCAAAGAGATTAACTACAAAGAAGAAATAGGCAACACACACCAGAACCAGAGAAACAAGATTTTCCATCCAACAGACAACTAAGATTGGTTATCTGTGGAGATTCATTACTTATGTTAGTCTTTTACCTATCTGTAAAGGGTATTGTTTGCCTTTATTGTTGTTAATTTTTAGGATTTCTAGTTGGAATATTAATATACCTTCAGATATAGCATTTGGAAATATTTTATCCCATTCTATTAGTAACTGTTAACTCTGTTTACATTGTCTTTGGATATACAATATTATTTTTTATTTTTTAGGGAGTTTGTATACTCTTCTGTTGCCTGTGCCATTGAAATCATATCCAAGAAATCACTGCCAATTTCAATGTTGTGAGGTTTTATGACCCAGATTTTCTCCTAAAAGTTTATAGTCTTAAGATTTATATTTAGGTCTTTTATCTATTTTGAGTTAATATTTGTATATGCGATTAGGTAAGGGTCCAATTTTATTCTTTTCCATGTAATTATTATTTTTCAACAATATTTAGTTAAAAGATTATTATTTCCACCACCAAATGTTCGTGGAAACCTTGTCAAAAGTAACTTGATAATATAGGGAAGAATTTAGCTCTAGGCTTTTATTTAACTCCAGTGGTTTATAGATCTGCCTTTAGAATAGTACTACACTGTTTCAATTATTGTAGCTTTATATGGTTTGAAATCAGAAAATATATATCTTCTAGCTTTGTTCTTTTTCAAGATCGTTTTGGGTATCTAGAGTCCATATTCCATATTAGGATAGATTTTTTTTTCTGAAAAATAAATATATAAATATATGATAGTTTCACCTAAAAAAATAGAAAAAGAAATATTCTCTGGTAAGAAAGAAAGTAAAAAGAAATATTGAAATGTTATCTTTAAGTCATCAAAAGCTTGGTATCAGACAAATGAAAATGTTATGTGAGATTATCATTTTTAATTTTGGATAAATTGCTATAATACTAGATGTCAACCACTAAGCCAAGCATGGGAGGGAGGGATGGGGAGAGAATGGGGTGGGGATCGGGTGGGGGCTGACTGGGCGATGTGTGCACGTATGTCTACAAAAGTTTGTATCCCACTATGATGTATGAATACAGTGCACCAGTAAAAAAAAAGAAATAAAAAATGAGTGGGGTTTAGTCAGGTACATAAAGCTAAAGATTAATTAATGAGGTCTAAGGATTCTGAGAGTTAAACCATATTCAGACAAATTAACACGGGCCAGAGTAAGGCAGGCCTTGATCATTGGGCCAGAAATGGGCAAATAAACCTCTAATCTTTTGGAGAAGAAGAATAACTTATTTTGAGAGTATTAACTTGTCTGTAATAAGACTGAGTTGGATAAGGGAAATACTGAAGAGGAAAAGATGCTAGCAAGCTATTCTATATATCCAGGCATGTTATTGTGATTTAGAAAAAAGCCAATCAAAAATTCCAAAGTAGCCAGGTATGGTGGCACACGCTTGTAATCCCTACACTTGGGAGGCTGAGACAGGAGGATCTCGCAGGTTCGAAGCCAGCCTCAGCTGGCTTAAGAGACCCTGTTTCCAAATAAAAATATGAAATAGGTCTGGGAGTGTAGCCCCGAGGTAGAAGGCCCCTGGGTTCCATCTCCAGTACCACAAAAACAAAACAAAACAAAACAAAAAAACCCCAAAATTCCAAAGTAATACAGATGGTATCCCAGAAAATGGACTAAGAAAAACTTGCCCTTGTAGTAAATAGAAAATCATAGTTCTTGTCTGATCTTGGGTTTTTGTATGTGAATTCTTCAGGACTTTTCTGCAGAGAGATTGTCCTTGAATTGCACTGTACACATTTATGTAGTAAGAGTCCTCAGTTCTAGCCCCAGTGCTACAGCTATTTGCATATAAAATGAAGTTTAAATGAGGTCATTTGGGGAAGTCTTAATCCAATATGACTGGTGTCCTTTGAAAACAGGAGACACAGAAGTAGAGGCAACGATAGAAAAGATGTGATCATAGAAGTAGGGACTGAAGTCATGTATCTCTAAGTAAGTGATGCCACAGACTGTCAGCAAGTGCCAGAAGCTGGGAAAAGCAAAGAATCCTCTCATACAGGTTTCAGAGGGTATGGCCCTGCCAATAGAAGTGCCAACTTCGCACTTTTAGAATCCAGAATCATGAGATAACACCTCTCTCTCTCTCTCTCTCTCTCTCTCTCTCTCTCTCTCTCTCTCTCTCTCTCTCTCTCTCTGTGTGTGTGTGTGTGTGTGTTTAAGGTGGGGATGTGGTCAAAAGCAGGTTCTACCTGGCTCAGAAATAGAACCAGCTCACAGTCCAGTGGTCTGTCTTCATATTGTTTTCTTTCTTACCAATAGCATGCTTTCTGTCAATTAGTGGAGAAATCAAAATGTTGTAGTTTCAAAATGAGAATTTAATTTATATACATTTATTTATATCACCTGAGAAGCACTTAGATGATTTTAAAATTTAATTCAATAATCATATATCTAGCATACACTGTAAATCAAGAGGTCCCCTCCTGGGAGCAGGGGTACTGGAATAAATATGGTATTAATCTTATTTCTCAGATCTTACATTTCTGTTCTGCTGAATACATCATATTTTAGCAGTCTATCACTTAGAATGAATCTATTATCCTTCTGCAACCCAGTTGCATATAGGAAGGGTTAGTCCTAAAAAAGAATAATTTCTTAAAGTACACAGTTTTTATCCCTGGCAAAAGCTCCTGTGTACCATGTAGGCAACTATTCTCCCCTACTCATAAGAATGTTTTTCTCCTGTTAGAAAACAGAGTTTAAGGAGGTAAAACAACTATTCTCAGAATGATTCTATGTAGATTTTACTTTCATAGTGTCAAACCTTAAAGCTTGTGTTTCAAGTAGAGAATTAGCTGCTGCCTGCAGGTTACTTTCTCTCCCTGAGCATTGTTGTTTCAGTCCACTGACATGGCTCCAAGAATCCCACAGCTCACATGTTGGCCTCATTGCTGGTGCTCATGTTTCTCGTCCAGTACTGGAACTTCAACTTGAGAAGGAAGAAGGTAGTAATAATGATGAATATGAGGAAAGGGAGTGATGAAAGGGGACTGTGATCAGTAAATTCGACCTAAAGTAGTAAGTGTTTTCAATGAGTGTATATAAAGAGTAAAAGTAATAAAGATAAAGAACCTTAGAACTTTGCCTGGGGTTGTTGGCAAGTTTTTATGGAAGACATATGATTTATATATAAAGGTTTGAGAAAGTTCTGCAGGGATGGAGATGGAGAGGAGAATTTCTAATATTTAATATTTGCAGGCCTACAGGTTCTGTAGAGTGATCAGTGGAAGGGGGTAAAGTCATGCATCAGAGGTAGGGTTATTGGGCGAGTTTCATCCTGGCTCAGACAGCTTAGAACTTACACCTAAAACAATACCATTTTTTTTGTAAAGAAGAATATTTTACCACTGACTTAAAAAATGTAATAATTGCTGGCACATGGCTATATTATGAAGCCAACAGACTTTTACTAGGTTTTATTGAACATTTTGGTTTTCTGCAGAAAAAAAGTGTCCACTCACTGCTTGCACTCAGAGTGTGTTACCCTCCCTGTTTTCCCTTGGTACATTTTGTAAGAGAAGAGTATTACCCTGGAGCATAGAGATCAAAGTAGGGGATGATTTCTATGAGGCTGATAAAAAAGAAATTCAATATTTTTCTATTGGCAGTTGAAGCCATTAGAGGAGTTTATTTCTACATTTCATGCTTTCCCTATAATGAAAAAACACATATTTATTTTCAAAATATGAACAAGGGTAAAGTTTAAAGGAAAAATTTGGTTACCCATGTAACCAAATCCATGGAGAGGGAGACTTAATAGCCACTGCACTATAGAATTTTTCTCATGAATATGTATGCTATATGTGTATTTTAAATTTATACTGTTAATCAAGGACATTTTTCTATATAAATAAAAATAATCAAAATTTGTTATTTATTAAGGCATTTTAATATCCCATTCTTTGGGTGTGTACTGCAATAATCCTGAAATGAAAACTGCGATCATTGCCCTCTATAAGCTTTTAGTTTATTCATGCAAAGGAGACAGACACTACATCCTTAGGGGAACCAACCTCCATTTGTCTTGCTGTTTTGTGCCCTATTATTTTCCTGATGTAGGACTGGGCCTGGAATCTGATTAAATTTTTTGCATCAACATAGGTTCTTACCTTATCAATTTCTTGAATATTTGGAAAAAATATTGAGACAAAGGACTTGTATTCATCAACATTCTCCCAGACATAATTTAGAGATCTGACCACATAACATAGAAAGACTTATTTTCTTACGGTTTGGGGCACAGTCCATGTGAAGCTGGGGATCACGACTCTCAGGGGACGTGGCAGGGGGCAGAGAGAGAGCACATGAGCTTGTTCACATCATGGAGGTCAGAAAAAAAAAAAAAAACAGAGAAAGAACAGGGGAGAAAGATCCATAGAATCCCCAAGGCTGTACCTTCAGGAACTCACCTGCAGCCTATAGGCCTGCCAGGTACCCTCCAGGTAAATCCTTTACAGTGGATTTATCCACTTTGGGGATTATAACCCTCATGACTCAAAGACATTAGCTTTGAACATTATCTGAGCTCTTTAGGGGACATTTTTTAATTTTTTTATTAGTGCATTGTAATAATACATCACATTGGAATACAAGACTTAAGAGGATTTACAAGCACACATCATTCAATTACCCTTCATCCAATCCCCATCTCACTCCCTCCCCCTCCCTCGACACCATGTTTGATTGGTGGTTATGTTTGATACATTTGTTTACATACCTCCTGAGTTTTAAAGAGGTTCCATCCTCCCCCATCTCAACCCCTCTGATTGGTCACCTTAATTGCTTCTCTATAGGGCCCTTTCTACAACTTGACCTCCTCCTTTTACCCCTTTCCTCCTCGTTTTTGCTAATTAGGGGAAGCATCTAGTTTTTATTTTCTGTGATATTTCTCTGTGGATACCACATTGCAAGTTCTGATCCCACTCATCCAACTATAATGGGACTCAACATAAGAAAGTTGTTCAAAATTATTTTAATTACAGTTTATTTGACTATGGTGCATAGTCAAATTGGTAAGGAGTACTTATATTTTCCAGTAGTAGGAAACCCAAATAAGATGAGAAACTACCAGTTTTGCCCTTTCTAACACTGAAATGGTTGGGCTCACAGGAAGCTCTACATGTTGGGTTTAAATACATATATTTATACTTTTCTGTTTTGTGTTTTTATTGGTGTTTTTCTTTTTGTGTGTGTTGTACTGGTGATGGAACCAGGGGCATTCTACCTCCAAGCTACACCCACAGCCATATATGTATATGTTTTGGTGGTACTGGGTATGGAACCCAGGGGCTTTTCTACCTCTGGGCTATATTTCTAGACCTATTTTATACTCTATTTGGAAACAGGGTCTCACTAAGTTGCTGAGAGCCTCACTCAGTAGCTGAGGCTGGCTTTGAACCTGTGCGATCCTCCTGTCTCAGCCTCCCAAGTGCTGAGATTACAAGCATGTGCCACCACGACCAGTAAAGCCCTATATTGTAGTGTTTATTTTAAAACAGGGTCTCACTGAGTTGCAAAGGGTTTCACTAAGTATCTGAGGCTGTCCACGAACTGTGGTTCTTCTGTCTCAGCCTCCCGAATGCTGGGATTACAAGCTTGTACCACCATGTCTGGTTTGGTGTATTATAATCATACACCATAGTGAGATTCCAAGTGATATAGACATATATGCACACGAGTTTGTGTGTTTTCATCCACATCACACACTACTCTTTCCTCCCTCCTTGCATGTGTTAGTGGGGTTGGTCCTAATACCTTATACATGGACATCACAATTCATATAGCTAAATTATGGTATCAATCTACCTGTCCAACAGATGAGTGGAGAAAGAAAGCATGGTATATACCTTTATAACTGATTAATCTGTTGATCATTCTACCTGTTCTCTACCTGGTCCAGTAAGGATATGAAAATAAGTGGGAAAAAGTATATATATATATAATCTTAATCATGCATATATACATATACATATATACACATATATACACATGACTCAGATTAATTTGATAAATAGGCTTCTCAATGCTGAAATGTTCAGAAGGATCATTTTGGATTAGAAGAGAATTGTTATGGAGCATTGCCACCTGCAAATTTGTTCATGGCTTTGCTTGAGTTTACAGCTGAGCTTTTGGCCAGAAAGCTCTTTAACATGATTTACAAGAGTCTCAGAAGTCTCCATAGGTTCTGCCCTAATTCAAGCAGGACTTTCTGCTACTGAAAAGAATTTAAGCACTGCTTTCCAAGGGCGACCGTGATGTTCACAGACCAATTTGACAGGTCACTTCAAAGTTAGAAACAACAACAACAAAGTATTTTCAAAGCCACTGGATAATATATTCTTGATTTAAACCGCGGCCGCATTCACATCATACTACAACATATGGTTAGAAATTGTTCCTTTTCTACATTCTATAATACGGTTTCTGTCACAGGTTCATTTTAATGGGAAATCACTTTCTCAGAGTTATAAAAGTTACTCATCATTATCAGAGCTTCATTACAGGGCAAGGTCAGGGCTCCGAGTAACACAAAGAAGGACTCAACTAAGGTACCACCACCCATGTGATCAAACAATTGGTTAGGTTTTTAGCTTTGTGACTTCCACTAATTGTCAGGGAAAAAGTGCTGATTTGGTGGGTCAGGACAGGATGGAGCTGTTTAGTTAATAAGTTTGAATTCATCCTAGTATGTGCTCAGATATTAATTGAATGGATACATTTTAAAATTTGAGTACCATAGAGCCAATTAATTTTATCGTAAATATATTTGTCCTTTACTCTCTTGCATTTGCATAAAACTTACTTCTACTTCAAAGTATGTTTATTTTTTCCTGGTTCATTTTGTTGTTGTTATTTCATTTTTCTATTTTCACTAGTGCATTGTAATTATATTTCACAGTGAGATTTAAAGTGATATAAACATGTATGTATACATCACTTTATTTCCCTTCCCATCCCCACACTCTTCCTTCCACCCTCCTCATATGTGGTACTGAGATGGTAATGATACCTTCATGTATGCTCGTAACTTTATTCAAACTGTTCCCTTCTTTGGGCTTAGTTTTCCCCCTTCCTTACTCTCCCTCAACTCTCTTCTACTATTCTAGTGGTTTATTTTCTCATTTAACTGAAGTATCTTTTATTTTCTATTTTCATTCTAGTTTCCACTTATCTATATAAACTTCTAGACACTTAAACCAATAGGTTATTTTTTTTTAATGAATGGACAGGGAGAGAGTTTTAAAAATCTTTTGAATGGCTTTCCTGGTAAAAGCACCTGATTCCTCACAGACCCAACTTGAATAATGGCTTGAGCTATTAACAATGGAAGTTTTTAGGAAAAGGCCAAAGTCAAAATTACATGGGGATCCAATCGATTATATTTGCATTTGGGAATCTGATCATTGTTGGTGTAGAAGGGAGAAGTTGACTCTTAGTGATTAGTTTGGTTCTAGAAAGGCAATTTTAGGCGATTGGGGAGCTATTAATGATAAAGAAAACAACTCATTTTCTTTGTGTATCTGTGTATCAGTCAGGGCAGGCTAGCTTACACTGTATAAATCATCCCAAATATCACACCCTTAGAATAACAAATGTTATTGCAAGTGTTATTCTTGTCTGGTGTTCTCTGGTCCTACATACTTTATTTTCTAGTTTGCCATCCGTGCTGATGGGAGAGCCTCCATCTAAGTTATTATTGGCCCCATAGCACAGGGAGGATAGACAGGGAAATCGACATGTTTCCTCTTAAAGGTTCTGATTGGATGTGACCAAATTCATGGCTGTCTACACTTCATATGTAAAAAGAACCCCCACAGTCAAGCTGATGTGGTGAGTGTAGGGGTATATATTGCTGCAGCTGGGAGAAGAAAATAATAATTGTAAACACAGTATGACCCAGTGTCTTAGTCAACATTCTCACTGGAATAATCCAGAATGACCTGGCCACACAACTTAGGAAAGGGAAGTTTTATTTGCTCATGGTTTCTTGGAAATCTCAGGGTTTAGTCCATGTGAGGCCAAGTCTGAAGCTGAAGCTCAGGGCATGGTGGATGGATGGAGAGAGAGATGGGAAGAGAGGGAGGGAGGGAGGAAGAGAGAGAGAGAGAGAGAGAGAGAGAGAGAGAGAGAGAGAGAGAGAGAGAGAGATACCTGATCCTCATATCATTAGGATCATTAGGGCAGGAAGCAAGAGAGAGCAAGAAATCCAGGTGATTCAAACACAAGCACAGTTCCCAAGGCCATGCACCTAGGCATCCACCTTCTTCAGCCATACTCCATCTGCCTATGTTACTACCCAGACATCGGCAAATCCATCAAAATGGATTTATCTACTGATGAGACTACAACCCTCATGTCTTAACTATATTAACCCTGAGCTTTAATTCTTAAACTCTTTAGGACCACTCATATCTGACCATAACTGCCAGCTATATCACTCCTGTTTATCTACTCAAAGGGACTGAAACCAGACTACCTTAATAACACACGAGTCTCTATGTATAGAGCAGCACAATTCACAATAGCCAAACCATAGAATCAGCCTAGGTGTCCATCAAAAGATGATTGGATCACAAAATTGTGGTATGAACACACAATGGAATTCTGTTCAGTCGTAAAGAAAAAAAGTGTCATTTTTGGGAAAATGAATGGGACTTTAGAATATTAAGCTAAGTGAAACAAGTCAGTTACATAACGTGAAAGGTCAGATGTTTTCCCTCACATGTGGAAGCTAGAGAGAAACTGAGATACAAACGGGACTCTAGACAAGAAAAACCCTAGTGAAGTGATAGAGGGAGCCTAAAGGTGGGAGGAAGAATACTTCATGAAGGAAACACTTCAATTGATGTGATGTACGTACACAAAATTATCAATGCTAATCTCAATATTGTGCACAAGGAGGTTGAGGGAGCAGGTTTGGAGTTTTAGGAGGTTCACTGAGTACTGCGTGACATTTACTCTTAACTTCATCATGATGTATGATTATGATGCACCAATTAAAAAATTAATAATCTTTCTGCCAGGCGTGGTGGCGCACGCATGTAATCCCCGCGCTTGGGAGGCGGAAACAGGAGGATCGCGCAGGTTCGAAGCCAGCTGCGTGTGCTGGTTTAGGAGACCCTGTTTCCAAATAAAAATGTAAAAAAAAAAAATAGGTCTGGGAGTGTAGCCCAGAGGTAGAAGGGCTTCCAGGAACCCCAGTATCACCAAATAATAGTAATAATAATAATAATAATAATAATAATAATAATAAATAATTTCTGAAAAATGAGAAAATGTTCAAGAAATAGCATTTGACTTCTGCTTCCATAGCTGATAGAATGGCTGGCATAGACCAAATCTTCTGTGGAAGACAACTGCAATTTTTGAATTAAAAAATAATCTTTTAAAGGATATAGGAAGGAATCTAAAGCAGCCAGGTTTGGGTGGTATGCGATCCTGGAGGGGAGAGAAGAGAAGGATATTGATTTAGGACAATGTTTTATGCACTACTTTTGGCCAGAAGGCTGAGATTACAAGGTAGACTGAATATGGCTGGAAAGCCAACAGCAAAATCAATCACACGGGATTGGGGAGTCAAATACTGAAGCTTGAGAATACCAAAGCAGTCAAGACTTGGAAGTCAAAAGTTGCCGAGAGAGAGGGAGAGAGAGAGAGAGAGAGAGAGAGAGAGAGAGAGAGAGAGAGAGAGAGAGAGAGAGAGAGAGAGACAGAGACAGGCTGCAGGTTGTACAGATTGCAACAGCTCCCCCCCCCCCAATCAGTGCATTTTCTCCACCTTCAGCTGCACAGAGCAACAGGGTTACAAGCTAAGAAGATAAACACTAGAAAACTAAGGAGTATTTATTTTTCAGGGAAAAAAATGGAAATGGAAATCATAATAAGTAAGATATTTAAACTGTAGAGAAAATGGCTATTTAGATTTAAGAAGATAAATGTATTTTCAGATAAGCAAGAACTGAGGGAATTTGTTGACAGATGATGTGAATTAAATTAAAAGAAGTCTCTTTAGGTAGAAGAAAAATGATAAAATAAGAAGAAAAGTGAGAAAGGTAGGCGCATAGGTAAATCTAAGTGGAAACTGATAATGCATAGTTTTCAATAAAATTTCATAGAATTAAAATAATACTACAAAAAGTAGAAAAGAAGAAAATTAAAATTTTCTAGCACTATATTATTGTTTTAGAAATTATAAAATTCTAATTTATATTAGATTCTAATGTGATAACAATTTTTATGACCTCTACTGTTACCATCACAAGTAAAAGAATAGAAAAACTGTGCTTGCTTACAAAACAGAAGAAAGTGAGATAGGAATTGTGGGAAAAATTACAAAAAAGAGCAACATGGTTGATTTGAACCCTAGAAGTAATTACATAATGTAATCAGAATAAATTATTCCATTGAAAGATAAAGATTGTTAGACTGATGAAAAACAAAACTTCTATATGTTATCATAAAGTCATTTATCCTTGCCAGGTACATTCCTACAACCCCAGTATTTGGGAGACATACAGGAGGAATGCAGGTTTGAGGCCAGCCTCACCAAATTAGTGAGGCTCAAAAAAAATTTAGTGAGACTCTGTTTCAAAATAAAAAATAAAAAGGGCGTGCCCATTTATGTCATTGTCAACATGATTTACATTATAATTGAGACTATAATGCACCAATAAAAGCACGTGTGTGCGCACACACACGAAATAAAAGCACATGTTATCACTTCAAAATAAATAAATAAATAAATAAAAAGGGCTGGGGGTATATTTTGGAAGTTAAATGACCCTAAGTTTAATCCCTAGTACAAAAAAGCATATAAAATGAAAGAAAGGATACTTTGAAAACCTTGTTCGAATTATAACCTATAGCTAAATAAGAAAGTGCTGTTATATAACTAAATGTGTACCAGATAGATGCTGGGATATTAAGAAAGTTTCAATACTTTTTTAACACTATCAAAATAAAAAAAAAAAAATCTCCCTTGAGCCAGGCATGATGGAGCATGCTTGTAATCCCAGAATTTGGGAAGCTGAGACTGGAGGATCGCGGTTCACAGATAGCCTTAGCTACTTAGTGAGGCACTCTGCAACTCAGGGAAACCCTGTTTCAAAATAAAGAATAAAAAGTTGGGCAGGGGGTGTAGCTTGGAGATCAAATGCCTCTGAGTTGCATCCCCAGACCCCCACACACAAAAAATCTCCATTGATCTTATCAAAATTGAAGCTAAAATTAATTATAAAATAACTAGAACATTTCCAAACATTCGAATACAAGCAGTAAGATTTTAGAAACACTCAAAACTATGAATTCAAAAATATCAGAAGATAGCCGGGCCTGGTGCTGCACGCTTATAATCCCCATGCTTGGGAGGCTGAGACAGGAGGATCTCACAGGTTCAAAGCCAGCCTCAGCTAATTAGTGAGGCTCTCAGCAACTTAGTGAGACCCTGTGAATTGGTTACTCATATATGTTCACTTTTAAAAAATAATTTATGGGGCAGTACATCCATATATGTCATATTATTATGCTTTGGTTTAGAATGTCCTCCAGACCTCTTGGTAGACAAGGAACCATGTGGGAAGTAGGAAGTAGCTACTGGGGAGGAGTCTCTGGGAGGTGGTCTGAGTCAGTGTTTCCTGTGCAGGCTGCTGCAGCTTCCAGGTTCATTCCATCTCCCCTGCCACCATGAGCTGTCTTTCCTCTATCATGCCCTAGGTACCTGTAGCCCTGGCCCCTGCTTAGTGGTCAGCATAAATGGACTATGTATGTATGTATATGTATGTATGTATATGTATATGTATATGTATATGTATATGTATATGTATATATACATATATACTTATATAGAAGTATATATATACATATATGTATCATAAAGTATACACACACACACACACACACACACACACACACACACACACATATATATATATATATATATATATATATGCTGAAATCTCCAGACATGTAAGCAAATAAACCTTTCTTCCTCTAAGTTGTGGTCATCAGGTATTTTGAGTCACAGCAGTGAGAATCCTAACCACATCCCTAGATGAAATGTTCTTCTAAAAGAAAATCAATGTTTTGGTTCAGAGCAACAAGACCATATGTAGAATGTGATTCTGACTCCTTTACTCATCATATTCTTTCTTTCCAGAAGAGTAAAAGCTTCCTTTTTTTTTCTTTGTGTTACCAGAAAAGCGGCAAGTCCAGAATAAATTTCCTTCTTTCTTTTGGATCAATTTGTCTTTCTGGAAAGCCTCTGGATTTATGCCTCTAGATGTGTGCAGAATGTCTATGGAAAAAATCAGATAACAAAGTAAAAAGTATATAAAATGAACCAGCTTCTGATTGCTTTGCTATATAATTGTTTATTTATTTGTTTGTGGTACTGAGGGTGGATGCAGGGCCACTCTGCCACTGATCTCCATATCCAGCCCTTTTCATTTTTTGAGATAGGGTCACACTAAGTTACCAAGGCTGGCCTCAAACTTGTAATCCTCTTGTCTCTATTTCCAAAGGAGCTGGAATTATAGACCCATGCAACCGTGCCCAGCTTATTTTGTAACTTTTAAGAGTATAAATGTACATCAGAATGTTTTGAAGTTAGACCTTTCTGAAAGTCACAAAACAGAAAAATAACAGAACAGAAACACTCAAGCTTCAGGACAGTCTAGGGTTAAGTTTAGGTAGGGGAGAAGATAGTGAAGAAAAATGGACAAAGCTTTGCTTTTATTATATTTTGGACTTCATTTTTTACCGTCTGAGAAAATAAATGACTGAAATATGAAAAACATACCAACTATCAGCTTTTCAGTTCAGACACAGCTGACATGCTCAGACACCCAGGCTTGCCTGTGCATTTAGTGGTCTAATTCACTATCGAAAATGTCTCAGATTGGCTTGTTATATGGTCGCCCTATATAAACCTTATTGACACTGAATTTGGACAAAAAACTTAATGGGTTATTGTTGTGCTAAATCAATGAGGAAAAGAAAGATGTATTTTAACATTAGAAAGTTTTTTCCTATGAAGCAACAGCAAATTGGTTTTAACATGATAAAAAGGTATTTTTTACTTAAAAAGACACGTAGGTGTGTTTTATTACATAAAGTCTGTGTGATCAGAGCTATACATATATACAAGATGTATATGAAAGACTAAAACTAGACTATACATAAATATTGGTGTTTATAATAAAAGGAGGGCACTCGTATATATGCAAGATTTATGAAATGGTGGATATTTTAAAGTGTAAAGATAGAAAATCTATGAAAATAAAATGGCAAGTTGAAACAGGAGACTCCCAGAAGTCCAATATGATTTCATTACTTGATGAAACTTCACTTTTTTGTGTATCCATTAACTCATTTGATCCAATAACCAATTTGAGTTACACCTCTTTGGACTGAAACTTTGAAAAATATTGAATGCTCTCAAATGGGATTTTCCTACTATTGCATGAATTTGCTTTATTTGCTTATTGATTTTTCACCAGAAATAAAAACAGAACACTCTCTGTATGACTATTTGTACAGAAACCACAGCCACTATGACCACGGTATGCCTATGCTGTCCAATTTTTCTTCTCTTAATTCTTCACTGCCCACAAGTAGAATTCTGCTTTTGGCTCTCCTTCAATAGCACTTAAATAGAGTACATGGAAAATCACGTGGCACTCGTGTGCCAATTCCATTCAGGACCGGACATAAACACCATCAAACATTGCCTGTTGTCATGCAGTCATGTGGGGAAAGGTAGGAGCTCTGGCTGGTACCCTAGGTTTGGCTAATTTTGAAGCCACTGCTTCTTATGTTTCTCTTTTTCATTTCTGTGAGCTGATTGGCTTACATGCTCATGAAATATTTTTATGTTCAAGAAGAATTGCAAGGCTTTATTAGAACTAGAGTTTTCTCTGTTTTGTGCCCATGAAGATGGAAGATATTTCATTGATAACACACACAGGCATCTTTGCACACATGCACATGCACGGACTCAAGACACTTATCTTGTAAAATAGACTATATGCATACCCTCGTGCATAGAACACAATTTGCAATTGCCAAATTTGCAACCAGCCTAGGTATGTGCCAACAAATGAATGGATAAAGAAAATGTGGCTTATGTACACAACGAAGTTTTGTTCAGTCATGAAGAAGAACAAAATTATGATATTTGCAGGAAAACGTTTGGAACTGGAAAGCATAATGTTAAGCCAAATAAGTCAGATTCAGAAAATCAAGGGTTTTATGTTTTCTCTCACCTGTGGAAGATAGAACAAAGAAAAATCATGGGGGTTGTTAAAGAAAAATAAAAGAGGGACAAGTAGAATTGTGGGAGAAGACCAGGAGAAAGAGGGAGAGACAGGGGAGGAATTGGTCAAATTATGTGTGCTTGTGAGTGAGGGTAAAAGTGCAAGAATGGGGTTGGGTATGTTCAGTGCATGCTGTAGGTATGTATAGTAATACTATGCTGAATTCCATGAAAAGTATATTGACATATTAGTCATATTTTCATAATATGATTAATGTGTTAATAATAATAATTATATGCATGCACAAATATGTAACAATAAATCTCACTATTAAGTATAATTAGAGTGCACCAACTTAAAAATATGTACTATCTAAGGAGGTGTTTGGTGTTCCAACATCCATTTATGTTTCAGTTTCAACTCATATTTAAAGGCAAAGCTTGTTCTAGTCTTATGACAGTGCAAATTACAGCCACAGAATGTAGCAAATTTTGTATGCAAAAGAGAAATCAAGCTGCAGAGAGCAAAGCAGCAACTGCAGTTGCATTCCTCTGAGCTCTCCCAAAACTGTCTTCCCTGGATGCCACTTCCTGGGCCCAAGCAGAGATGCTACCTAGGTGTATTCTGTGAAGGTCATACCTATCCACTAGTAAGACTGTGCTAATGTCCGTTCTGAATATTCTGTGACAGAAACCTTTTTAAAGCTCCATTCACTGCTCACTTTATGAATTTCCTATTTTTTAAGTATGTTTTTAAGTCCTAACTATATTATTTACTTCTTTTGTTAGCTTTTTTTCTTTCTTCTACCTTTCTTCTTTTTTCCTCTCATTTTTCCCTTTCTTTTCCCTTCATCCTTTGCTTCCATCACCCCTTTTACTCTTCATATTTTCCCTCAGATAAACAGATTTCATTGGATATATTTTTTCAGAATAAATCTTCTGTTGACTTTGATTCACCATTTGAAGTATGTTTGTAGTGCTTATCCTTCTTAAGAAGCAAAATATTTAAGTTATAAAGAAAGGAAGGGACAGAAACTTAGTGAGTTTAAATTTTTTTCTTTAAAAAACTTGGTTTAGAACTGGACATTGTGGTACACACATGGAATCCCAGTTCTTGGGAGGCTGAGAAAGGAGGATCACAGGTTTAAAGCCATCCTCAGCAATTTTATGAGGCTCTCAATAACCTAGTGAGACCCTGTTTCCAAATAAGAAATAAAATGGGTCTGCAGGTGGAGCTTGGAGGTAGAAGTTACTTATCTACTAACAGGAGAAATGGGATTATGATTCACTTCTTTATTATCCTGAGTCAGATTTCTCAAACACATAATGGGGTTCTTGTTGGGCTGAGAATTTTTAATTTTCATCCTATCATCTTAATTTGAGATAATTATAGGATCAATTATCAATGCAGTTATAAGAAATAATGAAGAATGGTCATAGATATCCTTCCTTTACTCAGCTTCTCCTAGTGGCAATAGCACAACGGGAAAATTGACATTGGTCTAATCCATTGACTTCATTCACATTTCACCGTGTGTGTGTGTGTGTGTGTGTGTGTGTGTGCCCCGCTAAGAATAGTTTTGAGATATCCCTTCCCTTCCCTTCCCTTCCCTCCCCTTCTCTCCCTTCTCTCCCTTTTTCTTCTCTTCTTTTTTTCTTTCCTTACCTCCCTGCTTCCTCCCTTCCTTTTTTATTTTTTTTTTTGTACTTGGGATTGCACCCAATCTACCTCTGAGCTACAACCCAGCCCCCTTTTAAATTTTCATTTGAAGCATTTTTTGTTTGTTTGTTTATTTGTGGTACTGGGGATGGAACCCAGGGGCCTTCTACTTCCGGGTTACAGATCGATCCATTTTATATTTTATTTGGAAACAGAGTCTTACTAAGTTACTGAAAGCCTCACTAAGTAGCTGAGGCTAGCTTTGAACCTGCCCAATTCTCCTATCTCAATCTCCAAAGTAATGGGATTACTAGTGTGCACCACCATGCCTGGCTTTGAAGCAAGGTTTTTTTTTATTTTTTTATTTGTTTTTTATTTTATTTTATTTTATTTTATTTTATTTTATTTTATTTTATTGGTGGTACGGGGTTCCTGGAAGCCCTTCTACCTCCGCGCTACACTCTCAGACCTATTTTATTTTTGGAAACAGGGTCTTTTAAGCCAGCGCTGCTGCCTTCGAACCTGCACGATCCTCCTGTCTCAGCCTCCCAAGCGCGGGGATTACAAGCGTGCTATGGCTGGCTGAAGCAAGGTTTTGATGAGTTGCTGCGGCTGGCCTTGACCTGTGGTTGTCCTGTCTCAGCTTCCTAAGTACTGAGATTACAGGGCTGAACCTCCATGCCCAGCTATACCTGTTTCTTAAACTTGTTAGAATATACAACTCATCCGAGCAGTGCTTTTAATATTTCTGTGTATGTACAAATACATGGGAATCCTAAGGATTCCACAGGTCTAGATGGAGATTGGAATATTACATTTTCACTAAGTTTCTAGGTGCCAATGATCCACCAATAGCTCCTTACCAAGCAAGGATCTCAGGAACAGCCAGGTGTGGTGCTTTGTGCCTACAGTCTCAGCACTAGGAAGGCTGGGATAAAGAATCTTGGGTTCTACAACAGCCTTAATAACTTGCCAGGATCCTTGGCAACTTAAGCAATACCCTGCTTCCAAATTTTAAAAAATGGCTTGGAAGTAGAATGTCCTTGGGTTCAATCCCTAGTATCAAACAAACAAACACCACCACCAATTAAAAAACTAAGAAACTTGCAGAAAATTAGATTTCTGGTGCCTTTTCCCTAAGACATTGGTTCAAAGAATTTGGACTTTTATCCAATATTATAAGCATTTTTAGGATAAATTATTTTTGACAAACTAAATATTTCTTCTATTGCATTTATCCTGAGCTTCTGATGTTTTCTGGTTTCTTTTAAACTTACAAAGATTGTTTACTACAATGTTGTGATTTAAAAGTTTCATGCAATTGGTGAAAAAATAAAAAGCTTGTCATTGGTTTATTTTTCTTGGGTTGGTTTTTGTCTTTTGAAGGCCAAAAGCCCAGAAGGGGAATTAGACTCTTGCTGAAAGTTTAGTTCAACTCATAAGAGCTTTAAGGTATTAAAATAATTTCAGTGACATTCCATTTGACACACAGAGATTTTATCAGTGCTTTAAAAAGTCTTCTTCAACCTGTATATAATAGCTCTTTTTCTGATCTAAATAAATAACACATTGGATTTGCAACCAGAATTTCTTATCATGTCTGAATTTCCTCTTCCCAGGTCCAGATAAAAAGTAGTGCTTAATCCCCTGAAGATACAGACAGTTATGTGAGCTGGTTGTATTGATAAAAGAGAATGATGGTCAGGGAGGAATGGCTGGGCTCAAGTGTAAAAGCTAAAGTTGTATAAATCAGCAAACAACATGGGAATTGGAAAATATCATTATAAGCAACTTGCATGAACCCCTGAAATTTTAAATTAGCCATGAAATGTAACTTGCTTTGTAAGGTTTTGGAGTTTCTAAAACTCCTAGCTTTTAAGTCAGACTTTTTTTTTCTTCTATTTTGGCAGTAACACAGAAAGCTTTCAAAATAACTTACAACCATTTGCTTTGTTAGCTATTCTTTTTAAGCAACTGTTGTCAGGAGAAAAACGTTATTAATCCCTATTTTATGGATGAGGAGACTGAGGTATTAAGATGGCTTAAGCTTTGGCTTAACTAATACTTGCATTTTTTAGTCTTAACCCAAAGCCCTTGTCTCGACATGCCAGGGTACCTGATATTATTATTTTGGCTTATCCTGATGAATAACATGCACTCAATTTTCAAAAGTTAAACTACTTAGAACAATTAGAGTAACTTATCAGTGTTATTTTCTCAGATTGATGAACAAAGTTTAGATTTTTAGGTCACTATTTTTTATTGATAGATTTACCTTTTGTTCATTTTCTTCAAATAATTTTTCATATCAGACCATTATTCGAAGAGTTTACTTTAATTACCATCAACAATCAGGTAAAGGAGGGAAGACATTGTAATATATATATATATATATATATATATATAATGTTTGTGTTTTTTAAACCATGGCTGGTAGATTCCCTAACACTTTGTTTTCATTAAAATAATCATCTTATTTTGGTGTTATATGCTTTAGAATTAAAAAAAATATTGGTGCATTGTTTTCATATATCTTGATGAGATACACAATGGTAGAGGCATACGTGCACACATCACTCATTTAGCCCTTCCCCAGTTCCCACCCCATTCCCTTACTCTTCCCTTCTCCTCGTGTTTCTCTTACTGATTGACTTTGATATGTTTATAAATGTGCATCATGTATATTAGCAAATTTCCCTCTTTGCCCTACCATCCCCCTCAGTTAGGTCGCCTTATTTGCTCATCAATGGCTTCTTTAACCTTTATTTCTTTTCCCAATAAATGTGTCATCAATAAATTTGAAATGTAACAGAAATGCTGGTTGATATTGTGCTTACTTTTTCAAGCTAAAAGGAAAGTGACATGAGTTAGATATGTGTTGAAACTTCACTTGCTTGTCAATGACATCAATGGCATCTTTATTGAATCAATACTTTTCAAATGATAGCGGAAACTTTCCTCAATTTTATACTATTCATAGAATAAAAAGCTGTATGACATACTTTCAATCTTAATCTGCATTCTGAATATTTCTTAATATAGACAAACAAGAGAACAATAAATCAAGACCTAAATTATATTTGCAAACATGGCTGATTTAAAGCTACCAATATGATATCACTGAATATGGTGTGAATTTACATAGAATTTCCATCAGGCAGAAACAACAGGTATAAGTAATCTGTTACATGGACGATTATGAAATATAGAAAAATAATTTAGAAGTTATGAGCTTTCAGTAAATATCTTATGTATTTTCCCTTAGATAATTATTTTATAAAACGTATGTATCTTAATTTTTTTCTTTTATTATTGGTGCATCGCTGTCATACATCTTAATGGGGTACAAGATGGTAGAGGTCTATATGTACACATCATTCAATTAGCCCTTCCCCAATTCTCACCTCATTCCCTCCCTCTTCCTTCCTTCTCATGTTTGTCTTAGTGATTGACTTTGATATGTTTGTGAATGTACATCATGTACAGTAGGGAATTTCCCTCTTCTTCCCTCCTGTCCCCCTCAATTAGGTCACCTTATTTGCTCATCTGTGGTTTCTCCTTCTTTGCCTAGAGTTCCTCCTATGACCCTTTTTCTCCCTAGCTTCCACATATTAGGGAGAGCATCCAATTTTTTACTTTGTGACTGACTAAACTCCCTTAGCATAATGTTCTCCAGTTCCATCCATTTCCCTGTAAATGGCATAATTTTGTTCTTTATGGCTGAGTAAAATTCCCTTGTGTACATATCCCATAGTTTTATAATCCATTAATCAGTTCCATGGTTTGGCAATTGTGAATTATGCAGCTATGGACATAGATAGGTATTCATTAGTTTGGTAGTTTGATTTCCATTCTTTTAGGTAGATACCCAGAAGTGGTATTACTATTTTTAAATGTTTCCTATAACTGAATTTTCTGTAAAAACGGATCTTAAAGGACAAGGCTCTTGGCACTCAGAAATCGGAAGAGATTTGCTGAGCTTGGAGGCAGAAACAGAACTCATGTGCATCCTGCTCCATATCTCTAGTCATGATGAAGTAAGTTAAACAGTGGGCATTAACTCTTTTCTGTACTCATTGTGTGGTTCACTGATGTAAGTTTACATAATTGCTTTCTAAACGTGACCAGATAATCAATATTAGAATTTTCTGGAGTTTTTTTTTTATTAAAATAGAGATGCCTTTAGTACACCTGGAGGTCACTAAAAGAGACATTTGGGGAGTGGTCTTGGAATCTGTGCCTTAATGAGCTCTACAAGTGTTTTTATTTGTAATAAAACTTGAGATTCACAGCATGAAGGTAATATATTTATTTTTTATAGAGCTAATCTTTTGCTCATGGGAATTGCTTGAGAGTTGTAACTAATTCTGAGATTTGTTTCTCTACAAAGTGAACTTTTCTTGATAAAAGTTTTCAATTACTTTCTTATGAAAATAGCTTATATCTGGCAAACCTACTTAGACAACATAAGAAATCCAGATTATCAAGAGGGTTGGCTGCTCCTGAAACCTTCTCATGTAACTTTTTGACCTAGATGGGAGGGTGGTCTCCTTTGAAGGAAAGTTCGGTGCTAAGGTTAAACACCTGGAACTAATCTTAAATTTATTCATCCAACCAGATTTTCAGGCACTGGCTAATGGTGACAGAACACCTGTGTTTATTGTGGAGGCTGTAGCAGTTTTTCTTGGCCAGGCAATTTTCTCTAACTATCCACATCTTGATAACCTTCTTATTACACATGCTGAATCTGGCATCTCCTTTAAATGGTGTCAACATTGTAATAACTATGGAGCACAGCTATGCACTCACCTCGAGCAGATGGTGGCATAGTGTCCACACGGTCACTCAGAAGTTTTCATTTCATTCTGCCTCACATACCTCTGTTCCTTGATTTTAAGGACATTATGTAGTCTAGTTATCTTGAGAGCATATGAAGTAAAAGAATTATAAGGTGCAACAGGCTAGAAAATTATCATAAAATATTATTAACACTATTGTCAATAAAGATAGTGAAGTTCCCTTATTTAAGTTTACTTAAGGGGCAAAATAAAGGCATTTTTTTTCAGAAAAAAATTCCTAAAATACAGGAGTCCCATTTGTGAAATACTGTAAGCTGATGATTGCCTTCTGTGTTTTACTCTACCAAGATGTCTTTATTCAGAGAGCTTTTTCAGTCAGCTCTACTTCTGTTACTGCGTATGTACTCTTGTTAATCCAAACCTTAGACAATGGATGGGGACAAAATGGAAGTGAGTTGTATAAGCAAAGCTCAGGACTTCGCTGAACCCAGTGGGTCCTTATGGTCTTGGCAGAAAGAAAGGAGGAGGGCCACGGAAACTGGTGTGATTTGAGACAAGCTTCTCAGCCTTCTTGATACTCTTCTTTAAAGATACGAAGGTTGTATAAAATTATCTTTAACATACATCTCTAAAGCTATGGGTTTTAATGACATATGAAATAGCTATGAAAGTAAACTCTTGTAGGGATAGTAGAGAGAAAAAGACAAAAAGTAAGAAAGATAAGAGGAGGAAGGAGTAGGGGAGGGATAGAAAGCAGCCATAGATGTGTTTGAGAAAGCATTCCCCGATCATCTTGGAGGTGATTCTGTCATGCAAAGAAGAGAGTATCTCATCTGCTATGTAGAGGCATTAAATAAGTGAGTCAAGTAAGTAAATAAGTAACTAAATAAGTCACAAAAATCATAACTAGCCTCACAGTCAAGAGTGATTTAATACCCACTGGGCACTTGGTTAGTTTCATGAATTATTCATGTATCTCTTGTGGTACTACCTGGAGTTGATGAGGTTATATCATTGATATCAGCAGGGTCATGCTCGGCTTGTAGAAGCCAGAAAATTGAAGGCAGCGATTGGAGGATTGCAAAAGGTATCTGTGATAAATCTAAAACATCATTTCAGTTCATTAAAAAAGGCTCTGATATATAAATAAAAACTTCAGTGTGAATGGTAGAGCACTTACCCTATCTGCTTTCTTTGCTAATGACTAGGAAAGTAAGCTCAAGTCTGCAGCCATAAAAGTTTATAAATAATAACAATATGTCGGCATTGTCTCTGCCAAAATAAAAATTCTTTGAACGTGTCTCATTTTATTGATTGCGACTTCTAAATATTCTATTAGCGAATATGCAAGTGTGGATATTTAACAAGATTTTAGGAGAAATCAATATGCACATGTTTTCTGGCTGGGTTTATTTTTAGATGAAAAAATTTGCACTGAAAGACTAAAGCATAGATTTATCTGTGTGCATCAAGGAACAGTCAGAAAGGAAGATGTTCTGAAGTTCACTCAGCCAGAGAGATCACTGGAGGGAGCTCTAACTTCATGACATAATGGAAATTAAAGCTTCCTTTGTTCTCAAACTTCATCCACACTGGATGGACTCCACCCCCATACAAATCAATAATAAATATGAAAAGTGCCTAGAAAAGAAATATATCTTTTTTTAAAGCATTATATACCACCTGTGCTTACAAATAAAGACAGGACCACTGTTCAGAACTGGCAGTATTTAAATAAGTCAAAAACATAGAATAATACACAGAGAGCATCTCAATATCTTTTGTAAGAACAAGTACTTTTGAAAATGTGCTTTGTAACTGCTCCCCACCCCTGTACCTCAATGATAACATGCAGACTCATAGCGGTCACCACTCCTGCTATCAGCCTGGTAGACCCTAATGGCTATTTGGATCTGATCTGTGGCTGGTTGGGGACTTTGTACAGGTGTGGATGGCACCTTGGTCCTACGCTTAGCAATATCACAACTGTACCTATGTCAGACCAGCTATGTAAAGGGCACTCAGTTTTCTTATGGCAGAGTAAGGGGCTTGACAGCACTCGGGACCAGAACCCCAAATACTTGGACTTGGCCACAGCTGACTTCGTAACTATTTATAAGGTTTAGGGGTGGTTTCTTATATCCACATTCATGGTGAAGTAGAAATACAAAGGGATTGAACTGCCCGATTTCTAAGTTGTAAGCTGTGATTATTATCAAGTTAGGTGTTTCCATTTACTTTTTTGCTAAATTATTATGGTGAATATTCACCAGTATTTAAAATTGAGTATTGTCATTTAGAAATGCATGCACAAAATATGCTACATCTAACTCTATAAACTCACGTTTTTAAAGAGTTTCTGGGCAGAATGGTGCACACCTGAAATCCCAGTTCTTGGGAGGCTGAGATAAGAAGATCGGTAGGCTGGAGACCAGCTCAGTAACTTACTGAGGCCCTCGGCATCTTACCAAGACCCTGTTTCTAAACAAATATGAAATAGGATTGGGGGTGTAGTTCAGAGGTAGACTCCTAAGTTCAATCTCCAGCCCCCCCCCAAAAAAAAAGTTTTTTATACCTTTCTTCCTTATACACACTTTTTTTCTCCTCCTATAACGTGCGTGTCTTTTGAGGTTGGCTCTAGCTAAAGTGCAAATATGCAGCAACATTGTGGGAAATGGCTTTCTAAGAGGCTAAGTATTTTCAGAATTGGGCTAAGCATGGTAGAAACACTGGTTTCTTAGGCATGCCACGTAGCAGGGTTTTAAGGCAGAGTTGTGCAGAGCTCAATTGTTCCCTCAAGCCAGCTTCATAATTTGGAGGGACCAATGCAGAAGGAAAACTGCATTTATTAAGAATTCTCAGATGGGAACAGCAGAGTATTATACCAACCACAAAGCTCTTCTGAGCATTGGTCCTACAGATGAAGTTAGTCAGCCTGGAGCTGCGGGGGACTTTGTACTCAATTTGATAGGATGGAGTTTGATCCCAAAAGTATTATCTACCCCTTGAAAGCTGATACAAATAAATAAAATATAATAAGAAAAATCAATCTACTCCTTTCAGTTTATTTTCAAAAGGTGAAAAAATTGTTCCAATAAAGAAGCTGTGATTTTGTGTTTGGGCCAAATCCTTAGAAGAATAATTAGTTAAATGATTTTGGAAAGAAGACTGAAAAAAGGAAGTGGGAATCATATGATAATTTTGTTTATACCAATTAAGTCATTTCAATCTGAGAAGATATAATGGTTTCTTCCAAACAGTTTCAAGAAATTGGAAAGCCAGCTGGAGATACACACAGTGGTACAAAGACTAACAGGAAATATCCTGCAGGGGCTGCCAAAATATGGAGGGATGCTTTTTAAAGGATAGAAACATTACATTAACCTCTCCCATAGACACCTTAACTGAAGTTTGTGAGAATTCAACTCTACAGTTTCCTTGATTTTTCTGATGTTTTTATTTCTGGCTGATTCTAAATAAAGAAGTTACTCTGATGGAGGAAGTTATCTTGAAAATTAATACACTGTTTTGTAATACATATGAGATCCTTTGTGGCTTCAAAATTATTTTATAATTTTTACATTCTAATAGTAATTACTACTCTGATAGTAATTATTTTGTAAGTATCTACTCTGATAGTAGCTATTACCTGCACTGATTTACTTTATGACAGTTCTCCTTGATATACATTTTTACTTGGGCTTAAAGATACAAGTACATTACGGAAATAGTTTAGATAGCAGCTTTTGGTTGGAATCAGTGTAAATCTGGAACAAGCCAGTTCACAGCTGTGAATTTGTGTTTCCCTTTTTTTTTTGAAAACACACAACTTATGACACTCTGACTGCTTTAGAGAAAAGCCATCGTTACCCTTACTGAAGGTCTCCGCTGCTTTCTCACCCCCTTCCTCAGGTCCTTCCTTCTCCTTGAACAGAAGCTGATGACTTTAGATTTCCAAGTTTTCCTCCTATACCAGTCCTCTTTCTCTCTTGAGTTAAAAACTAGCCAATGTGCCATGCTGTTTGTTCGTTCGTCTGTCAGTGGAGTGAGACTACACGCACATCTGCCCCTCCAAGTCATGTTTGCTGTTTCTGCAAGCCTGCTCTTACACAAATTTTGGAATGCATTATGCATCTGAATTGAGAAATTTATGATATGGGGAGGGCCAAAAGGAGAGTGACTTTGGTAAGGAGCATCATCTTATAATGGTAAGAAAGCAGAGCTATTTTTAGAAGTAAAAACAATGCAGCTTTATAGATGTTGTATCTTATCTCTTTGAGGATAAGTGTCATGCTGACTGACCAAGAATAATTTGGAAATGTTAAAATTTAGAGATCTGAAGACAATCCTTCCTTTTATACTGCATTCAGAATGAAAATAGAATAAACTTAATACTCTTGGGATGTTCTTAAAACACAAGTGTTTCATCCCAAAATTTATAGTTGTTTCTTTAACAACCCCTCTTGGATGAGACCCTTTTGGCCTATATTTCTTGATTCTGCTGTCATTAACAGTGTTATGATGAGATCCCAAAGACCGCTGTGGCATGCAGTCGGTAAAAGCTCTTTTTACCTAGAATTTCAGAATCAAAAATTACTCTGGAGGAAAAAAAAAACATGGTAATTATAGCCTAACATAATAATGCAGAGGATACAGACAGCAGCAAAGTAGCTTCAGTCATCATTATTATTATCACAGTTTTTAGAAGTCATTAATTGCTGAATTTTAAGTGTTTTTTTCTTTTTTTATCAAGATAAAAAGTATATTTTTATTTATGCAAATTATGCCATCAAACAAGTGTTCTGAAGGTGGTGAGGAATTATTTTGCTCATTATCACAAGATCTTCCCTTAGGCATGCTGCAGAGAGATACTTCATTTGTAGATAAAATCTACTCGATTACATAAGGAAATAGAGGACATTTCTAATCTGGATTTGTTTTAAACTTTTAGTTTTGAAAGAATTTTAGACACAGAAAATTTGCAAAAGTGATATAGAAAATTCATGTATATCTTTCCCCTAAAGTTAACATCTTTGATAAACTTAATACAATGATCAAAATAAAAAAATTAATATTAGCATAATACTATTAGATAAAATACAGATGCATCTGGAATTCCGAAAGGCTTTCCATTAATGTTCTCTTTATTCCTCTGCACAGAATCTACTTGAGAATCCCATGTTGGTTCATTTGTCAAGTCTACTTTGTCTCCTCTAATCTTTGAAATTCCTCAGTCTTTGTCTTTCATGATCAGGGTCAAATTTTAAATGGGACTTATTCCTTTGAGTTGAATAATAATGACAGAACAGAAAAAAATCCCTGACATTTGGGAACTTTAGGATGTGATGCCTCCTGCATGGTTCCTATTGCTGAGTATTCTGGGTCTTTTTTTTTTTTTTTGCTGGTCTGAGGATGGAACCCAGTGGCATTCGACCTCCGAGTTATAGCTCCTGCCCTATTTTTTATTATTTATTTTGAAACAGGGTCTCACTAAGTTGTAGAGGGCCTCACCAAGTAGCGGAGGCTGTCCGCGAACCACGATCCTCCAGTCTCAGCCTCCCAAATGCTGGGATTACAAGCGTGCGCCACCACACCTGTCTGGTCTTTTGTTTTTACATAAAATTTTACAATTGATTTGTCTAGGTCTGTGAAAAATGATGCTGGTATTTTAATAGGGATTGTATTAATTACGTAGATAACTTTTGGTAGAATGGGAAATTTGATAATATTTGTTCTGTCTATCCAAGAGCAGAGACAAGCTTCTAAGATCTTCTTCAATTTCTTTCTTTAGTGTTTTATAATTTTCATGGTAAAGATCTTTTACCTCCTTGGTTAGGTTTGTTCCTAGGTATTTTATTGGTTTTGAGGTTATTTCAAATTAAATTATCTGGATTTCTTTTTCGGAGGATTCATGGTTGGCAAATAGAAAAGCTATTAATTTTTTTATTAGATTGATCTTTGTATCTTGCTAATTTGCTGATTTGTTAATAAGCTCTAGTAATCTTTTGGTTGAGTTTTTTGACTTTTCTAAATATAGGACCATGTCATCTGCAAATAGAGGTAATTTTATTTTTTCTTTTTCTAGTTGAATGTCCTTGATATCCATTTCTTGTCTAATCACTCTGGCAAGAGTCTCAAGGACTATATTGAAAAGGAGTGGTAAAAGTGGGCATCTTTGTCTTGTTTCTGACTTTAAAGGTAACTCCCACGGGTATTCATTGTTCACTATGATGTTGGCTTTTGGTTTATTGTATTTTGCCTTAATGATGTGGAGATAAGTTCCTTTTATTCCATTTCTCCGCAGTGTTTTTAATATTGTTGAATTTTGTCAAATGCTTTTTTGGCATCTATTGATATGATTATGTGATTTTTGTACTTAGTTATGCTTAAGTGGTGAATAACATGTATCAATTTGTATATGGTGAACCAGCCTTGCATTCCTGGAATGAAACCAACTTGGTCATGGTGTACAATTTTCTTGATATGATTTAAAAAATTTTTTTGGTTAGTGCCTTGTAGTTACACATCTTAATGGAGTACAAGATGGTGGAGGCATACATGCACACATCACTCATTTAGCCCTTCCCTAATTCCCATCCCATTCCCTCCCCTCCCTCTTTTTCATGTTTGGCTTAGTGATTGACTTTAATGTTTTTGAATTTACATCATGTACATTAGGTAATTTCCCTCTTCCCCCTTCTCATCCCCTTCAGTTAGGTCACCTTATTTGCTCATCTACAGTTTCTCCTTCTTTGTCTAGAGTTTCTCCTATGACACAGTTTATACCTAGCTTTCACATGTTAGGGAGAGAATATGATTTCTTACTTTTTGTTCCTGATTAATCTTGATGTGATTTTAAATGCACACGGCTAGTATTTTGTTTGGAATTTTTGCATCTATGTTTATCAATGATATTGATCTGCAATTTCCTTGAGGAATCTTTATTAAATTTTATTAGAAGGAGTTTGGGAGGACCATCCCTTTTGATTTTATGAAATAACTTGTAAACTATTGGGTATAGTTCCTATGTAAAAGTTTTATTGAATTCAGCTGTGAATCTGTCTTGACGTGGGCTTTTTTGATGGAAGGCTTTTTTTTTATTGCTGTTTCTTTCTTTTTGCTTGCTATTGGTCAATTTAGGTTTTCTGCATATTCATGGTTCATTTTATGTAGGTCATATATGTCTAGAAATATGTCAATTTCTTCTATTCTCTGTAGTTTATTGAAGTTAATTTTTAAAATAATTTCTGATAAATCTCTGGATGTCCCCACCATCTTTGGTAGTTTTCTTTTTATTTCTAATTTTAATAATTTGAGTTGATTCTTTGTTTCTTTTGGTTAGGTTATCTAAAAGTTTGACAATCTTGTTATTCTTTTCAAAGAACCATCTTTTTATTTTGTTGATATTTTGCATTGTTTTTGGTTCTGTATTTCATTGATTTCTGCTCTAGTTTTAATTATCTCCTGCCTTCTATTGGCTTTGGAATTAGACTATTCCTTTTTTTGCAAGGTCTTTGATATGTGTCTTTAGGTTATTTGGAGGTTTTCTGTTTTTTTTTTAATGTTGGCATTCAGTGCTATAAATTTTTCTTTTAAAGTACTGTCAAAGTGTCTCATCAAGCCAGGCATGGTGGCACATGCTTGTATTCCTACCATTTGAAAGGCTGAGACAGGAGGTGTTGTGGTTCATGAACAGCATCAGCTACTTAGTGAGGCCCTTTGAAACTCAGTGAGACCCTGTTTCAAAATAAAAAATAAAATATAGGGCTGGTGGTGTAGCTCAGGGGTAGAATTTCCATCCCTATTACTGCAAAAAAAAAAAAAAAAGTTTTTCATCAAGTTTGGTATGCCCTGTTTCTATTTGTGTTTAATTCTAGGAATTTTTTTCTCCCCTTTTTCTTTTCTGGTCCATTCCTTATTTAAGAGTGAATCATTTAATTTCCCTGTATTTGTGCAATTTGTTTTTGTTTTCTTGTTATTGATTTCTTTCTACTTTCATTCATTTATAATATGAAAATATGCAGAAAATTTTATTATATATTTTGAGTTTTTTGGTACTTGCTAATGGACCAGAATGTGGTCTCTTTTGGTAAAGGTTCCATGAGAAGCTGAGAAAAATCTGTATTCAGCTGTTTTGGGCTGGGATATCCTCTATATGTCTATTATATCCATTTAGACAGACTCTCACTAAGTTGCTGAGGCTGACCTTGAACCTGTGATTCTCCCATCTTAATCTCCCAAGTACTGGGATTCCTGGTATGTGCCTACAATCCTGTCTCACTTAACTCTTTTAAGTAACTTAAGATAATTTTAATTGTAATTAATATAGTCAAATTCTGCATATAAGTTTATATTATGGTTTTTAATTTAAATTTCTTAAATACATATTTTAATTGTATACGAACTATATTTATATATGTATCTTATATATATTTATATTATTTGTTCTATAATATTTTAACTATATTTTAAATTGGTGTGAGAATATGTATATGTAATATATGTATATATATATTCATATATAAACATACATGTATACACAAACATCTGTTTCTAAATTATAGCATAAGTGGAATTTGTACCAAGAGAACATGAATTATCTATTCTTCAATAAGAGCTATTTCATGTAACATAAACTTTCTGTCTTATTAATTTGACATACAAGAGAAAAACATGATTCCTTTTCTTATTTTATTTTTATACTTTTATTTGGTGCGTTGGAATTGTACATTATACTGGGTTATAGAGTTATAGAAACATACATGCACACAATTCTTGGAGCACTTTTCTCCAGGTCCCACTGCCTTCATCCCCTTCCCCATAAATGTCTTTGTGACTGGAATTGGTAACTTTTTAATATTATATATATCATTACAATTTCTTAATAGATAAATGTAATATGACTCTGCACCCCTATTTTCATCTCACTACTTAAACTCTGTTCTTTCTGCCCCAGAGGCAGTCTTCATTGAAGGATTCTCAATTCCAGGGAGCATTACAAAATTAATAGACAATGTACAGGAAATTTTTTTCCAAAATATTTTATATATGGAAATTCCCTGAATTTTTAATTATAACCTTAAAACAAATGAATGGATATTCATTTAGCCCCAGTCTATCCTCACTTTCACTGAAGTCTGGAACCCAGACTGCCACCATGAGCCTGAGGAATACCCTGCTATAATCTTAGATGATCACTCAAATGCATTTCTACACCTGCCTGTCAAGCTGGGGACTCTTCCTACTGACCTGTCTCTATCACCTCTGAAATACTCTGCATTCATAGCCAAAGCATCAGTTTCTCTACTTTTGAGGAACCATTATGCTGAGGCCATTTCTGGTTATCTTCTAGAAGGAGGACCTCGCAGAAGGAGAATGAGAGGATTTGAATCACTGCCACAAAGTGTCACTTTTCTGCTTGGCGGTTCCCTAACATCTACTGACTTGCCTGTTTACTGTCTAGTGATGGTGCCATTGCATCTTGAGAACTATGTGAGTTGGGGTGAGAGTAGTGGTCCCAAGTACTGAGATTATAGGCATGTAACACCACATTCAATTGATAGTCAACTTTTTAATGATACATTTTAACTTCATTCAGTGTCTTTTTGTTTGGATTTAGGTCTTAAAATGTCCATATAAAAGCATCTATCTCTAGTGAGATTTAAAAATATGGTTGGTGGCACACGCTTGTAATCCCCGCGCTTGGGAGGCAGAGACAGGAGGATCGCGCTGGTTCGGAGCCAGCCTCGCTGGCTTAAGAGACCCTGTTTCCACATAAAGTTAAAAAATAGGTCTGGGAGTGTAGCCCATGGGAGTGTAACCCGGAGGTAGAAGGGCTTCCAGGAACCCCAGTACCACCAAAATAAAAATAAATAAATAAATAAATAAAATATGGTAGAGAAGACTGGAAGGATACCAGAGACTTCCCATTTGTAAGCAGGCTTGAGCGGACTACAACTCGATAGATGATCACTCATTTTCAAAAAAGGTGTCTTGCAGCCAATCAGATGCACAAGCAAAGCTTACAACTGGAAGAAAATTTAAGTCATCCCTACTCAGTCAATATTTTGGATTTTCTGTATAGGATAGGCTGAGGAAAATAATCTTATTGGAATTGTGGGAAAGATAATTATCCTGAAGATGTATTTGTGGGTACTTTCTTCTCCTTTTCTTCCTCCTCCTCTTGTCCTTTTCTTCATCCCCCTCTTCTTTTTTTTTTTTTCTGGTGGTACTGGGGGTTCTTGGAAACCCTTCTACCTCTGGGCTACACTCCCAGACCCTTTATATTTTAAATTGGAAACAGAGTCTCTTATTTTTTTTAATTTATCTTTTTAATTGGTGCACTGTATTCATACATCATAATGGGGTAAAAAAAAAAACTTTTGTAGACATACATGCACACATCGCCCAATTAGCCCTTACCCAATCTCCACCCCATTCCCTCCCCACCCTCCTTCCCATGCTTGGCTTAATGGTTGACATCTAGTATTATAGCAATTTATCCAAAATTAACAATGATAGAGTCTCTTAAACCAACAAGGCTGGCTTTGAACCAGCAGGATCCTCCTGTCTCCGCTTCCCAAGCGCAGGGATTACAAGGGTGTGCCACTGCCCAGCTGTAAGATTTAAATAAATATTTGTTGTTGAAAAAAATGTATATCCATCTTCCAATTAGCTGAATTGGTCAAATACATTATTAAGTACATTATGGCAATTTTTGTATGTGATTTTGCAATCATTGGGATAATATATACTGTTATATATCATAAGATGTTTCGATATATTAAAGATAACTTATTTGTATGAATTACATATTTTGAAAATTATACACATATATATTATTTGCAAATTATATGGCTTATATACATGCAAAGTCATACACTTGGCTGCAAATAAAACTGAGTTGATGACAGAACAGTTCTTAGAAGCTGAATGTAGGTGGTGAAGTTCAAATGGAACCAACAAGATGGAATTTTGGAAAACAGAAATAATGGTTGAGATTATTGAGTCTAAAGACTCAGTGTTATTGCATTCAGATAAATTTAAATTATTAATTGAGCCATGCCATATGTAAGTTATTAGAAATTACACCATTAAAAAGACTAAATCTATGCCGGGCATGGTGGTGCACGCTTGTAATCCCCGCGCTGGGGAGGCAGAGACGGGAGGATCGCGCAGGTTCAAAGCCAGCCACGCTGGTTTAAGAGACCCTGTTTCCAAATAAAAATATAAAATAGGTCTGGGAGTGTAACCCGGAAGTAGAAGGGCTTCCAGGGACCCTAGTAAGACCAATTATCCGGTCAACGCTTGTAATCCCAGCATTTGGGAGGCTGAGACCGGAGGATTGCAGTTCGCAGGGACAGCCTCAGTTTAGGAGGCCCTCTCCAATTTAGTGAGACCCTGTTTCAAAATAATAAAGAATAAAAAATAGAGCAGGGGTTGTAGCTCAGAGGTCGAATGCCCCTGGGTTCCAACCCCATTAAAAAAAAAAAAAGACTAAGTCTAACTCCCAAAATCAAACACATTAATTACTCTATTTATAAAAATGACAGCCGGGCGTGGTGGCAGGCTTGTAATCCCTGTGCTTGGGAGGCGGAGACAGGAGGATCTTGCAGGTTCGAAGCCAGCCGTACTGGCTTAAGAGACCCTGTTTCCAAATAAAAGAATATAAAATAGGTCTGGGAGTGTAGCCCTAAGGTAGAAGGGCTTCCAGGAACCCCAGTAACACACACACACACACACACACACACACACACACACACACACACATTACAGAAAAAATACACCATTATTCTTTATATTTAACAAGTATATAATTTCCCCCCAAAGAAAGTACTAACTGGTAAAAGCTTTAAATTTTCTGATATATAACATCACCATCATTCAGGATAATGCCTAAGATGAATAGCAGCGGGATAATGCCTATATATTTCCTTTATTGAATTGATTTCAATAATAAGAATGAATTTTTAAATTTAATATTATTTTATTCAGTATTCAGAAAATTTAGAGCCAAAGTTAAGCCTAAAGTTATCTCTAGTAAATGAATTTACTTGTTATCTACTTTTTTTCCAAGATGTCATGTGTGTAAAACAAAAGTAGCATACTACTTATATTTATACATATTGACTTTAAAGCCTGCCTCTTCTCTAGATTATGGGGCATGATAGGATGCTGTATGGACAGGAAAAACATTTAATAAATGCTTGATGAATGAGGTCTTGATTGTCTGGGTTGAGTGTACATATTCTCAATAGTGGTAACTGTCATGATAGGAGGACTACCACAGACCAGAACTGTGTAGTAGAGAAACTCAAAAGTTCCTCACTATTTGCTAGGTTTTCCAGTTTGCTCTTGTATTTGTATAGCTTTTATTTGTATTCAAATTAAAATAATTTCCCTTGGATTCTTTGGGCAGTGAAACTCCTTTCCCTGCTTCCCTGCAAACGCTAGCTATCAGCAGATGAAGTAAAACCTTAATTCTACCTCACCCTGCAGCACCGTCACTAGCTAATAGAGTTTTAGGGAAAGGATATATCTCCTCATTGCTGTATTGAATTTTTAGAATTGCTTCTTCAGTGCAGTTGTAAGGCTTTGGAAAGTTGTTTGTAGAGTTGGTGATTGGGTAACATATTTTGAGTGAAGTTGTAAAGAGTCCATGAATAAAAAGAGCAGAAAAAAAAAGAAAATATATAGATTGAATCTAAGGATGTTAAAATGCAATTTTAGCTTTTCCTCTGATAACAGCTTTTTGCCTTTGGTTTATTCTACATTCGAATGAGGTACATGGAAGACTGAGCCAAGTTAAAGAAAAGACTTCATTGTGTCTGTTCCTTTCTTCCTTTTCTTCTTCTGTACTTCTTCATATTTCTTCTTTGCACCTTCTCTCTTCTCTTTCTTGTCTCTTCATCCTTCTTCTCCTCCTTTCTTCCTCTTCTGCTCATTTTTTCCCTCTTTGGGTGAATATATATATATATATGTATATATGTATATACACACACACACACACACATATATATATATATATATATATATTTACAAATGTCTATGTCCTGAAATAAATACTACATATATATTTTTTTCTTTTTATGGTACTTTGAGCCAATGTTTTGAACTGAAAAAAATAAAACAATGTGAACTCAGTCTTGCCTGTTTGCAACTTAATTTGCATAAGTGAGTAATTTATATAAAGTCTGATGTTCTATATTGAGACACTCAGAGACAGATGCCAGAGCCATTTGGAGGGAAGCTGTGCTCAACCTGAAATTTAATTTAAATATTTCATTTCATTACCACAGATGACAACATTGGTAGTAAACTTTCCTTTCTTTGGAATCAGCACTAATCCAATCCATGAAAACTCAATTGCCCATCACTCATAGTCTATGGATTTTGTTACTAAAAGCAGGGACAGCAAACATTGCAATGGAGATTGCCTGAAAGAGGACTTGACATTTACCCAGAAGGATTTAGTCCCAGGAATTAGAGAGTATCATTCAATTTAATTAACTAACGAATTGTGTTTATTGATGTTCTCCTGCTGTATTACTAGACATAAATGCAACTTTACTGATGTTTTTTTGGTTCCCACTTCTCTCTTTAAGTCATTCATTTTGTTGTGTGCTGGTTTTGTGCCACGGTGGGAATTGTTTAGATGACTGTTAGTGGTATTAGTATTACTAAAACCAATGGTGCATGCCTGGTGACTAATGGTTAGTTTATAATTCAAAAAAGGCCCCTCTCCCTATGGTGCATGACTGGTGAATAAGAACTAGTTTATTACTCATAAAAGCCCCTCTCCCTTAATGAGGATATGGAAAATTTTATATGAAAATATTAATTCAATAAATTCCATATTGTTATAGGTTGAGTATACTTCATCAGAAATGCTTGGGACCAAAAATGCTTCAGTTTTTTAGATTTGAGATGTATTTGCATACTTTCCTTATTGCTCATTTCTAACCCAAAAGTCTGAAATCTGAAGCATCCCCAAACCTGAAGCCTTTCTAGCACATCATGTTGTCACTCAAAATGTCTCAGGTATGAAACATTTCAGAGTTTAGATTTTTAGATTAGCAATGATCAGTGTATATTAACTAAGATTATAGGCATTCTTAGTATTATGAAAATATCAAGACTCTGCCTAAATATATTATGATTTCCCTGGATTGGTAAAACACACTGTTGCTATTATTGTTTGTAATGAGTGAATTTGAGGTCTGAGAAAACAATGTAGCATTTTATTTCCCAGTTTGATCTTGATTTAGATTCAAATTTAACAAGCTCTCTGTGGAAATGATATTTTAATCCCAAAGAGTAATTCTGATCTAGGGAGGGTGATTTGAAATTGTTGATCCTTTCCATCCAGTTACTTATAACTTAATGCATTAATGACCACCACTAGCTCATCAATGAACTAAGTGCTTGTTCATACATCCACACATGCTCATACCCCTACTCTCACTTTAATACAGTAGGAATCACATATCTTTGGGAACTTTTTCCTTCTCTCATCAAAACTAACAAACAGCTAAATGACATCTTTTTTTTTTTTTAAGGAGTTCTTTTTTTTTTTTTTTTTTTTTTTTGTCTTTTTTGGAACCGGGGATCGAATCCAGAGCACCACACCTGCAAAGCAGGTGCTTTGCCACTGAGCTACATCCCAGCCCCTAAATGATATCTTTTAATTAATTAATTAATTAATTTGCGGTACTGGGATTGAACCCAGGGGCATTCTACCTCTGAGCTACACCCCCAGCTCTATTTTTTATTCTTTATTTTAAAACAAAGTCTCACTAAGTTGCAGAAGGCTTCACTAAGTAGCTGAGGCTGGGCACTAACCTGTAATCCTCCTGTCTTAGCCTCCCAAATGCTGGGATTACAAGCGTGGGCTACCATGCCTGGCTCATCTTTTACTTTTAAAAATATTGACAGAAATGCATCACCACCTCTATTTCAGGCCTTTAATTTTCCATCCACTTCTTCTTATCCTATTTGAATAGAGAACAACTTGGCGGATTAAATCCTGAAAAGACTACAAGGGAACACATACTTTGGAATAGATAGACATGTGACTAATCAGTGTGCTTAGCATTGCTACTGTGATGGGTCAGGGCCTTTTTGGACACATGAGACTTTTCAGCTACGGAAAGTAAATCCAATCTGTTTTATTAACGATGAACCTCATCTATAGATTCATAACATTGAAATTCCATCATAAAATGTGCCTCACCCCTTCTCATGTTGGCCATCAATTCTGCTGACGGTGTTCAAATTAAGTTTGGAAGGGATTTGCCATTGGCATTGTTTTAACTTCTGTTTTCTTAATTACTTTTATTGCCACATAATTTTGAAATTTAAGAGCAATGCTTAAATGAGTTATAAATGGCTGGAATTATGAAGTAATAAAAATAAATGAAAACTGCTTCATATTTTAATGATTTTTAATTTATTCTCAGAGATGAAAGGAAAGCGAGGTGTGTGATGAGGGTCACAGCTTTGAGAAGGGTAAATGCTTCTGCCTTCAAGTGCTCTTCTCCCCCAGGTGGAAGGTAGGATGAGTCAGAGGGACTCAACCGTCATGGCACTGAATTTGGCTACAGCTATCTTCATTAAGAGGCCTTACTGAATAGGGCATCCTCAACTCCTGAACAATATTTTGTGGAGACTAAGAATACATAAAGGTTACAAGCATGAAAGCAAGAGTGTATATTTGTCCCTAAAAATCTTATCATATTTCTTACTCTGGAGGACTTCATAATTTACTCTGTAAAGGGAATGTACATTAAAGAAAATACTCAGACAACATTACGGACACTGTATTCATAAATGCTAAGGACTTGGCTAAGAATAAAAGAACAGCCAGGTGTGGTGGTTCATACCTGTAATACTAGTACTTGAGAGGCTGAGACAGGATTGTAGGTTTAAAGCAATTTATTGGGGCCCTCTGCAACTTAATGAGATCTTGTTTTAAAATAAAAAATAAAATAGGGCTGGATATAGCTCAGAGGTAGAATGCCCTCAGTTCAATTCTCAGTACCACAAAATAAGAAAAGAATAAAGGAAAGGGTTCAGAATCTGGAAAGCTAGTTTTGTTTTGGAGTTATTCAGAAAATATTTTTGTGAAACATAAGTCTTGCTCTGAACCTGAAAATATTCATTATGGGAACTGAAAATAAAAGGATATTTTTAGGTGGAGAATATACTTGTAGAAATAAATAATTTGGCATATTGAAGTAAATGAGTATGTAGGCTTCCTTGATACAAATTAAAACTTACTTAATGAATAGCAGATTAGTGCTAATATAAATAATAAGAAATAACTGGTGTTTACTAAATATTTTCTATGGTCCAAAGTGTCATATTAAGTGCATTACATAGATTAATTAATGCAATCTGTTTTTTTTTTCAAATTGGCAGTAACATATTGAGACTGCTTTTATACTAGGCAATAAAACTAAGGTAAACCTTGAGATAGTCAATGATTTGATTTGGTTGTGTGTAGGAAGCTGTTCTAGGTCTAAAAAATATCAGCTTAAAGATGTATAGCTTCTTGCTAGCTTTGGCAGAAGACTGTCTTTCTTGAGGGAACTTGATGTTCCTTTGCTATCTAAGCTATGTTCTTCTGTTTTACTACACCCCTTGTTTGCTTTGGTTAGGTTAGAAGACTACTCCAAAAAGAAAGCTGAAGATAGCAACTTCTGTTGCACTTGTAAAATTGAGAGACTGAAATCATGTTGTATGTCTAAGATGACAGACAGTAAAAATAATTCAGCTGCATTAAAAGTCGAAAGCTATGATAAAAAAGAGAACCAAATAAGGAGGAATGATGGGATGATGGGATAAATCACCTATGCTTCTTGGTTGGGAACGGGGATAAATCATTCAAGTCTAGAGGAGTGAAGGAAGGAGATTAAGTTGCTTCTGATGAAGCCCTCAAAGATATCTACAGTTGCAACATTCTAGGTATAAAAAATATTTAGCCAATCTATGGTTTTAGGTGTGTATCATAGATAAATTCATTTTTCCAATGTGCCCCTTAGACACAAACATTTTTGTGCCATGCCCATTTGCCTCATGGTTCACAGATCTCTGAAGGCTTTCCAGCTTCTTTTGACTTACTGACACTTTTGATCGTCAGTGTTGGACAGCAGGTATATTAGGGCTTCTTCCTGACCTTCGTACTGTCAGAAAGCTTCAGAGTGTTTTGTGTCCCTACTGATGTATAGAGGGCAGGTGTTTCTATTATGTTAAAGCAGCAAGGATGACTTAATTCCTTTCTACCTCTGAAAGGATTCCCTTACATTTTATCTTCCTTCTTGTCTGATTAAAGCTCAGAGAGAAGTATCTATGTCTTCCTTCTTTTTCCTTTTCAGTAGTAAGAGAATATTAGTAGGAAAAGATATCTAATCATCTACTAAGATTTCCTACTAATCATCTCCAAACCCAGTCCTTACTGAAAACCCTTCTTTCTTCTTGCTTCCAGCCAACCAACTCCCATATATTTGATTGGAAAATTTGACTTTACATTTGTATTTTTCTATTTTTCCCCATGCATACATACACATTAACACATGCATACACACACACACACACACTTGAGAGTTCTAGCTGAAATGGCCAGACTCTCACATGTGAGAGTGCAGAGACCCTGGAGAAAAATGATGGTTCCATGCTTCTACCACAAAATTACATTATCTCCATAGACCCATCTTAGCTGTGAAGCCCACATTCTCCAGCTACTGAAATAAAACTTTAAAATTATAGGAAGAAGTAAATAAAAGTTCAAACTGCACATGTCTGGTATGGTATGTAGATACAGTTTTTTTTTTTTTTTTTTGGTATGTGTGTGTGGTACTGGGGTTCCTGGAAGCCCTTCTACCTCCGGGCTACACTCCCAGACCTAATTTTATATTTTTTAAATTTGGAAACAGGGTCTCTCCACCCAGCAAGGCTGGCTTCAAACCTGTGCATCCTCCTGCCTCCACCTCCCAAGCGCGAGGATTAAAAGTGTGCGCCACCACGCCCGGCTTAGTGTGAGCATTTTAACACTCACACTTCATTTCTTGTGCATTTATTTTGTACTTCATAGCTGTTCTTTAAAAGATACGCGCTTCTTTTGTGTATACTGGCATTTCTTTCTAAAGATTTTACATTCAGCTCAATCTCCCCAGTTCCATTCCAAACTGTGAAAATGACTCCATTTGATGCATTATGAATTAGAGTTTCATTTCCCCTTTCTCTCACATCTCAAATTTTAAATCCATGATTTTCTTCTTTGTTTATTTCTTTAAACTATATAGTTCAGTCTCAGTGCTAAAGTAAACCCTCAGTTTCTACTCTTCTCTGTATTTGTCTTGACTTCACTGTTTGCGGTTTCTACCTCTGCTGATGGATATTAACATTCTCATGTCCCTCCCACACGCAAAGATAGCTTTTTTTCTTATTCATGGCGGTACTACATATTTGATCATTTGTCTTTTTCTTCTTTCAGCCAAACTCTTTGTAAGAGTAGTCTGCATACATCTTGTCTCATTTTTCCAATTTTTTCTCTAGTTCTTCGATCTTTATGTTTTCTGTGTTTTCATCACATCATCAAAAATTATCTTTGGGGAGATTGATTTCCCAAGAACCAATATCAATATTTTTTAGTCCTCATTTCCTTAATTAACAACTTTAATATTCCCTCTGAAATTTTTCTTCCACTGATGAATCAGTTCTAGCTTGCCTCTGACCATAACTTTAGAATTTTAAAAGTCTCATTTATTTTCAATGGGATCAGTTCTCTTCCACCATCTCTTTCATTTTGTTAAACAAATGTTCATTTAGCTAATGATACTGACTCATAACCTGTTTATTTGTAGCTTATCTAAGTGCTAAGCATGCTATAGAGTGACTCAGTGGTCCTGTTGAGAGAGATGAGAAAACCATATTGTTCAAAGAAATCTTCAGACAGCTGTATGGTTTTTCCTTATGTGTAAAATATCTATCATTCATTCTTTATGATCTTTGACTCTAGAATTTATGTATCTTGTTGAAATTCAAGAAAAAAAAAACCCCAAATTTCTCCTACATACTTCACACATAAGTTCAACTAAACCTTAAGTCAAAAATAGAAAAAGAAAATAGTGGAATTATTAACAAAATGCAGACCTGCAGGCAGAAAATATAGAACAGGTACATTTTAATGAGTTTAGAGAGAGAGGCAAGACAGTATTGGGTAATATGAACAATCCTAGTGGGTTTCCTAGGCAAAAATTTCAAGGGCTGGCTATGGAAATGCCTAAATTAGAAAGCAAGGAAATAAATATCATAAATAAATCCCACTGACTAAATAAGCTATGCATTGAAAGCACATGTCCTTTGTAGAGGATATATTCTCACTGCTGCTCTTTATTTTTTTCTTCTTCTTTTGTTTTTTAAATAATCTTCTCATTCTCAGTAAATGAATCTGAGTCACAAGAGATCAGCTCCCTAGAGGAGGTGCATAGTCTAATTAAGAAAAAAAAAAAAAAAAACTGTGTGAAAGCCTTTGATAAATTCTGGGATCCACTGAGGACACTGCCAGAGTGACAGCAATTTCTTTTCCAAGTTTAAGCCCATCTTTTATATCTAGTGCAATGATGATAAGAAAAATCTTTGATACCAGGCAATCTTGCTGGACAGCTCCAGGATAGACTATAAATTCCTTGGTAATGATGGCTAATTCACTTAACACAGAGAGCTCTCTTGACAACTAATGATGATAAAAATCCAGCTCCTTAGCATTTCTAGTAAAAAATATTTTAACAATATTGCCTGCAATTTCATGTTTTGGAAGTCATTTTCATTTTTTAAAAGCATCTATGAATCTAAAAGTGATTAGAATGAGTGCAATGATAACAGAAAAACTGTGATACATGGTATTAATTAAAAACTACCAATATCATAGCATTTTCTTGATTTTAAACTTACCTTATGTTCATAATATTTTTTTTACCATAGATTTATCAGTAGGGATTACTAAGTTAGAAATTCTATGTTATGTGGGATTCTTACTCTGATATTTTAAGCTTACATATTCTAGTATTTGTCTCCTTGAATATGTGCATATGAAATTTCATAGAACCTAGTCCTTTCTCATCAAAGTGATAACTATCCTATCTTCTGCCTTCTATAATTAAGGAGAAAAAAGTGAATCTTCATGAACAATCACAAGGCCATTGATTATTTAAGGATTATTTTATATGTATTCCTAAAGAATAAAACTTTTAGCAATGCCAGTAAAACCAATAGGAACGAGCATGCATACGATGCTGCTCATTGCATAAACAGTTCCTGGATGATCACATTTCTCATTTGCACACCTTTTCCATTTCATATCCCCACCTCCCCAGAACTCAAGTGCCTAGAACTTTTTATTGCAAATAGAGCAGCCTCCCTTTTTCCTACTTTTGTCGTTTTCTTTTCATCCTAAATGTGCTGTTTTTTGTGTCTGAGTCCCTTTCCCTTGGGAGATAGATATAAATATATAGTGTTAATATGATGATTGAAAATTATTGAGGGTATCACACTGCCTAGATAATAGTTAAGGTTTTAGATTTAACTACCAAAAGAAACTTCAGATATCACCACGGGTTAGTAAGGATTATACTTTGTACCTGGAATGTTCCAAGACTCAGGTCTTAAAGTTTCAATACATAGCTGGTGGCACTGTTGGGAGCTGGGACACAGGGGGTGTGCCAATAAAGAGTGTATTCTGGCCTTGGACCTTTCCTCTCTCTCTTATTCCTGGATCCATGAGGTGAGCAGCTACACTCTGCCTCATTCTTCCCACCATGATATTCTGCTTCAGCACAGTCCAGAAACACGGTACCAAGTGACCACAGCCTGAAACCTCTAAAACTGTGAGCTAATCTCACTCTTTCCTCCTCTCTGAAGTTGCTTTCCTTAGGTATTTTGTCACAGAGATGGAGAGTACACTTTTCACAGTAGGAGAAGTTGTTTCCAGTTTAGGATCTTTCTTACCTCTTTTAATTTCAGATTTCTAAATCTCTACATGCATTCAGAGTGAATAATTTGGTGAGGACAAAGAATGTGATGTTTTTGGAAATGTTTTCTATATAAGACACAACAGACTTGAAAGATATAGAAAAAGCTAATTGTTTTATATTTTAGACATGACTGAGTTATAATTGGTATTAAATAGAGGGAATATATTTAAGGTAATTATATAATTAAAACCATCACTACTACCAAGATAGGAAACATATATCCACTACTTTAAAATGTTTATCTCATGCCTTTTTTAATTACATCCTTTCTCATACTTTCTCAATACTCCCCAACAACACAAATAGTCACTTATTTCAGATTTAAGAGATGTCTTTTCTGTTTTATTGTTTGTTTGTTTTGATACTGCAAATTGAACTCAGGGGGCATTCTACCCCCAAGCTGTAGTCCTAGACCTTTTTGTATTTTTTTATTTTGAAACAAATGGTTTCACTGAGTTTCTCAGGGTCTTCTTAAGTTGCCTTGGCTGGCCTTGAACCTGTGATCCTCCTGTCTCAACCTCCCAAGTTCTGGGATTACAGTTGTACACCACAACACCTAGCTGAGTAAGATTTCTTAACATAAGATTTTCTTTTGTGGTAAATATACTTAATAAACATATGCATATGGTACTTAATTATATCTGAAATGTATGGTCTTATGTATAGGTATGGGTCTAATGCAAAAAAGAAAGTCTATTCTATAGCAGTAATGCAGATATTCTGCTTTGTATTATGGTGGTATTAGTTAGATTTTCATCACTATAACAAAATATTTGAGATACTCAGCTTATGAAGAGAAAAGATTTTTGACTAACAGTTTTGAGGTTTTCAGTCCATGATCAGTTATCCCTGGCTCTTTGGGCCTGACTGGGGTACCATAAGCTCCTTCAAGGGCACAGTTCAGTGACCTAAGAATCATTCATTTAGACCTGACCTTCTAAGGCTTCCACTACCTTCCCACAGTGTTGCCAATACATAGACTTTGAGGGAACATTAAAGATCTAAACTATAGCAAGTGTTAACTTCAACAATTTAGTGGTGAAAAGACTTTGGAAGGAAAAAGAATTATATGCAAGCAGAAATCTGAAGTTGCTGCTTCTGAACCTCCTAAAACTCTGAAGCTTACATCCTGGCTTCCGCTGTGGTTTGTGGCTCTGGCTACACATTAGGTTACTCAGGGAGTCTTACGTAAGTTGATGCCTGGATCCCATTTCTGCTCAGTTAAATTAGAGTCTCTGGTAGGAGGCTGGGTCTTGGGAATCATTATGATTTAAAAGCTCTCAGGTGATTCTAATACGCAGCGAGAGTTGAGAATCATTGCTCATAATTGCATTCATAATTGTGCTCATAATTAAGTATTCTTGTTGAAGAACCAGGTTCAGATTTCATTTTCTTAAGGAGTTCACCCAGAAGTGATAATTTCATATCACTGTTTCCACTGGGAGTTTGTCTTGCTCTGGTCAAGTGGTATTTCTCCCAGGAAAGGTAAATTATTATTACATACACATGCTTGTAATTTAGCCTCCCTTCTTGAATACTCTGCACATTCTAATAAAAACCTACTGTGTTTTGTTACCAATTTTGCCTTTTGTTTACCAATTTCTCTTTCAGTATGCTTGGGTGGTCTCAGTCCAAGTGGGTTATATTTGCACATTAAACCACTTCCCCATTCCTGCTCACCTCCATTCCCCTTCCAGCTTCTCCTGCTTCTCTTCCTGAGATCTTAACTGCACATCTTCCCTGGGGTTTTCCTTTTCATCCACAGATGTACCCTGGTCTCAATGTACCTGTCTCAATAGGGAGACACCCATCCTCTTTCTCATTTTTAATACTTATCAGTTATCACACAGCTTCACTCTTTTAAAAGAATTATTGGTACATTGTAATTATATATCATCATGAGATACAGAATGCTAGAGGCATCCGGGCATACATGCACTCATCACTCACTCAGCCCTTCTCCAGTTCCAGCCCCATTACCTCCCCCTCCCTCATTCTCAAGTTTGGCTTAGTGATTGACTTTTATATATTTGTGAATGTATGTCATGTACATTAGGGAAATTTCCTTTTCCTCCCTCCCATCCCCTATCATGTTTCCTTCTTTATTCATCTAAGGTATCTCCTTTTTTTTTTTTTGTCTAGAGTCTTTCCTATGTCCCTTTTTCTCTCTAGCTTTCGCATATTAGGGAGAACATCTGACTCTTCACTTTTTGTGACTGGCTAATCTCACTTAGCATAACGTTCTCCAGTTCCATCCATTTCCCTGCAAACGACATCGTTCTTTTTGACGGCTGAATAAAATTCCATTGTTACAAAGCTTTTCTAACACATATATTTCTGTCAATGACTATCCAGTGTTTGAATGTGTTGATTTGGTAAACTACTGCCTGTTGACTTCAGCCTTTTGAGAAGGAGGCCAGGACTAAACTTCATACTAAGAAATTTTGTTTTTGTTTCCAGCTCACAAAGAAAAAATTAAGGACAGATATGCCAGTTGATAGCTTATGTAGCACACTATAGATGCAGCATTTCCCTGCATTTCTGCAAGGGGACAGCTCTGTTGGTAGAATCACCTTTTCAGACTGTTAAAGGAAGTCGGCTTTCCTACCTCTGAGAAAGCCGAAGCTTCTGAGCAGTCTTGAAATAGTGATGCTTCACTCTGAACTAGTGGCACAATGTTATTTTTTTTTCAAAGTATTTCTCTACAAGAAAACATCACTGCTCAATGACCCTTGAATGAAAACTTCCATTTGTGAGGCAGCTGAGTGTTTTAGCAGATTGGGCTCTAAATTAAAGATATGGGAATTGATTTTTCTCAAAGGCATGCCAGACCTTTGGTTCCCCCGTCCCTATTTAGGTACAAGATATTTATCAAATGCACAAATGCACAAATGCAGGGATTTGTATAGAAAAAATACACCTCATTAAAGTGTATCATTTAGAATACATTTGTTCATAAGGAATTTTTTACTTCCTGGATTATACATTCACTTTTAAAAGTGAAAATTGCATTTGAAGTGATCAAGTGAAATGCGACTACAATATTTCTGTGTTTATGAATCACAAGTTAGTCTTTTATATTTGCTTTGTTTCTTTTACAAGAATTTTATTAGCACATATAAAAGTAGCTAAGAGGTAAAACACTTTCCTTTTGTTTATATGTAACTTGGGAAACATTTTGTAGTGCTAACCATAAATTGAAAGACTATGGTAACCATGATTAAGTCAGTCCAACATGGCGACATTTATTGGGTTCCTGCTACATATAGAGATGTGGAGATATAATATATTATACATAATTGGTATGACTAAGGATCCTAAAATGTATTGGGAAAAAATGTGGGCACAGTTGTGAATGAAGCAAACATCTGTTACAATAGGGGAACTGATTCTTCTTTGTTATATTTAAAGTCCATGAAAATTTCTATAAATTTGAACATTTGCGTAAGCTTTCAAAATTTGTCACCAGGAATAAAAGCAGAATGAAGCTGATCTAAAGCTTTAGATACATAGATGAATTGATAACTGCAAATGCAATGTCTTTAAGTTTCTTCATAGCTAAGGGCCTCATCATTTTTATTTTCTGACAAAAGACACAATTTATCTGTAGAAACAAAGATGTTTTTATGGCACTGCACTCAAACAGAAATATGTCTCAAAGGTCTTGGTATAGTAAATATCATATTGGATAATAAAATCAACTACAGTTTTACAAATAAAAGTGAAAGGAAATCCACAGAGATGACTGGAGGTCTGACCATCTGTGAGACAAAATGCATTGCTTGAACAAAAGGAAAGATTTACATAAAGAATAGAGCTAATAAAACACAAAGACATATGTTTTCTAAATATATTATCTGATAAAATATATATTTTATGAAGATTCATTTGAAATAGAATTAGGCCATAAATAACAGGAAATTAATATTAAATGTTCCCTTCCTTTCCCAAACTCAAGTTCTATCTCTCATAGATAATTTCATATAACCTTTGTGTTCCCATTTCTGGAAGCCATCTTCAAAACACTAAACAATGATGATACTGTCATGTTTCTTCATATAATCACTTGGATAAAATCTGATCTCATCAAGATGGTGGAGCAGCACCATCCACTCCTTTCATCTTCTTAGTAGAATTACTCCTAAAATCTATAAACCAATATTTAATGAATGAATGGATGTCTTTTGAATTGCAATGTCACCAAGTAACAAATTCAGAATTTCTACTCATCTTTTGAATGGTTCTCTGAACATCAGGTATAACAGTATTTGTACATTGTCAACAAAATATTTTCTCATGTCACTATACCAGTGTTGTTGTAAGTCTCATGTTAAAATTAACTTAGGGCCGGGCGTGGTGGCGCACACTTGTAATCCCCGTGCTTGGGAGGCTGAGACAGGAGGAACACACAGGTTCGAAGCCAGCCTCAGCTACTTAGTGAGACCCTGTTTTCAAATAAAGTATAAAATAGGCCTGGGAGTCTTTTAAACCAGAGGTAGAAAGGCCCCTCAGGTTCTACCCCCAGTACCACCAAAAAAAAATTAACTTAGACCCCATAAAGTGCCAAAATTATACCATATTTTACTTTAGTTCGTCATTAAATCATGATTTTACTGTATAACTTCTTGGTTTACTTTGAGTTTCTAGTTGTTTTTCTCTTTCATATGTCAAATATACTATATTCCTTCATGTTGCCATAAAGATCCTTCACTTTCAGTTACACAGTACATGTAATATCAATCATATTCCCTTTCTTCTTGAAGACAACGTTTGAATTTCTGTGATAACAAAGAAAAAAAGTGCTTTTGTGAGCACTGTTTTTTCTTATTTCAGGGTCCTGTTTAATGTATTCCAGAAGGTTATCTTTATATTTATTTATTTATTTATTTATTTATTTTTGCGGGTTTGGGGAGGAACCAAGGGGCATTTGACCTCTGAGATACACCCCCTGCCCTATTTTTTATTCTTTATTTTGAAACAAAGTCTAAGTTTCAGAGGGTCTCACTAAGTAGCTGAGGCTGTCCGTGAACCGTGATCCTCCTGTCTCAGCCTCTCGAATGCTGGGATTTCAAGCGTGCGCCACCACGTCCAGCTCTGGAAGGTGATCTTGATTCCCAATACTTTTGTTCTCTTGGGTCCTCCTTTCATTTTGCTTGTCTCCTCCTCTTCCTCCTTTTTCCTTCTTTATAAGGAAAAATACTTGGGCAATAACATTTTGTCTTTTGCTTACCTATAAAGTTTTATTTTGCCTTCAAATTTGTTTGAATTATGCATGAAAATCTAGGTTTAAATACTCCACTCAGAATGTTGAAAGCAGTATTCAGTTGTCCCTACTGTCATCTGGAGTCCTTGAACTAGCAAGGAAGAATCTGATTCCTTCCCTTCGAAGGTAAACTTTGCCTTTTCCCCCTGGGAAATTGTTGCAGTAACATTAACAACCTTAAAATTTCCAAAGGTTATTTTGAGGTGAGATCTTTAAAATGTATGCTGCTAAATGCTTAGGGACTTTTTTCAAGCTAAAGATTAGTGATATTCTTCAGCTTTTGAAAATTTTTCTTCTTCTTCTCCTTCTTTTTCTCCTTCTCCTTCTTCTTCTCCTTCTCTTTCTCCTTCTCTTTCTTCTTCTTCTATTATTATTATTATTACTATTATTATTATTATTAGTAGTAGTAGTAGTAGTAGTAGTAGTACTGGGGTTCCTGGAAACCCTTCTACCTCCGGGCTACACTCCCAGACCTACTTTTATACCTTTTTATTTGGAAAATGGGTCATTTAGCCAGCATGGCTGGTTTTGAACCTGTGTGATCCTTCAGTCTCCACCTCCCAAGCGCAGGGATTACAAGCGTGTGCCACTACGCCTGGCTTCTGTTGTATTTTTTTGATGGGTGGATGTTGTATATCCCAGATTGAGCCTCTAGGTCTCTTAAATTTTATATCATTTCCACAGCTTCAATATCTTCCTTTATTTCTATTGGTTCTCTATGATTATAATTTCTAAGAACTCATTTTAATTCTGCAGCTATTTATTTTAGTATCGGTTATTTTTTATAAATAAAACATTGTGAATCTTAAAATTTCAAAAAAACATATGTAGAATGTATATTTGTCTCCAGTATTGTTGCATATAAAACAAAATAAGAATGAGATAACTCTTCTTATATAAAATAAGGAAAGAGGCTCCCATACCCCTTGCTTTTCTTAGAGAATTTGCTTTAGAAAATCTACAATTATAAACTCTATTTATGTCTCTCTGAAATATGTATATATTTTTAAAAGCTAAATAAGCTTCTTTACCAGCTTTAAAATCCAGAAAAAAATCTTTCTGAAGAACCTTAGAACCCTTTCTTGAAATATAGGAATATATAGAAATATATAGAAATATAAAGGAAGATAGACCTTCTGTTGTTTATTTGGGAAACAGAGGACTGCTTAGTGCCCAAGATTTGCACCAAGTTGTAAATCTACCTTCTTTATAAAGATAAGGAATTCTTTGCCCATTTTGGAATAAGCCAATCAGCAAACAGATATGATCACCCAAATAACAGTTGAATCTAGGACAAGCTAGGTGTACAGATGTCCTTTTAATTTTAAGGACTAATTATTGTTTATTTTGAAAACCTGTATGTGGTGTGTTGTATCTGCTTGATGTTAAAGGGTGGGTTCCTTTCAGTCTTTGGACTGACAGTCACATGCATCACATTCTGGTTTAGTGTTTGTTCAGTAATAAGACTGTTTTAAACATTTCTCTTCTAACTTCATGTATAGGATTTTAATTATACCTCTTGTAACATGTTCTATCCAATATCCTCTTTTCCAGGAATAGTTCTGCTTCTTCTTTCTTCCTCTTTTCTCATGTTTTTCTTCTTTTTTAATTGGTGCATTGTAGTTATACATCTTATAATGGGGTACAAGATGGTAGAGGCATACATGCACATATCACTCATTTAGCCCTTCCCCAATAGCCACCCTCTTTTCCTCTCCCTCCTTCTCATGTTCTTTTGTGTTTGATGTTTTTTTCTTCTTGATTTTTTTGGCTGTCCCTTTTATCCTGAATTTTCTAATGAAAATAACTAATAAGGTAAGTAATATAGCTTTGTGGCATGGATCTCCCCACTATTGTGTTGATGTGTTAATACATTCAGTCTCTCCCTGAAGAGAAGGATAGTCTGTGGCTTTCTGCGAGCTTTGGGTACAGCACTTCGTGTGTAAAGGGCAGATTGAACACATCTTGAAGGCTGACATACAGCCTTAATATTCAGTTGTAGAATTCATCATAATATCATGGATTCTCCCTAGGCCTCCTATTAGTTTGTTCATAAAGTGCTCCCCCTGATTTGATTCAGGTAAAACATACTTGCCAAGAAGTCTACACATTGGTGTGAACACAGAACAGCAAATCTTAACTTCACCATTCTAACTGACTCCTGTTCTCTAGACTTTCTTTGCCAGTTTTGGAATTTCTTCAAGACACCTCTGGGGAAAAAGGTCTGATTCTGCTTGGGCTGTTGTCAAAGAGTTAGGTGTGGACAGAGAGCTAGATCAGTAGGAAAGGGTCATTATTTGAACTTGAATTCATTTGCAGGTGAGCAAGCTGGTTATCTTTATCTAGCCCCCCTTTATATCTTTTTCGACTTATCTCCTAATGCAAACTGCAAAGAAAAATATTTCTTTTTATATTTGTGAATGCTCTTTTCTCTTTCTAACATTCTTGTGAATTTCACAAAGCATCTTCTGATTAGGTGGAAAAGAAGTGTGAAGCTTTTTCTTCAAACACATCCCTGCTGCTAGAAAAACTAAAATACATTCAGCAAGATATGTCTGAACTTCACTTTAGTGACAAACCTGTCTGTCTTCCACTTTTCATATCTCAAGCATATGCCAGGTCATATTAAATCCTAAGGGTTTGGAGTACATTATTGCAGAGAAATAATAATTTTATTTCTTATTCATTGAATTTATGCTAAGATCAGAATTCTACAGTAGCATTTGGCAATCAAATAGGAGTTTGGCAGTTCAATTTATATAAAGGTTATGAAATAGGAGTTCGGTATACTCTATTTTAAAGTAGTATTTTAAAATCTTGACAGTAGAACCATGTTTGGTTGCACACACTTGTAATCCCAGTATTTGGGAGTCTGAGACAGGAGAATCACAGGTTTGCGGCCAGTCTCAGCTACTTAGTCTCAGCTTCCCGAATGCTGGGATTACAAGTGTGCGCCACCACGCCCGGCTAAGCACAGCATCTTAAGTGAATACTGTGTGCATGTATACCTCTACCATCCTGCACCTCATAATTATGTGTGATTAAAATGCACCAATAAATTTAAAAAAATTAACATGTAAAACAAAAGAATAGAAATATTTAACAACATAGTCGGTGCGCTTTTAGGGAAAGAAAAATTTGGACATGAAATTTCCAAGCTCAAGTTCAAGAATTTCTGCCCACCAACCCAGGGCTATGGGACGTCCTCTCTTTTAATTGAGGACAACCACTGAATTAGCTTTCGTTTATGTTCTGTGAGTTTAAAGCTCTTTTATTTCAAAAGGCCATTGGCATGGTACACTGATTTTATGCTTGATTTTTATTACTGATTTTAATTGCTTTTCCAATTGTGTATATTTTTGGTACTCTAACTATATTGTTCCTTGTAAAACACCTGGAATATTTTCTAAGAGGCAGAATATTTTATGAATCATGTTTTTGTATAATTAAATAATACATAATCTTTATGATGCTGGCTTGGACTTCCCAAAAATTTTAGAGAAAATGCAAAGTGCACTTCATAGACTTGAGCAAAAAAATTTAAATAATAAATTATTTTCTCAAATATTTCCTTCTACACATTTGATGTAGTTTAAATAAAACAGAATCATACTTTATGAACTGCATTTATTATTTCAATTTCCCTTTTGGGGACATGTTTTTGGTTTAAAAGTGGTTTAGCTCTGTTCTTTATGGCAAGTCAGGCATTGCAGCTACCTTTCATATGTACCATATAAATTAAAAGTGAAAATTTTCAGTTGAAGTATAAAATTGAGCAAAAAATTTTTAAGTATACCTGAACAAATTTTAAAAAAGAAACTATTTATTTGGGATATTGGAAATTTTTTCTTTTTTTTAATTTTTTTTATTGGTGCACTGTATTCATACATTATAATGGGATAAAAACTTGTGTAGACATAGATGCACACATCGCCCAGTTAGCCCCTACCCAGTCCCCACCCCATTCCCTCCCCATCCCTCCTTCCCATGCTTGGCTTAGTGGTTGACATTTAATATTATAGCAATTTATCCAAAATTAAAAATGATAATCTCATATAGCAGATTCATCTGTCTGATATCAAACTTTTGATCACTTAGAGATAACATTTCAGTATTTCTTTTTGCTTTTTTTCTTACCAGAGGATATTTTTTTTAAGGTAAAACTATCGTACATTTATTTTTTTTCCAGAAAAAGTCTATCCTAACATGACATATGAACTCTAAATACCCAAAACAATCTCAAAAAAGAATAAAGCTAGAAGATGTACATTTTCTGATTTCATACCTTATAGAGCTACAATAATTGAAATAGTGTGGTACTGCTATAAAGGCAGATATATAAACCAGTGGAGTAAAATAAAAAGCCTAGAAATAAATTCTTCCATATATGGTCAAGTTATTTTTGACAAAGTTTCCAAGAACATTTGGTGAAGGAAATAATAATCTTTTCACTAAATATTGTTGAAAAATAATAATTACATGAGAAGTAATAAGATTGGACCCTTATCTAGCACCATATACAAATATTAACTCAAACTAGATGAAAGACCTAAATGTAAATCTTAAGACTATAAACTTTTAGAAGAAAACCTGGCTCATAACACTTCACAACATTGAAATTGGCAGTGATTTCTTGGATATGATTTCAAAGGCACAAGCAACAAAAGAATAAACAAACTTCCTAAAAAATAAAAAAAAATGTACAATGTAAATAGAGTTAAAAGTTACTGATAGAATGGGATAAAATATTTCCAAATGCTATATCTGAAGGTATATTAATATTACATATAGAAATCCTAAAAATTAGCAACAATAGAAGCAAACAATATAATTTAGAAATACAACTTAGAAATAGGTAAAAGACTAAAATAAATAATGAATATCCATAGGTTTTATCCTATAAACACATAAATATATTCTTCTTTGCTTAGTTGTCTGATGGATGGAAAATCTTGTTTCTCTGGTTCTGGTGTGTATTACCTATTTCTTCTTGTAGTTAATCTCTTTGAGTATTTTCTCTAGTGCTGGTTTTGAAGACATAAATTCCTTCAGTTTCTGTTTGTCATGGAAGCTTCTTATTTCCCCATCTAATTTGACAGATAGCTTTGCTGGATAGGAAATATTTGGCTGGAAGTTGTTTTCTTTCAGAGTTTGGAATATGTTACTCCAAGCCCTTCTAGCTTTCATGACTTGGTTTGGGGAGTCTGGAGTGATTCTAATTCATTTGCCTCTGAATGTCACTTGGTCTTTTGTTTTTGTTGCCTTTAAGATTCTCTGCTTGGCTTCCACATATGTCAATTTGACATTTATGTGGCGTGGGGATCCTCTTCTCTGATCCTCTCTAAAGGGAGTTCCATTAAGTTTCCTGGACCTGTGTATTGACCTCTTGCTCTATATTTGGATAATTTTCTGCTATTATTTCTTTGAAAAGATTATTGATCCCTTTGGTTTCACCTTCTTTTCCCTCCTCTATTCCAATTATTCTTAGATTATCTCTCTTAAAATGGGCCCATATTTCTTCAATGTCAGATTCCTGCTGTCTGATTTTTTTTCTAAGTTATAAATTATGCATTCATTTTTGGAGTGATCATCTTCTAGGAGCGAGATTCTATTCTCCATGTGGTCTAATCGATTGTTTATACTTCGAATTGAGGCCTTTATCTCAATGATTGCCTCCTTTATTTCTTTTAGACTCTCTCTAAATTCTTTTAGAAAGTCCTGTATTATTTCTACAGTTATATTCCTGATTTAATCTTCTGGAGATCTCTGAATTTCTATGTTATCAGATTCTGATAATATGGGGTTGTGGGCATTCATTGCTCTATTGTTGTTCCTCTTTTCCATGATTTCAGAATTTTGTGCCTTCCCTGGGTCACTACGACCTCACTTAGTGTGCTTTGTATCTTGAGACTGTTGTAATCTCAGCCGCCACTACTGCTTTACTGGGTTGTATCACAAAGTCTCATACCCAGGACGTTAATCGAGGCTGCGTAATATCATGGGGGTGCCAAGCTGGGCATTTTGCCATGGGGATTTTTGACTAGGGTGTGGTATCTCTGCCACTGCTACTCCTTCACTGGGTTGGATTGCAAAATATCCGACCCAAGGAGATTATAAAAGCTATTAAAGGCCCTGGGAGTGCAGTACAGGGATTTCTCCTTTGGGGGCTGCAATTACACTCATGGTTATTGTGCACGCAGATCTGGAGCTGTGGCAGGGCGCGGTGAACTCGCTGTTGCTGCTGCAATATGCCACCGATGCCACACCCTCAGCCGTGAGGCTGGCGCTGCTGGCAATATGGTGCTGTTGCCATGCCCTTGGCCGTGAGGCTGGTGTATTTCTTTTCTGGTTTTGAGCTCCGTTCTGGGTCTCTGGAAGGCATGATGAGCTTGGCCACTGAGAGTTTTAGTTCATTGCACTGAAAGAACTGCTGAATTACACCCAAATGATGTGCAGCTGCTCACTTCAGCTCCTTGTTTACCTTTCTCTCTGGAGCCTGGTGCTGTAAGGGAAGATGGTGCGAGCGCAGCTCCGCTGCCACATTGTGGGCTTTATTTCTGGTCTCTGGTGGTTATTCTAGTCTTTTTCTTCTCTGTCCCTTGTGTTTACATTTTTTATTCTGGCTATGAAAAGCACTGATTTTGTTGCAACAGAGATCAAGTTTTAGCAGGACTTGTAAACACTGCTTTTCTTGGTCGCCATCTTTCTGGCTGGAAATTTAACTTTTAGTTGTTGTAAATATTGTTAAAATAAATTTTACGAAGAGAGACATCTTTGTCAATATAAAAAATAGCACTAATGCTTAAGTATTTTGGTGAATATCATGCTTAAATGTGATAGCTGAACATGGTGTAATTGTAAGAATTTTCATCAGATTAATTATACTTTATTAAATTACTTTATAAGTGTTATGGACCAATATTTTCACTGCTCCTATATTAGGTGAACTCTAGTGAATCAAGATGACTGACTCTCCCAGCCACTCCTACTTCTCTTATATTTTTCTAGAGAGTTCATATAAAAACTCACTATGCATTAGCTATAAATTTGAATGGCCTTCTCTGCAAACTCATAGATACACAATTTATGTAGTAATATAAAATTATAATTTCTATTGCTATGTGAATAATATATTTCTCCATTCTTTGGAATGGAGTGCTAAGGTATAGTGAGATAGCAGCAGCAGCAACAACAACAACAACAACAACAACAACAACAACAACAACCAGCTTGCTTGAGTGAATTTGGGGTGTAGGAGTCCTTGAGCCTTGTCTTCAAATAGGTACCACTAATTATTTTTAATTTTACTTTATGTGCATTGAATAGTTTGTGTTGAGAGGCACAGTGAAATATTAGGTTGAGGTGGAAAAACAAATTGTTCTGCCTAAGGAGATATCCATGTATTCTGCCAGTGTTATTGGGAATGTTGTTTAAAATTATGTAGATTATTCAAATAAATGAATTTCATTTTCAAAAGTCAGAACTGCACAGAATTAAGATTATATATACATCAATAAAAGACTTTATGGGCAGCCAATCCTTGTCCTTAGAGCCTTAGGTATTACGATTAAGAATTAATTTTTCTGAATTACCATTAGGAACAAATTGTAAGCACTTTCCAAATTTGCAGAGGATGTTTATGCAACATTGCTCAGTATATTCACTTAACACTAAAACGTAATGAGGTACATTTGCATATTTTTCATTAGCTAAAATTCATGTATTTCTCCAAGGTTGTCTTACTAAAATGTACTATTTGTCCACTCTCCAATTTTCAAAAATATTGCATAATGGCTTTTGAGAAACCTTTCAACCATCTACTTAGTCATGTGATTATCTGGATTGTCATAACACTTGTAATTCTAAACAAAATCTTTAGATTTTACATTCTAGAAAATACTGTTTAAAACTTCTGTAGTATTCAGTTTCCTACGTGACATGGTACTTTGTGAATATTCTTCATTTCTGATTCCCATAAATCTGGGTCTTACTGCTTCTTCTACACTTCCAGCTTTTACTTTTTAATAAGTTCTCCAATAGATCTTCTTCCTTCTCCAGACCTCTGAAGCTTACCTCTCGGCTCTTTGTTTCTCCCTCACCATGCTTAGGTAAGAGATGTACTCTACTCTGGAATTTGCTGACCATCACTGTAGCCCCAAAAGAAGTCATCTCATGAACTCAAGATCAACTTTCCCAATGGATGTTGGAACCAACACAATTAACTGTTCATTATTTCCCTGGAAATTTAAGCTTTCCCTCTGGTTTCCTTTCTCTGACAATTATATTTTACTCTTATAGCCCTAAAGTTTGAAATTTTGATTAATTTCTCTACCTTTATCCTTGGTCCACATGTTCAGTAGCCATGTTTAGTTTGATTATTCTTAAGTTATACTTCTCTAATTGAATTGTTACATTTTATTTATTTATTTATTGCAGTACTGGGGATTGAACCGAGGGCATTCTACCTCTGATCTATACCCCCAGCCCTATTTTTCATTCTTTATTTTGAAACAAGGTCTCACTAAGTTGCAAAGGGCCTCACTAAGTAGCTGAGGCTGTCTGAAAACCATGATCCTGATCCTCCTGTTTCAGACTCCCAAATCCTGGGATTACAAGTGTGTGCCACCATGGCCAGCAATTCTATTTTATTTAAATATCTACCTTAGTCTAAGATTTTAATATTGCCAAAATAATCCCCATGACTTTTACTTTTTTCTTCTATTTTACATGCTACAATAGAAATCACAGCCTGACAAACCAATCAATTAATTAACCAATTTTGTGCATGTCACTCACAAAAATCTTAATTAAAATTTGAAACTTATTTGGAAATTAAATTCCTTATTCCTATAGCTAAACCCTCATCTACATACATTATCACTAGATTTCCATTTGAAATACAAAAATAGGGGAAAGCCTGACTCTTATCTAAAACCTGCTAAGGATACCATTTAATACCAGAACAGGTTAAAAAAAAGTTGTTGCTGTTCATTTCAGTTGACCAAAACTGTGGGAAAAATCTAATGATCAATGATAAATTCCCATATCAAGGACACAAGAGTTAGAATTCTAATTTGGGGGCCTATGGTTGAGGAAAGGATAAGTTACAGAGGTACTGGGGAGCATCCCACTGGGCATTTTATTTACTGTGATGCATTAGCAAGAAAAATAAGCTAGGCTGGGAGACTGCAGGGTTCATGAGCGGAAGCCAGCAGTGAGGATGCGTTTTCCTGATGCTCCACTAACAGAATCATTTTTTCTTTCACTAACATGGTAGAAATGATTCATATATTAAAGCCAAACACAGTAGAATTCTGAAAGAAAGAACAATAATAAATCGAAATGCAAACATTTTTATCGATTTGTTCACTTTAATACATGCCGTAATCTGCATATATCTAGACTATTTAATTTATGTAGATTTTCATAAACCAGAATGCCTAGGTCTTCCTGAAATTCTGAATATTAGGGTCCAGATATGAGTCGATTTAAGGCCTGCTGTAGAATGAAAATGGATGTCAGAGAAATGGGTTCAAATTCTGCCTTTGCCACTTTAATTTCTCAGGTCTTCTTTATTCTAGTTTGTTAAATGGTAATGAGAATTCCTGCCCGTTGGCATATGTTGAAATTAAATAAGAGTATGGTTAAAAAATTTTCTCTTGGTATATTTTTTCATTATTCTCATCTAACATTTTTTTACAGGAGTTTCAAAAGAATTTTTAGCAATAGCTGTTTTCACATTGAAAGTGTACTCTTTCATAATAAATAGAATAATTATCCATTTTTCAAAACAATTTGAAGTATAATTTAAATCATAGTCCCCTTTGGGGCACTTAAATATTTGATATTTAATAAGAAAAAAGTAAGAAGAAAACACTGAATTTTAGTTGAGCCATTGAAAATTGTGAATAAATCAGAGATGATTGTAAAGTATATCTTCAGTGATAATTTATGTCTGTGAAAACTTTTCCCCTTACTTATAAATGTTGAATTAACATGCAATTTTTAGGTACATATATTGCTTAAAGTGAGGTAACCAAGGCAGAAATTCAAGCATGATTAATTTTCATGAGTCTCTGCAAATTTTATTAGTATTTGCTAATTGGCCATTGTTAAAATTATGACACTGACTAACCATCAGTGAATGTTCTCACACATTCTGAATTCTTCTAGACTTCAGACCATCTGGCTCTGTGATCTGCCACTATAAAATGCCTGAAAAGGTTTATGAGCCTTAGTTGTAAATTTAGAATTTGGGGGTAAAAAGGAAGGTGCGAATTCCAATTTGAATAACCTTAAAAAGAGAAGACAACTGGCAATGATGTTCTTAATTTGATTGTTTAAATAAATGAATGAAATTGATTATATGAATGGTATGCTAGTCAGTCTTCCAGCACTGTGACCAAAGTACCTGACAAGAACAACTGAGAAGGAGAAAGATTTATTTTGGCTCCTAGTTTCAGAGCATTTAGTCCATGGTTGTCCAGCTCCATTGCTCTGGGCCTGATGTGAGGAAAAACGTCATGATGGAAGGGTATGGCAGAGGAAAACTGCTCAGCTCATAGCAGCTGGAAAAGAGAGAGAGAAAAGAGATAGAGAAGAGAAACCCTTTCATAGCTGAGCATGAGGTGCACACCTGTAGTCCCAGTACTTGGGATGCTGAGACAGGGGGATTGTAGGTTCTCAGCTAGCCTCAGCTACTTAGTGAGGCCCTCTGAAAATTAGTGAGATCCTGTTTCCAAATAAAAAATAAGATAGGTCTGGGGATGTAGCTCAGAAGTAGAAGGTCCCTGAGTTTCAACCTCAGTACCAAAATAAAATAAAATAAAATAAACCCTTCCATAGTGTGCCCCCAGTGACTTACCTCCTCCTAATTTATCCAACCATCCATGAAATGATCCACTGATGAGATCAGAGCTTTGTGATCTGATCATGCCTCAAAAGCCCCATCTGCGGACACTTTGAGGACTATTCCAGATTCAAATCAGAACATATGGTTATATGGAATAGAAAATAAAAACGGTCCCAAGGATTAAATATGTCTCTGAGAAACTGGTTTTTCATATACTACATGAAACAACATTAAAACAAAGTTTTGAAATGTCTTACTCTTTTCAATTGAATGCAATTCCTATCTATGTTTATGGATCAATTCAACCCAAATCAGGAGGTTTTCTGTCCTCATTTCTACTTCTTTTCTTTCTTCTCTCTCTAAATGATGAGAAATGGGGGAACAAAGGTTATAATAGAAGACACATCACCAGAGTCTAAGAGCAAAAGCCCTTTAAAACAAGAATTGACAGTAGAAATTAGAACTCCTGGCTGAGTTCCATTGGAAATTTACAAGAATTGCCACATATCAATGCCCAGATAAAAATCGCAAGGCATTTGTGTGTTCGTGTGTAGAGGAGAGTAAAACAAGGAACTTGCAAATACAAGACAGTCCAAATACTACCTTTTCTTAAATGAGAAACTTAGTTTCTAAGAAATAATTTTCAGAACTTACATGTCTGGAAAGTGAAATAGTCATTAAAATTTTTACTTCCTCATTAAATAAGACTTTTTGATATTGAAATTAATGTTATGATTTATAAGAATCTTTCATATTTTTAAGGGACTGCAGTTCTTCCAAGAGTAAAACAGGTGTCCTTAGAATCAGAGCTTCAAATGCTAACATTTTAACTACAAAGTTATTTTCCTAATCAAGGCAGTTAACTATGAATATCTCTACGTAGATATTTTCATGAATCCAAAGAGCAATGGAGAGTTCTGATAGTTAATATATTAGACTAAAATGACTTAGAAAATCACTTTCCCTCATCAAACAAATTTTATGCAAAATATAAACAAGTAAGTTGATATGATTATGGATGTTTTAAGTATATCTAGTAAGTAAATCATTTTTCTGAGGTGTGGGGGTGGCAGCTTTGTTGAAACAGGAAGAAAAGTGCAAGGTTGAGGCATCATAAAATGGCAACTGAATCTCATTTATAAAATGTAAAAATCATAAGAATTCAGATCATTTGCATAATAAAGTATAAGGAAAGCTTGACTTCTACTCAGGTCCAGTTAAGTACAAAGAAGCTTGTTGATTGCAGAAGTAAAATGTCCAAAGAAGAGCTAGCTATGAAAGATAAGAAGCATCAGAGCCGTGAGCAAGGAGGGACTGGATTCATGGCAATTGCAAGGTATAAGGACACCCATTTTGTTTCTAAGAAGAGGCAATCCTGAAATGGTCCTTTAGTACTGGAAGGATTTTTCCTGGGAACACAGAAGTTACTAAAAAAATAAATCCCACTGAAGATAAGTTTACAGTAAGATGATAAAACTTTTGAGGATTAAAATAAAAGAAAACAAAAAATACCATTAAAGGAGTCACTGCAGGCAGCATGTTGAAAATTTATACCTTACAGGTTGGAGATTGCAGAACATACTCAGAACACTAATGAGTTTCAAGAAACAAAAAGCAAAATAAAAATAAGAAGGATAAGCTAAAGCATTTGGGGGAAGGAAGGGGGCTGCAAAAGAATTTTGTGGAAATTAAGGAAATGAAAATTAAAATCCAGCCGGGCATGGTGGCGCTCTCTTGTAATCCTAGCATTTGGGAGGCTGAGACTGGAGGATCCCGGTTCTGGGAGAGCCTCAGCTACTTAGGCCCTCTGCAATTTAGTGAGACCCTATTTCAAAATAAAGAATACAAAATAGGGCAGAGGATGTAGTTCGGAGGTCGATTGCAGAAGTAAAATGTGCAAAGAAGAGCTACCTACAAAAAATAAATAAAATCCATTCATCTGTTGATGGACATCTTGGCTAATTTTATAATTTGGCAGTTGTAAATGGGGCAGCTATGAATGAACATAGATATCATGCATTAGTTTGGTAGTTTTATTTCCTTCTTTTGAATAGATATCCAGAAGTGGTATTGCTGGATCATATGATAGGTTTATTTCCGTTCTTTTGAGGATTTCCCATACTGTTTTCCAAAGTGGTTGTACTGATTTGCAATCCCACCAACAATGTATCAGAGTTCCTACTTCTCCACATCTTCACCAACACTAGTTGTTGTGTTTAGAATGATTGCCATTCTAATCAGAGTTACATGAAATCCCAGGGTAGTTTTGATTTGCATTTCTTTGATTGCTAGTGATGTTGGGCATTTTTTTTCATACATTTATTGACCATTTGAATTTTTTCTTTTGTAAAATTTCTATTTGGTTCACTCGCCCATTTTTTGATTCGATTATTTTTCTTAGTCTTTTTTAATTCTTGAAATTAAGTAAGTAGTTGAGGCTGTCTACGATCTGCCATCCTCCTGTCTCTGCCTCACGAATGCTGGGATTACAAACCTGTGCTGCCACACCTGGCTAGGTTATTTGTTTTCTTAGTGCTGAGTTTCGTGAGTTCTCTGTATATTCTAGATATTAGTCCTCTATTGGAGAAATAGTTGGCAAAATTTTTCTACCATTCTGTCAGCTCTCTGCTGAAGTTTTGATAGTCTACTTTGCTGTACAGAAGCTCTTCAGTTTAATGGAGTCCCACATATTGATCTTCCTTTTAATTTCTTATGTCCTAGGGGCCTTGTTGGAATATGTACACAACAGAATTTTATTCAGCCATAAAGAAAAACAAAATTATGTCATTTTCAAGGAAATGGATGGAACTGGAGAAAATTATTCCAAGTGAGATTAGTCAGTCACAAAAAGTAAAAAAAAAAAAAAATGGGTGCTCTTTCTAATAAGCAGAAGCTGTAGAGAAAAGGGTCATAGGAGGAACTCTAGATGAAGAAGGAGAAACTATAGATGAATAACTAAGGTGACCTAACTAAAGGGGATGGGAGGGGAAGAGGGAAATTCCCTAATGTCCATGACATACATTAATAAATATATCAAAGTCAATTAGTGTTGTATGTTCTTCTTATTTTATTTGTAGAGATTGTACATTTTTATATACACAGTCACAAGAGAAATATAGCCACTAAATTCATGACAATAGTTACTTTAGAGAGGCGAGAGGAGAAGCGATAAGCATTAGGGTTGACTCCCCCTTTATTTGCAATGTCCTATTTCTTTACTATACAAAAAAAATACCTAGGGTGGAATGAGCTAAGATTAAACCAAGGTATTGATTTAGGCTACTCTTTTTAAAAAAAATTTTATTGGTGCATTGTAGTCCTACATTTTAATGGAGTACAAGATGGTAAAGGCATACATCATACCCTCCTCACTTATCCCTTCCCCATTTCCCATCTCATTCCCTCCTCACTCCTTCCTCGTGTTTAGCTTAAATGATTGACTTTGATATGTTTGTGAATGTTTTTTTTTTTTTTTTCTCCAGTACTGGGGATGGAACCCAGAGGCATTCTACCTCTGAGCTACATCTCCAGCCCTATTTTTCATTCTTTATTTTGAAACAAGGTCTTACGGAGTTTCAGAGGGCCTCACGAAGGAGCTGAGCTATGCCGTGAACCTCCAATCCTCCTGTCTCAGCCTCTCAAATGCTGGGATGACAAGCGTGTGCCACCACGTCCGGCTCTGAATGTTTCTTTTCTAAAAGTATAGTTATTGTTCACCTTCTGGTTGTATTCAGACATTTGGCCTTACAGTACTTACTGATGGCCATTTTGCTGTCCTTGTTATTTTGTTTGTTTGGGGAAATAACAAAAGCAGGTCGCATGTCTACTGTCTACACAGTGGGAAGAATCAGAACTCTTGATAAAATTGGTACCTTAGAGATTTAAATCGGTGCAACTAAAAATGGCTTCAGCAAGATTCATTCAACTTTCGATATTATACAGAGATATCTGAGGCCATGCTGAGATTTCCAAATTTATACTTACAGATAAAAAGATGGAAAATGATATGCAACTTGAGATACTAAAATATTTCAAGGTCCATGGTTGGTTCAAATAAAACAAAAGTGTACTTTATTTTATCTACAGCAGAAAACAGAAACAACCTAATGCAAATGTAACTGTTTTTTGTGAAATTCTAGGTATACTACATACCTAGAACTTATTGATACCATAAACAATGTTTTATCAGCTCAAATTTCAGTACGTAGACATTTAAATATGTGATTGATGAGTTGAAGCACGAATTATTGGTAGGATGTAGTAATAAGATGTTATATTTTCCCCCCTGTATTTTGGAAAATATGTGTTTTAAGAAATGAAATAAATGAGAGATTCAGTATACATGTACTTGGTCAAATATCTATCAGAAAGAAAACATATACTAGCATTTCAGGGGAAAATTAATAAATTTGTATTTAATGATTTTTTTTGGAAAAGGTGTTTCTAGCACCAATTTTCACCAAATGTTATCAAATGGCTTATGATCAAAGTTGTTCTGCATAGCCATACTTTAGTTACATACTTTTAAGAAAACTTTTTAGGACTTGAATATAAAAATGTTATAGTTTTCAGCAGTTTTAGTCAATTCTCATCCTCAAAAAATACAGCAAAGGCAGTAAAAACAAAATGGCAGCAAAAACAGGAAACAGAAAGCAAGTAGAAGTGGCCTACAATGGACATGTATATATTCAATAAAGTAAGCTGGGCGTGGTGGTCCAAGCTTGTAATCCCTGCGCTTGGGAGGCGGAGGCAGGTTCGAACTGAGCCTTGCTGGTTAAGAGACCCTGTTTCCAAATAAAAATATAAAATAGGTCAGGGAGTGTAGCCTGGAGGTAGAAGGGTTTCCAGGAACCCCCGTACCACCAAAAAAAAAAAAAAGTACGGAGGGAGAGAGGAGAGATACACTTCTGGGACACTGTCCATTAATCTCATTTCCCAGTTTAAAGAAATTTAGTGCCAAAATAAATACCAACCTGAAAGCTAACCCAAACTTCTTTAAACCTCAAGCATAACGCTTGAGGTTGTCCCTAAAAGGTGGTGGCCTAAAGGTCGAATCTGAAATACTGCAACATCCATGAGCTCAGGCCTTTGCCAGGCTCAGGCCTGGCCCTCCTGACTCTGTGTGTGTGTGTGTGTGTGTGTGTGTGTGTGTGTGTGTGTGTGTGCATGCGCGCACTTAGGCAGCCTCTCCTCTCAGTGGCCATACTCAATATGGCAGCACACCATCCCACCTCCATAAAAATTATATTTTGTTTTCTTCTTAGTATTTATTACTTCTAAAAATATCTTTATTCAATTGTTCATGTGGCTCTTATAATCGAGTTTAAGTCTAACAGAACCAGAAACTGTAGTGACCCCAAAGTAGATTTCCTGACACATAAACAAACAACTAAATGATTTTGAATAAATAAATAAGTTAGTTATAAAAAACTGATAAATTGGGGTAAAAGAAGTAGGGAGTGTAGGTGTAAATGGATGTTCCTCTAGTAACTGATTTTGATGTCTTAGAATGTTAAGATAAAAAGAAACCACTCAGACATGTTATTTTTATTTTTAATTTATTTTTTGGTGGTGCTGGAGATTGAACCCAGGAGTTTTCTACCTTTGAACTACACCTTCAGATCTTTCTAATTTTTTTATTTTGCAACAGGGTCTTGCTATGTTGCAGAGGCTGGTCACAAATTTGCAACCCTCCTGTCTCAATACTGGGCTTAAGGCATATTCCACCATGTATGGCTCCAGGCAAAGTAATTTTTAAAAGAGTTAAAGTTTAAGAAATAAGATTATAAGACACCAGAAAACAAAAATTTAAAAAAAATGGGAGGGGAAAATAAAATGCAGAACTGAAATGATAGCCAAAGGTTTTTAAGGTTTTATGTTCTTGTATGGTAAAGAAACATTTACCTGAAGTCAAACAACTAACTACAATTCAACTTTTATATATTTTTCATCTTTAAAATTTAAGAAAATTATATTTAATCTTTTGGACCATCATGCATGATATAAACCAGTTTTTCTATCTTTTAAACCTATCATTTGATCTATATATGTATATAGACCTAAGAGATATGAAAAGTTATATAAACAATGATGGGTTTTGCTTTTGTGAATGATGCTTTTGTTTTTTTCTTTCTACTTTGTCCTCTCTGCTTTATAGAGAAAGGCTTTATATTTATAAACAGTTTTCACTAATCAAAGTTCATACCTAAATAATACTCTTCTGTGCAGTCATTTTTCATGGAAGTGCTGATGTTTGGTAATACTGATGTGACCTGGGATACTCTTTACAAACTTTCTTCAAATGACTTCTCATATCTAGACATTCCATTGGCTAGATGATAAATATACTTGCAGTGTTTTCTTTTTATATTGTGGAGTTATGCCTTACCTTTATTATGATAAAGGTGTCTTATTATGATAAATTTGTAAACAACTGATCTATAAAATTATTCGACAGATGATCGAATCACTTATAATAAAATATGTCCAATTGGAAATTATCTGAAACATCTTTGGGGGATAGTAGAAATCCAGTGGGTATGTAAAGCTAAAAGGGCAGGAGGCATATGATTTTACACTTACTTCCTTGTGTTCTGAAATGGATGCCCCCTCCTATGTGAAGCAGTTGTGAGCTGGGATATAGCTCAGTGGTAGAATGCTTATTTAGCAAATGTTAAGGCCCTGAGTTTGATCCCTAGCACTGAAAAAAAGTTATTAATGAACAGTATTAATTCTGAAAAAAAATAATCGGTGAGTCTTAATTTTTTTTGTGTGGTACTGGGGTTCCTGGAAGCCCTTCTACCTCCGGGCTACACTCCCAGACCTATTTTATATTTTGAAACAGGGTCTCTTAAGCCAGTGCTGCTGGCTTCGAACCTGCGCGATCCTCCTGTCTCAGCCTCCCAAGCGCGGGGATTACAAACGTGCGCCACCACGCCCTGTGAGTTTGAAATTCTTATCAAAACATTTTCCGTTATACTATCAGTGTTTTAATACTCTTATCCTAAAGGTGCAATTTTCTTGCATTGAAAATTGTTAGAAATGAAGCTCTTATAAAGGCCTAGTATATGACTTAAGCCACATACCAGAACATTCCATAAGTTATTCCAGCTCTCCTTCCTCACACTCTTCCTCTCAATATTCCTTCAGATGAAGCCTAAGCTCTAAACAAGGGTTGCTCATGTGCTGAATGGAGTCTCTCACTGAGTGCTTACTCAGGCCCTGTGTTGGGTTTTTAAGGAAATAAAAAGATGAGTAAGATTCAACCCCTGTCCTTGAGGATGTCATAGTCTAGTGGGAAAGGCAAACTGACAGCTAATTATAATTACAGTGTGCTAAATGATAAAATAAAAATATGAATAAGGTCCTGCGGGAGATGTGATAGCAATTAATTCTGCCTAGAGGTGGTGAGAAGACATGACTGAAAATGAAATTGAAAACTCTATAAATTTAGTGTAATAGGGATAATGTTTTTAGATCTTCTATTATAGTTAAAATATTTTACCTACCTTTGCTCTGTCTGACAAGTGAATAGGCAAAAGAATGAGAAAAAAAAGTGGGATGCTGGCTCCTCCCTCATCCATTGGAGGTGGAAAAGAAGGAAACAGAAAGACGAGATTCAACCCCAGATTTAATCTGTCTTCTATTGAGAATTGATCTAGAAGCTGGAGGGCCACAGCACTTTCAGGTTGATAGAAATCTCCTGAGAACATCAAGTGTGTGGCCTAGTCTGAAGGCAAATCCTCCAGCCATCTGGTATTGGGAAGCCTGGTATGGGGTTTCAGGGAATACTTCCAACATCACGTTAGAGTGGGAAAACCCTTGACAGTAGGATATGGCAAGATAAATAGCCCGAGAGAGATATCCAGAGTCCTGGTATATTATACAGAGTAGAAAAGCCTCATAAGTTCCTCATGACCCAGGAGCAGGGGATGGAGGTTCTGAGAGACCTGGCCTCACAACATAGAACATGGAACTCTTGACGAAGAAGAGGCTGATGATATATATGCAGGAGTCAGTCAGGTATATAAGATAAAGCAGCTGAATTCTCCCGTGAGTCATAGTGCTTAAGTTTGTGAGGTTACCATGTAAGTATGGGGCCAGGTGAAACAATAGAGAGAGTGGCTATATTAAGACTCCTGAGTTTTCTCCAATTATAAAAGAGAACTCTAGAAAGATCTTAATTTAGAACATGGAAAGTTTGTGTTTTAGGAATATCTGTATATTAAAGAAAAAACAGAGATGAATAGTCAAGGAAAATTGGCTAGGGAAAGATTAAAACTAGTGAAACAGGTAGAGGATGGAAAATTTTTGATTAATGAGATGTCCCAAGAGAGTACATGTGTGCGATGTGTTCTTTACAGAGGATGAAAACCTTAAAAATGCTTTGAGGTTTATACTTTAGGTATCAAGATATATATATATATATATATATATATATATTTATATATAATATTATAATTAATTTTTATTGGAAATAAAATAACAAGTGAAGATTGGCAGAAGCAAAATGTATTCTGTTTGAAGCATATGATGTTTACTATACCTGTGAAGCATTTAATTGGAAACAGATGCATATAGGTGGACAGATATTAATTAATGAAAATGTTAATTATTTAAATTATATTTTGAGAGCACACATTATATATCATGCCCTTGCTCAGCACTGTTCATATTGTGAGCAAAATAAACAGGGTTCATCCAGATACAAACTTGTGAGCACAAATCATTGGAATTTAAGTTCTAATGGTGAAGACAATACTCAAGTAATCACAGATGAAGATCCTAAATAACACATTGTGATGAGGGCCCTGAGGTAAAAAGAAGAATTAAAAATAGGTGACAGCCGGGCGTGGTGGCGCACGCTTGTAACCCTAGTATTCGGGAGCCTGAGACCTGAGGATCATGGTTCGCAGACAGCTACAGCTGCTTAGTGAGGCCCTCTGCAACTCAGTGAGACACTGTTTCAAAAATAAAGAATAAAAAATTAGGGTAGGGGTGTAGCTCAGAGGTTGAATGCTCCTGGGTTCCATTCCCAGACCCGCAAAAAAAAAAAAAAAAAAAAGGGAAAAAATGGTAACAGAAAGAAGTGATCTGAAGAGTTAAGGGAAGGCTTCACTGCATTATGTAAAATCACTGACCTTTATTATGGAGATAAATAAGATATGTACATCTACCATTGAGGCAGAAAAATACATTTGCCTGGAGTCTTAGGACAAAGATTCAGAAAGCCAGAACAATTGAAAAGTGAGGAAAGAAAGAGTATAGAGAACAGGGAAGATAATTATTTAAATAGATAACATCACCAGGCGTGGTGGCACACACTTGTAATCCCTGCATTTGGGAGGCTGAGACAGGAGGATCGCACAGGTTCGAAGCCAGCCTCAGCTACTTAGTGAGGCTCTCAGAAACTTTGTGAGACCCTGTTTTTAAATAAAATATAAAAATAGGTCTGGAAGTATAGCCCAGAGGTAGAAGGCTTCTGGGTTCCACCCCCAGTACCCCCCCCACACACACACACAGATAATGTCCCCAGTACAGGTTGTATCTAAGGATTTTATTTTTATGCTATCACAAAAGGAGTTGTTTTTCTAATTTCCTTTTCAAATAGTTTATAGAAATGCAACTGATTTTTTGTGTTTGTTGGTTTTATACCCTGCAATGCACTGAATTTGTTAGATAATAATCTCTAACATTTTAGGGGGAGGGAAACTTTGTTTTTCTCTATATAAAATGCCATCTACAGTTAAGGACAACTGACTAATTATGTTATTCAATAGATTGGGAATGCTTGAGAGGATAAATTTAGGGATTGTGTATGAATTCTAAATTAAACAGATTGAGTTTGAGATTTCTCTGAGATATCTTACTGAAAGATGTAGATGGACAATTCATTATATGGCTCTGAACTTGGGGAATGCTCAGGTCTGCAGATAAACGTTTGAAGTTACGGAGCTAATGCTTATTCCATCATTACTATGTGCCAAAAAGAGTGATTCATGTTGTAAACACATCATACATAAAAATGTGTTATATGCTTAAAATAACATCCATTGTACCCCTGTTTTACATAGAATCATCTTGTAATTTGTTCAGTCACATTTTTTCACAAGAATGAATGGAATTATTAAAAACTGGAAAATTACAACACATAAGAGACAGAAGCATGCACACACACACACACACACACCTTGCGTGTGTGTGTATATATATATATATATATATATATATATATACACACATATATATATCTGTATACATCTTTGTGTATATCTATCTATATATACAACCTTTGTGTGTACATATGAATGCACACACATATATATATACATAAACACATGTATATATACACACACACTATATATATATACATACATATATATATGTATATATATGTATGTATATATATAGTACAAAGCACAAATAAGTGAATATGAAAAATGGGAAACCATAGTAGCAAAGGACACTGTGATGTTAAATTATTTTTGACTTTCTCCTCCTGCTCACATTCATTCCTTCATTCTTGCCTCCCCCACCAAAGGAGGGGAGATGAAATTCTTTCTCCTTCCTTGACTACTTTGAACTTGACCATTGTGATACTTTGTTCTGTTCATATTAGGACATAGCTTATTTGATAGCTATATATTAGAAACTATAAAGTAAACAAAGAATTAAATGTGCTTGTATGGTAGAGATTGACCCATAAATCTCTATTACCACGAAAGTACTTTCTACAAAGCCCCTTGGTACAAGGAAGATGAGACACAGGGTTAGACTTGAAACCTGGATGTAGTTTTAAAACCACCCATTAGCTGGGCGTGGTGGCGCACACTTGTAATCCCCGCGCTTGGGAGGCTGAGACAGGAGGATCGCGAAGGTTCAAAGCCAGCCGCGCTGGCTTAAGAGACTCTGATTCCAAATAAAAAGTATAAAATAGGTCTGGGAGTGTAGCCCGGAGGTAGAAGGGCTTCCAGGAATCCCAGTCCCACGAAAAAATAAAAATGAAATAAAATAAAACCACCCATTAGAGTTGCCCCATGATGGAGTAAAATGTCTTTAATATTACTGCTGCAGCCAGTCATAAACTATGAACCTTAGAAAGAATGTGACTGAGAAAAGCATCTCTGCAGTTGAGGTATGCCTTTAATGCAGACAGAGACTGTCTCCTGACTGTATTCTCAAGTGTAGGGCAAATGTATTTTTCCTTGAAGAAGGATTTGCAAAGCACATCTTCATGTCTACTGTCACTCATCCCTTGAGAGCTTCCATGTTATCATGGTCCTTTCTCTTGGGGCTGCTAGAAGAACTATGGTTACAGCCATTGCTGCTGCCTTTTGGATCACTGCAATGGGCATCAGTTGCTTTGTCTCCCTCCTCTAATCTCCATTCCAGGGACTTCTTCCCCTCTTCTACCGTTTGTGTTGATTCTTTTGTTTATCTGTTGGCATGACCCTGATTTCATGCCTGAAAGGTTTAAGCACTTGGTCACCCTTTCTTTATTAGTCTAAGCTTGATGTGATTTTAAATGGATTCCCACAATTGGGCAAGAAGGGTTCCAGTGGCCCACCTGGGTATCATGCCTATTTCTCTCTGAACTCACTTCTCAAGAGTACCCTCATCTCTTACCTGCTAATCAGGGTCAATAATAACCTTGCCATAATGGTGATTACTTACTGGTCCCAAGGCATGAGAGGCTCAAAGGGCCCAGAGGGCAGCACAAGTATATGGTTAGTGGGGCTCTCACTATGAGCTTTAACAAAATATGTTGTCTTTAGGGACCAGGGCATCTAAGTCTGCAGAACCTAAAATTTTTGAAGGGTTGAGAAGTAAACATTTCCTTGTGGTAATCACTTGGTTACTACAACCATGTGTTTTCTTCTGGGACAGTGCTGTATTTGATTCATTGTGTATAGTGCATCCAGGAAAATTGAACTCCATTCTCACAGAGTATTGCTTCCTAGATAGGTCTTTAACTATGTGTTCAAGAGGCTCTTCCAGTGCTCTCTCAGGCTGGTAGCTCCTGGACACTGTGGTATCTGAATTGACCAGTACACTCCATGCTGTGGGCCCACTCCTGTAGTGCATCATGTCTGTGAAGTCATCTGGCACTCCACATCAATGGGGCGTTTGATGAGTCCTCAGAGAGCAATGCTGAATGGTTTGCAATACTGGAAAATTAGCAATATCCAAATACCTATGATTAGGTTACATAGGTGTGTGTGGGGGTGTGTGGAGTTTTAGCACCGTACTCTCTGTTGAATCATGTAAGTATAGGTACATATTTTTTTGTGTAGAAAATACAGACCTTAAAAGTTGAAAATAGATTAATGTACCAGGGAATGTTAATTAAGGGATTAAAGGCCTGGAGGGACTCAGATTTTCTAGCACTTCCTTAATGACCTCCCTCCAAAGACCTATTTTTAGCACTAATTATCTCTCCCTGTTTCTTCTAGTCAAATCCTAGGCTTCTTTAAATTGTTATTTCACTTTGAGTTTTTTTTTTTCTTCATGTCTTGATGCCTATATTATTACAAGCTCTTTGAGCCAAGGGAACATGATGCTTTTTATATAATTTATCCACCCCATTCCTTCATATCCCCCCCACCCTCTCTTCAGGTCTCCACAAGAACCAGGCATGTGGGAGACCCTCTAAATATTCATTAAGTGAAAAATTACGTTTTAAAAGTTCCATGCAGAGCACTCTCTACCTTACCCTTTAATCCCTTCTATTAATGTATAATTGTATTCTTTAAAATCCATCCAGTGTACATTAGCTCATTTGATCTTACATTAGCACAGAGCTCTAGATAGTGCAGGTGCTATTTTCTCAATCTTCAGGAGAAGAAAGTGAAGCTAAAAATCACCTGACTGATGCAGTGTCAGAGTTTAGAATGAAGCTGAGTCGTATGACTCCTCATCAAATAAGTCCATCACTGTAGCACTCAGGCACCCAATATTTCACACAGATCAGTTCGTGTGAAACTCAAGTTGATAATAAAAAATTAATGTAATTGCGTTATTTTCTGATAATGTTATAGCATTCAGAAATTTGATAGCATTTTCATAATAGCTGGAACTCAACAAATGACATTATAAAATTTACGTAGTAAAAATACTTGTCCAATTTTGGAATGGAGCAGGTGGTCAGAGTTGTGTAACCTTTCAGTATTATAAGGCAGAATGATAGTGTCCATTATGGAAACACACATAAGGAATTAAGAGACTGCACAGCAGTGTTCTTGTTTCATGCATGCATGGAATAATCCTGCTCCGAGTGACTCATCTGCCCTATCCCTTCTAGTTTAACTCTGTCGGCCATGGTAGACACAGTTGCTGCTGGGTTTTCTCTCCCCAGGTCCCACATGGCACCTCTCCTTAGGGCCTCTCTCTGGATGCAACCCCTTTTCTAGGGTGGAGATTTTAGTTTTATTGGGACATATAGCTTTCTTTGAATTGATACATAGAGTTTGACTTTGTTGCAGGAGAAGAAGGAGACAAACAGCTAGGAGAAGGGCTTAGGAAAATTCCAGCAAAGTATTTGAAAGAGTGTCAGCATGTCTAAGTCAATCTCTAGTGTATTACTGTGCTATTAGTATCCATGGTTTCTTTATTTCTGGTTAGAAGTTGCTTCAAAACATAGCTATTTCTGCTGTCGTGGTGGTGCACGCTTGTAATCCCTGCACTTGGGAGGCTGAGACAGGAGAATCTCACAGGTTTGTAGCCAGCCTCCGCTACTTAGTGAGGCTCTTAGCAACTTAGTGAGACCCTGTTTCCAAATAAAATATAAAAAAAAATAGGTCTGGGAGTATAGTCCAGAGGTAGAAAGTCCCTGGGTTCCACTCCCGGTATCACCAAAAAAGAAAAAAAAATAGCTATTTCTATATCATTCTATAGAAAAATTGATATAATGGGAAAGCTTTCCTCCAAAATTATATTCTAATATTGAATTTGACTATTTGTTAACACTGAACACTTGCATAGTAATAATATGTCATTCTTACCTATTAACCAAAAATAGATTGTTAATATTTGGGTTTAGTCTGTTTCTCTGTTTTTAAATATATCTCTTTTTCCCCAATTTTAACACACGAAAGCCCCACCCCTCCACCCCATCTCTGGATTTGGAACAGGCCTACCTAGTACATATATAGAACTACTTGGCCAATGGGTACCTGACCTCTAGCTAGGGATGAAGATGGAACTAATTTGATCTATTCAATAGATCTATAATAGACTTGGTGTCGAGATCCCTAAAGACTATGTTGTTTGAGTGAATTTATGTCATTTTAAAAATCCACTCTAAACATTTAATAACCAGAATCTTTCTCTTCATATTTTTGATAATATTTTAGTGTTAAGGCCATGTGTTGTGGTGCATGCTTGTAATCCTAGTACTTGGAAGACTGAGACAGGAGGATTAGAGGTTTGAGGATAGTCTCAGCTACTTAATGAGGCCCTATGCAACTTAATGAGACCCTGTTTCAAAACAAGGAATAAAAACAAGCTGAGGGTACAGCTCAGAGGTAGAATGTCCCTGGGTTAAATCTCTAGTACCCAAAACAAGAGACTGCAGTGCTAAAATTTAAAAGTACATGAGTTATTAATATTTAAAGGCTTTTGTGTATTTGATTTTGTCAAAAATCACTTTCCTAAATCACAGAGGAAAACACTAGCAAACAATATTTGATACGATCTTATGTAAGGTTGTAGAGGATTTATATTAATTATACATCACGGAAACAGGAAATTTTAATGCCTTAAAGTACAATTTAAAGGATATAAATCTCCATTCAGTATTTTCTTAGTTCTTAAGTTTCTAAAAAAGCCTGTTAAGATGATACATTTAGCCAGGTATGGTGGCGCAGGCTTGTAATCCCTGCCCTTGGGAGGCGGAGACAGGAGGATCGCGCTGGTTCCTCGCTGGCTTAAGAGACCCTGTTTCCAAATAAAAATATAAAATGTAGGTCTGGGAGTGTAGCCCGGAGGTAGAAGGGTTTCCAGGAACCCCAGTACCACAAAAAACAAAGATGATATATTTATATTAGACCCTCAGTTATTCCAGAGTCCTCGTAAGTAGTGCTAGCAGGAGAGAATGCTAGAAATCACCTGGACTTCTAATCAGGTTTAATACCAGTAGTACAAAATATCCCCTAATAGTGTCCATCTCACAAGGAGTTTTTCAGCAAATGCACCTGTAAGGCAAGAATGTTCAATAATTAGAGTACTAAATAATCAGTATTAGACATAGGGTTATAGTCAGAATCTGTTAATAAGCGTGTGAATGACATATACTGCTTTGCTTGTCACCTTTGCTCCATTTGCAAAGATGTATTCTAGGAGGAAAAGAGAACCAAAATAAAACAAGAGAGGAGGAATTCCTGAGAACACTCAAAGTGAAGGAAAACTGGCTTCCAACACAGCTGGGTGTACTGCATGCTAAACGCCAGTATCTGATCTTGTTCACATTAACCACAGAGCTCTATTAAGATAGTAAGAAAATGAGGACAAGTAAGTAAGCATGTGCCACCATGCCCGGCCATTTTCAACTTCTCTGGATCACATTAAATACTTTTCCAAAAGGATTTTACAAAACAACACTTATATCTACAACTAATAAAAGTTGGAATTGTTAGACATTTGTTTTTATTCAATCAGATGAGTGTGAAATTGGTTCCATTTCCATCTTTCTAATAACTTGTGAGATAAAGCATCTTTTTGTATTTCCCACTTAAAATAATTAACAAAATATTTTACTCATTTTCCATTCATCTCCAGACATTATGTTTTGAATATATAGAAAATATATTCTCCAGTTTTGCCATTTCCCTTATTTGATCAACAGATATTAATTCTCTCTTTCTCTATTTCTCTCTCAACTGGAGACTGAACTCAAAGGACATTGCACCTACAAGTTGCACCCCTAGTCCTTTTTAATTTTATATTTTGAAAAAGGGTCTTGCTAAGTTGCTGAGCCTGGCTGAAAAACTCATATTCTCCTGTCTCAACCTCCCACGTAATGAGATTACAAGTGTGTGCCACCACGCCCAGCTCAGAAATTCTAACTTATAAAGAGGAAAATTTAGCTTCAAAAAATTTATTTGAGAGTCCCTGCCACCAGCTGCATGCAGTGTCACACACCTGTAACCCTAGTACTTGGGAGGTTGAGACAGGAGGTTTATAAAGTTGAAGTCAGCATGAGATATCTTATTGAGTACCTATTTCACAGTAAAAAAGATCGATTTCCATTACTCCAGTACTGGAGAGAGAGAGAGAGAGAGAGAGAGAGAGAGAGAGAGAGAGAGAGAGAGAGAGAGAGAGAGAGAGAGAGAGAGAGAGAGAGAGAGAGAGAGAGAGAGAGAGAGAGAGAGAGAGAAGAAGAAGAAGAAGAAGAAGAAGAAGAAGAAGAAGAAGAAGAAGAAGAAGAAGGGAAGAGAAGAGAGAGAGATTGTTCTGCCACTTAGCATGAATGTATACACTTGTACTATTTTATGCAACTTCTACAGTTTTGGTTTTGCATTTGGTTTCTATAATTTATGGGGCAATCTAATTTTTTCACATAATATCAAAATAACCTAGTAAGTAGCATTTTCTGAAAGAGTCTATCTAATCTTATTATTTTGTGATACAACATTTGATGAATATATATCATGGTTCATATATATGCATGGGTTCATTTCTGGACTCTATTCTGCTACATTAACTTCATTTTCTATTGCTATGCCAATAGTCTTAGTATCTTAATTATTCTAGCTAATAGAACATGAAGTCTTTATTTTTCTTCTTTATTGCACTTTTAACATATAGTTTGGCTATTTTGATCTTTTGCTTTTACATATCAATTTCAGAATATTTTTTCAAGCTGACAAAAATATTGAATATTTTTATTTATACTGCATTCTGCATTAATCTGCAGATAAATTTGGGTAGATTTGACATCTTCACCACATTGAATTTGCAATCCATTTGTTTTCAGTTTTTTATAATCATCTTTGTCTTTAATGAAAGGAACTATGCCTTTGTTTACTATAGAATTCCCCAGGGAATACACATGCCAGGGTATGTGCATGAGGTGTATGGTGTTTGTGTATGGCAGAGATTTTCTAGAGTATATTACCATTTCTAGTCTCAGATCATGAAAAATCACCTACTTTGCCACTTTTGCCCCTGTTTTTACCAATTTAATAGCTCTTCATTTGGGTAGAGTTGCTAATTTTATTAGGTTGGTTTTACTAGTGGCCATGGCTTCTTTTCACAGGTCTTTGTTCTAGGGTCCTTCTAAAACTTTCTGAATGAAAATTTCTATCTCAGAGTGTGTTTCCCAAAGATTCCGACGCGCAGCACAATCTCACTCTAATTTTCTGTAGCTTTCTGAGTCAAGTTTTTATGCTAAGGTTAACCCTAAAATATACTGATGGATAAGGCTGGGGACTCAAGCTAATTTTTAAAGTCATTCTCATCAGGTACCACGTTTTACAAAGGTGAGCCCAAGTCCTGATTTGATTTATCAGATGGTTGTCTCATTAGGCCATAGTAACAAGGTTTGAGGTACAGATTTGAGCCAAGTAGGTAGTAGAAAAGGGTAACAGAAGGGAGAAATGCAACAGCAGGTGTTGTGGAGATATAAATTTAGGAGTTTCAGAAGGAGTTGAAGTGCTTTAATGAGACAAGCAACTTCTGTACTTTCTTATCATCACATAAAGGCTAAAGGTTTCTTCTAGGGATTAACTTCTGGGGATATAGACCCTTTCCTCTTTTTTTCCCCCACACATTCTTATCTACAGCAGTAAGAAATGTGAAAGACTTTGTACTGTAGTCTGAGAGTTCTCCTGGCATAAACTGCATTTAGGTAGTCAGCTATGAATTGAGAGATAAAATAGACACAGGAATACCCTTCCCTTAGATAAGGAGATGGAAAACTGACTTTTTAGTTAAGTATTACTTGAAGAGATCAGAGCCACCTCTTCCATGCCTGATAACACCTCCTTTCTCTAGTGTTCTTCAAATTAGAGAACACGGACAAACTTTTTAACAAATATGTACAGAACTACAGGCAATCAACTTGCTAGGTGATGAATTTCTCTCAAAGATTCGGGAAACATCAAATTTCTATTTTTAAAAATATTTTGTCATGTAGCACATTCACAATAAAATTATGAAAATACCTTTTTTATTTTGGTGAACTTAAGATTTTGTCTAAATAGTATGGAGCCTGGGGAGTTTTAAGGTATACACAGTGACCAGAAAAAATAGGATAGTTTTGTGTAATGAAAAAACTTAGTGCTATTATGACCAGGCCAATGGAAAAGCACCAGACAATACACCAGAAACAAAACCTAGTTAGGTCACTAGGCTTTAGATGTACAAAAAATACAAGTCTTCTGATGTTTCAAGAGAAAATACAGGGAAAATGAAATATATAAAGAACAGAAAGGAAAGGAAAAGACAAAGTATGAAAATTAACAAAATTTTGTTGAAAGAATTTATTTTCTCAGATCAGTTAAACATCTTGTTTTCAAATGTCTTTGAAAACATGTTAATTTACACCATGTCTAATGATAAAAAAAACTTGTGAACACATTTCAGCAACTAATGTGCAATAAAAAAAAAATGCATCTAAAGAGATTCATACACAGATGGAGCCAAATCATGACAGACAAAACATCAGGTCCTAAAATGTACCTACAGCCACTTCTTTACTACAAACCAGTTAGAAATCACAAGGCAGACTCATCATGGTAGTTTCTGTGTTCAGTTGGCAAAATGACAACCAGTATTAAAAGAATTTCTTTAATAAATATATATTTTAGCCAGGCGTGGTGGAGCACACTTGTAATCCCCGCACTTGGGAGGCAGAGACAGGAGGATTGCACAGGTTCAAAGCCAGCCACACTGGCTTAAGAGACCCTGTTTCCAAAACTAAAATAGGTCTGGGAGTGTAGCCCAGAGGTAGAAGGGCTTCCAGGAACCGCATTACTACCAAAAAAAAAAAAAAAAAAAAAGAAATATATATGTATGTATTTTTTTTTTTTTGAACCAGCCATATAATCAAATAGGAAGTAACTTCCGGTTCCTTCTATAGGTATGACAGTCAGTGAAGCTGTTTACCAGTTTTTTAGTTTATGTTAATATATTTTCCCTTATTGAGGAAAAATGCACTGTAATAAAGGGTAAGAATCTGTCTACATGAATTAATACATCGTTAACTTTATTGAGAGTGTACCACCGTGTTTGCTTACGTAGCATTTTTTTCAAGGATGAATACTTACAATCAATTTACTGCAAGGCAAAAATCGAATGGTTTAACTGCATACAACAAAATGGCTGCCATGAAAATGATGTTTGAGACTTGGATGAGAAGTTAATTATTGAGAAAACGAGCCATTTAAGTTTCTTAGACCATTTTCATGTAATAGAAATCAGAAGATTAACAATAAGGAACATCAACAGTTGTATTTCTTTACTGAAAAAGATCATTGTTTAAAATATTTCCTGCCAGGCGTGGTGGTGCACGCTTGTAATCCCCGCGCTTGGGAGGCAGAGACAGGAGGATCGAGCAGGTTTGAAGCCAGCCACGCGTGCTAGCTTAGGAGACCCTGTTTCCAAATAAAAATGTAAAAATAGGTCTGGGAGTGTAGCCTGGAGGTAGAAGGGCTTCCAGGAACCCCAGTACCACCAAAAAAAAAAAAAAAAAAATTTCCTGAGTTGGTTATCAGCAGTAAGTTGAATTAATTTTCAGCCCAGGGCTTGGCAATGATTGCCTTTATATTGAAATTTTCATTAACGAAATCTTCCAATTGTACACTAATCTAGTGGCTTTCTGGGAATCTTCCCTAAGGAAAATGAACTAAGTTCATAAAATGATTGCATTTATTTATTTGGTAAAAATAGCAACTCTGGTTCGGAGCCTGCTGAGGGGTTAGGCCGGTGCCGGGACCAGCGAGGCTGGGATTGGAGCCTGCCATGAGGCAAGGCCGGTGCTGGGGCCTCCGAGGCCAGGATTGGAGCCTGCCAAGGGGTTAGGCCGGTGCCGGGGCCAGCAAGGCCAGCATCGGAGCCTTCTGTGAGGCAAGGCTGCTACTGAGGCCTCGAAGGCCATGATCAGAGCCTGCTGAGGGGTTAGGCCAGTGCCGGGGCCAATGGCCGGCATCAGAGCCTGCCGTGAGGCAAGGCCGCTACTGGGGCCTCCGAGGCTGGGATCAGAGCCTGAGGAGGGGTTAGGCCAATGCTGGGACCAGTGAGTGACCAGCATCGGAGCCTGCCATGAGGCAAGGCCAGTGCTGGGGCCTTCAAGGCCCGGAGAGAAGTCTGTCATGGGGTTAGGCCAGTGCCAGGATCAGCGAGGCTGGGATGGAGCCTGCCGTGAGGCTAGGCTGGTGCTGGGGCCACTGAGGCCAGGATCGGGGCCAGCCGAGGGGTTAGGCTGGTGTGGGGGCCAGCGAGGCCAAATCAGGGCTTCCCATGGGGCAAGGCCACTGCTTGAGCCAGTGAGGTCTGGATCAGTCCACCAGGTAGCCAGGCCACTACTGGGGCCATCAAGAGTGGGATCGTTACTTGCAACACATGCACAGAGAAATATCACAGGAAATAAAAACCAGATGCTTCCCCTGATCAGCAATAACTAGGAGGAAAGGGGCAACAGGAAGAGGTCGAGTTATAGAAAGGGCCCTATAGTGAAGCAATTAAGGTGACCAATCAGAGGGTATGGAATAGGGGAGGCCGGAACCTCTTTAAAATGCAGGAGGTACATAAACAAATGTATCAAAGTTAATCACCAAACAAGCATGGGATCGAGGGAGGGGGAGGGAATGGGATGGGGACTGGATGAGGGCTAATTGGATGATGTGTGCTTGTATATCCTCTCAAGTCTTGTATTCCAATGTGATGCATGATTACAATGCACCAATAAAAATAAATTTAAAAAATAGCACCTCTTAAAATCTAAGATAATGCTAATTTACCAAAGTTGACACTTCAATTATTTATTGTCAATAAGATAGATTAAAATGTTTTAAGTGTATTTATTTTCCAGTTAAAAAATGATTTTGCATACATTCAACAGATATTTACTGGTTGCTTCCTAGGTACTAGGTCTTGTGACTACCACTCACGATTTAGCAGGAAACAAATGGTCATTGTCCTCCTGGCCATTAAAGTAGGCACAAATACAAAACGAATGCAACTACCAGATTTTCTTGAGTTTTAAAGAAGAAATATATCTTAAAGGACGATTTTAGTTTATATAACACTCCAGACTCTCAAGTAGCTCACATTGCCTTTATTCTGTATCAGGTATGAAAGATCAATCCTGTGACTTAATTTTCTGTTGCTATAACAAAATACTTGAGCTGGGTACTTTATAAAGAAAAGAGATAAATTCAGCAGTTGATGAAAAGATCTACAGAAAAGATCTAACAGAATAGCAAGCCATAAAAAATTCCAGCTGTTTCTATGAAGAAGCTAGCAACTGTGCTTTTGATATTTCCTAGTTCAAACATCCCAGGAGAGAAGAAGCAAGAACAGCTTAGTGAATTAGTGATTATTATAAGATGACACACTGGAAATGATTTTGCTAAATTTGTGACCCACAAAAGAACAAACCAGGAATGGATCGAGCATTAAGTAGAAAGTAAAACCAAGGGCCTTCAGGAATGTCTGGAGTTCTCAGTGACATGTGTGCCTTATTTGGCCCCACAGCCTTTCTGCAGCTTCTACAGACTGATCAGGAACCCAGCCTCGCTCTGAGTAGCTTTGTAATCTGAGGCAGAGCTGTGGATTCCTCATCTATTCAATAGGAGATGCCTCAGGCAGCTTCTCTGGGCCAGTTCTTATTTCAGACGTGGGTGCTTCGGGGACTGAAAGGGTAGTTGAAAATTTATAAACTCAACACTATCTAAAATCATGGATTACAAGGAATGCACACTCCAGCGTCCTGCACTAATTTGGTGTTATCACACTTTAAAGTTTGAAAGTTGCCAGTTATTTAAAGGGTTTTGCCTGTACTTGACACATTCAGAAGCATTTTTCTTGGGTAGCACCAAACATTCTTTATAACGTATTAATTTTTTATAGGGTAAATTGTATTGGTGTACTAAATAAAGTCGGAGAACTTTTTTTTTAAAAAAAAGAATACTGATTTATTTGGCGCATCATTCTGGAGGTCTAAGACCATGGCACTGGTATCTGTTTAGCCTTTGATAAGAGCCTCCCAACTACATCACAGTGTGGTGGAAGATGCCATGGTAGGAGTGCCTGTGAGAGAGAAAGATCACATTGTCCAGAAAGGAAGCCATGGGAATCCAGGGACCAGGCATGCTACTTGTGTAACAACTAACCCTCACAGAAACTAACCTGTTCTGAGATAACTACATGAAACCCTCGATTCCTAAGTACTTCCTCTAGGCCTCACCTCAAAGATTTCATAACAGCACTACACTGGGAACCAAGCTTCCAAGACATGAACATTCGAGGGTCACCCCCAAACCATATTCAAACTACATCAGCCTCATAAATAGTTTTGTAGAACAGATTCCCTGTTCCTTATACTCATATCCTCTGTGATCGTATGTGATTTAGACAGATTGGTCCCCAGGCCTAGATTTCTTGAATCTCTGAAGAAATCAATACTTCCCACTAGCTTAGTTCTTATCCCTGGCCCCTGGATTAGTGGGAGAGTTTGACATTTTTTGTGGACACTATAACCAAAAGCAGTGTGTTAGTGTCAATTTTTTTTTTTGTGTGGTACTGGGAATGATACCCAGGGGCATTCTACTTCTGAGCTACACCCCCAGCCCTAATTTTTATTCTTTTATTTTGAAACAAGGTCTCACTAAGTTGCAGAAGGCTTCACTAAGTAGCTGAGGCTATCGACGAACCATGATCCTCCTATCTCAGCTTTCCAAATGCTGGGATTACAAGTATGAGCTACCACGCCTGGCTTAGTGTCAACTTTTAAAAGACCTGATCTTTATTTTTTATTTATTTTTTTTTTTTGGTGGTACTGGGGTTCCTGGAAGACCTTCTACCTCCGGGCTACACTCCCAGACCTATTTTATATTGTTTTATTTGGAAACAGGGTCTCTTAAGCCAGTAAGGCTGGCTTCAAACCTGTGCCATCCTCCTGTCTCTGCCTCCCAAGCACAGGGATTAAAAGCGTGCACCTCCACACCTGGCAAAGATCTGATTTTAAATTTAATTTACTTATATTTTATTGGTGTAGGATAATTAAACATGATAATGGGATTCAATGTTTTTACATGTACATAGCATAATTTTGTCAATTTATTCACCAGTACCCTTTTCCCCTCCACTGGTCTTCATTTCTACTTTGAGTCTCCCTTCTATTTTTATGAGGTCATCTTCACCCCTTTTCCTCTTTTTTTCTCTCTAGCTTCCACATATGTGAAAACATGTTCCTCTTGAATTTCTGAGTCTGACTTATTTTATTTAAGTGTAATGGTTCTAAGTTCACTACATTTTTCCTGAAAATGAAATAATTTCATTATTTCGTATGGATGAATAAAAATCTATTGTGAGAAAATCCATATTTTATCTATTCATCTGTTAATAGACAATTTGTCTGATTCTGTGAATTGGCTATTGTGAATTGCACTGCTGTAACTATAGATATGTTATTGATATGTTAACTATATTTTTGCATAAATACCAAGGAGTGGTATATGGTGGTTTTATTCATACTTTTTAAGAAACTTCCATATTAATTTTCATAGCAGTGGTACTAATTTATGATTCTACTAATAGTGTATAAGTCTTCCTTTTCCTTACATCCTGGTCAGAATTAATTATTGTTTGAATTCTTGATGGCTGCCTTCTAACTGGAGTGGGATGAAATATCAGTATACTTATAATTTGCTTTTCCCTAATTCTTTAAAAGGCTGGACATTTTTTCATGTATATATTGGCCACTTATATTTCTTTTTTGAGAAGTGTCTGTTTAGTTAGTTTGTTCATTTATTTATTGGTCTATTTGCACTTGGGTGGTTGTATTTTTGAGTCTTTTGTATATTCTGGATATTAATCCTCTGTATGAAGAGTAACTGGCAAAGATGTTCTCCAATTTTATAGGCTCTTTCCTCATGTTATTGTTTTCTTTACAATGCAGAAGAATTTTCATTTGATGCCATCCCATTCATTAATTCTTAGTATTGTTTCTTAAGCTTATGGAGTTCTATTGAGGAACTTGTCCATCTTGCTTTCTTCTGGCCTTTATGATGCTGAGGTAAGTTCCTTTAGATCCCTAGTTTCTTCAGTGGTTTTATTATAAATGGTGCTGGGTTTTATTTAAGGCTTTCTCTGCATCTACTGAGAGGATTATATGATTTCTGTCCTTAATTCTATTTATATGGCATTTTACATTTATTGATTTTCACATGTTGAAACATCCCTGTATCCCTGGAATGAAGCCAAATTGATCACGATGAGCAATCTTTTTACTGTATTGGTGAATACAATTTGCTAATATTTTATTAAAGATTTTTATATGTTTGTTTATGAAGGATTATTGTTCTATAGTTTTCTTTCCTTAGAGTGTCCTTATCTGCTTTGGTATTGTAATGAAACTGGCTTCATAGAATAAATTTTGGAGTGTCCCTACCTTTCACTTCATGGAATAATTAAAGGACCATTGGTATTGGTTCTTCTTTAAAGGTGTGGTAGAATTCAGTTAAGAATCCATTTGGTCCCAGGCTTTACTTTGTTGGAAGGCTTATTTTTGATTAAATTTCGTTGCTTGTTATTGGTCCATTTAGATTTTCTATATCTTATTGGTTCAATGTTGGTATGTAATCTATGTCTAGAAATTTATCTATTTTATCTAGATTTTCTAATTTATTGGAGTATAAGTTTTCAAGATAGTCCTTAATGATCTGGATTTTGGTGATATCTCCCATTATTCTCTAATTTTATTAACTTGAGTCATCTCTTTTTTTGTGGTTAGGTTGACTGAAAGCTTGAAATTAATCTTGTTTATATTTAAAAAAACAGATTTTCATTTCATTGATACTTTCTAATGGTTTTATTGTTCTCTCTTTCATTAATTTCATCTCTGATCTTTATTACTTCCTTTCTTCAACTGGTATTGGAATTGATTTGTTCTTGTTTTTCTAGGAGCTTGAGATATATCATTAGGTTATTTATTTAATATATTTTTAATTTTCATGTAGGCACTCAGAACTATAATCTTTCCTTTTAAAACCACTGTTAGAGTGTTTCAGAAATTCTGACATATATTCCTATTCTTGTTTTATTCTAAGAACTTTTAAATTTCTCTGCTGACTTTTAAATCACACATTCATCATTCAAATTTGCTTTGCTTTATTCTCCATGTGTTTATATAGTTTATTAAGGTTTTTCTGCTATTTGGTTTTTAATTTCATTCCATTATGATTTAAGAAGACTCAAGGAATTAGATCAACTTTTTTCTATTTGCTTTAGACCGCTTGTTTTGTAGCCTAAAATATGGTCTATTTTAGAGAAGAGTCCCTCAGTAGGTGAAAAGAAGGTGAATTGCTGTTGCTAAATTAAATATTCTATAGGTGTATGTTAGATACTCTTGACTTATAATATTATTTACATAAAAGGCCTGCTTTTCATGTTTTGCCTTTCTGTTATTATAATTTCCCTCTCTTTACATTTAGGCTACAGTATCACTTGTATCAACTTTTTATTTAGCTAAGAATTAATATCAATAAGTGTAATCACTTATTCATAACATTTTTCATCAAACATTGCTAAGCATCTGTTATTGAGAGTGAGCAAAATATTCCTTGCTCTCATAGAATTTAAATTTAAGAAAAAATAAAAAGGTCACTCATTATGCTCATTGAGCATATAAATATAGGAAGTCAAGATTGTATGTTGTTTTAAAGATATAGAGGATATTTTTGCAGAAACAAGAAAGTGAGAATTCCAAAAGACTGTTTTCATTTCCTCTTATTTCAATAATATATAACAGTGTTTTCCCTGCTGGTTTTCTTTCTTTTTATTTTATTTTATTTTATTTATTTATTTTTTTTGTGGATCTGGGAATAGAACCCAGGGGAATTCTACCTCTGAGCTACACCTTCTGCCCTCTTTTTTATTCTTTATTTTGAAACAGGATTTCACTAAGTTGCAGAGGGCCTCACTAGGTAGCTGAGGCGGTCTCCAAACTGTGATCCTCCGGTCTCAGCCTCCTGAATGCTGGGATTACAAGCGTGTGCCACCACGCCCGGCTGCTGGTTTTCTTAATATTGCAGCAAACATACCATCCTAACTTTTCCCTTAATTTTTCATTTTTCTTAATTTCTATTTTTAGTGCAAATCTTCCAATTTATGAAATTTTACTTCATATAGCACCTTTTTACACTTCACGACAGATAAATCATTGGTTGTATCTTTTATTCCTGATTTTCTAGGACTTTGCGCACACACACACACACACACACACACACCAAGTATACATATTTAATATTGTTAAGCTAAACTGAGGCATAATAAAAGTAGTTTATTTGAGAAAACAATAATTTATGAATCAAGCATCTTCAAACCAGAAGTGGTCTAGGAAGTTCATCTAAAAAATGCAACTTGACGGGGGTAGGGAGTATTTGAAAGATGAACACATAAGTAAAGCAAAAGAAGAAAAGATTAAAGTTGTAATTGTATAGTTGCCTTATTTAGTATATTCTACTGGAAGCCCCTGTTTATAAGAAACAGCTTGTTGGTTTCTTCTGATTGGCTGAGCTTAAGTTTGTATTTTTAATATAGATATTGACAAGACATAGCTAAGTTTGATTTGTCTGCTATTCAAGCAAGATTACAGACACTTTAGAGACCTGTCCTTGTGTACTCATAACTTTTCTTCAATGTAATTTTATATGTATGCAATTACATTTATACACTTAATAATATTAATTTCATTTAATATATAAATTTAATTTATATATAACTCAAAATTACATGCACACATTTATAGAAAATAAGGCATACTTTTAATAAATTGTCTGTGTATGGCTTGCTTTTCTCATTATCTCAGGAACTCCTAGGAGAAATTTGTGCATTAGCACTGCATGGAATTTCCTCAGTGTGCAGTGTATCGCTATGCATTTTCAGAGAAATTAATGATCAGTCGGTGAAAAATCTGATACATCCAATTATTTCATGGGGAAAAATCCTTTTCTTTATAAATTGAAGAATAAACAATAGCTCAGACTCTGAAGTAAGAGTCATTATCAGGGCCGATAGAGAAGACTGAAGACCAGTTCATAAAAGAAAGCGTGTGTGTGTGTGCGTGCGTGTGTGTGTGTGTGTGTGTGTGTGCGTGCATGCATGCGTGTGTGTGTGTGTGCGTGTGTGTGTGTGTGTGTTGGGATGGGGGTCGTTAATTCTCACCAGAGAAGGCCACCATGGCAAAGCAGCCTGTATGGTCTAAGTATGTTATTCAGGGCAGTTTGAGAGCAGGAGTTAACAAATGGTTTGAATAATGGCTCAATCACTGAAATGAGCACATTACTTCTGTAGGGACTATAGCACTAAAAGTCACTGGGATGTAAAAGATCTGTTAAGCTAAAAAATATCACACCATGCTTATTGTTTTTGTTAACACTATTAAACTGTAACACTTTCACTAGGTATCTAAAAAGAATAGGTGCTAAAGAGTGATTCCAAAAAGGGAAGAGCTGTGTGTGAGCGTGATCAGGTGAGTCAACTGGGGGAGGTGATGCTTGTCTCAGGCCCACAAAGGATAGAGGTCGATTGCTGCCTGGGATATGCCAGGGAAGACTGCAATTTTTTCCTTGTCCAACAGCAGCAATAAGCTAGATTATGGTGAAGCAGTATGAATGCTGTTTGTACATTAGCCAATTTAAAGAGGATTACATACTGTCATAATTACTCAAAATGCCTAAATTATGTTGACTAAGTTCAACAACATATAATATACAAGTGCATACATATTTTTACAATCTCAGAAACACAGCAATACAGCATAGTACAAATTGGCAGTAAGAATTTGCTTATTTATTTATTTATTTATTTATTTATTTTTTGCGGGTCTGGAGATGGAACCTGGGGGCATTCGACCTCTGAGCTACACCCCTGCCCTAGTTTTTATTTTTTAATTGGAAACTGGGTCTCACTAAATTGTGGAGGGCCTCACTAAGTAGCTGAGGCTGTCTGAGAACCCTGCTCCTCAGGTCTCATCCTCTGTAATGCTGGGATTACAAGCATGCGCCACCACGTCCAGCTTAAGAATTTGCTTTTAACGGACTCTTCAAACACCGAATCTCAAAATGTGACTATTAAAAAATGTTCATTTTAGTTGGGAATGGTGACACATGTCTGTAATTCCAGTATTTGAGAAGATGAGACAGGAGGATGGCAGGTTCACAGCCAGCCTCAGCAACTTAGTGAGGCCTTCTGCAACTTAGGATACCCTATTTCAAAATAAAAGAATAAAATAGGGCAGCGAGTGTAGCTTGGAGGTAGAATGTCCCTGGATTTAATCTCCAGTAACACACACACACACACACACACACACACACACACACACTACTTATCATACTACCAAGATCAATTCTTAGTTTAGTAGTAAATTATCTCATTTAATGGAAAAGTTTGCAGGTTCCTTAAAATGTTGTATGTTTGTGTGGTAGTGGGAATTAAACCCAGGAGCATTCTACCTCTCAGCTGTACTGCCGGCAGCAGTAACAACCGCAAGAAAAAAACAAGTGTTATAGTTGGCCATGGAAAAAGAATAACCTCATATACCCTGTGTGAAAATTGTATAATCTACAATTGGAAATACTTAACAGCTTACTGGTTAATCTTTCAACTGTTTGATGGATGATAAACATTAGGCTTTCTAGTTTAGTGTCATTAAATCCATTGTGATTATCCTTTCAGACAGCATAGATCTTTTATTTATTTTTTGTTTAAGGCAAAGTGTGTTGAATGGGACAGTACCACTACTTAACATCTCAGGAAGTCACTTGGCCTTCTACTCCATTGGGAAGAGGAAGACTCTTGAGTCTTTGTCCCCCGTTGTTAGTGAGTCCTTGGAACAGACTCTCATCTCTGATTCAGAAAAATCATCACTTCCTTTCTGGTCTGTGTGGCTTCCTCCCTAAATAGAACCTGCTCTCCAGCAACTCTCTGGTCCCCTGCCACCTGCCCCTCTGGTTCAATGCATCAGCAAAGGTTTGCCTGTGCTTGCCACTGCTCACTTCTCTGTGCTGCTGCTGACCACGCTCTCCCTTGCACTCCGGAGTCCAGCTTCATGGGGCTTCGTTGAACATATATGCTGTACGGTGGAGTCTTCTCCATATTCGTCTGCTGACTTGCCATTCCACGGAGAATGAACATTTCCTTTTATCGTTTAGATCTTAGCTGGAAATCACTTCCTCAAGTGAATGTGTTTTGTTGCCCACGTTTCTTTCTAACCTGCAGTCCAAATTAGGTGCCCTCACTATGCTTCTGGAGATACTTCCCTGCAATTGCTGTAAAGATCATATATTTTCATAAATTGGCTGACTGGTCTGATTTCTCCATTACAGGGTAAGCCTAATGAAAAAGGAGAGTACATGGGTATTGTTCCCAGGTTTGTCCCTCTGACCCAGTAGAATTAATTCTTTCATTCACTCATATATCTGTTGATGCCTAAGACAAACATTATTTTGGTCTCATCAATCCTAAATTCTACTGAAGCAAGAAGTATGATAGACATGTGAATACATAAATCAATGAACAATGACACAAGGTAAAATAAAGGGTGCATTTGGAAGACAGTAGTCTAAGTAAGATTATCAAAAACACCTCTTTAATCAAGTAATGATTGAGCCCTGGCAAAAATAAAAATAAAACATCCATGTGAAAATTTGAGATAAGATCCTTTTAGGTAGAAAAGAAACTTGAAGTCAAAGCCTTTGAGGTCAGAGGCTGAGCTGAACAGAAACCAATGGTGGTGGAGCCTGGTTAGCAGAGAATAATTGACTATGGGGAAGGAAAAGGACTCAGGCCTTTAGGGACTCCCAGGCAGGAATTAGAAACTTTTCTTCTATTGCAGTTGAAGTTCATTGAGGAGTTTTTAAAGCAGGATAAATAGGAGTTTTCTCTTTCTCCTCTCCAAAGTTTCAGCTGGAATAGCTTCTTTTTACCTGTCTCCAAGTTCATTGCTTCTTTCCTCCATTGCCTCCAATTTGCTGTAAAGTATACCTTGTGATTTTTTAATGTAAGCTCTGATATTATTTTAGTTCTAGATCTACATTTGGTTTTCTTTTTTTAAATAAAAAATGAAATGATGTTCATACAATTAGGTGCACCTATTTTAGAGATACACTCTGGTAAGCATTCAGAAATACTCTGTGTTAGTGTTTGTGTGTGTGTGTGTGTGTGTGTGTGTGTGTGTGTGTGTGTGTGTATTCTTCTGAGCACTCTACCTGATTTCTTATTTCATTAGAAATTCTTATCACCTTGGATGGTGGTAACACAAAATATATCCAGTGTTGTGTGAGTCCCAGAAATGTTCTAATTAACCCCTTTCTTGTGTATGTATGTGTGTCCTTGGTGTCAGAGTTTACATACATGTTCTGATCGATATTTTATTAAGAGCACCTATCTTTAGGCCTCTGGACCTCTTTCTTGTGCATCTTTTTACTCTTCAGCATTCTTCTCTATGAACCACATTTAAATGCTGCCTTTGCCTGTTTTTCTATTTGAAATTTTTTGGGTTTTTTTTTGTTTGTTTGTTTGTTTTCTGTCTCCTCATTCTCCAATGATCTTTGTTTCCATCAGCATTCTCACTGCCAACACAAAAAATAGCCAATGACTACAACTTAGAGGAAGGAAGATTTATTTGCTCACAGTTTTGGAGGTTTCAGTTCATATTAGGTTGGGTTGTGTCTGCAAAGCTCAGAGCATGAAGGTGAAAAGGAAAGAAACTGAGAGAGGGAAATAGAGAGAAGAAGAAGAAGGAGGAGAAGAAGAAGAAGAAGAAGAAGAAGAAGAAGAAGAAGAAGAAGAAGAAGAAGAAGAAGAAGAAGAAGAAGAAGAAGAAGGAGAGAGAGAAAGAGAGTGGCAAAAGGGACAAATATATAGTCCTCAAGGCCACACCCTCATTGACCTATATCCTCTAGTCATAATACTGCCTAAATTATCACTTAATTCAAATTATTAATTCATCAGTGAATTTATCCACTGATGAGATTAGAAACCTTATGATTCAATTATTTCACCTCTGAGCACTTTTGAACTGCCAATATGAGCTTTTCCAAGGGACATTATATGTACAAACCATAGCAATTCCAAATGTGGTTTCCTCTGTATTTATCCTGGTTGGGGTTACATTTCCGTTTCTGGATTAATGTCCTTATTTGATTTAAAAAATTATCAGTTATTGACATTACTTAAATATTGGTTATGCCCAAATGTGTGTCTTTTCTCTTCCTCAAACTTCAAGGAGATCATTATACTCCTCTATATATTTCTAGGCTCTTTTCCATATTTACCCTTCTTTCTTTTTATTTTTATTACATAATTTCTGTTCAGCATGCTAGTACATTAATCTTATTTTCTCCTTGCCTGCTTTTATTTTAATCTTATAAAAAGTTTTAAATTTTAGTTACTCTTCATCTGTAGCATTTACATTTGACTTTTTTTTTTAGTCCTGCGGATGGAACCCAGGGGCATTCTACCTTCCAGTTACACCCCCAGCCCTATTTTTATTCTTTATTCTGAAACAGGGTCTCACTGAGTTGCAAAGGGCCTACATAGCTGAGGCTGGCCAGAAACCGTGATCCTCCTTGCCGGGGTCCAGCCCTAGCAAGAGTCGAGGTTTGTGTGCTGGTGAGAGGAGAATCGAGGTCGTGAGAGAAGACACTGACACAGGAGACCAGATGGCAGCTTCTCGAACTTTATTCTGATGGAAGCTTCTCCAGCATCTCTCTTACTTCTTTCCTTTCAGGATTTGTTACAATCTTTATAGTCATGCAAACAGGAACTTCAAGGAGAGAAAAAGTCTTTAACAGACTTCAGGGCAGGGTGCCAGACATTTAAATAATCATAGAAAGTATGCTTTGTCTCATCACCAGGTCAGCTTGAGCTTAATCTTATATATTGGCCCAAACTAAGGTCAGTTTGAACTTAATCTTTGGCCCAAACTTTATCCTTGGGGAAAAAAAAATTTGCTGCCTGAGTCTCTCACAAGCCGATGCCCATCAATTTTAGTTATAATGCTTATACATAAAATTCCAATTATACATATTAATCCAAATAATCCTAAAATAATTTTTTGAAGATGGAAATGCTAGACATACTTCATGGGAGATTTACGCCCTTGCGAGTCCCCTGACCGAGCTTTCTCAAGGTCTGCATGAGATGCTGTAGCACCTCCTGTCCCAGCCTCCCAAATAAATGCTGGGATTACAAGCATGCACCACTACGCCTGGCTTGACTATTTTTTTTAATAAGATCTACATTCTTGTGAATATATTTATTTTGTCATCTTCTTCCTCCATTTTCAATTTCTTTTTATAGATCTTCATCGTAGTTATTCTTAAGTTCTTATGCAATAACACAAATTCCTGTACTATGTGTAGTTCATTTTTATCTCTTGGGCTTCTATCATGGGGTTCTGGCTTATGATACCCTTGGTAATTTATATTAAGTGTCAATCCCTATGTATGAAAAGTTATAGAGGCATTGAGTATTCTTTTCTTCCTTCAAAGAATGTTTCTTTTGTTATTCAGATAAAATTGGGGCTTATATTTTTGATCAAACATGGCTTAAGTTTGCTCAAAACTCTTCTAGTCTTGCTAATTCTTCACTTATTTTTGGTTCATTCTCTGTTTCTAGAGTATAGCCTTGAAAACACTATGGTTAATACTTGTTTGCATGCAGTTAGCGGAAAACAGTCCTAGTGGAATGTCAAGTTTAGATCTAACCCATCTCAATGATGTGTTGGTCCATCAAGTTTCTAATATTGGTTTCCAATGTTTATAGAATTATAATGCCTTCCTAATTTCTTAGATTCTTAGTATTGACCCTGTTACCTTCATATTTGTTGAAACATATAAGAATGCTATAACAGACATATATCACTACTCAGATTTAGTTGATATTAACATCTTCCCATATTTTCTTTGGATTTAAAAAAATAAATATCCCCCTCTTTCCTCTGCAGTGATAGTATGGTTAGTAACTGAGAAGGTTATCTCTTCCCTTCCCTCCTTCTCTTCTCTTCTCTTCTCTTCTCTTCTCTTCTCTTCTCTTCTCTTCTCTTCTCTTCTTCTCTCCTCTCCTCTCCTCTCCTCTTCTTTCTCTCTCTCTCTCTCTCTCTCTCTCTCTCTCTCTCTCTCTCTCTCTCTCCTTCTATCTAACTATGGAGAAAATAAATGTAGCAAAATCGTAACAGCTGTTGAAAATAGACACTGTGATGTGGCTTAAGTTTTACTATTGTAATACTTTATGGTTTAGAAAATTTTCAGAATTAAAATTTGGTACTGAGGGTCACAGACAAGTAGTAGAAACAAAACAAAAACAGTAGAAGTTGGTGGTAGTCTTGCCTGCAATGGCTCCCTTTTTCCTACCTCCAACAAATGACAGAAGTTCATTAAAATCAATTGAATATATAAATCTCTGAGTACATCATTATACTTAAAATAACAGCAAAACCAAAACAGACTAAAAAGTCTTCAACAATATTAGAGGTAAATGCATCATTGATGATAGCCCTGTGAATTTGTCTGTAAAATGAACAAAATCATTATTTATCCTTCTTTTCCTACATACACTATTTCATTGTGTCCAAATGGCCTTTGTTGATATGTTACTACTTGTCTGTGATGCAAGTATCAGGGGAAAAAAAAAATTCTAGGCAGAGAGAAATAGTTATCTAACTGCAGTATTTAAAAATAAATCACGAAAGGGAGTATGGCTGGAACAAGGGAGTGAAGAGGAGATGGGCTTCGAGAGGAAGGGCAGGTCAGGTGGGGTTTGCAAGTCATTTTATGAATGTAGGCTGTTGCTCTGTGTGAGATGGGATGTCACCGCAGCACTCAACAGATCTCTTACACCTTCTAAATGATGACTCTTTGCTACTTGTGTGGGAAATTGGTTGTGAGATGGCAAGAATACAAACAGGAAAATTTGTTTAGAAACCTACAGTCATGATTTAAGTAAGAAATGATGACTGGCTCATATCTGATGTTTTGAAAGTGAGGAGAAAGTAAGATTATGGGTATATTTTGATGAAAACACTCCAGCTTATCATGACTTCATTTAATAAGGAAGTTGTATTGGGTGTAAGAAAAGATACTGATGCTCAGTAAAACTTACATTACATTACATTTTATAATATCATACATTTAAAAAAAATAACTTTTTATCAAATATCCACCAAAATCATAGTTTATGCATAAACAAATTTTGTTGGAATTCTTGCATTTCAAAGAGTTGATACTTTGTGGATAGCAATTTTTACAAATTCTAGAATGACAGATTTGTTTTGTCACTACTACTAATTAGAAAAGACCATATAATATTATGGTAATTACAAGTAATAATAAAGATCAAGAAATAAGAGTATGAAAATTAGGGTAATATAAAACAAATAATATGAGTACTTCTGAAATAAAATATTTTTAAATTAACTTCTGAGTTTCTTTATGTTTTGTATTGTATGTGTTTGTTGACTTCACAAGAGATAAAGTTTGCATAATTAAGAAAGTTTGCTCTAATATGCATAATAAGAAGAAATAGGCTTTTAAATTTAATTATTGTATAGATCATATGAAAAGTCACCAGTATGGCTAATACTGTTGCAGTATTAAAATTATAACCACAGTAGAAAGACATTAAATAAAGGTAATTGCTTTCTGGTGGTAAACATTTTGAAATAGAGAATGGGTAGTTTTTTCAGACTATCAGGCCACAGTAATTACTATAGAAATGTAAGCTTGAATTTCATTAGCAGTGCATTTGACTAAATGCAACTTCTGAAGAAACATTGTGTACAAAGTTCAGATCAAGTTGAGAAGAATGAAACTATATAGAAGATAATTACTACACAATTTGGTTTTAATGATAAATGCAGGTAACCAGTGTAATGGACAGAGAAGTATAGGCTATCAGAAAGCCAGGATTCTAATCAGAGCCTCATGTTGTGCTGGTGAATATTAAAAATTGGCTCACTGGGAGGAACAGAAAGCTAATTATAAAGTTGGTTGATGTCCATGGTATGAATATCTCAATATGGCTGACTTTAAGTTAGACAGAATGTCACTAAGAGCAGAGGTGAGAAGGGATGTGCACACCTACCCCCTGCACCAGCATGTCCTTTTCTAACCTGACACCACAAAGATGGTCAGAAGTTTGAAAGTCTTATGTGAAAGCTCTAAAAAAGTACAGCTCAGCAATAAAATAATTTTGAAACTCTCTAGAGCTGAGCTTCCTCACTTCTTTAATCAAGAGGTTAGGCTAATTGCTTACACCCATTTGCCAATTTATCACTTTTTTAAAGAATAGTGTCAGAAGATTTTTTCTCAAATAATGCACACACACACACACACACACACACAAACACACACACACACACACCCCTCCTGGTTTTAATCAGGGGTACACAGTATTTTAGGCAAAGGTAATCTACTTTTTCTATGAATAATAGAAAAAATTATGTTTTAAAATAAATACATGAATTTCAGAATCTTAAGTGAAGTACTGGTATTAGGTAAATAAAATGGTGTTTATTATATGAAAGATTTTAAATCCAATGTTATACTATCAAATAAAATAATGTAAATAGGCACCTTCTTGGTAGGAAAACAGCATATTTTCGGTTACATTTTTCATACAGCCCAATTCTGTGCTATGATGTGGTGGTCAGCCTATAAGATCATACGCAATGATCTTCACTTCCTTGTATGCACACCCTTGTCTAATTCTATTTTTTTGGGTGCAGGTTGGAACTTGTGTGTTATTTATAATGAGTAGAAGTAAGCAAAAGTGTTCGATGTTATTTCCATGAATAGGTTTCCCCAAAACTGTAACTTCCACCACTTTGCATGCCAACCTTGGTTCTTTTGCAGGCTCATTGAAGGAAGCTTCAGATAACTGCAGCCTCAAGTATCTTGACTAGAACCACAGGACCTCCTAAGACAGAAAATTACCCAAGTAAGCATCTCTCAGATCCCAACATTTAGAAACTATATGAGATGAGAAAAGCTTATTGTGTTAAGTTATGAGGTAAGAGAGCAAATGATAATTTTAACAACTAACACAGGGAGGAAAAAAATATATCTGATATCAAAATGCAGGAATTCTACTAGGGCTTTTCTCAGTATATTCATATTCTTTGGCTAAAGTAAGTGAAAAATTATGACCGCTAATATACATGGGACCACTAATGGAGGGACATAGTTCCTTCATGAGTGAAGATTTAGTCACTCCACAGGCAAGAAACCTCACTTAACAAGCTAGGGTAGTTACTAAGGACAAAGGGTGTATGAAATGGGTAATGAAAGAATGCTGAAGACCATCTCAGGCCATTTCAGGGTTTCTCGAAGGTGGTGAAGAGTCGGCGACTTGAGGGAATGAGAGATAGCTTTTTTGGAGGTGTGACTCTGCCGTACAGAGTTGATGCTTTATTTTTATATGCTTTTACACGGAAATATTTAATATTAACAACTTTTAACAGAATATAATCCTCAATACACCTTGATATAAACAACTATTAGCAAAACATGTTTTCAGTACACCTAGGTACATTTTGTGCTTTATCTGGAACAATTCAACCTGCCTTGATGAGCTGATATCCCAATACTCAAAATTATCCAAATTAATGTCATACAAATCATTCTGGTTACCTAGCCACAAAGATCAATTTTATTCTAATTATTAACCTAACAATGGAGCTCTGCAAAGCATGTTCAAACCTAAAGCTAAGCCAAAAGTACAGAAAACAAGGGGCTTTTCCATTAAAAGGAACACAAAGATTTTAAGAGATCTTTAAGGGGCACAGAACATTTTACTTTTATATTTCATATTTTAAAATATTAAATATACATTTTTTTCTTGAATTTTTATGATCCTTGATCAGAAAATACAAAAAAGGGAAGGCTCTGCCTATCCGATTTCTCCATCACACATTAATAAACTTTAAACTTATCCTTAACTGATAAATGCTAAACTTAATATTTTTACTTCTAAAATTAGCTGCTAATTTTATGTTATTTTTGACTACTAGGTATTCTATTAACTTATTTTGACCCAACCACCAGGCTTGTAGTAGGAAAAGTGCCAGTGGCACTTGGTGTCTGCACAGAGAGAGACTGCAGAGGCCCGGTCTCCTGAATATTCATGTATTTGTAGGGTTGCATTAATTTGTTGTTGTTGTTATTATTGTTTTGTGTGTGAGTATGTATGCTTGCTTGTTTGTTCTATTCCCAACCCCTCTCCCAAGCTTCTTCTCTTCTACTCTCCTCTCCATCCCTTTTTCTTTTTTCTCTATTCTTTTCTATTCTATTTGATCCTATCTGTGGCTTTACCCTATTCTTGCATTGACAACTTTACTTCCCTCTTCACTCAACTTTCACTGTTGAGTACAACACAACTTGCCATTGAATATACCAGCTGACATCTAGAGGCCGAGAGAAATCTATCAAAAGCAACAGATACAAACTTCTGAAATCATGAGAAGGAAGAATAACAAGGAAGCCATGAGCTTCCGCACAACACAGTAACAGAACCTGACACAAAATTGCAGAGATCAGTGGTAGAGAACTTGCCTGGCATGTGTGAGGCCCTTGGTCCAATCCACAGTGCCTTCAAAGAAAAAAACATTTTCAAATTTTGTTATTGAATTATACTAATACTTTTAATAGTTTCTAATAATGGGTTCAAAGTTTGCCTCCATTTTTTGAAATAGAGTTCCAAGATTCCTCTTTAAGATATCAACTTTTATGTATGAAATTTTATTCCCCTATTAATTTTCCCCTAAATGTATAGTGAGTTTTGTCAGTAATATTTATTAATCATTTTCCCTTTTAATTAACCAACAACTTGGCATATATTAAGTATATGTATGTATGTGTATATATGTATATATCTGTTTCTAAATTTCATCTTCTATTGACTTACATTTTTCTATAAAATATGACATTATTTTGAGTAAGATAGTATTTGAATTATGTTTTGGTATCTGGTAGAGTAGAGTAAATTCTATTTACTATTATTTCTTTTGTATATTTCTGACCTTGACTTTGGAATTTACTTTCCATTTGGTATCACAAAATGTTTTTAATTTTATATGCATATTTTAGAGAATAAAAATATTTATTTTTGGATGTTTGTATTTTCTCATAGGAACCTCTTATATTAATTTAAATAATGTTTTTATTCTTAGGCTTTTGATTTATTTTTTCTCAAAATTTATTTCCTACTGTTGTTTCATTGGATTAATGGATTTATTAAACTCTTCCAGTAAATATTGAATTGTGTGATCACACAAGGAGTTAAACTGTTGAATAGGTTCATATGAATCATAAATCTCATCAGTATCAAATTTACTGATGACCCAAACATTTATCTGAAAGTAAGAACAAATTGAAGATTTTTTTTTTTTGGAGGCAAACAACAACAACAAAAAATCAGACATAGCTCTCTCTTTGTATTAGAAAATGTCTTAGTAATAGAATAATTGATGTGTTTTTTTCCTAAGCAACATCTGATTAGAACAAAATGGGGGAAATTTTGAGTTAAAGAGCATTTCTACTTTATGCTTTATTGATTCTCAGATAAATTGGCTAGCTTCAGTTTTCCAGAGTTATGTTTACCATATAATCACAAATCCTATCTGCTTATAAAAAGCAATAGAGGCAGAGCCAGTAAAGCCTGATGAATAGATTCAATAGATAAGCTCTCTACTTTCATGAGCAAATGCCATCAGTAAGTTCATCACATGATTTGGTCTTTGGCATATGTGACAGGATATTTAATTGAGTCTATTTCTTCTTGTAAGGATTACCAGTTAGAGAGCAATTGCTTTCAGAGATACTTCTAACTTGTCCCTTCTCACATCAACATCATTAACAGGTATTACATCTAGGCACACATATTTTTAGCAAAATTACATTTAATATTTTTGTGGAATAATATTGCTTTGTCACTTTTGGAAGAAAAAGTGTTGGCTTATTTTTAAATATTATAATATCCTTTTATAGTAGTTCCTGAAGTCAAGTGCTGTGTGACTTAAAGCAACAGAAATTTATCCCCTTACCATTCTGGAGACCAGAGTCTGAAATAATGGGCTATCTTCTTTCTGGGGGATCTTGGGAAGAATCCTTCTTCCAGTTTCTAGTATCTGTGATCATTCCTGTTGCTTTGTCATTCTAATCCCCGTCTTTAGCCTCATATGACCTTCTCTTTTGTGTCTGTTGTCATTTTTGCTTTGCTTATAAGAACACTTGTCATTGGACTTAGGATCCTCATAGATAATCCCAGATGATCTCATTTGGCTATCTCTAATTTTGTTGGCAAAGACCCTTCTCACTAAGATATCACTCACATGTTCTGGAAACTAGGGCATGGTATATAAGGGGTAGGAGAGGCATTATTCAACTTGGTACACCTTACATTCCTGAGTTAATTCTTATGGTCATAATGTTCTATTGATTTGATCATTTGCTGTCATTAGATTTAAAATTGATGTATCTATATTTGTGGTTATGTTCACCTAAGTTTTCTATTTTTCCTGTCTGACAAACGTTTAAAACTAAAGTTGTACTGGCTATTAAAACTAATTGGAAATATTTGTTCCCTCTTTTTTTTTCTAAGTATTCAAAGAAGCTTTGAATTCAATGTTTTAAAATGTACTTAATGTGATTCAATTTAGTTCAGTTCCCATTGGTTGTCTTTCAACATTTTTTCTGTAATTAGCTTTATAATTTTTTCTATGGTAGTTGTTTTCATTTCTCCTTGAGAAAATTTTGGTAATTAGGAACTTCATAGGACACATTTTTTCTAGGCTATTAGGTCTTTGCCATGGAATTATATGCAGGATTCTACCATAATTGCTTTCTTATTTTCTTTGTCATTGGTTATAGCTTTTTTCTTCTTATTTTTTTTTTTTTTTTTGTACTGGGAGTAGAAATCAGGGACATTCTACCTCCGAGCTACACCCCTAGCCTTATATTTTTGTTCTTTATTTTTTGAAACAGGGTCTCTCTGAGTTACAAAGAACCTCCTCACTAAGTAGCCGAGACTGTCTGTGAATTGTGATCCTCCTGTCTCAGTCCCCCAAATGCTGGGATTACAAGCGTGTACCAACACGCCTGATTTTTTCTTATTCTTAATCCTCTCATTTTTTACTTTTTTTAATTCTTAATCCTCTCATTTTTTACTTCTTATATAAATATGATGAGAAGAGATAATAAATATAAGCATAGCTTTTATATGATTAATTTAGCTTTGCTAATTTTTCTTAATTTCTTGCATTACTTTAATGTTCTTATTTTAATATGTATGTATGTATGTATGTATGTATGTATGTATGTATGTATTGCGGTACTGGGGTTCCGGGAAGCCCTTCTATCTCCGGGCTACACTCCCAGACCCATTTTATATTTTTTATTTGGAAACAGGGTCTCAAGCCAGCGAGGCTAGCTCCGAACCAGCGCGATCCTCCTGTCTCCGCCTCCCAAGCACGGGGATTACAAGCGTGTACCACCGCGTCCGACTTATTTTAATATTTAAAGATGAATTTTTATGTCCTTTGTTATTAAATAATAAACATAATTAAAATTATTAATTGTTCTTCAGGAACACCACTTACTATATCCCAGAAATTTTATTTTGTTTACGTTTTTATTTTTTAAGTTTTTATTGGTGCATTGTATTGATACACCTTAATGGAATGCAAGATGGTGGAGACATGCACGCACATATCACCCAATTAGCCCTTACTCAGTTCCCACCCCATTCTTTCCCCCTTCCTCCTTCTCATGTTTGGCTTAGTGAATGACATTGATATGTTTGTTAGAGTACATTATGTGGATTAGAGAATTTCCCTCTTTCCCCCTCCCATCCACTCAGTTAAGTTACCTTATTTGCTCATCTATAGAATCTCTCCTTCTTCATCTAGAGTTTCTATGACCCATTTTCTCCCTAGCTTTCACATATTAGGGAGAGTATCTGATTTCTTAGATTTTGTGACTAATCTCACTTAGCATTATGTCCTCTAGGTCCCATCTATTTCTCTGCAAATGATGTAATTGTGTTTTTTTTTTTTTTTTTTTTTTGGCTGAGTAAAATTCTATTGTGTACATATTCCGTAGTTTTGTAATCCAATCATCTGCTGATGGACATCTTGGCTGGTTCCATAGTTTGACAATGGTGAATTGTGCAGCTATGAACATAGATACACATACATTACAATTTTAGAATGATGTCTCTACTTTTCATACAGCTAATAATTGCCATTAAATTTTCTTTTTGAACCAAATCATATCTAAGGAGATATTTATCAATTTTTTTTGTATAATGAAATTAGGGGACAATTTGTATTATTACTAGTTATGTTTACTTTAGAATGAGCAAAGAGTTCCAAATTGAAATTTGTAAGTAAAAATTCTCAGGAATTGTCCCTTTAAAAAAAAGCCAAGAAATTCTCAGAAATGTCTGATTAGGTTGATCTTCTCATCCCTGTGACAATATTTCAAACAGATCCCATATTTCTGTGGGTAGAAAAATGGAGGTAACACTCCAAGAGCCAGGTTAGCCACTTCTTATTACTAGAAGAGCTGTTAAAAATTATAAAACCCATTTTTACAATATGGTGGTACAATTTTATCTTCAACTTTGAAGTCATTGCCAAAACTCTCAGGAAATAAAACATCAAATTAATTATCTCCTCAATTACACATGAAAACACACTAGGACTATTATCATGATTTTATTTCTACCTAATTTTTCCCAATTATGAGTATTATATCTAAACTTTTGTTTGTTAAATAAGTTTTTTCAGGAATGATGCCTTGATATTGTATAAGGTAGATATATTTTTTAGATAATTTCAGTATATTCATTTTTCTTTAATTTTCAGCAGTTAGAAGTTAATATTTTACATGTATTTCTTTGTATTTTCCCTGGGTAGATATTCACTGATCTTCTTGAACTTAAAAGTTGCATTTTTCTCACTAAATTAAAAAATATTTGATCATAATTTTCTAAAATAATTTTTTTCTTCCACATTTTTCTTTTTTCTTTCTGGAATCCCAATTTTATGAAAATACTATTTATATAGACAGATACAGATAGAGAGTGAAAAATTGCTATTGTTCAACAGATTATAGAGAATCTTTTGATGTTTTTCAACGTCTTTTAGATGAAAATATTTCTGTTATTATGTTTACAATTCACTTACCTTTTTTTCCCCCCAGGTTATACTAAGGATTAAACCCAGGGCATTCTCTCTCTGAGCTTTACAAACCCTAGCCCTCTTTTATATTTGGAAACAGGATCTCAATGCCATTTTTTTTTACTTTTTATTAAGTTCATCCATCATTTTTTTCATGTTCAATGGCATCATTTAAAACAATCAATTTTAATCATACATTGCTAGTATGTAGAAATAAAATTGATTTTTGTTTGTTGGCCTTACAGTGTATTCTGGGACATAGTTACATTCCCGTACTCTTGCTGGCAGAAAATTTTTTATTAACTTTTAGATTTGGGGGAGGATTTTCTATATAGTTAATCATTTTATTGATGCTTTCCCTTATAATCTGGGAACCTTTATCTCTTGTTTCTCATTTTATTATACTTGGTAGAATTTCCATTTCTAACTTACAGCAATGAGGATAAAAGACCACCTCACTTTTCCCCCCAATCTTAGTGGGAAAGCATGTTTTTCATTGTTAAATATAATGTGGACTGCATGTTTCTGTATATATCTGTGTTAATTCCTCTCCCTTTGTTATTTTGTGATATTCAAATATTCTTCATATCCTATTATTCAATTTTAAATCTCTCTATATATTCCTTCTTTTTAAATGTATATTTTAGTGACTTTAATACACAGACTTAACTTTTTTTATAGTCTAATTACAATGTTTTACCCCTTTAGGTGGAATATAGAATCCATATAATATACAGGTTATTTTACCAACACCTCTTTTGTTACAGTTATCTTTAAAAATGACATTTACTTATGTTAGAAACCCCATGAGCAAACTGTAATTATTTGTGCTTCAATTGTCAAAAATATTTTTTAAAACTGAAGAAAAGAATAGCCCACTATACTTACCTTAGATGTTAATCCTTTCAGTTACTGTTTTTTCACTTTAAATGCTGTGGATTTCTTTCTTTAAAATTTTTTATTGGCACATTGTATTCATACACCATAATGGGATAAAAAAGAAACTTGTGTAGACAAACATGCACACATCGCTCAGTTAGCCCCTACCCAATCCCTACCCCATTCTCTCCCCATCCCTTCTTCCCATGCTTGGCTTAGTGGTTGACATTGATATGTTTAAGTACATCATGTGCTTCAGAGAGTTTCCTTCTTCCCTCCTCCCACCTCCTCAGTTATGTTGCCTTATTTGCTCCTCTATAGGATCTCCTTTTTCACCTAGAGTTCCTCCCATGACCCATTTCTTTTTAGCTTTCACATATTAGGGAAAAGATTTGATTTCTTATTTTTTGTGACTGACTAATCTTGCTTAGCATAATGTTCTCCAGTTCCATCCATTTCACTGAAAATGATGTAATTGTGTTTTTTTTTTATGGCTGAGTAAAATTCCATTGTGTACATATCCCACAGTTTTGTAATCCATTCATCTGTTGATGGACATCTTGGCTGGTTCCATGGTTTGGCTATGGGGAATTGTGCAACTATGAACATAGATACACATGCATTAGTTTGGTTAGTTTGGTTTCCTTTCTTTTGGGTAGATACCCAGCAGTGGTATTTCTGGGTCAAATGGTAAATTTGTTCCCATTCTTCTGTGGATCCTCCATAGTGTTTTCCAAAGTGGTTGCACTAATTTGCAATCCCACAAACAATGTTTTAGAGTTTCCATTTCTCCACATCCTCGCCAGCATTTATTGTTGTTTGTGTTTTGAAAGCTTGCCATTCTAGTTGGAGTTATGTGAAATCTCAGGGTAGTTTTGATTTGCATCTCTGATTGCCAATGATGTTGAGCATTTTTTCATGCATTTATTGACCATTTGAATTTCTCCTTTCATGAAGTGTTTATTTAGTTCACTTGCCCATTTTTTGATTGGATTTTTTTATTGTTGAGTTTCTTGAGCTCTCTGTATATTCCATATATGAGTCCCCTATCTGAGGAGTAGGTGGCAAAAATCTTCTCCCATTCTGACAGTTTCCTTTGCTGAACAGATGCTCTTTAGTTTCATGCAATCCCACGTATTGATTCGCCTTTTGGGTCTTGTTGAGAAAGTTTTTTTTTTTTTTATCTGTGCCTATGTGTTGCAGTGTTGGACCTATGCCCTCTGCAAGAAGCCTCAAGGTCTCTGGTCTAAATTTCCAGGTCTTTGATCTATCTTGAACTGACTATTGTGCAGGGTGAGAAAGGTGCATTTATTTCCATTTTTCTGCATATGTTTAACCACTTTTGCCAACACCATTTGTTGAACAAACTATATTTCTTCCAGTGTATGTTTTTGGCCCCTTTGTCAATAATAAATTGACTGTGTGTGGATTTGTTTCTGAGTCTTCTATTCTGCTCCATTGGTCTATGTATCTGTTTTTGTGCCAGTACCATGCTGTTTTTGTTACAGTGTCTTTGTAGTATAGTTTAAAGCCAGGTATTGTGATTCTTCCTGCATGGTTTTTGTTGCTGAGATCTACTTTGGCTCTTCTGGGTTTTTTGTTGTTCCAAATGAATTTAAGGACTGATTTTTCTGTGTCTGGAGTAATGATCTTGGTAATTTAATGAGTATTGCTTTGAATCTGTAGATCACTTTTGGAAGTATGGCCATTTGATGATATTTATTCTGCCTATTCATGAACATGAAAGATCTTTCCATCTTCTAAGATCTTCAATTTCTTTTTTCAGTGTTTTATAATTTTCTTTGTAGAGGTCTTTTATCTCCTTGGTTAAGTTTATTCCTAAGTATTTTAATTTTTTTTGTGGGAAATTCCGAGTGGCAGTGTTTTCTTTCCAATATCACTTTTCTTTTATGGAGAGCTCTCCCTATCCCAGTTTTTATACAGGAGGTCTCCATACAGGAATTTTTATTTTTCCATTTTTTGAGAATTGCTTTACTTTCCCCTTCATTTCTAGGATTGTTTTTTACTGGATATAGATTATCAATTGGCATTTTGGCATTTGTTTTCTTTCAATGATAAAAAATGTGCCAATTTCTTCTGGATTCTATGGTTTGTTATGAGAAAATTTAATGTTATTTACCATCATTTCCATACTAATAATGTTTTATGCCTACTCTCTTTAAAAATTGTGAATGTATGTTTAACTTTCAGAGGGATGATTATGTGGTATCTCGGTCTAGATTTCTTTAAGTTTTTCATGTTTGGTATTTGTTGAACTTATATTTGTAGTGCTGTTTCCTGCCATCTAGGAATTTTTAGTCCTGATTTCTACAAATATAATTTTAGTTCACTCTTTTCTTCCTCTAGGACTTGAAAGGCATGAATGTTAGATTTTGTTATTGTTCCACAAGTCCTTAAGGTTTTATTTTAATTTTAATCTGTTTTTAACTCTCATGTTCAGACTGGATTTATACTGATCAATCTTCAAGTGTACTGTTTTTTTTCTCTGTTGGCTTCATTTTGTGATTGGCTCCTCCAGTCAATTTTTATTTAGGTTTTTGTATATTTCAGTTGTAACATTTCTATCTGTCTCTATCACACTTCTCTGTTGTTATTATTGGGAATTTATGTCTTTCTAGTTATTTCTAGTAAGGCCTTGACTGAGAATTTGTGGAAGAGCTCCTCTTTACCAGGACTTGTTACCATCTGGAGCATATTCTTCATTCTCCTGCAGCAAGTTGTAATGTTCCCAGGTTCTACAAGGAGAATAATTTTGGACTGTATCTTGAACTTTTTGAACATTATGCTATGAACCTTCTGGCTTACCTTTCACTTGTTAGGAAAATGCTGTGGTTTTGTTTCTGCAGGTAGTCAACCTGATTAGGTATATGCTGCAAGTACCAACATAACTTTTAGAGCCATGGTTCTAGCTCAGTTTTCAAGAACTTGTATTGTACCTTTCCCTGATGTGTAGCACTTAACTAGTTAATGGTTTATATGCCAACATCTATGAGTTATTATTAAGATATAATGTACACATGTATAAGTTCTTGGTGGTGAGTCCAGGAATTCATAAATAGTTTATAAGTTTTAGGAATTCATGTTTTTCTCTTCTATTCTTTTTTTTTATGGTGCTGGAGATTATACCAAGGGACATTCTACCTCTGAGCTACACTTCTCACTCTATTTTTTTTTTTTAATTTGGAAGCAGGAGTTTGCTAGGTTACGGAGAGCTTCACTAAGTTGCAGAGGTTGGCTTTGAACCTGCAAGTCTTCTGTCTCAGTCACCCAAGTAATGTAATTACAGCTGTTCACCACCACACCTGGATAATAATTTTTTTTTTTAGTCCTTTGCTTTATTCATAATCTCTTCGGTGCCTCTTGATTCCCCTTTTCATATGGTCATCCCAAAACCCAGAGCTTCAATTTCATCCTCCTTGCCACCCACTTCTGAGCTCTGTACCACTCAGAAGTCCTACGGTGGAGGAATAATAATCAAGTCTAGTGATTATTCAAATTCTCATCTTGCCTAATTTGTTTACTGTAATTTGCTTTTTGGTATTCTACAATAGCTCCTCTAAGTATTCTGTATTTTTAAGGGTGGAGAGTACTGGAGATTGAATCCAGGGGCATTTTCCTTTGAGGTATGAGATACATTCCCAGCCATTTTTATTTTAAAACAGGATCTTGCAAGGTTGCTAAGGATCTTGCTTAGTTGCTGAGGCTTTGATCCTCTAGCCTCAGTCTCCCAAGTACTAAGATTATTAGATTATTGCTGTGCAACACCACACCTGGCTCATTTAAAAAAAATTATGCAGGTAGTATGAGAAATAGGATAAAGCACATTAAGTTACTTTACATAGAGCAGTAAGTTTTATTTATTTATTTTCATTTTCATCAGATTATTACATGGATTTATTTAATTTTATCAGGTACAGGAATAGAAGGGCTTAACAGAAATGAACTCTACTTGTTAATTATATAAATAACTATTCTTTTGTGGTTTATTTAATATACTACCTTAAATTTGTTCATTGATGATCAATTTATGTTGATTGAAAAATAACTGGAGAATGTAAAAAGAAATAAGTCTGATAGAAAACCAACTCTTTCTCTAACCAAATACAATGATAATAATAATTTGTCTAGTTTTTTATATTGTTTGTGTATGCTATGTGCATGTGTGTGTTTATAAAGAAAATAAAATAGTGCTGTATTCATAGGTTCTTTTTTCTATCATGCCTTATAAACAACTTTATATTATAGAAATTTAATAGTTATATAATATCCCATTTGTGTGGAATTATATTGAGTTAATAATAAATTCTTTTTATTTAGTTACTTTGTAACATTTTCTCATTAGTAAAAAGCCCTTTGATTTTATTTCTTCCTTTCTGTTTTTTTTTTTTCAGGTATTTAGGACGTACTGAGCTAATACTAAATAAGCATTTTTGTGATACTTTTAATGGTAATGGGAAAAGTAAATTAAATTTTTTATTAATTTAACAAAAATCCACTGCCACACTACAGCTTATCACATACATGCATTTATTATGTGCCCCCACATTTGCATACACATACACACACACACACTCTGAAGAAAAAAAGATTGCTTATAATTGTATTTATGGAAAAGAGAAAATTAAAGAAAGAAAAATACTTTTGAGTCACATGCTTGAATGCTTACAGTTTCTCTTATCTCACTATCAAAACTACAAAAGTTTATAGCAAGGGTGGAAATTAACCTAAGTAAGTTCAAGAGAGTTGTAGCTAAAAATAGTAAGCCATCTATACCAATTTGATAGATTACATAATAACACTCTCCATAGTCCACTTTCATAATCATAGTTTTACATGACTTTTTGTAAACTATTTTAAAGAGATTCTATTGTATCAAGACTATATAGTGGCAAAGGTATTGCTGCTAGGTATAAAATAAATTTGGATATCTGAATTATAGTACGATGTCCCACTTGGAACTTTTTGTAATTTTACCCTAAATAACATGATATACCTTTTAAATAATGGTTGTTTATTTTACTAGATCAGTTTGTTTCAATTTTCTATGGCTTTTGATGATGATAACCACACTCAATATCTATTGAGAAATATTTGATATAGTGAAAGGAATTAAATATTCTTCTAAATTATATAAAAATATAAAGGCCCTTAAATATCAAATAACACACACAAACAAAGTCTAAAAGTATCACTGTAAAATAGTTAATGCTTTATACCTCTCAAACACTCACACAATATTAACAAAATATATATCACAATTCTGCTAAGTTAGATTATGTATTCATGTCAAGGCTGTCCAACAAGGTTGAGGTGAAAAAAATTTAACTTTAAGTTGTCAATTTTAGGGTAAAGATTCAGATTTATATTTGGTGACCTTTGTCAGTTTCTGCTGAGGCCTTTTACATTTTCCTAATGTAAAATAGCATTTTTACATTTTTATATTCCCTGATTCACTTATAACTGACAAGTGGCATATCTGAGCCTGACAAAGATATGCAGAAAGCAGATGTCAAAAGATGGAAGTGATTATAGTATGGGGCACTTCTTTTGTAAAATATATGAGTTAATTCACTAGTCATGAAAATGAAGGACAGAGAAAAGCTTCCTTTGTGTATAGTGTTGGCAGGTGTCATGAAACTCCTGCCAAACAAGATTATTAATTCACAAGTGATTTCCTTCCTTACTATTACAATGGCACCTTCCTCAGAAATTACTGCATTTTTCACCGGGCAGGAGTTTCAGTTATACATAGGTTATGAAATAAATACTATCTAAATTTAGAACCAAACAGTAATCTTCCTTACCAGGTGTCTGTTTATCTAGGTTAAAGGTTTCTAAGTTCTGATAGATGGTTTCTGAGACCGTCTATTTACCTTTAAAATCATGTGGCTTCAAGATTTAGTTGGAAATTAGGGAGGAAAGTGCACTCTTTTTGAGAATGAGCTATGTCTTTTATAGAGCTAAGGCCAATGGAGAAACTGTAAGGGCGATATCCACAACATCCACAGGCCGACAAAAGGAATCATTCCAAAGCTTTAGTATTTTGGCTACAAAGAAAAGTTCTAAAGAAATCCTTCTGTCAGATGTCTGTCATTTAAGTGTCATGTTCAAAAGTCTGTAATGCCTTCTAACAGTCTATATAGGACAGAGTTCAAAACTTCTAACCTTAACTCTTGAATTAAGTGAGATAGCCATTGCAAAATATATCGGAACAGCATTAGTCCTCAAAGACCACTTCATTATTGTTTTGAGTGCTGTCAATGCTCTATGTTAGAGATGCATTAAGAAATTGTTCTGTCAACTTTTTTGATGTATTGTTGAGGATGCTATTTATCGTATTATTTACAAACATTTTTTAAGGTCTCTGGTCTTAGCATCAGTTTTGAATTTCCTGAGAATTTAGTTTGTTTGTGTCTGATAATATCTGTTACCTATTTTTCCCCTTTTCTATGGACTACCAATTTCAAAATTACTTAATTTTGTTTATCATTTTTAACAAATGTCTAGCAAGTTATAGCATCATTTTAAAATATTAACTGTTTTCCTAGCTACATCTTAATTATTTTAAATTTTTTCTATTTTTAACAATTTTCCTATGAGGTATAAATTAGGTTTTACTTTTCTTGATTAGCTACATTTTGGTAAGCTATCTCAAATCATTTTAGATTTATATCTAAATGGTATATATATATATCACTTTTATATAAAACATATATATAAGTGATATTATTTTATATCAAAGTGGGATATAAGATAATGATATTAAAATGTATATCTTAAGCTAAAAATCAAATTACTTTACAATCTACATGAAGTTTTGTTTTTAAACTTTAATTATAAGTACATATTTATATACTCTTCTATTTGTAATCAGTTTTGTTGCCTTATGTTCCCATACAAACCAGGTTCATTTTAATTAGAAACATACTAAAATGCTTTCTTTCATCATTGTCCACCCAAACATTAATGAATCTCTTAAGATCCGTTTCTCATTTTACTTCATCTCAACTCTTTTCCTAATTATTAATGTGTGACATTTATTGAGCTAACCATCATCTGTCTAGATCTTGACTTTGTGCTGCCTAGTGACAATGCTTTCATTGTTTAATATGTCTTTTACCTTCTTAATATGTTTTGTACCAATATTTTGGCTTTCAGGTCAACAATTATTTCTAAAAGTGAGTAGATTTTGTCTAGAACCCACAGTATCTTGAATTCTTGCATTTATGGAAGGGAATAATAATTATAAAATAATACATCTACATATATGATGAAATAGAAGTATTAACTTAGAATGAATGTTCAGATTATGCTTCACCAAAGCATTATTAAGTCCGCTGAAAGAGTGTAGAGGTAATTATAATTGTTACAGTTCCTGAGGTTTAGATGTACTGAGCAATAACCTGGGCATTACACTGATTTTTTAGATTGATTCTGCATATTTTATTATTCGTTCCATCTTTTCATAATGTTTGAGGTGTCTGTGTGAAACTCCAGTTTTCTCTGGAATATGGCACCTTAGGCAAGAACCCTACTAAACTCAGCAGAGACAGCAGAGTTTATACTGAGAGTCAGTCAGTTGATCTTGTGATAATTTACCAAGGTTCTCATCTTGGTAATGCTCGGAAGTTAATCATTAAAATTCTCTCGGATGATGACCCTCAGTCATCACAATTTATAAACTAGGCAAGTGAAGTGAAATGGTTACTTTCTAAAGCCTGTGTTCTGAGATCCTTCACAGGAGGAAGAATAAAGTACAGGGCAGATGGAGGCTTAGACCAGGAAAAAGACAATTTCACCACCATTCTGAATGACTGCCATCTTGATCCCTGCTGTGGCACCTTTTCTGTTCTAAGTGTACAGTTCACTAAGCCTTCCTACTCTATTCCTGGAGGGGTTTTGTCGTTGAGGATTTACTTTTTCCTTTCCCTTTTGGTTTTCAGCATAGATGACAGCATGCTGTTGATAAAACACTTGCACCCCTGCTGTTTAAATTGCCAGGCTCTATTCAGAGGAGTGAAATAACATTCAGCCATTTGTTCCCAGGTGCTGGGGCTGCCGCCGAAATGTACACATAAGTGCTCTAATGATGGTGGAGAATAGCTTTTTGTAGGGTTTAAGGCAGTGCAGAAGGGGGGATGTGCCACCTCTTTCCTTGTGGGAGTTTGAACTGCTTGTTTCCCCTGCTGGAACTTCCATCTCCCAGAAATCTCTTTCTCATGGGCTGGTACTTAATTGCTAGAATTTTTAATATTTTTAATTGTCTTTATTTATCCCCCCTCCTAATGTTATAAAGCTTGCATTATCAAACACAAGGTAACTAGCAAAGTTACTAGATCAGGCTTTTCCAGTGAAAAGGAGTTTTAATCTGTCTTATAGTTAATATAGATATCCTGAGTGATCATACTGCCCAAAGCTTTTGACTTTTACTCCAAAAGATTGATTAACCTTCTCCCATGACTTTTCGACTTCTCACATTCTGAAAATAATTTCTCAAATCTAAAGCAAACTTACTTAATGTCAGAGGTTTATAATCAATTGATTTTACCTCAAAGCTTCAATTCTACATCATGGGTTTTTCCAGGTCAGGGATAGATTATCCGCTTAAGCAAACTATACACATTCGTTTATTACCCACCACTAGAAAATTCATGGCTCTGACTGCAGTCTTTGAAGATAATAATTGTTTTCCATTGGTCATATATTTCCCTGTTCCCAACAGCCATTACTATTTGTCTCCAGGTGAAATACATCCTTTCAATTAGCATCTCACATCACAAGTCCATTTCCCCCCATGTCTTTCCAATAAAACCTCTCACCCAGTTATTACATATTTATCATGCACCCAGCCCAAATCCCCAATAATCCACAATATCATCTATTTAAATCCAAGTCTGCTTTCTATGAACAGCCATTGTGGGGTATGAAGTCACAAGTGACAAGAGACCACATTACTGCTGCTACCTCTGCCAATGGTATTTCATATTCTGTAAAAGGTCAGTGATTATATTTTTATTTGAATTTTATTGTAAAGGAATAGACACTACAAAATTTCACATCTCTGGGCACATTTAAAAATGTTTAAAGTGTTAAACCAGATGTGGTGGTTCATGCTTGTAATCCCAGCATTTGGAAGGCTGAGACAGGAGCATCGCGGTTTGTGGACAGCCTCAGCTACTTAATGAGGCCCTCTCTAACTTAGTGAGAAACTGTTTCAAAATAAAGAATAAGAAATATGGCAGGGGGTGTAACTCAGAGGTCGAATGCCCCTGAGTTCAATCCTCACACCAGACAAAAAAAAGATATATTGATCACAAATCCCTCCTGCCTCCATAAACACATGCTCTGACCACATGCCAGTTTCCAGATGTTGGTAGTCGGTGTGGCTATTCTGTATACCTTTGGATGCCCAAGGATTGGGGATGAGGATCTGATTCTAAATGTAAATTTAAAGAAGACAATATATACAATAAGTTTGAAGTGCTTGTGTTGATGTTGCAAATTCCATGAATATGACCTATTTATGTATAAAAGAAAATTCTTTTGAGCATCTTACAGTGAAGCTTTTCCACGTAAAGATGACCCATCCATTTTTTATCTTTGCTTCTCATTGCCTAACAAGATTACCCTTCTCTGTGGTTTACTTTCCTTCCAAACACTCTTTTTTAAGGCATACAAATTACACTGTAGATGAGGAGAATTAAATTGATATTAAACCGCAAAGGAAAAATAAAACAGATTTTATTGTAATTCTGAAGGCACATTTTAAATCCTGGAATACATTTAAGAATAAATGTTTAAACCTGTCAGGAAATTTATAGTTAAGAATCACTTAGTGTTAATGTCTTCTGGTTCACCATTTCTTGCTAATGGTTATGTGTTGATAAAAGAGGCCAAACTCTTTTATCAGCTTGTCTCTTCACTGGGTCTTATGACTTCCCCAAACGAGGCCACGAAAACACCTGCTCAGATGAAATGAAAGGCAGTGGATTACAGCACACAGCTGAGGAAATTGGCACTGATTTCCATATTAAAAATTCTCTCTGCCCATCCTGATAATTCTACATTCAAAGACATAGACTAGGTCAGTCTTAGAATTATAAAAAGAAAGTTTAAGAGAAACATTAAGACAGTAACAAAAAAAGTACTCAATTTTTTTTCATTCCTATGTTGCAGTAGTTATATCTCCGTTACATTTCAAACACCGGTTCTTCAGCTTTCAAAACACACTTGACCATAATTATTTGGGTGATGATTATGTAGATTGTGTTTGTGTTACCAGTTTTGCTAAAGCAATGGTCAGAGTGGATCACAGCAAATTTCATCCATTGAATCTTCTGGTCAGTACAGTTGGCCACAACTATATCTGAAAGATAGTTTTCTATTCTAGGGAAAAGAATTTGCTTCCTGAAATTCAGCACATGAGAGTTCTATCATAACCCAGTTACTGAAGAATTTTGAGCTATAGCCCCAGAGAACAATAAAGTCACATCTCCTGCTTTGCATCCTTCCTTCACTTAAAATATCTTTCCCCCAAATCTCTCTAGGTGAGTAACTGAAGAAAGTAGGATCCAAATGTTCCTGGATACCTTATAGTGTCTTTTCAGACTCCTGAGAATGATCACTTGTCCTCCGGAAAACATCAGTATATCTATTTCTAGAAAATTCTATATAATTATGCCACAGCTGATGAGTTATAAATAAATACTTAATAACATGTTTTGTTTGCATTGTATCTTTCTATTTACACAAGTTTTTTTATTTAAAATATTTTGATTAGCTAAGTCAGGATGTATTTACTGACCTCCATTTCCAGATGATTCAAGCGATTGCAAATCTAAGGCCATAAAACTACTAAGAAAAAGAGATGACAATGACAACAGATCAGCAGATTATTTTATGCCATAAAACAGACTTTAAAGAGACTCATAAAAGTGGAGAGGTAGTCCATATTCAATTATTTTATGTGGCCTAAAATCTACATCAGTAGCAGTTGGAAATGAGTCGCATGAAGAAGAGCAGTAATAATAATAACGTGTGTTAACAAATTTTAAAATAATGGAATTGGGGATTTGAGGATATACCATAGTCCTGATTGCTAAGAAAACCTAGCTATAATCATCAAGAAATTAACCAACAATAAATGCTAGCAAGGATATGGGGCAATAGGAACTCTTATATAGTGTTGGTGGGATTGCAACTGTTGGTAGGGTAGCTGCTATGAAGATCAGTGTAGAGATTTTTCAGAAGACTGGTAACGGATCCACCACACAATACAACCATAACACTGGTGAGTATCTTTCAAAAGGAACTGAAATCATAATATTACAGTGACACGTACATCTCCATGTTTATAGCAGCACAATTCATAGTAGCCAAATTATGAAACCCACCCAGGTGTCCATAAGCAGATGAATGGATCACAAAATTATGGATAAACACACAATGGCATTACACTCAGTAGTAATGAAGAAGAAAATGACGTCATTTTCAGGAAAATGGACGGACTTGGTGAACATGGTTTTAAGTGATATTAGCCAGTCACAGAAAGTGAAAGTCATATATATTCTCTCATATGTGGAAGCCAGAGAGTAATCTGGATATAAGAGGGAGTTTAGACAGTGGAGGATAAACTCCAGTGGAGCAAGGTAAGTGATTTTGGTGACAGAGGGGAAAGGAAGAATAAACGAAGAAAAAGTTTTCACCTACATTATGTCCATATGTGATAACAACAATGCCAGTCGCAATGTGTGGTAGGAAAGGGAGGGAGCAGGAGGAAAACTCATCCAGTGTTGGACGTTACTATAGCTCATGAACTCATCCAGTGCTGGATGTCACTATAGCTATGAACTACATTTTGGTGTGAAACTATAATACAGTATTAAAGTATTTTTAAAAAGAAAATGCCTAAACATAAAAAGTGAAGCAAGATATTTTGAAAACTTCTCTGGCATGGCAACGTAGAAAGGAGAATCACAAAGTACCATGGCTGCTCAGTCTCTTTGGGGAGTATACCACTGCTCAATTCCCCCTCACTGTGCTCTTGGAGCTTCCCTTAACCTTGTGCTGGCAGCTGAATGAGAAACAAGGCTGAACGAGGTGCTAAATCATGACCCTTGGGTGGCAATATAAAAAAAAAATTTTACAATTTTTTAAAAAAGAATATCAAAATAACCTCTTCCACAAATGGCTTTCTCAAAATATCTCATTTTTACTGGAGAAAGAGGCACAACTCTAATGAAGTAGAAGACTGTGGTGACCAAGAAGCCAAGCTAAGAAAGTCATGTAGGAAAGAAGAGCTTGACCATGACTGCTGGCACCTCTTGGAGGTGATGAATATAAGGCCAGAGAAGGTGAGGAGAGGAGAACAGAAGGGAGCTTCCTCTCCTTTCTATAAAGCTGGAACAAACTTCTTTTTAATATGGGATTGTGAATTATGAACTCCTGAATGCATAAATAAATGCTATGGATTTGGAACTCAAGAAAATGAGAAAGGGATTTGGTATAGGAGAGCAGAGAGAGCTGACTATATACTATTTTGTAAGCAAAAAGACAAAAATCTTGGAGGAGAAAGAAAAAGAGTACAGCAACTTGAACTAGATATTTATTCTATTATAACTGTAATATTATTAGTGGTAAAAAAAAAAACGGTCTTGGTCCTATCTTTACTCAATGCTCATTCCCACACAGCGTGGAAGCAATAGGATAATTAAGACCACTAAACATCATATCCTACATGATTCCGCTATAAGAAAATTTGTTAACATTTGGTAGAAGGAACTAAGAGAGGTTTCATCAACCCCTGGGGAGAAGAGGTATGGGGAAGAAGGAATAACAATGAGTGAGAATTCTAGAAACAGAAAGGATCCTAATGATTACTTCTGTTTCTGTTAGTTTGGCACTAAACAGAACAAACGGTAGCTTTGTGTACTTAAAAAGAAAGTTCTGTTTTATTTTATGATTTTTGTTTTTTCCTGGCCCCAAACAGATTATAAAATAGAGTAAAAAAAAAGTTTTAGCTAAAGTGACATTTGTACCATATGGCTAATATAAGAAAAACTAAGTGTTATGGTTTGGATATAGAATGTCCCCTGAAAAAGCTCATGTAGTGTCAATTGAAAAAAAAAATGCTCAGAGGTGAAATAATTGAATTATGAGGGTTCTGATTTCATCAGAGAATAAATCCATTAGTGAATTAATAATTTGAATGGCTTTATTGGTGGGAACGTAGGGAGGAGGGGCATGGTTGGAGGAGGCAGGTCACTGGAGTGTGGTCTTGGGGACTATCTATGCCCATGGACCTCCTCCTCCTCCATGGACAGCAGCATCCCTACTTGTACCCTACTCTGCCACTACCACCATTTATGCTTCAGGGCTGTCCCTCTGAGCAGAAACCTCTGAAGCTGTGAGCCTCAAGAAGTCTTCCTCTATGCTTTGTGTTAGGTATTTCAATCACAGCAGTGAGAATGCTGACGGAAACACTAAGCAATTCAGTCTAGCAGTCTTCGAAGTTCACTTGATGAAGAGCAGCTACCATAGCACCTTAACGAGGCTCCAAGACACACCAGATCACATGCTGCACTGGTCTGCACAGAGCCTTTAGTGAATGTAAGGACAAAAGGTAGAAGGCAAACACAACTGAATAAAAAGGAAGAAAGAACTTACTGAGCATCTAAAACGTAGTGGATTTGAGTGTTTTGAGGTAGTTGGCTTGTATATGCTCACTTGAGAGAACTCATTGTTAAAAATGCAATTGGGATATAAGAGAGACTTTAGATAATGGAAGAGAAATCCCTATCGACTTAGGGAGGTGGTCTATAGGAGGGAGGGAAGAGGGAGAGGGAAAAGTAATGAAAGAGATGCTTCCATGAACATTCTGTGCATATGTGAGGACACCAATGCCAATCTCAATATTTTGTATGGGAAAGGGAAAGGGAAAAGGAGCTGGGGGAAAGCCCAACAAGTGCCATGCACATGTATGTCGCCATCACTGTGAACAATATCTTGATGTAAGATTAATGTGCCAATAAATATTTAAAATTTTTAAATCAAATTGTTAAAATAATCTATTATTTAAAAATTAATAGATCTCAAGAAACTCACTGCTAAGAAAATAACCCAATCAAAAAATGGGCAAGTGAGCTAAGTAGACTCTTCACAAAAGAAAAAATTTAAATGGTCAATAAATGTATGAAAAAATGTTCAACATCATTAGCAGTTAGAGAAATGCAAATCAAAACTATCCTGAGCTGGATGTGGTGGTGCACACGTGTAATTCTAGCATTTGGGAGGCTGAGACAGGAGGATCATGGTTCATAGCCAGACTCAGCTACTTAGTGAGGACCTTTGCAACTCAGTGAGACCCTGTTTTAAAATAAAGATTAAAAAAAATAGGGCTGGGGGTGTAGCTTGGAAATAGAATGAGCCTGGGTTCAATTCTCAGTACTGCAAAAAAAAGAAAAGAAAAGAAACCTACCCTGAGACTACCTAACTCCAATTAGAATGCAATCATTCTAAACACAAATAGCAACAAATGCTGGAGGGGATGTGGAGAAGTGGGAATTCTACTACATTGTTGGTGGGATTGCAAACTAGTGCAACCACTTTGGAAAACAGTATGGAGGATCCTCAGAAGAATGGAAATGAACCTACCATATGCTCCATCAATACCAGTTCTGGGTATCTACCCAAAAGAATGTAAATTTAACTACCAAACTAATGCATTTATATCTATGTTCATAGCCATACAATTCACAATTGCCAAATTATGGAACTCGCCAAGATGTATATTAATAGATGAATAGATTACAATACTATGGGATATGTACACAATGGAATTTTACTCAGCCATAAAGAACAAAATCACATAATTTACAGGAAAATAGATGGATCTGGAGAACATATGCTAAGTGAGATTAGTCAATCTTAGTTCTTACAAAAAGTAAAAACTTGGATGATATCCCTAATATGCAGAAGGTAGAGAGAAAATGGGTCATAGGAGGAATTCTAGATGAAGGAGAAACCATAGATGAGCACATAAGGTGACCTAACTGAGGGGATGGGAAGGGAGATGAGGAAAATTTCCTAGTGTACATGTTTTGCAGTTACAAACAGTTACAAACATATCAATCACTAAGCCAAACATAAGGATGGAGGGGGAAGGAGTGGGGTGGGAAGTACAGATAGGCTAAATGAGTGATGTGTGCATGTATGCCTCTATTATCTTGTACACCATTAAGATGTATGAGTACAGTGCTCCAATAATAAAATAAATGTCACATTCAGTGACATCATATGGGTAGCTTGAAACCAGCCATGCTTGGCAAGTATAATAATAATTCAGGTCTTAATTGATTGTTTTCTTGATTATCTATATTAATAAATATTCAGGATGCAGATTAAGAATGAAAGAATGTCATACAGTTTTTTATTTTATGAATAGTATAAAATTGAGGAAAGATTGTGCTATCATTTGAAAAGTATTATTTGATTCAATAGCAATGCCATTGATGTCATTGACGAGCAAGTAAAGTTTCAACACAAATCTGATCCATGTCACTTTCCTTCTAGCTTGAAAAAGTAAACACAAATATCACCTAGCACTTGTGTTACATTTCAGATTTATTGATGACACATTCATTGGGTAAAGAAATGAAGGTTGGATGCAACTCCAATTGCAACCGCAATTTGGCTAATCAACATGAGAGTAAGGCAAAACTAGTGGACATATTCTGTTAAAAATCAATTGGCTAGCCAGACGTGGTGGCACACGCTTGTAATCCCCATGCTTGGGAGGCAGAGACAGGAGGATCACGCAGGTTCAAAGCCAACCACGCTGGCTTGAGACCCTGTTTCCAAATAAACTGTATAAAATAGGTCTGGAAGTATAGCCCGCAGGTAGAAGTGCTTCCAGAAACCCCAGTACCACACACACACACACACACACACACACACACACACACACAGACACACAAATCAATTGGCTAGGTGAAATTTACACAAATGAGTATTTTATATTTTGTTACTTGTTATATGCTATAGGTATTTTACATAAAAAATTTTATAGAAAGCATTTGTGCATGTATACCAGCATGCATTTTGAGGAGAAACAAAGTTTTACATTTGTCACCATTCTATCAGCAAGGGGTACAATTTTTCCTTTTTAGTTATCTTATTCAAGACCTCCTTATATAAAAGATCTTTGACTTAGGTATAGAAAAAGAGTCCCAGAAGTGTTTGGTAATAGAATTGATGACTCACAGCTAAGGAAGCACTGGGCTTTTTAATTGGCACCATACTGACACTGACATTTGCTGGTTAGTGGTATCAGTTAAGTCCCCTGTGCTGTATTCTGGCCTTACTGTTTTCCTCTGCAAAAGAAGAATACTATCTATATAAGCCTCCTCTGAAAATTTGGAGGATCAGATGTGAAGGTAATTTGAAAATTCTAAGATAGTAAATTAGCATATAATTATTTACTGATGAGTTTTAATTCGAAATAGAATTCTGCTTAAAGAGTTTACTATTCTGAGTCTGACTCAACCTCTTTAAAAACAAACTTTTCCTAATACTACCTAAAAATAGTATGTGTATTTTATTTTCCTTTTAATATAATTTCTTGCCCTGAACATTTTTGCAAATCTTTAATACCTTATTGTTAAGCATGGTTAATTTTTCCAATAATAGATTGATGGCTTCTTAAAATGTTTAACAACTTTGCATGCCTGAGTTCTTACTAGCCTAAAGCAGCCTTGGATATAACATTTGACCAGTGATAAACAATCAACAACTAGAAACCAATGCATAAATGAAAAGCAAGAAAAAAATATTTTTTGAAAGGCAACCAAGTTGTTTGCTTTAGTGTATTGCTACTAATAACTTTGGATAATTGAAGTTGGTGGAGACTCTAAGTACATTTTTATACTCTCTGTTATTTAGGTATTAATTTGCTACATGGATCATATATAATTTTGCCCTATATATGTCTCCCAATGCCAAAGCACTTCTAGATGATGACATTTTCTATTGTAATTCTGAGTGCTTATAGGCCTTGATCCTGCTAGGTAATTATATCTACGTGGCATTAATACTCACTGCATGAGCTAATGCCTTGATATGAAATTAATCATATCTGAATGAAAAGGTCATTAGAAAGTTAAATTATGTCACTGATACCAGCCTAGCACCACATAAGCAAGAATTATACTTCTTTGTGATATATTGGATCTTGAAATTTAGTCATTAGTTTCAGCTCACTAGGGACATCTAATTATTGATGTGGTTAATTACTTAAGTCCATTGACCACCATCTAGTATTCCATTACTTACACTTTTAGCTCTTTAAAAAACTGTTCTGTAACAAACTTAACATACATTTATAATTCATCTTAATTATTGTTTTCTATGAATTAACTTAGTAAAATTATACATGATTTTTTAAAGTGGGTATCACCTGTTACTTTTTTAACTCCTACTCCATATGGATGTGTGCATCAGAATAAAGAAAAATTGTTCTCATGGTAAATCAAGTGAGTTTCCTAATACATTAGAAGTGTGTTCTCTTTTTTAGAGGTACTTTTATGACTTTCTTTGCCATTGTCCTTGACCAGAACAGACCAGATTAAGGCTCTGCATGGAAATAAGCTTTAAAGGATTCTGGATAATTTGAGGCAGGGAAATGGTTCAGGATCATCTAACTGCTGAATGTCCACTTTCTCTGAAAGGATAATGCAGTTTGCTAATATAAATCTCTATAGTGATGTCACCTCCTTTTATTTAAAGTATTGCAGCACGCGATTAATCTTCTTGGTTTCAGCAAGAACCCAGGGACGCCAGCAGCTTCATGACCTGTATGAGTCCACGTTGTGTTGTGCAAATGAACAATCCCAAGATTTTATTGACTTGGAACAACAAAGAATTCATTCTTGTTTATGCCCTATGTGCCTTGTGACTTAGCTTCAGTCTCTGCTATATACCTCCTCAATTAGGGGCTTAGGCCAACATAGGCATCATCATCAGAGGAAGGGGAAGAGTATGAGGTGAGTTATAGACAAATTTTTTCCAGAAGTAGCCTTACCATGTGCTTCTGCTTCCAGTTTAACAGGACTAGAACATCTGTGCCTCCCTACAATGACTATCACCCACCCTTATGATTTAAGGAGTCTACCCGTGAAGGTAGCAATTGCTTAACACCAATGGAGGAGGTTTTAAGCAACTCCATTGTCCCCTCTTTGTGTGTCCACATTACTTCAGTTATAATTCTATAACCTTTAACAGTATTTAATGATACTAAATGAACAGCGTGGGTGGTATACTTTTTCTTTTATCCTATTAAATTTTAACCCATTTGAGATGTTTCAGTTTCCATATTATAATTTCACTATGCCTTAATGTTCTCATATAGCATTGATCAAAATAAATATTTAATTATTTGTAGTTATTTTTCTAAGAAGGATGAGGAAAGGAACTATAGCCACAGCTTTTTCTGCAGCATCGCACTCACTGTTAAGCTCAGAGTGGTTGCAAAATAAGTATAAGCTGTGTGAACAACTGAATGTATTAGCTGTGTGAACAAATGAATGAAGAAGAAAATAGAATTCCAGCTATTGAGGACACTGTTAAACATAAGGACCGAAAATACTGTCAACTCAAGGAGAAACAGACTTCTAAGATGGTTGACAGAAATTAGAGGCTTCCAGGATCAGCAAAACTTCATGCTGACAATGTTATTTTAATGATCTCAGTGGGTATTCTTTGCTTTGAGCAAGCATTATTTATGGTTAGAGAGGAAAAGTCCATAGGTAAAGCTGCTCCATCGTATTTGAGGTAGAGATGCAAAAGTCAATGTTTTAATTACATGGTTCTAGAAAGTAGAACAGTATGCAGTCCTTATGGAAACTCTATTTGAGATAGTGGAAGGATGCCAAAGCTTGAGTCAGGTAAACATCCTAGCTCCAAAATTTACTTTGGACAACTGCTCTGTTTATTTCCCAGTATTTACTGAGGTTCTTACTTTGTTCCAGGCATGGTTTTGGGTCTGCGGTTGCATTAGTGAAGCACACTGACAGCATGCATGCCCTCACTTGAATTCATCCTCTCATTGAAGATTCCCATTCTCCATAAAATATATTTACATTTCTTTCCCAAGTATCATGAATGATTCTATATTGTGCCCTATCCTATACCGAATTTGTCTGTGTTCATAGCTATTCTTATTTTATTTTGATGTAAAAATAGTATTTAGTGAGTGTTCTTACAAATTTTTTAATTTGTCTACACAGTTTTGAAACTATAGTATATTAAAATTTAAAAAGCAAATAACTGAGAAAAAATATATATATACTGGAAAATATATTGGAATTATATATTTCCAGTCATTGGAAATAATATATATTCTTAGATATTATAGATTAGTATAGGAATATAGAAATAAAAAAACAGCATATTAAATTTGTATTAGTTATTTGTTTTTGCAAAAACAATTAGCCCCTTAAAGCAACAAACATTTATCTCAGATTTTCTGTGGCATAGTAATTCCTGTGAGGTTTAGCTAAATATCTATGGTTCAGGTTCTTTCACATAGTTGCAATTAAAACATTGGACAGGGCAACAGTCACATTAAAGTTGTGCAGTAGGGAGCAGGAGGTCTACATCAAGCTGACTCACATGGCCAGCTTCAGGTTCTTGCTAGTATTTATACCAGTGGTTTTCCACAGGACAGTTTGTAACATGACAGAGGCTTCTCTTAGAGCAAGGCAGTGGTATGACATGTGTGAGAACCCAAGATGGTAGCCAGAGTTTCTTTATTACCTAATCTCAGAAATGAAAACATATTACTTTTACCTTTAGTGGTAAGCACAATGATACAGTGTCAAGTCCCCATCACTAAAGATATTCATGTCATAGTTCCTGGAATCTGTGAGATAGGAGGGTTTTCTGGATGCATTCAAATGAAAGGCAGCCCTTGCTGACTCCTTAATTTTGCCCATTTTGGACTTCTAAACTTCAGCAATGTAAATTATAATTTGGATTTAGAATGTCCCCCAGGCCATTTATGGTAGACAAGGCAGCCATGTTGGAGGCAGATCTTGGTTGGTGGAGTGGGGTCCCTCTGAGCATGGAGGGGAGAGTGTTTTTGCAGGCCAACTACTGAATTTATCTGCTTTTCTTTCTTCCCTGCCACCACAAGCTGATAACAAGCACACTCATACTCACTGCATTCCACCATCATGCCCAAAGGACCCAAAGCCCAACTTCTGCTTGGCAGCCTGTGTAAAATAGAGTATACATGTATATGAATTGACTCTTCAGACCCATAAACAAATAAGTCTTTCCTCTAAATTAGGATTATTAGGTATTAGGTTAATAATATAGGGCAACAAGTTATATACTATGCATAGTATATATAATAAAGCTGACACACTTCTGTTCTATCAGGGTAGACTTCAAAACAGAGTGTCATTAGGGAAAAGAAATATTTCATAAAAATAAGAGTATTTTTAACAAAAAGGCATAATGCATGGGTAGTTAATAACAGGGCTCAAAAAAACATGAAACAAACCTGACAGAACCAGAAGGATAAATAGAAAAAGTATAATATTGTTTGAAGATTTTAACACCTCTCTTTCAGTTAAGAGATCAAATAGACAAAGTCAGTAAGCACATAAAAAGAAAAACAATATCAACCAACTCAACTTGATATTTAGAGAAAATTTGACCCAACAATTGAACAAAGAACACTCACCAAATTAGCCAATATCATTCATGAGCCTTTAGATTTGCCACCAAATAAATCCAATTAATTTTAAAAAGATAGAAATTATAAAAGATACATTGGCTTGTCACAATATATTAAATCAGAAATGATAAAAATAGTATACATACAAACCTAACATTTTGAAAAACTAATACAATTGTAAACAAGATGGGCTAACAGCAATATATATATATATATATATATATATATATATATGAATATTGAAAATTTATTGATGAAAAATGCAACACATCAACATTTATGAGATACAGTTACAGGATATTTCATATTTGAATATTTATTTTAAAAGACAAATGGTGGGGGATTTCCGGGAAGATTGCGACAGAGCAAAACGGGGCTTACGAGCCCCACTAACAACCAATCTCTATTACCACAAAATCAGCGCCTTTCATAGCCAGAAAATACCATCAGCAGACAAACAAAAAATGTAATTTTAAGGGACAGAGAAAAAGAGGGCTAGAAAAACAAGACACCAGAAACCAGACCGCAGTGCTGCAGCCGGAGCCGTGGTGTGAAGCGGCGGGCGCCATTTTGCCTTGCAGCACCAGGCTCCAGAGAGGAAGGGAACTTATAACAGAGCTCAGAAACCAGAGAGGAGATATGCCGGCCTCACGCCCGAGAACGCGACAGCAGCGCCTTACTGCTGGCGGCAGCGGCGAGTTCACCGGACGGCACCAGACCAACTCACTCAACAGCCCACCAAACTCTAGAGAGGAGCGGCGGACAGCGAGCTGAGGTGAGCTGCTGCGGAACAGCCGGGTGGGATTCGGCAGATTTCTCGGTGCAGGGGCTGGGCTCAGCGCACCCTGCAGGGACTCAGAGTGGAGTTCAAAAACAGAAAATAAATACGCCAGCCTCATGGCTGAGGGCATGGCAGCGACCCCATATTGCTACCAGTGGCAGCAGCAGCAAATTCACTGAGTCCACGACAACTCCATCTGCGCACTCAACAGTGAGTCAAATTGGGGCCCCTAGAGGAGAAATCCCAGTACTGCACTCCCAGGGACTTGACCCAGTGGGGGAGTGGTGGTGGCAGAGATATTACACCATAGGAGAATGCCCAACCAGGCACCCCCCATGGTCTAAAGCAGCCTCGATTGACACCCAGGGTCTGAGACTCTGCGATACAAGCCAGTAAAGGAGTAGTGGGAACTGAGATACCATAGACTTGAGATCCACAGCACCTTAAGTGAAGTCATAGTGACCCAGGGAAGAACCCAGAGAAGGCACAAACTTCTGAAATCATGGGAAAGAGGAATAACAATGGAGCAATGAATGCCCACAACTCCACAACATCAGAACCTGATAAAACAGAAATGCAGAGATTTATAGAAGATCAAATCAGGAAAATAACTGTAGAAATAATAGAGGTGTTTCGAAAAGAATTCAGAGAGAGCCAAAAAGAGATAAAGGATGCGATTAATGAAGTAAAGGCCTCAATTCAAAGTACAAACAACCGATTAGACCACATGGAGAATAGAATCTCGCTCCTAGAAGATGATCAATCCAAAAATGAACGCATAGTTTCTAATTTAGAAAAAAAAATCTGACAGCAGGAATCTGACATTGAAGAAATATGGGCCCATTTTAAGAGAGCTAACCTAAGAATAATTGGAATAGAGGAGAGAAAAGAAGGTGAAACCAAAGGGATTAACAATCTTTTCAAGGAAATAATAGCAGAAAATTTTCCAAACATAGAGCAAGAGGTCGATACACAGGTCCAGGAAACTTATAGAACTCCCGTTAGAGAGGATCAGAGAAGAGGATCCCCACGCCACATAATTGTCAAAATGACCAATGTGGAAGCCAAGCAGAGAATCTTAAAGGCAACAAAAACAAAGGGCCAAGTGACATTCAGAGGCAAACCAATTAGAATCACACCAGACTTCCCAAACCAAGTCATGAGAGCCAGAAGGGCTTGGAGTAACATATTCCAAACTCTGAAAGAAAACAACTTCCAGCCAAAAATTTCCTACCCAGCAAAACTTTCTATCAAATTAGATGGGGAAATAAGAAGCTTCCACGACAAACAGAAACTGAAGGAATTTATGTCTTCAAAACCAGTGCTAGAGAAAATACTCAAAGAGATTAACTACAAAGAAGAAATAGGTAACACACACCAGAACCAGAGAAACAAGATTTTCCATCCAACAGACAACTAAGATTGGATATCTGTGGAGATTCATTATTTATGTTAGTCTTTTACCTATTTCTAAATGGTATTGTTTGCCTTTATTGTTGTTAATTTTTAGGATTTCTAGTTGGAATATTAATATACCTTCAGATATAGCATTTGGAAATATTTTATTCCATTCTATCAGTAACTTTTAACTCTGTTTACATTGTCTTTGGATATACAATATTTTTTTTTTTAGGGAGTTTATTTACACTTTTCTTGCCTGTGCCATTGAAATCATATCCAAGAAATCACTGCCAATTTCAATGTTGTGAGTTTTTATGACTCAGATTTTCTTCTAAAAGTTTATATTCTTCAGATTTATACTTAGGTCTTTTATCTGTTTTGAGTTAATATTTGTATATGTGTTAGGTAAGGGTCCAATTCTATTCTCTTTCATGTAATTATTATTTTTCAACAATATTTAGTTAAAAGATTAGTATTTCCTCCACCAAATGTTCGTGGAAACCTTGTCAAAAATAACTTGACAATATATGGAAGAATTTATCTTTAGGCTTTTATTTAACTCCAATGGTTTATATATCTGCCTCTAGAACAGTACTACACTGTTTCAATTATTGTAGCTTTATATGGTTTGAAATCAGAAAATATACATCTTCTAGCTTTGTTCTTCTTCGAGATTGTTTTGGGTATCTAGAGTCCATATTCCATATCAGGATAAATTTTTTTCTGAAAAATAAATAAATAAATATATGATAGCTTCACCTAAAAAAAAAAAAAAGAAAAAAATACTCTCTGGTAAGAAAGAAAGCAAAAAGAAATATTGAACTGTTATCTTTTAGTCATCAAAAGCTTGGTATCAGACAAATGAAACTGTTTTGTGAGATTATCATCGTTAATATTGGATAAATTGCTATAATACTAGATGTCAACCACTAAGCCAAGCATGGGAAGGAGGGATGGGGAGGGAACGGGGTGGGGATCGGGTAGGGGCTAACTGGGCGATGTGTGCATATATGTCTAAAAAAGTATTTTCTTTATACCATTATGATGTATGAATACATTGCACCAATAAAAAATAAAATTTAACCCCCCCTAAAAAAAGACAAATGGTTAAAATTAATAATTTAAGCAAGCTCTAATATTTAAAATAAGACAAAGAATAGAAAATTAACAATAGGTAATGAACAAATAGAAAAAAATTAAAGTCAAACTTGCTTTTCTTCAAAGATTAATATAATCAATGATCTTTGTGGGGACTAGCCAAGCAATAAAGAAACATAAATTACTAATACTAGAAATAAAATTATGAACAACTTAAATTTGGCATTGTGTAAAATAAGCAAATCTTTGAATGAATATAATTCATACTAAAACTAATGTAAAAATTTAAATATCATATATATCAATTACAATAGTTAATTTTGAATTTTAATGTTTTCTTGGAAGTAATTCTGGCTTTACTTACATACTCTTAACAAATAATTATTAAAAAATACAAATATTTCAGCATTTAATTAATGTAGTTGAAGAAACATGACAGTTTACACAAACTTTTTCAAGATATTAGCCATGTCCAAGCTGAACAATATTATTATAAAAAACACTTAGCCGGGCGTGGTGGCACACACTTGTAATCCCAGCATTCGGGAGGATCACAGTCCCTGGACAGCCTCAGCTACTTAGTGAGGCCCTCTGCAACTTAGTGAGACCTTGTTTCAAAATAAAAAATAAAAAAATAGGGCCGAGGGTGTAGCTTGGAGGTCAAATGCCCCTGGGTTCTATCCCTAAACCCGCAAAAAAAAAACCAAACAAACAAACAAAAAACACTTAATAGGATAAGTATATGTATGTCATTTGTTAGCCAAATATAGCCAATAAATCTAGCAATATATAACCAAAGGCAGCACAATTATGCAATGACCAATAGGCTTTTGTCTCAAGAATTCAAGATTGGTTTGTCACTACCAAATTAGTTTAATGGAATGCTACTAAGTCATGAAATACAACAAACTTTTGATATGCATAGCAGCAAGGATAAATCACAGATGCACCAGGCTAAGCTAAGGAACCCAGTGTTAGAATCTTGCATGTGGCATAATTTTATATATTGGACACTTTGGAAAAATGATAATATAGAAAAAAGAACAGATTGGTGGTTGCTAGATTGGGAGGCTAGAAGGAGGTTCCTAATACTTGTAGCATATCTGTGACAATTCTTTTGCCTGTGTGAAATGTTTTCCCCCCTAGCTCTAGTTGGGATTGTGTAAATCTATGTGTGTATAAAGACATATAGAGCTCTACACCAAAACATGTGACTGTTCAATGTAAATTAAAAACACATGATTTAAAAATCAATCTAATTTTCTTTATTAATAGAATGAAGTGAATAAACAAAAAAACCCATCCAGGGCTGTGTGTATTTTACAAAACCCAGAAGCCAGGCTGTAAAGCAGCGAGGTATTGAAGTTCTATTCTGAAAGCTAACAATATATCTGAGAAGTATACATAGGTAAATCTATATTCGTAACAGACTTCATATCACAATAACGAAGGAAATCAACTCGTTTCACTCTCAAAGTATGAAAAATTAGGAGAAAATTCAATCAAACTAAATTTAGCACAATCAAAACTCAGCCTGATTTTAGAACAAGTTGACTCAGTTGGCAGTCTAGCTGCCTAAAAGAAGACGCATGCTAATTTCTGAGGACAAATATTAGTTATGTTCACTTTCTATTGTACTAAATTTTGTGATGCAATAAAAAATTAAAAGACATATGAAGAGAAATTAAATGTGACCTGTAATCCAGACATAAGACAGTCAGTACATTTAGAGGCAACCGTCTAGAGATGGTCCTTAGATTGGAATAATGAAAAAAAATTCAAAATAACTATGATAAAAATACTAAAGTTTCTAATGAAAAAGAACATGAAAAAATAGATGGTAAATTTTATACTGACATTGATACTATAAAATACTAGAAATAAAATATATCAAAATAAATACTTTTAATAGATCTAATACAGTGGCTCATGCCTATAATCCCAATGCCTGGGAGGCTGAGACAGGAGGAGGATCGTAGGTTCAAGGCCAGCCTTGGCAATTTAGTGCGATACTCAGCAACTTAACAAGACCCTGTTTCAAATTAAATCAAAAGGCCTCAAGGTGTAGCTCAGAGGTAGAATGTCTCTGACTCAGTCCACAGTACCACAAAAAAAGGAAGAAAAAAGTAAAAAATTGAAGCTGATATTTAAGTTGGAGAGTGAAATAGGAAGCTGGACATGGTGGCACATGATTGTAATCCCAGTACTTGGGAGCCTGAGATAAGAGGATGGCAGGTTCAAGGACAGCCTCAGCTAGTGAGATGCTCATCAACCTAGGGACCCTGTTAGGAATGACTAAAGCAAAATTTCTGATGAGACCTATGGGAAAATATCATATAGTTTAGAACCAACCATATTAGAGCTACTGACAGTTTGTGCCATTTGTTGTGAGGAGACATCTGTGCACTGAGGAATGTTCAGTAGCATCCCTCGCCTCCACTCCACAGATGTCACCTGCAACCTCTCATCGTGTTTTGACAAGTAAAAATGTGTCTTGACATTGTTGAATATCCCCTGGAGGACGGAGTTGCCTCCGGTTGGTAACCATTAATTCCCAGCAGGTGCTAAGGAGAGGAGAGACAGAACGAACAATCCAGGGACCATGTGAAGAGCTGCTAGATGAGGATGTCCCAAAGTTGATGAAAGGTCTCAACCTATATTTTCAAGAAATGAAATTAAAAAGTTGGATATAAAGAAACCACACACTAACATGTTACAGTCACTGATAAGAAACGGATTTATACACAGACGGAAAACAATACATTGCATAAAAGGTAACATAAAACTATGTCCTGCTTACTCAGCACAAACAAGTGTGACCTAAAATATTGCGTTTGCTCAGTGAAAAAAAAAGTCTACTGACCTGTAATTCTGTTTCCAGAAAAATATGCTTCAAAATGAAGGACAGACATTTGAATAATGAATAAATGTCTTTAATAAATGTCTTTAATAAATAAAGATATTTAATAATGTAAACATTTTGGAGAATATATAGGACACTTGAACAATAAGAATTGCTAAGCAATGTTATTTAGGAAGAAGAGAAATAATGCCAAATGGAATTGTAAAATGAATTCATAAAAAGAAAAATAAAGTCTTGTAATTAATCTAGATATTCAATGTAATCCACACCAAGTTCAAGTATTCTCTTTTGAAACATATTTCTAAAAGTTATATGAAAATACAAATAAAACAGACTGGTCCCAACAATGAAGAAAAAGAATAGACCTGGGGACTTTACTATCTGATTTCAACATTTAGTATCAAGCTATAGTAATCAAAACAGTGTGGTGATGGTAAAATGTATTAGACAAACAGAATAAGAGTCTAGCCATTGACCTTCTACAAGTGAACAACTGATTTTGAACAAACCTCTAAGAAAATTTATTAATAAATACTTTTGCTTTTTGTATGAGATACTGAGGATGGAACTCAGGATCCTAGCTACACCCCAGCCAATTTTTAAAGAATTTTTTTGTTTTTGTGGTCCTGGGGTGGAACCCAGAGGCTTTTCTACCTCCAGGCTACAGTCTCAGACCTAGTTTATACTTTATTTGGAAACAGCATATCACTAAGTTGCTGAGAGCCTCACTAAGTAGCTGAGGCTGGCTTCAAACTTGCATGATCCTCCTGTCTCAGCCTCCCAAGTGCTGGGATTACAAGGATGTGCCACCATGCCAAGCTTTAAAGTAATTTTTTTAAAGTTTGAAATTCATTAAGTTGCAGAGGCTAGCCTCAGACTTGCAATCTTCCTATCTCACCCCTACCAAGTACTAGGTTTATAGGAATGTACCATCAAGCCTGGCTTCTCAGCTTTTAAAAACAAATGGTCACTGAAAAAAACTACATCAATGTGTGAAAAAATAAATCCTGACACCAATCTCATTCTGTTACAAATAAGTTTGAGGGTAGAGTAGTCATGGGCACAAAATAAAAACAAATCTGTAAAGTACTTAAAACCATATAGGAAATACCTTCAATACTTTAGTATAGGAAATATTTACTCAGTGATACAACAAAAATATAAACTTATTGTAGAAGAAAAATACTAATAAAATGTAGATTTTTTAAAAAATGTGTTCATGCATTGTAGTCATACATCTTAATGAGGTACAAGACGGTAGAGGCACACATGCACACATCACTCATTTAGCCTTTCCCCACTTCCCACCCTATTTTCCCCCTCCCTCTTTCTCATGTTTGGCTTACTGATTGTCTTTGATATGTTTATAAATATACGTCATGTACATTAGGGAATTTTTCTCTTCTCTCGTCCTATCCCTCTCAGTTAGGTCACCTTATTTGCTCATCTATGATTTCTCTTTCTTCGTGTAGAGTTCCTCCTGAAACCTTTATTCTCTTATAAACATTATAATTTCTGTGTAAAAAAAACACTGAAAGATCAATAGAAAACCACATGAAAAGCACATTTTTGGCACATATATCTGAGAATAACTTTAAGATAAAAGATGTAAAGAGCCACGAAATAAACATTAAAAAGGTTAGAAACTCAGTTTTAAAAAATCTACGGGTTGAACACCATTGCACAAAAATACACATGAGAAGTCAATAAGCAAATGAAAATGCAGTTAAAACCATACCTGATACATTTGTTTGCAGCACAAAAATGAGTAAAATTAAAGACCGACAATACTGTTTCCACCTCTTTGAAGTGATAGATCTCCCAAATATTAGTGGTAGAAGTGCAAAATTTTTCAACTGATTTGAAAAATTGTATAGCCAGTTCTTATAACACCATCTAAATGTATTATATAATTACATATTTAAATTATCTGATAAAAATTCTATTTTACTTCTAGATATTAACACAAGAGAAATGAAAGCATATCTATGAAAGAATTGTGTAAGAATGCATATAGCATTTTGGTTTTATAGCTTAAGACTTGAAACAAACTAAATGTCTAGCTATTTATAGAAAATGGCTAGACATACGCAATATGGCTAAGCAAAAGAATACTTAAAAAAAAAACCTGCCACTGGCCACAGAACAAAAGGATTTCAACATGGATTATTCATGTGAAAGAAGCCAGACACAAAATAATATACCATAGATAATATGTTTATAAAATTTAAGGGCCATTGGAACCCATTGTGTTAGATATCAGAACGTGCTTGCTTTTGAGAGATTGTGGATATAGTGAGAGGGAGAACGACACTTTCTGTGTAGAGAATAAATGACTTGGTAATTAATTTAGGCAGAAACATGGACCAAAAGTCATCCAACTGGGCATGTGAGATTGGTGTGTTTTGGAATGTTAATTAGACTTCAATAAAAGAGAGAAATAAAATAACCCAATAAAAATGAAAGGGCAAAATATTTGACAGTTTGTAAAAGACGACACAAAAATGACCAAGAAAGCGCATGAAAGATGCTTAATATTATTTGTTAAGCAAATGAAAATTAAAACCAGGAAGACATACCATTTTATGTCAATTAGAATAGCAAAATTTTAAAAGGTTGATAAGAATGTGGAACTGTTGGAACTGTCATACGTAGGTGGTAGGATTGTGAAGTGAGAATCCAGTTTAGAAAACTAGCAGTCTCAAAGTTAAATAGAAACATCACCTTTGGCATAGAAATCCCACAACTAGGTATTTTTCTGGAGGAATAAACACAATATTCTGCAATAAACATTTTTACCAATAATGTTCATAACTAACTTTTTTTTTAACTAATAATAGCATTAAAGTCAGTTGTGGTCATCTATGCCTATAATCTTAGTACTTGGGAGGCTGAGTTAGGAGGATCACAGGTTTCTGACCAGCCTCAGAAATTTAGCAACACTTTGTTTCAAAATAAAAAATAAATAGGACTAGGAAGCTGGGTGTGGTGGTGCACGCTGCTTGTAATCCTAGCACTTGGGAGGCTGAGACAGAAGGATCACACAGGTTCAAAGCCAGCCTCAGCTACTTAGTGAGGGTCTCAGCAACTTATTGAGACCATGTTTCCAAATAAAACATATAAAAAAAAATAGCTCTGGGAGTATAGCCCGGAAGTAGAAAGCCGCTGGGTTCCACCCCAGTACCACACATACAAATACAAAAAAAAAAAAAAAATAATAGGACTAGGAGTGTAGCTTAGAGGGAGAACACCCCTGATTCAATTCTTAGTAACACACACACACACACACACACACGCACGCACGCACGCACGCATGCACGCACACACGCACGCACGCACGCACACACAAAATAAGGTAATAGTTCCAAACTGGAAAAAGTTAAAAATTAATCAGAAAGAAGATGGATAAACCAATTTTTGGTAGTTTTATACAATAAAATGCCATGCAACCAATGAAAGAAAATAAACTATCTTGACACATAGCAATATACATATATCTAAAAACCATTATTTGGATAAAAGTAGCCAGAATCAAAAAAGAGTGCATGCCATACAATTCCATTTCAATAACATCCAAGAGAGAAAATGCTAGTGATACAGAGAAAAAGCAGAAGTTGTTTATGGACTGTGGAGATTGGAAAGGGACATGAAGACACTTTCTATGGTAAGAGAACCATTTTAAACTTTGATGGGGTTGTAGGGACTACGTTGATGAGTTTACTAAAACTCATCAAATTTTACGCATAAGATATGTATTTCACTGTATGTAAATGTTACCTTAAAAATAAAAGAGATTCAACATGAGAAATAGGATTTAGTTTAGGCTTTAATGGTTCCACAAACAGGACACACCTGTCCCATTAGTGTAGTTCCTACTTTTGCCCAATCAGAAACTGCCATGCAATATCCAAGTTCAGGGCCTATGAAGCTGCGATCTACAGGCCAGGAAACCAACATCAGCAAACCACCAGTGCACCAACATCCCCATTAGCAGGAGGGTGGAATTCTGGTCCTTGAAATTTATGGTATGACACACCCCTATCTCAATAGCCTTTTGACATTCCATACCTGGAACCTGTGTACTGGACTGTGACTGCAGAGAAAAGACAAGTCCCCATTGTCTCATTCCATTTTAATTTTTTAAGCAAAAAGATGGTTTTTGTCAAGATTTTATTTTAAAACTTGCAAATGTCCAAATAATTTGTAGAATAAACCTTGAATGTACAGCTTTAAGAGAATATGGCAAATAATGGTTTATATTGCATTGTCTTTAGAGCAGAAAGTTCATACCAGAAGGATGTTGCAATGAAGACCAAGTGCCCATAAGCCATATACTACAGAGGTTGTTATATCTCAGACACTGAGCCTTAGCAATGCTTAAGGCTGCAAACTGCACACTAAAATTTAGTTTTTTAACTGCTAAGCTCTTTCTGAGCAAGTTACACTCTATTTTTTTATTTTTTGCATTCTGCTTATTCTACTTCAACCTTTCCTCCAAACAATAATGACATTGAAAGTTCTATTTGGAATATTAAGAAAGAGAATCTAAGAAAACTTTCATCATCTGGGGTTCATTTTTATGCAAACATTTTTAGCTACTTATTTTCACTTAAATGGAATGTAATTATATGACTAGAATTAGATGAGCTACAGGGAAATTTACCAATTTAATCGAAAGTAAAAAATAATTGGAAAGCTTTTCTCTGATGCTCTAAACTACAAAATATATGTACGTTAGCTTTATCGCTGACTTTGCACTGAAAATTATTCTGGGCCTGCAAAGGTAGAGCTCACTGTAGAGAAAGGTATTGCAGAATTTTACTACCTATTCTCAGTCCATGTGGCAAATTAATAAAGGACATCATTCCAGGTCTCTCAAAGTTACATTTCACATTTTACTTCACAAATTACTTTGAAATTTATTCTTCTATCTTGGCATGAGATTAGTTCAGCCACCAAATGCTACCAGCAGTGTCTTTTGAGTGACAGGCTCTGTATTGAAAGTTAAGATTTAATTTGCACTTCAAAGCATTGGTTTGTAGGGAGCAGAAACCAAAGATCCTTCCAAAACCCATTCTACCCTATTAGGTAGTTCCTGAATATTGCTGTACTTGAACTGTGCTTGCGGTCACTGCCAACTTTCATAGACCTTCATTTTCCTCTGGGAAAATAAGTGAAGCTCCATTCCTGCTATCTATTATATATTGCTCCCTACTGAGATCTTGGGGCACAGTATAAATCTCAAAGGAGTAGTATGTGTGTTTTTTTTAATCACAAGTAGAGACTGGTATTAAAAGGATGCACTTCCTGCCTGTTTTGTTTTATTTATTTATTTATTTTTTAGGGTAGGGTATCCCCCTAACATCCTTCATCATTTTTTTAATAAAAAAGAATTACTTTTTTTTTCTAGGATGAGATTCAAAATTACCCTCAAGCAGTTACTTGCTGAATATCTAAACCAGTGATGACAAGGGAGTTTTTTTTTTTCTAAGAAGGGAATTAGTACAAGTAAAATATTTATGGTTAGTATAATTTTATTTAGAATAAAGTGTATACATGTAAAAATAAAAAATAATTTTAGAACAAATGTCATTAAGTGGCCTTGTAAAGGAATAGTGAACAGAAGAGGATATGAATAATTGTTTTAAATTGGAAAAATGCAGAAAGATGTGGATCGTGTATTATAGTTCTTTCACAAAGTATATTTGTCTATAAAGAATATTTTTTTCAAAACATCTGTGTGTGCAAGAGTCAGCAGACAGAAAGACTTGCCAGGGAGTTGGAAATTGAAATAAAATTTTAGGGAGTAAGATGACCAAAGATAATTTCAGGTAAATACATCATAAAATATATTTTCAGATTCAGGTATAGTAAGGTGTCCATGGAAGAGAGATGAGTAGGAAGTCTTTATTTCCTAACTCCTAAATAGGTCATTATGTAGCAGAGCTCCATCAAATGTGATAGGATGCACAAGAAGCAAAAAGTAAATTATAAATTATTAAGACAGAACTTCATGCTCATATACATGATAAGAGACAGGGCCAGGTGAGGAATTAGAAACATGGAAGTTTAGATGCAACAAAAGAGTATGTATGCATGCACTTAAATTCTTTAACTTTTGTATAAGCAGCACTTTTGACTATGCTTTTGAGGTTAAATGTTCTATAACGAGATAAACTTTTTGTGTGTGCTTAGGTTTCAACACATTTCATCTTCCCTGAAAGCTCTAGTCAACTAGTAGTAGCTTCTGGGATTACTCTATGAAGATGTGTGGTTAAGACACCACTCAGGCCTACCAGAGTGTCATGAGTACTTATGTCATTGATCACAGGGTTGGGCAAGGGAGCATGACCTCTTACCATGAACAAATCTCTTCAAAACAGATTTATTTATTTATTTATTTATTTATTTATATATTTATTTATTTACTTTTGTGGTACTGGGGATTGAACTCAGGAACAGTCTACCTCTGAGCTATGCCCCTAGCCCTATTTTTAGTGTGTGTGTGTGTGTGTGTGTGTGTGTGTGTGTGTGTGTTACTGGGGGTGGAACCCAGGGACTTTTCTACCTCTGGACTATACTCCCAGACCAGGTTCTTACTAAGTTGTGGAGGGCCTCACTAAACAGCTGAGGCTGTCTGAGAACCACGGTCCTCCTGTCTGGGCCTCCCAAGTACTGGGCTTACAAGCATGTACCACCATGCTCAACTCCAGATACCTTTATACAAACCAGAGCTGTAGAAGACCAAGATATAAAGTTCATCAGACAACCAACACTGAGCAGACATTGGGTTTGATGATGAATGAGCAGCATCTATATTTTTGAGGGATCAAAAAGAGCCTAAAAACAAAAGATAGCCTAAACCCAGAGTCGAAGAACCTGGAGTCTATCTTCAGTCAGGTGATTCTTGGCTTGGAGTTGAAAAGGTCTGAGGAGAAAATAGAGTTAGTAAACTGTCTTCCCAGCTAATAAAGGCCAAGACTGCCTGTATATGAGTGGTTTTTTGGGGGGAGGTTCTCTGGTTTAATGCGAAACCAACAGATACATCATTGAGAAGAAATGATGTATGCAGCACTGCTTTCAATCAGTTTCATTTAGCATGCTAAATTCCAACTGTTGGCCAGAGCAGGTAATTGACATTGAATCGAGCATTTTGAATTGCTACTGAAAAGCGGTAAAATTTTAAGCTGGAAGGCTAGGAAATCAAGCAGGGGAATTGTGAGTGAGGCAGAAACCCATTAATCAGTGTGCTCTAATCAAAGGATTGATGGGTTTGGAATGATTGGTGTATCATGAGGCTCTTTCTAAATTTCTACCAGTATCCGGGGATAGGGCAGGTTGAAACCTATGGAAGAACGCTTTTACTGGGTTCATAATCAAGGGCTAGAAAGACATGAAGAATCTGATAGGAATTACATGTTCTATTTAAAATTTAAAGTTCTCAGGGTATATAATTTATTATATCTTTCCATGATTATTCTATTGATTAAAGAAATTAAATAGAATTTTATACTTACATAATTGATTGCTCTTCTGAAAGTAAAATTTGCCTTATTCTGTAGCTAAGAGTATAGGAAAACAACATTCACTTTACAAAACAAACCAAATCAAATCAACAATTAATTAGAAGCCAGAGCAAACCTTAAAGTATGCTCCATGAATCCTTAGGGGTTTCAGAGTGTAGTTTAAAAACCACTAAACTAGTGGTGACGCACACTTGTAATCCTAGCACTTGGGAGGCTGAGACAGGAGGATCCGAGTTCGCAGACAGCCTCAGCTAGTGAGGCCCTTTGCAGCTCAGTGAAACCCTGTTTCAAAATAAAGAATAAAAAAGAAATGGGCTGGGGGTGTATCTTGGAGGTAGAATGCCCCTAGGTTCCATCTGTGGTACAAGAAAGAAAGAAAGAAAGAAAGAAAGAAAGAAAGAAAGAAAGAAAGAAAGAAAGAAAGAAAGAAAGAAAGAAAGAAAGAAAGAAAGAAAGGAGGAAAGTCCCATTAAACTAGTTAGGTTCTATCATATACATTTTTATTGTTGGATAATGTATTTCATAAAATACGACATAAATATACAACTTGAATTTTCTCAAAGTAAATACCTCCATGTAATCAGTTCCTGGATAAAGAAACATCCATAGCATGCTGGGAGGGCTGTTTTGTGTCCCTTCCAGCAACTGATCTTCCAATTTGTTCTCTTGGCTTCTAACCCCAGAAGTGGAATTTGATACTTGATATAAAATAAAATTCTATATTAAGTTCTTTTTTCATTTGTTTCTTTTCTTTCTCCCTTTCACTTATGAGATTTTCTTTCCTAAGTTATTATGACCAGTAACAAATTCTTCATTTTCATCATTATATAATTTTTCACTATGCACTCTGTCATGATTTATTTAGCTATTTGCTGTCATTTATTTATTGCAGTACTGGAATTGAACCCAGGAGCATATTACCTCTGAGCTACTTCCCCAGCCCGATTTTATTATTTATTTTGAAATAGGGTTTCACCAAGTTTTGGAGGTTCTCGCTAAGTAGCTGAGATTGGCCACAGACTGGAATCCTTTTGTCCCAGCCTTCCCAAGTACTGGGATTACGAGCTTGCGTCACCATCACCGGTTTGTTGCTTATTTAGATAGCATCCAGTTTAGAGCTAATATGAATATTATGTCTGTGAATATTTTAGTCCATCTTTGGGTAAATATATGTAAACATCTCTGTTGGGTATAAACCAAGGTATAGAATTTCTGAGTCATTGAGAATGCATATATTTATTCTAATGTTTAGAAGACATTGTCAAATGTTTACTCTAGAGGTGATATAATTTATACTTCATCTAGCAAATAAGAGATTTCTTCAGCCTCACCAACAACACGTGATGTTCTGTCTTTCCCATTTCCGTCTTTCTGTTAGGTATCATATGGTCATTTAAATTTGATGTCTCTAAAAACTAATGAAGTTGAAATCTTTTCATTTAACTTAGTTTTAGTTTTCACTTCTGTATGTCTTCCAACTTATTAGTCAAATCCACGAATCTATCAGATCAGTTACTTAATATTGAAGTGTGACACTTTCAACCCCAAAGTTAATTCTTAATTCTTAGAATCTTGGGCTATTTCTAACATTTTTCTTTCTAAACATATGAGGCTATTTTTCTTAGATTATTTCTGCAGAGATATGTTCCTAAGAACTAATAGAATTACAAATTTAAGCTTGTGGTATAAATATCTTCATTTAGTTCAGAAGTAAGCTGAAGCCTAGAGAGGTTAAATAATTGTGTACTGTTGGAGGATGTATTCAATTACAATTAATTAGGAGATTAGGCTAAAATCAAATGTCATGAGAAAACTCACCATGGAAGCTATCATCACATTCCTAAGAGCAATGATGAGTTTAGAACAATCAAATTTCCTTTATGAAATGAATAGTTCATTAACCTTAATCTATAGGGCCACTTATAAATAAAGACATGTCATTAATTGATCACAAAAGAACTTAACTATAATTAACTAGTGTACTCTGTGTGTTCTACTCTAAATGCTGTGCTTTTCTCAGTCTAATTTTATCTCTAATTTCAATGTTCACTCTTCTATTATCTCAAAAATGGCATAAAGTGTGTGGTTTGAGTCTTTCCCTTCCTTCCTACAAAACCACAAGGACATGTGAAATAAAACAAAATAGAAGTAGATACTTTAAATAGAAAATATATCAGTGTTCAAGAGGAAGAGAGATATTGCCATAGTCTGGAAATGGAAAAATAGCACAAAGTATCATACAGGCAGTACCCTGAGTATGGATAGAAACAGTGAGAGGATCTTGGAGATGTATCTCAAAAGAGGTTCATGGCATGAAGCCAGTTTCTCAAATCTAAAAGCAAGTTGTGATTGATAATTTTCCAGACTATGGCTTATATGAAGTTGATTACCTATGGAAAAAGTAGTAAGCCATGTCATCATTTACCGTAATCATCTATATATTATTAGCACTCTGAATGGGGAAAATGATTTCTAGAACTCCTAACCAAAAATGAATATGCAGAAAAGAATTAAAACCATAATAGCTACAGCAACAACAAACAATCATTCTTATTCTTGTTGTGCCTTTTAAACCAATATACCTTAAGTCAATCCTAGGATGATTGCTGCTCTATCAGCTAATGAGAAAATGATTTAAAATATTGAAAATAATTTTTTTTCAGCAGTGGGATGAAACCCAGTGTATTCTACTTCCAAGCTTCACTGCCAGCCCCATTTTTATTCTTTACTTTGAAAAAGGATCTCCCTGAGTTGTGAAAGGCCTCACTAAGTAGCTGAGGATGTCTGCAAACCGCAATTCTCCTGCCTCAGCCTCCCGAATGCTGAGACTACAAACATACACCATCATGCCTGGCTGAAAATAAAAATGTTAAAAACCTAAAATTACCTTGAAGTATTTGATTATTAAATTCAGAAATCTTATAGAATAAATGATATTCATAGAAAGAAAAATGAAAAACAAAAAAGGTGATTAGAAAATTTACTAATGTATCCTGGAAATGAAAAATACAGATTTAAAATAAGAGCTCAATATTCTGGCTAGACTTTAATGTAAACACCATTGAAGAGAGAAAATTCACAGAGCAAAAAAACAGTTGTGAGATAATCTTGAATGTAACATAGGGAGCTTTTTAGATAAAAACAAATTATAATAGTATCAAGATGCATCAGATATATAAGACAAGAAAAAATTAAAGGATAGACTAGTATTCCATAAATTAATGGCAATGATTATTTTTGGAAACAAAGACAGCTTATAAACTAAAGATTGAAATGCACACTAACTATATGTCAGGATAGATAATAATAAATCCACACAGCATTTTCCTGAAACCAGCAAATATCAAGGATGAAAGTAAAATTTTAAGTGTGAATAAGGAGGAAAGACCAATAATTTTCACAGCAACTAGAATTCCTTCAGGCTTCTTCAACAATGCTAAGTACAAGAAGACAAGGGAATAATATCTTAAAAATGCTGAAGAAATTTAATACAGAAACTGTCATTCAAGAAAGAGGGGCAAAGTAGGATATTGAAGGGGTTGCTGTTTTCCCTCTTGCAAACACTTTCTGAAAGACTTGTTAAAGGATGTCATTCAAAAGGAAACACATGGAAATGCATAACAAGCTGACTACACACTTTAGATCAGGTGTCATTAAACTTTCTATAAAGAGCCAGACAGGAAATATCCTAGGCTTTGCAAACCCTGTCACCTCTGCTTAACTGCTGTTGTGGTGTGAAAACAGCCTTGAACATGTGGTTATGTCTCAGTATTTTTTTTAACAGAAATAGGTGACAGTCTAAATGTGGCCCACAGTATATAGCCTGCTGTCCACTACTCAGAACCACAGAAAGAGATTTAAAAGTCATTACCTCTCTTGGTTTCACCAGTAATTGCTTATGAGTCTGAGACAGGAGGATAACAGGTCTGAGACCAATGCACAGTAACTTAGTAAGACCCTGCTTCAAAATAAAGGGCTGGGGCTATAGCTCAGTAGTAGAACACCCCTGGGTTCTGACCCAGTACTACACCCACATAAAGTCTTTCCTGTGGAAAGTCTCATCCTGCCCTGAGGTGCTTAGGTCAGCTGAGTCTCCATAGGTTTTTGTGCCTTTGGATAATAATGTCTTCTGGGCGGGCTGCCACTTGGAAGACTTTGCATATTACTCAGAAGCCTTTTCCTTTATTGCTGTTTCCATCTCTTATTTTAAAGAGCTGGACCACAGAGGAGATTCTCTCTCTCTCTCTCTCTCTCTCTCTCTCTCTCTCTCTCTCTCTCTCTCTCTCTCTCTCTCTCTTTCTCTCTCTCGTTGGATTTATCAGACTGTTTTGCTGATTTAATTTATTCATGCCTGATGCAAAAGTGTTCCATTCATATTACTGGTAATTGGAAGGGTTAGCAATGTTTTAAGTTAATTGATTTCTTGGCACTAAAGATTATACTTTTAAAAACACTTTTATCAGAAGAAATATGAGGCAAAAGCTGAACCTAAGACCCTAAATCACTCTTAGGCTTATTTTAAGTTCTTCATTCATGTGGTTTCAGGTAGGAATGACAATCTCGGCAAGCAGTGCATGCCTGCTAGTGTTGGCAAAAAATATTTGAAAAGTGTTTTTCAGCCTTTCCCAGTAATTTTTTTCTGTGTTCTTATAAATACTTTTAATGAAAAATGGATTTTTTAGCTATTTTTCTTATTGTACATTTCTGATAATGTTAATATGTAATGTTAAATGTTAAAATTATATGTTGGAAGATTTATAGAGAAAGCCAAAAGATATTTGTAAAATAAGAAATAAATTCAGTGAAATTTTGGATAGTTGTGATTTTTGCAAATCTGGGTCATAAGTATAATAAATGTTTATTTATGTCCTTTCTTGTTCCAAAAATTATTCAAGAAGCTTCAGACATAAAATATCAAAAGCAAGATCAGGATTGAAGTAGATAAAGAATACCAGCCAAAAAAAGTTAAGTAAAGGAGAATAATGTCAGCTAGAAATAAAGTTTATTATGAAATTTGTGGTATTAGATTCTTCATACTTACAGAGGTATGCCATAAATTTGGCTCTTAGTGTTTAAATAGCCAGAACAAAGAGAGGCAAATGCCATTTATGGTTAAAGAAGAGTTAGAGATTTTTTTCCTAAGTAAGTAAGCCATGGGTTCATAAAGAAGATATACTGTGATGTACTGAGCAAAGTTTTCGAACATATGCTTGTAACACTCATTTCAGAGAAAGCTTGAACCCTGTATCACACCCTGTATCACAATCACAGTGCAGTTTTATAAAAGCAGTTTCATTCTTCTATCCAGAGCTGAGACAGGATAGGCCAAGTATAGCCATGGCCTTGTGCTGGTTTGATTCCAGGATAATTTAGGCATACATATGGGAGGAGATAAACTGAACATCCTTTAGTTCATACTCTGTAGAAGTTCTGTAATTGATCTCTTTTTTTTTTTTTTTTTTTTTGCTGGTCTGGGGACGGAACCCAGGGGCATTTGACCTCCGAGCTACACTCCCTGCCCTATTTTTATTCTTTATTTTGAAACCGGATCTCACTGAGTTGCAGAGGGCCTCACTAAGTAGCTGAGGCTGTCCACGAACTGCGATCCTCCAGGTCTCATCCTCCATAATGCTGGGATTACAAGCATGCGCCACCATGCCCGGCTTGTAATTGATCTTTTTATATAAATATTGTTGTGGTTTGGAAATGGATTGTCCCCAGAAAATCTGTTGTATTGTCAATTCAGAAATGTTAAGAGAAAAAGTAACTTATGACTATAGTCTCATGAGGGGAAGCAAATAAGTCCATTGATGAATTAATAATTTGAATGAACTTACTGGGTAGTAACTGTAGGCAAGTGGGGCATGGCTAGAGAAGGTGGGTCACTAGGGGAATGTCCTGGGGACTCTGTATATCCCTGTTCCCTTCCTGTCTCTCTCCTCTGCTTCCCCCCTGATACCTTAAGCTGTGACGCTATCCTCTGCCATGCCTTCCTATCACAATGGTTTTGCTCTTGGCCTGGCCAGCCATGGACTGAATCTCTGAAACTGTGAGCCAAATAATTTTTTGTCAAATGTTTTGGTTACAACAACCAGCCAACCAACCAACTGACTAAAGAAACAAACAAATGTAAATACTATAATAGGAAATTTCATATTGTATTGCTTGGGAAGATTCAGAACTACAGAATTTAGATGTATCTTACTAAACACTGGCCCAAATGCTTTGACAAGAAACTTGCAACAGGGAGAATTAATTGATGTTGCTTTATAGTAAAAGGAAACCTAATGAAGTCAACGGCTTATGGATGATTTTCCTTGAATGAGTTTGTGTCTGTGCATTTTAGGTGGGAATGTAATTCATTCTTTCACCATGGTACCTGAAAACTAACTAGTTAACTCTACACCCGTGATTCTCAAACCTCAGTACATAAAAAACTACTTGGGAACCTTGTCAGATTTGTAGAACTCCCCATTTCTAGAAATTCTGATGTAATAGACCTGTGTGGAATGTAACATCAAAGGTAAAATCAGATCAACCTAGAAAAAGCTTAAGTTTATGGTCATATGAGAAGTACAGATGAAGATTAGGGACACTTCAAAAGAAGTGGTAAAAAGGTCTTCTAACAGATACAGCAATTCACAAAGCATAGAGAAGGAAGTATTCTGACCTTTTTCATCATTGACTCATATATTAATAATATTTTAGGGCAAACACAGCTAGGTAAGCTGATTTGTCTGTGCCTGATTAGTTTAATTTCACTGAATCAAGCTGATGAGGTTTAAAATATACATAGCTTTTGTATTTATGATTAGAGATAGTGGTTTAGAAAAGTCAGGATGAATTAAGTTTTTGGTTGCATGGTATTAGGCTATAAATCATGGGTTACAAATAAATGGTGGCCTCCATTGTATTTTTTTTTTACCATCCAGAATCTATGTCTTTTCAGGTGCTCTATAAACACATTTTGTAACACATTTCTCAAGGCATGGTAAACTACTACTCTGAGGGTGAGATTAGTAGAGTTTATTATGTTATTTTTATAATATTAATAATATTATTTATCAATATCTTTATAAAATTGTTAAGAGTAAGCAAAAATTGGCAGTGATTATTAATAAATTTAGTTTTATTATTACTCTTTCCCCTTTAGAAATCAAAGATTATGTCTCTTTTTATAGAATTTTTATAAAATTGCCTTCATTTACTTTAAGCTTAATATTCAGGGAAAGATAAAGATGACTTCTTGGGATAACATAAAAATCTATTGTAGCAATGAATTTTCAATGAAAATCTACCCTGTACCACAAAATTACCAGTCAACAACTTTGTTTTTATACTGTATCAATATAGTTCATTGACTTTTAGTATTCTTCTTGGAAACTTCCTTTATTGTTTGCTGAATGCCTGAGGGAGGCTAGTTATTTATAGCTGCGTAGTTATAAACCGATTGAGAGACATGAGCTGCTCACTAAGTATCTAAATAAAGGTGGCAGGGAGGCCTAGCAGGGCAAATAGGTAAATCTGCTTCTGGAAATCTACTTATGAGCGGGTAAAGAATGGATCCTTTGGCCACCTGCTCCAGTGAATCAGAAAAAGAATCTGCAAATTTAAGCTCTTCTTAAAACTGGCTATTTGCCTTCTTTACAAAAAAAAAGTCTTCTTAAAACAGTGTCATGCTTAAATTCACACTAATAGCAATGACAGTGCATGACCTCTTTTTTCTCCAGCTTAAACTCCATGTTAATTTACTTAATCACTCTCAATGTTATACTTGCAGAGTCAAACACTTAGAGAATGCTGGCTTTTGGAATAAAATTGCAAGCTGACATGTTTTCTTTCTACACTTTGCCAGACCCTGTGTTAAGTTCTGGGAATAAGCAAATGAATCAGGACGTCTGATATTCCAAAGGCATTCACATCTAACTCTCACCCCTCATTGGATTTGTCACTGGTTGATCTCACCCTCTATCCACTCAGAAAATTTCTCATTGAGACACAGGTCACTGGGCAAATAAATCATCTTACTTGGTTATTTTCTATTACCAGGGTTTTTTAAATTATTATGACAATAACTGCTTTTTTGCTTTCTATTATCAGAGAATAGAAGTGGGAAATGAAATCAGTTTTGTTTAGGAAAATATCAGGAAGGAAGAAAGGAGAAATGTAGAGCAGGTAATGAAGTACCTGTAATTTTCTTTCCACTCTGAGAAAACACATTCACAGGGGTTTTGTGTTGCTGATGTGATGCTGTATATTTTCTTTCAAGATGAAGGAGATGCAAGCAGCTATGTTCAAAGGATAAGAAACACCTAGAATATTGAATGAGACCATTTCTTTCATTAGTTTGTGGGAAAACTTTACTGCTTAGAGTGGCCTCAAATGAATGCCCCTGAAATAGCTTCAGATGCAAACTAGGTCACAGCTTCTGTAGAAAAGCCAAGTTTAAGAAACACTGAATATTCAAAAAGATGGTTCAGTTAAAAAGGGATGTCCTATTTCAGCTGGGTGGCAGGCAGTAAAGCTAAGTAGTAACAGATAACAAATGGTCTGAACAGGTAGCATTAGTGAGGAAATTAAATATGTGTCCCCAGAATGCTTAATTACTTTCTCTAGTTTATATATTAATTGCTAATTTCATCTATGGGATATTTGATGGTTACAATAAATGATCATCACCACCACGGTTTTAACTAACTAGAAAATGTGGAGAGAAACTAAGTCCATGGGCATAAGGTTAAATGAATATATGCTGAACATGATGTTATGCTTTGAATTTTAAATGTTCCCCAATGTCTCATGTGCTGAGGGCTTGGTCCCCATTTGGTGATGCTACTGGGAGAAGATGGAAGCATAGGATGTGGGGACTACTTGGAAGAAGTAGGTCACTGGGGGAAATGAAGGGTATATTCAGCTCCTTCCTCTACATCTCTTTACTTTTTGGTCATCTTGAGGTGAACAGCTTTGCTATGGCATATGCTTCCTGTCCAGATTTTCAGCTTTCACACTGGCCCAATCAATGGAGTCAAGCAATCACGAGCCTGAAGCCTCTGGAACCATGAGCTCAAATAAATATTTCTTCTTTTTTTGTGATACTGGGGGTGGAACCCAGGGGCTTTTTAACCTCTGGGCTATACACCCAGACCCTTTCTTTTATACTTTATTTGGAAACAGAGTCTCACTAAAGTGCTGAGAGCCTCACTAAGTAGCCGAGGCTGGCTTCGAACCTGTGCGATCCTCCTGTCTCAGCCTTCCAAGCACAGGGATTACAAGTGTGCGCCACCACGCCTGGCTTAAATATTTCTTCTTTTTAAGTTATCATCTCAGGTATTTAGTCACAGCAACAGAGATCTGAGTAACACACTTGCCATCTTTAGCTAACTCTTCTCACAGGCATGACACTTTCCCATACAGACTTCTCCTCCTTTGCTTTGCTAGGAGAGGGTCTTTTCCAAGCAGCCCCTGCCTCAACTTGACTCAGTATACAAAATTTCCCTCAAAGGTTATGTCCTATAAGGTGGCTTCATTGAGTTACTCATCCTGAATCTGATCATCTTGTTCCTTCACCCCCTACATGAACATATTAGATGTACTAGGAATTTCTTGGCTTTTTAAAAAATGTTTCTAGCTTTAAACAGAAAACTCACCCAAACTACAGACAAATCCAGTGTTTTTTTTTTTTTTTTTTTTTGGTATTCTGATAGCTCTTTTCATTGAGAAAAGATAACATGAACTGAATAGAGATTGGGGTGCTTGGCTTCTGGTCCACATTTGGCTACTGGTGGCCATGGAACTTGGGCTAGTAGAGCATGTCTTAGTTCTCATGGATATCACTCCTGCTCGCCTGCAAATGGAACCAATGTGATACGCAAGCAAGGCAAAGGCGAGATTGTACTTTATAAACTGCAAGTGTTCTATAAGTGCAAGAACTCTATCATTTCTAATTTTTCTTGTCTGCAACCCAAGCCTTCTGGGCAAGTGGCCTGTGCCAGAAACCTTGCACTGAAATGCTCTGCCATCACCATCCTGAAATTCTTGACAATGTTATCATTTAACTTGTATTTTGTAAGTGAAATCCAAGGGGAAAATGGAGCCGGAGAGGAGGAAAATTCACATCTTCAGCTCCTTGTTGCTCCATTCCCATGACAGATCTCAATGACACATGAAGGTTTAGTAATTTCCAAAACCACTAAGAGTCAAGATATTGTATCTGTGATGGAGTAAGGTACAGAATTCTCTGCCACCCTATTAGCCACATTTTCCTTTGGTGGTGGTTGTTTGTTGTGTGTGTGTGTGCCTGTGCACGCATATGTGTGTGTGTGTATGTGTGTGTGTGTGTGTGTGTGTGTCTGTTACTGGGGATTTAACCCAAGGGAATTCGACCTCTCAACTTCACCCCAGCCCTTATTTTATTTTTTGTTTTGGAAAGGGATCTTGCTAGGTTGCTGGGAGTCTCCTTGAATTGCTGAGGCTGGTTTCAATCCTTCTGTCTCAGTCTCCCATGTACTGGGATCACAGGCGTGCACCACCATGCCTGGATGCACATTTATTTTAAACAAAAATGTCTACTAACACAAAAGAAAACAATGACTATATCCTAAAAAAGACAATCAGTCTAGTAATTGTATTTTATCCTTTTTATTTGTGTTCCTCCTTTGTATTAGCCAACCACTTTTGTTGAGAAAACATGACAAATCAGCTCATCTTTCTTTTAGTTCTTTACATATCACCCAGCCAAAGGTATAGAGTGTTGGTAGAATGTGAGCATTGCAGAGGTCAGATAAAGATGGTGGTGATGGTTATACACATAGTAAATGTATGTAATACTGCTGAGTTGTATACTGAAGAATTGTGATGATAGTAACTTTTTCCTTCTGTTTATTTTGTTACAATACAAAACAGAAATAACTTTAAAAAAGAAAAAAATTTAAAGCGTTGTGTTGATTTTGTGGAATATTTCCATTGTTCTGGTAAAAAATAAAAACATATTTAAGAGCTAAGTAATATGAATTGCATCATTTTATGATGCTGGATACAATTTAAATGCCGTCAGTTTCATTTAAAACCAGTGTTACATAATGTAAATCGGAATGGCAAAATTCATACAAATAACTTAGTACTTTAATTTTAAAAATTTAGAATGATGTTAAATAGCAAATAAACACCAGGACAAGCTAAAAGAGAGACTAAAGAAAAGAAGAAGAAAAAAATATATTTTAGTACCTTTAAGAATACTGTTTTATCCTGACTTTTGCACAAGAGGCTTCACATTTTTATTTTGTACTGGGCCTCACAAATTACATGGCTAGCTCTCTCTGTCTGTACTAAGTTTATTTTGGTGAGGAATGTCTGGGGGAAAGTGGAAAGAAGAATACATACACGTAACCCCACATATATAGTTTTGTGGTCACAAAAAAGTACTGAGTGAAAGGTTCAAAATAAAGACATATACTTTTAATGTGAGCCTTTTATTCGTGTGTTTTTGTTAACCTCATTCTGTGGGTTCTCTTGTGTTGCCTGTTTCCCCTTGATTCATTTTCTGATATATGTGCGATTTGAGAGACACATTCAATGTTTAAGCCTTCCATTAATCAGTGACAGCACTGAACAGTGAAAACCTAATGAACAGAGAGGATTTTAATTGTTCATAACCCTTGTTTTACCTTTACTAATTACTTTGTGGGTTTTCTATACATCTTCTTTAGGCTGAAAGAATTCTGAAAGAGAAAGAAAGGCTTTAAATACCCACAGAACTTTTCAAGTTCTTACCAATTCCATAAGCAATAAAAAGAAAAAAGGAATGTGCCCTGCTGCTAGGAAGACCCCTTGGTGCTAAGTCAGGCATTGAAGGTTGGTCTGCCTCTCTTTTAATCACCTTTTATATCTGCTGTTTCTTTTTAAACTTTTTCAATAGAGTGTGCATGGTTTTAAATCTTTGAATGTCCACTATTTCCATATTATTGATTACTGACAAGAAGAAGGGACACTTTAATAGGTTCCTTTCTTTACTCGGTTTCCCTTGTCCACTTTGTCTCTCTTCTCCCTTCCTGCAGCTGCATCTCTGACTTGAGTCCCTGTTATCTTCAAAGAGCACTAGAGGCCTGTGTCACAGCTGCAGGGAACTAGACAGACACTGAACCTGGGACTCTTGCTGTTCTTGTGCTTTCAAATGTGACAGGTATAGGAAAAGCTAGCCTGCTCCCTACTTGGTAGATCAGTGCAAACTTAAGCATTATTTTTATTTTTAAAGAACATAAAACATGCTGTTGTTCCTATAAAGGAAGATAATGTTGTTCTTCATTTAATAAAGCTGACCCTTTGAATGGTATTTCCATGTGGAGCAAGGATCCATCATTCCCTTTTATGATTCACTCTGGGACCAACAATGTGCCATGAAAGGCAACTTACTGGTGATACTGAACAAGGCAGGGCTTGCTACCTGAGGTGCATGGGAGCAGATGCTATGGCACCGGTTTATGAGAGCCAGTCATCACAGAGACAGGAGATAAGACTCAATCCTCAATCTGTCCATCCGATCAGCTGGATGTGTGTGTGTGTGTGTGTGTGTGTGTGTGTGTGTGTGTGTGTGTGTGTGTGTAGGTAGGGGAAATAATGGGAGAAGAGAGGAGAGAAGATTCTATTGAGTGTATGGTGAGAAAAAAATTTAGGTTTTTTTGTCTCTTTTTCATTGAAAGTAAATGGCATACATTTAAACTGTACTTGGTGCCCTCCCCCCAATTTTCCTTCCCCCTCCCCACAATGAATACCCAGGGTAACCATGCTATATTCATAATTTTACACATATTCCAAAGTAGCCCCTCATTAATCAAGTTCAGCTTTCTTCTTCTCCTAACTTTCTATTCAAACTTTGCTGAGATTTCCCTTCCATTATTTGGAGTCCCTCTGGTATCCCCACTGCTCCCTAGTTTGGGCGTATTAGAGGAAACATATGTCCTTTCTCTTTCTGTGTTTGGCTGATCTTACTTAACATAATGGTCTCCAGGACTTTCCACCTTCTTGCAAATGACATGATTTTGTTCTTCTTTATAGCTAAATAGGATTCCATCGTGTGTATTTCCCATAATTTTGCAAACCATTCATCTGTTGATGGGGACCTAGGTTGTTTCCATATTTTGGCTATTACAAATTGTGCTGCTTATGAACATAGGTATTCATATATTTCTGTAGTTCTCTGATTTCAACCTTTTTGGAAAAATACCCAGGAGTGGTAAAGCTAGATCATATGGTGGATCTATTCCCAGTTTTCTAATGAATCTCCACACAGATTTCCACAGTGGCTGAACTAGTTTGCACTCCCACCAACAATGTAAAAGAGTTCCTCTTTCCCCACATCCTCGCCAGAATTTGTTGTTTTTTTATTTCTTTATGCTTGCCAATCTGACTGGGGTTAGATGGAATCTCAGCGTAGTTTTGATTTGCATCTCCCTGATGGCTAATGATGAAGAACATCTTTTCATGAATCTATTGGCCATTTGTATCTCTTCTTTTGTAAAGTGTCTATTCAATTCGATTGCCCATTTCTTGATTGGGTTGTTTGTTTTGCTAGTGTAGTCTTTTGAGTTCTTTGTAAATTCTGGATATTAGCCCCATGACTGGTAAAGATCTTTTCCCATTCTATAGGCTTCCTCTTTAGGTTCTTCATGGTATCCTTTGATGGGAAGAAACTTTTTAGTTTGATGCCATCCCACTTGTTAATTATTGCTTTAATTTCCTGAGCTTTGGAGGTTTTGTTGAGAAAGTTACTGCCTGTGCCTATATGTTGTAGTGTTGATCCTATGCTCTCCTCTAATAACGTCACTGTCTCTGGTCTAATTTCTACGTCTTTAATCCATCTCGAGTTGATTGCTGTGCATGGTGAGAGATAAGGATTTAATTCCATCTTTCTACAAATGGATAGCCAGTTCTCCCAGTACCATTTGTTGAAAAGGCTGTCTTTTTTCCAGCATATGAGTTTGGCCCTTTGTCAAAGATTAATTGATTATAGGTGTGTAGATTTGTTTCTGTATATTCTAGTCTCTGTTCCACTGGTCAGTATATCTGTTATTGTGCCAGTATCATGCTGTTTTTACTACTACTGATCTATAGTATAATTTGAAGTCTGGGATTGTGATACCTCCTGCGTGATTCTTATTGCTGAGAATTGCTTTGGCTATTCTGGGTCTTTTCTTTCTCCATATAAAGTTCATGATTGATTTTTCTAGGTCTACAAAGAATGTCATTAGTATTTAATGGGAATTGCATTAAATCTATACATCACTTTTGGCAGAATGGCCATTTTGATGATATTTATTCTGCCTATCCATGAGCATGGGAGGTCTTTCCATCTTCCAAGGTCTTCTTCAATTTCTTTCTTTAATGTTTTATAGTTTTGTTGTAGAGGCCTTTTACATCTTTGGTTAGGTTTATTCCTAGGTATTTTATTGGTTTTCAGGTTATAGTGAATGAAATTATTTGCTTTATTTCTTTCATTGTGGATTCATTGTTGGTGTAAAGAAAAGCCACTGATTTCTTTAGGTCGATTTTGTATCCTGCAACTTTGCTGAATTTGTCAATCAGGTCCAGAAGTCTTTTGGTTGAGTTCTTAGGGTCTTCTAGATAAAGGATCATGTCATCTGCAAAAAGAATAATTTTAATTCCTCTCTTCCTATTTGAATTCCTTTGATTTTCTTCTCTTGTCATATTGTTGCAGGAAGAGTCTCAAGGACTATATTGAAAATGAGTGGTTATAGTGGACATTCTTGTCTTGTTCCTAATTTTAGAGAAAATTCTTGCGTTTTTTTCCCCATTCAATATAATGTTGGCTTTGGGTTTGTTGTATATTGCCTTAATGATGTTGAGGTGTTTTCCTTCTATTCCAGTTTTCTGCAGTGTTTTTAACATAAATGGGTGTTGGATTTTGCCTAATGCTTTTTCAGCATCTATTGCTATGATGATGTGTTTGTTTGTTCTTGGTTCTATTTATGTGGTGAATGACATGTGATGATTTGTGTATGGTGAACCAGCCTTGTTTTTCTGAAATGAAATCAACTTGGTCGTGGTGTATTATTCTCTTGATAAGGTTTTGAATGCATATGGCTAGTATTTTGTTTCAAATTTTTGGATCTATGTTTATTAAGGATATTGGTTTGTAGTTTTCCTTTCTTGAGGTATCTTTATTTGGTTTGGGGATTAATGTGATACTGGCCTCGTAGAAGGAATTAGGGAGAGTTCCATCTCTATCAGTTTCCTGGAACAAGTTATGAAGTATTGGTATTAGTTGTTCATTGAAGGTTTTGTAGAATTAAGCTCAAAACCCATCTGGGTTTGGGCTTTTCTTTGATGGAAAAATTCTTATCGCCATTTCTATTTCTTTGTTTGCTATTGATTGTTTTAGGCTTGCTATATCCTCTTGGTTCAGTTTAGGTAGGTTAACTGTGCTTAGGCATCTATCAATTTCTTTCGTGTTTTCTTGTCTACTGGAGTATAAATTTTTAAAATAGTTCTGATAATTCTTTGAATTTTTCCACTATCTGTGGTGATGTCTCCTTTTTCATTTCTGATTTTAATAATTGAGTCAATTCTCTTTTTCTTTTGGTTAGGTTGGCCAGGGGTTTATCAATTCTACTAATCTTTCAAAGAACCATATTTTGGTTTTGTTCATTCTTTGAATTGTTTTTTGTTCTCTATTTCATTTATTTCTGCTTGAATTTTAATAATTTTATGCCTTCTACTGGCTTTGGGATTAGACTGTTGCTGTCTTTGCAGGTCCTTGTGTTGTGTCAATAGGATCTGTACTTGGTGATTCTCTGTCCTTCTTATGTGGGCACACAATGCTATAAACTTTCCTCTTAATACTGCTTTCATAGTGTCCCATAGATTTTGGTAAGTTGTTTCTCTGTTTTCATTTATTTCCATAAATTTCATTATTTATTTCCTAATTTCTGCTCTTACCCATTCATCATTTAGTAGTGTATCATTCAATCTCCATGTATTTGCATAGTTTCTTTTGAGTTTCCTGTTGATGATTTCTACTTTCATTCCATTATGGTCTGAAAAGATGCAAGGAATTATATTACATCTTTTATATTTTCTGTGCTTTCTTTGTGTCCCAGGATGTGATCTATTTGGGAGAAGGTTCCATGGGCTGATGAGAAGAATGTGTATTCTGTAGGTCCTGGATGGAATATTCTGTATATGTCTATTAGGTCCATTTGGTTTATAGTTTTCTTTAGTTCTAAAGAGTCTTTATTCATCTTTTGCCTTGAAGATCAATCCAGTGGTGTGAGAGGTGTGTTAAAGTCTCTCAGAATTATTGTATTTGGGTCTATTTGAGATCTGATATCCAGAAGGGTTTGTTTTACAAATGTGGTTACACTCACATTTGGGGCATACACATTTACTATCATTATATTGTCTTGGTGTATTGTTCATTTTATTAAAAGGAAGTGCCTTGATTTGTCTCTTCTGATGTGTTTTAGTTTAAAGTCTGTTTTGTTGGATATCAGTATTGCTACCCCTGTCCTTTTTTTGTTCTCCAGTAGCATGGTATATATTTTTCCATCCTTTTACTTTTAGTCTGTGAATGTCTTTTGCTGTTAGGTGAATTTCTTGCAAACAGAATACATTTGGATTATGTTTTTTTGATCCACATTGCCAGTCTATGTCTTTTGATTGGTGATTTAAGTCCTTTGACATTAAGATTTATTACTGAAATATGATTTTTGTTTTCTGTCATTTTGTGTTCTGTCATCTCTTTGGTAGCTTCTTCTTTCTTCTTTACTTAGAAGCCCCTCTGATCACTTTCCTCTCTTCTCTGTTTCTGAAATCAGCTTCTTTTTTCTTCTTTATGTTGTTTTTCCCCTCACACTTAGCTGGTCACTATGCGTCTTCATAGGTCCCATGTTTCTACTTGGGGAGAGTTATGTTATGCACATGTCCATTCTTGAAAAGCCCATTTCAAACCATCCTTGAATAGATCTGGAAGCACTTTCTAAATGACAACTTAAGTACTTGCTGTTTGAGGAATTTATGTCCTGGTGTGCTGGGGCCACAGCCAGAGTTGCTGTGGTTATGGGGGATGTCCATTTGGTGGCTATGAAGCAGACCATCCATAGGCAGGTTGATTAGGACCTGATTCCCCTCCACTAAAGTGTGTTGACTCTGTATCACCCAATCCAGTGGATATTTCTCTGTACTTGGTATAATTATCCTTCTTCCCTTCTAAATTTCAGCTGTGACTCTTTGTCTCAACAGACAAATATAAAAAAAGGAAAATAATTTGGCTAACATTCATGTCTCATACAAATGGAAGATACCAAGGGAATGAATAGTTCTGACAGACGTGGCCTAGAGCTCAGAATTACAGAGCACTTTCAACTAATAGAAAGAAAGTTAGGGAGCAGTCCTACGAGGAAAGATAGCTCACAAAAGCACAACAGACAAGAATAAACTGTGTTTTGCAAATTGAAGACCCTGCCTCCTCCATTGATTTGCAATTTGATTTAGTCCTTCTCTTCCTGGCACAGAGAGGGAGACAGTGGTAAATAAAAATTTTCTTTCTAGATATTAAGTTCCCTTACCAAAGGGCCACTTCTATTATGTTTCCCTGAGGAGTTTCTCCTGCGTCTGCTCTTTCTCAAAATAATCAGTTCAAAATAACCATGTCAGAGAGGCATATTTTGGGGGTGGCACATTCCGGTCACTTACAATGGTTGGTTTGACTTTTTTTTGTAGCATCTGAACACTGACACCCACGTTTTCTCTTCAGGATTTTAAGACACAATTTTCTTTCTCATTCTTCCTTTTTATGGTGGTATGTCTTTCTTTCACCATTCCTTTCCTCAGGCAGTTCCTCTTACATGTCAATATTTGCCAATACTCTTATCACTCGATTGTCAACCCTATTTTTATTTACTTTTTATTTTTTGCAGTTTTAGGGATTCAACCTAAGTAAGTTCTACCTCTGAGATTCACCCTCATCACTTTTTATTTTTTATTTATTTTTAATTAATTTATTATTTATTTATTTATTGGTGGTACTGGGGTTACTGGAAACCCTTCTACCTCTGAGCTACACTCCCTATTTTATATTTTTATTTGGAAACAGGGTCTCTTAAACCAGCAAGGCTGGGTTCGAACCTGCGTATTCCTCCTGTCTCTGCCTTCCAAGCCCTGGGATTACAAGTGTGCACCACCACACCCGGCTTTATTTTTTATTTTTAATTCTTTTTGGGGTAGTTGGTATTGGGGATTGAACCTAGAGATGTTCTGTCTCCAAGCTATTTTGGTTTTAGAAACAGGGTCTCACTAAGTGGTTGAAGGCTTTGCTAGATTGCTGAGGCTGGCTTTGAACCTAAGACTCTCCTGTCTCAGTGTCCCAGGACTGGGCTTAGAGGTACCACACCCAGCTCTCTCTTTTTCTTATACTCTATAATGTTCTCATGTGGTGATCTCATTCAACCTCAGGCTTCAGCTGTTTCATCTACCCACTGAGTGATTGCCCTCTGTCAAGCCCCTTCTCCAGTCATTTCCTTTTTGTTTACTATAGAAATTTTTAGGGTGTGAGCTAGAGCCAAAATAAGATCTGACAAATAGAAGCTTAAAAAAAAAAAAAGAAATTCCCCAAAGTACATGATGTACATTCACAAACATATCAATCACTAAGCCAAACATGAGAAGGAGGGAGGGGTAGGAAATTGAAGGAAATTGGGGAAAGGCCAAAAGAGTGATGTGTGCATGTATGCCTCGACCATCTTGTACCTCATTAAGATGTATGACTACAACACCAATAAAACAAAATAAAACAAAATCGGGCATTTTCTTCTCACATATTGAATTAAAAGGTGAGCAGCCTTAGTCTTTGTAAGAAGCCTTCTACTCATGTTTCTGCCACTGAAATCCTAGGCCAGAAGATTTGGATCTGCTCTGAGGTCCTAGCAGATGAGTCCCATGATGCCCTGGAGATCCAAACAAGAGAGGGTCAGTGGTAGGAAGGGAAAGGGACATACTTCAGTGTGGCTGACCCTGGGAGAAGAGCATCCTGAGCACTGCCTTCGAGGTGCCAGTAATAGTCTCAGGATTACAAAGGTAGGCCTGAGAAGTAAGCACAGATCAACCTGGAGTCAGGTGGCTCGTATCTTGTGCCTGGTCACAGGGTACTGCTGGAGCCAGGTGTATCCTTAGGTTTGGGGGCAGCTTTTGGTTCCAGTCCTTCGGTGTTAGCTTGCAAGGCTCACTGTTTTTGGACTTGGGATAAGCCAGAGAAGAGAAATGACTGAAGAAGAACAGGCCAGAGGAAAGAATGGAGAGAGTTAGGACAGTGACTGGTTCCTTTGTCAGATTTAGGGCGATGGTTTCAGACTTCAAACTGTGGCTCTGGGAGTCAGGGTATTGTAGAAGCTGGTGGTTGACAATCTTTTGATCAGTGTGGTCCTATAAATCTTGTATATACCAATCCTACTCTTATCTTGGTATCTTTACCCTTGAAAGGAGAGGAGAGAGATGGGGTAAATTTAGTACTCATCAACCACCTTACATTGCCACTTTCAGACAAAGACTCCCTAAATATGTTCACAAGTAGAGCTGAGCAGAAATCTGACCCAATGTTTAGGGTAGCAGAGGAGACAGATGAAATATGAAGACAGATGCCAAGCTTTTTATCCTGTCTTAGTCACTTATCAGATATCTATAGGTTCAAGTGAGGAGTCTGTACTTCCAGTAAAAGGGCCCTTTAGGTTACTGACCTACACAACCATCTTGAGCATATCCCACATTAGTGGCACTGTTTTCAGTAAAGCAAGTAAGAGACATCACTTAGCTGTGCAGCCTCCAAAATTAATGCTTAAATGTTGACACAGCAAGTGAAGCCAGAGGGTTTACTTATTTCTCCACATCTTTCTTCTGATTCTGTTTAATCACCACATTGACTTTTGAACAACACTTTTGTTTTCTACTTATACAGTGGTTGCCATATCTCCTAAAATCACATCTAGGTTCCAGAAAGGGAGAAGAAACATAGATTGAACAGTTAAAACTGTTATTTTATTAGAAAGCAAAGTATTTGGGAGGGAGGGAGAGAGAGAGAGAGAGAGAGAGAGAGAGAGAGAGAGAGAGAGAGAGAGAGAGAGATATGAGTAGTAATGTGAAAAGAAAAGAGAAATTCTAGATTTGACAAAATTATCTGAAATAAAACAATTATTGCATGGACTTCATATGACAAAATTAAATTTGGAAAAAATGAAATATAAAGATGAGAGAGAATATATATGTTAAAATGGAACACAGATAAAAATATAGGACAGATTTTCAAAGACGAAAAATTTCAACAAATTTAAAAATATAAGCAATCAGACTGTGGAATGAGAGGAGAAAGATAATTAATTTTAAAATGTACAAAAAGTTCTTATTGTTAGTGAATGACATACATTTCCAATTCAAGAGACTCAGAACATGTCCAACAGACTAAATTACAAGATAAATGAAATCTTGAAAGTAGTCAGAGAGAAAAATAACCTGATGCTACATACAGAGAAACAATAGTTTAAATGGCTCTGGGCTTATCAGGAATGATGGAGACCAAATAATAGTGGAATGACATTTTCTGATTGCTGAAAGAAAAAACAACATGTTGAGGTATAACTCTTATCCTGGTAAGTGATTTTTTAAGAATGAAAGTTAGCTGGGCATGGTGGTACACTCTTGCAATCCTAGTACTTGGGAGGATGAGATAGGGAAATTGCAGGTTAGAGGATATAGCCTCAGCAACTGAGAGAGACCCTGTTTCAAACATAAAAAAGAAAAGGCCTGGGAGTGTAGCCCAGAGGTAGAATGTCCCTGGGTTCAATCTACAGTACCCCCTCCAAAAAACTGAAGATAATAGCTGAGTATGGTGGCACACACCCATAATCCCAGTACTTGGGAGGCTGAGACTGGAGGATCACAGGTTCAAAACCAGCCTCAGCAACTTAGCAAGACCCTCTGAAACTTAGTGAAACTTTGTCTTTTTAAAAAAGGGACCAGAGGTATATCTCAGAGACAAAATAACTCTGGGCTCAGTCCCCAGTGCCACCAAGGTGGGGGAAAATAATGAAGGTAAAATACTGTTTCAGATGAAAAATAACCAAGGAAGTCTAGGACAGCGTATCTGTACTACAAGACTGCTCAGAAAGCTCTTTGGATTGAAAGGAGGTTGATTTTAGAAAGAAAGATTCTCAGAATTGACTGAAGACCATTAGAAAATGTGTATATTACAGTTAACATAAAATATGATTTTTCTTTTCATTTCTCTTAGTAAATAAGACTATTTATAACAAACATTCATAACAATATATTCTAGGGTTTCTAATATAGGCAGATAGATATACATGATAGCTGTAAGGTATAGTACAGGAGGATAAGTGGTTACATGGTTGCGAGGCTTCTAAATTTCACTTTAATGGATAAAATATTTACTCTAAGTATCTATGAATATTTAGGTATAAAGTGTAGTTTCATAAAAGAACCATAAAAGTAGTACAAATAAGTATAGCTAAAATGGCAATACAATTTTATGAAGAATTTTAAACTATCTAGATAATCGAAGGGAAACGTGGATCAATGTAAAACAGAGAGGAAAATTTAAACAAAATAGTAAAATCAGACATAAAGGGAACCATATCAACAATAAAAACAAATATTTTGTTGGGTTTTTTTTTGTGGTATTGGGGGTGGAACCCAGGGGCTTTTCTACCTCTGGGCTATATTCCCATACCTATTTTATATTTTATTTAGAAACAGGGTCTCACTAAGTAGCTGAGGCTGGTTTCGAACCTGTGTGATCTTCCTGTCTCAGCTTTCCAAGCGCTGAGATTACAAGCGTGCACCACCAGCCTGGCTAAAAACAAATATTAATGGACTCAAATCTACAATATAATATAGAGTTTAAGGTAAAATGAAGGTAGAAATTAATGCATTTAAAAAGTCACCATAACCCAAGATTATTTTTCAAAATTATTTTATTAGTGCATTACAATCATACATCACAATGAGGTTCTTCATGATGAAAACATATAAGCACTTAGCTCTTGGTGTGTTCCTCTTCATATCCCACCCACCTCTTTTCCTCCTCCCTTTCTGTACATATTAGTGAAATTTGTCATAATACACCGACATATTGCCATAGTATTATTTGAAATCTTTCTTACCTCAATCTTCCCTCTTCCTTCTCTACCTCCACCAATCTCCTTCCACTATTCTCCAGGTTTTCCTCCATATTATTTAAAGTCTTTTTTGCTTTCTATTTTCTAACTTCTACATATGAGAATAAAACCTTGGTCTTCTGAGACTTGGCATGATACTTTCTAATTCCATTGATTTTCCTGCAAATTATATATATATATTTTTTCTTTGTGGCTGAGTAGTATTTCATTTTGTGTGTATACCATACTTCTTTGCCCATTTTATTTATGGATAAACAGAGAAGTGAATTGGTTCCATAATTATGGAGCCATCCGGGTTGGTTCCATAATTTGTCTATTGTTAACTGTGCTGCTATAAACATGGATATACATGTATCAATATAGTATTCTGACTTTAAATCTTTTTAAAAGATAATGAGGAGTAGTATAGCTAGATCCTATGGTAGTTTTAGTCCTAGTTTTTTGAGGGACCTCCAGACTGATCTCCACAGTGTTGTACTCATTACAATTCCACCAAAAGGCAGTGAGCTCCGGATCCTCCACATTCTCCCTCACATTTGTCATTGTTTGTATTCCTAATGACTGTCATTCTAACTAGACTTAAATGGAATTTCAGAGTGGTTTATTTCTCTAATTGATAATGACATTGAACATTTTAATATACTTATTGGCCAAATGCGATTTTGAGAAGTATCTATTAAATTACCCATTTTATTGGATTATTTATTCTTATTGGTAAGTTTTTTTAGTTATTTGTATATTTGGGAAATTAGTTCTCTATCAGAGGGAAAGATTTTCTTGCAGCTTTTCATCTTTCTCTTTTGCCTCTTTATCATTTCCTTTGCTCTGCAGAAGTTTTTATGTTGATGCCATCCCAATTATTATTTTTTTTATTTCTTGAGCTTTGAAGATCTTATTGAGAAAGTCCTTACTAGTGCCTATGTGATGAAGAAATGGTCCTATGCTCTCTTCTAGTAATTGCAGTTTTCAGTTTAATTTACAGGTCTTTGACTCATCTTGAGTTGATTTTTGTACAGAGTAAGACATAAGGATCTAATTTTATTCTTCGATATAAGTATATCCAGTTTCTTCAACACCATTTGTTGAAAAGGCTGTTTTCTTCTCCAGCATTTGTTTTGGATTCTTTGTAAAAGACCAACTGGTTATAAGTGTGTGGATTTGTTTTTGTCTCTTATAATCTATTCCATTGGTCTATGTGTCTGTTTTTATTCCAATATCATTCTATTTTTGTTATTGTAGCTTCATATTATAATTTGAAATCAGATATTGTGATGCCTTCAGCATGGTCCTAATTGCTAAAAATGCTTTGGTTATCCTAGTTTTTTTGTTCTTTCATATGAATTGTAGGACTATTTTTTGTAGCTCTATGAAGAATGTCATTGATATTTTGATAGAGATTGCATTCATTTGGTACACTGTTTTAGGTAGTATGACCATTTTGGTTATATTTATTCTGCCTATCCAAGAATATGGAAGGTATTTTCATCTTCTAAGTTGTTTCTCAAAGTCTTTCTTCAGTATTCTATGAATTTCATTGTAAAAATATTATATATTCTTGGTTAGGTTTATTCTAAATTTTTGAGCCCGCCCTTCCTTCTCTCCCTTCCTTCCTTCCTTCCTTCCTTCCTTCCTTCCTTCCTTCCTCCCTCCCTCCCTCCCTCCCTCCCTCCTTCCCTTCCTCCTCCTCCTCTTCCTTCGTTCCTTCGTTTGTTCCTTCCTTCCTTATTTTTTCTTTCTTCCTATTGTGAATGGAATTGTCTTTCATATGTATTTTTCAGTGGACTCATGGTTGACGTACAGAAAATCTATTAATTTTTGCAAGCTGATTTTGTATCTGGCTACCAGGAGTTCTAGAAGGCTTTTGGTTGTGCTTTTATCTTCTAAGTATAGAATCATGTCAACTGCAAATAAGTATAATTTAATTTCTTCTTTCCTTATTGGTATACCTATACTTTCTTTCTCTTGCCTTATTTCACTGACTAAAATTTCAAATACTATGTTGAATATGAATTTCTTATTTCTGATTTTGAAGGAAATATTTTCATTTTCCCCATTCAGTATGATATAGGTTTTGAGTATATAAGATATTCCATTTATGATCTTGAGGTTAAGTTTCTTCTATTCTTTATCTAGTGTTTTTAGCATGAATGGGTGTTAGAGTTTGTCAAATATTTTGTATAATCAAGATAATCATATGGTTTTTGTCATTAGTTCTGTTTATGTGATAGTTTACATTTATTGACTTGCATATGTTGAACCAACCTTGCATCCCTGGAATGATAACAACTTGATTTATCTTTTTTGTCTTTGAATATAAGTTGCTAGTATGCATAGTATCAAAGACCAAGAGAATTTGGATCTTTGGGAAAAAGAAAGGAAAGAATGATTAACAAAGAAAAACCAGTAAAAAAAAACAACCATCATTTACAAAACAATTAACCTTCAAATAAATAAAAAAGCTAGAGCTAGATGGGACACACACTTGTAATCCCACTTGAGAGGCTGAGACAGGAGGATCCCATAGGTTCGAAGCCAGCTTCAGCTACCTAGTGAGGCTCTCGGCAACTGAGTGAGACTCTATTTCCAGATAAAATATAAAAATATGTCTGGGAGCATAACCATGAAGTAGAAACCTCTGAGTTTCATCCCCAGTACCAAACAAACAAACAAACAGAAAAAAGGCCAAGTAACAAAATACGAATAAAAAGAGAATTATTATGATGAAGGAGTTAGAACAAATAGCAAGAGAGATAGAAATAAAGACAAACTGCGAAAACTAACATACCTTCAAACAACCCACTTATTTTCAAATATAAAAAGTAAAAATAACACAATAATAAAAAGAAAATATTAAAGATGAAGAGAAAACAAATATATATATATATATATATATATATATTTTTTTTTTTTTTTTTTTTTTTTTTGGTGGTACTGGGTTCCTGGAAATACTTTTACCTCCGGGTTACACTCCCAGACCTATTTTTATATTTTTTTGATTTGGAAACAGAGTCTCTTAGGCCAGCAAGTTTGGCTTCGAACCAGCGCAATCCTCCTGTCTGTGCCTCCCAAGCACGGGGATTACAAGTGTGCGCCACCACGCCGGGCAAACAAAGAATTCTATATGTATACATATGTTTATAAAAAAAAAAGACCCACATAGTATGTAAAGAGCAGGAGGAAAACATACTTCATGGAAGATAACATCGATTTCTCAATTGAGATGGGAACATCTGTAAGTAAAGGTGGATAGAAAGGTGTCCCTTTCTCTCTTGAGTTGTGGTCTCCTTAGAGAGCAGGAGTGCTGGGTGATTTTATGCCTTTCCTCCCTTTGTGTCCCTTGCCAAAAGTCTGGGTGGAAAGCCTTGCAGTTAAGACAAGATGTCATGGGTCTCACTTCCCTGTTCACAACTACAGGGTAGGAATAGGAAGTGACAATATTGTCCAGGCAGGCAGGGTAAATCTGTATAGTCAAGAAGGACCTAGTGCAGGATCCTGAAAGGGAAGTTTGGGTAGCTGGATCTAGTTTTTGTGGGAGCTCTGAAACTTTGTTGAATAATATCTATTCCAGAGAGATTAGCAGATCACACTCTGCCTTGGAGTTGGTCAGAGGCTAGAGTGGGCTGAGCTGGACTGGCTTCTGAGACTCAGCTGGATTGGCTTCTGGGACTTAGGGACCACCTTAAGCACCCTGAATAGAAAGGTCATTGCAGGTCCCCCTCACTTACTGCCTGTGGAAATAGCATTTCAAGATGTAAGTTATTTTGAAACAGGGTCTTGAACCTGGGATCATACTGTCTCAGCCTCACAAGGACTAGGATTATAGGCCTGTGTCACCATCATTGGATTTAGACTCTGCCCTTAAGTGTATTTATGGGTCACATTCAGATTTCTGGCTCACGGGGCTATGTTTCCCATCTATTAAGTTCCAATGGCCTATGAGCCTGCTTTCTTAGCATACTCATATACCAGGGATAGGAATCTGCCTGGCTTCTCTCCGTGTCAGTACCACTCAGGTTGTGGCAGGTGGCTTCCACGCCACTGGGTGGGGGCTGTTGGGGACCTTGAGGCAAGGTTTTTCCAGTCACCTGTGTACCCATCTCAGATGCGTACAGTTTATGATCTTTTGTTTAGTTCACATCTGGGTTCATTCTCAGCTCATAAGTTAGAAAATATGTAACTTTATCCCTCCCACTCATTGTGTAGTTTCTGTTTTGGCTTTGTTTGGACTGCTTTTCTTCTCTACAGAAATTCCTTTCTGTTGCAGAGCCTTTGCTTTGTTTTCACTATGAGCAAGAAGCTACACAACAGAAGGGTAATCTTCCTCTACTCTGCTATCTTTTCCCCCCTCCCTCAATTGTTTTTTTTTAATTCAATTTAACATAAAATTTTAGCTAGATTAAAAGAAATAGAAGGAAAAGATATACCAAATAAACAATAAGAATAAGGAGGATGTAGAAACTATATTAATATCAAATAAGTAGATTTCAAGACAAAGAATATTATCACAAATAAAGAGGACATTTTCTTAGTGATAAAGAGGACATTTTCTTAGTGATAAAAAGATCAAGTTGGAGAAAAACAGAGCAGTCAGAAATGTGTTTGTGTCTATTGGGAGAACCTGATACAATAAAAAACAAAATTTGATAGAGAAATAGAAGATTTGACAATCACAATAGGGGAATTAAACATTATTTTAACAATTTATTATAATATTAGTAAAGACAGTGGTTCTGAACAAAAACCTCAAACTAATTAATAGTTATTCCTAACTTCTCAGTTTATACATAATTTCAAGTGCACACGGTGGTTTTACAATTGCGTACCTTATCCTGAAACAAAAAGTTCCGTTAAACTATACAAAATTTTTTTAAAAATCATATATATAGTATATATACTTAGATTAAAATTTTAAAAATCACAGAGTATATATATATACATATTTATAAACTAAAATTAAATCAGAAATATATAATAAGATATTTAAGAAAATTTTAACCATTTAAAAATTAAGCATCTTACTTTAGGATTGAATTGGTTTAAAAAAGACTCTTAAAGAATGTTAGACGATATTGCGAAATAAATGGTAATAAAACCTACATGACAGAGTTAAGCAGCATTTACAGGGAGGATTACAACTCTGAGTGCTAATATTAGCAATACAAAAATGTTTCAATCAATGACCTAATGATCCACAGCAAAAAGCTAAACGAAGAGTAATTCAATGTAAGAACAAAGACTGAATAGTGAAAAACATGCCATGAATCAATAAAATAGGAAGCAGGCAAATAATAGAGAAGTTTTTTGAAAAGATGGACAAAATTGATAAAACCCTAGCTAGATTAAACAATTTAGAAAAGAGAGAAAACACAATTTATGGGCTATTACTACATATCATACAATCATGAGAGTAAATAAGTACTTCAAGTTTAAGAAGAAAGTTGAACGTTAAAAAGCACTACAAGCAACAGTATGAACAGTTCAATCAACAACAAAAAATTGGATAAAATACCTGATTCATAGTTTGAAAAACCATTACCAGAGAATTTTATTTAGTGAATCCTACCAAACATTTGAAATGTTAAATTCTTCCAGAAAATAAGCAGGTGAGAAAGTTTTCTTGAAAGTTTCTATAACTGACGGCATTATTCTGATAACAAAACTAAAGATATTTTTAAAAAGGCAGACATATTTTTCATTAACATAGATGTTAAATATCTTATAAAAATTATTGTAATGTAGCAATATATAAAGAAGATTATACAACCCTCAGGTTTATCATAGAATTTCAAGTTTGGCTTAATGGTAAAAAATCAACATAAGTAATTAGCCATTTATACAAAATAAAGTAGAAAAACTACATTGTTTTTGGTAGTACTGGTGGTGGAACCCAGGGTCTTTTCTACCTCTGGGCTATACTCCCAGACCTATTTTCTTATACTTTATTTGGAAACAGGGTTTCACTAAGTTGCTGAGAGCCTCACTAAGTGGCTGAGGCTGGCTAAGTACTTAAACAATTCAATACCTATTCATTATGAAAATAATCAAAAAACTATCAAGTTAGTCTTAACTTTATAAAGGACATTTTAAAAAACCTACAACTAGCATATCTGTTGATGAAGTATTGCATGATATCTAAGATCAGAAACACCGTAAAAATTTCTTTTCTTACTATTTATTTTCAGTACGCCACTAGAAGTTGGAGTGATTGCAGAAGACAAGAAAAAAAAAAAGAGACAAAGTTTGGAATAGAAGTAAAGCTATTTATATTTGCAAATGACATGATTGTTTATTTAGATCATACTTAGAAATCTACAAAATAACAGCACTTTGTGATACAAGGTGAAGGCCCTATGACAGTCAATTATGTTTGAATATATTTGCAGCAAATATATGTGAGATAAAATCTAAAAATAGTTTCATTTATAATAGTATCAGCAATATAAAATTATAAAAGGAAAACCATAAGACAATGCTGGGGGAGATAAAAAATTTACGTGAATAAAAGTGAGTAAAAGCATAGACCATATTTGTTGATTGAAAGGTCAACATTTTTCAAATGCTCATAAAAATAATGGAGGTACACTGCTTGAATTTCCCGAGGAATAAAGAATTATTTCAACTGCAAAGAGTACATTTTCTTCTTCACTTGTAGCCATCAGCAACTTCAGGATCCATACCAGCCTTCAGGCTAAAGGCCATATCTTTGGGGCCAACCTCCAGATGACTAAACATGATGTTTGTACACAACAAGGCCTACTCATTTCAGGTCGATACAAGACCATAATACTGGGGTAAATTGTTCTCTAGAATTCCACAACAGGCTGCCACTTGTTGCCCAGTCTAAACTGCCTTTTTTGCATCCTGGTGGGAAGCCTTTCCCTCTCCAACTTTTCCTTTTTGTTTCCTTCTATTTATCAGCCTGTGCTTTACAGTAAATATGTTGCATTCCTAAGTGTCTCAGGATCTGCATCCTAAAATGAAGGGTCTTATGTCAAGACCCCTGTAAGGAAAACAGTTAGAAATAAGTTGTTTATCTACTACTTGTTTGAGAGTGAGAACCCCAACCCAGATGCCATGTGGGGTATAAATTATTTCTGGTAGAAAATGGTAACTCACTTTTTCTTTTTTAACTAACAGCAGTGACGACTTTGGATAGAATTCCCTGGGAGGAGAATCTTGTGGCTGATGCGGTGGTGCAAGCTTTTACAAGGGACAAGGCCAGAGGGAGAAAAATGCATGAAATGATGATGCAATTGGCTGGTTGTTAGCAAATTGCATCAATGGAGAGATAATGGGATGTTGAGGACAAGTAACAGACAATTGAAATCCAAAGGTAATGAATGGTTAGTGGGCTTCTTTGGAAGCTTTCAAAGAAGTCTTTGTCTCCTAAAGCAAACAGTTGAAATAACTGAAGACCAATTCAGTATTAGAATTAGAGTGGTCAGCCAGGTGTGGTGGCACACGCTTGTAATCCCAGCATTTGGAGGCTGAGACTGGAGGACCGCAGTTCGCAGACAGACTCAGCTACTTAGAGAGGCCTTTCACAAATCAGTGAGACCCTGTTTCAAAACATAAAAAGACTAAAAAATAGGGTTGGGAGTGTAGCTTGGAGGCAGAATGTTCCATCCGTAGTACTAAAAAAAAAAATTAGAGTGTCCAACTACAAAAATAGCTTATTTAAGCATGGCATTTTAAGATAAGGAAATGAGATGGGGAAACCTTGGATTGGGACAGATACAATAGGAACAATGGGATGCATGGCTTTGAAGATATTGGTTCTGTACACTTCTCAGAACCCTCAGAATTTTCAGGGAGTCGCCTTCTCCTTGTTAGAGGATGGTGTTCTACCTATTCAAGAAGACACTGAAAAGACCCCATCAACAACTCTCCTCAGTGTCTACCTTGTCTCCTGATTACTAAGGTTAACCTACAATATAAATCAGCTAGGGATCTGATTTTTTTTTAAAAAAAGGGATCATTTTCCTATCTACAGAGAACTTGAAAAATTAGTGTGTACTAGCAGGAGCCCACTGAGATGGGATCTTGAGATTGCTTGACCACTAGAGCAAAATATAAGACTGCATGAGAAAGAAATGTTGGCTTGGAGCACTTTTGTGGAGTTTATGATCTTAATATCACAGAAGGGATGCCACGTTACAGTGTAATTTCTTCTCCAAGGTGGCTTATACATTCATAAACACATAGAACAGACAAACATATACATTGCATATTTTGTTCCAGGTTTTCTAACTCTCCAACAAGATTTCTTAGGGTATAAAGACCTGAACTATGTACTCCTAGGGAGCCCTGCATCCACCTCTCAGGTCAAATATGTGTGATCACTTCCCAGGTCCCCATTACATTTAAAATGCCCCTGGGTTCCATCTCCAGTACTATAAAAGAAAACTCTGAACTATGAAAGGTGAAATAGTATAAATTCTAAAGATGTAGATTTGGAAAAAATACTCACACTAATATATTCAACAAAGATCTTATGCACAGCATATATACAGAACTCTCAAACAAGATAAACACTTGTCACTAAACAGAGATTATGTAAATATTCAAAGAGACATCTTGCCAAACAAAATGTATAGATGGACAAAAAAATCACATGAAGAAATGCTCATGATCATTTTTCATCAGGGAGATAGTGATTAAAATGGCAGTGAAATAATATTACACATCTATTAGAAAACTGATAGTACCAACTATTGGTCATGAGGTATAGCAACTGGAACCCTCATTTACACACCACTGAGGAAAGCTTGCAATGTTTTAAAATGTCCAGTATATGCCTGTTGTGTGAGTCAGATATTCCACTCCTAGCTTTTTCCCCAAGAGAAATGAAAACATATATCCATACAAATACCTATTTATAAAGGTTTATTCACATTAGCACCAAACTAAGAACCTGCACACTGAACTAATTTACAGAGACAAGAAATAGATTAGTGGCTGTCCTGGGTGGGTTAAAAAGAGGAGAAACAGATTACAAAAGGACTTGATGAAATTGAGAGAACGATAAAAATGTTTTGATGTTAGTCATGGTGGTGGTATTTATAAAGCTTTATGCATCTGTTAAAACTCACTGGACTATACACTTTATTTATTTATTTATCTTATTATTTTTTTTTGTGGTACTGGGGTTCCTGTAAGTCCTTCTACGTCCAGGCTACACTCCCAGACCTATTTTATATTTGGAAACAGGGTCTCTTACGCCAGCGCGGCTAGCTTCGAACCTGTGCGTTCCTCCTGTCTCTGCCTCCCAAGCACGGGGGATTACAAGCGTGCGCCACCATGCCCGGCCTGGATTATACACTTTATTGTTCATGATTTATACCTCAAAATTTATTTTTAAAATGTATGGCAATTTTCATTTCAGATAAAGGACAGGCTTCTTCATTAGAATAAAAATGCTTTTTAAATTCAGCCCCACAGTTGGTTGCTCTTGTCTTAACTCCTGACACTTCCCATATACACTTCACACCTGTGCTTATATTTTTCAGGTGCTTCATTCAATTTCCACTTCAGTTTCCTCGTACACCCTCTTCCTGATGTCTTGTACCTTCAGCCCTCTTTCTTTACTGGGATATATTTTACTCATTTTTAAGAACCTGATTGTGCACAGTCTTCCCCAGGAACTCGTTACCGGTTCCTTAGTGTCAATCGGGTGATGCCCCTGTACTCCCAGGGAGCCCTGCAATCGCCTCTCATGTCACACCTGTGTTATCGCTTCCCAGGCCCCCTTTACATTTAAAATTCAGTGACACTATGATCCTTCTAGCTCCAATGTCTAGGACTGAGTAGCTATTCCTGTGTTTTATAAACATTTAATAAGTAAATTACTATATGTAAAGAGTAACCTTTTGCCATTTATGTTGTTATTTGGAAGCTCAAGGACATGGAACAAGGCAAAAGAGTTTTGAAAGAGGCGTATGTGTGTGTATTATGGAAATAAAAAGAGTGTGTTATTAACTCTGTATCATCCTCTTCTGTATACCCTCTTCTTGTAATATAGAACTACTCTATTGTATATAAAAACAGAAAATAGATAAAACTTGACCAGAAGTACATCAGAAACAGTACCTTTCTTAGAGGTACTGTCCCTCTGACAAAAAAATCCTCCCTATCAAGTGGCCTCTTGTTGTTTTTTTTTTTTTAAAGCTGTCTTTCATCATGCTGAAATGTGGCTGGCCTCCTAAGTCTCCTCTCCCAGGTAGGACACTTCTTTCTCTTGCTCTTTGTCTTTTACAAGTGCAGTCCATATTTTTTTGTTGTTTGAAATCTCACATTTTTAAAAAAATTTAAACAAGGGTGTTTAATAAAACAGTGGTGGAAATTCAGGCCTGCTATGTGGGAAGAGCGGTATATCACTAGGCTGGTAATTAGAGTACATTATTTTGGAATCCATTGATGACATTCTTTTAGAAATTTAAGAATTACATGGAGTTATGCTAGCCACTGTCTATGTTGTTGATATTGATGGACATGACAAACTCTACTTTTCCAGGGTTTATCTTAAAAGAAATAATGGCTATAGGAGAATAAAAAGGATTATATTTTTCCTGTTCATTTTACCCATAAGTTGAAAAACCTTTCTTTTTCTTGACATATGTGTTTTGTTAATTTACTCATATCCAATTTTTTTTTAGTTTTTAGTCTTTCCTCTCCTTTTATGCATATTTTGCTTCTTTCTTTCTATTTCTGCCCCATCCTCTCCTCACAATGGCTTCCAAAGAAGAGCTCTAAAATATTTTGACATATAAATATATGCCACTTTTTATTATGAGGTTATTTTAAATAGTGTTTTCTGAAGGATGAAAAGAAGCAGACAAACTTATAGTCATTAAGAATAATAACAATACTAATGATTGTTAAAATAATAATAATGTATGTTGGGGTTATTTATCTTCTTGATGGGGTGGAGTAAATTCTATAACCCATTACTTTATAAAGTGCTTTTCTGAGTGAAAACTGAGATTTACAGATATCATACATAACATTTTGATGAGCATTGGGATAAAATAATATTTGAAGTAAATAGTGATGTGTGACTGTTTACTTTTGTATTGAGAACATAATCCATAAGAAAGAATTGATTTTAGAATATAACTGAGTCAAAGTTGTATCAACTTTTCCTTTAGAAATTATTTCAGATTAAAAACTTGAAGGCTTTATTTTCCAAGGTTGTTTGGATATTTCTTAAGTGACTCAATTCTCCATACTGTGAATACAAACAAAAGAACTTGGTATATATGTTTTTGTTTATTTTTTTACAATTTTCAGATTAGAAGCACCTGCCAATCCATCACTCCCATTTGTGACAGAACATCAAAGGTCACCTCAGTTGTCATTTTATGGCAATACTGAACAATGTTTTTGCATCTGTTAAACGTAGTCCAACCTCCAACTATTAAAACATAAACCATTTTTAAAACCAGGATATAATAAACAACAGAGGAGCTTCACTTACACTACACATGTTTCAGTATATTTAAAATGTAAATATGCTCCATGGAAAGATTTTATTTTCTTAAAAAGACAATTGACTCCATTATAAAATTATGGAGATAGAGGGTGACCATTTAGTCTGCCAGTGCTCATAGTCATGCAAGATCTCTTTGCAGGAAAGAAATTACTTCTAAATCAAGCAGAAGATGAACATGTGGCACCAAAATAAAGACACTTTTCTTGCCAACTTGAATTCAAAAGCCGAAAAATCCTAATACATAGGATCAAGATGAAAAGGAAATAGGTTTATGAGAACCATTGATTACTCAGCTCACCTGAAGATGAAACTAGAAATTCATTTAAAAAAAGGAGAATCTCAATGACTAGATCAGATGAAAGGGTTTAGGAGGCCAGCAGGATTACTGGAGGTTAAGTCACAGGCAAATAGATGGGATGGCCTGGCTGGGAAGGCATGACTAGAGTAGCTTGTCTAGGATAAGGAAGAAGAAATACAGCTAGAGACTCACCTGTCTCATCAGAAAACAAGGTAACTCATTAAAGGCAGGGAAATACAGGGGACTTTTCGTGTGTGTGTGTGTGTGTGTGTGTGTGTGTGTGTGTGTGTGTGTGGTGCTGGGGATGGAACCTAGGGGCATTCTACCTCTGAGCTACACCCCCTGCCCTATTTTTTTATTCTTTATTTTGAAACAGGGTCTCACTAAGTTTCAGAGGGCCTCAATAAGTAGCTGAGGCTGTCCGCGAACCGTGATTCTCTGGTCTCAGCCTCCTGAATGCTGAGATTACAAGCATGCACCGCCATGCCCAGCCTACAGGGGACATTTTAATACTGAAGATTACTTACAAACTTGACAAGTCTCCATTAAAGTTGCACATATTTGAAGGTGAGTTATTCTTAGATGGAGGTTAAAATCTATGATACATTAATGTATATTATTATAGTTAGATTTTATTTAATTAAAATAAATGTGTGTACTTATAGCAACGATTACATTTTTTTTTTTTTGACAGGTCTGGGGATGGAACCCAGTGGCATTCTACCTTCGAGCTACAATCCCTGCCCTATTTTTTATTCTTTATTTTGAAACAGGCTCTCACTGAGTTGTGGAGGGCATTAATAAGTAGCTGAGGCTGTCTGCAAACCGCGATCCTCTGGTCTCAGACTCCTGAATGCTGGGATTACAAGCGAGCATCACCAAGCCGGGCTACTAATTACATTTTTAATGTAAAAGAGTCACCTGTTACACTTGGACATTCTTCCATTTTTGGTATTTTTATTGGTGCACTGTAATCATATATTGTATTGAGGTTTACTGTGATAGAAACATATATGCATTCTTTCTTTTACATCAAAGACAGCAATTGAAGCTGTCATCACATTTTTTGTTTACTGTGTTTTATTTCAGTTATTCACGTAATCATCCCATTGTCTTGGATTTTTCATTGGACCATTTTCTCATTCAACATGTAGGGAATAATAGTAGACCTTTCTAAATCTTGGAAGAGTGCCAATAATTGATTTAATTCCCTAGGAGAAACTGACTTTCCCCCTCCTTTTCCTTGTTTTGTATTCAACCCCTTGTTCTTTTCTTTAAGACTCCTGTGACCAAGCACTGAGACAATGCATTGCTTCTGCCCTTAGTCATTAATGCTTTATTCTGCTCATATATACTGAGCTCCTCTTCTGTGCCAGGTGCTGCTCTACATTCCAGGGAGAGAATAGATATGGGAAGATTCTATTTTAAAGGAGACACACACAAAAAAAGCACTAAATGCACTTCACCTACTTCTGTCTTCTGTGGAGACAGTAAAACAGAATTATATGGAAAACTGACTGGATTGGAGGTGGGGAGGCTTTCATTGGAGAAACAAAGATTTTGCAAAAAAAGTGACATTGGAGCTGAATTTTTCAGGCACCCAGGCAATGAGTGTGAAGGCCTAAAGGAGAATTATTTGGATGTGAACAAAGACAGAAGGAATGTCAGCAGAAGTAAACACATGGGTTAAGACTAAGATGATGGCAAAAATATATAGTGGTCACATCATGGACTTGCTCTTACATACAGAATCTGATATAATTTTAAGAAGAGTGAATAAGCCATTCTTTGATGTTCTTGTGGAGGTAATGCATAGCTTATTATGATACATTCTGATTTTTTTCCTTTAAAGGTGGGTTGGGGGAAATCAAGAATAGAATGCTGAGAGACATGTTGAAGGTGACCAAGTGACTGGAGGAAGGGATGATAGAGGTTTGGAGTAGGCGAGGTAAGCGGGACCCAGGTGGAATACCCTGAGTGAGCCTTAGTCATCTGAAGAAAGAGTAAACGGTTCCCAACGGAATTTGTTGCTCAGTGTTCACAGTTAAGGCCAATGAATATTTTCTCTAGGAATACAAATGATAAAATAAACTATTTTAGTCATTTGTTGCTTAAGCTAAACTCTCCTTTTTGAAATGCAAGTAATTTTCTGAGAAATGCTATATTGAAACATTAAAGCAAATTTAATAATCACAGTACTTCTTGCATATTAGAGAAGATCCCCTTCATGGAAAAGAAGACACTTGTTGGGTATGGTGATGCACACCTATAATTGCAGTACTTAGGAGGCTGAGACAGGAGGATCACAGGTTTGAGGGCAGCCTCAGCTGTAGTAAAACTCTCAGCAACCTAGTGAGACTCTGTTAAAAAGAAAGGGTTTAGAATGTAGGGATGTATCTCAGAGGGAAAATTCCCTTGGTTTCAATCCCTAGTACCACACACATATGCATAAACACACACACACACACACACACACACACACACACACACACACACGGATGGACATTGGGTAGAAGGGCAGGGTAAGCACAGAGGAAAGCATAGGAATTTAGCATTGTGAGTTCTATTGATTTTCAGGGACCACATATATTGGACTTTCCTGTATTCTCTTCTTTACAGCATTACAACACATCTACCAAGAATATCTTTGTTGATAAACGTTGTTGAACTCTCAGATGCTTGTCTTAATTTAACAAATGAGTTCTGCCACGTAATAAGCTCATATGTGTTTTTCAAGAAGCATACTTACTTTTGGTTGTTCAACTTCACCTGTTATGAAGCACAAATTTTTTTCTTGAAGGATGATGAAAAATAATGATGTTTTTGGGAGATTGTTTTAAGTTAAATTCCTTTGAGTCTCAGTATATAATATTTGGCCATCCAGCCATATTTTGGGCCAGACGCCATGTGTCTTATGAGACATAGTTTTAGAGAATAACAGATTCTACAATGAGAAATGCAAACACTAAAGGTAGAGACTCAGCAGGAAGTGGTGGTGCCTACAATCTCAGTACTTGGGAAGAAGAGATGGGAGAATCACAAATCAAGACTAGCCTCAGCAAACTAGCAAGAGTTTCAGCAACCTAACAAGATTTTGTTTCAGAACAAAATTTAAAAGGGTTTAGGGTGTATCTCACAGCTAGGATACCCTGGATTCAATTATGGATCTCACACACACACACACACACACACACACACATGCACACACACACACACACACACACACACACAGACTCACTCACACACAATGTAAGAATCTATCAATGCAGCAACTAATTTATGCATGGTTATAGGGAAACATGCTAGGTACCATGGAGATTATAAGGCCTTGTGAGGATTATGTATGTGCTTATAAGATTATTAAAAGGTAAAGCTACACATGGGTTTGTAAAACAGGTCATAGAAAATGTTACTAGAAGGGTTCAGAGAAATTCACCAGGGTTAGAGGTCACTGTAAGACAGTTGGACAGACTCTTCTAGAAATTGTAGCACTTTCATTGAATTCTGAATGATCCATGTTGTTCTTTCAGAAGAGGATAGGAAAGACGCATGGCCAATGAACCATTAGCATAAATAAAAATATTGTTCTATCTAGCTTGAGTGCTTAGGAAATCAATACAGGAAATTCCATAGAAATTTCCAAAGGAAAAAAATTGATTCTCCAGTTCATTTGGGAAGCTCTATGAAACTAAAATACATACCAAGCCCATACCTGGACTTCTAGATAAAGAATGATAGAAACATCCTATTAACATTTACATCCTTGGCTAGTGACAAAGTGGATATATTGAACCCCAGCAGGTTTCTGTGAGCTGAAAGAATGTCAAGAAAAGGCCAAAAGAGAAGAGAAATACTGAGCATTACATTTCTATGTCAAAAGGCATAAAAACTTGTGCTGACTTGTGTTGATGGATTAGATGTCTCTGTGCATGAATGACTTGAAGTCAGAATTATTATTAGAGTAGCTGGGAGAAGACAGAGATTTTCTGCCCCCCTAAGCTAGCATCTTTCTTTTATTGAGAGTTTAACTAAAACAATGTAAAAAATGATTAAACACAGGATCCAGCAAAATAGTCATGGTATGAGTCAGGGAAAAACAGCAAGGCAGTCTTGGATGAGTCAGGAAAGGGAAAGGCAAATAGTTCTGGGAAGCAGGGAAATTACATTATAATTCACAAAGTTATCAGTCCCATTTGGTCCATAGAAGATTGTGTGCAGAAAATGTATACTTAGCCAGGTACTTTGAACTCTGAGATGGTGATTTCAGCTTGTGGGCCAAGACAGCTTCCAACAAGAAGTGAGAGTAATAGTTTGTCTTTTTTTTTTTCTTGCTAATCATTTGAATTCAAAGTTCTCCTAAAAGTAATAGTATATTTAATTCTGTTATTAAAGATAAAAACATAATAATTTTAGCATGTGGAAGTATTATTCAAGCATAGATGCAAAATATGAAGAATAACACCTGTCTAATTGTCTGTGCTTTGATCAGTCTATTGGCAGTGCACTTTCATTTTTAGCCTGGAATAAAGTACATTTTTTTCAGGATAACTTTTGTAGTCTGTAATGGAAATGGGATGATAAATGGGCCAACTTATTTTGAATTGCTTTTCATTTTGCAAGACTTTCATAAATTTTTATTTGTGTGTTTTGATTTGAAATGAGCATGTGTACTTAGGTACTTATTTGCTAAAAATACAAACAATGCAAACTATATGTTGTCACAATATAAATAAGTGAATATATTTTGATAAAAAGAAAACACATAATCAGTTTACATCCTGGATTTAGAAGTGTTGATTGCTATTTTTAAAAATGTTGTGAAAATATTTTTATTCTGAGCCATGAAGAATGTGTGCTTTGGTTTTACTACATGGGAAACAACTGGAAAGGCTATAGTGGTTAAAAAACAACAATTCATATGATCATGGCTTTTTTTTTTTGCAGGTCTGGGGCTGGAACCCAGAGGCATTTGACCTCAGAGCTATAACCCCTACCCAGTTTTTTATTCTTTAATTTGAAACATTGTCTCACTGAGTTGCGAAGGGCCTCACTAAGTAGCTGAGGCTGTCCGCAAACCATGATCCTCCAGTCTCAGCCTCCCGAATGCCGTGATCCTCCAGTCTCAGCCTCCCGAATGCTGGGATTACAAGCGTGCGCCACCACGCCCGGCTTGATCATGGCTTTTTAATAGCATATATTACTGCAGAAGCATGGCAAATGAAAAGAGCTACAGTTGTAAGGACAGAAAAAATACAGGTAGCTGATCTTAATTTTTATGTTATATTTTTAGTTTTGCCTGTAAAAATAAAATGGTACTCTTCTTAAGAAACATCAGGAATACTTATTAAGAGAAACATGAAAAGAAATATGGTTGGAGAGATTAAATAATTCCAAGAACAGAAAATGTATGCATTTTTATTTGTTATGTATTTGGATTCATTTTCAGTAGTAAGAATTAGAGAAGTTAATATACTTTATCCTTATTTTTTTTAGAAATAACTTATTTCTGTTTGGGGAAAAAGTTATGGATGGAAAAGTAAACCTTCTTTGAAAATCAAAAATGTGCTGAGTTGAACACTTACTTGAATTTGGTGCCTCTTGAATAAATCTTGAATAATTGCTAAATGGAATAAATTGTGAAAAAAAGAGAAACCATTTTAAAGTAAAAACGTGTAGAAAAGACTGCAAAAAGTAGAAAAGAGATGACATTGCAATTTATTCTAGTAACTTTCTTTAGTTAGGACGTGTTTGTTTTTAATTATCCAAAGTAAGGATGACTCATTACAGGCAAGGACAACCTTTGGTAAAAGTCTTCACATGTTTGTTGGTATCTGACATGAATCAATGTATTTATAAAATGAAAATGTGGAGGTATTTCTAAATCCAGGATGTAAACTAATTATGTGTTTTCTTTTTATCATTTAGTAGATGTGCACTATCCGTTATTTCAACAAAGAACAGTTACAATATGCTTGCCCGATTTCAGCCAATGCAATCTTCACTTTTAGCTTGATTTGGCTGATACAATATCTTTCTGAAGGAGTATTGAAGAATAAAATTATTTCTTCTCTTTCAAAAGATCTGCTTTCTCTGAGTCCGTTTATTCTTTTTTGAGCATCTAGAGGAAAATAATTGATGACAATGACACAGAACTGTAAGCAGAGCTGGCTAATCCTGGGCATAGTGATGACACACTCACCAAGAGGATTCTCTGAAAATAATTCTGCCTCCCAAATAGAGCTCACTACCAGTCTTCATGGACTGGAGAGGCCTCCCTCATAAAATGGGAAGGAGTGAGTTTACTGGCATGGGCTCATTATGGACTAAAAGATGGGCTAGATAACAGCAATAGCTACCATTTAGTGAGTATTTAAAATGAGTACTTTTAAATGACATACTCATTTAATTTAAAAAATCCAAGCTTATAGTGTAGTTACTATTACCAACTCCATTTTCCATATGAAAAAACTGAGCACAGCTAGACTAAGTACCTTGCCATGTTCACATAGATATTAAGTAGCTAAGAATACTCTAAAATCTGTCCATCTGCAGAGCCAGTGCTATGAACCAGAATTCCATTCTGACTTTGAAAGTGAGCTCCTAGACATCAGCTCCAAGATTATGAAATTGTGACACATGCCTTCTCCTTCAACAGTCCAGTGGAGAAGAATTTCTCAACGATAATAAGATATATCTTTTGGAATATGTATTTAAACATGCATATCTGGAAACATATATCTAGTAATAAAAGTTTGAAAAGTAGAAAAGAGATGACATTGCAATTTATTTTAGTAACTTGCTTAAATTAGGATGTGTTGGGTTTTTTTAATTATCCAAAGTAAGAATGACTCATTACAGGCAAGGACAACCTCTGCTAAAAGTCTTCACATGTTGGTATCTGATATGAATCAATGTATTTATAAAATGAAAGAACTTATTTGGGGTAAGTGCCTCTAAATTTAAAGCTAGAGGTCAATTTACAAATTTAAACATTTCCTAAGGATCAATTATGTAATAATATAGATTAATAAAAATATTTGTAAACTACAACTATAATATTTTTGTTTTCTGGAGCTCCCATTACACATGCTTAGAGGCTTTAAAATTGCGAGCTGGGTGTGGTGGGGCATGCCTATAATCCCAGCACTCGGGAGGCTGCGAGAGGGGAATCTCAGGTTTAAGGACAGCCTCAGCAACATAGCAAGACACTCTGCAACCCAGAAAGACCCTGTTTCAAAACAAAACAATAAAATAAAAAGGACTGGTGGTTTCTTTCAGAGGCAAAACATACTCGGATTCAATCTCAAGTACCAAAACCAAAATAACAACAAAAAATGCACACACACACACACACACACACACACACACACACACACACACATTTAATAGAGAAATCATAACCCCCCAAAATAATAATAAGATTAAGTGTCTCTTTAATGTCAATGAATAAATTGAAATTAAGGTCCTGAAAAACATTCATACAAATGCCTATTTGATCTCCTCCCTTGAATCACAATAAAAGATTTATCTTAGAATTGTACTCCTTAGCTTCTTTATTTACCTTCTTAGCCAGTAAGGTGCTAATTTAAAATCAGTAGTCAAAAAATAATCCTCATTTACATGATAGCCACAGAGAGAGAGGAGGGAGACAGCATAAGGATTTTTCACTATATTTTCTTCTAAAGAGTTGAATGATTTTTAGATTGCTTATCTATCTTGGGCTCATTTTGTGCATAGTACAAGGCAAAGTCCTACTCAATACTTCTTCACATAAATGTTCAGTATACCCAGAATTTGTTAAGGAGGCTATTCTTTTCCCATTGAGGAGTCTTGGAGCATTTGCTAAGCATCAGTTGGCCGCAGGTTATAGGTACTGCATTCTCAATTCTTTTTTATAATAATATCTTGTTTTAATTGCTATTGTTTTGTAATAAGTTTTGAAATCAGAAAGTGTGAATTTTTCAACTCTGTCCTCCTCTTTTTAGATTATAGTAAACATTGAGTGTCCTTTGCAATCACATATAAATTTTAGGAATAGCTTTTTCATATCTACCAAGACATCAATTATAATTTTATCAGAGGATGCACTGAATCTGGGGATCAGTTTTTGTATTATTGCCAGTTTAACAACATTGTATTCTGATTTATTAATAGGAATTGTCTTTCCATTTATTTATGTCTTCTTTAGTTCACGTCAAGTTTTTTCTCTCTGAGGTACTGGACATTGAACCTGGGAAGTGTTCTACCATTGGGCTATGCCCTATCCCTTTTATTTTTAATTTTTAACATACTTTTATTGGTGAATTATAATTATATAACATAATGAGCTTTAGATTGATAAGAACATCCATGCACAGAGCACTGGGTGTTTCCCTCCAGACCCTTTCCATCTCTCCCATCCCCATACATGTTATTGAGAATGGATTTTTAATTTTGAGACCAAGTCTCAGTAAGCTGAACAGGCTGATCTCAAATTTGTGATTTTCCTGCCTACGCCTTCTGCTTAGCTAATATTATGAGCATGCAGCACCAAACCTGAGTCAATCACTTTTGTTGTTTTAAGTGTTCAAGTCTTAACCTCCTTTATCAAATTTATTTCTAATGGTTTTGTTTTTGATAGTTTTTTAAATTATTTTTTCTTAATTTTTGGAGGTTTTTCATTTCTAGTGTTTAAAAGTACAACTGAATTTTGTATGGTGATTTTGTATCCTAAAACTTTTCTGAATTCATTTTATAGCTCTAATGGATTTTTGTTGTTCTTGTTAATTCTTTGGAAATACCCACCCCATCTCTGTGTCTTGTTATAATCTGAAAGTAGAGACAATTTTACTTACTCTTCAATCCAAATAAATTTCATTCTTGCCCAATATCTAGTGAGCTCTTGAAGTGCAGGTTTGAATAAAAGAGGTAGATGTACTGCTCTTGTTTCTGATCTTGGCAAAAGAACTCAGTCTTTCTTAATCAAGTATGATAACAGCTGTGACTTCTCATAGATGTTCTGTATTACACTGTAGAGTTCTTTTTGGTCATAGTGTATTTAGTTTATATGCATATTAATTATCATTAGAACTCAAATGTGTCATAATACTCTGGCGTATAGATGATGTATATTAAAGGTCGTAGGTGAACTCTGTCAATTGCTAGTAGGAACTGGTCATCTTAGGCCAACTTCAGCAACTTAGTGAGGCCCTGCTTTAAAAGAAAAAGAAGAAAAAGTCAAAAGGGCTGAAGGATGTAGCTCAGAGGTAGAGTGCCCCTGGGTCCAATACCCAGTACCAAAAATAAATAAACAAGGCCGGGCGTGGTGGAGCATGCTTGTAATCCCCGCGTTTAGGAGGCAGAGACAGGAGGATCGCGCAGGTTCGAAGCCAGCCGCATGCTCTGGCTTAGGAGACCCTGTTTCCAAAAAAAAAAAAAAGTAAAAATAGGTCTGGGAGTGAAGCCTGGAGATAGAAAGGCTTTCAGGAACCCCAATACCACCAAAAAACAAACAAACAAAAAAAACACCTCAAAATAAATAAACAAATAAACATAAAAAGAAACTTGTTGTATTAACTGGAACATTCTGCAGATATTTTTTGAGAGACAAAATAGAAAGTACATTTATTTTACTCTTTCAATCATCTTTTATAGCCAAATTGTATAAGTAATTTTGATTTGAGGTGTTTCATGGTTATTATGTCAGACTACTTAATAGGCTATGGGTATGTTTGTATGCATTTTCTGTAACCAAGGAAGGGTGGAAAACTTAGACAATCAAGGAAAGTTTTATAGCAAATATATTTTTTGACTGAATTACTTGAATTTTGCAATTTTCAACGAAGCCATTGCTGATTCCTACAATAGTAACACTTCAAAATATATTTCAGATTGGTTTTTGCTTGATAAAAAAGTATGAAGAATTCTTATATAAGGAAAACATTAAATTCATTTTCTACAGGAATGTTTTGGAAATTCCTCTAAAGGAAATGTGCTCCATTCATTTTATCTAATTCAGGCAAATATAATGCTCAGAGAAAAATGAGAGCAATCATAAGAAAAAATAACCCTGTACAATGTTATGATTTCAGTTTGTCTCAAATTACTTTAAAGCCATGTTTCTACAAAGAAAAAAAATTCAACACCTCTAAATTTAAGATAATCTATGACATACATGTCCTTTCCCATGACAATTTTGTAGAACACCATTATTAGTCCCTATCATTCAAGTGAGAATACAAAATACAGAACAAAACAAAATAACAACAATGTTCCTGTGGAATTTTTTGTTTTTGCTAAAGAAATATCTCCTACTACGACTTTTAAAAGTCATATCATTTAGCTGTTTTAAATTTTGGAGCAAAATATACTTTATGATGTCTTCTGTCTTTTGATTTTGGTATGAATTTTTATTATACATATTAAATATATGTTGTAATACATATTTAATTCATATATATTAAACCACATTGCAACTAATAGAATTCATTTTTTCTTAATTGTTTAAAGTAAAATGAAACTCATATAGCCAAGACATGTGCTTAAGGTTATTTAATAACTGTGAAAGAGACAATTTTGGTGCATAAATTTGAAATGCTATCTATCAACCTAATGAAAAGAAAATTATTATCTTGCATTTTCTTTTTCTGTTATTGATTTGTAGTGCCCCAAGACCATTTTTAAAATGATCAGTGTAGTCCTTAACTGTCAGGGTAACAAATTCATTCCTTGGGTGGCCAAGCAACATGAGGAGAAATAAATTTCTCAGAAATGTATCCCCTGAAGCTTGCAATCCATTATTGTTACAAGTTTGCAATGGAAATAGCTTTATTGCTACATAGAGAATATAATAAAATTTAAAACTTATGAGAGATGATTAGGAAACAAATATAATACATATATAATATATCATCAGCGATATATCACCATATACAATGCATGTATTTATTTAGACAATGTTTTGAGTATATCAAAGCAAACATGGAATAACTCAAATCTGAATGTTAATCCAAAGAGTAATAAAAGAGAAAAATGAATGCCTGCGAGAAATTGGGAATTAAAATATTCTCAATTATCCGACAGAGCATTTATGTTTCCTGCCTGGATGGCAGGTATGCACTATAAGTCAAATTTCTTCATATAATGCTGTTTCACTTAACTTTCCCTCTTCTGCGTTGTCACTAGTGTGAACTTTAGCAAGCCCTCATGAGTCTTTCTAAAAGACTCTCTTAGTGGAAAAGAGGAAGTTATAAAACTATTTCCATCTCTTGAATTTAGCCTTAGCTACATATTATTTGTGATCCCTTTTGTATGAATCATATAGCATAAGATGGAATATAGTGCACTTTATGCTTAAGTAAATCATTTCTGTGTTTATACAACTATATACATATATGTTTGTTTCAAAATAATAAAACAGCCGGGCATGGTGGTGCACGCTTGTAATCTCCGCGCTTGGGAGGCTGAGGCAGGAGGACCTCGCAAAGCCAGCCGCACTGGCTTAAAAGACCCTGTTTCCAAGTAAAAAGTATAAAATAGGTCTGGGAGTGTAGCCCTGAGGTAGAAGGGTTTCCAGGAACCCCAGTAACACCAACAAATAAAAAAATTAAAAAGAAAATAAAACACATTTTAACTAATGTGTAGTTCTATTAATAAGTATATTATAAGGCTCATATTTATATACAAGGAAATAGCTGGAACAAATGTAATGTGCACTCCCCAAAGCAGCAAATACACACAAGCAAAAAAATTTTAGAAGAGTAAAGAGAAAGTGGTGGAAAATAAATCAGAATTATAATGATGGATTTCATGTTACTGTCAGAACTAAACTGCTCTAAAAAATATTTGGATGAATAGAATTATACATGCACACATATTTGTACAGTCTAACACTATTACAAGAGTTTTTACAGCCATATATAGAAAGAGAGACAAGAAGAATTTTTATTCATTGAATAAAGAGTATGTTGATTTTGAATGTCTATTGAAGATGTTTCATAATTTATCATTCACTTGAGCATTAAGGAAGACAAACTTAAAAAGGAGAGCTTTAATATTTTATATTTTCTGTTAAATTAAAATTAAAAGTAGGAGTTAATAAAATAATGTAAAATTAATGAAATTGTAAACCAGAAAGTATAGTTGAAAGACTATATTCATCTATATCTAGTGTTTCAGAAGTTAATCTTGCTTGAGAAGTTAGAGAATAATATAATGAGCACATTTTGTTTTATTTGTGATTTTTTTGTTCTTCAGAAAAATGTAGTTTAACAAAAAAGGACTTTGGTCATTCAAATAAAGATATGCTCTAATAAGATACAGCTCCTTGGAGAAACATTACGTCATTCTCTCCTGTACCTTATTCCCCATCCCCTTAGTCTCCTGTGCTACAGCCTTCCCTTTGGAGAGCTGAGCAACTCAGAATGGACATGGCTGGCCATTGTATCTCCATGGCTGCCTCAGGCATCCTTGCTTTCTGCTCAGGGTCTCTAAAAGAACCACCTCAGTCTCCATGACGCATGCTTGTTCCTGCAAGTACAAAGGGATTAAAATTCCACAACCTTTGACAAATACCAGAACAGGAAGATCTTTTCTTTTTTTTTTTTTTAACAATTGAAACTGTCTCCTTTATTTTAAACCTCTTTATAAAGAGCCTTTAAATATTCCTGAATTGTATACCTCTAAGACTAGCAGACATAGATGAACATTTCTAAAGGAAAATGAAATGAGAGAAATATATGTATCATTCCCGAAACCTGGGAAAGGTACCTCCCAGCTACATTCAATTGGATTCAGTATCAATCAATATTTGGTAGACATTTTACATAAGCAAAAATGAACAAAAATGTTAATGATCCACTTATAATTTCTTTCTTTTTAATTTAATTAATTGTATTAATATATCATGATGAAGCATAAAGCTGTGTAGACATAAATGCACAAATCAACCAGCCAGCCTCCTGCCAGTCCCCTCCCCACTCCCTCCCCATCCTGCCCTCTCATGCTTGGCTTAGTGGTTGACTATGATATGAATAAGTACATTGTTTCTGGAATAGTGATATGAATTGGATTCAATACAGGACTAGGGAGCAAAAAAAGAAGAGAAAAGATAGAAGAGGGATAGAGAGGAGAGAGTAGATTTGTACAAGGGAAGAAACTTGGGAGAGGATTTGGTATGAAGGTTAAAAAACAAAAACAAACAAACACACCAACACAAAAATCATAAAAACAAAACAAAACAAAACAAAAAACCACAAACCAACCACCAACCCCCTCCAAAAAAAGCAAAATAACAAAAAGCAATCAGGTATATACACACAAAAAAAGATGAGAAAACCCAAAGAATCCCAACAATGAATTGATGTGACTGTACAAATAAATTTAGCAGTCTCTCTCTGTGTAGATTCCGAGTGCTACTGGCACCTTTCCCTCTGTGAGTTTGGTTCTCTGAGTCTTCTCAGTCTATGCAGATGGTTGATATCAATGGGGTTGGATTTAATATTGAGTGAAGGTCACCCTCCACACTTTCCACAGATTTGGAGTTTAGATCTCTCCCTGCCTCTGTTGGTAGCATATGCCTCTGAGACTAAACTCAGTGTAGGAGTCTCAGTTCTACACAGCTAGGACCGGGCTAGTCTGATTATGGTTGTAGTGGCACTGGGCTGAAGCTTTAGTGGGAACTTTTGTGGGCATAGTGAACTCACTGCTGCTGATGGCAATATGGCATCACTGCCACACCATTGGCTGTGAGGCTGGAGTATCTCCTCTCTGGTTTTGAGTTCCGCTCTGAATCCCTGGAGACTGTGATGGGCTTGGCCACTGAAAATTTTAGGTCATCTTCATGCTGAAAGAACTGCTGAATTACATCTGACTGGACTGCGACTGGTTGCTTCAGCTCCTTTGCTTTTACTCCCTGGAGTCTGGTTCTGTGAGGTAAGACGGTGTCGACGCAGCAGGTGGGTTCTTTTCTGCTTCTCTAGTTGTTCTAGTCTTTTTTTTCTGTCTCTTGTATTTATAGCTTTTATTTCTCTATTGATAGTATTTTCTGACTCTGTATGGCGTTATTTTTGATGCTATGGAGATCGAGTGTCAGCGATACTCGTAGAAACTGCTTTACAAGCTGCTTTACTCAGTCGCCATCTTCCCTGCACCCAGGAAGATCTCTTAACATTTTTCCTCTATACTTGAAGGGATAATTTGGAGCAGAACTTAGTTCTTCAGATGATCCCTTAGCAGGTTCAGGCTTTAGTTAGCAACAGCGTTGGACATCCTCATGGATTTCTCTTCCTGTTTTCTTTGTTTCAATCTTCACAAACCCTCCTCCATTTTCTTGGAATCACTTCCCCAAATAAACCATTGAAGACATTCTGGTTTTTGTTTGTTTTGTTTTTGTTTTAACTATAGAAGAATATGCTGATGTAGACAACTCCTTATGAAAAACACATAGAGATTCTGGGGGAAAACTTCCAAAAAAAATGGCCAAAAATATTATAAAACATTTCCAGGAAATAGAAGAAGAAAAGGAAACATTGCAATCATACTGTAATAATAAAAAATTGAAGGCTTCAGTGACATAGAGGGGGAGCCATCCAAATATGAATCTCAATGGTCAAGCTCAGTAACTGAATTACTTGGCCAACTTACTACTAAATTCTCACAAATAATGACAATTTCCTATTGTAAAATTTTGGCTGTAAACTACATTGGCAAAATAACTGATTCTCTTGTAGCCACAGAAGCATGTTTTAACATAATAACGATGTCTGCTTATTTCCCATAAATTTGAATCTGCATTCTGTATATTTGAATCTGCATTCTGTATCTCCTTTTTCATAAGTCATAAACTAAAAGGAAATCCAGCAAAGAAAAATTAAATAATATACCACTACAGAATCCAGCATCCTTATTTATTTTTATTCACTACGCTTAGCCTGTCTTATTTTTGTTTTTCAACATTGTCAAAAATGGGGCCCTTTATTTAAGAGGCCACTAGGATAGTATTTCTCTGAGTTGTTACATATTGCCTTTAAAGTTAATGAGAAATTATTTATTTATGCTAATTGTTCTGAGTTGCCAAATATATACATTAAAATCATATTGACAGTACTTTATAGTTAATTAAATGATGAGAGAAATACCAAGAAAAGAGTTTTACAATATCTTGAATTAAGGTTTAACTTTTCACAGAAGGAAATAGTTTTTTTTATATTGCTGGCAATTTAAAAAATTAATGGTAATTCCTAATTGTGCTAGAGAAAATTGCCATTTAATTATTAAAACCATTGGTATGAACCATTGTGCTGTCATGTTTTCTGCAGTGATTATAGAGCATGTTTTAATACTTTGTATTTATGATACCTTTCTGAATTACAGTAGGTTTTAATAGTCAAGTACTAAAGATTCAACCCACAGAATTGAAAATTTAAATAACTTTTGCATTTAGACAATAAAAACCTTATTCATTAATGCCATTCCAGACTATAGCATCTCTGGTTTCTTTCTCAACAATGTTTTGGGATGTTCTAGTTTAGTGGTTACAGTATAGTGCCAATGAAGCCTGAGGAAAAATACTTAGTTTCATATGGAAATATTTTGGTAGCAAAGAGGCCAAATGCCACATGGCAAGTATGTTGTCTTCAGCTTGGGAACATGCCCCACACTTGGTCGTGGATGTGGTAATAGATTTACACTTTTCAAAATACGATGCGATGTTATTTCTTATTGTATTAATGCACTTATAACTTACCTCATATTTCCTTTTGCATTTGTTTATGAACACTTTTCCTTCCAACTCTTTTTTCCTTGTATATGACATCTAATATCAACTCAAAGTTACAAGTCGTAGCACTGATAATATTTATAAAACAATATGTTTGTGGACTAAATGTATGGATAAAAGTGATTAAAGATAAATTGAGAATAAATAATCACCAGGGTTGATATTTTAGCATTTCAATTTTTTGTTTTCCGTTCAATTAGACTTTACAACAGGGAATAGGTGCTGTTTTCTAATCACTGATACACATGATATTATTACTACTTTGAGTCAACATTTTTGTAGCAATATAAATGTCTGTATATTTATTTCTGTACATGTATTTTTATTTTTAAATTCTTCCATTAGAAACTAATATCTTTGAAAGTCCTGGAAATGAATACATTTTTATGCCATTGAGGCAATTAGTTCCTGTGTTATAATCCCGTTCATCATAATTAGACGAAATTATGGTATTTAAGTGTTTTATAGAAGAGGTGTGTGTGTGTGTGTGTGTGTGTGTGTGTGTGTGTGTGTGTGTGTTTAGAGAGAAAATTAGTTGGTGTGTGCGATGTTAAAAAGAGGTATATGAGTTCATGTTTGGGACAATTCTGGACTAACCTGAACCCTATATAAATATAAAACTGGTGCAGTGAATAGGAGAAGAGCACTTGAAAGAAAGGGGAAAAAAAGCACCATGACAGTTTGTTTAACCAGAGGTCAAAAGAAAACACACATAGAATGACATAAATCACTTTACTGAATTCAAAAACAAAATTAACTTCATATTAGCTTTTTTCAAATGACTATTTTTAGATTGAGATACTTGTATCCCAGCTTAACAATTTTTTCTTTCTAAATGCTGTTTTGCTATAAAATATGTTCAAACGAAATTCTTTTAGGCCATGAAGATAATCTTTAAATTTTGCAGTAATTTTATTTTATTTTATTTTATTTTATTTTATTTTATTTTATATTTTGGTGGTACAGGGGTTCCTGGAAGCCCCTCTACCTCCGGGCTACACTCCCAGACCCATTTTTATATTTTTTTTTATTTGGAAACAGGGTCTCTTAAGCCAGCGAGGCTGGCTCCGAACCAGAGCAATCCTCCTGTCTCTGCCTCCCAAGCGCGGGGATTACAAGCATGCGCCACCATGCTAGCTGCAGTAAATTTTTTTTTTTTTTTTTTTTTTTTTTTTGTGGTACTGGGGTTCCTGGAAGCCCTTCTTCCTCCGGGCTACACTTCCAGACCTATTTTATATTTTTGAAACAGGGTCTCTTACGCCAGCACGGCTGGCTTCGAACCTGCGCGATCCTCCTGTCTCCGCCTCCCAAGCGCGGGGATTACAAGCGTGCGCCACCACGCCCGGCTTGCAGTAAATTTTTGATAACATGGAACTGGAGGTTGTGACTTTCCAGTTTGCATTTTTATTGGTGACTTTGAAGTGGAAAAGTTCAGAAGAGGTGTAGAACAACAGCTTTTCCCCACTGCTTGGGACCCTCTCAGGTTTTATGGGTTCTAGTTGGCTCTCTTATATATCCTCCCCAATAAAATCCTAGAACTTCTGGAGAAAATTACATATGTGATGAGAGATTATTTTTAAATATATTTTTGCTGTTGTTGTTCAGGAAAAGGGTAGAGATGAATAGCTTTATATTTTAAATATCCATGCTAAATTTTATAGAAAACAAATACAAATACAAGTAGTTGCAAAATTTATCCATATGAGAAAATATGAATATATATATATGTGTGTGTACATGTACATATATATATATATATATATATATATATATATATATATATATATGAAAAGTATAAAGAAACCAAGTGAAAAGTAATAAGATGATAAAGTCTAATAATAGCATAAGATAAGTAAGTGGAGCCCAATGCTAACTTTTAAATTTTATTTCCATTGTAACTTGAATAAATGGCTAATTCCAGTTTTAGGAAGAAAAAATGGTTTTAAAAAGCCTGGAGTTTATTATTATAACAAAAATCAAGTAAGATAACCAAGACCTTTGATCTTGTATAAAACCCTAAGACAAATTTTAAGGTTCTTCCAGGAGCACCCAAAACAATACTTGTAATGGGTTGGAACACATCAAATATTTTAAGATCAATTTAAAAACAACTTTATTGTTCCTTTGTCACATTAGTAAAGTGTTATGGAAACAGCTAGTTCTAAAAACTGGTAACTAAAATACAAAAGGCAATAATTTATCCTCCCTTTCTTGTAAAAGCTGCACCTCTAGCTAACCAAATAGTAGATGAATATTTTCTTTTATAGAAAAAATGTAACTAGTAAATGTAGAGGGAACAGTTGAATTAGAATTGCATTTTTTTGCAATCTCTCATGGATTTTATAATAAATACCAGTGACCGCCACTATCAGAAGTGAAATAGAAGTGGAAAACGTTATAATGGATAGGTCAAACTGGCAACATCTGAACGTATTGAACAAGCACAAAAGCACCATCTGCTTGTTGGGTGCTCAGATATGGTGCAAAAAGAAATGTAAAGCACCTATACATCACTGTCAACAAAAGCAAAAAACTAATGTTAGTAAAAATACAAGTTTGTAAAGTATACAGGAGACATTGCAGTACACGGATACAATCATCAAATCTATAGGAAATGCTTTATAAAAAGTGGCTCACATAGCATTATTTAAACTGCTAGCTTCTTTTAGTCTCTATTCCCTTTCTTCCCACCCCTGAACTCCCCCATTTCTTCTCTGGAGCCTCTGCTCTTTTCTCTGAGATCTTGTTTCCCAATTTCGATCTACTTTTCACAGAGGAGAGAAAACATATAATTATTCACTTTCTGAGACCAGCAAATGTCACCTAGCAAAATATTCTCAAGTTCTACAGATTTTCTTAAAAATTGCATAATTTTGTTCTTCACTATGGCTAAGTAAAATTCCATTGTGTATATAAACCGTGGTTTTGTAATCCATTCATTAGCAGATGGACATTTAAGCTTGTTTCATAATTTGGCTATTATGAATTGTGCAGCTGTAAACATGTATATGCATGTATTACGATAATATTCTGATTTCAACTCCTTTGGAAAGATGCCTAGGAGAGGTATAGCTGGGTTATATGGTGGTTCCATTCCCAATATTTTGAGAAACCCCATTTATAAATTACCAATGCCAATCTCAATGATACATACAGGGAAGAGGAGGGAAGAGATGGATAGAAAGAAAATACACCAAGTGTTATGTGAATGCTCATTCTTGTTACTTAAGTATGATGTATAACTGCACTGCTATTAATTTAAGATTATAAAGATCTTGTGGTTATGTTTTATAAAAGATAAATTTCTTTTTATTTTTCTTGAGGTACTGGAGAATAAACTTAAAGGCGTTATAGCTTTGAGTTACACACCTCCATCCCTTTTATTTTTATTTTGAAACAAGGTCTCCCTACTTTGCTGAGGCTGACCCTGAGTCTATAAGCCTCTTTTCTTAGCCTCTTAATACCAAATTATAGGCATATAACACCGTGCCTAGCTAAGAAGACATTTCTTAAAGATACATAGCAAATTACTTAAAGAAAGATCTTATGATGTTTACGTTTCTTTTCAAAACAATGACAAAAGCGGGGCGTGGTGGTGCACGCTTGTAATTCCAGCATTTGGGAGGCTGAGACCTGGAGGATCCCGGTTCGTGGACAGCCTCAGTTACTTAGAGACCCGGTTTCAAAATAAAGAAAAAATAGGGCAGGGGGTATAGCTCGGAGGTTAAATGTCCCTGGGTTCCATCCCCAAACCCGCAAAAAAAAAAAAAAAAAAAAAAAGACAAAGTAGGAGAAATATATAAAAGCATTCCTGACCAGTTTTATTTTTTTCTTTTAACAGTTTTTTTATTGAACATAAATAGTATACATTTAAACTATATTTGGTGCTCTCTCCACCCCGCCCCCGTTTTCCCTTCCCCCCTCCCACCAATGGTTGTCCAGGTTAAACATGTCTTATTCATAATTTTACACATGTTCAGATGTAGACCCTCATTAATCAAGATCAGCCTTCCTCCTCTCCTATCTTTCCATTCAAACTTTGCTGGTATTTCCCCTCCATTATCTGGAGTCCCACTGGTATCCTTTGTGTTTCCTAGTTTGGGCATATTAGAGGAAACATATGTACCTTCTCCTTCTGTGCTTGGCTGATCTCACTTAACATAATGTTCTCCAGGGCTTTCCATCTTCTTGCAAATGATATAATTTTGTTCTTCTTTATGGCTGAATAGAATTCCATTGTGTGTATTTCCCACAGTTTTGCTATCCATTCATTGTTGATGGTGATCTGGGTTGGTTCCATATTCTGGGTATTACAAATTGTGCTGCTATGAACATAGGTATGCATATGTTGCTGTATCTCTCTGAATTCAACCCCTTTGGAAAGATACCCAGGAGTGGTAGAGCTGGATCATATGGTGGATCTATTCCCACCTTTCTTAGGAATCTCCACACAGATCTCCATAGTGGTTGGACTAGTTTGCATTCCCACCAACAGTGTAAAAGAGTTCCTCTTTCCCCACATCCTCGCCAGCATTTGTTGTTGTTTGATTTCTTTATGCTTGCCACTCTGACTGGGGTTAGATGGAATCTCAGATTAGTTTTGATTTGCATCTCCCTGATGGCCAGTGATGAATTCCTGACCATTTTTAAAGCACAGATGTGCATTACATTGTTCTCCCTACTTTGGTCTGTGTTTAAAAATGTCTATTATAAAAAAGGTTGAAATTAAAATGTTATGTAAGTTAATATTCTTCTTTTTTTCTGGTGGTACTGGGGTTCCTGGAAACCCTTCTAACTCCGGGTTACACTCCCAGGCCTATTTTTTATATATCTTTTTTATTTGGAAACAGGGTCTCCTAAACCAGCAAGGGCTGGCTTTGAACCTGTGCGATCCTCCTGTCTCTGCCTCCCAAGCGCGAGGATGACAAGCATGTGCCACCACGCCAGGCAGGTTAACATTCTTTTAAATGCAGTTTATATTAGGAAGAAATACCCTTTGGCTTTATTTATAATTTTGAGGAAATCTGCCTGTATAGCTACAAATAAAATATAAAGAAAATAATAATAATAATAATTAGTAATGAAAAAATCATGTGATTCTCTTTTGAATATGATTGGTGAGAGTTCTGTTATGTTTATTGCTTTGGTGATAATATACAGTGAAAAAAATTATCAAGAACTTGGTGATATATTAATTTAAAAACTGTAGTAATATGCAACTTATTTTTGTCAACAAGAAAGCATCATTATCACGAACTGCTGCAAGATCCAGTCATTTGATGGGGTTATCTGGTAATTTATTTTGCCTTTAAAGGACTTACACACTTACATATTTTTGATGCACAGGAAAGTATATACATATTTGAATAAATTAGTCATAGCTGTGCCATTTTTAGTTTCATAAAGAGATAATTTTAGTCTTTTAAGTATTATATTGCAGCAGTCTATAATAAAAATAACAGGCCCAACTACTAGTTTAGGCATTAAATGCATGCTGAGTGAATAACAGTTATTTAAACGAATAAGCATTGCACATTTATTTTATTATTATTATTATTATTATTATTATTATTATTAATTATGTTGCAGTTCTGAAGATTGAACCTAGGGGCATTGTACCTCCAAGCTACCTTCCCAGTCCTATTTTTTTCTTTTGAAACAGGCTCTCACTTAGTTGTTGAGGGCCTCACTAAGTAGCTGAGGCTGGCCTCAAATCTGTGATACTCCTATCTCCACCTCCCTAGTACTAGAATTACAATTACAAGTGTGTGCCACCATGCCTGGATAACATTTATGGATTCTCTTGATGTTTCAAGAAATTACAGTTTAAAGTTGATTGTATTAATTATAGCTTAGTGAATATTTTAACAATATACATTATCTCTATTAGTACTTCTCATATGTGTGTATGTTAATTTGATAAAAACAGAAAAATTTCAACTTGGTCATTTGAACAATGTTTATATTCATTGATTAAGTTGCCATTGGTATTTATTGCCTATTAGAATTTTGCAGACAAAGCCTTTAGCAGTTTTCCTTCAGGAAATAATAATACACAACTACATTTTGTATGACACATGAAACACTGGAAAAAGGCTGTAAAAGTTAAGTAGAGAAATGTTTAATCTTTTTCGGACTTAATAAAAAAAAGCCCAAAGACAGAAAAAATAAAATAGTCTAAAGTTAATCAAAACCTTTCAACAAACAACTGTTCTCAGTAGAGATTCCCAGAAGGCATTTGTATAGCTAAAGGAAAATAATCTAAATTATGGCAAATATTAAATACAAAAGTAGTGAAAACTGCAAATTATTTGGCATATCTATTTCTGACACAAATGGTTATCTAATTCTTTTTTATCTATGACAGTAAAAGTGCTTTCTTTAATCTTCTTAACTCTCCCTTAAGAACATTAAGCTGTGAGCTAGAAGAGGAGTATTCAAGATCTGCCTCTTACAGTTCAGAATGTTATAACTCTGGGCAATTCCTTCAAACTCTTCAGTTTCAGTTTTATCCTCTTTAAGCTTCAGTTTTATTTTCTATTATGATAAAGTAATCATCATAATATGTATCCTTTCCTTAAGGGTTATTGTGAGATCAAACAATTATTTGCATGAAAGTACACTGAAAATCTGAGGACTATGTCAATATTAATATCAGTTTAGAACTACAGTGTTCTGATGAGTGAGGATCAGTTTAGAAATGTGGGATATAGGAGTAGGTGGTAAATAATAAGGTCCAGTCTTACATGTGGAAGTGAGAAGATTGTGTTAAAATCGCAGGGTAGTGAGCTTTTCTCTGTTCTTTCATGAAGGAAGAAATTCAAATGCCCAATAAATGTATGAAAAAATGCCCAACATCATTAGCAGTCAGAGAGATACAAATAAAAATTAGCCTGAGATTTCACCTAACTCCAACTAGAATGGCAATCATTCAAAACACAAACAACAACAAATGCTGGTGAAGATGCAGAGAATAGAGAACTTTAATACGTTGTTGGTGGGTTTGCAAATTACTGCAACCACTTTGGAAAACTGTATGGAGGATCCTCAGAAAAATGAGAATGAACTTACCATATGATCCAGCAATACCACTTCTGGGTAAATACTACTTTAGGGGGAAATGGGTCATAGGACAAACTCTAAACAAAGAAGGAGATTCTATAGATGAGCAAATAAGGCGACCTAACTGAGGGTATGGGAGAGGGAAAGAAGAAAATTCCCTAATTCACATGATGTACTTTAACATACATATCAATGCCAATCATTAAGCCAAACATAAGAATGAGGGAAGGGGAGAGAATGGGGCAGGAATTGGGTAAGGGCTAATGGAGTGATGTGTGCATGCATGTCTCCACCATCTTGTATCCCATTAAGATGTATGACAATAATGCACCAATAAAGAAAGAAAAAAATGAAAAAAGAAAGATTTCATTGAGGGGACACAAGGTAAGCATAAAGGTTTTTTGAGTGAGTTCATCCAGGAAGGTCACAGACCTGACTGGTAAAGAGTAGAAAAAGAGGAAAATGTCTGTCACATGGTGAGTTCTGTCTAGACGAACAGCTACACTGTTCCACTCCTCATCATGCATAGAAATTTCAGATGGTCACTTCTTGCTCTAACTTCACCATGTTGGAATTTTCCCACTGGCATTTAAAGCTGAAATGTACAGGCTGCAAGTCTCTGACCATAGCTGGGCAGGGCAATCTCCAGGTCTTTTCTCAGGGAGACAGGCCAAATACTCCTTGTCCTATTTTTTTCTTTGCTCTGCTCATCTGTAATCTAACTACCTAATACTACACATTCAGGACTATAGATTCAATGAAAAAATGTTCTCCACACATAACTTGAATTGAACCTCAAGCTATGTGGTTCTTAAGAACGTTACAAGAAAAAGAATGTTTTACCAAGGGATTCTTACTGTGGCACATTCTTCTGCTTCAAGGCATTAGAGCCAAAGGGTACCTCCTCCAGACAAGTCAATTACTCCTTTAATGTTCCCATCTTTGCCTTCTGGCTCCCCCATTTCTTAGCTGTATAAATGTGGACAGATTAACTCAATCTCCAGTCGTCAATTTCTCCTTTAGGGATAGTAATGCCACCTGCTACTGTTAAAAAGAGCAGATCTTATTAGGGTATAGTCACTAAGAAATTTTATTTTTGTAATTTTGTTCAAATGACTTTATTGGATTAGTTGTTGATTTCTCCTAGCAAGAAATTTTAGAAAAGTTCCACAACTTTTCAAGTCATCCTTAGGTTAAAAAAAAAAAATCTGAGTACTTCTAGTTAAGAGAACACTAACTCTCTTCTCATTAAAATGTTAATGCAGTTGGACAATTAGAATTTCAGTGAATTTGTACAAATTCTAAAGCATTTGGACAATCAGTTCAATTGAGATTAAAATACATCCCCATCCACTCTCAGAATTCTTGGATTTTCTTTCTTTTAATTCTCCTCTTTTCTATTCTCCAACATGATTTCTACTCATCAGTGGCTCTTCTAGTGTTGGAGCAAATTAAAAGAGGAAAGATGAAAGGATAGTTGTGAGATGGTATATTTTTGTAATCTTAGAAAATAATGACAGTTAATTCACTGGGTAATTTTGGTTTCTTGGATTCCCCCACTGTAAATCTCTAAATAGTTCCAGTAGGGCATCCATTGCATCTTTTCTGAAGTGGAATTCTTCCCTTGTTACTTGCTTCTACTAGACTTTCTTCTACCACTTCATACCTTTATTTTTTTCCAAATCACTTTTCATAATTTGCTGTATTTATTTGTTTATTGCTTATTTTCCTTCAATAGAATCTATAATTTTAGAAGGCAAAGACTGCCTGTATTATTGATGACTACATCTCATGAATTAAAAATAATGCTTGGCATGTAGTATATGTTCAATAAATATTTACATGAGAAATGAGTGAGTCAATGAGCACTTGAAGGAAGATTCCCTATGCTGATGTCTTCTTTTGCCTCTGTAGCGCTATCTGGCTTAATAAAAAACAAGCCCTTGCTGGCTTCTGTCAAAATATAATCAATTAGTTCGCCGTAAAATACTATTTTCCAAAGTGGTTGCACTAATTTGCAATTCTACCAACAATGCTTTAGAGTTCCCACTTCTCCACATCCTCGCCAGCATTTGTTTTTGTTTGTGTTTTGAATGATTGCCATTCTAGTTGGAGTTAGGTGAAATCTCAGAGGAGTTTTGATTTGCATCTCTCTGATTGCTAATGATGTTGAGCATTTTTTTCATACATTTATTGACCATATTTTTTTCTTTCTCCATGAAGTGTCTTTTTAGTTCACTTCCCCATTTTCTGATTGGATTGTTTGTTTTCTTAGTGCTGAGTTTTTGAGTTCTCTGATTTACAGGTATTAGTCCTCTATCGGAGAAGTAGTTGGCAAAAATCTCCCATTCTGTTGGCTCTTGGTTGAGGTTCTTGATAGTTTCCTTTGGAAAGCAGTATGGAGGATCCTCAGAAGAATGGGAATGAACTTACCATTCAATCCAGCAATACCACTTCTGGGTATCTACACAAAAGAAAGCAAACTAAGATACCAAACTAATACATGTGTATCTATGTTCATAGCTGCACAATTCACCATAGCCAAACTATGGAACCATCCAAGATGTCCATCAACAGATGAATGGATTACAAAACTATGGGATATACACACAGTATAATTTACTCAGCCATGAAGAACACAATTCTGTCATTTACAGGGAAATGGATGGAACTGGAAGACATGCTAAGTGATATTAGTCAGCCACAAAAAGAAGAAATGAGATGCTCTCCCTAATATGTGGAAGTTAAGGAGAAAATGGGTCATAGGAGGGATTCTAGATGAAGAGGGAGATGCTATAAATGAGCAAATAAAGTGACCCGAGGGAATGGGGGGGATTCTCTAATGCACATAATATACTTTAATAAACATATCAATGTCAATCACTAAGCCAAACATGAGAAGGAGGGATGGGAATGGGATGGGGTAGAAACTGGGTAAGGGCTTATTGTGTGATGTGTGCATGTATATCTCCACCATCTTGTACCCCATTAAGATGTATGACTACAGTGCACCAATAAAAGAATTTTAAATACTGATATTTGATAAAAAAAAGGTTCAACAACTTTTAATTCAGCCATATGTATTCTTTAGCAGCTAGATAACCACACACTCTTATATTTGGACCTTCTTTTATATCAGCATAGCCTTTATCTCAATATCTCATAAGGTGTAGAGTCAAGTTGTCTGAATCTTAAAGTACCCTCTCCTTGGGTTAAAATGAATATTGTTTATATTGCTACTCACATAGATACCACAGTTCTTTACCACCTCTCGCCAAGGAAATTCCCCATCCACTAGCCACTTAAATGCTATTGGTGTAGATTGTGAGGTAAGCTTTGTATAGCAGAATGCCATGCCAATCTTAGATAGGTGGGATTTCAAGCAACTTGCTTCAGACCCGTTGTGTTGTCTTTGCCATCATGGTCTAAATCTAATTTCAGACAGAGAAGTTCTACTTTAAAATCATGGTGCATTTATATCCCAATTTCTTCCTGGCTTCCATGTATGAGGACAAACATGACCCTGAGTTGCTGAATTCATTTAGCATAATATTCTCTAATTCTATTTTCCTGAAAATGACATAATTTTGTTCTTCTTTATGGTTGAGTAAAATTCCACTGCGGGTATATCCCATAATTTTGTAATTCATTCATCTATCAATGGATGCCTGAACTGGTTCCACAATTTGGTTATTGTGAAACGTGCTGCTATAAACATAGATATTCATATATCACTATAATATTCTGGCTTCAATCTCTTTGAAAAGATAGCTAAGAGTAGAATAGCTGGGTCATATTGTAGTTCCACTCTCAGTCTTCTGAGGAACTGACATACTGAGGTCCAAAGAGGTACACTAATTTGCAATCCCAACAACTTATAAAAGTTTCTATTTCCCCATATCCTCCTCAGCATTTATAATTGTTTTGACAGATGCCATTCTCATTGCGATTAGGTTAAATCTCAGTGTAGTTTTGATTTGTGTCTTTGATTGCTAATAATGTGGGGTTCTAGACAAAGAGAAGCAACCCTAGTAGAATGATGGGGGGGGTCTACCAAAGAGAGAGAGGAGCAGATGGTGAAAAGGGAGACTAGATGAAGAAAACATTTATACTGACACAATATACACATACAGAATTATCAATGTCAAGGTTAGTATTGAGTAAAGGGAAGAGGACTGAATGAGGAGAGAAGAGGGTTGGGGGGAGGCTCGCCAAGTGCTGTGTGCATGTATGTCTCTATCACTCTGAACTTCATTATGATGTATGATCACAATACACCAATAAAAATTAAAAGGAGAAACTGATGAAAATTCTGAAGGCACTAGAAAAACTCCTCTGTATTTTTGAAATTAAAAAGTAAAGTTTGTATATGGAGGCTGCTATAGTTTAAATGTTATTGTCTCCTCCAAGAATAAAAAATAAAAAATATGATGCATTTACCATGAAAAGCTGTTGCATTTTAATGAGATAAAGTAAATCAATAATTTTAAAAAATGCTTCAATATAAAAAACTTTTCTTTTTCACTTTCTTGCTGTTCTTACTAAAATAAGAGAATCCTAGCCCAAAATCGCCTTGGGAATTTTTTAGCATATTAAAAAAGTGACTAATAAGTTCTTTTGAAAATCCAAAAAAGGGAAAAATAATCAACAAGAAAATAAAAAGATCATCAAAAATATTTCACATGTAAATTAGAGTTATTTTTCCTTACAAGAATATCATTCGTTACTAATTTTTAAATTTCACTTTAGATGTGCAAGCTAGGCAGTTTTAAATTGTCAGCATCACATAAATTACTGACTCATTTTCATGGCAAAGGCTATTTTCTGGCATCCAGTGATTAAATGTGAAACACATTTCATTGCGAAGTATGAGATTAAATAGTTTCTCCTCTAAATGCTGTATGTGTGTGCTCCTTGTGGCCTCCTTAAAAATTAACTCTTCATGTTTAGGAGAGAATGAAATTCATCAGGGACAGTATTGCAGGTGAGCTCATTCTCTTGTTACACTGATAGAAGGAATTATTCCCTCAGGTACAAATCTAGTCAAATGTGACCACAATTCATATAATTCTTTCTTCTGGATGTGTATAGTCTCAATAGTATTACCCACTAATGAATTCATCTGCAGAAACACATACACCCCCGCCCCCAATCTATAACCTAGTAATTCTTAAGAGAATTATATTTTATTTTGAGGCTAGGAGTAGCTTTATTTGCATTATCAATACTCTGGCAATTTGACAGATTACCGGTTGGTTATAGGGTGCAATGAAAGATGAGTTTCAACATCTTTTCCAAATGTCGTAAACATTTATAAGAAGCTAAAATAAATAATATATACTAGAAGAAAAATATAACTTTTTCGGGTATGTATTTTGGTAAATTCATTACTGGTGTTAAAATGTAGTCTTACAAAAAAAAAATGTCAGCACAAATGTGTCCTGTATCTGAATGCCTTTGTAACAAAGGCACTTGGAGAGGCGACCTGATCCCAAGCATTCTGAACACCTGTTTGAAGACTCGAAGAAAACACCATGACAAACTTCTTCCACTCCTATCTACATCAGAAGTAATGTATGCAAAGGAACTTTTTATCATTCTTCCAAATTCTATATCATCAAATTACAATAGTCTATACCATGTCTTTCAAATCATGTTACTTGAAACCTTTTTGGAGTCTTTGTGAAGGTTTGATTAAGACAAAGTTCAAAACTCTATCTTAGTCAGCCATAACTTGGGGCACATGATCCAAATGAGACCCCCAGCATGCCTCCCACCAGCATGGTCTCTTCAGAAACTCTGTTCTAATACAGACACTGTCCATGGCACAGTGAGCACCCTAGCCCTCACAGTGGGTTATAGCGATTAAACATCAGTATATTTGGGGCTAGATCAATCTGAGTTCATGTTCCGTCGAATTAATTTACTAGAAACTCTAGGAGATGGATTTGACTTTTTCATCTCAGTAGCTTGCCTGGTGGAAAAAGTAAATTAGATATTTGAAATATTTACCATGCTTCCTGGCACATAGTATAAAATAAGTGTTAGCTACTGCATTTCTGTTATTATTTTAAAAATCATAATATATTAATTAATCATGGGCCAGACCACACAGGTCTAACAATGCTCTGAAAGATAGAAAAGAAGAGCCCACTAATAGATAAATGTAGACAATACTCAGAAACTTAACGAGACACGACACATTAGGAATATTTGGCAGCAGGAAGCAGATTTTGGCCAATGGCCTGGATTTTAGGCCTGGGACTGTCTACGACTTCTGTTCTAGAAGATAAAGGGTAAAAGGCTTTTAAGCAGCATGGTAAGAGGTGCTTCTTGGAGAACTAGGAGGACAGTGATCTAAACATACGGGAGGGTGATCTGGTAACCAGAAGGAGTGAAGTTACTAATGTAGCACATAATCAGTTATTAAAGGTTGGTATGTGCCAGGTATGGTAGCACATGCTTGAAATCCCAGTACTTGGGAAGCTGAGACAGGTAGATCACAGGTTCAAGGCAAGCCTCAGCAATTTACTGAGACCCTCAACAACTTGGTGAGACCCATTGCAAAGTAGAAAGTGAAATAGGGCTGTGGGTGTAGCTCACAGATAGAATGCCTCTGAGTTTAATTTCTAGCACCAAAAACAAAGACAAACAGAAAAAGGTTGGTATGATTGTCAGATTGTCATAATGGTGAGAATCAGTGTTCCTTTCTCTCTTTCTCTCTCTCTCTCTCTCTCTCTCTCTCTCTCTCTCTCTCTCTCTCTCTCTCTCTCTCTCTTCCTCACTCCTTTCCTTCCTTACAATAAGAGAACAGAACTCATGATAGGCAATTGCTGTACCACTGAGCTATATCCCAAGCCACAATTTTTTTTGAGACAGGTATTTATAGAGTTGTACAGGTTGGCTTCAAACTTGAAATTTTGCTAGACAAGTGGTTACACAATCTGTAATCTCAGTACTGGAGAGGCTGTGGCTGAGATAGAAGGATCTCTGGTTTGAGGCCAACCTCAGAATTTAGTGAGATCCTTCTTTAAAAACAAAAAATATATGGTTAGGAGTGTAAATCAGAAGTAAAATGTCATTGGGTTCAACCCTCAGTACTAAAAACAAAACAAACAAAACATGCAACCATCCTGCCTCAATCTATCAAGTAGCTGAGATTATAAATTTCTTAATCTCCTGAAACACCTGGAACTAGTGAGAGGAAATTCCAGAGTTTATTTATTGAATCATTTAGTTTTTTTATGGTACTGGGGATGGAACCCAGGGGCTTTCTTCCTCTGGGCTATTTCTACCTCTGGGCTACAAACCAGCCCTATTTTTTATTCTTTATTTTGAAACAGGGTCTCACTGAGTTGCAAAGGGCCTCACTAAGTAGCTGAGGCTATCCGCAAACCTAGATCCTTCTTTCTCAACCTCCTAAATGCTAGGATTAAAAGTGTGTGCCACCATGCCCAGCTATTTCCAGAGTTTTAGAGGGAGACATGCTGCCTGTGTGTGTCATAGAGAACAGAAGGGAGAACATTGCTCATACACTTGAGAAAAACATGACTTGTAAGGGTTAATTCTGACAGCAATCGTATTATATTCATTTAGAAATCCCAAGGTATAAAAAAGTACGTATTCATTATTTTTTTCTTTTTTAAAATTTTTATTGGTGAATTATATTTATACATCATATTGGGGTAAATAACTTGTGTGTATAGACATGTACACATCACTGATTTAACCCCTAACCAATTCCCATCTCATTCCTTCCCCATCCCTCTCTCCCTTGCTTGGCTTAGTGGTTGATTTCAATATGTTTAAGTACATTTTCTTCTTCCCCCCTCCTTTCTCCTCCTTTAGGTTGTTTTTTTTTGCTCCTCCATAGGATTTCCTTTTTCATCTAGAGTTCCTCCTATGACCCATTTCTCCCTAACTCTCACATATTAGGGAAAGCATTTGATTTCTTATTTTTTGTGACTGACTAATCTCACTTAGCATAATGTTCTCCAGTTCTATTTCCCTGAAAATTATGCAATTGAGTTTTTTTTTGATAGTTGAGTAAAATTCCATTGTGTACATATCCCACAGTTTTGTAATCCATTCATCTGTTGATGGACATCTTGGCTGGTTCCATAGTTTGGCTATGGTGAATTGTGCAGCTATGAACATAGATACATGAATTAGTTTGGTAGTTTGGTTTCCTTTCTTTTGGGTAGATACCCAGAAGTGGTATTGCTGGATCAAATGGTAGATTTGTTCCCATTCTTCTGAGGATTCTCCATACTGTTTTCCAAAGTGGTTGCACTAATTTGCAATCCCACCAACAATGTCTTAGAGTTCCCAATTCTCCACATCCTCACCAGCATCTGTTGTTGTTTGTGTTTTGAATGATTGCCATTCTAGTTGGAGTTAGGTGAAATCATAGGGTAGTTTTGGTTTGCATCTCTCTGATTGCCAGTGATGTTGAGCATTTTTTCATGCATTTATTGGCCATTTGAATTTCTTCTTTTGTGACGTGTCTATTTAGTTCACTTGCCCATTTTGTTATTGGATGCTTTGTTTTCTTAGTGTTGAGTTTCTTGAGTTCTCTGTATATTCTAGATATTAATTCTTTATCGGAGGGGTAGGTGGCAAAAATCTTCTCCCATTTTGTTGGCTCTCACTTGAGGTTCTTGACAGTTTCCTTTGCTGAACAGAAGCTCTTCAGTTTCATGCAATCCCATGTATTGATTCACCTTTTAATTTGTTGTGCCTTTGGGGTCTTGTTGAGAAAGTGTTTATCTGTGCCTATGCATTGCAGTGTTGGACCTATGCCCTCTTCAAGGAGCTTCAAGGTCTCTGGTTTAATTTCCAAGTCTTTGATCCATCTTGAGTAGACTTTTGTGCAGGGTGAGAAAGTGGGATTAATTTCCAATTTTCTGCATATAGTTAACCAGTTTTGCCAACACCATTTGTTGAAGAGGCTATCTTTTTTCCAGTGTATGTTTTTGGCCCCTTTGTCAAAATTAAACATATACATCAAATATTTGTTGCTTCTGTCTTCACAGGCTATTGATGTTAACATAATTTTAGCTAAGTTGACATGAATCCCCCCCAATCTAGTTAAACTAGACATTTGTAGTTTTCTCTGGTTTTAAAGAAAAACCAAAGTATTTTAGGGTCATGGCAAAAGAAGATATTGTATGGATAACATGACAATTTTTTTTTTCCAATCTGGTGATGGAACCCAGGGACATTCGACCTCTGAGCTACACCCCTGCCCTTTTTTTTATTCTTTATTTTGAAACAGGGTCTCACTAAGTTGCGGAGGGCCTCACTAAGTAGCTGAGGCTGGCCACAAACCGTGATCCTCAGGTCTCAGTCTCCCAACTGCTGGGATTACAAGCGAGCGCCACCAACCTGGCTTTAACATGGCAATTTTTAGGATTTTCTTTTCATGGTTCTTTTTCTTCCCAAGTATTTTATTTATTTATTTGGTAACAAAAATAATATAAAATTTATCACTTGTGGCATTTTATATACTCAGTTCTGTACAACCTTCAACAGTATCTAATCCCAGAGAATTTTCATTACTACAAAAAGAAATGTTTGTCACACTGTGTTCATCTCCTCTTAACTCCTGGCTCTGAAATGGCCTACTCTAGATTTTTCATAGTGGAATAATCAGTATATGACCTTTTATATCTGGCTTATTTCAATTTGTATATTGTTTTAAGGGTCCCATGCTATAGCATGTGTCAGTAGTTTCTTCATGTGTGTGGCTAAAGATATCATGTTGTTCATGTTGTTTTTCTACAGAACATTTTATTTATTTATTCCTCAATGGATAAACATTTGGGCCTTTCTATCACTTGGCAATTATGAACAGCGCTGCTATGAACATTTATGTACAAGCTTTGTTTGAACACTTGATTTCAAATCATTTGAATTTTAACCCAGAAATCAAATTATTGGATCATATGGTAATTCTATATTTAACTTAATCAAGGAGCTGCCAAACTGTCTTCTGCAGCAGCTGCACCATTTTTATGCCTATCAGCAAGGTTCAAGGGCTCCAGTTTTTCTTGCCAAAACACTTGCTCATTTCCAATTTGTGCTTATTTTTAATTAGAGCCATCATAGTGGGTATAAAGTGATGTACTATTGCTTTTGACTGGAATTTCCCAAATGTTAAATGGTGAGCTTATTGGCTGTCTGTATATTGTACTTGGAGGAATATTTGTTCAAGGTCTATTTTTAAAATAGATTGTCTTGTTGTTGAGCTGTAAGTGCTTTTTGTATATTCTGGATACTGGACACTTATCAGATACATGGCTTGTAAATATTTTCTCCCATCCTAATGGTGGTCTTTTTGCTTTCTTCAATACATTCCTTTGATCTGATATCTGGCCCTTTATTTCAAATGTCTTCTTCTTCTGTTATATCTCATGAGCAAAGATGTTCTTCTCTCATGTATAAATGATCATTTCTATATTCTTCCTAACCAAAGCATCAGTCTAAGTACAATCAGGAATTAGAGCTTAGACGTTGTCAGCGATAATTTATTCTCTCAACAGAGAAAGGTATCCACAAAGAAAAAGTTTATACGAGCAGCTAAGAAAATAAAGCATTTTCTATATTTTTATAGTTAGAAAAGTGTCATACTTAGCGATTATTATTTTCTTTCAAAATATTATACTAAGTGATATGTTTTGCTCCTGTAATATAGTTATTTCTAGCCAAGAAGTGAACAGGATGGTTGTGTGTAATTTTAAAGACTTGGTAAAATTTCCTGGAACACTAAAAACCCTGATACAAGCATGCCAAATATACATCTTGCCAAATGTACAGTATGGATAAATCCTCTCTGCAGAAGGGCAGCCCTATCAACAGAGTAGTTGTTTTTAACTTGATGGAATTATGCCATGTATGGACTATTGGATACCTAAACTACTCAAAATAGGAAAAAATTAAAAATATATACTACTTTGTGTATTAACCCTCAGCTCCCCAAAATTTTAAGGAATCTTGACCTTATAAATCAAAATGGAAGCACAAGTCATTTTTTGATAGTATAAAACATTTTTTCTACTTTCACAATATATTTAAGTTTACTCTGTGTCCCTGTGCTATATTAAAAAATCATCTTGACATATTTTTACTCTAACATTGTCTTTCTTTTCAAAACTGTTTTGATGGTAGTACCAAAAGAACAAATATCTGATGCCTTTTATAAACAGTGACAGAACACTGAACGTAAATATAAATTGATTGCACCCCTATGATGAATGTTTCCAGTTGGTTTTGTATCTGCATTTAGTTTGATAGCTACTCCTGAGTAATTTGGGGGGGGGATTTCTTTTCTTTACATGAGGTATAAAAGTGTTGCTTGAAAATGTACTAATTTCATCTATAGGCTGAATTGTAATATCATTAAAATAAATTTTGCTTCATGCTTTTCAATCTTACAGAATTTTAATCAGATATGTGTAGGTATATTCATTTTTTGTAATTATATATATATATATATATATATATATATATATATATATATTCTTAGAAATTTGTTTTTCAAACAAAGTCACATTCAGAGTTACTAGAAGTCATGACTTAAACACATTTTTTGTAGGCCACTATTCAACTTTCTATAGTATACTATGGATATGTGTGTGTGTGTGTGTGTGTGTGTGTGTGTATGTGTATGTGTGTGTGTGTGTGTGTGATATATATATATATATATATATATATATATATATATATATGAATTTCTAAGATTGAAGAGAAGATGAAAGAGAAGGTGAGAAGGTAAAGCTAGCACATACGTAGAGATCTCAGTGATACCTGCAGTCATCCCTTGTTGTCTGTAGAAGGTTGATTTGAGGACCCTCTACTGATATCAAATTTGTGAATACTCACTCAAGTATCCTATGTACAATGGTGTAGTGTTTGCTTATAATCTCTTCAAAACCCCCTGTACTTTTATAATTACCTCTATGCTACTTATGAATACCCAGTACAATGAAAATTCTATGTAACTAGTTGTTATGCTATATTTTTAAGAAAAATGGAAAGAAAAATGTCTGTATATGTTTTGTTCAATGTAAACACAAGAGACTGATCTATATTTTCAACTTGGGACTGGTTGAATTTGCAGATGTGGAAACCAAAGATTATAGAGGACTGGTTGTACTAGCTAAGGCATGCCAAAGGTTGCTGACAGCCAACAGAAGCTGAGAGAGACAAGAAAATATTCCCCTAAAGCTTTTGTAGAAGATACAGCCCTGCTAGTACCTTGATTTCCGACTTCCTGCCTCCAAAAAAATGTGAGAAAATAAAATTTTGTTGGTTTTGCCCACTAAGTTTTTAATAGTTTTTTATATAGAAATTCTGGGAACCTGAAATAGACTTTTGTACTGGCAAGAGGATCTGCAATAGAAAAAATTACTGAAAATGTGGTTGTGCCTCTGGAATTAAATAATGATTAGAGGGTGGAAGAATTCTGAAGTGCAATGAAGAAAGAAGCCAAGATTTCTCTTACGAGACTAAAGATAGAAATGTGGACACTAAATGTTCTTCTGTGAGGTATCACAAGGAAACCAGAGAAGGATGCTAAAAACTATTAGGAAAGCATTTCTTGTCAAAAAGTAGCAGAAAACATGGCAAAATTGTGTTCTACAGTTGGGTGGAAAGCAGAACTTGTCAGAAGTGAACTTGAGTATTTAACTGAGTGTATTTCCAAACAAAATATTAAAGATGTGGCTTAGTTTTTTCTTGCTGTATATAGCAAAATGAGAGAAGAAAGAGTTAAACTCAGGAAAGAACTGTTAAGCAAAGTAGAATTTAGCATTTGGTTGTGTGGGGTTCCTAGCCTATCTATATTTCACAGCAGTCTAAAATTAGGCTATTTATTGTTGAAAAAATCACGCTCTGGAGAACATTCCAACGATGTGACTGGAAGACTTAGTATAAAGTGGTTGGATATGTGACTCAGGAGTCCAATTAACCTTCTTACTAAAAGCCTGAATTGGAGGTGGGGTTATCTAGGAAGGACCCATAGAGAACCCTCTTATATAATGGTCTGTGTGACATACATGGGAAGCAGAAAAGATTTTTGAGACTGCTACATTAGCAGAAACATTGCTAACGTGGATGCAAGAGATCAAAGACAGGGTGAAATGAAGCCTAACTATTGGGCTTTGGGGATTCTACAGGAAGAAAGTGAGCTGATATAGCTCATTTTTTTTGAAAATATGTTGTATTGTTCATAAAATAGGAAAAAAAAATCTTCAAAGGTAGAACCACAGATGCAGCAGCAGAGGCCAGAGAGGAGGGTGCAGAAGGCTATAGGACATGCTGTTGCCAAAGCCTTTAGGAAGAACAGGTTTCGGTTGTTTTATGTTACCAAGTTGGTAGTAATTTGGTTTATGTTTAATACTTTGCAAAAATTATTGCATCATTTTTGTGCACCTATATCAGAAGGCACATGACACATTCTACAGGTAAGAATGACACATGGATTTCTCTTTTTATGATAGTAGTCACTGATGATCATTGTGTAGTTTTAATAAAATAACATTCCAATTATTCAAAACTTATATAATTTCATCTTTGTTTAGATGTCATTCTTACCTGTAGATTCATGGTAGACTTACTGGAAGGAGTGCATATTATCATTTTTTTTTTTTAGCCTCTAGTACTCCAGACCCCCTATCTCCAGGGAAAAATAGCCAATAATATATTATGGTTATGAATTTTAGTCCTTGTTTTATATTACTCTTTCAAGATATTAAAGATCCTACCTTTGTAGGTTAATAATTACTTTTTCATCTTTGTGTTTTCTATTAATGAAATTTCTTTATTCTTCATGAAATAAAAGTACCTAAATGACATCTAAGTACATGTGTACTTAGATGTCCATGACCCTTTTAGACTTCATTAAAACTACAGGTGAGTTAACATTTTGTGGCTCTGACCAAGATACTTGAGAAAAACAACTTAGAGGAAGGAAAGGTTTATTTTGCCTCATGGTCTCACTAGTTCAATTCATGGTCAGCAGGCTTCAAGTCAGAGGCATCTTGGCGGCAGGACATGGAAGAAGAAAGCTGCTCAATTCATACCAGCCAGTAATAAAGAGAGAGACAGAGAGATAGAGGCAGAGACAGAAACAGAGAGACAGAGAGAGCAAGCACATGTGTGCTGGAGACAGAATTAAATTCTTCCAGGCCACAATCCTAATACCTACATTCTCTAACTAGGTTCCACCTCCAAGTAGTCCATTTATCTATGAACATACTAATCCATTTGATGAATTAATCCAAGTGGATTCATCTACTAATGAGGTGATAGCCCTCATGATTTAATCATTTTCAAACAGCCACACTTCTGAACTTTGCTAAATTGAGGATCATCCTTTTAAAGCATGAGTTTTTTGTCAGGGTTGTTCCAGAGCTAAACCATAATACTATAAAAGGCTAATTTTTTTTTTTTTTTTTTTTGGTGGTACTGGGGTTCCTGGAAACCCTTCTACATCCGGGCTACACTACCAGACCTATTTTATACTTTTATTTGGAAACAGGGTCTCTTAAACCAGCGCGGCTGGCTTTGAACCTGAGCGATCCTCCTGTCCCCACCTCCCAAGTGTGGGGATTACAAGCGTGCGCCACCACACCCAGCTTGTGCTAATCATTTTTTAAAAACATGAACCCACAAACACAGGAGAGAAAACAATTACAACTGCATTTCATAAATTACAAAACAGATGTATAAGGATTACCCCACTTCATGAGTGCTAAGCTTGAAAAAAAAATTGTGAAAAAAAAATCAAAATTAAACTATAAACCAGGCATGGTGGTGCAAGCATATAATCCCAGCATTTGGGAGGCAGAGACCAGAGAATGGTGGTTGGAGGACAGCTTCAGCTACTTAGTGAGGCCCTCCGTAACTTAGTTAGATCCTGTTTAAAAATAAAGAATAAGCTGGGCGTGGTGGTGCACGCTTGTAATCCCAGCATTCGGGAGGCTGAGACCGGAGGAACGCAGTTTGCAGACAGCCTCAGCTACCTAGTGAGGCTCTCTGCAACTCAGTGAGACCCGGTTTCAAAATAAAGACTAAAAAATAGGGCAGGGGGTGTAGTTCAGAGGTCAAATGCCCCTAAGTTCCATCCCCAGACTTGCCAAAAAAAAAAAAAATTAAACTGTACAATTAAAAAAAAAAAACTTAAGGGACTAGTAGTATATATGGAAATAGAAATAAAACAGTTTTCTGTTAAAAAAAAAGGTTGGATGTTTTTTAAATTCTTAGATAACTTTTTTCTGTAAAGGAGAGGATAATGCTCTGGAGATATTATTGCTAGTGAAGACAAAACTCTGCCTAGACCATACTGTTGGGAGTAAATGAAAAGTATCATAAAGAAAAGAATTAACAGACTATTTGCATATAAATGTTAATGTCTGCCATTGCCCCTTTACTTGGTTTACAGAACATGGGTAACTTGACTTCTGCCCCATGACAGAGACTGAAAAATACATTTTCGGAACATTCACCTTCTCAAAAATAAGGAAGCAAGGATACTGACATTCAGGTTTTCTTATTGACTGGTGGGATCTCCCTCAAGTGTTCTTCCTAGCCTGCCAGTTTCCTCCATGAGACTCAGAGCTTTTAATCTACTTTTGAGCTCTCTGACCTCTCTTAATTAAGAACAGGCACGTAGATTACCTGATACGTTGGAAAAGAGGTTAGGAAGATCGAAACTAAAAGAAATTTTAAAAAGTATCTGGAAGGACACACATGTTATGCAGAAATGTGAAACCTTAACATTAGCTGGGCACAGTGGTGCTCACATGTAATCCCAGCATTCGGGAGGCTGAGACAGGAGGATAGTGTTTCGCAGACAGCCTCAACTACTTAGTGAGGCCCTTTGCAACTCAGTGAGACCCTGTTTCAAAATAAAGAATAAAGAGTAGGGGGGGCGGGTGTAGCTCGGAGCTAAGTAGAATGCCCCTGGGTGACATCCCCAGTACCACAAAAAAAACTACTTTTGAGTGATAATAATGCTTATAAAACTAAACCATATGATATGAAAAAATTTCAGAAAATTATATAAAAATGAAAAACATGGTCAAAGGGAGAAAATAGTTAAAATATTATAGTATGAAACTGAAATTTCTTAGAGGTCTCTTTGCTTTTCAAAATTACTTGTTTAGAAGTAAAAATTTTAGGCACATCAAATATAATGCAAAATAATTGTTCCCACATATAAAGCCAATCTGCTGAATCGAGATATTCATTCAATCTAATTCTTTTATTGGCTCTTTTCAAATTCTGTACTAGTAAGTACTCCTTGGATTTGCTTTCAGGAATACAGGTATAATTGGTTTTTTTTTTTTTTTTAACCTTCCTTGAGGAAAATTAGGGGATTTTGAAAAAGTGATGCTCTCTAAATTCAAAGTGGCCCAAGGGGTTACTTGCCAGAAGAAACACGCATTGTGCCAGTTTGGCGTTCCACCAAATGCTATAACTGGTAAATGAAGATGTGGATAGATGGATTTTCTTTGTCTACAATCAGATTTTAATATGACTTATTTTATTCATGGAATCTCTTTGATAACATATAATCCAGACACAGCTTAAATACAAGAGCAAAAGGATGAAACAGTCTCCTGGATCACAAAGAACCACAGACTTTCTGTGGTTGTGGTCGACATCTTTGCCAGCCAGGTAGAGTCATTTCCTGTTCCAGACAAATGGGTATTTTAATCTTGATAGCACTCTGCCACAAGTCAATTTACTAACCAGCCATAGTATTTTTTTTTCCCAAAAAGAGATAAATAAGCACACCTGTTAGGTAGAAAAAAAAGATAAAAGAAGATGTCATCAGCAAAGTCAGTGGATCAATTGGCTATGTGGTACACTGCTGTAACCTGGTAATTATCTTTAGGGGCAGATGGCCCTGGCAGATGCTATCTTAAAGGGGAGTGAGCACGACAGAGGAGAAATATAAATAAAATGAGGCACATAATAGTACAGAATCTAAGGACTCAAATCATTTACACATTTAAAGCAGGCCAGAAAATAATATGAAGTCTAAAGAGGGATATTTTCACGAAAAAATACCAGACTACCAATAAAGATTTAAAAAGGGCTCACTTCATTAGTTATCAGAGAGATATAAATTAAAATACCATGCAGTACAACTTTCTAGCCACCACAATGGTGAGGATAAAGTGAATTATTGGTGAGGTTGTGAGAAATCTGGAACATTCCATATCACCAGTGAGCCTATAAATTGTACCATCTCTTTTAAAAACTCTTTGACAGTAAAACTATAACAGAATATCTGGAAGCCGTATGACCAGGCATTCTGTTCCTAAATATATGCTTCAGAGAACTGTATATAAGCATATATGACCATCAAAAAACATGAATAGTAAATTGAATATAAAATATATATAATAACCCCAAATAGAAAACAACCTGGTTGCCTATTAATAAGCATAACAGATATTAAACTGTATTTTGACTAAAGAAGCTAACTCTACACACAAAATAATGAATAATATTTACAAACATAATTTAAATTTCATATCTATTGATTGCATTTATATGAAGCGCAAAAATAGCCCAAGTTTACTTTTGCTGTTTGAAATTTCAACAGTGAATTCCCACAGTGATCAATGAGGTGTGTGAAGGGAGTTTTGGGGGAGGGTTCTGCTGGTATTTCATGTTTTGACAAGTTTTGGTTAAAATGATATCCTTACTTTGTGAATCTATAGAGATTCTTATTATTCTTTAGTTTTGATGTTAAATTTTAAAATAATTGCTAACATATATTTAATCATATATCAACCACCTTAGTCATCGATATTGCATTATCATTAATGTTTACCATTGTGTGTCTTAAAAAGAATACAATTATCACAATATATTTTATTTGTTAGTTTATATTTAGCAACTTAATTTGTTCAGAATTTTTGTACAGATACCAAAAGCCAAACAAACAAAACCAACCACAACAAAATTCATTGAGTATTAAAATGACAATGTCGCATCAATTTTTTCACTTGATTTTATTATTATTTTTTGTTTTGTTTTGTTTTTGTTTGGTGGTACTGGGGTTCCTGGAAACCTTTCTACCTCCAGGCCATACTCCCAGTACATATATATATATATATATATATATATATATATATATATATATATATATTTTTTTTTTTTTTTTTTTTTTTTTTAACAGGGTCTCCTAAGCCAGAGAGCCTGGCTACGAACGTGCGCGATCCTCCTGTCTCAGCCTCCCAAGTGTGGGGATTAGAAGTGTGTGCCACCATGGCCAGCTGATTTTATTATTGTTAACACTGAACATTAACAATTCAAATATCAGAGCTGGCATGTCAAAAAAAGAAAGTTTCAAAATAAAAGAAATTATGATTTCTTTAATAAAAGAATTAAAAGCTTATATGCTGAAAAACAATGTCTAAATGCTACAGTGTTAAAGGTACATTTTTGTTAAAAAAAACAACAACAACAACAACAACATTCTTTTTGGTACTGAGAATTGAATACAGGGACATTCTACCTCTGAGCTGTGCCCCCAGCCAATTCTTTTTATTTCTCCTTCTCCTTCTTCTCCTCCTCCTTCTCCTTCTCCTTCTCCTTCTCCTTCTCCTTCTCCTTCTCCTTCTCCTTCTCCTTCTCCTTCTCCTCCTCCTCCTCCTCCTCTTCCTCCTCCTCCTCCTTCTCCTCCTCCTCCTCCTGCTCCTCCTCCTCCTCCTCTTCCTTTTCTTCTTCTTCTTCCTCCTCTCCTCCTTTTCATTCTTCTTCCTTCTCTTTCTCTCCTCCTTCTCCTTTTTCTTCTTCTTCCTCCTCCTCCTTTATGTTAACAGCATTATTAAAAAAAAAAACCAAAAAACCCAGTGACTTCTATACCACAGAGACTCTATTTGGTCACTTCTGTATTTTCAGATCCTTGTTGAAATATTCTTAGATAATTTGCTCATAAGAAATTGTTAAAGATGAAGTCATTTAAAGTACTACACACATATATATATATATATATATATATATATATATATATATATATATATATATATCCCCCCCCAAGGGGCTCTACCACTGGCCTTCTCAGGAACTCTGCTCTAAAACAGACACTGTTCATGGCACAGTGACCATCCTAGACTCCACAGTGTGTTATAGTAATTAAAGATAATTATCTTTATGGCTAGACCCACTTGAGTTTTTTCTCTCCCCTCCCCTCCCCTCCCCTCCCCTCCCCACCCCTCCCCTCCCCTCCTCTCCTCTCCTCCCCTAATTCTAAGGTTAAGGCTTTACTGTAGCTAGTTCCATATACTTTGAAGCTTCTTTAATGAGAGGTGAGGGGCATTCACACCCTACCTATGGGGTGTGCCTTATATTTGCTGTTTAATAATCATTTGCTTGTGCCATGATTTTTATGTATCCTAAATTTTTTTCTGTAGCATAAGTCAATTACCTGCCAAGGTCAGTTGAAGTTCTATTTCTCCCTAGGAGGGATTTCTATCTGGTCCTTTTTACTTGGGCAAGAGCCCACTTTGTCATGGCCTTGTAAGTTTTACCATTTTTATTTTTAGTACCAAATTCATCAATAGGCCAGCCTTTTTCTTTAATCTGTTCTTTGTCCTGATATCACTGGGATCACGTGAGGGGATGCATAAGTTTGTTTAATTTCTCTCTCTTTAAGGCCAGGACAGCCCAGCTGCTCTGCCTGCAGAGCAAGTCAGTGTTCAGTGTTCTTATCTCTCTGCCTTGGTACTTGTTTGGAGTATGGGGCAGACTGGGCTGTGTAAGAAGCTTCCAGCTTTAAGGTTGTAAATGCCTGCTCTGCTTTGGGGTGGGGCATGGTAAGAACTCATCCATAGATTAGAAGTGCATAGCTGAGGTCTGCCTGAGTTCCTGACCCACAAAACAATGGAATACAAAATGGTTCTTAAACTAGTACATTTTGGGGCAAATTTTTACATTGCAATAAATCACTATATAAAGAGGTAGGAGGATAGAGAAATGGATAATTCAGTATCAGAATTCCATTTTTAAAGATACTTGAAGTCCATTATTTATAGCACTAAGCCTTCTAATTCTTAAGCTTCTTTCTTGTATACTTTGATTAAATTTCCAGGTCAAATAATATAGAATGGAGTAAATACCTAAATCCCTGCCTGAAAACATGGTGTTTTTCCCCTGATAATTTTTCAAATAATCAGCGAAACAGAGACTAAATTTCTGAAATATATGTTAATTGGCCTTTAATATTGAGTATAAACAACAGAATCTGAGGTAACTCTGAGATCAGGAAATGTTATTAAGGGTCATTTTTATCAAAGTGAAAATTATTAGTTAGGTTAATAGTAGCTATTTTCTCAGAGAATACTTTTATCATTGTTGGAGCAGTATTAATTAAATGAACTTTTAAGTGCTAATAGAAACAACAAATTACTCAGCCAAAATACTTTTGAATGTGTGATATTTTTTTTTTGCTCACTCTTTTTCCCCCCTGAAAACATTTTTGCAAACTGTTTCTTTTGTAAACATATTTCTCTAAGAACTAGAGGGCCCAGGTTTAACAAAGAATGGCTTATGCATGCTCTGAGGTAGTGTTCATTGGTATCTATGATTTTCCATAGAATTCTGAGAAGTCTAAAATAAAGAACTTCAGTTTAATATTTGCTGCCTTTGTAAACGATAAGGGGTCAAACATACCATCGCTTTCTCCTACTTGAATGTCATGAACAGTTGATTAAAAATGATACCAAAACAAGTGTGAAGAAATGTGAAGTGTCAAGTTTGAACTTTAAATTTTGATTCTGTGAGACTGAACATATTCACCAAGTCATAATTACAAATACAAACTGTGAACAACTGCACTTTCTGATAACTGAAATGACAGGTCGCTAGCGTGAACAAGTATAATGTTGCTATTGTAGATTTTTGGCATGTCACTTGAAAAAATTTCCTCCTCCTACTTAGAGTAAATTCCAATGATGCTGCTTTATAGATTTTTAAGATTATGCCTGTCCTTAGCAACCATCCCTCCTTATTTTAAGGAAACCTAAACACAAGTGTATCTCGCAAGTAAATAAAAAGTTTTCCATAGAGCCACAAAAAACCTCTATTCATTATTGCTGAGTGACACTCATGACACTCATGATTAATTCAATAAATTCAATCAATTTATATTTGTAGCAAGAAATATAGCATTATTTAATTTTTTTGGGTGGTACAGGGGATGGAACCCAGGGGCTTTATACCTCTAGGCTACAGTCCCAGACCTATTTTTTATACTTTTTTTTAATTTGGAAACAGGGTCTCTTAAACCAGCTGAGGCTGGCTACCAACCTGCGCGATCCTCCTGTCTCAGCCTCCTAAGCGCGGGAATTGCAAGCATGCGCCACCACGCCAGGCTTAGCATCATTTAATTTTTTAAAATTGATAATTGGATTAAGTAAAATGTCCAAATATATTCAATTATAATTGCTGTTTAATTTATTTAAACAGATTTTCTGTATTTATAAGAAACTTAGACTATCAGTGATTAATATTTTTTGAGTAGTAACCACTTCACATAGTAATTAGGAATAGTGAAGATATGTTTATTGGTTTAATGCTTAAAAATTCTACAAGTTTGTCCATAATATATGGTTTTGAAAGGTGTACTTGAGGACTTTAAACTACTTTATTTGTTTAAGTAACCACAAAGTTGGAAACAGAAGGGAAAAGGTGGAAGAAAAAGTCACCAAAGTACACTCACAACAAATGTTTTATATTAACATAAATTTTATAATGAATAATTCTAACACTGTTAATCTAGTACAAATGAAAGGTATATAATTTTCCAATAGGGACTAATGTGCACAGACTCAAATATATTTTCCTCTTTGAACTAAAATAGAATTCAAATTAATATAACCCAAAGAGAAACAACTATCCCAAAATGGCACTAAATTATGAGACCTCAGCCAGTAAAAAAAAAAAAGAAAAATATTGGCTAGTAGGAAAAGGTGTTTATAACTAATAGGTTAGATAGTAAGGAGAAGTTCTAGAAGACAAATTGTAGAATACAGAACAAAACACAAAGTGAAATGCTAAAACATTCTTCATTTAAAAACATATCAGTACAGAATGCTTCTGGGTCAATGTCATTGTACCAAAGTAATGTGAGGCCACAAAAAGTAATCTCCACAAATAGGTTTTCTAACCAGGAGCAGTTCAATAGGGGAGATAAATGTAAACAAAATACAATCATACAGCATCATCCAGTGTGAAAGACTTCAGTTAGATTTTCCCAGAAGGAAAATATTACTTCCTTTGTGGAACAGCCTACAAACCTTTTGTTTGGGGGCAGAAAAGGTTTTTCTGGGGATTGGATCCAGGGAATCCAAGGTACATGTCCAGTCTTATTTACTTTTTTTTTTTTGAAGTGGATTCACACTAAATTGCTGAGTCTTAATTTGAGCCTGCAATCTTCCTGACTCAGTCTTCCAAGTACTGAGATTTACAGGTCAAGGCGTCCAACTAAACTTTGTTTTAAAAATCTGTGTGTGTGTGTGTGTGTGTGTGTGTGTGTGTGTGTGTGTGTGCATCTTTTCAAGAGGTCAAGGTGTTTAAGGAAAGACCACTTTTGCTCTGGCTGCAGAAGAACTGTCAGCAGGTTTCAGAAAGAGCTGTTTGCTGAGGGACCACTTCAGCACGAACTCTGGGAAAAAAGTTTTTGGTTTATCTTCTTTACTTAGCATAATGGTTCTAATATTTAACATTTATATATGTACTTGTGTATATCAGTAGTTTCTTACTTTTCATTGATTGCTTTTGATTGGCCCTGTTGTATGGGTGTATTTGAATTTGTTTAACTACTCACTAGTTCACAGGCTTTGGGGTGGTTTTGAGTTTTATCCCATTTGAATAAAACTGCTATGATCACTTAAGTACAATATTTGGATGGACAGATGTTTTCATTTCTCCTAGGAGTTAAGTAGTTTGGTCATAAGGCAAGTGTATATTTAACTTGATCACACACTGCCAACCTGCTTTCCAGCATGACTGGTCCAGTAGCATCCCTGCCAACAACATATGAGAATTCCAGTGTCCTCACATTCTGCCAAAACTTGATATATTTATTCTGTTTAATTTTAACCATTCAAAAATTTTTGTAGTGGTATCTCATTGTGATTTTTTTGGTGGGGGTTCTGAGGATTGAACCCAACGGCAGTCTTCAATCAAACTATACCCCCAGCTCTTTTTAATTTTTATTATTTCTTTTTAAATTCTGAAATAGTATTCCAAAGTTGTTGAGGCTAGTCTTGAACCTGTGATCCCCTGTCTTAGCTTCCCAGTTTCTAGGATTACAGTTCTGTACCATTTAAGTGCATTTTCCTATATTTATTGTGATGGTTATGTTTTTTTCTTTTTCAGTCTGATCATACAGAGAATTATGCTGACTCAGTCTGACCATACAGAGAATTATGCTGACTTCTATTTAGATATTAAATTAACCTGTATTTTAAGATAAATATGACTTGGTAATGGTGCATTATGTTTTGAAATATATTGTTGGATTTAGTTTTCCAATATTTGATTACAAAATTTTATACCTGTGTTTATTAGGAACATTTGTAATTTCTTTTCATGTAAACTTTTTAAATTAATCATTTTAATTATTTTTTATTTATTGGTGCTAGTGATTAAAGTCAGGGGCTTTCTACCTCTGAGCTAAACCCCTATACCGATTTTATGTTTTATTTTGAAACAGGGTCTCACTAAATTGCTGAATCTAGTCTCAAATCTGTCATCCTCCATCTTAGCCTCTTAAGTGCTGAGATTGTAGGCATGTACCATCATGCCAGGCTCTTTTCCTGGTTTTTTTGATGAAGACAATACTTCATTGGATGAGAGGATGAGCCCTCCTGGCTATTATTTTCTAAGAGTTTGTGTCTAGCTCATTTGGTTGTTTGGTTTTCTTTGTGATGTTCTCTGTGACCTTTGATTTGTTTTGTCTTGCTTTGTTCCATTCCTTTTTGCCTTTCCTTCAGTTTTAGCAGGAGCTGCTCTATCCTCCATATCCAACTTGATCCTCCCTTTAGTTATTAAAAACCCTCAAGTAGTTTGCAGTTTTTTACCTTGTTGGCACATATTGTGTGTTTCCTAGAGCTCTTGGAAGATCAGATTGTAGGCTTCTCTCCTGTAATAAGAAAGCACCATAGAGTAGAAAGGAAATCCAGTCCCTTTCATGTAATAGTTCTACCCAGTATGCCTCAGGGAGCTATTTTGTTCACCAGAATCCTTTTCTCCAAATTCTTAAGAAGCAGGTGTCTTCAATCATTCAACAAATATTTAGTGAGTACAGCTATTATGTATCAGGTATTATTCCTCACATACAGAAAACAAATAGCAAAACAAACAAATAGGAAACAAATAGGAAAAAAATCTCTACATTCATGAAGTTTATCTAGTTTTATGGGTGATAAACTATAAATATAATGAATCACAAAATGGATTAAAGTATTAAAAAGTGGTGAATACGTTTAAAAGAAGAAAAACAGATGAGGAACTCAAATGCTAGGGGACAAATTTTGTTGTTGTGTGTTGAGGAGGAGGGGTTTGAGAAAAGACTTGAAGGAGGTGAGAGATTGAACCATGTCACAAAGGAAGCTAAGTCCCAGGACAGTGGGGGTAAAGCTTCAAATAAAGACACCTGTCCTTCTCTGGTGAAAGGAGAAAGAGGTCAAGTCCTACTCTTCCTCCAAAGACCTGTTGTCCCATCCAGGGACTACTTCTTCTGCCATACAGAAGCTGTCTTAGCTTTTCAGCATTATTCCCCACGATATAGAAACACTGTTTGGGAACGAATATTAGGAGATCTATCCCAACTTGGCATTTGATAGTATTCTACACTGAGACACAGAGAAAATCAATTAATTTGTCACTGGGAGAGATTACTGTACATCATTGTATGCTCGGGTAGTCCTGATGACAAATAGCAAAACCTAAGCAAAATGATGATTAGTGTTTGATTTGTTGCTGAAAACACCTAGGCAGAATTGCTTCTGCTGCCTTTTATTTTCCCTTTTTTTACTTTAAAATAGCTAAGAAGAATATTGTATATAAATGTAAAATGTATTATTTATGATTGGCTTTCATCTATTTAAAGATTTCAAGATTTAGGTCCCTGAAGTACCCTTGGTATCCATCAAGAACACTAAGACATAAAATAAACTTGAAGACAGTATTATTTATAAAAGAAATATAATATCGAGACCTTGAATAGTAAATGATTTATATATCATTTTTGTGTATAAACGCACACATATATAAACTATATATATAAACAGTATATATATATATATATCCAAACATTACATTACATTGTACCCCATAAAGATGAGCAAATATTGTTTCTTAATTTAAAAAATAACAAAAATTTAAGAATGCACTCCTCTACAATTTCTTCTTAAAGCCTGATTAATTTCATAAGACAGAAATAGTAGGCTAAATGTTTCTTCTATTTTTGTAACAAAGTAGAATAATTAGAAAATCTTTCAAATTTAGGACATGGAATATAAGTTAGATGACATCATGAAAAAATATAGAAGTTAGACAGTTGTTTAAAAGTAAACCTGCCATTATATGTTAAGTATATTTTTTTTCCTGAGTTTTAAATAAAAAATGTGTATATATCACATAAGTAAATACATGTATATATTTTTATGTCATTGAGTGCACTATATTTCTGATACTGCTTTAGTTCTTGAAAATCATAAGCAGTTAAGTTTGCATACATGATTTTTTAGGGTAAAAGTTTTCAAATTTAGAAGGGGATATGTTTTAAGCTTTTGGTATAAAATAACATAATAGCTCATTAATTTCTATATACCTGGGAACATTTGTTTTTCACCAAAGATTAAGGGGCATGGGAGTGTATGCACGTGCATGTGTGCATGTGTGCATATTACATATTATTCAAGCTCTTATTGGGCCATTTATGAAGGATTTAACATTAGTGGATTTAATAAAGATTTATTAATAAAGAGTTTCAAGAATGATAAGAGTTTAATTTAAATAAAATTGCTTTGAAAAAACTACTGAATCAAACTAGAAAATAGCACAAGAGTAAATAGAAGGGAGAAGCATGACTCTTTTTTTCAAACAACAGCTCAATGAGAAGATATCAAATTCCCAAATATAAAAAAAAAAAAACTTCTTTCCAATTTCCTTAAACTTAAGATTCTTGTCTTAGTTTGCTTGGGATGCCATAACAAAAGACTATATACTAGGTAATTTAAACAACAGAAAAATTTTGTCTAAGAGATCCAGAGAATAAAAGTCCAAATTCAAGGGGTTAGAAGTGCTGGTTTCTTCTGCTGATTGTGAAGAAAGGACTTGTCCTTGGCTTATAAATGGTCATCTTCTCCTGTAACTACTCATAATATTTTTTCTAGATAAATCTGACTCTGTGTCTAAATTTCCTTTCTACTAGGACATTAGTCATATTGAATTAGGGTTTACCTAATAATTTTATTCTAACATGATCTTCTCTGTAATGACTCTATCTCTAAATAAGGTCACATATCGAACTTATAGGTATTTAGAATTTTAATACATCAACTGTATAACAATTCAGACTATAACAAAGATTTTATATGATGAATATAAAAGCAAAAATTAATATGGTACAATGTCCTCCAGTATAAAACTCCTGGAGTTAGTTATTAGCTTGAAGCCTCACTTTATTATTGTAGTGACAGAGGGTTGCCTCATGGAAGGTTGAATGCTTTTGTCAAGCTGGTTCATTTGCTTCTCTGTCACAGGCTCACTATCTAAATCACTTATGCTTATTTAGAGCACAGTCTGAATGTGCATGATTAGAAAAGAAAATTCACTCTAATAAGTAGAAAAGATTATGTCAAATAACTGTTTCTGCTTCATGGGCACTAGGAAAAAAACGTCTCCCTGGTTAAACATACTACTGTTATATTTCTGAAGCTTTCTTAGATTTGAAATCTTTCAAGGTGAATTAGTAGCTGTAGAAGTTATAAATTGAAAACCAAGGATCATTTTTTTCTTTTATTGGCTTTCATCTTTCTCATTATTATAAAAAGAATGTGTTTGTACTTACTTTATGCTCTCTTACTAATGCAGCTAAACACAAAAATGATAATCACATTATTTATAATCATATCACATCCAGAAGGTCTCTCAATCCAGGCAACTTATTTTGCTTCCAATCTCTACTTCATAATTTTTTTTATCAAGACACTCATAATGTTCTCTTTTCTTCGACTGCATTTTATACAGGCTTCTTGTCTATAGGCATCTGACCTCCCTTTTCTTAGAGACTTTGCATTAGAAAATTTACAGTTATGAATTCTTTCTCTGCCTTTTCAAGATATAAAATTTATCCAACCCAGGGATATCTTTCTCAGAAACCTTGGGGCCACCCCTTTGAAATGGAATCATCAAGAAAGGTAGAGACCTTACTTTTCAATCTCTGAGAGATAGGACAATGACTTTCATAAGTAACAGCAAACACAGCCCAATCACTCTGGCCAATGCCCCCACTGGCCTTTATTCTGCATCCTCCAGTACTTTTCTATTAGCTCACTTTAGCCTTTAAAAATTCTTCTGATTTTGTTTCATGGGAGTTGAGTTCAATTTCAGTCTCTGTTGGCTACTAAAGTATCTATATTCTATTGAGATAATCTTGGATAAAATATTTTTGGGTATTTAAAAAAGTGTCGAGCTGGGTTTGGTGGTGCACACTTGTAACCCCAGCATTTGGGAGGCTGAGACAGGAGGATGGTGGTTCGCAGACAGCTTCAGCTCCTTAGTGAGGAGGCCCTTTGCAACTCAGTAAGATGCTGTTTCAAATTAAAGAGTAAAAAATAGGGCTGGGGTGTAGCTCGGAGGTAGAATGACCCTGGGTTCCATCCTCAGTACTGCAAATAAATAAATAAATAAATAAATAAATAAATAAATAAATAAATAAAATCATGTATAATTTCTCCCTTTAATAGTTTTGCCTAGTCCTGTATATACATAGCTATATGAGTAAGAGAACATGACTGCCTTATTTTGCACTGCTTTTCTTTTTTTGTGTGTGTTACTGGAGACTGAGCCCAGGACACACTAGACAAACACACTACCACTGAATTACATCTCTAGTCCATTTTTAATTTTTATTTTGAATCAGGGTCTTGTTAAGTTTCCAGGATAAACTCAAAATTTTAATCCTCCTTCCTCAGCTTTTGCAAGTACTTGGGATTATAGGTGTGTGCCACTATATTAGGCCTTAGTTTTTACTATAATTGGCTGCAATATTTCTTTTTTAAATATTGAAACCACAAAATTATTTGGTGTTGCAAATACAGTACCTATAACCTATTCATATAGTTTTTATTCAATTATCCAATATATTATTTTGATTCTTTTGTTTCATCAAAAGGACAGGAAGATGTTTGATGCTAACTTCAAATATAAAGATATTTGTTTGCATGAAACTGAGATTCCTATCAAGTTTCCTCCTAAATAGTTCTTGAATTATGTCTCTCATCCAATTTCTACAACTAATCATGAATATAAAGCTTGTTTAATCTTTTGTCTAAGACAAATACATTTTCCTTGCATCTGTAATTTCTACCTAATCCCACTCAAATCCAATTACATTATTGCATGTGTGTGATTGATCCAAAATGAAAACCAAAGTGCTCCCTAATATTCAGAAGGAAGGGGAAAAATGGGCCATAGGAGGAACTCCAGACGTAAAAGGAAATACTATAGATTAGTGAATAAGGTGACCTAACTACGGGGGAGGGGAGGAGGAAAGGGGGAAATTCCCTAATGTACATGATGTACATTATCAAACATATCACAGTCAATGACAAAGCCAAACATGAGAAGGAGGGAGGGAGAGGGAATGAGGTAGGAATTGGGTAAGGGCTAATTGGGTGATGTATGAATGCATTCCTTTACCATCTTGTACTTCATTAAGATGTATGACTACAACATACCAATATAAAATTTAAAAAAAAGAAGACCCTGGATACAGTATTCTTAATCTACTTTATTGACCATTTCACTACCCTCAGGTTATAAAGGGCAGAAAGCCCAAAGTAAGAGAAATTCACTTCCCTTGGGATAAAGCTCTGGAAAATTGCTTTCCCCAGGGTGTAGAACACTGGAATTATTTCTCAATATTTGTTCTTCTTGCTAGAACCTTGAAGAAATTTTTTTCAGGTGTTCACAAACACTAAGTGCTGGCAAAAATGTGGGGAAATAGAAACATTTTTACATTGTTGATGGGATTTCAAATTATTACAGCCACTTTGTAGATCAGCATGGAAATTTTTAAGAAGAATGGGAATGGAACCACCATCTGACCAACTATACTACTCCTGAGTATCTTTCCAAAGAGTTAAAAACCAGAATACTATAGTAATCTATGCATTTCTATAATTATAGCAACAAAATTCACAATAGCCAAATCATGGAACCAGCCCTGGTATCTATCAACAGATGAATAGATTATGAAACAATGGGATATAAAGACAATAAAATTTTACTCAGCCATAATGAGGAAAAAACTTATGTCGTTTGCTGCATAATGGATGGAAGTAAAGAATATTCGCTTACTTTTTGTGACTGAGTAATCTCATTTAACACAATGTCCTACAGTTTCATCCATTTCCCTGTAAAGGATGTAATTTATGGCTGAATAAAATTCCATTGTGTGCATATCCCGTAGTTTTGTAATCCATTCATCTGTTGATGGACATCTTTGCTGGTTCTATAGTTTGGCAATGGGGAATTGTGCAGCTATGAACATAGATATGCATGCATTAGTTTAGTATTTCTGGATCACATGGTAAGTTTATTCCCACTCTTCTGAGGATCCTCCATACTGTTTTCCAAAGTGGTTGCACTAAATTGCAATCCCACCAACAACGTATTAAAGTTCCCACTTTATCACATTCTCACTAGTATTTGTTGTTTGTGTTTTGAATGATTGCCGTTCTAGTTGGAGTTAGGTAAAATCTCAGACTAGTTTTTATTTCCATCTCTCTGATTGCTGATGATGTTGAGAATTTTTTCCATACATTTATTGGCCATTTGAATTTCTTCTTTTGTGAAGTGTCTATTTAGTTCCCTCACCCATTTTTTGATTGAGTTTTCTTAGTACTGAGTTTCTTGAGTTCTCTATATATTCTAGATATTAGTCCTCTATTAGAGGAGTAGGTGGCAAATATCTTCTCTCATTTTGTCAGCTCTCAATTAAGACTCTTTATAGTTTCCTTTGCTGTACAGAAGCTCTTCAGTGTAATGTAATCCCATGTATTGATCCAGATCACTGTTTTTTATTGTTGTTGTTGTTTGTTTTTAAGATGTATGACATACTAACTTAGTATAATACAAAAAATTGCTGAAAAATTGTTAGTCAATTGGATATTTTATTTCAGTATTTAACACATAACAGACAATTTTATAAAGGCCAAATATCTGAAATTTCTAATTTAATTTTACTATTGTGTAGCATTCAGAGATTAATACTTGAATTTTTTTCTAAAAGTACTCTAAATTATAATGTAGAAAATGTGGTTCAAAAAGAATATATTATATACCATAATATGGTGATTTAATATATACTTAGTTATCTTCTCCAAAGAAATAAACATTTTAGAAGTATTATTTAAGATGCAAAACTACCATACAATGATGAACTTTTATTTCTTTCCCCTGGCAGTGACCTCAATAAACTTTTTTTATCTTGCTTATGCTTTATTTAAAAAAAATTTTTTTATTGGTGCACTGTATTCATACATCATAATGGGATAAAAACTTGTGTAGACATACATGCACATATTGCCCAGTTAACCCCTACCCAATCCCCACCCTATTCCCTCCCTATCCCTCCTTCCCATGCTTGACTTAGTGGTTGACATCTAATATTATAGCAATTTATCAAAAATTAACAATGATAATCTCACATAACAGATTCAGTTGTCTGATATCAAACTTTTGATCACTTAGAGATAACGTTTCAGTATTTCTTTTTGCTTTCTTTCTTACCAGAGGATATTTTTTTCTTTATTTGTAAGGTAAAATTATCACACTTTTATTTTCAGAAAAAATCTATCCTAACATGAAATATGAACTCTAAATACCCAAAACAATCTTGAAAAAGAACAAAGGTAGAAGATGTGCATTTTCTGATTTAAAACCTTATAGAGCTACAAAAATTGAAACAGTATAGTACTGCTATAAAGGCAGATATGTAAACCAGTGGAGTAAAATAAAAAGCCTAGAAATAAATTCTTCCATATATGGTCAAGTTATTTTTGACAAAGTTTCCAAGAACATTTGGTGAAGGAAATAATAATCTTTTCACTAAATATTGTTGAAAAATAATAATTACATGAGAAATAATAAGATTGGACCCTTATCTAGCACCATATACAAATATTAACTCAAACTAGATGAAAGACCTAAATGTAAATCTTAAGACTATAAACTTTTAGAAGAAAACCTGGCTCATAACACTTCACAACAGTGAAATTGGCAGTGATTTCTTGGATATGATTTCAAAGGCACAGGCAACAACAGAATAAACAAACTTTCTAAAAAATAAAAAATATTGTACATCTAAACACAATGTAAACAGAGTTAAAAGTTACTGATACAATGGGATAAAATATTTCTAAATGCTATATCTGAAGCTATATTAATATTTCATATAAAAATCCTAAAAATTAGCAACAATAATAGCAAACAATACAATTTAGAAATACATTTAGAAATAGGTAAAAGACTGAAATAAATAATGAATCTCCAAAGATTTTAACCTATAAACACATTAATATATTCTTCTTTGCTTAGTTGTCTGCTGGATGGAAAATCTTGTTTCTCTGGTTCTGGTGTGTATTGCCTATTTTTTCTTTGTAGTTAATCTCTTTGAGTATTTTCTCTAACGCTGGTTTTGAAGACATAAATTCCTTCAGTTTCTGTTTGTCATGGAAGCTTCTTATTTCCCCATCTAATTTGATAGTTTTTCAGGGTAGGAAATTTTTGGCTGGAAGTTGTTTTCTTTCAGAGTTTGGAATATGTTACTCCAAGCCCTTCTGGCTCTCATGACTTGGTTTGGGAAGTCTGGAGTGATTCTAATTGGTTTGCCTCTGAATGTCACTTGGCCTTTTGTTTTTGTTGCCTTTAAGATTCTCTGCTTAGCTTCCACATTGGTCATTTTGACAGTTATGTGGCATGGGGATCCTCTTCTCTGATCCTGTCTAAAGGGAGTTCTATAAGTTTCCTGGACCTGTGTATCGACCTCTTGTTCTATGTTTGGGTAATTTTCTGCTATTACTTCCTTGAAGAGATTATTGATCCCTTTGGTTTCACCTTCTTTTCCCTCCTCTATTTCAATTATTCTTAGGTTAGCTCTCTTAAAATGGGCCCTTATTTCTTCAATGTCAGATTCCTGCTGTCTGCTTTTTTTTCCTAATTTAGAAATTATGGATTCGTTTTTGGAGTGATCATCCTCCAGGAGCAAGATTCTATTCTCCATGTGCTCTAATCTGTTGTTTACACTTTGAAATGAGGCCTTTACCTCAATGATTGCTTCCTTTATTTCTTTTAGACTCTCTCTAAATTCTTTTCGAAAGTCCTGTATTATTTCTACAGTTATAGTCCTGATTTGATCTTCTGGAGATCTCTGAATTTCTGTGTTATCAGCTTCTGATAATATGGGGTTGTGGGCATTCATTGCTCTATTGTTGTTCCTCTTTTCCATGAGTTCAGAATTTTGTGCCTTCCCTGGTCACTACGACATCACTTAGGGTGCTTTGTATCTCGAGACTGTTGTAATTTCAGCCGCCACTACTCTTTTACTGGTTGTATCGCAAAGTCTCATACCCAGGAAGTTAATTGATGCTGCCTGAGACCGTGGGGGGTGCCGGGCTGGGCGTTTTCCCATGGGGAGCTGTGACTAGGGTGTGGTATCTCTGCCACTGCTACTCCTTCGCTGGGTTGGACTGCAAAATATCCAACCCAAGGAGATTATCAAAGCTACAGAAGTCCTGGGAGTGCAGAGTACAGAGATTTCTCCTTTAGGGGCCGCAATTTTACTCATGGTTATTGTGCGTGCAGATCTGGAGCTATGGCGGGGCGCGGTGAACTTGCTGTTGCTGCTGGCAATATGGCGCTGCTGTAATGCCCTTGACCGTGAGGCTGCTGCTGCTTGCAATATGGCACCACTGCCACGCCCTTGGCCATAACACTGGCGTATTTCTTTTCTGGTTTGAGCTCTGTTCTGAATCCCTGGAAGGCATGATGAGATTGGCCACTGGGAGTTTTAGATGTTCATTGTGCTGAAAGAACTGCTGAATTATACCTGAATGATCCGCAGCTGCTCACTTCAGCTCCTTGTTTATCTTTCCTTTCTGGAGCCTAGTGCTATGAGGGAAAATGGTGCAGGCACAGCTCTGCTGCCACATTGTGGGCTTGATTTCTGGTCTCTGGTTGTTCTTCTAGTCTTTTTTTTCTGTCCCTTGTGTTTACATTTTTATTTCTCTGCTGATGGTGTTTTCTGGCTATGAAAAGAGCTGATTTTGTGGCAACAGAGATCAAGTTTTAGCAGGACCCGTAAACACTGTTTTTCTTGTTCGCCATCCTCCCAGAATTGTGAATAAACATGAAGAGACAATTCTTGATCAGTCTTTGTGAATAGAGACATTGTCACTGTTCTGTACTATATTTTCAAGGACATTTGTGTATTGAACTGCTTTGAAACATGTAGCATCAGAGAAGAGTGCAAATATAATTACTGTCCATATTAAAAGACTGAGGATCATTAAGCTCAGGGTTCCTGTCTTGTAATTTAGTGCACTGTCTCTACAGGAATCACCTGGGCTTCTTTGCATTGCTGTGTAGGATTTGGAAATCAGAAACTCAGCCAAATGCTGAGAGTCTGGCTAATGCTATTGTTGACAGTAATGAACTGTCCTTTGTTTCTGACACAGGAACATCAAATATTCTGAGAGCATCCAAGATTCTATAACAAGGCAATATATTAGCTTGCAAGGATGATAAAATATTATATTCATCATATTTCTTAACATGCAGTACAGAAAAAAATGCTTCCAGTTGGAGAGTAGGGATTACTTTTTAAACCACACCTATCTAATTAGAGCAGAAATAAACTCCTATCAACACAAGAGCGATGGCTCACCTTGGGAAAAAATAATCCCACAAACTGGAAGAGTTTTAGTTGGAAATATTGAGAATTCTTTAATAATGATATAGTTGAAAGTATAATTGAGCATAGTTGAAAGAATATTTTCTGTTCTATAAACCAAAGCCAAGGAGTGGGAGATAAAACAATACACTTTGGTATATTCCCAGGACTTCACACTACTGTGTTAGATAAGAAGTTGAACATAGATGAATTCAATAAATTAAACACAAATCTTCAGATTATAGTTGGTATAAAAAGGATTGGCAGAGCTCTTATTGTTTCACATGCTGAAAATGAACCTGAGAGTAAAGAGGAGGAAAGAGAAATTGAAAGAGAGAGCATGGGGAAAGAAGGAGAGAAAGAGAAGATGGGTTGGGAGTTCAGAAAGTAAATGAAAGGCATATAGAACAGAAAAAGAAAAATTGACAAATATTTCTATTTGACTGATTGAATTCATGGTCAAATTTATTTTGTAAATTTGTTAAGAAAATTATGTTTCTTACTTGTAACTTGTTTTTCTCCTTGGATGTAGTTATCAAATTTTAAAAGTTATCATTCCATTAAATTTGACTTTGAAGTTATAATCAATGTACCTAAGAATCAAAACCATAATTTAAAATATTAAATCTCTGAACCATCTTGAATTGACTCTTGTGCAGAGTAAGAAAGTGGGGTTTATTTCCATTTTTCTGCATATGCTTAACCAGTATTGCCACCACCATGTGTTAAAAGAAGTTTTCTTTTTTCCAGTGTATGTTTTTGGTCCTTTTTTCAAAAACTCATTGGCTCTAAGTGGGCAGATTTGTTTCTGAATCTTCCATTCTATTCCATTGGTTTATATGTCTGTTTTTGTGCTAGTATGATGCTCTTTTTATTACTATGGCTTTGTAGTATAGTTTGAAGTCAGGTAAAGTGATGCTTCTTGCATGGCTCTTGTTGCTGAGAACTACTTTGGCTGTTCCGTTTATGATGTTGTTGTTGTTGTTGTTTTGAATGAATTTCAAGACTGATTTTTTTTGTCTCTGAGGAATAAACTTAGTCATTTATTGTGTATTGTGTTGAATCTGTAGATAACTTTTGGATGATGGCTATTTTGATATATATTCTTTAATACAGAGATCAACACATATTTCTATTCTACAGTTGATATTTTATATTATAGGGCTAAATATATAAATTTATTTTGAAAATTACCTCTACATATACTGTGATTAAGTCAACCCTGAACAAATTATATCTTAGGTATACAAATCATTTGAGTGTGTTGACTGAATTGTAGCATAAAGGGATCTAATAACAAATCAGGAGGAAGCTAAGAATTGAAATAAACGCATATTTCTCTCTCATCACAGAAATTTTGACTAATATTTTCTTATGATAAATATGATCTAGTCATTAAAAATAAAGGTGAGAGATGGGCATCAGTACACTGGCAGAATGAAAATTTACTACTGCCATCTATCCACAGATTCAATGATTTTGATAACCACCCATAGCTGAGAATATCTTTATGCGAATCTAGGAGTCTAACAGGGAAGTTCTAGCACACAATTAAAAATATACATTTATTGAGGAGGGTAGAAAGAACAAATTCATTTTACCTGTATCCTCTCTCCCCCAAGTGGGCACAACTCAGTGGTAACAAAAGTCCTCTTTACCCATATCTTTTTACACAGAGGTAAATGAAAGTATAGTGAACTTTTTCATTTGTGTGGAACACTTCCCAAGAAGTCCAGTACTCTCTTGTCCCACCTAGAATACTTCAGAGATTAGCACATCTGAGTGGTTGGGAGAGGCTGATGGCTGAGAGGCAGAAAGATACTCAGAGCAACCTGGGCCTAGAACTGAACGAGAAGCCACAGATCTTACCAAATGCTTTGCATATTTCATTAAAACTCATGTCCATTAACTACTCGGGTCACATTCTATATAGCTCCTACCAACTAGTACACAGGTCCCTTCAATGTCCTCTGTGTCTCAAACAGGCATCCACTGTGGCTGGCTCTCCATACACCCCTGCAGATGGCACCTGCAAGCTTCTGTATGCAACTTGTGAGTATGTGCAGAGAGACAGGACAATTTGATGGGACTTAAAATTGACAAGCTTGAGCATTTCAGGACAATTTCCTAGAGACAACAAAGAGGCTCTCAGCACCTGTCCTGGATTTTTGGGATCTGGAAAATGCATACAGTTCCCTCACAAGAAGTAAGAAGTTGGGCATCTATGGAAAAGTTTAAAGAGAGCCTCAGAATTCATAGCTGCGCTCACTGGTGAAGGTATTTCTTTTCTGAAGGCAGCTGGCAAATACTAGAGAAAGTGACTTGTTTTCATATGAGAAAATGACACAGGACCACAAAATGCATGGCAAATCAAGAGAACATAAAACCACTTAAGCAGAGTAATTTTTCTATAACTAACTCAAAAGAAATGGAGATAGGCAAATGACCTTACAAAAATGCAGAGTAATTGTTTTTAAAAAGCTCAGAGAGCAAAAGTGAATGCAGATAAACAACTTGATATCTCAAACAATACATGAATAAAGAGAGCCAGTCAACAAACAGGAAGAAATCATTTAAAATATACAGAAGTTATGACAAAAAGAATATAATACATTAAAAGAAAGATTCAATAGAGAGCATCAGCATTATCAGCAGGACATTGGTCAAAAGAAAAAATAATCTGTAACTCAAAGGCAGATTATTTTAAATTATTCAGTCAGAAATGAAAACAGTGAAGGAAGCTGATAGGATTCAGAGAGTATATCTGAAGGAACTATTATACAAATTATGGAAGTCTCAGAAAAAGAGGAGAGAAAGAAAGGGAGAAAAATTTTTATTTGAAGAAAAATGAAAAATTTTCAAGTGTGGAAAGAATTAAGTACATCTAGGTATGTGAAGCTCACAAAGGTCTTAACGAAGATCAACTTAAAGAGGACTTCACTGTGAGGACTTCACTGTCAAAAAACAAAGAAAAAATTGGGGCAGTAGTAATAGAAAAGATAAAATATGTGAAAGGCCTCACCATAACATTATTTCACCCACAAACTTTTCAGACCAGGAGAAAGTGAGATGATATGTTCAAACTATTGAAAACAAACAAAACAAAACAAAGCAAACAAAAAACTTCCAATCAAGAACATTTACATGGCTAATCTGTCCCTTAAAAATAAAATTGAGATAACGATTTTGCCAAATTAGCAAAAGCTGAGGTGGATCACTGAATATAAACCTCAAAGAACTAGAGAAAAAACAAAGCCTAAAATTAGCAGGAAAAATTAAAATAACAAAGACCAGAGAAGTAGATGAACTAGAGTCTAACAACAACAAAATATCAATCAAACTGAGTTACTTGAAAAAATGAAATTAACAAATTTATAGCCAAATTAACAAGAGAGAAACTCTAATAAATAACATTATAAATTAAAGAGGTGACATTAACACTGTTACTATAAGGATATAAAGGATTTGAAATATAAAGAGACTGCTATGACTATGGGTATGCCAACAAATTGGATAATTTAGAAAAATGAATAATAAAGAGAGAAACTGAGATTAAATCATGAGGAAATGGAAAATCTGAACATACCAATGAAGAGTAAAGATATTTAATTAGTAATAAAAGTCTCCTAACAAAAGTTTAAGACCAGATAGTCTTCTGGTGGATTTTAACTATTAGAAGAATAATTAATGATAATACATGCTTCCAAAAAAAAATGAAGAGGAAGTGACACTTAAAATCATTTTACGCCGGGCGTAGTGGTGCACGCTTGTAATCCCCGGGCTTGGGAGGCAGAGACAGGAGGATCGCACAGGTTCGAAGCCAGCCGTGCTGGCTTAAGAGAGCCTGTTTCCAAATGAAAATATAAAAAATAGGTGTCTGGGAGTGTAGCCCGGAGGTAAAAGGGTTTCCAGGAATTCTAGTACCACCAAAAAAAAAAAAATCATTTTACATAAAAAAGTAAAATAAACATATAAAAATAACAAATAAAAATACCAGGCTACTCATTTTACTAGACTGGCATTACTCAGAATATAATACAAGAAAAGTATGCTAGAATAAAAAAAAGAAATACAACCTAATATTCCTAGTAAAAATAATTTCAAATATTCTCAACAAAATACTAGCAAATCATATTCAACAGCACATTAAAAAGACCACACATCATAATCTTATGAATTTTATTTCTGCAATTAACAAGGATGGCTCAATATAATCAAAGCAATAAATATGCCCTACAAAATTACAAAATCCAACACCTTTTCATGATAAAAAATAACAAATCAGGCACACAAGGAACATGCCTTAACATAATAAAGATCATATATGTCAAGCCCACAGCTAACTTCATACTCAGTGGTGAAAAGCTGAAAGAAACCATTTCCTCTACCATCAGGAACACAAAAATGGTGCCTTTTCTCACCACTTCTATTCAACTTTGTCCTAGAATTCCTTGCTTGAGAAATTAAGCACCAGAAAGAAAGAAAAAAACATCAAAATCAGAAAGAAAGCAGTAAAATTGTCTCTTCAAAGGCATTCAAATCAGAAAGAAATAATCAAAATTGTCTGTTTGCAAGTGACATGATTTTATGTATAGAAAATACTAGAGACTCTCTACCAAGAACAATTAGAACTAATAAAGTCAGAAATATTTGAGATTTGTTGACTTAACACACAAGTATTTGTGTTTCTACATACTAACTAAAATTTTTTCAAAAAAGAAATTAAGACATAATTCTATTTATAATAACATAAAAAGGATAAATTACTAGGGATAAATTTAATCATGGAGGTAAAATATTTCTGCATTAAAACAGGGATGAAAGAAACTGAAAATAGAAGTAGATGAAAAGATATCTGTGTTAATGGAGTGGAGGAATGAATATGGTTAAAATGTCCAAATAACCCAAATTAAGATAAAGAGTCCTGTCAAATGCAATGGATTTTATTTTATTTTAATTTTTTGCAAATGCAGAAAAAATTTTAAAATTCATATGAAACAATAAAAGACACCAAATAACTAAAGTCATCTTGAGTAAGAACAAAAGTTATGGCGTGATACTTCCTGATTTCAAGTTATAAGGCTGTACTAATCAAAAAAGTATGGAAGAACCATAAATATAGATACCAGAGCAATAGAACTAAACTGAATGCTCATAAATAAATCCATATTTAGGCACATGTGCTCAATTGATTTTATTTTAAAATAGCTAAGAATACACTTCAGGGGGAGAATAATGTCTTCAATAAATGGGGTGTGGAAAGTGGATATCCACATATAAAAGAATGAAATTGGACTCTTATTTTACAAAGTACATAAAAATCACCTCAAACTGAATTAATGACTTAACTGTATGACTTGAAATTATAAAGCTCTCATAGGAAAACCTAAAGCTAAATTTCTCTGACATAGATATTAGCGATGAATTTTGGGGTTTGACAATAGCTTAGGCAATGAAAGTAAAAATGAACAAGTGGGAATACATCAAACTAAAAATTTTCTGTACAGAAAACCATAATCAACAGTGTGAAAAGGCAATATATTGAATGGGAGAGAATATTTACAAGTCATATTTCTGAAAATGGTTTAATATTCAAAAATATAAAGAATTCATACATACACACAATTAACAATTTGGCAAATAATTCATATAGACATATTTTCAAAGAATATATTCAGAAAGCCAATAGATATTTAAAATATATTCAGCTTCACTACTCAGGTAAACACAATTCAAAGCCACCAGAAAATATCCTTTCATATCTAGTAAGATGGCTATTATCCAAAAGTCAAATATAACAAGTGTTCACAAAAATTTGGAGAAAAGAAAGTCCTTTTATGCTATTGCTGGGAATGTAAATTGGTGTAGCCATTATGGAAAATGTATGCAGTTTTTTCAAAGAATTTAAAATAAATCCATCATGTGATCCAGTAATCCTACCTGTGGCTGCATATTCAAAGGAGATAAATTTATGATCTAAAATAAATATTTTCAGTTCCATGGTCACTGCAGCATTATCCATGGTAGTTAAGATAATGTAAACAACCTTAATGTCCATCAAGAGGTGAGTGGATACAGAAAATAACACTAGAATATTTTCCAGTCTTGAGAATAAAAGGATATCTTGCCATTTTAGTATCATTAATAAACTGAAAGACATTTTGCAAAGTGATACATGCAAGCCACAGAAAGATAAATACTATGTAATATCAGTTTTGTGTGTAACTAAAAAAGTTGACCAGAAAGTAACAAAGATTAGAATTATTTGTTCCTGGTAGCTGGTGAGTGGAGGAAAATGAAAGCTGTGGGTCAAAGGGTATAAACTTACAGTTATAAGATAAATTAGCTTAGAGGACATAAGAGCAGCAGGATTACTATAGGTAATAATAATGTATTGTCTCCTTGAAAGTTTCTCAGAGAAGATCTCACGTGTTCTTATCTCTCTCTTTCTCTCTTGAACCCACACATGTGTAACTATGTGAAGTGATAAATATGTTAGTTTGATTGTGGTGATCATTTTACAATATACAGGTATATCAAAGCACATCAATTTACAACTTAAATATATATACTTTTTGTTATTCACAGCTCAGTAAAGCTGGGGTGGGGAACAAAGGAACATCACAATGACAATCCTTCTCATTCGCCTATGCATATTTATTTAGCAAAAAACAATTTAAGAAAATATTAAAAGTTCACTTTCTTCTAGAACTTTAGCTGTAATTAGACTATTGACAGGTAAAGAGAAATCAGTATCTTCAGTTGGAAACTAGTGATGTATTTAAAATCTAAAGTAAATTGGTTATGAATGTCAATGCCCCAATATATTAATGAAGATTAACAAGGAACACCAACGAAATTGAGTCACTGAACTGCAAACCCGGAATGATTGATGCAGTGATGGTATGAAAAGCCCTTTTGAGAAAACTCATCCTTCAACACTCCTAAATAGAGTGTGAAAGCGTGAAACCAGTACGGAACACCAGAGCTTCAACTTGAGTCGAAACAGTGAATTTAAAGTGGTTTTTGCAGGATATAGAAAATGTATTATTCTGGGAAGTGCTCGTATTATTGTTATTAACAATCGTTAATATTATTGGTTATCTTCTATGCTGAAGACTTTGAGTGCCTTGGTGTGCTGTTCCATTGTGTTGTGGAAATGTGTTTCTAGGTGGTGTCATTTCTCTTCAAACTGAAGAGCTACTGTCTAATTGTCTCAACTGTTAACTGATTTTTTTTTTGTTTTATGTAATTTTTAGGATTTTTTTGCTGGATGGATTATGTTGACAGATTTTTTCTTTTTTATTAAGATTTGTGCCATTGTCTTCCAGTTTGTGCTCTTTCTGAAGAAAAGGTTGCATTTAGCCTTAAGTACATTCTCCTAGACTTGATGCTTTTTCCTCCCCTCTGGCAGCTGTTAAAATATTCTTATATCATTATTATATGCTACCCCTATATTTCTGGTGTTTGGTAGTTGTCCTATAATATGACTGTTTGGTTTTATGTTTTTCTATACCATTTGGGACTTAATGACCTTTGTCATTTGTTTATTCACATTTTTAAATAAAGTATAGAAAATGGTTCATTATATACTTAAACTTTAAGTTCTCACTTTTTAAAGCAAAGTGCTTGTTGAAATAAATCTTTTTGAAGGACTTGATAGGAAAAGTTAAAGATTCTTTAATTAGATGATAACTTGAAATTCATTTGAGTTTATTATACAATGAGAAACCCTGGCTTCCTCGTGAGGTATTTAATGAAAGAAAAAGAATTAAGGCACCAGATATTCTAAAATGGAATGCTCTTACTACTGATATTTTAAAACATATCATCTGCTTCAGGCAAATACATTTAATTAAAGAAACAGAGTGCTTTGCAAGAAGCAGCTGCATTATTCATACTTTTACAATGTGCCTTTGAGTCTATAGGAAATATATGAAAAATGATAGCATAACAGTCATAAAGGAAAAGCACACAGACTGGGTATTATGACCTCAAATAATTGACTTAAGCAAAAATAAAATCAGTTCTCACTCTTCTGATATTTTTTTATCATGAATGATAATAAACCTGGTAGTTTCAGATAGAAAAAAATTCTTCGTTCTTTTTTTTTTTTAATTTGAAAAACTTTTTTTTCCACAACTATAAAATTTTATCTAGTTCCTTACATGAAAAATTCCTAAAAACTCTTTTGGGCCTTTACCAAAGAATACATTTTTAAAATTCTATATATTCCTATGAAGTGAGAAAAGAAATAGGCAAGTTGCAAGATTCATCTATTTTTATTTTGGTCTATTATTCTCTTTTATTTTTTGAATCCTATTTCATGCAAAGCATAACTATGAATAAGATGAAAATTTAATACTGAAGTGACTTTAGTCTATAAATAGGTTTTTGCCAGTGTAGGTATTAAGTGAACATAAAAGTAGCATTTTAGAAATAGAACATGTGAATATTTTATAACCCAATAGCTTATTTTACATAGAACAATAAGGAAGTGAGTTTTCTGACTTGTGAACACAAGCTCATCCTTTCACTTTAGAATTCATAAGTATTTGGCCATATTTTATGGACCACACAAATTCTCTGATGATATAATAATATTCTCAACTAATTAACAATTTTTCCACATGCCTCCATTTATTTTTTTCAGCTAGAGCACCCATGTCTAATAGGAAGTTTTTTTTTTTTGTTGTTGTTGTTCTTATTGTTGTTTTTGTCTGTGGTACTGGGGATGGAACCCAGAGACATTTTAGCACTGAGCTATACCTTCAGCCCTATTTTATTATTTTTCTTTGAAACAGAGTTTCACTAAGTTGTGTGGGGAGGGGGCTCACTAAGTAGCTGAGATTGGCCATGAACCCATGATCCTCCTGTCTCAGCCTCCCAAGCATTGGGATTACAAGCATGAACCACCATGCCCTGCTCTAGCAAGTTATTTTTATTGTATCTAGTTGACCAACTTTTTCTGTAAAGGGCCTGATACTAAATATTTTGTGTTTCAGATGGTCTCTCACATCTATTTAAATCTACAAAAGCAGCCATAGTCACTACATAAACAAAAGAGCATGGCTGTATTCCAGTAAAATTTTATTTATTAAAAACAGATAAGATGGAGCTGGCCTAAACTCTATAGGTAGGTGACCTTGGTTAAAACAATGATAATGACATATGTACTTAGTAAATCATTACTATGTGGTTATACTATCCTGTTATTTGCTAAGCTGTAGTGTAAATGTTTTCCTTCTGCCCCTCTCACACAGAGGTTCTTAAGGGTAAATGCTCTTCTCCATTTATTTTTGTGTGGCCAAGTATATGAACAGAATGAATGTGAATTTTACCCACCAAATAATTTAGGTTCCAAGACCTAATGGAACTATCATAGTAGAATTGGAATATTTCCAAAAGCACGTTCTGTTAGTTCCTAGGTTTGAGAAATGCTTATGGAGAAAAAAGTTTATTATCAAATAAGCTTTAAAAATATTGCAGGATTATTTGAGTCACAAGGTATATTAATGTTATAAAAACAGTAAGTACCTACAATAAAATATCAATGGTTTTTTCAAGCTTTTTTTGAAAAAAATACTTAATACATATTATCTTCTTAAATAGTACATTTCTTCTTTCTTTGCTTTTATATATCTATTTGTCATTATTCATAACTATGACTGTCAGGCTATATGCTAATACTTGATATACCAGGTTAAAAGTTATTAAATTGTCCTAATTTGGTAAATATTTTTAAAAACATATAAGTACCTCTTTTAAAAAATGTAATTTAATTTTTAGAGCAATTTTAGGTTGTCAGAAAAATTGAGCAGAAAGTAGAGAGGCTACATATACCCTTGACCTGACACATGTAAACATTCCTTATGTAAGTGGCACATGTGTTACGAGCAATGAGTTTATACTGACAGATGATTATTGCTCAAAGTCTATAATCTAATTGGTGTTTGCTCTGGATTTTGTGTATTCCATGGGTTTTGACTAATCCATTAATGACATGTAAGATAGATCTTACATTGTAGTATCATACAGAATAGTCTCCCTGTTCTGAAATTCCACTGTGATCCACCTATGATCCTTATTTTCCTCTAAGTCCCTGCTAAACACTGATCTTTTTACTGTTCTATGGTTTTGCCTTATCTAGAATATCATATATTTGAACTTTTACAGTATATTGGCTTGCCAGATTGGCATCTTTCATGTCTTTTCATGGTTTAAAAACTCATATTTTCTTAGTGCTGAATAATATGTCACTATGTGTATGGAGCACAGTTATCTCTTCACCTAATAAAGGACATCTTTATTGCTTTCATGTTTTGGTAATTATGAATAAAACTTCTGTAAACTTCCATTTACATGATTTTGTTTGATATAACTTTTCAACTCATTTGGATACTTGTCAAAGAATATAACTAACTGCTAAAAACAACTGTTAAGAGCACATTTGGTTTTGTAAGAAATGGCCAGAGCTCCTATTCTTGGTTTCCTCAGCAATTTCCTTGCTTGTTTCTGGAATCTTCCTTAATTACCAGTAGATGACTAAATTTTAAATGGTTTTTATGGTGTTTAGGTCCACCATAGGGGAGGGATGAGGGCTGGAGAATGGGAAAGATGTATAGGATGCTCAGTGCTTGATCTCAGAGTTGATAAGGAGAATACAACCTCATGTAGCACTGATCCTTTCTCCCCTAACTACTTAGAAATTATGGTTGCTGTAGATTTTAGACCAAATTCTTTGAAGCATAAGTAGGGAAATTGCTGGAAATTGCTTTAAGAAAAGAAATGAGATGAAAGAATTAGGGTCTAGGACTAATAGACAATTTTAAAAAAGAGACATAGAATGTTAATCAAATCAATCTATGTAGAGAAGCTTTTACAGGAGGTGGGTGTCAGGAAATGATGGCAGAAATATAGCATGAATTATGACAGATTTTGAGAACCATGAAAAGTTTGAATTTGATGAGGGAGAAACATCATGATTATGAAAATAAAGTCTCATGAAGACAATGTTAGGTAAATATCATAGAAGAGATGTAGCTTTTCATTTTGATCACTTTATTTCAACTCATTATTCAATCTTCAAAATTAATGTTAAAACATACATTTTTATTTCTATTGGTTTTTAAAATTCAATAATTAATTTTTACATTAAAACATGTCATGTGTCTCTCATTAGGTGATTTGGGAAAACAATGTAATAAAAGTCAGATATAAGAAATACTAGATAGAAATCATGTTTAAGTTTAAATCAATAATTTTAATTAAGAGTAATATATTCTATAGTTCAATGTGTAGAGAAAATTATTTGGAGGAGGAAAGTTAAAGATGTGAGTTTGAAGAACAATTGTATTTTTATACCTCTTGTACTAAGATGTTAAAAGTATCAGCAATAAATGAACAAACACTAAGATCGTACTTTCAAGGTATGATGGGATAAGAATCAGGAGGTTATACGTGATTCTTGGAATAAAAGTATGATAAAAATATGGAGAGAAAAATAACAAATTATTTATTATTGGGCTAAGTAGGAGTCATATTGGGATTCTGCATTGAGAGAGCATATAGTAAAAGAAGATATGTTAGCTGAATAAGGTAGTACACATCTATGATCCCAGTTCTTGGGAGGCTGAGACAGGATAATCACAGGTTTGAGATCAGCCTCATCAAATTAGTGAGACCCTCAGAAATTTAGTGAGACCCTATTTCAAAAATTAAAAATCAAAGCAAAATAATTGATATAGGGCTGAATTAGAGGCAAAATGTTCTTGAGTTCAATCTCTAGTAACACACACACACATCTACATCTATATGGTTATAGCGTGAAAATGCTACAAGTTTCTTAGCTTAATGGCAAAAGTAAAATTTAATATTTCCTAAAGATTCATAACAGTTTTTCAAACAGTTTGAGTTACTGATGATTGATTAAATCTGGATTTCATTGATAGGTTTACATGAGAAAAAGAATAATTTCTTTCAATGCTCATTCACCAAGATAAATTCTTTATCAGAAACATGAGAGTTTGATTAGAATTTAGTGCCACTGTAGCTGCATGGGGAACTGAACAAATTCTTTCTTTTCTTGCAATTTTTCCTGCAATGTCCTAAGAATCTCATTTGCTGAAGAAATATATTTTCTTTTCTCTAAAGTATGCACATATATGCAAATATAAAAAATTCTCGTAAGATTTTCTGAGGTTCATAGACTCTCCTGAATCTCATCCAAGGAACTCAATTTGAGTAAATAGTGCTCTACAGCATGGGTCCGAATGGGTTCTTGTGAGTCCTCAGGCGACTGTAGTAGACACTGTGGTTGCTTTGACCTGGCTCCAGTCCCTGACTTACCCATCTGTGCTCCACTCCCCAATCCTGGGTGCACTTTCTATGCAATAGCAAGGCTCTGTTTTAGGAGGACTGTCTTGAGGTAATGGAAACATTCTCCTGCTTCTAGAGATAACAAATAAACTCAGGAGCACCCTTAGCCAATGACTTGATTATGGGATTATAAGAACCCAGCTCCTTTGCCTCAGGATAGGATGAACTCTGAGGTGCAAATTACACTTCCTTGTGCCCTCCTTGGCTTCTTTCCTTTTCCTGCTGTGATGTAAATCCTGTTCATTTGCCAGTTTATTCCAGGAGCATCTCATTAATAAATCAGTTTATATACAAAGTATCCTCATAGGGTCTCCTTTTTACCTAAAATTATCCACATAATTCAATTACCCAAATCAGAAAAAATATTCTAGAGCAAGTAGGAATGCCATTATTATTATTAATTATTATTATTATTATTATTATTATTATTATTATTATTATGTGTGTGTGGTACTGGAGATGGAATCCAGGGACCTTTTACCTCTGAGCTACACCCCTAGCCCTTTATTTAGTCTTTTTAAAAATTTTTTGAAACAGTGTCACACTGAGTTGCAAAGGGCCTCCCTAAGTGGCCGAGGCTGTCCACAAGCCATGATCCTTCAGTCTCAGCCTCCCGAATGCTAGGCTTACAAGCATGTGACACCATGCCCGACTTGAGATGGCATTTTTAACTTGGCTGACCTGAGAGCTATAAACAGCAATGGACCAGGACAAATCAGGGTAAATGATAATCTCTGGGCTACATACTCTTTCAAAGACAGCTCTTGAGAAACATTTTTATTCAAAATCCTTGTAAGTTGTGTTCAATGTGTGCACTCACTGAAGCCACCTTTTGCTAAGTACATCACCAATGTCAGTATCCATTAGCTCATAGTTAGCTAATGTTTTCCATCACTAGTCCCACCTTCAACATCAATGATTCCTCTCCTTTCTCATATTGGGTTATAGCTTAAAATCTGTTTTATCTTAGAAACATTCTTAAGTGAGTACCCTCTGGAACTCAACACCAGCAAATTTCTCTTCACATATTCTCCCAGAATTTGTAATCACAGATGCAAATTCAGGTCTAGCAATAGCCTAGAATGTCTTATATTTCCCAGTGAATTTTAGACCAATTGACCTTTTTAAGTGGATATTAGGAATGTGTGATCTTAATTTTAAGTATGCTTCTTAAATTTAAAATTAATTTTAAGGTCTTTATTTTAAGAATGCTTCTAATTTGCTAACTGAAATTAAGTAACATGTAATTATGAGATTCAATTAAGATTCTGATGTTGAAATTTTTGAAGTTATTTATATGGTTTATTTATTTATTTATTTATTTATTTATTTATATGATTTATTTTGAGCTAATAAGGTACTATACTGCTATATAGTGTATACTCTCTTTGATCTTAGTTAAATTCTAGAAGCATTTGTGAGTTTTTGTTTATCAAAGTCTTTTTTCACTGAAAATAATATGCATTTCAGTCAAATCCCTTTGATATCAAAAATTCTTGTTTCTGAATTTTACCTTTGTACATTCTATTATGATATACTTAACAAATTTTATAAGTAAAAGTGATTGAAACAGTTAATTATCTTTTACCTATGGACTGAATAGAATGAATTCAGTTTTAAAATAATCTAGTTTATTTCAGTAAAAAAAAATGTAACTGAATAGTTTGTGGGCATAAAGCTATTCAAAGCCTGTCAGCTGGGTATGGTGGCACACACTTGTAATCCCGGCATTTGGGAGGCTAAGAAAGGATTGCAGTTTGAGGACAGCCTCAGCTACTACTTAGTGAGGCCCTTTGTAACCCAGTGAGACCCTGTTTTAAAAATAAAGAATAAAAAATAAGACCAGGTGTGTAGCTCAGAGGTAGAATGCCCCTGGGTTCCATCCCCACTACGGCAAACAAAACAAAACAAAACAAAACAAAACAAAAACCCTGTCAATGAGTTATTGTTGTATAGATTGGAATCTCACAATCAGGTACAAAAATCTCTTTTGTTCTTTTCTCAGCCCCAAATAAAACTCATTTTAATTTAATACATTACAGATCATTTAAACTTAATTTTTTCAATAAATTGGATGACTTTCCAAAACAAAGATATAATTAAACTTAGGAGGTAGAGAATATAAAATAAAATGAATTGATTTTGTGCAATGATTCACTTTTTGTCTAAAAGCCAATTAGGCATTGAATATTGGCAGTTCTTGTAATTTTAATATACTGATACAATTTGGCATAATAAAGCATTTAATTGAAATGTAAAAATAAATATTGATTATGAAAATGTAGATTTTATTACCAGAGAACTTTAACATTATTAATTATAGTTTTACAAGTTCTTTTGATACCTCACAATATTTACATAGAGATAACACTGTACTATCTTGTTCTGAAAGAGGTTAAAACAAAAGTATTTGACTTTATCTGATACTTTTATTGCAGCAAGATGGTTCCTATAAGATAGGATATTGCATCAGCAAGGATTGAATTTTCCTAACCATTACTATTATCTAAAGTGTGGGTCATGATTTTCTGAGTTGTTTACATGTACTAGCAAACAGTGATGTAATTACTTTATATAATTAGATGTGGTTGTAAATGTACACATTACAAAAATATTCTATACATATTAAAATTTTTTCTCTTTAAATAGACTGATTTAATGTTATAGGGTCAGTATTAAAACAATAAAAACAGAAATGACAATATTATTTGACTTTTTTATTTTCCAAGATCATCATGAGTTGCCTAAGAACAATGTAATAATCATCTCTATGTAGTTAACTATTTTTTTCCCCATTCTTAAGAAAGTTGTGAAGAATGTTAGAGGACCAATTAAGGAATAACTACATATTTTGTATCTTGCTAACATCTTCAAGTTTGAAAAATTATCATGGTCATTTTAGGTGTGACTGGTACTTGCTTTATTTTATTTATGTTTATATTTTTATTGGTGCTTTGCAATCATACATCATACTGGGGCATAAAGCATTATGAGAACACAATACTTGGTGAGTTTCTCTCTAGGTATTACCTCTTTCCTTCACCTTCCCCGTACATGTAATTAAGATTGGCACTGACTTTTTCATACACATTCAAAGCATCATTTAAACAGTTACCCTCATTACATCTCTAGTCCCCCTCTTCAATCCTCCAAACCCCTTCCCAGTGTTCCACTGGAGGCTCTACTCCTTTATCTGAGGTATCTTTGTTTCCCAGTTTTCTCTAGCTTTCAAGTATGAGAGAAAACATGTTATGTATTCACTTTCTGATACTGGCTAGTCTCACTTAGCATAATATTCTCAAGTTTTCATCCATTTTCCTGCAAATGACATAATTTGTTCTTTATAGCTGGGTAAAATTTCATTGTGTGTATATATCACAGTTTTTTGATGAATTCATCTGTTGATGGGTACCTGGGCTGGTTTCATAATTTGGCTATTGGGAATTGTGCTGCTATAAACATTGATATTTATGTATTGCTACGATATTCTGACTTTATTTTTCTTTTTAAAGATATTCATCTCCATAGCAGCTGTACTAGTTTGCAGTCTACCTATAGTGTATGAGTTCCTGTTTCTCCACATTCTTGCCAACATTGTTATTGTTTGTGTTCTTAATGTTTGCCATTCTAACTGGAATTAGGTAGAAACTCAGTGTAGTTTTGATTTGCATTTCCAGGGATACTAATGATGCTGAGCATTTGTACATATATTCATTGGCCATTTGTATTTTTTTTAGAAATGCCTATTCAATTCAGTTTCCCATATTTTGACTGGATTATTTGTTTATATAATGTTGTTTTTAAATTCTTTGTATATTCTAGATATTAGTCCTTTGTCAAAGGATTACCTGGCAAAGATTTTACCTAAAGCCTCTTGATGGTTCACTTGCTGCACAGAAGCTTTTTAACTTAATGACATTCAATTTATTAATTCCTGTTTTAATTTCCTAGGCTTTTGGAGTCTTAATAAGGAAGTTTCTACCAGTACAAAAAGCACTCTACAGATTCAATGTAATCCCTATTAAAATATCAATTGCATTCTTCACAGATCTAGAGAAATTAATCCTTATATTCTTATGGTAAAACAAAAGTTTCAGAATAGCCAAAACAATTCTCATCAATAAGAACCATGCTGGAGGCATTATGATACCTGACTTCAAACTATACTACAATGTTATAGTAATAAAAAACGGTGTGGTATTGGCACAAAAACAGCACATTGGCAATGGAACAGAATATTAGATACAAAACCAAATCCACACACTTATAGCCAATTGATTTTTGATAAAGGTGACAAAAACATACACCGAAGAAAGGATAACCTTTCAACAAATCATGTTATGAAAATGGTCACCCATCTGTAGAAGAATGAAATTAAACCTCAACTTCTCACCCTGCACAAGGTTCTACTCACGGCGGATCAAAGACTTGAAATTAGAACAGATTCTTTACAATTCCTAGAAGAGGGCAAAGAACTAACACTCCAACATAAAGGTACTGTTGAAAACTTCCTCAATAAGACCCCAAAAGCTCAGGAAATTAAAATGAGAATTAATAAATGGTTCTTGTTATAGAACAGCGTTGTGAATAATTTTGTTAAAACTTTGGTTCTGATCCTATCATGAAGCCACTTTTAGGAAGTCCTCTCCTGCTCTATTGCTTCTGTCATAAATCATCCATACTCACAACTTCTGAAGGGTCAAAACTTAGATGCATACCAGTCACGGTGCCAACAACTTTTGACAGTCATTAGTTGGCTTCACAGCATATTCACTTGCCATCCTCTCCCTTCTGTTATACTCACTGGATGCTCAAAGTAATTTATTTACCAGGCATAAAAGGTATGTTTCTATAACTTGCTATACTTGAAATTTTAACAACTTACTACGTTATTATGAAAAAATGAGATCTCAACTATGTTACTAGTGATAAATATGTCAACCTAATTTATTTAAGCTCATTTGGAATTTAAATTGATATTATACTCAAAGTGTTTCATGAAAATATCAGGTATGAATGGTGAAAGAAAGCCTTACTTTTGTTCTTTATATGTGAATATTATATTGTAAACTTGTTTTTATAACTCACTAATTGCTTTAACTAAAAGGGTGAAATTAACATTGTATCTCTAATATACTTACTTGGAGCTTACTGGAAGAAAACACTACACTTTCACTTTATCTTTAAATACAAAGGCCTTTTTGTGACCATATCACCCAAAGATAAATTCATTTATTAAAAAAATAATTATGCCAGGTATGGCAGTGCACACCTGTAATCTCAGTACCTGGGAGGCCAAGACAAGAGGACCGAAGGTTTGCAGCTAGCCTCAGCAACTTGGTGAGATCCTGTTTCAAAATTTTAAAAAATAATAAAATAGGGCTGGGGGTATAGCTCAGAGGTAGAATATCCCTGGGTTCAGTGGTTCAATACTTAGCAACACACACACACACACACACACACACACACACACACACACACACACACTTAAATATAATTTAACAACAATAAGCACTATAAACATTTTGTCATTGATTTTTGTGTTAACAGGCACTATTCTAAATGTTATACATGTATGTTGTTCTCACAAATTCAAATTGATAAGTAGTTTCCTCTTCCCATTGCACAGCATGTGGAAACTGGAGTAGAAATGTTGTCCAAGGTCACACAACCAGAAAACAGGGGAACCAACTCTTAAGTCAAACACTCTGAGAAGAGGTGTGATGTCCTTGTCTGACTGGGCCCAGCTAAATATTTATTTCTGCATTTTCTTTTAAAGTTATGTTTTAAAATTCTTGTGAATATGATGATAATAAGAAATTAATTTTCTGTACATGGAGAATAAAATGTTTGGCACAGTAGGTGTGACATCATTTTGAAAAATGTTCTGCTAAACAGAGCTGAAGAGAAATAAATTGGCATGTAGCTAAGTCTGGTTTTGTTTCTTATATCTTAATGTGATATTTCAGAGTCATCTGTTGGATTAATGTACCAGATGTGATAAAACTCTGATGCTTAATGAGTCATTTATTTAGTCATTCTTCAGGTTATGGTAGAAACCTGGATTGCTATAGTTTCTTTATTTAACCTGACTCCAATATGATTTTATGTATGTTTCTACAAGATATTTCCAAGCTAGAATGTCTTCATATACTTACTGATACTGGCCAGGTATAGTCTTATTTTCATGTAAGAATTTATTGTTAGGAGGAAGACAAAAAATAATGACTGTAAACATGTCTTCATTATAGTCATTGTGTTATCAAGATTATCATATAATATCTAAGTGTTAAATAATTTAAAGTAATTTCTCCTTCTGATATATTTCTGTTAAAAAGAAAGTACAGATACATGAAAACATATATCTAGTGGATCAATAAAATTTTTGTCCTTCCCTCCATACTGCACTTCTTCCTTTCATTCTTGGGTTTTTTTGAGGTATGTTATATTCTTCCGAACTTCCTCCAGCAAATATTCAAAGAACTCATTCACAGGGTCAGGCTCATCAAAACAAAGATTTCCATTTTTAAAAGTCTAAAAACACCATGTTCCATCTCTCATGTGTTAGATGATTGTCTGTCTGACAGGTATAGTGTATATGATTGCTGATATTTTCCTGTACTGAAACAGCTGTGGTTGTCTCTTGGATATCTTTCAGTGGTTTTAAGTCGTGAGAGAGGTAACCCATTTTTAAACAGACTTCTGAACAGCATCTGAAGCAGCTAATAGCTCTGCAGCCGGGCTCTGCGCTTTCAATTAGTTGAGCACCACATCCGCTGCTTAGGTGGCTTGATTCTTATTGCTATCAGCAAAAACCGTCTACTTAGAGATCAACGAGAGCTTTCTAAGTCACAGAATTTGAATTTCGTGGTGTGGCTTAGGCAGGGACTGAGGACACAGCATCACCATCAGTTGTTTCTTGTCATTTAAATAATCTGCCACTTAATTTTCAGCAAAAGGGAATGAATTGAGCTATCTGTGGTTTTCTGAAAATGAAAATAAAGCACATTAGTAAGTCCCATTAAATGTTATATATTTTTCCAGATGAAACAGAATTAGTACAACACTATTTAATAATGCAGGACTAAGTAATGGTCTAATATTAGATATTAGTAATTACTGCTAAGTAATGGTCTAATATTAGATAGCTAGAGACAAGGGAATAAACACTTCATGATGTTTTGTGAGCGATTGATTAAAATTCAATGTAATCTAATACCACATAGCATTATGTCCTTAAGGAAAAGGAGTCTGAGTTTTCTGAGAAAAGTAGGATATCCTACATAAACTGCATTATTTTTCTGGAAGCATGCATTTCTATGTGGTCTATTAAATTTTCATGTTCTGAACTTTTTGTATAGGTATATTTAAACTGTTTTGTGCAAAACAGAATTTTTAAGCAATAACTCTAGAACAAAATTGAATGTATAGTTTTTTGTTTTTTTCCATTTCAATATGACTTTTATTTATGCTAAGAGAAAAAAATGAAATAATTTGAATCTTCTTAAAATAATAACCTTAAAGATTTAAAAGACTTTGTGGCTATTAAATCTTTACCTACAGGGAAAATAAGACAATTATAGCTGAACTAACCTCATTTGAAATTAATACCAGTTTATTCATCAAAAATACTATTTTTGTGTTCTGCTACTTAATATTTAATTCGGCCCTTATTGATCTCCCACTATATACAAGACACAGCTGCGTGAAATTGGAAAACTGTAAAGTCAAAGAAGAATAAACAAACCTGGTGTGGTGGCACTCATCTGTAATTCCAGTACTTGGGAGGCTGAGATGGGAGGATTCCAGGCTAAAGGACAGGACATGATAACTTCCCAAGACATTTCAAAATAAAAAATAAAAAAGGGCTGGTTTTGTAGCTCAAACGCAGAGTATCTCTGGGTTTAATATCCAGAACCCCCCAAAATATACTTTAAAGCATGCTTAGTATTTGACAAGTGATATGGCTACATGATAAAATTCAAAGCAGAATTCTATAAATCTTTTGCAAAAAGTGTAATAAAAGATACGGAGAACTCAGACGAAAAAGTCATTAAAATACTCAGTAGGTGTCCAGATATTAAAGAAAACCCAGGATTTTGTGGATATACAATTTTTAAATAGTATATTGTAAATCACAGACTGAAGGACTAGCATAGGAAAAGAAGTGTGCTGCTGGGTAAAAGAATAGTCTGAAATAATATCCATTTAATGAATATATAACTACATATGATATATATATATATATATATATATATATATATATATATATATATATATATATATATATGGAAGGGTATAGAGTGGAAATCCATATGTGGGGATTCTTGTATTCTTTATTTTTATTTACTTTCTTAGGAAAGTGGGATTAAAATTTAAGAGAAAGCCATGATTAGTGTTACATTTCAGAAAAAGGCTCTGGAATGTTCTATTTCAGAAGGTAGAAAATGCTAAGAATGTAAGAATTCTTTTTTTTGTTTTTGGTGGTACTGGGGTTCCTGGAAACCCTTCTACCTCTGGGCTATGCTCCCAGACCTATTTTATACTTTGTTATTTTTGGAAACAGGGTCTCTTAAGCCAGCGGGGCTGGCTTCAAACGAGCATGATCCTCCTGTCTCTGCCTCCCAAGCACAGGGATTACAAGCGTGTGCCACCACACCGGGGTAGAATATAAGAATTCTTGAATTACATGTGTCTTATCCATATCCTAGAACACAGAGCCTGGGGTAAAGCTTACCTAGTAATATTTTATTAAGTATTTGAGTAAAAAGAGATTAAAAGCATGGGTCAGGGCAATTGAAGCAGGCAGGATGGAAATCAAATATAAGATGTTGCGTTACTGAGTTATCATTTGTTTTACAAGAAATCACAGCTGGAGATTTGGTCAAGCAGGGAATCCCTAGAGAGGCCATATGGAACTACTGCTTCTCAACAGTCTGTCACAGGGTGAAAGGTCAACAATTTATCTCCTGGCTGCTTCTCATCTTCTGTATCCCATAAATCAAAATTCAGCCCATGAGTGATGAAAATGCTCTAAAATTAAAACTTGATGGGCAACTCAGTGCATATTTTAAAAGTCTCTGAATTGTGTATATTAAAATGGTAAATTTATGGCACATGAATTATACTTCAATAGTTATAACATTTAATCCACTGCAAGTTATAGACTTTTGGGGTCTAAATAAGCTGAATTTAAGAGATAGAGTGTTCTTGGTTCTGCCCTCAAAAAATGCAACCCAAGTCCATGCCCAGTCCTGACCTTTAGGAAAAACTAAGACAATTGGAGATGTGAGAAGATGGAGCGAGGGTGACTGTCATCGTGGTCACAGCACTGTGATCTAATCAAGGATCTGATCTTCTACAAGGGTCACTGAGGCAAGGAAGGAAAATAAGTGGACAAGTTTCCAAAGCAGAGTCAGGATGAGAATATGTAGAAAGAAGCACAAATCAGATCCATGTTATATTATCCAGATTTATTGGGCCCTCTAAGATGAAAATCAGATGTCTTTTTTTTTCAACAATCATCTCTTATAATCACTTAAAAACGCTTAGAGAAGATTAGCAAATTTAAATCTAATTTCTGTTTATATTCCTGAACTTGTAATTGGATATTAAAGAGAACCAGATTTTTTTCCCAAACTTTGAAAAGTGTAGTCCAATTTTCCTCCTGTTGACTATTTTTTTTTTGGGGGGGGCAGGTCTGGGGATGGAACCCAGGGGCATTCGACCCCTGCCCTATTTTTTATTCTTTATTTTGAAAATTTTTTGGGGGTGGTACTGGGGGTGGAACCCAGGGGCTTTCTACTTCCAGGTTATACTCCCAGACCTATTTTGTATTTTATTTGGAAACAGGGTCTCACTAAGTTGCTGAGAGCCTCACTAAGGCTGACCACTGAGGCTGGCTTCAAACCCGTGCGTTCCTCTTGTCTTAGCCTCCCAAGCGCAGGGATTAGAGGCATGTGATACCACACCTGGCCTTATTCTTTATTTTGAAACACTAAGTTGAGGGGGGCCTCACTGAGTAGCTGAGGCTGTCTGCAAACCACGATCCTCTAGTCTCAGCCTCCCAAATGCTGGGATTACAAGCACCACCATGCTTGGCGTCCTGTTGATTCTTGGCTAGTCATGTTGATTTTTTTTGGCTAGCGAAGAAGGATTAACTTTCTGGGACTTGAGGCTAGATCACATAATGATTTGAAGGGTTCATCATGACCCTTGATAATACTTACCCGTAAAATACAGCTGTATATGGTGAGAAAACTCAGTCCAATGGAGTGAACTTTGAGCAAAAAAACAAGCCACCTGAGTGCAAACCTTCCTCTTAGCTCCCATGGGTTAGCCATCACCAATCTTTTTTTCCCCAGCCAAGGGCCAGCAGTAAATTGCAAGCCTGCATATGAGCTATCCTCTATTCCTGTGCCTCTTCCTCCTGCAGCACTTTCTCAGCTCCATGGCACTCCCTCACTGGATTCGGCGAGGAATGTAAGCAAGCGCCCGGGAAGGCCTTTCCCAAATTCCTAATACACAAAAATGATGAGATGTAATAACATTGGTAGTTTTAAGTCACAAGGTTGTGGAAGTCATTTGTTGTACTAATAGGAAACTATAGTTGATATTCATAATTTATCTCCTTAGCCCTTTGTACTAGAATTCCCTCACCCCTGTATGGCTGGTTTGAGTTGTTTTTCTGATGGCATAATTCAGACCTTTGTCCTCAAGTTTTTTAATTTCCTTGCGCTTTTTGACTTTGTTTGCTTTAATGATCCATTCGGTGTGATCATTTGGTGTAAAGGCATTGAAAAACACTGACAGAATCATTTGGCCGTGAGAAATATTTTTCCCCCTATGGTTTAGTGGCAAATGAAGATATTGCAGAGTCTTCAAATAGTAGTAGAAAAAATAGCTTCTTCTGTAATGAGGCAGAGAAGGATGCTACTTTTAAGAAGAAGGGTTAAAGGAGAAACTGAGGTTAAAACACTGTTTTTCCACCTCATAGGTCTAAGGGTCCCAGACTTTCACTGTTAGAACAACTAATTATTAGAGAACTCAAGAACGAAACATCATTTTTCTTGTCAGTAGAACTAACATCCCTTATAACCTGATAAATTTTTAGTGTAGGGTTCTCTAAGTCCTCAAGACAACAGCCTTCTTTCAAGCTACCATTGAAAGACTCTTTTCACAGCATGATATATATTGACTGGCAAGTAGATACTTGAAGCTCATCATTTTATTTAAGACTTTCCATACTGTTCAGTGCAGCCACAGAACACCATATCCTTATAATTATGGTTGTAACATACTGATGAGGGCAGTATTGTTTGAGATTCCTATTTCTTGCTATCTACAAGCCCATGAGCCGAATTAATCACAGGCGAAGACATTTATAATTGTGATCTCACTAAATCTCAGGAATAGTTGACTCTACTTATCACAGCAATAGGGTTCCCATTGCTTTCAAACAGGTGGACAATGCAATTTCAAATTATCAGCTTGATTGCCTCCTTTTTAGGGTGCCCTCTGACATCAATTGTCTTGGCCAAGACTTCCTAGAAAACATAAGCTAAAATAAATCTTCCATGCAGGGAATCAAAAGTGAGGAGAAAGAAAGAAAAACAGGAATGGAAAAAAATCAAAGATGATTCATTACTGAGCTGTTCAGTGCTTCAGCAGAATAGGGAGCTACTTACTGGGTTATATGTGATATATCCAGAGAGACCACATGTCATTGCTGTATTTTAGAACAGTACATTCTAGGAAAGATGTCTTGAAAATTTCATTAAGGGGAAAAAAAGAAAAAGAAATTTGTCTGCCAGATCTTTTCTACTCCTCACTAAAGTGTGCCCCATATGGTGCTAATCTCACACTTTTGGGCTGCCTTACACACAGTCTCAGGAATGTCAAGGAAGTCTAGGTCTCAGGGACCTGAGTTATACCTAGGCCTTAGAGCTGCTGCTGCTTCTGCTGAAGTGAGTATAATGCATGTCATGCAAATTCTAGCCTTGTTTTGGGCCTATGCTACAATTAGAGATGATGGAAAACAAGATGGTAATGGTAGTATTGGGGACTTAAAGACTATATTTTCAGAAAAATACATCCTATCAGCAGTACATATTCATAATTCACAGGGGAAGGTAACTGTGTGAAAATATATTTGGATGCCTTCACATGGGGTCTGTTAGAAAATAGTTCTGATCTGGCCTTACCATTACCGGGTATCTTTCCAAATGGGTTGAAACAGAGAACTACAGTAAAAATGCATACCCATGTGTATAGCATCACAATTCACAATAGTCAAATTATGGAACCAACTTAGGGGCCCATCAACAGATGAATGTATTACAAAACTATGAAAAATACACATTATAGAATTCTACTCAGCAATAAGAAGAACAAAATTACATGATTTGCAAGAAACTGGAAGGGCCTGGACAACATTATGTTAAGTGAGATTAGCCAATCACAAGAGTGATGGGTCATACGTTTTCTTTAATATGTGCAGGATAGGGAGTAATTGGGATACAAGAGAGACTCTAGATAATAGAGGAGAAAACTCAGTGGAGCCAGGAAGATCTAACAGTAGGGGAGGAGGAATACTGAAGTTCATTAATGGAAATACTACATTGACTATGTGTATACACGCGAGTATACAACAACATCAATCTGGGTACTCTGTATTGGGAGGGAGAGAAATGGGGAGGCTGGTGAGAACACTAAATGCCATGTACATGTATGTCATTGTCAACATGATTGACATTATGATGTGAGACTATAATGCACCAAGAAAAGCATGAAAATAACTACTTTAGAAAATTAAAGAAGCATTGCCGGGCGTGGTGGCACATGCTTGTAATTCCCGTGCTTGGTAGGCAGAGACAGGAGGATCACGCAGGTTCGAAGCCAGCCACGCTGGCTTAAGAGACCCTGTTTCCAAAAATAAAATAGGTCTGGTAGTGTAGCCCGGAGGTAGAAGGGCTTCCAGGAACCCCAGTACCACCATAAATATATATATATATTTTTTTCTTTCATATATATATATATATATATATATATATATGAAAGAAAATAGTTCTTATGTATGTACAATCTTTGCATTTTTCCAAGGATTATATTTGTTTCAGATATGGTAAGAATTGCATATATATCCTCTGATACTAGGAAAAGTATGTTCATATTTAATTAGTACTGTGGATAATTCATTCCACTTATCATGGATTTTAACATGACCATCTATTAATATGTGTCCATTTGAGATGACTTTATAACCCCATTCCACCATATTAGCTTTGTTATGACTTATGGTACAATTTAAACACTCAATATTTCATCTTAGCAATGTTGGCTATATTTTGTGCATCTATAAATAGAATTTTTAAAATTTTTATGAATTTTACATTTTTGTCTTATAAGATGTCCTTTCACAGATTTCAGGAAAACTAGCTTAGTATAATGATTCATATAAGCATTCAATACAGATGTATTTATTATATATTTTGGATAATATATCTTTTACAATTGGTCTCTATAGATGTAGTTTATCACATGTCATCAAAACATCAAGCAATTAATATTTTCATTGTCAAATTTTTATAGGAATGCTGAAGGAGGTAAGGAATTTTCTTTGTTTCCATAGCATTTTAAAGTTGTTAACAAAAATCTCAACTGTGGTTATATTTAGCCTTCCATATTAGTCAAATTGACATGGTCTATAAAAGGGCCATAAATTTAGCTATTTGACTTATTTCTAGTAAGCAATTGCATTTTACAAGGGAATTGGGAGAACCGAGTAATCAGCCTGAGATTTTACCTTTTCTTTTGTGAGAAAAAAATATATCAGCACACAGTGTTAAGTAAGGATTTAGTATGAGAATGTTTAAACAGTATGTCTTGAAAATTCACAATTCTGCAAAAACAGAAATATATTCATTAGATTTTCCATCAGGTAATGATGATTAAACTTGGTGAATTGAAGGTATATATGTGAGTTTCTAATGAGAACAAAGTATTTCACATTTTATCAGTTAGCAGAAAATAATTGGATGATTTCAGCTAGCAATAGGAATTTTATGGTATATGATGTCATCAAGTCCAATGCAATTCTAATTCAAAAGTGAAATTTTTAACTTATTTTTAAGAGTCTGGAAACTCCTTGTGACAAGGAGCATAAGCTTTTGTTTTGATAGCTAACCTAATGAAGCTATAGGCAATGGTTTATGATGTGTGTCATGGTGTTGAATTATTGCTCTATAGCATGGCCCATCCACACACATTCAAAATAAAGGTTTATAATGATTTGGCATACCCACATATACTAAATGGATGTTGTAAAAAATTGAACTTACTTAAAGAATTTTCAGTTTCTCTAATGCAGGGAGTGCTTCTGCGATGTTTAATTTGTTCAAATTATAAAAGGGCATTTCTATTTTGATTGTATTATAATTGGGTTTGTTTTCATAATTTATTTTGAGGTAGATCATTTTTACATATAAAAATATAAGTAATTTTTGTGTTAAATTTGTACCTGCAAGTTACCCAAATGTATTAGTTCCAGCAGTTTTTTTTTTTTTGTGTGTGTGTGTGTGTGTGTGTGTGTGTGTGTGTGTGTGTGTGTGTGGTACTGGAGATGGAACCCAGGGTTATTCTACTTCCAAGCTACACTCCCAGATCTATTTTTTTTTTATTCTTTATTTTGAAACAGGGTCTCACTAAGTTGTAGAGGGCCTCACTAAGTAGTTGAGGCTGGCCACAAACCGCAATCCTCCTGTCTCAGCCTCCCAAATGCTAGGATTACAAGAGTGTGCCACCATGCCTAGCTCAAACAGTTTTTGTTTGTGTGAGTGTAATGTTTTGTTTCGACATATAAAATCATCTTATCCATGAACAAGAATGTTTTTCTTCTTTCTTTTTGATTTGCATGCCTTCTTTCTTCTTCTCCTCCCCCTCCCCTCCTCCTCCTCCTCCTCCTCCTCCTCCTCCTCCTCCTCCTCCTCCTCCTCCTCCTCCTCCTCCTCCTCCTTCTTCTTCTTCTTCTTCTTCTTCTTCTTCTTCTTCTTCTTCTTCTTCTTCTTCTTTTGGTGGTACTGAGGTTCCTGGAAGCCCTTCTACCTCTGGGCTACACTCCCAGACCTATTTTATACTTTTTTATTGTGAAACAGGGTCTCTTAAGCCTTCGAACCCGCGCGATCCTCCAGTCTCCGCCTCCCAAGCACGGGAATTATAAGCATGCGTCAACACACCCGGCTCTTTTAATTTTTTTATTCCACATAATTTTTATAGCTAGGACTTGCAATACTATGTTAAGAAGAAATTATGTGAAAGTCCTACTTCTCCAATAGAGGACTCATATCTAGAATATACAGAGAACTCAAAAAACTCAGCACTAAGAAAACAACCTGACCAAAAAATGGGCAAGGAAACTAAATAGACACTTCACAAAAGAAGAAATGCAAATGGCCAATAAATACATTAAAAAATGTTCAACATCATTAGCAATTAGAGGGATACAAATTGAAACTGACCTGAAATTTCACTGAACTCCAACTAGAATGGCAATCTTTCAAAACACAAACAACAACAAATGCTGGTGAGGAAGTGGAGAAGTCAGAACTCTAATACATTGTTGGCAGAATTGCAAATTAGTGCAACCACTTTGAAAAACAGTATGGAGGATTCTCAGATAAATGGGAATGAACTTACCATATGGTTCAGTAATACCACTTCTGGGTATCTACCCAAAAGAATGAAAATCAAACAACCAAACTAAAACATGGGTATCTATGTTCATAGCTGCACAATTCACCATAGCAAAACTATGGAACCAGCCAAGATGTCCATCAACAGATGAATAGATTACAGAACTATGGGATACGTACACAATGGAATTTTATTCAGCCATAAAGAAAAACATAATTATGTCATTTACAGGAAAATGGATGGAACTGGAGAACATTATGCTAAGGGAGATTAGTCAGTCACAAAAAATAAGAAATCCAATGTACTCCCTAATATACAAAAGCCAGGGAGAAAGTAGGACATAGGAGGAACTCTAGACAAAGTAGGAAATACTATAGATGAGCAAATAAGATGACCTAACTAAGGGGGGTGGGAGAGGGAAGAAATAAATTCCCTAATGTTCATGATGTACACTAACAAACATAAAAAGTCAATCACTAAGTCAAAGATGAGAAGGAAAAAGGGGTAGAGAGTGGGGTGGGATTGGGGAGTAGCTAAATGAATGATGTATACATGTGCCTCTACCATCTTGTACTGCATTAAGATGTATGACTACAATGCACCAATAAAAATTAAAAAAAAAGAAATAGTGTAAAAGTGAGGCATCATCTTTCTGATCTTAGAGAAAAAGCTTTTAGTTCTTCACCATTGAGTACAGTCTTAGCTGTGGGTATTTCATAGGTAATCTTTATTATGTTGAATGTATCCATACTTCAAAATATGGACTAACTAAAGCAGCCATTTTTCAACATTTGTTCTCATGAATGTTTTGCCAGAAACCCTAGGCAAAGTTTTACTGATTGCCTTTTTTTTTTTCTGGTGGTACTGGGGTTCCTGGAAGCCTTCTACCTCTGGGCTACACTCCCAGACCTATTTTTTATATTTTTATTTGGAAACAGGGTCTCTTAAGCCAGGGAGGCTGGCTTCGAACCTGCGTGATCCTCTTGTCTCAGCCTCCCAAGCGCGGGGATTACAAGTGTGCGCCACCACGCCCAGCTTGATTGCCTTTTTTTAGGATAATAAATCAAAACAATTTTTTATTGGTGCATTGTAGTCATACATCTTTATAGAATACAAGGTGGTAGAGACATACATGCACGTATCGCTCATTTAGCCCTTCCCCAAATCCCTCCACATTCCCTACCCCCTCCCTCCTCCTCATGTTTGGCTTAGTGATTGACTTTGATATGTTTGTGAATGTACAGCATGTACATTAGGGAATTACCCTCTTCCCCCTCTCATCACCCCGTTAGGTCACCTTATTTGCTCATCTCCTTGGTCTAGAGCTCCTTGTATAAACCTTTTATCTCTCTCTAGCTTCTGCATATTAGGTACAGTATCCAATTTTTTACTTTTTGTGACTGACTAATTTTACTTAGCATAATGTTCTCGAGTTCCATCCATTTCCCTGAAAATGATGTAATTTTGTTGAACAGAATTTTTAAAATGAATAGTTTCTAGGAACAATTTAGCATTGATTCTCAAAGTCTGTGATACTGTGAACCCATGGGATGGGGAGCTAGTAGCCTAGGATGAAATTGGGAAACTTTGAATAAAAACAAGTGGGGGGTCTGGGTACATTTAATTTTTTTTTCTGTAAAGGGCGCCTCAAGTCAATAAATTAGAGAATTTATTCAAGATTTAACTAAATGTGATACTGACTTTGAAACTGAAATATTTTCGTGCAATATTACCTGAGAGCCACAATAATAAAATTTGGTTCTAAGTAGCAAAAAATTAAGTTTTGGAAATCAGTCATTTTAATTAAAATAATATGATAATTCTTTATTTTTCTTTTCTTTCTTTCTTTTCTTTTTTTATTTTTTATTTTGGTGGTCCTGGGGATGGAACCCAGGGCCCTCTTACCTACGGGCTACACTCCCAGACCTGTTTTTTTTATATCATTTTATTTGGAAACAGAGTCTCCTAAGCCAGCGAGGCTGGCTTCGAACCTGCACGATCCTCCTGTCTCCACCTCCCAAGTGCGGGGATTACAAGCCTGCATCACCATGCCCGGCTTAATTCTCTATTTTTCTGCGATTTATTCTTTTTTTTTTTTTTTTTTTTTTTAGTGGTACTGGGGATTGGACTCAGGAGCATTCTACCTTAAAACAATACTCTCTTTTTATTTTTTTATTTTTTTTGAAACAGGGCCTCACTAGGTTGCTGAGAGTCTCACTACATTGCTGAAATTGTCCTCAAACTTGCTACTCTTTTGTCACAGCCTCTCAAATACTGAGATTAGAGATTACAGGTGGGTACAACCATGCCAGCATTTTTTCTGCGATTTTTAGATAAGCATACAAAAGTAATTTCTAATATATTTTGTGGGCTATGTGCACCATATATTGTCCACTGAAATGGTAATTTCCAATTTAAACAGAATTCTTCATCTAATGTGGAATGAAAATTCAATGAATCCTTAGTGTGTGTATGTGTATATGTGTGTGTGTGAGTTACTGGGAATTGAACCCAGGGACATTCTACCTCTGGGTTACATCCTCAGCCTTTTAAATATTCTTTATTTTGAAACAGGGTCTCACTGAGTTGCAGAGGGCCTCACTAAGTAGCTGAGACTGGTGACAAACTTGCTACCCTCCTGTCTCAGCCTCCCAAGTCGAATCCTAAATCTTTAAAGAAATATATACATGCTCTTAACTGATTGCCTGATTGCCTTTTTAAACAACTTGGTCCCTGGCCCAACAATAAAACTTTTAGACATATAAAACTTGTTACATCGATGATGATTTTTGTGTATGGTCACGAATTTTATCATAAAAATTTATATAGTGTAGTCTTATATGTGTTTAATTGCCAGTTATTTTATAGCTTTTGCTGTTGGCCTAAGGAAAACAATGATTCTGTTGTATATGTGTTTGCACATATTTTCCAATGTTCACTTTTTAAGCTCTCCTTAACTCTCTTACTGTTGTGCCAATATTTATTAAATACACAAGTCCACTTTAGGTACAAAATATATGAAGTATTTGACTGTATGCATATGTCTCAAAATTTGAGACACTTGATTTTTTTTTTTTTTTTGGTGGTACTGGGGTTCCTGGAAGCCCTTCTACCTCCGGGATACACTCCCACGGGCTACACTCTCAGACCTATTTTTAACTTTTTTTTTTTTATGTGGAAACAGGGTCTCTTAAACCAGCAAAGCTGGCTCCGAACCAGTGTGATCCTCCTGTCTCAGCCTCCCAAGCGCAGGGATTACAAGCATGCGCCACCACGCCCAGCGAGACACTTGATTTTTTTAGAAAACAACTATAATACCTTTTGATGTTCACACAAGACGTTGGTATCAATTTTTGTTGTTATTGAAGTGTACTATGCATTTTATGGTTAGAAAAATATGACCACGTTGCATTATTTTTAATGCTCTCCGCATGTAGCATAGGTAATTTTCATGGCAAAATCACTGAGGTGCAGTAAATAATTCTATATTTGTAAAATTCTAAAAATAGATATGAAATGCAGTATGTATTTAAATTCCATAAAACCGCTATTCTAGCAAGACACTGTGTTTTCCAAGATGGCTTCCTAACTTTTTCAAGTCAGAAAGACCTTACAGTACTTGCAAACTTTCAAAGGCTCGTTTCTATTATGGTAAAGAATTTCACAGTGGCTCTTCACGTTTCAGTGGGATAGTTTTCAATGACATCTCGTCAGATGATAGTTCATGACTGTTCCACAGTCCTTCATGAGTCCTTCATTATCTTCATGATAATAGAATCCGTTAGGGATTCTATTTACTTTTCTAATAACAAGAAGTCTAGATTGTGAAGGTCGTTGGCCGACCAATACTGTAAGGAACAAGCACTTCACTCTTTTTCTGGGCTATTTTTTTTTTAACATTTATCTCTTATGTGTGACTTATGTCTGCTTAGTACACCTGAACGGAATTACTTTAATTATAGTTCATATTTCCCTCAGAAAAAAGGAAACTTTAAAATGCCTCTGAATATTTTTCTAAGGATAAAATCAGCAAAATATGAAATGTAAATTATCTGGCATCATCAGAATCTATATATAGCCATAGTAATATTTAATCTACAAAGTAAATATAGAATCAGGCCATTCACACATATTTTTTAAGAAAAATACTCCTTTAATTATAGAGTAAAATTTGCCTATTTCATGATTAAAATGTCTACATTTAATGTCACAAATATAGAGTGACCTATAATAAAAAGTACATAGAATATCATATGACAAAATGTTAAATTATAGTTTGTATTCCAAAATTAAATATCACCTATAATTAATGTTTGACCTGAAAATTTGATCTATGTCACAAAGTAGTATTTTTTTCAAAGAAAAAATTATTCAATTTGTGAAAACTAAAATTAACAATATCTAAAAAAGTACTTTCTCTATCGATGTACTAATTGATGTCTGATGATTAAAGTATGCATTTGAGAGACTAATTTTGTTCCTTTTTGTAGCAGAATATGATTTCATTTAACCTGCCCACCATTACATTCCTCCTTGAAATCTCCTTTTTTTCTGTTCACTCCTAAATTACCTCTACAACATAGCTTTTCCTCTCTCCTCTTCTGAAACTCTTTTTGCTAGTTTATGCAATATCTCTAAACAACCCAATTTAGAAAAGACACTACATTTGAGATCTTCCAAGATCTTGCAGCTGCATTTCATATTTTTGACACCATATTTCTTACTGCAATTGTTCTTTGTTTCTGGGACACATCTTTTGTAATTTTGCCACCATTCTGAGATTCTGTGGTTTATGTTCTTCACATTTATATCCTGTCTCTGAATCATTTCATCTATTCATAAAACTTCAAATATTATGTTGAAGTAGAAATATACTTAGTAAGTACTAAGTATACTTAGTATACTCAGTCTAGATTTTGATCCTAGACATATTTTCTAAATTTTAGACTACTATTATCAACTCTAATCTTGATATCATATATATCATATGGTAAACTCATAAGCTTTTCTTTATGGCCATTTATTCACCTAATCTGGCCTATTTCAGTTAAAAGAACCATTTTTGACTTATGTTTGAATGTCTGAAATCTGCCTATTCCAGATTTGTCTTTCATTATAAAGTTCTATTTCTCTGAAGTCCATCTCATCTTTTTTACCCCTTATTTCTCATTTGTCATTTCTCATTTCATCTGCTTATTAGTCTTCCAAATAGTTTTTCCTCACTTTACCCAGTCAGTTCTTCACAATTGTAACAGAATAATCTTTCAACTATCAAGTGAATAATTCATCTTAAGTTGAATTTGATGTATGATATAAAATATGAATTGATTTTCATAAAACTTCAAGATAGTTGTTCCAATTCTGTTTACCAAATATTCTTCCTTTGAGTTATGATATCTGTATTATTTAAAAATCAATTATTATACACAATTTGGTCTCTTCCTGGCAAATCTTTTTTAATCCTTTGGTATTGTTGTTTGTCAGAGGATAGTACTACTGTAAACTATATATTATGTCTTTATAATGTACTGAGATATTTTGCAAAAATAGATTCTTCATATTAGTCATTTCTTTCTGAATTATCTTTTATATAACCACCATTTTAAGCCGGGCGTGATGGCACACACTTGTAATCCCAGCATTAGGGAGGCTGAGACCTGAGGATCATGATTCACAGACAGCCTCAGCTACTTAGTGAGGCCCTCCGCAACTCAGTGAGACCCTGTTTCAAAATAAAGAATAAAAAATAGAGCAGGGGGTGTAGCTCAGAGGTCAAATTCTTCTGTGTTCCATCTCCAGACCCACACACAGACACACACAAAAAAAAAACTTTAAAAAATCATTTGTTAATGCCTTCTAGAAAACTGTGTATGAATTTCTTTGCATATGTGATATAAAATGGGGAGAACTGATGGTTTTATACATACTGTCACTTTTGACTAACATAATATACAACTTATTTGTTCTTTCAAATATTTATATATTTTTTTCAGTACTGGGAATTCAACCCAGGAAAATTATACCTCTGAGCTACACCCACAGCCCTATTTTTTATTCTTTCTTTTGAAACGGTCTTACTAAGTTGCGGAGGGCCTCACTAAATAGCTAAGGCTGTCCATGAACCATGATCCTCCTGTCTCAGCCTCCCAAGTACTTGGATTACAAGCTTGTGCCACCATTCCTGGCTAAATCTTTTTACTTTATGAATTGTATACAAGGGACAAGAAAGAAGGATTAAAAAGATCTCCACTTGCCACTTTTTCAAGGTGCTGTTGCAGCAATTTTACATAATTTAGGGTTGGAACGGGGAAAATAAACATTCTTCTTCTTTTTATAGCATAAGTTGTCTGCATTGGCCCAGGTCAATCCTATGAACATCTAGAGAAGGCTCAAATTCTAGTTTGGAGAGAGATGGCTAAAAGTTTACTATAATTATGCATTTAGTAGAAATGTGGCCTATGTTTTTAGTCATGACTGGGTATAGACAATTGAGATATTATAACCATTTTGTCTTTTTTCACTAAAAGATGGAGCAGCAAGTGATATTTTTTCACATTTTCCTCTCTTTTTTGTTCTAAGAGATGAGCAATCACTGGATTCAAGCTAACCAAATTCACAAAAGACTAATTTTAACAAGAATCATAAATTATTTTAAAAAGCATATAATTTATAGTCATCAGAATGCCAAGAAAGAATAAATAGTATTAGCAATAAAGAATTGTATCAATTGAGAAAGTACTGTGTTCCATTCATGAAAAGACTATAATGGAGACTTAATTTTTGGTGCTGAGGCTCTGTCAAACTTCTTACATTCAACTTTCACTCTTTCAGTTAGTCACTTTACTGTATAGGGCATATAACTTCTAAGTGTCATAGTTATATCCTCTACAAAATGCTTCATAGTGATTCTGTAACATAAAAATAATATATGTAAAGAATTTAACATTAATTCTGACAGACAAAATCATCAATAAGTGTTACATACCACTTAGACAACAAAGGTGATTTATTGAACGCGACAAATTTAATCTAAATTTAACACCGATTTTCATCTAAATTATATTTCCCTTCAGTCTTTCTATCATTAAGGCTAAAATATAGGCTTTATTATCCAAGATAATTTTCTCCAAAGTGTTTTTGATCACATTTGACTACCAAAACTTTCCCTTAAAACAAAAGTCAGAATTTTTTGGTTTTTTTTTTTTAGTAAATATATATATTTTTTGTTTTTTATACAACAAATGTTGGTGAGGATGTGAAGAAGTGGGAACTCTAAAACATTGTTGATGGGATTGCAAATTAGTGCAATCACTTTGGAAAACAGTATGGAGGATCTTCAGAATAATGGGAATGAACTTACCATATAACCCAGCAATACCACTTCTGGATATCTGCCCAAAAGAGAGGAAATCAAACTACCAAACTAATGCCTGCGTATCTATGTTCATAGCTGCACAATTCACCATCTCCAAACAATGGAACCAACAAAATATCCATCAACAGATGAACAGATTACAAAACTGTGGGATATATACACAATGGAATTTTACTCAGCAATAAAGAAAAACACAATTACATAATTCACAGGGAATGGATGGAACTGGAGGACATTATTCTAAGTGAGATTAGTCAGTCACAAAAATTAAGAAATCAGATGCTCTCCCTAATATGCGAAAGCTAGGGAGAAATGGGTCATAGGAGGAACTCTAGATGAAGATGGACATTCTGTAAATGAGCAAATAAGGTGACCTCAGGGGATTGGAGGGCGGAAGAGGGAAATTCTCTAATGCACATGATGTACTTCAACAAACATATCAAAGTCAATCACTAAGCCAAGCATGAGAAGGAGGGAGGAGGAGGGAATGGGGCGGGATTGGGTAAGGGCGTGATGTGCGCATGTATGTCACCATCATCTTGTATTCCATTATGATGTATGACTAAGATGCACCAAAAAAATTATAAAGAGAATTTTTACGAGAAAATAAAGGTATTTATATATTTTTTTCAAATTAGGAAATCATTCTGGTGTGTTCTGTTCAGCAAGCTTTCCCCTGTAAAAGGCACAGAGACTTCAGGATATAAAAGAAAGAAGGTTCTCAGAGTTCAGAGGAGAGAGGAAGGGCTGGAAAAGAGGTTCCATGGTAGAGGCAGGAATAACAGAATTTCCAAATGCATTGATAAGTAAGCCTAAGCAGAGGGTATTAAACCTGGCTTTCACCCTGGAATTGTGAGAAGAGACCCATAGACATGTGTCTCTTTAACTACAGAAGAAATAATATAATAATAATAATAACCTTCTAAAATACCCTAGTGCCCAATTTCCCTTCTGAAATCTTTATTATTTATAGCAATATTTTGTGAAGAATAGTATTTTCTTATTTCATTAATATTTATATGTCCATTATCCACCCTTTTCAACTCACAATATATGTAAACATTATAATTACACTATGAATGAAATATACAACCACATTTGTTTTTTGGATTGTTCTGCAGTTTTCAATTTTGCCATTAGGTCCACAAAGAAATTACTGCTAATAGTTTCAGTTAAGGATAGCAGTTATTCATGTGACAATTCTAATTAAAACTGTGGGTTGACTTTCAGCTATTTTAAATGTCAAGTGACAGGTAAAACTGTTTTTTAGATAAATATAACATTTATATAAAAGATTTTTTAAAGCACAGGTGCCAGCAACAGAGAAGTCATTGTCATTAACCAACAGAGAGAAAGATTATCTATACATTACTTTGAGACATACTGACAGAACAAGGTCAAAGACAATGGGAAAAATAGGGAATACTTATTTTTTATTATTCTAATCCACTGAAATTGAGTGATCTTCATAAAATATGTGAGAAATTGCATTTTCTTTTCTTTAAAGAATTTTTATCCAAACTTTTGACCAATTTTAAAACTTTTAGTAAAATCATAAGAATAGAAGAGTTTCCATATGGCCCTAATTGCAAAATAATATAATTGACATTAATATGGTATCTTTATTATAGCATTAATTGATAGTGATATATCATTATAACCAACTTTGCAACTTTATCCATAAATTTATCCTTAGTTTCTACCTAATATTCTTTTTGGGTTCCAGAATATCATATTACATTCAGTCACCATGTTGTTTTACATTGTTACGTTATTCTTGGTTCTTGGCCGACAGTTACCTTTCCTTGTTTATTTTTATTTATTTATTTATTTATTTATTTATTTATTTATTTATTTATTTGGTGGTATTAAGGATTGAACTCAGGGGCAGTCTACCTGTGTGCTACACCCCAGACCAATTTTTATTTTTATTTTATTTTTTTATTATTATTTTTTGGTGGTACTGAGGTTCCTGGAAACCCTTCTACCTCCAGGCTACACTTCCAGACACCTATTTTTTATATTTTTTATTTGGAAACAGGGTCTCTTAAGCCAGGGAGGCTGGCTTCGAACCTGCGGGATCCTCCTGTCTCTGCCTCCCAAGCGCGGGGATTATACAAGCGTGCCACCATGTCCGGCCTTTATACTTTTATTTTGAAACAGAGTCTCACTAAGTTGAGAATTTCACTATTTGCTGATGCTGTACTCGAACCTGCAATCCTCCTATCTCAGTCTCCCAAGTACTGGAATTAAAGGCATGTGCCACCACTCCCAGCAGTATAGTACTGAGGAATACTGACAAAATATTTGGTAGAATGTTCTTCTATTGAGATTCATCAGATGTTTTGCTCATGATTAGATTTGGGATATTGGCTTGGGAAACCACTTTTCTTTAGCTTAGATATACTATGACTCTAGATAATTTTATGTCATCTTCTATGGCTAATATAAATATCAACATAAAGCCAAGTGTGGTGGCACATACCTGTAGTCCTTGAGAGACTGAGAAATAAAGATCACAAGTTGAAGAACAGCCTCAACAAATATCAGCATAACATTGAAATAAACATAACCAAGATGCACCTCTCCTTGATTTTCTTATCCAGGGATGCTTTGTTGCATAGACTAGAAACCAGTGTAAATTAACATATAAATTAACTCCTATAAAAGAAGTTATATTATAAAAGTACCAGTTAAACTCATAGAGGCACAGGAAAAACATGGGAACTTGAAACCCTTTATAAAACTAGGTAGCCTTTCTGGAGCACACACTTTTTAACCCCTCTTTCTTCATATTGTCTTGATTCTCCTGCTTTTCTCTTTGGCCAAGCTCTATCTGCTTACCTATCCCTGCATTCCTGGCTCAGCATAGCTCTCCATGACAGCCTCATCTTCCAGACTGTCAAAGTGTCCACTTTGGCTTCACATCTTTGCATAACTTGTTCTGTTCTCTAAATATAAACTAAATAGCTGGCTGAATCAGATACCTACTTCTAATTAAATCAAATGAACTTGGGAGAGTTTGATCAAGATGTGGAGGCAATCTTCAATTTTGACTTTTCTTTTAATCTCTCAAAAAAGAAAAAGAGTCCTGACCACTTAAACTGTGCGTAATCCATCTACACCACTTTCCCCCCATGATTTTAGTGATCATCTGTTTGCACATTGGAACTCTAGACTTATCATCAGCAACCCTATGTGTGGTTTCAGAAGTGCCCTGCTTCTCATGTTGTGCATAGCTTCTCATATTGTGTACTTTTTCTTCCTTTATACCTCTATATCTGCTTCTTTTATCACCTTAAGTTAGCACTTGTTTCTTGTACATTATAGAGAAATGTACAAGAAAGAATTCTCCCATTTTTATAAGTGTATTAACACACCATATTAACACACCTGCCACTGCATCTATTTTATCCTCTTGTTACATTGGGATAATAAACTTTCTTCTCTTGAAACTCCAATCTACTTTCATTTACCCCTTGAATTCTCCTAGGGACCCCACTTCTTCACCTCACTGAGCACTTCTCAGTGGCATTTACATATGTTGTTATATCCATTTAAAGTTCCCCTCAAACACAGCAGCCCTCCAGGCATCGTCTTACTTATATAGTCACCCTTCACAAACTCCTTCAATATTATCCTGTATTTTAGAAAAGTTTCACTCTTCTGCATTCATTTGCATTTCACCTACCATTCCACCAAAACAGTTTGTGCTAAATAACCAGTGATGTCCATGACGCTTAATATAGTCAACACTTTTCAACATTAACTTTACCTGACACTTATGTAGTTGACATCATTGGCATTTTCATCATTGTTAAGCAGTCTCATCTTAGTTTCCATGGTGCTATATTACCCCTCATTTTCCTTCTTATTTTGCTGACTCCTCCTAGTTAGTCTTTGTCTCATTTTCTTCTTCAGCTTTTTATACTTCATACTAAATAGGCTTGGACTTTTCATCAAATTTTGTCTCTACCATTTAAAATAAGCTTAATCATTTTGTATGCCTTTATTTGCTAAAATTTCTTAAAATATCTAGGCTAGAATTCTCTTCTGAGTCTTGTATATATATGAATGTGTATGTGAAATATCCTTTCCTATATTCCATAAGAATCTTAAGCATTGTATTTCCAAAACAGAAATTATTTACCTCAAATACTCTAGTTACCACCTAATCCTTACCTCAGGAAACCTCTTCTTTTGAATAGTTCTTCATGCAAGACCCTGAGTGTCATGTTGGAATCTTTCATTCCATAGTTCTCACCTTTTATTTGCATTTTTCCTTCTCACCAATGGCATCAATGTAATGCTCCATCAGGTTTGAAGCTCTTGAATAGGTTCTTATCCTCTAAGTATATTTTCTATAAAGCACCCAGGATTATATTTGTATTTAGTTTTTAAAACAATTATTATGAAAGGTATATATGTATATATTATAAATGTCGTTTCAGTATATAAAATGTGTAAGAAACTAAAACAAAACACAAACACAAAACAAGCAATTTTCCACTCAGTTTCAATTTCTATTTCATTGAGGCAACCACTATTCAACTTACCAGCTATTTTATAATATTTAGCTCCATCTCCTGAGATAACTTTCTTATAATTATGACGCTAGTATTACTTTTTGTTCCTTAAGTTTTAGCTTCTTGATTTTTTAGAAATTGTGTTTTGGCTTCAAACTCTAGAACTTGAAGTTTCTTCTGGTCTTACCTTTTGTTTCAAGTGTCTGCATACAACTACACACTCATCTTTTCTCCATTTTCATTTTCCCAGCATGGATCTAGCAGAATTTTGTAGAAAAATATTTTTAGTTTTAAGTTAGTTTGATTCTGGAGGCATTAGGAGACAATCTTGTCTGCATCTTGCATTTTTCTGGTGGCTGTTAATGTTCCTTGACTTGTGTCTGCATCAAATCTCCTTGTGATTAACTCTAATCAGAACACTTAATAAATTTATAACCTACCTGTAAAATCAAGGATGAGCTTCTCAACTCCATACCCGTAATTGGATTACATTTGCAATGACCTTTATTCTAAGTAAGGTGACAGTCACAGTTTCCAGAGATAAGGATGTGGACATATTTTCTTAGGAGCTGGTTATAATTTCTCCAGGAAATATATATTCAGCTTCTGCTGAGGGTTGGGCATAAAGTGACCCAATGACCTGCTTATGAAAAGGGACAGGGGAACTATAGAGCATATCTGGAATGGGGAGTGGGTGGGCAGCTTCAATATTTTTTTTTCAAAATGTTTTCCTGTTTTGGAACCCACCCTTATTGTTTTCCCAGAGATGCTGGAGTTTGAGGAGGATTTTAAAGTGGACTTCAAATTGCTTCTCAGTTTCCCCCGCTAGCTCCTGGCTTGGAGTTAGCTTTTCACTTTTCAGCGTCAGCTATTACTTTTCCGACTTATTTTTAGTTTCTCAATTTTGTTGCCATCAAGTTTTCTGTTCTCCTTTAGGTTTATGGATTTTTTTTTCAGTCATGAGATGGAACCCAGGGACATTCTACATCTGAGCCACATCCCCAGCCCAATTTTTTATTCCTTATTTTTAAACAGGGTCTCACTGGGTTGCAAATTGCCTTACTAGGTAACTGATGAGTCCAAATAAAGACTGGGCCTCCCAAATGCTGGGATTACAAGTGTGTGCCACCATATCCGGCTAGGTTTATGGGTTTTAATAACACATTTTATTCTTTTGGCAGAGACTTCAGATGAATGTCTGCCACAATTTTAGAAATAATCTTTAAAAATATGTCATACCATAACACATCTAAACACATCTAAATGGGCTTCCTTTCCCATTGTGACAGCACAATATTATAGTTATCTGGCCCTTGCTTCCTGTTTCCTTCCCATATTTGTACAACTCTGGCATCATCAATATATAAAGATATTTATATCTTTTTTATTTATATATCGTGCTAGAGGATTTCTATGTCAGTATGTTTAGACATTCCATTTTCTTTATTTGGACTCATCCCCGTTTTTTAGCCTTTCTCCAAATTATTTACCAGTTAACTGTTACTTGTTCACTTTAATCATTATTTTTTTTTAAGAAGGTCTTCTCCAAACTCCCAGTCTTAAGGTATTTCTAGCCGGGCATAGTGGTGCACGCTTGTAATCCCAGTATTTGGAAGGCTAAGACAGGAGGATCGCGCAGGTTCAAAGCCAGCCTCAGCTACTTAGTGAGACTCTCATCAGCTTAGTGAAACCCTGTTTCAAAATAAAGTACAAAATAGGTCTGGGGGTGTAGCCCAGAGGGAGAAGGCCCCTGTGTTCCATCCCCAGTACCACAAACACACAGAAAAAGGTATTTCTATTTTTTGAGAGCATCCTACAAATTTGTTTTTTCCCATTGCCTGACAATGACTTTATCTTTGTGTAATTGCTTTTTGAGTGCTTGACCCCTGTTAGTCTTTCATTTTATAAATAGAAGAACTGTTTTCTGTATTCATCAGTTATCAGTTAGAGCCTGTTGCAGTTACAGACAGGTGCCTAGTACTGAAAAAACTTTGTTGAATGTGTAGATGAATTAATGAATATAGAAGATGGGGATTTTAGGTTGTGGATTTCAAAGGAAAAGTGGGCAATATAAGGAGGCATATTGCTGAGAAGTGATTGATTGAAAAAAAAGATGCAAAAAGAAAAAATCTTAAATAATTTCTTGAAAAATGTATCGGAATTGACGATTCTGCCATATTCCTGTCTTGTAATGCTTAATTTTTTCTTTATTGAATTCAAGTTATTCTTTACTAGCTCTGTAATTTTGAGCATAATCCATATACTCTATACTTAGTTTTCTCATTTGTAAAATTGGAATTATAAACTCTTACACATTGTCTTTTAAGAGTTGAGTAATATACATATGTAAAGATATTAACATTCTGCCTTGAAAATTGAAGATAATTTTAAAAGTATCATTACTTTCTTATTTCCTCTATGTCCTACATTGATTAGCTAAAAGGAAGATATTTTTTTCTAGGTAGCAAAAGCCTTAAAATGAAATAAATTATTATGGGGCACTGATATTTGCTTTTATAGCTGACTTAAATATTAGGATAGATTTATCTGTCAGGCCTTGATTGACTATGCTGGGCTATGGAATAAATAAAGGTCCCTTTCAGGCTTGCAGATTCTAAAGTAAGAGGATAGTGTAACTATCACTGGGGATATCATTCATAATGTAGAACAGTCCTACTTACCAACAGCAGTAGGGTTATAATTGCTGTAAAAACTGAACTCATATTTCAAGGCCTAGTATACATTAGAAAGAGATAGCAGAAACATAGGATTTGAAGAGGTATATATAAAACCCTTAAAGGCAGAAATTTTATTTTATTTTTTCTAGATTTATCACTAGATACTGAATGCCCTAATATACATTATTGGCCAAATTAGCTATTTTCATTAATGAGCAATTAATTAATGTGCTAAAAGAAGAATTGCAGTAATTTCTTCTTGTCACAAGGCAGAAACATCTAAAGCCTGGCGTGATGGCACACGCTTGTAATCCCTGCGCTTGGGAGGCTGAGACAGGAGGATCGTGATGGTTCGGAGCCAGCCTTGCTGGCTTAAGAGACCCTGTTTCCATATAAAAAAGTAAAAAATAGGTCTGGGAGTGTAGCCCGTTGGAGTGTAGCCCGGAGGTAGAAGGGCTTCCAGGAACCCCATTACCACCACCAAAAAAACAAAAAAAAAAAAATCCAAAATCCTCAGCATCTTGACAATACTTTTGGCAAACAATCTTTTTATGTGAATTTTATTTACTAATTTAATAAATAATATTTGGTAACCTGTTGCATGCAGAGAACAGTTAACTTATATTTAATTTTTAAATTCATTTGGGAAAGTAATGGAGAGAAGTATCACTCTATAACCACCGATCTTTTTCTTTGAAGATTGGCTTAATAGTGACTTCTTATTAAATGTTAGAATTGTCAAAACTGAGCAGAAAAGAGCAGGATATATATATATATACATACATACATACATGTATGTATGTATGTATGTATGTATATGTGTGTGTGTGTTGTGTGTACACACACACACATATTTATTTATTTATTTATTTATTTATTTATTTATTTATTTATTTTTCTGTACTGAGGATGGGACCCAGGGGCATTTTTTTATTTTTTTGGTGGTATTGGGGTTCCTGGAAATCCTTCTACCTCCGGGCTACACTCCCAGACCTATTTTTTTATATTTTTATTTGGAAACAGGGTCTCCTAAGCCAGCAAGCCTGGCTAAGAACCTGCACAATCCTCCTGTCTCTGCCTCCCAAGCGCGGGGTTACAAGTGTGCGCCACCACGCCCGGCCAACCCAGGCATTTTACCTCCGAGCTACACCTCAAGCCCTACTTTTTATCCTTTATTTTTGAAACTGAGTCTCACTGAGTTGCAAATGGCCTCACTAAGTAGTAGCTGAGGCTGTCTGCAACCGCGATCCTCCTGTCTCAGCCTCCCAAATGCTGGGATTACATGTCCAGTTAAAAGAGGTTATATTTAACTGAAAAAAAATCAGCCAGGTCTTCCTAGATGAGGTGGCACTGGAGCTGCACATTGAAAGTCCTTGGACACCTAATAATTTGAATCAAGCCTGGTCCATAGCATCAGTAGTGGAATACCAAAAAATAAGTTTGGATGGAACATTGGGTTCATATGGGATAGTTGTTAATAAAGTTGAAAAGAAATTTCCATGCAGCACCTCATGTTTTTATTATCTCTGTTTCAACTTGGCAAACTCATATTTGTTTTACCAGTATCAGTTCACTCGTGATTTTCTGAGGAAGTCTGTGTTTGTATGGAGGGGAGAGGGTACTGGGAATTGAACCCAGGAACATTGTATCTCTGAACTAAAACCCAGCCATTTTTTATTTCTTATTTTGAAACAATGCCCTACTACATCACTCAGGGGCTAGCTAAGTTGCTGAGGCTGGCCTTGAACCTGAAATACTCATATCTCAGCCTCCCACGTACTAGGATTATTAAGTGTGCACCACCATGCCCAACAACTCTGAGAAAATATTTGATTCTCTATTCTACACAGAGTCCCCTGTTTCCTATGGTCCACCGGCATCCTTTGAAAATGCTCCAAACATGCCAGAGGTGAAAGCTTCAGAGATTTGAACCTGGTATATATAATAATTTTGTGTAGCAATTTAAGTTTGAATCATAATTAATGATCTACAAATGTCAGAGGGATGTTGAAGTCACCCAGTATTATTGTATTGGGATTTTAATGTGTTTGGTATTCTTTATTTCTTTGAGAGTTGATTTAATAAGTAATAAATTTTTATTAAATGTAAAAATGTAAAAATTGCCAAACTGAACAGAAAGGGGAAGCTAATCATAAAGTAGGGGATGTATGTTTTTTAAAAGAACAAGTTCTATAAAAATGTTTCGTTTCAAGATTACAGTGTTTGCCACATTTATCTTCATTTCAGTTTCTTGTGTCTTCACATGGTAATAGAAACACATAGATGGACTCCACTTTTCAGCATGGAATTATCTTATGACTTGTTTTAAGTTAATTTATTTTTAGCTGAGTGAGGTGGTCCGTGTTTGTAATCCTAGTACTTGGGAGGCTGATACAGGAAGATCCAGGTTCGATGTCAGCCTCAGCAACTTAGTGATCCTGTTGACAACTTAGTAAGACCATGTTTCCAAATAAACTATAAAATAGTTCTGGAGGTGTAGCTTGGTAGAAGCCCCTGGGTTCCATCCCCAGTATCATGCACAAAAAATTAATTTATTTTAATTACATGGAATGTTTCCATTGGGAAAGTTTTTTTTCTAAAACACAAAGGCATCTGCTACATTTTACCAGAAACACTAGAGTAAGCTAATCTCTTCCATGCTATTAAAATACTCAATTTGAGTTTATTACAGCTTTTAGGAAAATGGAGAAGCAGAAGCTGTTAGCAATAGCTATTTTTTAAGAAAACACATCTTGACAGTGTCTTATATTGTCAGAAATTTTCAACCCCATAGTAGAAATAGAAGTAACTTATCTCTAGGGGATTTCCCCTTTAGAGAACATCTTTTTTCCATCTTAAAGACATTTTTTTTTCACCCAGAGATTATGTTTCCTCTATGATATTAAATGAATTAAATAACTACTGAAGCCAGTGGGGAAAAATTATCTGAAAACTGTGAAATAAATATTTTTGTCAATATTTATTTTATCAACCACAAAAAAGATTGTTGAGAATTAGTTTTATAATAGAACCTTAATACTTAATTATGTCTGGCACAGAATGTTTTCTGCTTGATTATCCTAATGAAAGGTAGCTATATGTAGAAGTCCTAGTTAGCATCCTAGTCCATAGACATGAGGGCAATTCACATTTCAGTTCATGTTCTATGAAAACTATTTTGGCTACAACATTGAAATCTATTTAACAAGCCCCCAGACGATGCTATACTCAGGAACATATTCATAAGGTTGAAAAGTTGTCTAAAACAGTTTGTTGAGATTTATGATTGACTTTTGATCAAAAAAGTCATGAAGGAAATTTTTATATATACTCCCACCATATAAAGAAGATGCACTACCCTTGCTCACTACTACTTTCCTTAAAACTTTACGAAATAGTGGAGAGGGTAGTTTCTTTTTTTTTTCTAAAGGGGAAGTGGATATTCTTTTAATTGATTCTTATTCATGTAGAGTACTTCATATGTATTTACTTAAGGCTATAAAAATAGAAAAGAGTGTATAAGACATTGAAATTTGATTATGTAGACCTGAAAACATTATTTACTCTTCATCAACTTTATACAAAACATTTCTTTAATTATTTACCAGAAAGATATTTTAAATTCCATATCACCTTTGTTTGTATATTTGGCATTTGGATGGATTGACTGACTGGAAAGATTCTCAGAAAGGGTGAACTCATTTAGCATTAATCTAAAAAATGAATTATAAATATGATACATTGGCTGCAAAATAAATGATAAAATAAATTCCTGAGCTCATTGTGAAGAATTTTGAGTTATGGGATAATTTGAATAATCCAACTCAGTTGGGAATTGCCTCATACTCTCATTTGTGTGAGAATGAAAGCAAACTTATAGCAGCTGATATGTTTTTACTGGTTTTTGAAGTTATATTTTTAAATATATTTTATTGGTGCATTATAGTCTCATGTCATGAGGTAATTAATAGTGATAGTGACATAATACACAGCACTTGGTGGTCTTGGAGATATTTCTAAATAAAAAAGTAAAGAAAGAATTGTTGAAAGCTAAGACTAAAAGAATTTCAAAATTTTGTTTCTTTGAGCCTCTTTTCTTCTATTCACTGTAGAATTACAAATAATATGCTCCAGGCCAATTGGTGCTAATAATCCTGTGTTCTTTGTGCATACAGAAATGCAGGGTGCCATGGATGCTATTTATATGGATGTGGTATAGTGGGACAGCAGGGAGCAGAACATCCGGAGGTAAGAGGGCTGGTAGTCAGCCAAATAACATAATGAGAAGCAGCTATACCAAGAGTAACACAAAAGCCCAGGACTAGATGGTTTCCCAAGGGAATTTTATAAAACCTTTATGAAAGAGGTAATCTCAATACTCCTCAATCTCTTTAATTAAATAGAAAAAAACAAGCCTCTCCTAAATATATTCTATGACACTAACATAACAGTAATACCAAAACCAAATAAAGACAGCTCAAACAAAGAAAACTATAGGCCTATATTACTGATGAACTTAGACAAAAACTGCTAGACAAAATAGTAGCAACACACATTCAAAACCACATCAAGAAAATCATACACCATGACCAAGTAGGGTTCATCTCAGGGATGCAAGGCTGGTTCAACATATGAAAAACAATCCATGTAATTCATCACATAAACAGAACCAAAGACAAAAATCACATGGTCATCTCAATAGATGCTGAAAAAGCATTAAAAATGTATTTATGCTTAAAGTACTGAAGAGATTTAGGAATAGAAGGAAAATATCTCAACATTATAAAGGCAATGTACAATAGACCCACAGCCAACATCTTATTAAATGGGGAAAAATTGCATAAATTCTCCCTAAAAGCAGGAACAAGACAAACATGTCCATTATCATCACTTCTTTTCAATATAGTACTTGAGACTCTAGCCAGAGAAATAAGGCAAGAGAAGAAAATCAAAGGAGTATAAAAAGAAAAAGAACTTAAATTATCCATATATTTAGATGACATGATACTATACTTGGAAGACCCAGAAAACTCAACCAAAAGGTCGAGAGATCTGATCAACAAATTCTGCAAAGTATCTAGAAACAAAATCAACCTTAAAAACCAGAAGCTTTTCTGAATAGCAACCATAAATCCACGAAAGAAGAAATACAGAAAACCCACAAAAAATAAAATAGTTAGGAATGAACCTAACCAAAGAGGTAAAAGCGCATAATATATATATATATATATATATATATGTATAATTTCAAAGCAAAGAAAACCTTAGGTGAAAAAGTCTTAGAAAAATCAATCCTTAAATTTATTTGAACAACAAAACACCCAGAATAGCCAATGTAGTTCTTAGCAAAAAATAAACAAACAAAAACCATGCAGGAGGCATCATAATACCTGACTTCAAAGTATACTATAAAGCCACAGTAATAAAAACAGCATGATATGGACACAAAAACCAGACACATAGATCAATGGAGGAGACGAGAGATTCAGAAATAAATTTGCACACTTAGAGCCATTTGACTTTTGACAAAAAAGCAAAAAACATGCACTGGAAAAAAGAAAGCCTCTTCAACAAATGGTGTTTGCAAAGCTGGTTACCGATATGCAGAAAAATGGAAATAAAACCCACTTTCTCACCCTGCACAAGAGCCACTTCAAGATGGATTGAAGACAGAAATCAGTCTAGAGATCTTGCAGCTTCTTGAAAAGGGCATAGGTCCAACACTTCAACACACAGGCACAGGTAAAAACTTTTTCAACAAGACCTCAAAGGAAAGGAAAACTAAGTGATGAATCAATATGTGGAATTGCATTAAACTGAAGAGCTTACATACAGAAAAGGAAACTATTAAGATCCTCAACCCAGAGTCAACAGAGTGGGAGAAAATTTTTGCCAACTATTCCTCCAATAGAGGTCTAATATCTAGAATATTAACATTATTTTGTTCTTCTTTACTGCTGAGTAGAATTCCAATTTGCTTACATCCCATAATTTTGTCCTTCATTCTTCTGTTGATGGGAACCTAGATTGGTTTCATAATTTAGATATTATGAACTATGCTGCTATAAACATGGATTTGCATGTATTATCCTAGTATTTTGATTTCAGTCCCTTTGAACAGATACCCACGAGTGGGAACAACTTCCACACTGGAATGTGTTCAAGTTTTAAGTTTTTAATTGTAGCTTCCTTGTATAATTATCCAAGTTAAAAAATTGACTATCAAAAGAGAGAAATGTATTTCTCAATCATCTATTTGCTCTTCTAATAACAGCTACTTGAAAACTAAAAATAATTTTTCTTTTTTAGATTTGGCAGATAAAGCTTTTCTAAGCTAAATCTTATAGGCAGGACCTCAGCTTCTATAGCGACCAAGCTACTGGGTTAAATGAATGTCTTCTCCAACTTACCAAAATTACTTTAATTTTGAAAGAGCCGTGCTTTGCAGATCCTGATAATGGGGAAAATCTGGCACTACTTTTCTGTATTGAACAGTAGTTATAATGGTTTATAAATCAAGTTATATTTTAATGATCTTGATGCAAACCCACTTCAGACTAATCAAACCAAGTGTATTATGTCATACATTGTGAGTGCACAAAGGGTTTGATTGTGGTACCACTACTGACATGTAATGCAGTAATTATGTTTTACTCTATTGTCTAGGTTTGTGTAAAGTTGTCTGGGCCTCCATATTAACTAACTAACTAACTAACTAACTAACTAACTAATTAATGGTAGCAGGGATTGAACCCAGGGGAATTCTACCTCTGAGCTACAACACGTCTTATTTAATTTTTTTCAAATTTTCAAACAGTATCTCACTATGTTGTTGAGTCTTGCTAAGTTTCTGACACTGTCCTCTAACATGAAATTCTCCTGTTTCAGCCTCCAAAGTACTTGAATTAGAGGTGTGCCACAATTCCTGGCTGGGCCTCACTCTTTAATTTTCTTATTCCTTAAGTCTATATAAGAGCTTGATTTTTTTTTTTTTTTTTTTGCTGACAGTATCATTTTTCTCCAATCTTCCATGAGGATTTTACAATGATTTAAATTATAAGAGATAGAACAACTATTACTTGCATCATGAGAACAAATGTTAAATAAATATTACACAGAAAATCTACCTATAAAGTAGGAAAACATTTAGCTGCTCAGAAAAGACTCCTTATCTCATATTTCTGAGGAAGCTGTACAGATAATTTTATATATTTTTTTATCTTTTTATTATTAATTTTTATTGGTGCATTGTATTTATACATCATAATGGGGTAAAAAAAAACTTGTGTGGGCATAAATGCACACATCACCAGCCAGCCCCCATCCAGTCCCCACCTCACTCCCTCCCCATCCCTCCCTCCCATGCTTGGTTTAGTGGTTGACTTCGATATGAATAAGTACATCATGCACTTTACCATTTTTTTTCTTTTTTTTTTCTTTTTTTGGTGGTACTGGGGTTCCTGGAAGCCCTTCTACCTCCGGGCTACACTCCCAGACCTATTTTATATATATATATATATTTTTTTTTTATCATTTTTATTTATTTATTTATTTATTTTTATTTTTTTAACAATTTTTTATTGAACATAAGCAGTATACATTTACACTATATTTGGTGCCCTCTCCCCCCCCGCCCCCATTTTCTCTCCCCCCCCACCAATGGTTGTCCAGGTTAACCATGTCTTATTCATAATTTTACACATGTTCAGGTGTAGACCCTCATTAATCAAGATCGGCCTTTCTCCTCTCCTATCTTTCCATTAAAACTTAGCTAGTATTTCCCCTCTAATATCTGGGGTCCTACTGGTATCTTTTGTGTTTTCTAGTTTGGGCATATTAGAGGAAACATGTGTATCTTCTCCTTCTGTGCTTGGCTGATCTCACTTAACATGATGCTCTCCAGGGCGTTCCATCTTCTTGCAAATGATGTAATTTTGTTCTTCTTTATGGCTGAATAGAATTCCATTGTGTGTATTTCCCACAGTTTTGCCATCCATTGAAACAGGGTCTCTTACGCCAGCGCGGCTGGCTTCGAACCTGCGCAATCCTCCTGTCTCCGCCTCCCAAGCGCGGGGATTACAAGCGTGCGCCACCACGCCCGGCTCATCATGCACTTTAAAATGTTTCCCTTTCCCCACCTCCCACCCCCACAGTTAGGTTGTCTTATTTGATCCTCTATAGGATCTCTTTTTTCACCTGGAGTTCCTTCTATGACCTCATAGAAGTCATAGAGGGACTAGCTTTCACATATTAGGGAAACCATCCAATTCCTTACTTTTTGTGACTGACTAATCTTGCTTAGCATAATGTCCTCAAGATCCATCCATTTCCCTGAAAATACCATAATTGTATTTTTTAAAGGCTGAGTAAAATTTCATTGTGTACATATCCCACAGTTTTGTAATCCATTCATCTGTTGATGGATATCTTGGCTGGTTCTACAGTTTGGCTATGGTGAATTGTGCAGCTATGAACATAGATACACATGCATTAGTTTAGTAGTTTGGTTTCCTTACTTTTGGGTAAATACCCAGCAGTGCTATTGCTGGATCAAATGGTAGAGTTGTTCCCATTCTTCTGAGGATTCTCCATATTGTTTTCCAAAGTGTTTGCACTAATTTGCAATCTCACCAAAAATGTTTTAGAGTTCCCACTTCTCCAAATCCTTGCTAGCATCTGTTGTTGTTTGTGTTTTGAATGATTGCCATTCTAGTTGGAGTTAGGTGAAATCTCAGGGTAGTTTTGATTTGCATCTCTCTGATTGCCAATGATGTTGAGCATTTTTTCATGCATTTATTGGCCATTTGAATTTCTTCTTTTGTGAAGTGTCTATTTAGTTCACTTGCCCATTTTGTTATTGGATGCTTTGTTTTCTTAGTGTTGAGTTTCTTGAGTTCTCTGTATATTCTAGATATTAGTCCTCTATCGGAGAGGTAGGTGGCAAAAATCTTCTCCCATTCTGATGGCTCTCCATTGAGGTTCTTGGCAGTTTTCTTTGTTGAACAGAAGCTCTTCAGTTTCATGCAATCCCATGTATTTTTTTGCCTTTTGGTTTGTTGTGCCTTTGGGGTCTTGTTGAGAAAGTTTTTATCTATGCCTATGTGTTGCAGTGTTGGACCTATGCCCTCTTCGAGGAGCCTTAAGCTCTCTGGTCTAATTTCCAAGTCTTTGATCCATCTTGAATTGACTCTTGTGCAGCGTGAGAAAGTGATTCTTATATTTGTACACTTTCATTTTTTATTAGTAAGACAGAATACATCCTATGTGTATAGTAAATTTTATGGAGCATCAAAATGAAGATTTTACGTTTATCCTATGAGAAATTATATACTGTTTTTTCATATTACTTAATGAAACTTTCATTGTTGTTCTCATAATACATTTCCATATAGAAAGTAAAGAATATTAAATTTCCAGGCTTAGATAAAACAATATATATTAAAACACAACTAGAGTTAAGATGCCTAAAGAAGCAGAGGGACAGAGCAGTTCAATTTTCCTCTAGTCAAAGACCAAAAAAAAAAAAAAATCTCTTTTATGTGTGTTCACTTACTGACAAACATCTAATTTTTTTTATAACAGTTCCAGATGTGAAGAATTAGCCTGAAGACAGTACAAAGAATTGCTATATGCCTTACACCAAATTTCTCCTATTGTTAAAATATTATGCTAGTTTGGTAAATTTATTGCAGTGAACAAACAAACCAATATTGAAATCCTACTTAAAATAGCACATTGCATGTCTTATCATTTGTCTGTACAGTTAGGTTGATGGTGACTTCTCAGCTTTTCTTTGCCTTTGAGAACCTTGACTGTTTTGAGGAGAACTGCTCAGACAATTTGATAAATGTATATCACTGAAATACTGCCATTTTCATCATGATCATTCTGGTGTAATGGTTTTGGTGGAAAAACCACAGATATAAAGTGGTATTTCTATTACATTATATCAAGGTCATATTCAGTCAACCTGGCAATGCTAATGATGCCAAACTTGGTCACCTGACATGAGAAAGTATTCATTAGATTTTCCCCCTGTGAAGTCACCATTTGCCTTCCTTTCTATATTATTCTGTTTGACAATAAATTTATTAGGTGCAGTCCACACTTAAATGGACTTATGTTCCGCTTCCTTAAGGACAAAATATCTACATGAAACATTTGGAGTACTTATTCATGGGCGATTTGTTTATTGTTCCCCTATTTGTTTATTCAATTATTTATCTCAGTATGAACAATATATTTATTTTATAGTTTAGGTAATAAATTTACTAACATAATTTTTTTCATCTTTGACCACTGGAAATAATTAAAATGCTCCAGGCTCATCTCCTATCTGTTCTTCTTTAGTCCTAGCATCCACCATTTCTCCAAGAAGCTCTTGCTCACTTAGTTGCAGAATATTATTAGATCCAATATCTCATGCTGGATGTTCTCATAGCTTCTGGTGTGTCATTTTTTGTAGATCCTTTCAAGCTGAAAGTGCTGGAGATAGGTGGATATACACTTATCCACATATATATTCATATATCTATAAGTATTTATGCATGCAGTCATTTTTATATTAAGCTAATACAGCTTCATATATTAATAGTGTTGAACTTATGTTTCTAACACTAACTCTAACTCATTATTGAGTTAATACTTTTGTTCTCCATTACCATTTATTTGTAATTTCCACTTCATTAGTAAGAAATACAGATCCCATCAGCCACCAATGTATTAGTTTCCCGTTGTTCTTGTAATAAATTAAGTAATGCCTTAAAAGAACACAAATTTATGATTTTAACAGTTCTGTAGGGAAGACATATAGCAGTCTTACTGGGCTAAACCCATGGGTCAGTAGAGCTGCCATTTGCTTTCTAGAAGCACTGTAGAAGAATCTATATTCTTGACTATATTTCTACAGGTTGATTGGAATTTTTAAAACTTTATTATTATTTTTTATTTATTATTTTTTTCCTGTGTTGGGGATGGAACCCAGGGGCATTCTATCTCTGAGCTATACCCTCAGCTCTATTTTTGTAGTATTTTTTAACAATTTTTTATTGAACATAAATAGTATACATTTAAACTACATTTGGTGCTCTCTCCTCCCCGCCCCCGTTTTCCCTTCCCCACTCCCACCAATGGTTGTCTAGGTTAACCATGTCTTATTCATAATTTTACACATGTTCAGATGTAGACCCTCATTAATCAAGATCAGCCTTCCTCCTCTCCTATCTTTCCATTCAAACTTTGCTAGTATTTCCCCTCCATTATCTGGAGTCCCACTGGTATCCTTTGTGTTTCCTAGTTTGGGCATATTAGAGGAAACATATGTACCTTCTCCTTCTGTGCTTGGCTGATCTCACTTAATATAATGTTCTCCAGGGCTTTCCATCTTCTTGCAAATGATATAATTTTTGTAGTATTTAATTAATTTATTTATTTATTTATTTATTTATGGTGGTATAGGGGGTGGAACCCAGGGTCTTTTCTACTTCTGGGCTATACTCCCACACTTTTTTTTTTTTTTTTTGCAGGTCTGGGGATGGAACCCAGATGCATTTGACCTCTGAGCTACACTCCCTGCTCAATTTTTTTTCTTTATTTTGAAACAGGGTCTCACTGAGTTACAGAGGGCCTCACTAAGTAGCTGAGGCTGTCCTCGAACAGCAATCCTCCTGTCTCAGCCTCTGGAATGCTGGGATTATAAGCATGTGCCACCCACCATGCCCAGCTCCCACACCTATTTTTTATACTTTATTTGGAAACAGGGTCTCACTAAGTTGCTGAGAGCCTCACTAAGTAGCTGAGGCTTCGAACCTGTGCAATCCTATATAGGCCTCCCAAGTGCAGGGATTACAAGTGTGTGCCACCATGCCCAGCTGGATTGGGATGTGTATAACAACTTTATCATAATCACCCCAAACCAGAAGATTCTATAAACATTCAAATGCATGTTTTTTTCTGTTAACTGGTTATGTAGATACCTGGAAGCACAATTGCTGAATATTAAATAAAGCCTATGTTTAGTTTTCTTAACTGCCTAAGTGGATATATTATTTTGGATTCCCATTAGCTATGAAGAAAATTTCTGTTGACCCATAGCCTCAGTATCAGTTGATACAGTGTTTTGGATTTTAGCTATTTTAAGAGATATGCTGTTGTATCTCATTATTGTTTTAATTTATAATTTACTACTTACAAATCTTGTTGAGTATATTTTCATATTCTTATTAACAATCCATCATTTTTTTTGAAGAGGGATTGTTCATATATATTGCCCATTTTTATTTTATTTTATTTTTATTTTACTTTTTTGCAGTACTGAGGATAGAACCAAGGGGCCTTCTACCTCCAGCCCTATTTTTTATTCTTCATTTTGAAACAGGGTCTCACTTAGTTGCAAAGGGACTCACTAAGTAGCTGAGGCTGTCCATGTACCATAATCCTCCAGTTTCAGCCATTTGCAGTCTCGGCGAAATGCTGGGATTACAAACCGTGTGCCACCACACCCAGCTTTGCCCATTTTTAAATTGTGCATTTGTTTACTTCTTGTTGAGCCTTAAGAGTTCTTCAAAGCCGGGCATGGTGGTGCGCACGGTGATCCTAGCATTCGGGAGCTGAGACCTGGAGGATCATGGTTTGCGGACAGCCTCAGCTACTTAGTGAAGCCCTCTGCAACTCAGTGAGACCAGGTTTCAAAATAAAGAATAAAAAATAGGGCAGGGGGTGTAGCTCGGAGGTTGAATGCCCCTGGTTCCATCCCCAGACCTGCAAAAAAAAAAAAAAAAAAAAAAAAAGTTTCTCATATATTTTGGGTACAAGTATTTTATTAGGTATGTGTTTTACAAGTGGGTTTTTTTTTTTCTCAGTCTATGGACTGTCTTCATATGGCCTTAACAATGTTTTTGGCAAATTTGATTTTAAATTTTAATAGAGTATTTTTTTCATGGATTGAGCTATTGGTGTTTTAATTTAAATCTTGTCAAACTCAAGGTCAGAAATTTTCTTTTATGTCTTTCTTAAGTTTATAATTTGATATTTTACATTTGTCTATGATTCATTTATAATTAGCTTTTATTTTACATACATCTTTTTCAAAATTCTCCTTCTCCTTCCTTCTATCCTTCCTTCCTTTCTTCCTTCTTTCCTTCCTGTCTTCCTTTCTTCTTTCTCTCTCTCTCCCCCACTCTTCCTTTCTCTCTCCCCCCCAACTATTCCTTTCTTATATAAGCACCCTGTTGTTTTAGTAGCATTTGCTGGAAAATTATGACTTTAATTTGCTTTACTCCGTCAAATATCAGTTGACTATATTCTGTGGGTTTGTATTTGGTGTCTTAGTCTTTCCCATATTTCTGGAGACTGAGAAACCAAAGGTCAAGGAACCATTATATTTAGTGTCTGGGGAATGTGTACTTTCTTACTGATATAGAATAACTCCTTGTGACATAGTTAAAGGGAGAAACAAGTTTGCTTGGGTCTCTTTTCTAAGAGACTAATCAAGTGACCTAATTACATCCAGTCTTTACCTCTAAATACCATCATCTTGGGAGTTAAGATGTCAACATATTAGTCTGGGGTGATATAAACACTCAAACCACAGTATCAAGAACCTCTATTCTATTTCACTGATAGATGCGACTATTCTTTTACTACTACACTGTCTTAATTAATGTAGCATTATATTAAAACTTAATCTAACGTACATTATGTTCATTAACAAACATATCAAAGTCAATCACTAAGCCAAACATGAGAAGTAGGGAGAGAAGGGAATGAGGCGGGAATTGGGTAAGGGATAATTGTATGATGTGTGCATGTCTGTCTCCACCTATTGTACTCCACTGAGATGTAGGACTACAATGCACCAGTAAAAAAATGAAAAAATAACTTGAAACTACAGAAGGAATTTCTTCAACTTCACTCATTTCTCAACTTCCTTGTTTTTCAGCAGGTTTTATCTTGGCTCATCTAGAACCTTTACCTTTCCATATAAACTTTACAATATATTTATCAATATCTACAAAATAGCTTGCTGAGATTTTGATTGAATTTTCAGAGGAGGTTGGGAAGAATTGACATCTTAACAATATTAATCTTATCATCTGTGAACACAGAACATTTTACCACTTATTAGGTAGTAAAATCTTTGATTTTTTATGTCTGTTTTATACTTCTATTTATGTGTCCTATACACATTTTATTAGATTTATGCATATTTAACTTTGTGATGCTATTGTAAATCATTTTTATAAATACAAAACCTCAGCTGTTCATTGCTGATATAAAAACCCAGACTTTTATATATTAATTTGTAATATCTTATAAACTTGATATAAGTATTTATATAGGTACATATATAGTATCTTATAATCTTGATATACTCAATAGTTTTATATCCCCTTTCTTTGACAATGCTTTGATATTTTCTATACAATCAAATGATCTGGAATAGAGCCAGTCTTGCTTTCTCCTCTCTCTCTCTCTCTCTCTCTCTCTCTCTCTCTCTCTATATATATATATATATATATATATATATATATATATTCTCATTGTACCAGGTAAGACTTACTATAGTATTTTGATATTTATTGAGCATCTCCTATTTTCAAGAATTGTAGTAAATATTTGGTTACAGAGAGTTTTAAAAGACAAACATTGAGACGGGCATGGTGGCGCATGCTTTTAATCCCAGTACTTGGGAGGCTGAGACAGGAGGATCACACAGGTTCGAAGCCAGCCTCAGCTACTTAGTGAGGCTCTCAGCAACTTAGTGAGACCCTGTTTCCAAATAAAATACAAAATAGGTCTGGGAGTGTAGCCCAAAGGTAGAAAGCCTCTGGGTTCCACCCGCAGAACCATGAAAGAAAGAAAGAAAGAAAGAAAGAAAGAAAGAAAGAAAGAAAGAAAGAAAGAAAAACATTGTATCTGCTAATCAAAAAAAATACAAAAATAAATAAAGCTGGGCATGGTAGCACATCCTGTAATGCCAGTACTTGAGATACTTAAATATCTGAAAGTTAATAAATGATATAATTAATTATTTGGAAATCCTTGCTTAATATGTTTGGTTGTTCTTTGAATCCTAAATTCTAGAGCAGTTATAAATAAATTTTTCTTCAAAAATGCATTGTTCTGGGAAATTATTCTTATTTAAACAGACATCAATACATAATACCTTAGATTGAGTTAAAAGTAGATACATTATTTGTTAGGAAAAGGCCAAAATAATCAAATTTTTTATTGAAGTTAAAGATATTATAACCCTTAAAATAAGTATTCAAGCCGGGTGTGGTGGTGCACACTTGTAATCCCCGCACTTGGGAGGCAGAGACAGGAGGATCACACAGGTTCGAAGCCAGGCGCACTGGCTTATGAGACCCTGTTTCCAAATTTTATATATATATATATATATATATATATATATATATATACATATGGGAGTATATATATATATATATATATATATATATATATGTCTGGGAGTATAGTTTGGAGGTAGAAGGGCTTCCAGAAACCCCAGTACCACCAAAAAACAAGTATGCAAAAAAATGTCTTTTAGAAAATCACATTGAAAACTGGGTTGACCCAATTTTTTTTAATTGTGGCTAGTATTTTTATATGATATATATTTTATGACATATCTGAATAGACTTCTCCCATGAAGAAAATAATACAGTATTTTTCCTCCACAACTGGCAAGATTTTCTAGTGTTTTTCTCATGTTCTCAAATTCTGGATAATTTTAGCAAAAGAGAAAGGTATATAAAAAAGAAAAAAAGAAACCAAAGTCAAGCCTACAAATTTAAATTGAAATACAATAAGGAAATAGATAAAAATAAGTAAACTATCAAGCTACTTCAATAAGTTTAGGACTAGAAATGTTGAGAGTTGAAGTCTTGAGATACAAATTTAGCTTTTAACTCTATGCTTTTTGAGAGAAAGAACAATCTGTTAAATGCTATCAGTAATAATTTTACAATGAAACATAATAAAATTAAAATTTACAAAAAAACCCTTTATACATAAACAGTTGATCAATTAGATATAAATCTTAGTATTCAGTAATAGTATTCTTTCTGTACTTATTTTAGCATTAACCAAATATTTTCGCTATACTATGCATAATAAAAAGATTAACTTTTCCCCTAAAATTATATAGAAGTAATCCACAATACTGATTCTTTTTTTAACAGTTGAACAAAACTGAAGTCCACTTGGTGGAAATAATGTATTTTCAACCAAAAATGGCAGCACTGTGACTGGATGTGGTCTCCAGACGTCCAGGTATGGATCTATTTCTCTACCACTCACCATCTCATGTGAACACACTGTCATTTATAAATTCACTTAAATTAGATGGAATTAGGCTCTTTCCTGAATCAGTGGGCCTAAAGACATAAATTACTTGCAAACAATTAAAAGTATGAAGAATGTTTTCCTAAGCTTCTTAGTTAGAACCTATTTCCTGAAAAATGTGATTACTAAGTAAGACTTAAAGAAAAGAACATAAATCTCATTTGTCAGACAGCAGCAGCTCTCCAATTTAGTGGTTCAACCATCTAGAAAGTGAATCTTTAATTTGAAAACTGATTCGAATATTTCAAATTTAGTTATAGAGAAAGTATGTGTATATATTGTGTTTTCAACAAGATTCCAAAAAAAAAAAAAAAAAAGAGTTGGTTAAGGTGACACAAGTCATTCAAGAATTGGGAGGATGAGACAAGAGAATGGTAGGTACCAGGATAACCTCAGCAATTTAACAATACCCTCAGCAACTTAGCAGAAATCTGTTTCAAAATAAAAAAGTTACTGAGAATGAAGTTCAGATGTAAGCGCTCCTAGGTTCAGTCCCCAGAACCATCCCCTGCTCCCCCCAAAAATTAAAGATTCAAAAGATGAAAATCAACTGTACTATCTCTTTTAGTTTTTCCATAAATGTAAACTACAAATGGGCTATAACTCAAGGTAAACTAAATTTAGAAGGTATATGAAATATAATTCTTAATATTTGGTAGAATAAATTGACAAATCATTTAGGAATATGCAAATATGCAGAGAAGAAAAGTAAACTCAGAGTCTCAAAGTAACTAACTTTCAGTTTAGCTACTGAGAATTTTCTTCTGAATTTAACTGCAGAGAATTGCAGACTGACTCATGGATGCTTAATTTAGGAATGCTTAAAGTTATTTCTTGTGTGTAGCTTCTACATTTCAGGTCCCTTTAATAAATATATCTTGTTACTTTGTACTTATTTTAATTAATAGTCCTAAAGGGTATATTTATAACAATGATTTTTTTGTTTTAAAATTTCCTACAAAGTAGGTAGGTTCCACTTATAAATAGACACATTATATTTAAAAAAAAGTGAGAATCAAGTAGTTAAAATTAGCTCTGAAATTTTTTATTTAAAGTTTAGTAAATTATTTCATTCACTCAGTAGAGCATTATTATATGAAAAATGCAAAAAAAACAAAAACAACAATAGGACACCATAGCATGTTTGTATTTCTTCTATAGGGATTAATAAGAAACGAAACTAAGATCTTCATTTTCTTTTTCTTTTTTTTTTAATTTTTAGTATGTAAGAAATACAAAATATTTTCTCCTCTTTCCCAAAATCCTACTAACCTGCTCAATCATTTAACAACATCAACTGGCACATTTTGAGCAGCAATATTCAAAGTACTGTGCTGCTGCTGACACTTGTAAGCATGGGTTGATAGGGAAAAGATACAACTCAACTCTTTCTGAAAATCACTTATCAAGATACAAAATTCTAAAGCTTCCCCTCAAGGAACTCATGTGGGTTCCATTATTGCCCTGCTTTTTTCTTTCTATTTCTGCCATTAGAATATATAGTAGCTATTGATCATCTGCCGTATTTTTAGAATGCTTTGGCAACTGGAAATCTGTGAATTTAATTTCCATCTTTAAGCTTTTGTAAAAGAAATCTTCTTTTAGTTTGTTAAATATCCACAAGGCCTATGTTAGAAGGCAGAATTAGCCTTTTATCAGGTAAAGTGGGTGGATTAGGGGGCCATACATTTGGCATAATTTGAAAAGTTCTGAAATGTCTCACCTACCTCAAATGATATTGCAGGGAGCTAATGCCTGACATTTAATTCCTAGAGTTCAAAACAGGCTAACTATGTAGATAAGACCATAAAACAGTGCTCCCAAGAGAAACAACAGAATGCTTAATGGACAGTTATCCTTTATAGAAACAGAGAAATTCTTGTTAAGAGAGCAAATTTTCACAGTAAAACAAATGATGAAAGATTACAAAACAGAGGCCATAATAAAGAAAATGCCACCAAATATCACCAACAATATTGAGAATAAATGTCTTTAGAGTTTTAAAATGGTACCAAATTTACCTACCTCCAACTGTTGCTTTACACTAACCCAAGAAGAAGGCCATTTCTCCAGAAGTGGACAATTCTCTCTGGTGGAGTAATTATTAGACATTTTTAGAATGACAGGTGTCTGATTTCAGAGAAGATTCTGAAAAGCTATTTCCTGGTTTAGTCAGGTGGTGGGAAGGCCATACTTAGTTCTGCTTAAAATTTTAAGCTGAGAGTGTTCTAAAGCTCAAACCTCCTTAATGAGAGACAAGCTTAGGACTCATTTAACCACAACTATGGAAACAATCACATATGACTTGATTTACACTCCATTTTATAATGACTTATCATCCCCCCAAAATGGTTTGCATAACACTTTTTTCTCACAGCATCCCACACAAGCATCCAGAGAAAAGTAAGCATGCTAAAACCAAATGCCATAAGCTGGGCAGCTCATGATTCTGGAGTTTGGGAAGTCCAAGACCAAAGTGGTGGAAAATATGATGTCTCTGGGAAGTCTACTTTCTGAGTCACAGATTATACCTTCTGACTCGGTCCTCCTGTAGTGGAAAAGTCAGACAAGCTCCACTGAATTATTTTTATAAAAACACTAATATCATTCATGTAGGCTCTTCCCTCTTAATCTAATCTCCCAAAGACCTTACCTCCAAATATTATACTGGAGATTACAAATTACATTTTGAGGACATGCAAGCATTAAAATCATAACACAAACTAAATGTGAAATGAATTACTGAATGGAGTTGGGTTTTTCTGTTTCCTTTATTAATAAATTTAAGTAAACATTAACCAACTATTTAGTAACCCAAGTTGTCAATACAAGGTAAAATATGTAAAAGCAAGCCAGGTGCAGTGGTGCTCTTCTTTGACTCCAGTACTTGAGAGGCTGAGACAGAAGGATCACAGGTTAGAGGACAAGGGGTAGAAATTTAGTGAGACCCTGTTTCAAAATTTAAAAAATAAATAGAAAGAGTTAAGGGTGTAGCTCAGTGGTAGAACACTACTGGGTTCAATCCCCATTACAACAGGCACAACAACAAAAAGTAAATTAATTGAGTTAAACAACATAAACTATTAAGTAAAATGATAAAATGAGATACTGTTCACCTAAATTTATTTCTACACTCCTAATTAGATGACTTTGAAAAACATCTTTCAAACTTTCTGGGGCTCAAGTACTCTCTAAAAGTAAAGGATATAGTCGCTATCAATGATTTCTACAATAGGTTGATATAAATCAGTTAAGGCAGAACACTCGAGAGCAAAAGGTAGCAGTGTTCACAATTATATTTAAAACATAGGCATACAACCCAGAAATGTCTTAACTAAGAAAACTAGGATGTCTGATCAATCATCCTACCTAAAATAGAAACCTCTTGGAAGTTATCAATCCCATAAAATGGAAAACTCCCACCTCTCCTCATTACAGTGAGACATTCTGAAAAAGGCTACTTCTCTGTCTTGACCATAATTGGGTGCTTGAGTGAAAGACAACAGAACCAACGTGAACTTTTCATAGTTATTCATTTTGAATGTAGGCTTAGAACTCACTTTCTTATGTTTTTTGCTTGCCTGTTAACTTTTTAAAGGAGGAGACTCAACATTTTAAGTAACTTTTCAGAAACCAAAAATGTCATTCTGCAAAGCTGGAATAGATGAAGCAGACCATTCATGCCTGTTATGTGTACTCAGCACCAAGGCCATCATAAAGTAGGCACTTAGTAAAATTCTTCAAAATAAATCTTTTAGATGATAATTAGATAGCATTTAACAGTACTCAAGCCCTATTTTTACTCTGATTAGAGGAAATCTAAAAAGTATAATTTGTTTCTAATAAGGATTCAAGTTGGCTGGTAGAATTAACATATTTATTAAGTAAAAGCAAAACAAAAATCAAAAGTTCTAGTGAGCCTCTTGGTGATAGGAGGCTTGTTTTAATAGCTTGGTTTTGAGCCTTACATATGTGGATATGTGGTGTGTGTGTGTGTGTGTGTGTGTGTGCGCGTGCACGCATGCATATGTACATGCGTGTATGCATGTGCGGGCTCATGTGCTAAGAGTAGGGATGAGGAAGGTATTTTATGCAAAAGTCAACAATTCTGAAAGGGAAACAAATTCAACAGTTTTTAGGACATCAAATAACTGAAGGAAAGCAGTCCTTGGAAAGAAAGAAAACAGACAGCTCTGGGGGTCTCGGCCAAGTTTTGGGGTGTTCTCTCTAGGCATCAACATGTCTCAGCCAGTCCAGTCCTTTGTCTCTTTATTCAAGTTTTAATGTCCTGGGAGAAGAGGATTGATCCAGTTTCCATTAGCTGCGTCTATTTGTAGACCAGTCAGCAAGAGTGAGAAGAAAGCAATCACACAGCATAGATATGGCCATTGAGGAATTTTGTTGTGAGCCAAGTAGCATGTGCCTCAAACAGTGGTTCATATGATGTTTGAGTCATGTGAAAAGAGGGGTAAATTGAGTATCCTAAAGATGTGTTATAGACTTTCCCCAGACACAAATCCTGAGAAAATATTTGAATACAAAATATTTATTTGGAAGATAATCCCTAAAAATCTCAGTAAAGAAGTGAAGTATAGGAAAGAAGGCCAATAGAGAGTTATTTCAAAAGAGGTATCTGTACTTCTGTAGTTATTGAAGCACTATTCCCAGTAACCAACATATGGGCTCAGTCTATATGTCCATCAGTGGATTAGTGAGTAAAGAAAATGTGGTACACATACAAAATGAATATGATTCAGCAATAAAAAACAAACATAAACCTGTCAATTGCAGTAATGAATAAACCTAAAGGACATTGTGATAAGTGAAATAAGCCAGGCACAGAAAGACCAGTAGTACATGATTTCATTCATATGTAGAATTTAAGAAAGTCAATATTGCCAGTGATGATGGCACATGCTTGTAACACCAGCATTTAGGAGGCCAAGACAGGAGGATTGTGGTTCGCAGACATCCTCAGCTATTATTGAGGCCCTTTGTAACTCAGTAATACTTTGTTTCAAAATAAAGAATCAAAAATAGGGTTGAGGTGTAGCTTGGAGATAGAATGCCCCTAGGTTCCATCCCCAGTACCGCCAAAAATATATTTTTTTATATTGTCAATGTAGAGTTGAATAGTGGTTACCAGATTCTGGGAAGGGTACAGAGGAGGGGAAGAGAAAGTGATTGATAGATACAAAGAACTAGATAGAAAGAATGAGTTTCTATTGCACAGTAGGGTAATGATGATTAAAAATATTGGGTTAAATTTTCAAACTAGATAGAAGAAAGGATTTCCAGTGTTTTCACTATAAAGAATTTATAAATGTGTAGGGTAATGGATGTGCTAAATAACCCTTATTTGATTATTATACAATATATACATGTATAAAAATGCCATACTATACCCATATAAATATGTATTACTATTATGCATTAAAAACTAAGAGGATTTGTATCAAGCAACAAGTACTGTCAGCTGTGAGCAAATAGAGTTAAATATCACTGAAAGGCTCTGAGATATTATGTACAACACACAACTCATATGACTTATCAGTTGACCTGTGTTTCTGGGAACTAATTGTTTCTTGTATTTCCGTCCTGTTTTTGCAAAGAGAGTGGGTGTCACTCATCAAAAACTGTTTGTACAAGAGATGTGGTGTTTTCCTCAAAGGCAGTCTTCCAAGGTCAAGGAGCTGGTGAAGGGAAGTAACAATGCAGTAAGAATAGTGAGTAACATCTAGAGAAATTGCAACCATATATATATATATATATATATTTACTTTCATATAGTTTCAGTTTGTAATCTAATTAGGAATGGAGAACTAATGTCATCAGATAAACTCACCAATATTAAACTTTTATAAACAAAATTTATATATATTTTTAGTTGTTGAGCAATGGGCTAATTAATGATTTTGATAAATGAGATATCCCCTAAAGATATTAAGAATGATCTAGTAACAACATACATAAGTGTGGGAAAACTTTGAAAACATTTAATTATCTACATGGTAGTTTTCAATAAGCAAATTACAGTTCACACTGAAGTTATTTTTATTTATTTATTTATTTATTTTTTTTTTTTTGGTGGTTCTAGGGTTCCTGGAAGCCCTTCTACCTCCGGGCTACACTCCCAGACCTATTTTATATTTTTATTTGGAAACAGGGTCTCTTAAGCCAGCAAGGCTGGCTTCGAACCTGCGCGATCCTCCTGTCTCCGCCTCCCAAGCGCGGGGATTACAAGCGTGCGCCACCACGCCCGGCTTACACTGAAGTTATTTTGATTAGGAATCTTAGCAGTCAGTACTCTTTTATGTTTGTTTTATTTATCTAAAATTCCAGGATTGCCTCTGCCACCCTTTTGCATTTTTGAGAGGTTACTTCCAAAATGCAGTCAGAGGATTAGGCTGGGAAAGTGTGTTATGATTCCCATAGAATCTACACCCACTCCTGGGCAGTCCACATCGGAACTGAGAGTGGCAGAGACAATGAGTGGGTTCCCCAAGGGCAATATTATCATGGTTCAATTTAGTTCATCCGAGGAGCTGGGGGTTTGGGGGTTCCAGAAGAAATCATGTTGACACATAAAATATGCTTTGCTGCTTTTTAAATTGATTGCATCATGTTAAATTCCAGGATAGGGAAAAAAAATTTAGAAGCTAGGCATGCTGAAAAAACAATTGTCAGTCATCAAGCTGATGGCCATTCTGAATTTTGCAAAGGAGTAACAATACAACCAAATGGGAATTGTCTAGATATAATGTTTTATAATATTTGGTTGATTATTTTTCTTTGATAAGTCTAAAATACATTATTAAAATATACTGTTCACTCTTAAGAGAAAAATCCAAATAAATATAGAACTTTTACAAGTAAATGTACTCAAGAAAATTCTATATTTTGCAGGTCATTTATTCAACTGGGAGGAGAAACAATATATCACTATATTGTGATCACTATCATTAAATAGAAAGACAATAATTTTAAAATAATAGATTCCCCCAATTGATTTCTTAAATTGAAATAATTTCAATTAAATTACAATCAGACTTAATCTAAATTCTTTTTGTTTATGAAGATAAAAATGCAAAAATCAATTTTAAAATTTTCCCAAGAAAAGAATGGAGGAAAAGAACAGTAGCAATGCTGAAGTAACTAAAATATCCTGTATCAGTATGTAATGACAGCCAAGAAAGCAGAGATAGTTTCTCTTTTTATGACAAATGGAAAAAATTAGAAACGTTAGATGATATAGCACATTCTTTGTGACCATAGGGTATTGAAAATATAAAGTTAGATCTTTACCTAAGATATTTCAAAGACAATATAGGTGTTTAATCAGTAAAGCATAAAAAATAAAACTATGAAGATCTTCCAAGAAGATACATCAGAATATTTAATATCAAATGAAATGGGATTATTGAGGTAAATAGAAATAAAAATTTGCATATGTAACTCAAAATTAATAAAGTGTAATGTATTAAAAAAACTGGGTAATATTTGTAATTTATGTGATGGAGAAAACAATGCTATATTCAAACCTCTTATCCCAATAAGAATATTTTTTTTTATTACAACCAAAACAAAACTCAGGACACTAAATACAAATGCTTGTTAAGATCATAAAAATGTTTAATTTTTCTTTTAATCAATAGAAAAATATGACAGTTTTTTTACTTATTGAATTAATGAATGTTAGAAAATAGTGCAAATCTTTTTATTTATTTATTTTTACTTTTTAATTTTTTTAGTACTGGACATTGAACCCAATGGCAATCTACTTCTGTGACACACATAGGACTTTTAATTTTTTTAATTATTTATTGGTGCATTGTAATCATGCATCTTAATGTGATGGTGAAGACATACATGCACAAATTATCCAATTAGTCCTTACCCAATTCCCAACCCATTCCTTCCTCCTGCCTCATCATGATAATTGACTTTGATATGTTTGTTAAAGTACATCATGTGCATTAAAGAATTTCTCTCTTTCCCCATCCCATCCCTCAGGTCACCTTATATTACACTTAGAATTTCCCACACAAAAAATTAAAATACTTAGGAATAAACTTAACCAAAAAGTTAAAAGAACTCTACAAAGAAAATTATAAAATATTGAAAAAAGAAATTTAATACCCTAGAAGATGGAAAGATCTTCCATGTTCATGGATTGACAGAATAAATATCATCAAAATGGCCATATTTCCAAAAGTGATCTACAGATTCAACACAATACCCATTAAATTACCAAAATAATTCCACACTGACATAGAAAAATCAGTCCTTAAGTGCATTTAGAACAACAAAAAATGCAGAATAATCAAAGTAGTTCTCGGCAACAGAAACCATGCAGGAAGAATCACAATACCTGACTTTAAACTATACCATAAAGCCATAGTAATAAAAAAAAAAGTCATGGTACAGGCACAAAAAAACAGATACATAGACTAATGAAGCAATATATAAGACAAAAATAGAAACAAGTTTACCCACAACCAATTGATTTTTGGCAAAGGGGCCAGAGTCCTTAAGACTCTTGAAAAGGCATTGGTCTGACACTGCAACACATAGGCACAGATAAATCTTTCTCAACAAAACCCCAAAGGACAAGAAACTAAAACACAAATCAATATGTGGAGATTTCATAAAATAAAAGAGCTTCTGTATAGCAAAGGAAACTGTCAAGAACCTCAACAGAGAGCCAACAGAATGGGAGAAGATTTTTGCCATCTACTCCTCTGATAGAGGAATAATATCTAGAATATACAGAGAACTCAAGAAGCTAAGTACTAAGTAAACAAATAACCCAATCATAAAATGGGAAAGTGAACTAAATAGACACTTCATGAAGAAGAAATTCAAATGGCCAATAAATGCATGAAAAAATGCTCAGCATCATTAGCAATCAGAGAGATACAAATCAAAACTACCCTGAGGTTTCACCTAACTCCAACTAGAATAGCAGTCATTCAAAACACAAACAACAACAAATGCTGGTGAGAATGTGAAGTGGGAACTCTACTACACTGTTAGTGGGATTGCAAATTAGTGCAACCACTTTGGAAAACAGTATGGAGGTCCTCAGAGAAATGGAAACAAATACCATATGATCCAGCAATACCATTTCTGGGTATCTACCCCCTCCCCAGAGGGAACCAAACCACCAAACTAATGCATGCATATCTATGTTCATAGCTGCATGAGTCACCATAGCCAAAATATGGAACCAGCCAAGATGTCCATCAACAGATGAATGAATTACAAAACTGTGGGATATATACACAATAGAATTGTACTCATCCATAAAGAAAAACATAATTATATCATCTACAGGGAAATGGATGGAACTGGAGGACATTATGCTATGTGAGATTAGCCACTCACAAAAAATAAGAAAAAAAATAAGAAATTGGCCTTTTTATTTTGAAACAGGATTTCACTAAGTTGTGAGACATACCTCAAACCTGCAATCCTCTTGTCTCAGCCTCCTAAATTCTGTGATTATAGGCATATGTGAACATTCCCAGCTACAAATCTTTTATAGAGTTAAAATAAATTCATTCTTTCTATATTTACTTCGCAAATTTCATGCATTTCTTTGTTCTATGGTAACTAAAAAAATAATTGCATTCAATTATCTGCCCATATTTTTCATTTGGTTCTTACAAGAATCTATTCAAAAAATAGCATTCTATCTTACATAAGCATGTCTAAGAGTGGTAGGGTTAGTCCCCAAACATCATAGCATTTATCTTGCAAAGTTCTGCTTTCCTGTATGTTTTCTAAAATTGCTTCGTCAATAAACAAATAGCAAGGTCTTTTTATTTTGGGAGATGAATTGGATCCTGGAGGCTTTGAATTCCAGAAAAAAAGAAATGTTTATCAGTTTACCATCTGATTCCATGCAATGGGCAAGTTATTTATAAAATAAGTTTATAAAAATGTGTTTTATTGGTGATTTGGAAATCAATTTTGCATGGATAGAACCAGAAATAAGACTATAACCTAAAATAATGTGTTGTAGTAATGGAGGTCAAAATTGAAGTCAATAATTGTCAGAGAGAGAGGCAAAGAATTCATAAAGAAAATATGTATATAAATGACTTGAAAATACAGGATGTATGAAGGAAATCAATTTGTTCTAAAAATGACTATAATTTTTGTGTCTATATTTAGAGTATGTCAGTAAATTTGTGACATTAATAAGAATAGACATCATCATGTAATAAACATGTTCCTCCTTAAATAGCTTAAAATTACTGAAATCGCAGCAAAGCATTTGGTGACCTAGATTACAGAGATAGTCCCCTCTTTATGTATAAAAATTATTCAGAGGATAATCTTACAATTATAAGAATAAGATGGCGTCTATAGTTCTTTCTTGCTTAAAATACTGTTAATCTATATTTTCGATATAATTTTTATTCAAACAAAGTCTAACCTAAAGCTAAAAGTACTAAAAGATAAGAAATTTTATTTAAGAAAATTTTTTAATTAAATGTGTAGTACACAATTTGAAATTTATAAAGCTATCTGTGCTTGAAGTATTAGGGTTCCAACACTGCTTAAGTGTGCATATTTATTGTGGAACTATGCTTATAATGTAAAATAAGAATGAATAAGAAGTAATCCTGCACAATTTTAAATTTCATTCATGGTAATTAAGGTGAAAACTTATAAAAATATGATGTTGAAAAATGCAATTTTGCATTAATTATATGTCCATCAACTTTCTTCCTTTGGCCTTCTACAACATGTTTTAATTAAGATGTTTCAAAACTTGAATTTATTGCTTAGTATTTCAGAGTACCATTATTTTTTAACCAGGGGACTCTAATTTTAGTCATTTGTGAGGAAAATTAGTATGAACAGTCAGGGGAAGCTAAAAACACGAGGAAGAAGGGGCTCCCTGGAAAAGGGAAGTGTAAGGCACCAAAGATGAAAACATTCAGTGCCAACTATGCACATGCTCCTCCCAACAATCTGTTTTGTTTTACACTGAGAAACTTTTCATAAATTCAGGCCCCTCCTGTTCTGATCTCCTCCATGTGTTCAGAGCCATGGACATTATTGTTGAAAATTGCTATTTGGCTCAGGATGTAAATTTCCTTTGGTCAAAGCCAACTGGGTGTCAGCTTTTCCTTTGTTTATCTACCAGACTTTGGGTAGACCTTGGTGAAGTCTGTGATGGTTGTCAGGTGATCTGAAAATGTCAGCACTATCCTAGGAAAGAGCATTTGTTTCAAAATCCCCTGTAGTAAGAAATCTTAATGAAGTTATGCCCAGCCAAGTAATACAATTGTGTAGAAACAGATAGATAAATTGGTAGAATATAGTAGAGAGATAATGGATAGAAAAATAGAAGATGATGATATTGATGATATGATGGATAGATAGATATATGGATGATAGATGGGTAGGAAAATAAAGAGGCTGAGAAGCATGAAATTCAGCTTTCTTTTTTTCTGGTGTTCCTGGACACCCTTCTACCTCCAGGCTACACTCCCAGACACCTATTTTTTATATTTTTATCTGGAAACAGGGTCTCTTAAGCCAGCGCGGCTGGCTTCAAACCTGCCCGATCCTCCTGTCTCCGCCTCCCAAGCACGGGGAATACAAGTGTGTGCCACCACACCCAGCAAAATTCAGCTTCTAATAATATAAGATGTTAACATTTGATAAACATTATTTTATATAACATCTGATAAATTATGAGGTTGGTATAAGAAAATTATTTTTGAGCTGTGTTGCACATAATACATCACTAAGTTAGGCAGTTTGATTTTTTTGACTACTTTTTAATCTGTAATTCTTACATGCCTGTCATTTGTCCATTAACATCTCAAGCAAATGTTTAAAAGCCAACAGTATCATCCACATATAAATGCAAAAAATCAATGTATTTAATGCCACTGCTTAAAAAATTTTAAAAATGAGTAATTATGTATAGACTTACATACATATATTTCAATATTAATAAAATCATAGAAGGTAATTCACAGAACCCCTAGTTTTATTGCTATATTCTCTAGATGAAGCCACAGGACTATGGTGCTTGTGCCTTGTGTACATGATCAGATTTAAGTGAGAAGGCTCACTAAACAAAAATTATGTCTTAGGAGAGCAATAAACTTCTTTTGTGGATTACTTAAATTAATTTCTGTTTTATGAAGATTAACCTCAATGAGTGAAAGATTTGTGTTTTTCTCTCTTCCTCTCTCTCTCTCTCTCTCTCTCTCTCTCTCCCTCCCTCCCTCCCTCTCTCACTCTTTGTAGTACTGGGGATCAAACCCAGAAGAATTCTACCTCAAAGCCCAATACCGGCACATTTCTAGGAACCCCAGTATCACCAAAAAAAAAAAAAAATTAAAATTATACAAAAGTCATTGGTTCCTCCAAAACCCAATTCTGACCAATCATTAAAAAAAAAAAAAAATACCTCAGGAAGGTTTAAAAACCCACTCCCCAAGGGCTTCAAGGTCACTCTCTTTCTGAGACCCCCTCCCCATTTGGGGAAAGAGCTTCTTTGACCTCTTTTTCTAACTTGAAATAAACTTTCATATTTCTATAATCTTTGCTAGTCCTTGGCCTTCATTTTTTGAGATCCACTGGACAAAAACCCTAAAAAGAGGAAACCCCCATTTCAATTTTGGTTTGTGTGCAAACAAAAATAGAAGGGTAAATATAAAAGAAAAAAAAAACCCTTTGGGCTTCTGCCACATGTTCTTACAGGCTGAAATTGGACAGTTTAATTCCATGTGTCTTACAGTTAGACATTCTGTGCTGTGTTTCTTACACTAAGAGCAAGCAAGGCACAGTGGCTGGGGATAAACAGCAAACAAACAAGAGCAACAACAAAAAAAGCATCACTGCAGCTGCCTGGTCACAGATGTTGCCTGGGCACAGAAGCAATTTCCACTGCTAAACCTGGGTGTGGGCAACTCCCATCACAAGATTACAAAAGCCTGGGTAGATAGAAGTTTAAATGTTTCTTGTAAAAGCCTGTAAGATAATTCTATTTTAATGTGTTTTTTTCTCTTATACTTTAAAGGCCAATGCTAAAATTCCAGGAAGAAGATAAACAAGTCTTTTTAAGCAATCATCCATACAGATTTACAACAAAATATAGCTTTTTATTATAGAAAATGTGGCCATTTTTATGTCTTATCAGCATATTAATAAAGTAAGTACTCATAAAATTTAAAAAAATTATAAAATCACATGCATGTGAGTTCACTTGACTTAAATAAATCTAATGACTGAGTAAATTTAAGATTTGTTTATGAGCTTAAAATAAAAATGTCCTAAAATTATTAACACATGCCTTTTTCCCTAGGCAGTCAATCAAGATTAAATCTACCTATGTAGGATTTTTCAAAGACAATGTTCATTATTTTAAAGGTTTTACTTTGGCAGGAAAAAATATTTTAAGACATTAATAAGGTTTATTGATGTCTTAATTTTCAGAGGTAATCTATAATTTAATTACTAAGTTAAACTGAATAAAAGAAAAGTGTAACAAATGCTTTAAAATACTGTTAGCGTCTTAGGATTTAAAATAACCTTTTAGTCAATTAAATGGGCTTCTAAATTGTTGCTATATAAAAACATTGCAAAATAGCTTGGTTTGGGGGTCTTTACTGAAAGACAATAAGGTTGCCGGAAATTAGGGTTCAGGTCAATTAAACATCCTTTAACAATGTTTAGCTGATAGAGCCATAGATGTTTGAGTTTCATTTCTTTACTGCCCATTGTCCTAGGAAAAAGTAAACACGGATAGACTATAGATACTTTTCTTTAGCAATGAGGGGAAGTCACTGACAGGCAACAATAATGTGTTGCATTTACCATGGCACAATCAGGCCCATAGTCATCAGGGTATTGGTCTCATGGAATAATGACAACCCACCACAGATGCATCACATATGCATCTGGTAGTTGTAACTAGGTGCCGGTACATTGACACCTCACCACAGATGTAATATATATATATATATATATATATATATATATATATATATATATATATATATATATCTTTCTATTGTAACTAGGTATTAGCATTTGTGACATTGGAGAGCATGGATAAGCCCAATAGATGCATTCCATTTATGCTCATGCATGAAATGGATGCCAGGTAGCCCCAGGGACTCTCTGAGATAAATTGCACAGAAAAAGAAAGTATGCTTTTATTTCTCTTCTGTCTGCTAGATGTAAAATGGCTCACCTGATATCTTTGCCATCAGCACCCCATTAAATATTCTAGTCTTTCCTTTGCCTAAGTTTGATAGTATAGACTAAATGACAGATAAGATGGACGCCAAAAATAATTTAAGCAATGATATTAACTTGCAGCAAGATCTGTTTTATAAGAGAAAAGGGATCTAAAGGCTATAATAAGAAGACATCCAAAGCTATGCTAACAAGGTAACTTATAAATGATCCTTATAGCCACACTAACAGATAAGTAATTGTCATACCATCAGAGCCTCCCCCCAAAAAAGAAGGCCCAATAAATAAAAGGGGATATTTATAGGCATGAGGGGATATTCTAATAAAGAAAGCGCTCGTGGCGCGCGCGCGCGCGCGCGAGAGAGAGAGAGAGAGAGAGAGAGAGAGAGAGAGAGAGAATACTTTTAAGTGGAAAGGTACTGTATGGCAAAAAAATTTTGTTTTAAATGAATTATCCTATAGGGAAAAAATGAGAACAAAAATCATGGGTTAAACAAGTTGCAGAAGGTTTGAGGAAATGGCAAATAATTTGTAAAGAGTAAATCTTATAAAAATGTTGCATATGATAAAGTAGGTTGGCTAAGATTAAAATAAATTGTTTAAAGAAATTTTTTAAAAGTCACATTAAATGCATTGATTTTACATCTAAAACAATTTAGTTTTCTTAAGATATTGATCTACGTTTGGTAAAATTTTATGAAAACCTAAAGAGCAAAACTTTACATCTCATTAAGGGAAATTTCTGTGTTTCTTGCAATCTCTTGACAACAATGTTTTAGATATTTGTATTCTCAGAATGTTTAGGACTTCTAAATCACAAAAAAATGAATACTAAGAGAGTGACAATGGTGATGTCATGGGCAGTGTGATAACTTTTGTGGTTTTTTGTTTTTTTTTTTTTTTTGGTGGTACTGGGGATCCTGGAAGCCCTTCTACCTCTGGGCTACACTCCCAGACCTATTTTTACATTTTTATTTGGAAACAGGGTCTCCTAAGCCAGCACACGCGGCTGGCTTCAAACCTGCGCGATCCTCCTGTCTCTGCCTCCCAAGCGCGGGGATTCCAAGCGTGCGCCACCATGCCCGGCTAACTTTTGTGGGTTTTTGGCTTCTGTGGTGAAAAGAATTTCAGTACATGACAGTCAGAGATAAAGGCAGAGGTTTTAATTCAATTAAAGTAAGACACATATTCAGGGTAGAAGCTGGCCATCTTGAAAGCATGAGAGTGACCAAGGGAGATAGACAAAGGGCTACAAAACCCTGCCCAGAGTATTCATGAGCTGGCCCCAAAATGGCTTAAAATGACAAACTGGCTAAGAATGCCCCCCCAAATGGCTCAAGTGGCCCAGAGGTCCTTTGAACTTTACTCCTTTTTTATCAGCCCTCTAAAATGGGGTTGGCCAGAAGCACATTGGATGGTGACCTCTTTCTTTGAAGCTTTCTGGTTTACAAAAGGTGGGAGTTCTTTTGGACCAGGACTCCTCAGGATGTAGTTCTTTTTAAACAAAAGTTCTTTTGGGGGGAGTATTTTTCTGGAGGCAGACAAAAGATGAAGCTCTCTTAGGTTAATCACCTCGGAAATTTTCTGAGTCAACCCATTTTGATTTAAAAGTGTGGGCCTGGATTTTTAAGAATAACCAAGCTCTGTTAATGGAAGAGTTTAGATTTTAAAACCATATCTTTCTTTTCTTTTCAATGTTTCTCCTTTTTACCTAAATTTTATTTCTTCCATTCTATCTCACCGGTGTTAGCCTTTTCATGTTTATATTTATATGCTCCTAATTGCATTATGACTATCATTTTAAGCAAATGTACAAATAATATTTGTTTTATTCCTGATAATTCTGTTTTATGTTTTAATTATAAAACTAAAACTGTTTTTTGTTAACATTTAACAGAGGTACAACACACAGTGTTTTGTATAAAAGCCGTCACCTACAAGATAGCTTAAAAGAATTGGTGAAACTAACCTTCTGGGTGTTTAACAAATAAAACTTATAGATCAGTCAGAAAATAAAGTGACTAAGGAAAAACAATATTTTGGCCCTAAGTCCTCCAAGGTCAACTAGGGACTAGATATAATTGGACTTTATTCAAGACCCCTTCAACACCAGTGAGTAAAACCTCACCAACCTAAGAATAACCCTGAGGAGCCTTGACTGACCTTAATAGCAAATATGTTAGAAAAACTTATGTTTGCCTAAAATGGAGCTAACTACTTGATCTTGAATACTCAATGAAAAAGTATAACCAAAAATAAGTGTGCTATTTTGAGGTAAAAGAAGAGTCATACTCATAGAACCATTTATAAAACTATTCACGTAATTTACCTATCTTCTGACTTTGACTCCTTTATTGTATTCTACATTATAATTTATAATGGTACTTCTGCTTTTAGGCTCATAAAAAGTATGATATGACATTAATGTCCCAAACCTCTTTTCAGCTACATCCTTATAAGATGCTGCAAAGTTAAACTTGTCATTATTGAGATTTTATAGCTCCATGACCATTAGACACTAGAAAAAGTAAAGTTTTTTTTCTTGGCAGTATTGGGGATAAAACCTATGAGAATTCTATGTCTCAGCTACACCCCCAACCCTAATTTCTTTCCTTTATTTTGAAACAGGGTCTCACTGAGTTTCAAAGGGCCTCACTAGGTAGTAGCTGAGGCTGTCCTCGAACTCTGATCCTTCTGTCTCAGCCTTCTGAATGCTGGGACTACAAATGTATACCACCACACCCAGATTAAATATTTTTATTTCTGTAAGCTCCCAGAATCTGAGTCCTATTCAAAATTCTACAAACAAAAAAAATCTGCTTTAGCTAGGTTAAAATAAACGTGTTTGGTTCTTTTAGAGTTTGTGCCACACAAACTTTTAACAATGTTCTATACAATGACTCATGGCCTATTGCGAATGGGTTGAATACATGGACTACAATTTAAAATGCAAACAGATGAATGACACAAGGTAATGGGTTATGAAAGAAAATGTAATGGTGTGAGATGGAGTCATGGGTTCTTGTCCTTAGCTAATTTTAGGGAAAAAAAGCAATAGACGTTCTGCTGTAAACGTAAGCAATTTTTATTATTACAAAGGTAGAAAGAAGAGACAGAACTTATAAAGCATCATGTCAGAGAGAAAGAGAGAGAGAGAGAGAGAGAGAGAGAGAGAGAGAGAGAGAGAGAGAGAGAGAGAGGGAGGGAGGGAGGGAGAGAGAGGTAGTAGAGTGGCTTGAAAGTTAGACACTGACATTTTTGAATACCAAACATTTTTATAAAGATCTCTCATCTCTGCTTAACCAATAATCTTCCTGACCCGACTAGGTGTAGATCTGCACATTAACTATGGGGCAAGCCTTTTAATATGGTCATGAGGATTCACTTATCTTACATGCTGTTTAGTTTTTCCATTTGCTCCTAACCTGATGCAGATGTAGGCCCTTTCCTGTTTCCTGTGCAAGCCCAGGTCTTTGTTAAGACCCAAACTGTGTTACTTGATTAACAAAGTCAGGGGTCGCATGATATCTGCCTTCTCTGAGGAAGACCTGTATCATCCTCCCACATCCTTGGGGAATTTTAGCCTGTCTGCTATACGTTATTCATTATGTAAACTTGTCTTTAAAATACAGAGGTCCTGGGCTACAAATCCTTTGTGTTCTTGCTAATAATATTTGGTGCCCAGAACTCTACAGGGTAAAATCTGCCTCCTCCTCCCTGCCTGAATGTCTGTGCCACACCAAAGCTATTTTCCAAAGTCATTTCCCAATACCGGCACATTCCCTATCAGAAAACATTATGGCAAGATAATTATTGTATATGTATTAATTGTTGTATTGTATATGTATTAAATTATTGTATAATGTACTAATATTCATGTAGATACCCACTAGAACACTATGAATAACTTTGATGACCAGTCTTCTTTTACCTTCCTGCTCTAGATAATTATGAAAACAAAATGTCATATGAAGAATTGCTTCTTCCATGATGAAACCCAAACTGTAATACTTTGACAGCACCTTGTACCAGCTCAAAGCAGTTAGAGTAGTCATTATTTCATTTCCTTACTGCAGCTAGGGTCACACAGCAGAAGGGGACAGGAGGCAGAACAGAGGACCTGGTAACAGGAAGAATTAAAGCAGCCATCTGTATTCTCCTTTCTGTGAGTTTAGGGAAGGTAAGCAAGAAGGTGAGAGATGCAGGACACGGTGGCACACGCTTGTATTCCCCACACTTGGGAGGTGGTGACAAGAGGATCACGCTGGTTATAAGCCAGACTCGCTGGCTTGAGAGACCCTGTTTTCCAAATTAAAAATATAAAATAGGAGCCGGGCATGGTGGCGCACGCTCGTAATCCCCGCGTTTGGGAGGCTGAGACAGGAGGATCATGCAGGTTCAAAGCCAGCCTCAGCTGGCTTAAGAGACCCTATTTCCAGATAAAATATAAAAATAGGTCTGGGAATGTAGCCCGGAGGTAGAAGGCCCTTGGGTTCCATCCCCAGTACTACAAAAAAAATATACATATTAGGTCTCGGAGTGTAGCCTGGAGGTAGAAGGGTTTCCAGGAACCCCAGTAGCACACACACACACAAAAAAAAAAAAAAAGAAGAAGAAGAAGAAGAAGAAGAAGAAGAAGAAGAAGAAGAAGAAGAAGAAGAAGAAGAAAAGAAAAGAAAAGAAAAGAAAAGAAAAGAAAAGAAAAGAAAAGAAAAGAAAAGAAGGTGAGAGACTGATGGGTGCCAGAGAATCAGGGCCCTGGCCAGCCCACAGATAATCATTCAAATTAAGGATCAAAACTGCGCAAAAGTCATTGGTTCCTCCCAAACCCAGTTCTGAACAATCATAAAAGAACAGGTAGAAAACCTCAGGAGGGTTTAAAAACCCACTTCTCAAGGGTTTCAAAGTCACTCTCTTTTATTGTCACTTAAATCACTTCAGTTTAAAGATTAAATTTTGACCTATGTGAAATATTTCAAATAATATTTCCTTCTAATTTGGGGTAAGAGGCATACAGCAGAGTTCACACAAGAATTTGGGCCTGTAGTTAGCAGAATCAACCAGGAACTAAATGATAAAATTGAATGAGAAGAACATGACCTACCTAGGATTAGATTAGGGATTCAGTGTTTATTTGTTTTATCACACTGTATGTAATAGCTAATGGCTCATAGGTTTTACTACATTGGACATTAGAAATAGTTCTGAAAGTTTTTAATAAATATGGAAAACTTGTTTTTACCTTTGTTTTTTGCCTCTTGAGAAGGAATTTTATAATTATAAATTTTTACTACTTCAAAGCTATAAATTAAAAACTTTTAGATTAGAAATTTGCTAAAGGGATTTTCATCTTTATAATATCTGACTATGTTAATATTCTAATGAAATTTTCTGAGGAGTCAAATTCATAATTATAAAAGACTTAATAAAATATTGATTCAAGTAATTATTTACTTAAACATAAGTTTTTTGGAATGCTTCCAGCAATTTTTTATTAACATCACATAATAAAGTGTGGTACTTTTGATTAAATTCTCAGAGGCAACAGTATATTCATAAACTCTTTCTTCTATGCTTTTGAAAAAATTGGTTTGACTATCTTCTCTCAAGCTGAAAGAAGACAGGATTTTAGGAAAATGAGATATTCATCTACCAATGCCAATGCTAGAGGTTGCAAATTGGGTTAAATATTTTAAGATAGTAGAGCAATTTGTAGAAAGGGAATTAAGAGAGATGTTTCTAGTAATGATTCATTTCTAGAGGATGTTGTTCTCAATGAAAAAAAATTGTTTGCCCTTGATTGAGAAATCTCTGGTGAGAAAGAAGATAGGTAGTCACTTGAAAGTATTAGACTGAAAACAAAGCTAATAGAAAATAATTTAAAAACTATTAAATGTCACATTTTAAAATGATCTTTTTAATATATTGACCACTTACAAAGTGTTTCTGAATATATCTTTCCGAGTCATGAAGTTTCTGTTGAATGTTCTAAGAATGGAACATACTGATCTTAATGAACATCAGCCCTCATGGGCACCATGCTCCCCTGCACAGAGTGGGAGGCCAGGGTGCATGTGGAGCAGCAGAGCCTGCTCTCCGAAGTGAAGCTGTGGACCTCTGCCTTTGGAGAGAAGACAACATTTATTGCCACTCGGTATTTGGGGACACAACTTTCGCAAAAGACATGTACTGCTCTCTCATATTAAAAAAAAAAAAAAAAAAAATTGAAGAACACCGGGCGTGGTGGTGCACGCTTGTTATCCCTGTACTTGGGAGGTGGAGACAGGAGGATTGCCCAGGTTCCAGGCCAGCCTCGCTGGCTTAAGAGACCCTGTTTCCAAATAAAAATATATTAAAAAATAGGTCTCCGGGAGTGTAGCCCAGAGGTAGAAGGGTTTCCAGGAACCCCAGTACCACCAAAAAAAAAAAAAAAAAAGGAAGAAAAAAAAGGAACATCAGTTGACGACCCACTTATAGTGACAGAGACCAGAGTCCGATGCACAGCAAGGATGGTGCCGGGGTCTCTGAGGCCAGGATAGGAGCCTGCTGGGTGGCTAGGTCGGTCCTGGGGCCAATGAGGCCGGGATTGGAGCCTGCAGAGGGGTGAGGCCGGTGCTAGGGTCAGTGAGGCCAGGATCAGAGCCTGCTGTGAGCATGGCTGGTGCTGGGGCCTCTGAGGCTGGTATCAGAGCCTGCAGAGGGGTAAGGCTGGTGCCAGGGCCAGTGAGGCTGGAATCAGGGCCTTCTGTGAGGCAAGAATGGTGCTGGAGCCAGCGAGGCCGGGATCAGAGTCTGCAAGGTGGCCAGGCCAGTGCCGGGGCTTCAAGAATGTGATCGGAACTTGCAATGCGGCATACACAGAGAAATATCACAGAAAATAAAAAAAATCAGATGCTTTCCCTAATATCCAAAAACCAGGAAGAAATGGGTAATAGGAAGAAATCTGATTGAAGAAGGGCCCTATGGAGGAGCAATTACAGTGATCAATCAGATAGGATAGGATGGGGGAAGATGGAATCTTTTTAAAACACATGATGTACGTAAACAATTATATCAAAGTTAATCACTAAATCAAGCATGGGATTGAGGGAGCCGGAGGGAGTGGAATGGGGATTGGATAAAGGCCAATTGGGTGATGTGTGCTTGGATATCCTCACAAGTCTTGTATTCCATTGTAATGTTTGACTACAATGCACCAATAAAAATATATTAAAAAAAAATTAAGGCCGGGCGTGGTGGCGCACTCTTGTAATCCCCGCGCTTGGGAGGCAGTTTTGAAGCCAGCCACGCGTGCTGGCTTAGGAGACCCTGTTTCCAAATAAAAATGTGAAAATAGGTCTGGGAGTGTAGCCTGGAGGTAGAAGGGCTTCCAGGAACCCCAATACCACCAAAAAAAAAAAAAAAAAAACAACCTAACTACCTTTGTTCAAACTCTTAAAACACTACCAGTAAGTATAAAAAGGGTGGTCATACACATTTTTTTTTTTTTTTTGCAGTACTGGGGATGGAACCCATGGACATTTCATCTCTGAGTTGTATCCCCAGTCCTATTTTTTAGTGTTTATATTTTTTTGAAACAGGGTTTCACTGAGTTGCAAATGGCCTTGCTAAGTAGCTGAGTGTGTCCATGAACCAGGATCCTCCAGTCTCCATGTCCTGAATGCTGGGATTACAAGCTTGTGCCATCATGCCTAGCCATAAACTTTTTTAAGTGCAAGAAATTTTTGTTTAAACAAAAGCGTGTGAAGAAAGTAAACTCAAAAAGCAGGATAAAGTTATGCTGCCCTCATCATATGACCCTTTTTCTTTAATTATTCTTCATGCATGCTCAGGCAGGGAATCCTAAAAAAGCCTTGGGGGATAAAGTTATAAAATATTGCTCTACAGGACTGTTGACAAATTAGTTGGATATTTTGTGATTACAAAAGATTGTTAATTTTTTTTAAAAAAAAGAATCCAACAAGCTGGGTGTTGGTAATCCCAGTATTTGGGAGGCTGAGATAGAAGGTTCCCACATTCAAGGCCAGCCTAAGCAACTTAATAAGATACTCAGCAACTCAGTAAGATCTTATGTCAAAATTAAAAATACTATACGCTTATAATCCCGGCATTTAGAAAGCTGAGACAGGAGGATCGCAGTTCATGGACAGCCTCAGCTATTTAGTGAGGCCCTTTGCAACTCAGTGAGACCCTGTTTCAAAATAAAGAATAATCGCCGGGTGTGGTGCTGCACACTTGTAATCCCCACATTTGGGAGGCTGAGACCAGAGAAGCACGCAGGTTCGAAGCCAGCCTCAGCTGATTTAAGAGACCCTGTTTCCAAATAAAATATAAAAATAGGTCTGGGAGTGTAGCCCGGAGATAGAAGCCGCCTAGGTTCCATCCCCAGTACCACCACCAAAAAAATTTAAAAAAATTTAAAAAATAAAGAATAAAAAAATAGGGCTGGGGGTGTTGGTTGGAGGTAGACTGCCTCTATGTTCCATCCCCAGTAACACACACACACACACACACACACACACACACACACACACACAATAATAAAAAGAAGAAGAAGAAGAAGAAGAAGAAGAAGAAGAAGGAGGAGGAGGAGGAGGAGGAGGAGGAGGAGGAGGAGGAGGAGGAGGAGGAGGAGGAGGAGAAGGAGGAGGAGGAGAAGAGGAAGGAGAAGAAGAAGAAGAAGAAGGAGGAGGAGGAGGAGGAGGAGGAGGAGGAGGAGGAGGAGGAGGAGGAGGGGACTGGAGGCCCTGAGTTTAATTCTGGCAACAACAACAACAACAAAAAATCTACCAATACAACTCTTTTCTCTCTTTCCATTTTCACATTGCTCACTTGTTATTAATAAAAGCAAAATGTTAAGTAAAGCAAGTGATACTCTGGGCAAATAATTTTTCTTATCTATATTTTCAATATTAAAGTTTCTCTTAAAAACACAGAATAATTCAAGCTCCACAAGAATATTGTAAAGTGTATATGATATATTTATAAACTTAATAGAAAAAATTTTATTTGTATCTATAGTAACATAGTCCAAGAACACAAACCTATGATTTTGCTACCCTCCTTCCTAGAGCACGTTGCTGAGAATTGCACCACTCTATGTAACAGTTTCCATGGAATATATGGAAGACCAAGACTAGACTTGGATCAAGTAAATATAACAGTGTCTGAAAGCACTGAGCCAATCACAATCTTGAGTACAAAAAATAAATAACAACTGTCTCATCTACTTCTTTGTGTTATATATTTCATGTTTACCAGCATGACTCATGACCCAAGGATTCTGATATGCTTTATTTTTGATATGTTGTAATGTCATATCAGGGTCTTAAAATTTTAATACTAGAGCCAAACGCCAATTTTGAAAAGTTCTAGAAATACCTTTTGGGCTTTCCCAACACTGCAGTTTCAGTTTGTCAGCAGTTACTATATTACCATCTTATTCTGTTTCCTGTGTTCTCCTGAGAGCTCTAAGCCATGCCCTCTGGTGGGGCTTCACACTCAGTGTCAGGAACTATCCTTCAAGTTTCTGTAAAACCTGCATAGTCTTTATACTCATACAAATATAAAATTAACTTTAGTATGCTTTTTAAATATAACCTGAATAGTTGCAGAATTCATGGTATATTTATGTGATAATACCATTTAGATATTAAATTTATCAACAAAGAAATGTAGAACTGTCTTTGGAAATCATATTATTTTTTTAAAAAATGCCTATTATCTATTATATGTCCATTTCAGTCTGAAATAATGAAAGGTATTAGACCAGTAGGTAAGATATTTTGTAGATTTTTTCCTTCTTCCTTTGTGTCTTTGCTTCTTTCCTTTCTTCTTTCTTCTTACCTTCTTCATTCCTTTTTTTCTCTCTCTGATCTCAAGACATCCTTTTCTCCCCTGCCCCTCTTTCTTGTGCTTAGGTTTGAACCCAAGAACATTCTACCTCCAAGCTACATCCCAACCAATTTCTACTTTTTTAATTTTTAATTTTTTGCTGTCTGGGGATAGAACCCAGAGGGATTCTACTTCTGAGCTGCACCACCAGCCTATTTTTATTCTTTATTTTGAAGCAAGGTCTCATTAAGTTGTGGAGGGCCTCACTAAGTATCTGAGGCTGTCTGCTACCCATGATCTCCTGTTTCTCCCTCCCAAATGCTGGGATTACAAGCTTCTGGCACCATACCTGGGTATTTTTTATTTTAAAGCAGAGTATCTCTAAGTTGCTGAGGATGTTGATCCTTTTGTCTCAGTCTCCCAAATACTATTATTACTGTCATACCTGACTCTCTTTCTCTTTCTGATTACATATATCATTATAATTTTTCTACAATGAATTGATGTCTCTTATATAGTAAAAAAAAAAGTACTTTTTTGTGTTTCTGGGGATGGAATTCAGGGGCATTCTACCTCCAAGTTACACCCCCAGCTGTGTATTTTTATTTTAAGGGTCTCACTAAGTTGCAGAAGGCCTCACTAAGTAACAAGCTGTCTGCAAACCACCATCCTCCTGTCTCAGTCTCCTAAATACTGGGATTACAAACATGTACCACCACGCCCAGCTAAAATATTATTCTTAATAGAACAAATACTTAAACTTATTTATAGGACAACATTAGTGAAATCTGTATTGTTTCAGATTGCTCTTAAATATTCACTGAAAGTTTGCCAGTCTTGTTGGCTTTTACATTTCTTCACTTATGAAAAGGATGGTGTTTCAGAGATTAATCAGTATTAACAGCTGTATGACAGATTATTTACTTGCCTGACACTTTTACTAATTCTTAGGCTTGATAATAGCTTTTCTCCCTTATGACACAGAACAATTTTTAAATGATTGACATTAAATGTTATTACAGTGTTAGTGGACTCAGAATTAATTTTAATCAAACAATGAAGCAAGAGCTTTAATTATGAATCAAGAGCACTGCTTATGGTTGAACCATATTTTTTGTAATGCAACAAACTAGTGATTTAAACTTTATTGTATAATCATTATTGTATTGCTATATATTCCACAGAGCAAGAGATAAATTAAATATATTTTATTTCAAAAAGTGGTTCATAGGACTAAGTATAAATGTTTAAGGACATCAAGTAACTCAAAATATAATATAGATAGAAAATTTTCGAACTTTTTTGGCCTGCCATTCTTGTCCTTCTCATATATTAAAACCTTTATATGTAGTTCTCATACTTTGTTATCTATACATATTTTTTCTTTGAAATTAGTTTAAGAAATGGTACTATAGTTATTATTATACTTATATTTAACAAAAAACACAAATACTTTGTTTTTATTCTTTACATGAAACTTAATTTTTTCTATAGTTTTACATATAAAATAACTATAATAAAAATTAATGGAATAAAAATATCCTAGAATAACTCAATTTTATTTTGCATAACTAATAATACGTAATGCTACTTATAAAAACAAAGATAAACATACTTAAAGGTAATAGTAGAAGTTTTAATTAATTTATTTATTTTATTTTATTTTGTGGGTCTTGGGATAGAACCCAGGGGCATTTGATCTCTGAGCCACACCCCTTGCTCTATTTTTTATTTTTTATTTTGAAACAGGGTCACACTAAGTTGAGGAGGGCCTCACTATGTAGCTGAGGCTGTCTGCGCACCGCGATCCTCTTGTCTCAGCTTCCCAAATGCTGGGATTACAAGTGTGTGCCACCACGCCTGGCTAGAAGTTTTATTTATTTTAACTAAGCACTTGGTTTTTATTTTTATTTTTTAATAATTTTTATTGGTGCATTATAGTCATACATCTCAATGGGATAAAAACTTGTGGAAATATACATGCACATATCACCCAATCAGCCCCTACCCAATCTCTAATCCCTTCCCTCCTCCTCCCTCCTACTCATGCTTGGCTTCCTGATTGACTTTGATATGTTTAAGTACATTGTGGAGAGCCATTAAGGTTTTCCCCTTATCTTTACTAAAAACATACTTCTGACTGACGTCGCCCAGAGTCCACAAAGTTTGGGGCCTTGAAAGCTTCAAGGTTACTAATGCTAATGATGATATTGTTCTGTCTGAGCTAAGACTAGGTTTGTGTTGCATCAGGGTATTGTTTGACCTGCCTGGCCATTGGAATTTTCCCTCCAGGGTAACCTAAAGCAAAAAACTATAAACACCACTAGAGAAGAAGCCCCAGTGTGGGCCAGTAGAGATATCGACCCGGGAGTTGACTGGTGATCCTTCCATGCTTAGGAATAAACCATATTTGGAATTTAATTCTTAAGAGTTATATTATTTCATTCTCACTCCTCTCTTCAGAACCCGAACTTGTGCTGGCTGGCTCCGGCAGTACATCACGTGCTTTAAAGAGTTTCCCTTATCCTCCCTCTTATCCCCTCAGATATGTCACCTTCATTATTCCTCTATAGGGTCCCTTCTTTATCTAGAGTTCCTCCTGTTACCAATTTCTCCTTAATATTTTGCACATTAAGAAAAACATCTGAATTTTTATTTTTGTGACATTTCACTGTAAATGCCATAATTTTGTTCTCCTTTATGGCTGAGCAAAATTCCATTGTGTACATATCCATAATTTTGAAATCCACTCATTCGTTGAAGGACATCTTGGCTGATTCCATAGTTTGGCAATGATGAACTGTGCAGCTGTGAACATGGTTGTTCATGCATTAGTTTGGTATTTTGGTTCTCATTCTTTTTGGTAGATACTCATAGGTGGTATTGCTGGATCATATGGTAAGTTCATTTTCCTTCTTCTGAGAATCTTCAATACTGTTCTCCAAAGTGGTTGTACCATCTTGCAAGCCCACCAACAATGTATTAGAGCTTCTATTTCTCCACACTTATTCCCACTTACTGAAAACCTGAAAGCCAGAAGGTAAGTAACTTTGACAGGACAATCCACTCACAACCATTTTTTTTTTTTTAAATAGAGATCACTTAGATCTAGAAATCTGCTAAGAGATTAGGTGAGGCAGTGGCAGATTCTATTGCTTCCTGGTCACATAGTTGAAGAAACCTGCTGGCCCTTTGCTGTGAAGCAGGCCCTAGTTCCAGGCCTGCAGCATAACAGGCTCCAGGCCCAACCTCGCTAGCTCCAGACCTGGACTCACCGCCTGGCGGGCTCTGGTTCCTGTCACCGTAGGAATGACATTTACAGAGGTTCCCATTATTCCCTCCACATATATTTTAGTAGGAGAAAACAGCACGTACCATTTGCAGAAGGTGAGAGCCCAATTCTCTAGCAGCGATGGATTGTATCTCCCCACTGAAAGTGGAGGCTCACAGCCTCACCATGGAGAGCAAAATCTGCTGCTCCAAGCACACCCTGACCCTCAGCGCAGTGCAGAGGAGCACAGCAGCCATGAGCTGAGGTCCCCTGGGACACCCGGCACAGCTAATTGGTCCAGCAATATGGGCAGGGTCCCTTCGACTTGCTCTGGGTATTTTTCTTACATAGTGTGTTGTCTAGAATTCTGCACATGTACAGCAAGAGCAGTCTACTTTTGGGGAGATATATTCAGAAATTCAAGGTGGATTGGATTGGATCTGTCTGTCCCTCCTGAATACTAGCTGCCGCCACAACCACCATTTTGGTCATCTCCGTAAAACTTCCTGAGGATGTAGGGCAGAAACAGTCTACTTTTGGAGAGATTTCTTCAAAAATTGAAGGTGGATTTGATTGGATCTGTCTGCCTCTCCTGAATACTGGTCACCTCCTTCTTGGTCTCTCCTAGGGTATTGTTGTTAACTATTCCTGTGCATGGGTGGGAGGAGCAGTCTGCTTTATGAACTCTTCTGGGATATCCCTCCAAAAATCACTTTTCTTGCAGTGGTGGGTGCGACGCTGCAGTCTTGCCGCTAATTCCACCATTTTCCACTTTCTCTCCTATGTTTCAGATAGGAAGTCATGACAGGAAATGTTTCTCTGTGTTGTCCCAATCAGCTATTAAATCAAAATCTGTTGTCCAGGGTTTGTCAGGGGGAAGCATATCCTATTCGGCTGCTACTAACCGTCACCACTGTGGTCATGGTCGCCGCTGCAGCTGCAACTGCAGCTGCCGCCATCTTCCTCCCTCTTCAATATTTCTTAATAAAAGAAAACAGTGGCTTTTGTGGGAGTTGGGAGGCCAAGTATGTAGTAGCAATGTGTTTTATCTCCCTTCCAAGAGTGGAGGCCCACAGCTTCACCACGGAGAGCGGATTCTGCTGCCCTGAGCGTACCCAGTCCCAGCACTGTGCAGAGGAGCGTGGCGGCCAGGAGTGCCCTTGGCTCCTGGGACTCATTGTGCTGGCCGACCTGATAATGCGGGGCTCCATCTGATGTGCTACAAAATTTTTTCTTACATAGTATGCTGTCCAGAGTTCCTGAGCATGTGGGGCAGGTTCAGTCTACTTTTCCTCAAAAGTTCTGGGTAGATGGGCGTGGTGGCACACGCTTGTAATCCCCACACTTGGGAGGCGGAGACAGGAGGATCATGCAGGTTTGAAGCCAGCCGCACTGGCTTAAGAGACCCTGTTTCCAAATTAAAAGTATAAAAATAGGTCTGGGAGTGTAACCCAGAGGTAGAAGGGCTTCCAGGAACCCCAGTACCACCAAACAACAACAAAAAAAGTTCTGGGTAGATTAGAATGAATCTACCTGCCCCGCCCAGATACTGGCCATTGCCAGCACCGACCGCCATTTTGGCCCTCCTCCTGAGCATTTTTCTTACAGTGTTTGTTGTCCAGAATTCTTGAACATGTGGGGCAGGAGCAGGCTTTTTGGGGAGAGATTTCTCCAACAGTTCAAGGCGGGTTGGATTGGTTTTATCTACCCCTCCTGAATACTGGCTGCTGCTGCTGCCGCCATCTCCACCATCTTGGTCCATCTCTTCTTTTTTATATTTTAGTTAGGAAGTCATGGCTATAAATGTCTCTATATATTGTCCCGATCAGATATTAAACCAAAATCTTATGTCCAGGGTTTCTCAGAGGAATACAGAGGAATACCTGTCTTATTCGGCCGCTGCCAGCTATTGTTGTTGCAGCTGCGGTTGCCACTGTGACCTTGGCCACCACTATCTCTTCCCCTCTCCTCAGGACTTAGTTTTATATAAAAGCTTTTATTTTCTATATTTAACTTATAGCACTTTGAGTTAAATCTATATATTTTTAATATTAGGAAAAACAAATGGTAAATGTCAGTTTATTGTATTTAAAAATATTTTATTGAAATCATATGAATGGTGGATTTTAATATTATGATATTAATATTCAGTGATAATCTCTAGCTTTTTGATCAACTAACAGGTATACCATAGGCAGACTATAAAATATTTTCAAATTTAGCAGAAACAAGTTTGCATAAACTATGTCTTAAAAATTATTTACTTTGGATTATCATATATAACCAGAAAAATTCCAACCAAAATGTTATTTCCTTTGAAGTGCACAAAAAAGGATTTTTATTATAACATTTTTATCTTAAAGTAGTTCATAATAAGCTTAGGATAAGTCTATTTTCTGCAGCTATGTTGTTACAGTCCTGCTAGTTTGGTTTATTTTCATTTCATCCCAACTGAACTAGAGTAGATTAAACATTTGGATCATTTGCTTTGAGTTTAGTTCTGTGCAAACAAGACAAATCACTTTTAGAATATTATGATAGTACTAATATACTTAACAAGAAAAGAAGCCCTAATCCTTGAAAGTGAATTAAAAGTTAAGCTAAAGTTCAGATGTATCAAAAGTCCAACATTTCAAAGTTCAGGTACTTTGCCCTTTTCTTTTAATGTAGTTTGACACCCTGTGTTAGTCAGCATTCTGTCCCTGTGACAAAATACCCAAGAAAAGGAACTTAAAAGGAGGAAAAGTTTATTTTAGCTCATAGCCTCAGAGGTTTCATTTCATGGCCATTTGTTTCTCTGGCTTTGAGCATGTGGTGGTGCAGCACATCATGGCAAGAGCATGTGGCAGAAGCGGCTTGTTCTCTTCATGATGGCTGGGAAGCCGAAGGAGAGATGGGCAGGAAAGAGCAAGGGTGCCAGTATCCTCTCTAAGGGCACACTCTCAGGGGCCTAACTTCCTCCCATAGATTTCACCTCTAAAAGGTGCCCTCTCCTCCTAGTTGTGTTATAGGTGGGAAACGAGCCTTTAATTTGTGGGTCCCTGAGTGACATTTGAGATTCAAAATAAAATGCATCCTGTTCAGAATGGCAGTGCCCATGGCAGTAATCTAGAATTCCTTCTCTCTTCTTTTTTAAAAATATTTTTGACTCTCAAAGTATGTTCCCAATTGGTAATAGATCTCTCTTCTGATTGATAAATATTATAGAATTTGGTAACTAAATATTTCAGATATTTTTAATAAGATTATTTACAACGGCATAAAAGGATCAACTAAAACAAAAAGAGTCCTGTTTGGCCCGAATTATCATACTATACTGAATAAAGTACACAAAAATTAAAATATATGAATTACAAACTAAAAAAAAATCTTTTGTATTATAATTTTCCCAATTTGTTTCCATAGCACTTTGAATCACTTAAAAAAAAAAAAAACTTGTTATATTTAACTCTGCATTTCTTTTTTTTTTTTTTGGTGGTGGGGAGGGGGATCTGGGGATGGAATACAGAGGCATTTGACCTCTGAGCTACACCCCCTGCCCTATTTTTTATTCTTTATTTTGAAACAGGGTCTCACTGAGTTGTAAAGGGCCTCACTAAATAGCTGAGGCTGTCCACGAACCGCGATCCTCCAGTCTCAGCCTCCCAAATGCTGGGATTACAAGCGTGCAGGACCACACCCGGCTTCTGTATTTCAATTATAGGTATTTTCTACCTTCCTTCCATTGTCTTAGAGATGAATTTCTTCATATTATTTACAAATGATCCTCTAGCAACTAGCACAGTTGCGTGAGGAGGAGATTTCAGTACAGGAGAGTTAAGACAATTGACATGTTCATTCAAGAGCTTTTAAGAAATGATGCTGGAAAGGTACAAGGCAAAAAAGAGAAAAAGAGAGCAGGAGAGAGAGAGAGTAGCTGAAGGTGGATTTTCTGACCCTAGAGAGAATACATGCAGGATTATCTTTCTCTTTTCCTGTCAATTTTAAGAACACTCAAGGCAAATGATTACAATGCTGTTCATAAAACTAAACACACACACACACACACACACACACACACGCACAATAAATTTATTTTATTGCTTTATATCTGATTATTTGATGAGTATGATATAACAGTTCTTGAGAAATATTGTAGTTTTTCTAGCTGAATTGAACAATTGGGTCATATTTTATGTATATTTTTTTCATATTAAAACAAAACCAAATGGTGCCTTATGTTATTCTTAAGCTTTACTCTGCAACCTCCTGAATGATAGGCCTCAACTTTCTCTAACAACTTCTGAGCTTTAAAATTTTATTCTGAGACTAATGACTGACAAGTCTTTTAGGAAATAACTTTTTCTCTTTTGAGGATAAGTGTCAAACACTTCCTCTGTGGTTGCTAATTTGCCACTTCACTGATCTTACTAGCTAATTAAATTACATTTCTTAAACATATCCTTCACTGTACTGGGTAATCCTTAGAAATGAGTCTTAAAAGGTACAAATAGACCTATGAACAATAAAATTAAAAACATAAAAATGCAGAGACATAGATCTATATTTCAAATTAGAGCCTATAAATTAATTGAGCCAAAATTTAAAATATTTAAAATATTGAAATCTCAACATATATATGAATATATATTCACAAAACATATATTAAAAGTACTGGACTATATTTACCTACTCATAGACCTTAAAGATTAAGACAAATGAATACTCTAGGTTATTGGTAATTTCAAGGAACACTTTAATGAGAAAACAAGTTTTGTCAAAAAAATTACCTACACCAAAAGATTTCTTTAGATTCATAAAATAAAAGTGAACTCATGATTTGCCACACTAATAAAAGCAGAGGGCAGAGGAGAATGCTGAAATATTCTAGGTAAGAAAGTGTCAGGAAGTTGGGGCATAGGCCTTGCAGTAAAGTTTTTTTTTTGTATTTTTTAAATTAAAAAACAGTTTTGCTGTTCTCACAAATTTTCTATACATTTCAGCAATTTCCAAATAAAGTTAAACATAAACTAACAGTAAAGGTACTTTTTTCTCAGGTTTTGTGTGTATATGCTGAATACTAGGTAAAAAACGGAGTATATCATTTTACTCACACTATAAGATATTTTATATTTTTAAACATAAAATCCAATAAGCCAATCTTTTCCTTCTTATTTCTGGTTTAAGTAGCATACTCTGGAGACTATAAGAGAAATTGGGTAGCAGGGCTGGTTTCTCCTGTGACCTGTTTCTCTCTTTTTCTTATAGTTGGTCATCTACTTCCTATATCTTTTTTATTTTTGGCACATTATAATTGTACATGACAGTAAGATTTTTAACGATACATTCATATATGCAAGTAACATTATTTGGTCTGTTAAAGTGTTTTAAAGAAAGATATTTAGAGTCTCCATGGTTGAACTTAAAAAAATTCATTCTAAAGTCCTTATTTTAATTCTGTCTTTATAATGTCTTTTACTATTCGGGAGGTAAATTTCTATTCCCTGAAATTCTCAGGATTTTCTTTTACTTTGGTGTTTAGTTTGCTGATCCATGTAAAAGTTATTTTTAAAATAATGTTTGAGCCAAAGTTGTAGTTTCATTGTTTTAAGTAAATTTCTAAGTTCTTTAAAAACACTTAAAATTGTGTAAATAAGTATTTTATGAAACGATCTTACCTATATCTTGACTGCATACTTATATATGTTAATATTTTAGCAAGTATTTCAGTTTTTTTTCTTTATATCTTCCCTTTCTTGTATTAGTGATATGTCTAATTATAACAAGTTTGTAGAATGATTTATTATCTCTTTAGTGAGTTTCTACTTTTTACCTCTTATTGGTAACAGTTCTAAGATTTTTTATTAGCTATATTTAAGCCAATTTTAGGGTTATTTTTTCATCAGATGATCCAAAAGACCATGTAGTAACAATATCAGGAATAAACCAGAATTATACATAATTGTAATTATATAATTATGGGGCATCCTCTAGTGATTAGAGAGAACTGAAATGCAAGCTATACGTAGAAATGAAATTTTGCATGGTGGAATTGACACTGATCCATGTATTAGTATCATGTTCTGTTTTAGTACTTACAGCAACTTCTTAATAATTTAGTCAGTGATATTTGAAGGATTACATTGTGTTTCTACATTTTTATTATTTGTTATTTATATCTTTTTTTTTTTTTTTGCGGGTTTGGGGATGGAACCCAGAGGCATTTGACCTCCGAGCTACACCCCCTGCCCAATTTTTTATGCTTTTTTTTTGAAACAGGGTCTCACTGAGTTACAGAAGGCTTCACTAAGTAGCTGAGGCTGTCTGTGAACCGCGATCCTCCGGTCTCAGCCTCCCAAATGCTGGGATTACAAGCGTGCGCCACCACGCCTGACTTATTTATATCATTTTTAAGCTGTAGTTTCATAAAAAACTTTTAAAATTTCTTTCAAAGAAAGAATAAACACTTTCTATAAGCTTTACCACTATATTCTTTACATTGAAAATTTTGGTGGTTCATATCAAATGTGAATATTCATCATAAAACATCCTTTAATGCTTAAGTAACTGTTTTTCACATAACATTAGAAGTTTTAGAAAGGCTATCTTTTAGAAATTTATACTTAGATGCATTAAATTTATAGTTGAGTGCAACATAATCATAAAAATAAAAATAGCTTTGCACTATCCTTAATGGCTCTCTGACAAGATTTAAATTTAAAGAGATTTATATATCTTAATTCAATAGGGGAATATGGGACACATGAGAATAGTATAAGGAAACAACTTGGGTATGTTCTAATGAGAGTAAGTTAAGGAAATATACATTTGAAACTATGAATGATCTTAAAATTGTATAAGCATAGGTTAAATTTGGAATGTTATTTTAAATTTACTCCTTAATTTTCTTTCCTTTTCTTTTCTTTTCTTTTCTTTTAATGCATGGGATTTAACTCAGGGGAATTCAACTTCTGAGCTTCACCCCCAGCCCTTTTCATTTTTTGTTTTTAAACAGGGTCCTCCTAGGTTGCTAAGGTTGACCTCAAAACTAAGATGTTTTAGCCTCTCGAGTACTGGGATTACAGCTTGTATGGCCAGGCCTGGATTTACTCCTGAGTTTTCTTGCTGCTGTTGCACAGGACACTGCTCAGCATTAAAAATAAAATAAATTAATTTTTAGACATATTTCCAATCTGTTGTGGACATTACTTGGCAGAAGAATAACCTATTTTATATTTTGAGAATGAGACAATATTTATTTGGCAAAAAATGAACAATAAAAGAGCCTGGTGTGTTGGCACATGCCTATAATCCTAGTACTTAGAAGGCTGAGACAAGAGGATCACAAGTTCAATGACAGCCTCAACAACTTAGTGAGGCCCTGTTTCCAAATTTAAAATTTTTTAAATAGTTCTGGGAGTATAGCTTGGAGGTATAATGCCCCTGGATTTAATCCCCAGTACCAAACAAACAAACAATTAAAAAACATGGGATCATAAACTGGTAGAATTGGAAGAAAATTTGTACCTTTGTCATTAGATCCTAGTCCAAAACTACATTTTACAATAATTGAGCAAAAAAGAACACAAAACTAAATATGGGCAAAATAGATCATTTCTATAGGCGATAAATCAACTAACTAATTGTTTCATAGGAATTATATTTTATTTTTCATATTTCTTGAAACTGAGTACAAGCAAAATATATTTAAAAGCTTTTATTGAGTGAACTGTAATACTTACCATTTGATCTAAATTATTCAAATAGATTCTACTGTTGTCCAAACTTCATTTTTTCCTCCAATGATGCCTGTTTGTAGCAAGAGGTAGTGAATAATTCTTTAGTATCTGGGGACATTCACACAGTCTCTTCTGTGAAGGGAACGCATCCTGGGGCAGATATACCCCTCTTGTCCCTTTTCTGTAGCCCCACAGTGACCTCTCCTCTCTCATGGGCCTCATTTTTTGCTCTGCATTTCTACAGTTGGTTTTATTTAACTAATTTTTATTTTATATTATGCTCAAACTATTTGGTTTCTGTTTCTGGGAATTATAGAAAATGCAAAAACTGGAGCTGTTCTTGAACAATGATGAAAAATCCTGGTATCATGATTTCAATAGCCTGTCATTGAATGTAACTATAAAATATGAAATTAGTCTAGGAAAAAAAACTAAAGAACAAAAACCAAACTCCATTGTTTTAAGGTTTTCTTGAATGGAGGAAACACATTTTTGTTCTTAGAAAAAGGAAGATTATTAACATTGAAGCTGAAAAAAGTGGATAAGCTGTAATTCATCATCATTCTTTATTATCAAGTCTATAGCTGATTAGTACAATGGGCCTGAATTAATGATCTGGAAAAAGGTTCACAAAATGCTTCAAAGCTGATAGCTGATGCTGGCTAATACTGCCTCTGCTGATGTCGGCCTTTCCCTCCATATAAAGGGCAGCACTTAAAAGCAACAAAGTCCAAGGAGCAATTGTTTCCCATTATTTTCTTTGTGAATATACAAAAGTGTGAACACATACACATTTTGTATCCTACTTTCAATGTAATTGCTAAGTGAATTTGAAAATGTTCCTTATTGAGGATGATGACATGATTATATCTTTTAGTCTTCATTGCTCATATTTAGCTGATGAAAAATATAACAGAAAGTATCTCAAATGCCTATAAATCTACAATTATAGACCATAGAAAAGGATTAGCAAGTCTAAGAGCACTAACAAATGGTAAATGTTTTCTTTTAATTCGATGTTTGTGAAATAAATCAATCAAAATATTCAACTCTATTTTAAACCATCTTCTCTGCCTTTTTCTCTTTCTCTTTCTCTGTGTCTGTGTCTGTGTCTGTGTCTGTCTCTGTCTCTCTCTTTGTGTGTGTGTGTGTGTGTGTGTGTGGTACTGGGGACTGAACGCAGTATTGGTCTACCTCTAAGCTACATCCCCAGTCTTATTGTTTTTAATTTTTTAAAATTTTTTGGTGGTACTGGGGTTCCTGGAAACCCTTCTACCTCTGGGCTACACTCCCAGACCTATTTTATACTTTTTTTTTTTTTAAACAGGGTCTTTTAAGCCAGTGCGACTGGCTTCAAACCAGCGCAATCCTCCTGTCTTGCCTCCCAAGCATGGGGATTACAAGCATGTGCCAACACGCCATGCTTTTCTTTTTATTTTATACAGGGTCTTGATAAATTGTCCAAGCTAGCCTTTTTTCAAACCAGTCTTCTTATTTCAAGGCAAGGAGATATAAATAAGAATATTTAATACCAATGTAGATTCTATACACACATATGTATATATACCATTTTAAAATATATTGATAACTTTATTCCTCTTGGATTTTTTCACACTTACTATACACCTGTAGGTATAGTAAATTAATGTATGTAAAAATGAGTACCCAGGTTTCTCAATCTTTGAAAGGATCTTAATTTTACAGGAATATAGAAATCCCTTGTTTTCTTTAGAGAATTAATTCCTGCACTCTGTAAGAAATCTAACCTTCAGGATGCCCTTCTGATGAGTCTAAAATTACTCTCCTCCGCACAACTGATTTTCTTAAAGTAGGAAAAACATAACATAAAGTATATGTAGGCTTATTTTAAAATAATTTTAAGAGAATTTCCATGTTAAACTATTTAAATGCTTCACAAATTCTAAATAGTGCATGATTTTACAGTTTCTTATGATTCCATTTACTGACATAAATAATTTTCATCATTTCATGAAAAGCTTAGGTTTTTGCCTATCCTGGTTTCAGGATAAAGTTTGATTCTGTTGGCTTTCACTGGGCAGAACAGCAGACTAACCATTGTGATGATAGAAAGTGGAAACAGTAATTTTTGGCAATCATGCATTTGCCTACAGATGGTCATTCTCCATCACTGAGAGTAGATGTCAGATTTCAACCTTGGCCTCTGAAAACCTGGACTACCTAAACCACATGTCATGTACTTCTGTCTTTTGCTATTTCTATTGCCATTTTTTTCTCTTGTTTTCTTTCCAAAACTTTTTATTTTTGACTGATCATTTAAAATCCTTCCTTGCTTCCTTTCCCAGAACTCAACCAGAATGGTTGTAGTTTAAAAAAAAAATAGATTTGCCACCCTTGAAGAGGAAAGTGCCTTAGAATCTCACTGATGCTGTACATTCCTGCTTTGTGTTCACTTTAATACCACTATCATCCACAACCAATTCAAACTGAGCTTTACCTGCTCTGACAAAAAGTCACATGATTGTATTATTATGAGCCTGTATTCCCAGTGCTTATGAAGTTATAATTCTAGTCATTTTTTTCAAGATATTTCTGTATGGTTATTTCCTGTGCCACCAAAATTCCAATATGTGTGTGGATGGATGCTCTTAGGTCATTGAGCACACTGAAGCCTTATAAAGGTTAGGATTCTGCTTTTGTTCATTTTAATACTATCTTACTATTGCTTATCAGATATATATTGTTAGTGGAGCTCAAGAAATACCCGATGAATAAATGGGGTTGTTTGCACTTCTAGGCTGTGTGATTGGGCCTCTGGTGGTTCCCTGAGATGCCATGCCATCTGCTGCTCTTACTCCTAATTGTTCATGATGAAGCATGTGTGTGTGTGTGTGTGTGTGTGAAAGAGATAGAGAATGCGAGAAATAGATTATGTTGGCTCTTACCTGCATGTTTTATCTGTTTCCACTTTGCTTTTGTTTTGTGTTGTCTTTGTCTGAAAAGAAAGTCTCTCTAGCCTCCGCTGTCACTCCAAATTTCTTCTCCAGTCCTTTTATTCCCAATGATCACATCGTAAAAATGCCATTTTTTGGGTGGTACTGGGGTTCCTGGGAGCCCTTTTACCTCCAGGATACACTCCCAAACCTATTTTACATTTTTGAAACAGGGTCTCTTACGCCAGCGTGGCTGACTTCGAACCTGCGCGGTCCTCCTGTCTCCTCCTCCCAAGCTTGGGGATTACAAGCGTGCACCACCACGCCCAGCAAAAAATGCCGATTTTATTGTGCTCTTTTAAAATAAAAATCTTTAAAGTATTTGGGAGGTGATAATGAAATACTGTTTAGAAAATTGCAAGTTTCTTGCCAAAGCTGTCAATCAAGAATTAAGCATTATAACTTTTCTAATTTCTCCCATTCAAGTCCTTGTTTTCCTCAAATTAACCTACTTTAAGTTTCTCCAAGTTTAATTTCATCACTGTCAGAAGAAGAGATAAAATGAAATAATTTAGGCGATTTTTTTTTTTAATCATAACTTGCTTGTTTTAAGTCAGGGTCTAGGTAAATGTGACCTGATTTTCTCTTGGAACTAATTGTCTGACTCTAGGTCCTCGTTATGTTGCTATGTTCCCTCCCATATTTGCGCCTCTGTGACCTTTTCCAGTGCTCACAATGACGTGCATGATAGTGTCCACCTTTGTCTCTCTTGTCATCCAAATACACCTTCTACCATGTTCCTGGTGTTTACCAGTCACCCAGCCTGACAAAGTCACCAGGGAAGACAGTGCTCTGAAACTTCCTTTATTTGAAAGGAGCAGCACCCATATTGCCAAAGCAATCCTTTGGTGTTAAATTGTCAGTATTGCCTTTTTAGAGGACATAGTGTTTTGGAAAAAGCGGACGTGTGATAACTGGCAGCCAAAGCCATAAGAGAAAGAAGAAAGAAAAAGAGAAATCTAGGATTTTACAAAATACAATTTATCAGAGATGTACAGATAAAAAAGTGCATCTTGAACAGCAGCAAGACTTGAGGATCTCCACACCCAAGAAAAGAGGACAAGGCTTACATTCTAGGTGAGAGAAAGGTGAGCCACAGCCAACCAGGATGTACCTGAGCTTTCTCATAAATTATTAACATGTCAAATATCAGTTAAGAAGCAGTCTTTGTACTTGGGAGGCTGCACAGAAAGACTTTCAGCAATGTAGTGAGACCCTGTTTCATAAAAAGCAAACACAAACAATATTTCAAAAGAGCTGGGGTTGTGACTCAGAGCTAAACTGTCCTGGGTTTAATGACCAGTAACACAAAAAGAAAAAAGAAACAGTCTTGCCTAGCACAAAATGCCCTGTTACCTTAGTAACTTCTTAATTCTATATGGTTTAGAATGCATATTAGGGTCACCTGGTGGGGAAGATAGTGATTATAACCAGGAAAGCTATATTTATGTCAAGCCTGGTGCCTAGATATGAATAGGTATAACTTTCCTTATTAAAAATATTTCTTAAAAAGAGTTCTACACAATAAAAAGTGCATGCTTCAATTTTGATGGCATATAAACATCTATTTTAGAAATAAATCCTAGATAGTTTTCATGATTCCATTTTATTTAAAAGAAACAGGTAGTTATTAGTTTACTATCCTAGATTTATGTAATTAAAAGCATAAGGTCATTTCATATTAATTATTCTACAATGGGTATACTCAAATATGTGTTCCTTCTCCTCTTCTTTCTCCTCCTCCTCCTCCTTCTCTTCCTCCTTCTTCTCCTCTGTTTCCTCTTCTTCCTCTTCTTCCTCCTCCTTCTCTTTTTCCTCCTCCTCCTTCATTATTATTATTATTATTATTATTATTATTATTATTAATACTAGTACTACTACTACTATTATTTGGTACTGAAGATTGAACCCAGGGACATTCAGTCTCCAAAATACACCCTTAGCCCCTCTATTCTGAAACAGGGTCTTGCTGAGTTGCTGAAGGTTGCTTTGAACCTGCAATTAACCTGTCTTAACTTTCCAAGTAGTAGGATTACAGGCATGTATAACCACCATAACGGACTAAAAGTGTCTATTATTATTCTATTAAAGCAAGCAATTAAAATAAGCTACATTTTATTCTTGCAGTGAATCATAGGATAAAGATATTTGTCTATGATAAATTAGTTATTAGAATATTAATCACATAATATCATAAAACTTTGGATCTTGTAAGTTTTATGAAGTAATTATTGCGTATGTACACATACACACACACACATACATATATATATATATACATATACACATATATATAATGTTTATATAATATCACCTATAAATGTCTATGTATACCTCTAAGTTTTTATATATTTTATATAAATTTCTTATAAGCATATCAGTTAATCCAGTTAATTTGGGGTATACACTGAAGTCTTTAACCTTTCCAGAACACTAAAGTTTGGGTCTTATCTCAGGGTAATTGAATATGAAACTTTAAGTGTAGGATCCAGATATTTATATTTTAAAATTCACCTAGAGAATTATAAAATAAATTCAGAGTTGAGAAGTACTAAATACATACATGGAACACCAGCTAGCAAGCTCTATCTACATAGGTTTCCAAAATCAGTGATTTTTCCCATACCCAGAGTAGTGGGTGCTATCATGATAGTGGAGAGAGAGCCTTGAGTATAATTGTGAAGTGTCAAATAAAAATAAGGTAGAGGTACCTAGAGGAATATTGGCACATTGTTTTTTTTTCCTGAAAATGGGGTAGTAAGCCAATAAGTTTGGAAATTTAGTTTTTAGATTTTCTTGGCTATAGGGGAGAGTTATATAATAGGAAGCTACAGAGGAAAGAAAGGACATTTGAGAACTTGTTGCCTGAAAATTGGTTCTCTAAGCATTGGACCCTCACAAACAGGATCATAAATATCTTCATCCTACAAGTTTTCTTTAGTTATGAAGAGTCTTTACTCATCTTTTGCCTTGAAGATCGATCTAGTGGCATGAGTCGTGTGTTAAAGTCTCCCAATATTATTGTATTTGAGTTTATTTGAGACCTGAGTTCCTGAGGGGTTTGTTTTACAAATGTGGGTTCTCGTAAATTTGGGGCATAAACATTTAGTATCGTTATATCTTCTTTATGAATTGTTCTTTTTAATAAAATAATGCCCTGCTTTGTCTCTTCTGAGGTATTTTAGCTTAAAGTCTGTTTTATTGGATATCAGTGTTGCTACCCATGCTCATTTTTTGTCTTCATTAGCATGATATATCTTTTTCCATCTTTTCATTTTTAGTCTATAAATATCTTTGGATGTAAGGTGAGTTTCTTGCAAGCAGCATATATTTGAATTATATTTTTAATCCACATTGCCACTTTTATGTTTTTAATTGGTTAGTTAAGTCCTTTGATGTTCAGTGTTATTATTTAGATATGATTTTTGTTTCCTGTCATTTTGTGTTCTACTGCCTGTTGGATATAATGTTATCTCTTCTTTGCTAAATTGCCCTACTGATTGAATTAATCTCTTCTCTAATTCTGAAAAAAATTCTTTTTGGTGGTACTGGGGTTGCTGGAAGTCCTTCTGCCTCTGGGCTACACTCCTAGACCTATTTTTATATTTTTATTTGGAAACGGGGTCTCTTAAGCCAGCACGGCTGGCTTTGAACCTGTGCAATCTTCCTGTCTCCGCCTTCCAAGCTTGGGGATTACAAGCGTGTGCCACCATGCCTGGCTCTAATTCTGAAATTTGCTTCTTTATTTTCTTCTTTATGATTTATTTATTTAAATATTCTCTAGTGCTGGCTTAGTGTTCATGAATTTTTTGAGATGCTGCTTATCTTGAAAAACTTGTTTCTCCATCAATTTTAAATAATAACCTTGCTGGATATAGCAGTTTTGGTTGGAAGTTGTTTTCTTCCAGAGTCTGGATTATATCGTAATAGTCTCTCCTGTCATTCATGACTTGGATTGTAAAGTCTGGAGTAATTATTATTGTTTTTCCCCTGAATGTCACCTGGTTTTTTGTTTGTTTGTTTGTTTGTTTTTTGTTTTTGTTCTCACTGCTTTTAAGATTCTTTCCTTAGCCTCTATATTAGTCATTTTGATTATTATAAGACATGGGGAGATCTTTCTTTGATCTTGTTTTAGTAATATTCTGTGTGTCTCTTTTATGTGGATGTCCATGCCTCTTTCCATATTTGGGTAATTCTGTGAAATTATTTCTCTGGAGAGACTATGGATACCCTTGGTCTGTGCCTCTATCCTTTTTATCTGTGAGTTAAAATGTTTCTTATTTTCCTATAGTTGTTGGATATTTAGGTTCTATTGTTGTAATGTCTTCTGTATACTGTTGACTGTGCTTTTGGTTTTGAATGAACTGTCTTCTAACAGTGATATTATGTTTTCCATTTCATCTAATCTTCCAGAATTTCTTTCTATTGCTGTCTTCATTTCATTTATTGACTCGTTTTATTACATGCCTCTTTCTGATTCTTTCTTAACATCTCAATTTCCTCTTTCATTTACTGCGCATTGAAGATCAGGATTTAAGATTCTCCTTCTTGTATTTCTTGTAGGTCAGTATTTGTGATTTTTCTCATTTCCTTATTGTTCCTCATTCTCTTATTTTCAGAATTCTCAGGTTTGTGCTTCTGTTGTCTTGGCATCTTTTTTGTATGTGTGACTTTGTGGATGACCTGTCTGATCCAATCTTAGCAATAGGGATTTGGAGGTGTCAGCAGGTTCATGCATGGGTAAGTTTTATTCAGTGGTAAGGGTTAGGTGTGTGTGGGGGGGGAGGAGCTTGGGTGGTGGATACAGAAGTAGGGTAAATAAAGGATATGGTTGAGAAAGAATTTAAGAATAATAAGATAGTGTCTGATTGAGAATGAGAGATGTGATATAGTAGATTCTTATAGTTAATATAGAGTATTTAGATATGGAGATATGAAATAACTTGAGTATAAAACAAGGAGATATAGTAAGGGAAAAAGTTTTGAGAGGATAGTAGATAGGATAGAGGAAGAAAGTTTGTAAAAGGAGTGGGGGAGGTAGCAAACAAACATGCATATAAAAACAAAAAAAGCAAAAAAAAAAAACCTAACAACTGTAAGAATAAATCAAAGGCAATAAACAATTAAAAAATAGTACTTCTAATTTACATATACAGGGACCATATAATATCTGTTATCAGTGGTACTTTCTGGAGTATGTTCCAATATCTCTCATTTGAATGTAACCTATTGTCAGCTTTTGGACCCACTTTATGAGTGTTAGTGCCCCTCTCTCACCACTGACCACTTTGTGTTCAGGTGTCAAATTGGTAGTTGTCACAGTAAATTAGTTTCTTGTAGGTACAGGCTTCTGTACTTTCTGGCCCTGGGCTCTGCACTTTCCAGCCCTAGGTTCTCCATTTTCTGTCCCTGGGCTCTGTGCTCTCTGGCCCTGGGCTCTGCGCTCTTCAGACTAGGTTCCACACTTCTCATTCTGGTCCCAGCACTCTCCACCCTGGGCTCCATGATCTCTGGCCCCTGGGTTCAATGTTCTTTGGTCCTGGACTCCAAGATCTCAGACTCAGAGAGACCTGTGTGCTGAACTTTAAGGTCCTCAGCTCTGCACATTCTGGGCCTGGACTCTGTGCCCTTCAGAACTAGGGTCTGTACTTCTGACCCTGTGCTCTGCACCTTCTAGCCCTGGGCCTGTGCCTCCCATCTGCTGTGGCTGAGTGTCCAGTGTAATCTCAGAGTGATGCCCTGTGATCCTGTACTCGTATTGCATCCTGGGCATTATGAATCCTTCGTGTGTCTCAGTAGGTTCTACCCCAACCACCTCAGGTTTGGGTCACCAAATTTTAGCTCACCAGGGTCCCTGGGGTTCCTCTGGGTGGTTTTCCAGTGAGAAACAAGGTTACCTTGTTGTCCTTTGGGCTGGGTCTCTGGAAGGCACAGTACATGGCTGCAGGTGCAGGTTTCTGATGAGTGCACAGACTTTTGGATCTTTTTCTCTGTCCCTGAAGCATGGTGCTGGTTGCTAAAGATGTTTAAGCTCTGCTGCCATTTTCTGCACATCAAGTCCAGCTGCCCCACCAGGTCAGTCAGGTGTTTGGACTCTTTGCTGTGGATCTCTCAATCCGAGTTTTGGATATTCTTTTGACACTTTTTTTTTTTTTTTGTAAGTATCTTCACTGCTTTGTTTTTCTTGTCAATGAACTGCCATCTTGGTAACTGATTTTTGTTTGTTACAGCTACTGAGATGTGCTGTGTCCCACAGTTGCCATTTTTGTTGACTCCCCAATTCCTTCTTTATATAACTACTCTGTGTTCAAATAAATCTGGAAATGAAACAATTTTATACTAATAGTTCCTAAAGCTCTGAGAGATAGATGATTAAAAATGAAGACAAGACTATAAGAATCATTTTATCTAGGAATGTGGATTGTGAGAGGTGATTTGAAAGGCAAAGTCTCTCATATTTTAACATGTTCTCCTTCATTAGTGTGAATGCAGTTTTACTCCTATTATCAGAATACAAATGTGGAAAAATCAAAAGTGAATTTCAACTGAAAAGTTTCAAAAGTTTGAAATTACTGTCTCAAGGGCAGGTAAAATAGAGGAATCTGTACTTAGAGATAATCTAGAAATTCTGCTGCGCTTTTTAAGATTTTAGGTTGTATAAAAGTTGACTTTCTATATATTTAATCTACTTTGCACTGTTGTCATATATTTTTCTTTTTTACAATAGCTTTATCCTTTTTAAATGATACATTTAAAGAGAAAAAAATGTTTATTTAATTATATGTTAGCCTGTGGGTCTTTATATGAGAACTGTCAGCTTTGTGATTAGCATGTCTCTTGACTTTTCTTCAAGTTAGAAGATAGGTGCCTATAGAAATTATTAAAAATTTAAAATATTTTGACCTTAGCAAAAAAGAATGAACAAACTGTTCATGCCAGGGCTATCATGTTATACAAGTGTTTTCATATTGGTTGTTCTATAATTTCTAGTCAGCAGTAATTTGCTTTTTATATAAACTTAACTTGCTCTAATAGAGAGATGGTTGTATAATTGGTTTTGCTTGGCTTTAACTTTTTCTCCAAAAATTTACTAGAAATTGTCTATGTCACTTTAAATCACAAAAAAAAACCTATATGGGAGAGACAGTGTTTGCAGATGTAGTAATAATATTCTTGTGTTGTAACATTTTTGAAGTAGAAAATAGAGGAAAAACTTCTGCCTTAAGGGATTTGTTTACTTTCATCCACAGGTGAGTTTCATCCTTCAGCAGCAATAAGACAAGAAGCACTAATGTCTTTTCCTTTTGAAGCATTTGGAGAAAATATGTCTTGTTACCTAGAATATAGTTAATGCTTATTTGAGTGAAATTTTAAGGGACTGTGTAAAATACTATCTCATAAATTTTATTGTCAGAGTCACTTTCTTAAGTTAAATTGTATGTCAAATAATGCTGGGTTTGCCTATGAAATTAATAATTATATAACTATATAATTAAAACATTTTTCTAAAATAAATATGTATCTAAAATGTTCTATTATTCATTTTTGGCAATTTTTCTGGTTCTTCCCTTAAACACAAATACAAATTTGAAATTTAGGTGATCTCCAAGTTGTTTTATCATGTAAGTTATACATGTTGTAGCTAGCAATGGTAACTATTTTGCTCAGTATTAATGCATGGACATGTTTCTTCCTAGAATAAAAGAGGAGTATAAACATACACAAATATTTAAGAGTATATTTTATGCACTTAAGCTCATTTATAAAAACTTATTTTCCAATCTTTATCAAGAGTATGGAAGGAAAGTCATTTTTAGGTTATAATCTGACACTCAGTGGAAAATGTTATCACAGTGAAAAAAATACACCTGAAAGTACCAATCATCAATTGAAGAAACAACTACTAATGCTCTGTCTTTAAAATTCAGAATCAGAGTTACTTACAAAGCATATGAATATTTCCAATGTCTGTAATTTCTTGTAGGAAAAAATAATTAAGATATTCTAAATTGCATCTCATTTTTTGATATATTTTTGTTCAGAAAAGACCTATTTAAGATTTCCCAATTTACAGTACATATATCACATCAAAAATGTCTTTTTCTTCTTATCTACAGCTTAGAAATTTTAAGCTGTGAATGGTGGCCCATGCTTGTAATCTCAGTACTTGGTAGGCTAAAATAGGAGTATCACAGGTTCACAGCCAGCCTTGGCTACTTAGTGAGGTCCTCTATAGCTTAGTGAGGCCCTATTTCAAATTAAAGAATAAAAAGTAGGACTGTGGGTATAGCTTGAAGGTATAATGCTTCTGAGTTAAATTGCCAGTATAGAAAAAATAAAATAAAATATATGCATTTATATGCATGTTTCAAGTTAAAATAATCTCACAAAGTCTTTTTATATATAGTCATATTCTGATTGTAATGATTAGCAAATATATTTCCTAATGTTATTTTCATAAAAGTATAAAAGAAAGTTTATAAAGTTTATATTAAAATATATATATATAATTTCAATATCTTTTATATGATAATATTATTAAGATGCTATATATGTTATTTGTTAAACACTAGTTAATAATATTTTTAATATATAAACCTCACAAAAAGCTACTAGGAGGTTAATTCTCTATATTTCAGATAAAGAAATGAGACTTAAAATGAGGTAAATAACCTTTTTTCCAGATTGTATACGTTAGAGACAAAGTTGAATTTAAGCCTGTTTGGTTGACTTTTAAAGTTAGTTGCTTTAATTACTGTACAATATGACCTATTATTGTGTTTTATATAGAATATAAAAATAGCAAAATTGGGCCGGGTGTGGTGGCACATGCTTGTAATCCCCACACTTGGGAGGTGGAGATAGGAGGATAGCACTGGTTTGAAGCCAGCCTTGCTGGCTTAAGAGACCCTGTTTCCAAATAAAAATATAAAATGGGTCTGGAAGTGAAGCTCAGAGATAAAAGGGTTTCCAGGAACCCCAGTACCACCCCCCCCAAAAAAAATAGCAAAAAAGCAAATTGTGTGCTTTTGAGGGACAAGCACTGAAGGCTGGGCATAGTGGTGCATGCTTGTAATCCTAGCATTTGGGAGGCTGAGGCAGAAGAATTACAGTTCCTGGACAGCCTCAGCTACTTAGTGAGGCCCTTTGCAACTCATGAGACACTGTTTCATAATAAATTTAAAAAATGGGCTGGAGGTGTAGCTTGGAGGTAGAATGCTCCTGGGTTCCACCCCCAGTACCAGAAAAAAAATATGTATGACTATAATGCATCAATAAAAATTTTATTTTCAGAAGTTCTGTATTATTTCTACAGTTACATTCCTGATTTGACCTTCTGGATATCTCTCCAATTCTGTGTTGTCAAGTTCTGTTATTTTGGTGGTGTTGAAGCTCATTGCTTCCTTGTTATTCTTCCTTCTCATGATTTCAGAAGTTTGTATCTGTTGCTTTTCATAGATTTCTCTCAGTCTCTAGGTGTCAGCTGGTATATTCAAGGGCAAGTTGTGTTGTACTCAACAGTGAAAGTTGAGTGAGGAGGGAAGTAAATACAGGAATAGGGTAAAGTCACAGATAGGATCAAATAGAATAAGAGTATGATTTTGGTAAAGTAGTATATAGTAGAGATTAGAGATAGTGAACATGTAGTAGTATTCTAGTAATGAATGTAGAGTTTTTAGTATAGTGATATGAAGTGAATTTAATATAAGACAAAGAAAATAAAAGATGAGAGACAAAAGAAAAGTGATGGAAAGAAGAGAATAGAAGAGTATAAGCTTGGGAAAAGGGTTGAGAATAGAGCAAACAATCAAGCATATATACTCTCACACAAAGCAAGAACAACAACAAATTAATGCAACCCTACAAATATGTGAATATTCAGCAGACTGGGCCTCTGCAGTCTCTCTCTCTCTCTCTCTCTCTCTCTCTCTCTCTCTCTCTCTCTCTCTCTCTCTCTCTCTCTGTGCAGATACCAAGTGCCACCAGCACCTTTCCTGCTACAAGCCTGGTTCTCTGAGTCTTTCTCAATCTGTGCAGATGGCCGATATCCATGGAGCTAGATCTAGTGTTAAGCTTAGGTCACCAACCCTGCTTTCCACAGATGTGGAGTCTTAATATTTTCCTGATTCCATAGGTGGTGAATGTCTCTGAGATCAAACTCAATGTAAGGATTTCTGTTCTTCACAGCTAGGGCTCATTTGGTCTGATTTACCCCTATTTACCATGATTGGGTGGTCTGTGGTGATCCTATTAGTTAGATATAGTTAAGCATAAGTCTTCCCCCATACTTTCCACTGATGCAGAGCTTGAGTCTCTCTGAGCCTCTGCTATGTCCAACATCAGACTCCATCTCCACCTTCGCTGGATTGAACCACAAATTATCAGACCCAGGAGGTTTATTGTAGCTGTTTGAGTCCCTGGGGGTGCTGTGCTGGGTGACTCCTGTGGAGACAGTGTCTTCACTTATGGTGCTGTTGAGCACTGCTCTAGATCCCTGGAAGGCATGGTGAGCTCAGCCACCACTGCTGCAAATCATAGCCAATGTTTGCACAGAAGGAACTGATGGCTTACAATTCCAATGATCTGCAGCTACTTATTTCAAGTCCTTGGTTTTTTTCTTGTTCATCTCTGGAGTTGGGTACATTGAGGCAAGATGGTGCCATTGTGGCACCCATGGCCACGAGGTGTGCAGGTTTCTTTTCTGCTCTCTGATTGCTTTTCTTCTTTTGCATTTACTTATTGTGCTCTTTTTATAATAATGGTGTTTTCTGACTTTTGTAAGAAAGCTGTTTCTAAGGCAATTGAGATTGAGTGTAAACAGGAATGGTATGTGCTACTTCCCTGGGTTGCATCTTCCTTTATAACTATTAATTGAGCATCTGTATGTGCCCTAAGAATTTCACAATAAAGGCTATGAAAAAAGAATTTCACCTTACAGAACTTCCCCTTTATGAGTTATGATATGCAATAAATTAATATATTCATCAAGTTATTACAAATGCTATAAAGGAAAATAAAAAGTTGGATATAGTTAGAAAGGTAAACATTTATACTATTGATGACACTACTGATGCATGACTGATTACACTACTGATAGCACAACTCAGAGTTCAACTGTAACATCCAGTCTAAAATTTAATGTAGTGATTGACCTCAGAAAGTCTTCTCAGAGTTCTCTTAGTTTCCACTTTTATCCTTACAATTAATGACACTTGCCTAAACCTAGCTCCATTAGTACTCTATCCCCTGAAACAGATATCTAAGGCATAAGGCTAAAATGTGACATTTTAGCTTAAAATACAGATGTCCAAGCAAATGTAATATTTTTAAAAATCTTTTCATTTAAATGTATTATTGCCTATGTTACATAATCCCAAGTGCTACTTTATTATGTCTTTGGTTCACAGACTTTTAGATTTAAAAGTATCACCATATATTATATATTTTTATCTTATCATTTGAAAGGACAAAAATTTATAATCCCACATACATTATATGATTTTTCACAGAATATTCTACTGTAGATCAATTTAGCAAGACTAGATCTAAAGTGTTCTAATGCTTAATAAGGAGGCAAGAGGGAAGGAGATAAAAAAAGAAAAGCAGAGAAAAGAAAAGAAATTTCAGAGAGAACATGTAAATAAGATATTTTAAAATTGAGGAAATATATTAGTATCTAGTCAGACATTTTTTAATTTTGCTATTGTGTTGTTGTTGTTGTTGTTGTTATAAATAGGAACCTATTTTAAAAAAGCTTTTCATTCTGGTTATGAAACAGAGTAAAACTTTGATGTAGAGTGTTAATACCATCATGAAAGAAAAAGAAGTAATATTTTATTAAGAATTATTGATTTTCTTGGAAACCATGGAGGAACACAAGAGTTAAAAGCTAGTCATTATCAAGATGGAATTTATACAAAGCACAGATGGGTTTAAAATATGTTTATAATGAACTATTCATATTATTGCTTGCATGTACAATTAAAGTAGGTGCCTGTGAACATTAAATCAATTTAAAGCACTTATGATAGTTTCTAACTCAAAGAAAAAGCTCTCCACATGTAAATTTGATTTTTTTGGAAAATATATGACAGGCCTGGCATGGTGGCACATATTTGTAATCCCAGCATTCAGGAGGTGGAGACTGGAGGATCATGGTTCACGGACAGCCTCAGCTACTTAGCAAGACCCTTTGCAACTCAGTGAGTACCCTGTTTCAAAAAATAAAAAAAGAGTAAGAAATAGGGCTGGGGTGTGGCTCAGAGGTAAAATGCCCCTGGGCTCTATCTTCCCTACTGCAAAAAAAGAGAAAAGCTATTACAGAAATATATAAAGAAGATCATGATCATGTAAAAGTTTACTCTTTATTGATTCATGGTGCTAACATGGGTCTTCCTTCTCTAACTATATAGTTTATTTACTCTGTAAAATTTTACTGTTTAGCTTCCAAATAAAAAAATCTTTCATTAGAGAAAAGCTGTTTTTAAACAAGTGTACAGCAGTTCATACTGAGCTATTATTTTTCATCAATTAGCTGTCAGCTTGTAAGTTTTCTAGAATCAGATTAAGAAACAAAACCTAAATTTATTGACATGCTAGAGAGGCAAAACATGGAATCAAAGGCAAGAAGTACAGCTAGATGCCTTCAAAACTGTAATCAAAATTAAGTGTCATATTTCTGAAATGTTCTTAGCCTATACCTGGAATAGCTATTGCTTCTTTGATTCTTGCTTTTAGAGAGTTCACAACTCACTAGACAAAGAGACAATAATAGGTTCTACCATTTTAAATTTCTGCACCATAAATAGAATATGTTCTTGGTCTATATTGAGTCACTTGTACACCAATACCTTGTACTTACTTGTCTTTTGCTAGAAGACTAGAATCTTGAGGTAACAGTTCAATGTGTCATAAAAGAATTTCTAGAATAAAGGTAGATGAATATGTGCTAAGAGTTTGGGGGTAAAATGATTGATTAGCAAAAGAGTGATGAGGGGTTTTGGAGAGGAAAGATATATATATATATATATATATATATATATATATATATATATATATAATCTAGTAACTGCTTAAATAATGCTGTGTACATATGTGAAATTACCAATGTCAATATCAATGACGTGCATGGGATAGGGAGGGAGGGAGCTGGAATATGGAGGGAAATGCACCAAGTGTTGTATGCATGTATATTCTTATCACTCTATACTTCAGTATGATGTATAATCACAATACACTAATAAAAGTATACAAAAAGTAAAAGGCCAGATGTTTTCCCTCATATGTGGAAGCTAGGGAGAAATTGGAATACAGGAAGGACTCTAAATAAAGAAAGAGGAACACTGGTATAATTATGGAGGGGGCTAAGAGAGGAGGCAGGGGAAGGGAGGGAGACTCAATGAAGAAAACACTTCAGTGGGCATGGTGTACATACATGCATTTATCAATGCAAATCTAAAAGGCCTGCATAGGGAGGGTGGCAGAGTGGGTTGGCAACCTGAAGGCAGCTCACCGAGTAATGTGCATGTATGTCTCTAACACTCAGAACTTTGTTATAATGAATTATTACAATGCACTAATGAACTAAATACAAGCTTTAAAATATGAAAGCAATAAGCCATTCTTATTGCTTTCAATATAAAATGACAAAATAATTTGATCCATTTAAATGCTAGGTACAAAAATCTCACTTTAATCTAAAGACACAGAATAAAAGAACAAAAAATATATGTTATAAAATGGCAACCCATAGAGAGCTGAAGTAGGTGTACTATTATTGGACATAGTCAACTTTAAATAAAAAGTAATGAAAGAAAAAAAAAGAACCTTGTATATTGCTAAAAGGATTGAGTCATGAAAAATATATAGTAATTATAAATATATATGCACCTAAAATGGAGTTTCAAAAATATCATTGAGAGCAACAATATAGGATATGATAGCATATAACAAACTTTGAACTGGTTGCCAAATACTATAATGATTAATTAAAAGAGATATTTTTTATTGAATGAAATTCTGTAAAAATTTCATGGAAGAGAAAGATCTATGATTTATACAGGTTGAGGAAAGGGTTAAAAGAATTTACAGATATGAAGTAATTCAAGTAATAGATTACTTGTGTTTACAAGGGTGACAAGGGGGAGTAGGAAAAAAGTTTATATTGAGGAGCAAAAATGAGTAAATTGTTTATAGGTCTTAAGAAATTATTATATAACTGATTTTTACTCTCAGAAAAGCCTATTCACACCACACACACACACACACACACACACACACACACACACACACACACACACATACACACACACAGGTTTGTGGAGTACTTTCCAATGTTAAGACACTGGGAATTTTGGTTACCAAAGTTATCATTTAACAGTGTAATTTTCAAGTGTTGTTTTTCACTTGCCAGGCAAATTTCAGAAATATACTGATACATTTTGTCACTAAGATTCACTTGAGACTGAACACATATTTTCCCCATTGTTAACACTAAGGAAGAATTTCATAGAGTTGACTCTAGGAAGGTGGGAAAGGTGCCCAGTAGAGAAGAAATTTAGCAGAAGAAATGTAATAAATTGTGCCTTTCTATTTATTATGTTATTGTCAGAAGGGGATTTATATGTGATGGGAAAGCCAAAGCACTTTAATGCAGAAGGCTGGGGACCAACAAGAAAGGATGAGAAGGCTCAAAATAAGATGACATTCATAAATTAAGGGTTGGACCAGGATAAATTTTGATGATCCAACATGTAAATCTAATTGTGAAATCAATTTATCTAGCTTCTTGGTGCATTCCTATTTGTTATTTATGCTTTTAATTTTGGCTTAGACAGCAGCCATAAGTTTACTAAAATAAATAAATATAAGATTCTTTCTGGGTTTGCTTTAGGGAATCATACTGATTTCATACATCTTTTCCTTGAACTGGATTAGACCTTTTGAAGATATAAATATAACTATGGAATGGAAAAGAGATTGTTGAGAACCTAATGTGATTAGTTTTATCTTCAAAACAGTTGTCTTTACTGCAGAGTTAGAAGTAAACTATTTTTTGAGCTTAACTAAAAGGGAAAATATTTTCTCTAAGTGCTACTAAAAGCTAAGAAATAATAGTGTTTAGGGATTATATGAAAATATCAGAGAGCAATACTGATTAAAAAAAGTAAGCAGAACAATATTTACTTGAATTTTTCTTAAAAATAAGATTTTCCCATTTCTGAAGACATATACACTTTCTATGGTTATCATAAGAAAAGCTGACAGTGGCTGAAAAGTCAGCCTGCAAAATTATTTTAAAGAACTTAGTAGTTTTCATGGAAATAGCATACATAAAGTCTTACTTTCATCTAGTACAGATAATTAAGGTACTAAAACTATTCTTGAAAACTATATTTGGTATATCTTTAACTTCAAATTGATTTTTTAACTTTACTTCTGGATGCTAAATATATTTATATAACCATTTTGAAAAATCACTGTAAGAAATTAGAAAACTGATAGAAGCTATTAAGTATAAGAGTTAATGAAAATAGAAATGCATGTGAGGGTGCACTCTTAAAGTGAGAAACATAAAATTAAGTATGTTTAATACTTTAGTGGTAATTTTTTAAATGTGTCATTTTATTTTTACTTTTAATTGGGTGCATTGTAATTTTACATCATATTTGACTACAAGGTGTTACAATATTACATGCACACAACTCTTGTTGCCCTTCCCACCAGGTCTCCCTTCCCCCTCTACCTTGCCCTCACCCCACAAATCTTTGGGATTAGATTTGACAATTTTGTGCATATTATTTCTACTATGCATTCTTTATGACTTTATATTCCTACCCCCTTCCCCTCGTCACCCTCAGTCATTTTCCTGGATTCTCTGCTCATCTATTTGATGTTGACTTTATTTCCTTTAATATATTAGAAAGAACATACACATACTCATTCTTTGGGACTGAGTACACTAAATTATTGTAATATTCTGGAGTTCAATACATTTTTCTGAAAATGGTGTAATTTTGTTCCTCTTCATGGCTGAGTAAATTCCATTGTTGTATAGTGAGTGCCTACAGAATGGGAAAAAGATCTTTACCACCTACCCATATGACAAAGTCTAATATCTAGAATACATAAAGAGCTCAAAAGCTTAACACTAAAAAAACACAATTAAAATGAGCATCTGAACCGAATAGACACTTTTCAAAAGAAGAAATACACATGCTCAAAAATACATAAAAAATGTGTTCATCATCTTTATCAACCAGAGAAACGTGAATCAAATTTCACTGAGAGTACATATCACTCCAGTTAGGATGGTGATCATCAAGAATACAAAAAATAATAAATGCTGAAGATGTAAGGAAATGTGAGGATGTGGGGAAATAGGAATCCTATTAGAGACTGCAAACTAGTAGAGTCACTACAGAGATCAGTGTGAAGATTTTTCAGAAGGTTGGAAATGGAGCTACATATGACCCAGTCGTAGTGCCCCTGGGCATCTTTCCAAGGTAAATAAAGGTACTATACTCAGACCTGCATATATCCATGTTCATACCAGCACAATTTAACATAGCCAAACTATGGAATCAGTCTAGCTATCCATCAACTGATAATCACAAAACTGTGTTATTTTTTAATCAGATGATCAAGTCTGGTATTAAATTGTCACATCAACAATGAACAAGATTTCAGGGAGTTTCAAATATCTTTAAAGATTTATTTTAACCATATAAATTATTCTATATTTATTTAACAAAGGGTTTTATTTGTTCATGTGGAACACGTGAAATTATATATTTTACTGGGAATGCACGATAGTCAACCACTTTGGATAAAGATTGAGCAGTTTCTTGTAAAATTAAATTTATAGCTAATCTGAAAACCATCAGTTTCACTTGTGAATATTTATTCAGGGAAAATGAAATCATATGTCTACCACAACTTAAATAGCAATATTTATATCTATCTTGTTTATAATAGCCATAAACTGAAACAATGGAAAATATTAACAAAATAATAAACTGTGATATACTGTTAAACCAAAACTCAGTAACTAAAAGGCATGTATTAAGGACACATAGCAGATGAATCTAAAAAATAATATTGAACGACAGAAGCTTTACATGAATAATACTGAGTTTATGGTTCTAGTAATAAGAAGTAAAAAGGAAATGAGGCAAAGCTCTTATCTATGGTGAGAGAAATTAGAAAGTGTTTAACTCAAGTAGGGATGGAGTGAAAATAGACATAAGGGAACTTTTAGTGGGGAGGTAACTATGGTGGTTCCATGACTGCATGCGGTTGTCAGAACTGAACACAAAAGGTTTGTGGATGGAATAGTATAAAAAATCTAAAGCAGTGCATAGCAAAGTACTCTTTTCATTGTATAGAATATGTTACAAAGGAGAAAATATAAATAAAATATATCTTAATTTTTCTTTATTCATTTCTCCTTTCAACCGACATTTGCTATGATTTCTGTAGTGTACAAAAATCCCTGCTTCCAGATGGAATTCTGTAGTATAAAATTCAGTGGACAAGACACAGAAAAAGATGAATGTAAATACATACTGTACAGAGTGGTGATGAGCAGTATGAAGACAAATGAAGCAAAAATCTGTAACAGTGTGAGTCAGTAGATGGGTGATCTGGAATTTTTCTAGTATAAGTGGAGTAGTCAAGAAAATTTCTTCTGGTAATATAACATTTAAGAAACAAAATATAAAAACACTGAGATATGGAGCCATGTAGATACCAGGTAAAATATATTTTAGGCAGAAAGCTCAAAGAAAGAATAAACGAACAAGGCCAGATATGGGACAACTCTTACAGAGTTTCATTAATATCAGAAAAGCTACTTTGAGAGGCATTATTACTTTAGCAAGAGGACAAGTCAAGAGAAGCAGAGACATCGTGGTTAACAAGTCATAGCACCAGATAGACCAGTATAGGTATAGGGCATCCAGGTTTTCCTAAGCAGGAATGTTGTTAGATGTTTTAAAACAGGAAAGTGGCATAACATGACTGAAATATTTAAAATTTCATTTTAGTTCATCCTGAGAATGACTTCATAGAGTGACAAGCAAGATGAGAAGCAAAGAGAACAAGTTAATCCAATCATAACCCATGTAACAAATAGTGATGGCCTGAAACAGGATGCTGCAAACAAAGATGTGAAGAAAGTTTGAAGATTCTCAATATATTTTGATGGCATTAATGACAGTTTTTGCTAATGATTGGTGATCAAAAGAAAGGAATTTTAAAAGATTATATGAGCCAGGCACAGTGGCACATACCTATAATCATAGCACTTGGGAGGCTGAGAGAGGAGGATTGCAAATTCAAGGACAACATCTGCAATTTAGCAAGACCCTGCTTCAAAATAAAATAAAATAAAAAGGTCTAGGGGTGCAGCTCAGGTGTAGAGGGCCCTTGGGTGCAACCCTTAGTACTGCAAAAAATAAAATAGACTTTAAAAAGACTAATTTTGGCCTGAAAAACTGGATGCATTTATCAATTATGGAAAAAAGAAAACATGGATAAAGGTTTTATTATTTATTTATTTATTTTATTTTATTTGGTGGTACTGGGGTTCCTGGGAACCCTTCTACCTCTGGGCTACACTCCCAGACCTATTTTTTATGCTTTTAAAAATTTTTATTTGGTAACAGGTTCTCTTAAACCAGTGCGGCTGGCTTCGAACCTGCGGGAGATCCTCCTGTCGCCACCTCCCAAGCGCGAGGATTACAAGCGTGCGCCACCATGCCGGGCATGGATGAAGGTTTTAGAGGTAAGTTAAGGTTAGATATTAGTTCACATTTGAACTTACTATAGCCATGAAGAGATGTTACACAGAAAGTCTGTACTGAATCTGAAGTGAAAGAGAATGATTCACCTGAATATCCATACTTCAATCATCATCACATAGATATGGCACAAGGTAAAAGAAAAGGAGATGCAGCTGAACCCTGAGGGAGCCCTGAAATTAGAGGCCAAAAATATGAGAGAAAATAAACAAAGAGGATGGAACAACAAGCAGAGAGGAAAGAAGGCAATCCAGAGAATGGCCAAGCTTAACACATGGGCCAAGAAACTTTTCCATGAATTACGTCAACTGCTGCTGACAATGAGCAAGATGAATTACAATTTCACAGAACAAGGTAAAACTTACGATTATGTGATAAGACCTCAGAGTCAGGGATGACATCAAAGACTGTAGATCCACTTCCTAAATACTCTCTCTGACACTTGCCCAATGGTCAAACTCATATATTCAAATAACAGTTCCAAGACACTTGATGTACGTTAGAATGGCTGAGTTCTTAAAAAAAAAAAATAGGTCAGAACCTCAGAGATTCTGATTTCATTAGACAGAAATGGATTCAACTGTATTGTGTTTCAATCTTCCCAAGTTATCTAAAACGTAGCCAGGTTTGAAAAGACTGGTCTAAATAAGCTAAGGGATAGGACTTCATTAACTCTTGAGACAGGAGTCTGAGAACATAAACACTATGATATATCACATCAAATATTTGAAAAATCTTTTCTCCTTGAGACTAATGTTATGTTTCTAGACTCTGATGACTTCAGTGGGCATGCTTTCTATGCTGCATTGCCTTTTTCTATGACTACCTTGGGCAATCTATATTTGTCATAAAGTGAAATTAAGAATCTATTACAATAATAATATTTTTTAAAAGATGTTCAGACTTAAGTCATTGTCAGCTATATGGTAGGTCTAAGGTTCCCATTGTGAATACAGAGGTCTCTGAATACAGTCTCTAGAGATTTCACACTTTGGGAAGCCATGTCTCCTCTCTTACTTTTCTTTATATATATTTTGGTACTAATTACAGATTTTTTTTATTGAATCTTCCCTAAGTTCCATCTTGTTTAATTTGCATTATCATTAGTTGTAGAAACAGTAAGGTTGTATTCCTTATATGCTAAGTAGTTTAATATAAATAACTTCACTTGAACTATATATGACACTGGACTCACAAGTTTACTTTTACTACCTCGTTTATTTACTACCGAATTTCATTTTTGTTTTCTTTTGTTATATAGAAAAAACATAAATATTCTTAAATTATACAGAAAATACATATAATAGCCACTGCACTGGATCTCTAAGATATAATCTCCACTATACATGCATAGATACAATCTCTACTATGCATACATGTATTGATATCATACATGTATTATATGTGTATAATATATGTATTAATATCATATAACACATAATAATATATGTATTAATATATAGTGTGTAATAATATATAATATTTAAATTAGTTATATAGTCATTGAAAAGTTCAAGATAAGGAATAGGGTTCAAAGTATGAGCATAAAGATTATGTGCATTCTCCAATAAAAGGAAAATGAGATATAATTTATAACTATATATATCACAACTGTCAACAATACCCATATGGAAAAATAGAGGATTTTTAAAATTATTTCCATATGTCTAAAATGATCTTAAGTTTATAACCATAAACAAACACATTTAAAGGGTTAGTAGAGAAAAGGGAGAGTATGGTAGAGTCAATTTATCCAAAATGTCCAGTGGGCCTGGTGCCAAACGCCTCCAATACTTATACAAATTTATAAAATTTAGTATATGATGTTAATATATTAATCTTCCCACCGATGCAGCATAAAATATAAATTATAAAACTTTTTAATAAAGAAGGAACTCATGAAGCAATTCATCCCTGGCTGTGTGTACCCCAGCAAAGAGAAATCACCTTAATGTTGTTACCTAGTAGTAACCGCCAGGCAGATACTTTTAGGGACAATCCTCCATTTAAGTGACTGTAAACTTGCAGCTGAAGTTGCCTTTTGTTCTAGATTAAGCCCCCAGAGAAACTTAGAAGGTACTAGCTAACACTGCCAGGCCATCCTGCCCTACCCCTTTCAGTTGACCTACAGTAAAACATGCTCATTTTAATACTAAGTTCTCCACTCAGAGGTATTCTCTGTGTGGATGAAGAAGCATGCCCAACTGAGCATGCTGGAGAATGTACCTACCTCTATCAGACTACCTCCACTGAGGAGGACCATCTCAGCAAGTAGTGAGGCTCTTTTCAACCTAATAAGTCTCTGTTTCAATAAATAAGTCTGGAGATATTGTTCTGAGGTAGAATGCCATTGGACTCAATCCTCAGTAACACACACACACACACACACACACACACACACACACACACACACACACTATGCCTAGTTATAAAATAACAATAAAATAATTAGCAGAAAAATGCATGCTGTTAAGTCAGGATGCAGTCATAAATTTAGCCCTTAATATGTTTACTTATATAAGTGCTCTCAGTTATTCATCTTCAGAATTCAAAATAAACATATAATTCAATGTAAACCAGAAAGATGAGCTAATAAATGTAAAAGAGAAACCTTTGAATTTGATTAGAAAGGTTAAGGCACTCAATACTTACAACTCAGGGAAAGAAAAACTAATAAGGCCCTTGGGAAGTATATTTAAAAATAGTAAAGAAATGGCCGGGCGTGGTGGCACATGCTTGTAATCCCCACACTTGGGAGGCGGAGACAGGAGAATCGCGCATGTTCATAGCCAGCCGCACTGGCTTAAGAGACTTTGTTTCCAAATTAATAAAATATAAAAATAGGTCTGGGAGTGTATCCTGGAGGTAGAAGAGTTTCCAGGAACCCCAGTATCACCAAAAAAAAAAAAAAGAAAGAAAGAAAATAAATGAAGAATGAGAAATAAATTTAATGATAATACAGAAATTAAGTTATAAAATAGTTATAATAAGAAAAAGACTTTCAAGTTACATGTTAATATATTTTTAAATATTGACATAAAAATCATATTTCTGAAACTAATAACTATAATCCAATTTAATTCATTCTAAGGATGAAAGCCTAGATCAAGTTTAAGATGCTTATTATTACATCACTTAACTGTCAAAAATAGTCATAAAGGAATAGTGATTTCTCTTTTTTTAAAATTTTTATTGGTGCATTGTAGTCAAACATCTTAGTGGAGTACAAGATGGTGGAAGCATACATGCACACATCACTCAATTAGCCCTTCCCCAATTCCTGCCCCATTCCCTCCTCCACCCTCCTTCTTCTGTTTGACTTAGTGATTGGTTTTGATATGTTTGTTAATGTACATCATGAACATTAGAGAATTTTCCTCTTTTCCCCTTCTGTTTCCCTCAGTTATTTGCTCATCTATAGACTCTTCTTCTTCATCTAGAGTTTCTACTATGACCCATTTCTCCTAGCTTTTTTGTACATCTCCCATACTTTTGTAATCCATTCATGTGTTGATGGACATCTCGGCTGGTTCTGTAGTTTGGCAATTGTGAATTGTGCAGCTGTGAACATAGATATGAATGCATTAGTTTGGTAGTTTGGTTTCCTTTCTTTTATGTAAATACCCAGAGGTGGTATTGCTGGATCATATGGTAAGTTCATTTCCATTCTTCGGAGGATCCTCCATACTGTTTTCCAAAGTGGTTGCACTAATTTTCAATCCCACCAACAGTGTATTAGAGTTTCCACTTCTCCACATCTTCACCAGCATTTGTTGTTTGTGTTTTGAATGATTACCATTCTAGTTGGAATTAGGTGAAATCTCAGGGTAGTTTTGCTTTGCATCTCTCTGATTGCTAATGATTTTGAGCATTTTTTCATGTATTTATTGGCCATTTGAATTTCTTTTTTTATAAAGTGTTTATTTAGTTCACTTGCCCATTTTTGATTGGGTCATTTGTTTTCCGAGTGGTGAGTTTCTTGAGTTCTCTGCATATTCTAGATATTAGTATTCTATCAGAGGCATAGGTGGCAAAAAACCTTCTCCCATTTTTTTGGCTCTCGGCTGAGGTTCTTGATAGTTGAAATAATGATTTCTCTTAAGATATTCTTCTAACAAGTAGAGAAAGAGTACCTTTCCAAGAATATATTTCTATTTTAAATGAAGAACTAGATTCTGTTCCTATCCAGTTCTTAGCTTTCTCTCTTACACTTAGCATCCACTGTCATGGTGCTACTTGTATGTATGTATGTATGTATGTATGTATGTATGTATTGGTATTGGGGATGGAACCCATGGGCATTCTATCTCCAAGCTATACCCCAATTCCTATTTTTTACTCTTTACTTTGAAACAGGCTCTCACTGAGTTGCAATGGGCCTCACTAAGTAGTAGCCGAGGCTGTCAGCGAACACTATCTTGTCTCAGCCTCTCAAATGCTGTGATTACAAGTGTGCACCACCATTCCCAGCTGTATTTATTTATTTACTGAAAACATTTAATAATTACTTCTTTCCAATATGTCTGTATTCATTATTGACATATCTAAGAAAAATATTCAGTGCTTCCAATATAATCACAATAAAGTCTAAATTTGTTTGAATGATTAAATTCATTTGTTTTTCATTCATTCACTAAATATTTAAGTATCTTCTATGTGTTTGGATCTCCATTTATCTCTCCAGTTTCATTTCTTGATTATTTTTAATAACAAAAAGGGAAAAAAGAGCACTAAAAAATTGAAAAGAGCTGGGTGTGGTGGCACATGCTTGTAATCCCAGTACTTGGGAGGCTGAGACAGGAGGAACAAAGGTTCTGGTCCAGTTTCAGCTACTTACTGAGCCCCTTAGCTACTTAGTGAGACTCTGTTACCAAATAATAAAATAAAAAGGCTGGGGATGTAGCTCAGAAATAGAATGCCCTGGGTTTAATCCCTACTACCTACCTACCTAAATAAATAAATAAATAAATAAAACAATATGTAAATAATTCTGAAATAGCTATAAACTGTGATTATTTTACATTAATATTTTGTTTATATATAGTGCCTTTTAATTTGTATGAAACAATAACCAGTTTAATATCTCATAAAGTATATACTGTATCACCAATACTAAAATTGAGCTAAAATTTACAACTCATTTATCCAAGGATTTTTTTTAGTACATACAGTATATAAAGGCATGCATTATTCATCTAAGTTCCTGGCTTATTTGCATTTTCATTAAACTGTAAAGACTATTGCTATAATGTGAGTAGAATTTTAACTTTATTCTGCTTTGTACTTTCAGGACTGAATTTCTTGTATTTAAAAATCAGAATGTAAATGAATAAGCATTTATATGTGTATGCACATATGTACATTTAATAGTCATCTTGTTTTCTTCTATTACAGTATGTGTCTGTAATAGAAGAAAACAAGTATAAAAATAAAATATGTAATACTCAATTATCTGTTCTAATTTAAAGAAGTTATTTTCTCATATCAGAGAATCTTTTACTTATATAAACAAAACATTCCCTGGAGCACTGAAATTCTTTAATAAGTATTACTTTAAATGTGTTATAATATTTTTGAAACCAATCAATTAAGCAAAGATGTAGATTTTCATAAGCTATATGTCTGGAAAGGCTTTTCACACATATCCCTGTGTATGTGGAAAGGCCTTGACTTTTCCACATACACAGGGAGGAGGGGTAGGGTGCTCTCTTCCTTGATTATTACATAGCCAAGAGATGGTTTACAGGTCCTTGAGAAAACTATTCCTGGGTTATTAAGCTTGCAAAAGCTTTAGTTTTAAAAAATGTTAACATATTTTAAAGAGACAGCACAATAATAAAATTTCAAGTTTTGTAAGGTAAATTCTGAAAGAAAATGAAGTAGTTCCTTCTTGTATATCCAACAGAGATACTTAATTTTAGCTTTTATTTGCCTTTACATGAATAACAGAAATAAGAGTTAAGTCCAGGGAATGTGCACAGAACCCAAATCCTTAATATTGCCCTTTATGACATTTGCTAATTATTTTCTTGGCATGGAGAGGACTATCTTTGTTTGATTCAAGACTCATATGATAAAGAGAATGGATCCACAGAAGTTCTAAGGGAAGAATACTTAAATGTGTAGAGATAAGGTGGAAAGGCTTTAAGAGTCAATGAAATTTGGAAGTTATAAGGAACAAAATAAAAACGAGTGTGGTTGGACATGGTAGAGTGGGGAGCCACAAGCTTGGACATTCATATAAGAGTCAAACATATCTCTTTCTTGCAGGCCATGATAAGACATATGGATTTTAGTTTGGCGATAGTGGAGGGCTTTTTTAGTAGTTTCTTTTAAACAAATTAGGGGCAAATTATCACTTTTTACACAAGAAATATTTTCACTGTTGTTTGACTAAATTGTGTTGTACTTTGTTGGGAGCTGAAAATGGGGTACAAGTAGCTAGCCAATAAGAGACTGCTGTAGTATCCCAGATCTTTGACAGTTCAATAGAGATTTTAGTTTTCTCTGATTTTTTTTTTTGTGTGTGTGTGTGTGTGATAATGTCGAGAGTGTGAGAAGGAATCAAAGATGATTTTAAAGGTGAGTTTTGTCTTAAAATTGGTTAAACTTACTGAATGAGGAAGACTTCAAGTCTTGAGATGATTTAGAATGGGGTAAGAAATAAGTAATAGTTTTATCCATATTGAAATGCCTATTGGATGTAGGTTCAAATGACAAGTAAAATTATCAGTTTGATATCTATTAGAGTCTATGGACAAAATGTGTGGTCTGAGCTATAGAGGCAAATGTGAGGGTCATGAGCCTGTGAAACTTATACACATAACCATGAGATGCAGATTAAATAAAAGCACACATCATGAGAAGTAAAGAATACTGAGAACACAGAGTTTCCTGGGATGTATATGTAAGCTAAAGGAATAGACTTGAGCATTAAAAATACATTTGTATTGGGAATTGTTTGGGAATTGTTTGTAAATCAAAGATAAAAATATCTATATAGTAATAAAAAAGTATCTGGAAGAAAGTCAAGCAAACTACTATTAGGGAAGTGAATGAAAGAGATAAGATTTCTAAAAATGTCAGATTTAATAATAATGAATAAATTCAGTGGGTTCAGAAGCTAAAGTACCCTAAACATCTGTTGTAACTTCAAGAACCTGTCTAAATGTTTCATTTATATTTACTCATTTGTTCCTCATAACTATATCCTTTACTAGAGATATAGACAAGTACTATTGAAATTTTATAGAAAAGAATAGAAATTAAATAATTTGTTCAAGGTATTAAAGAAAAACATTAGAAAAAATAAAATTAATGGTTTGCTTGGACATTGACATATTCATGAATATGGCAGCACTGAAACCAGATGTCCAGAGAGCTCTTCTGTTGAAGTGCTAGCAGTGAGCCCAAACAGCCTGAAGGTAGAAGTCAGAGGAAATCAATGGATGGTAAGAGTCTCTAGCCGACTTCAGTTAGAGATTAGGCAGTGGTTTCCAATTGGTAAATTGTCTAGTTAGCACTTACTGGTAGTTTCTAATGACAATGTCTTTACTTTCATTTGCTTTTTACATTGGACTTCAGTTTGCTAATGCAGGAATCTATAATGCTGGATCCATCCTAACCTAATGGCCTTCAAATTAAATTCATTATTTTTTATCAAGAGTATACAAATCTTAAGTAGAATAGTTGAATTAAAACTCAGAAAGTGGTACTTTAGAACCTCTGCTTATAATAACTGTTCATTCTTTAACTTTAATTAACTATTCAAGAATAGTAGGGGAAATTATTGGTCCATCTGTCTAAGAAATTCTCAGTATTTCCACATGCCCCTCCCTCATAATTCCTTAAGCTCTGTGATAGATAATATCACATTGTCAGAGATCCTTTTTCTAAAACACTGAACCCAATCACTGTCTTTGCTCCACTTTATTTTTTTTTTCTTAGAATTTCCTAGTTCCTGAAGTTATTATGTATTTGTCTGAAAAATATAAGCATTTGGAAGCAGGAATGCAATTTTTTCAACCATAGGATAAGCAATGCCTAGTATATGTTGTATGGTTGTGACTCAATAAGAATTTATTGACAAAGTAATGAATTTTGAGTTAATGAATAAAAGTGAATGCATGAACATATCTTAAAATTTTGAATGTCCAGCAACACCAATCCTGAAGGCCAATCAACATTTGCCTTGGAAAAGACCACGGGTCATAGGAAGCCATGGCTACACTTTTGAACTCGCTAAAAGCAGTCTGTTTCTACAAAGTGAAACTTCCTGTCTTTTTTGTTGACTCAAACTACCCAAAGTCTCACTTGTTAACCATGGTCTAAAAGACCTTCTGCAAGCAGAAACTTATTAAAATCAGAGCAGAAATAAATGAAACAGAGAACAACAACAACAACAAAATACAATTCAAAGAATCAACAAAAACAAAAGCTGGTTCTTTGAAAAGATTAATAGGATTGACAAACCCCTGGCCAACCTAACCAAAAGAAAAAATCAACTCTTTCAAAATACTAGCTCTACACATTCAAAACCACACCAAGGGAATTGTTCATGATGACCAAGTTGGTTTCATCCCAGAAAAGCAAGGCTGGTTCAACATACATAAATCAATACACATAATTCACCACATAAATAGAACTGAGAACAAAAACTACACGATCATATCAATAGATGCTGAAAAAGCATTTGACAAAATTCAACACTCAATTTTATTAAAAACACTGAAGAAAATTGTAATAGAAGAAATGTATTTCAAAAGCCAAACATCATATTGAATGGGAAAAAATGCAAATTTCCTCTAAAATCAGGAACAAAACAAGAATGCCCACTATCACCACTCCTTTTCAATATAGTCCTTGAGACTCTTGCCACAGCAATATTAAAAGAGAAGGAAATCAAAAGAATTCAAATAGGAAGAGAGGAATTAAAATTATGCTTATTTGCAGATGACATGATCCCTTATCTAGAAGATGCAAAGAACTCAACCAAAAGACTTCTGGAGCTGAATAACAAATTCAGCATAGTTGCAGGATACAAAATCAACCTAAAGAAATCAGTGGCTTTTCTTTATGCCAACAATGAATCACAATGAAAGAATTAAAGAAAATAATTCCATTCACTATAATCTCAAAACCAATAAAATACCTAGGAATAAACCTAACCAAAGATGCAAAATATCTCTACAAAGAAAACTATAAAACATTACAGAACAAAATTGAATAAGACCACTGGTCGTGGTGGCTCACACTTGTAATCTCCATGCTTTGGAGGTGGAGACAGGAGGATCGTGCTGGTTTGAAGCCAGCTTCACTGGCTTAAGAGACCCTGTTTCCAAATAAAAATATAAAATATGTCTGGGAGTGTAGCCTGGAGGTAGAAAGGTTTCGAGGAACCCCAGTACCACCAAAAAAATAAAATTGAATAAGACCTTGGAAGATGGAAAGACTTCCCATGCTCATGGATAGGTAGAATAAATATCATGAAAAAGGCCATTCTGTCAAAAGTGATCTATAGATACAATGTAATTCTCATTAAAATACCAATGAAATTCTTCATAGACCTAGGAAAATTAGCTATGAATTTTATATGGAGAAAGAAAAGACCCAGAATAGCCAAAGGAATTCTCAGCAATAAGAACCATGCAGGGCATCACAATCCCAGACTTCAAATTATACTATAGAGCAATAGTAGTAAAAACAGCATGGTACTGGGACAACAATAGGCATACTGACCAATGGAACAGAATAGAAGATACAGAAAAAAACCCACACACCTATAGTCAATTAATCTTTGACAAAGGGGCCAAACTCATATGCTGGAGAAAAGACAGCCTTTTCAACAAATGGTGCTGGGAGAACTGGCTATCCATTTGTAGAAAGATTGAAGTAAATCCTTACCTCTCACCATGCACAGGAATCAACTCGCGATAGATCAAAGACTTAGAAATCAAACCAGAGACTGTGAAGTTATTAGAAGAGAGCATAGGCTCAACACTACAACATATAGGTACAGGCAGTAGTAACATTCTCAACAAGACCTCCAAAACACAGGAAATTAAAGCAAGAATTAACAAGGGGGATGGCATCAAACTAAAAAGTTTCTTCTCATCAATGGAAACCACCAAGAACCTAAAGAGGAAGCCTACAGAATAGGAGAAGATCTTTACCAGCCACCATTCTGATAGAGGGCTAACCTCCACAATATACAAAAAACTCAAAAGACTCTACACTAGCAAAACAAATAACTCAATCAAAGAACGAACCATTAAACTGAATAGACACTTCACAAAAGAAGAGATACAAATGGCCAATAGATACATGAAAAGATGTTCAACATAATTAGCCATCAGGAAGATGCAAATCAAAACTATGCTGAGATTCCATCTAATCTCAATCAGAGTGGCAAGCATAAAGAAATAAAATAACAACAAATGCTGGCAAAAATGTGGGGAAAGAGAAACTCTTTTACACTATTGGTGGGAATGCAAACTAGTTCAGCCACTATTGAGATCACTGTGGAGATTCCTTAGAAAACTGGGAACAGATCCACCATACAATCTGGCTAAAATACTCTTGGGTAGTTCCAAAGGGGTTGAAATCAGAGAACTACAGTAACATATGTATAGCCATGTTCATAGCAGCACAATTCGTAATAGCCAAAATATGGAACCAATCTAGGTCGCCATCAACAGATAAATGAATTGCAAAATTATGGAAAATACATACAATGGAATTCTATTCACCTATAAAGAAGAACAAAATCATGCCACTTGCAAGAAGATGGAAAGATCTGTAGAACATTATGTTAAGTGAGATCAGCCAAGCACAGAAAGAGAAGGGACTTATTTTTTTTCTCTAATATGACCAAACTAGGGAGTATTGGGGATACCAGAGGGACTCCAGATAATGTAGGGGAAACCTCAGCAAAGCTAGAATAGAAGGATAGGAGAGGAAGAAGGCTGAGGTTGATTAATGGAGGAGCTACATCTGAATATGTGTAAAAGTATGAATATAGCATGGTTAACTGGACACTCATTGTTGGGAGGGGGGAGGGGAACCTGGTGAGAGGGGAGAGGGCACCAGGCACAGCCTAAATGTATACTATTTTCAATATGTTCCACACATAAATAAAATAAATAAATAATATAAAATAAATAAAAGGCCTTCTGCATATTCTCAGTGATTTTTTAACCATTGTCTCTAGGACTATCTTCAAGTATTCTGCAGTTTGCCAATTAACCATTATCTCAAGGACTCTCTAAATATATGCTGCAGTGTCCAAACATAACCTTGCTATGTGGAATGACAGTGAAAGCTATGGGTGAGCATCTAGCAGGGCCTTCACCTATGAGTGTGGCTCCTTGGCTGTCCCTTTCAATATGCTCATCATGTCTGTGTCATTCTTTTCCTCTCAGATGCCTTGGGCTTTAATGACACTCTTCAATAGAGCTTAATCTCCAAAGAAGAGAATGACTGAGGGGGTGAGACAGAGTTGAAGCAGCCTGAAAGAAAGGATAGGGAATCAAAGAGGAATGAAAGGGGTTGAAATGTTAAGTCTCTTGGTAGAGGGTGGATAGGTGATCTATAGATATAGGACACGCAGTTCGATTGTTAAGCAAAATTCAGCGAACAAAGCACAGGAAGAATTCAAGAAGCAATTTTTATAGGATAAGTCATATAAGGAATTTAAACAATTGGATGTTGTCAGAGTGTGGAGAGTGTTATAATTTTATATATATTTTGTAAATTGTTGTCTCTGATTATGCAAAGAAGAAAAGGAATAATGTATCTAAACTCATATAATGTCTCCTTAGAATTCCCAGTGTTTACATTGGTAAATTTTTAATTAAAACTTTATCTTTTTAAGAACAGAATACCTAATTTTAATTAACTATATTTCCATATATGCATATGTATGTGTAATTTTAGACATTTTACAGTTTACAATGTAACTTTTAATTTAAAAAAATTAATTAGTGCTGTGCATCTAGTTGTAGATCAATAGATACAGATTGTTAGTTTTGAATTAATTTTTCTACAAATAATTTTTTGAGAAAGTCCTGTATGTCCTCTTCTAATTAACAGAATTATTCCATTAGCTAGCTGTTGCCGACTAATCTCAGTTGGGTCGTTATTGTCAGCTCCCGGTCAAATCCTCAGAAAGATGGGGCAAAAGGCAGGTGGAGTTCTGCAGAAGGCTATCTGCAGCAATTCTTTCCCCTCTATGAATTCCCTAAGTTTTTAGGTACGGCGCTTGGGAAAGAATTTGAGGTGGACAAAGGCTTCTTGAGCCAATGACAATTTATTACAGGAACCCAGAGAAATTTATACCCTTCACCAGTGAGATTAATAATAGGAGAAAAAGGAAAGGGAAGGGGGGCAATCACAGCAAAACAAGAGTAAATTACATATAAACAAAGTAAATGACTAGTCCAGCATTTAGGAGATTAACTCCTCCGATATCGCAGCAGGGCAGGTCCAAAGGTAAATTCCAAAGGCAATACAGGCACGCCCAAGGCCCAGGGCTTGGAGAATATGCCTTCTCATGGAATCTTCTTTTGCTTTCTTTTTTGAAGTTTCCATCTATATCCAAATGACAAGCCATGGGGAGATGTGGCGTCCAGGGAGATGCGATGGGCGTCTCTCAGATCTCATCCGCCTTGCCTTCTGAAGTCTGAAAGCTTACAAAAACTCACAACACAGCTTGGCAAATAAGACACCACAAATAACACTGTGAAGTTCTTGGATTTAGTTGTCAGATGTATTTCCTTGACTGCTGAACACTCTTTTTTAGACAAAAAGCCTATTAAAGGCCTATTGGTCTCTAATAATCCATTTCCTTATCACAAACCCTCTGCAACCTGCTTCTAACTTTCTAATTCCTTTCTTTCCCAGTCGGGACGTTCTTATGATAAGCTCTTCTTCATGAAAAAGTGCTTTCTTACTCTTACGGTATTTCCTTTCCTTCATACATATATATTACATACTTATATATTTCCTTCATACATATATATTACATACATAATAAAGGACATATCTGTCCTTTATTTTGTCATTTTCATTTCTAGCCATGCGGCATTCTCCCTGTTTTGGGGAACGCTCACACTGGGCGTGAAGGTCAACAATCTTTCTCCTTGGCTCTATTGTATTTTGGCAATTAAGCTGTCCTTCAGTCAAATTGCTTTGAAGTCACACCCAAAGTTTCTAGGCAGGGTCTCAAGGGTAAACAAAGTTTCCTTAAACTGAGCTATCGGTTACCGGTTACCGGAGTTAATAGCTTAACCTAGTGATAGGAGTGAGGATCGGAGACCCTTTGTGATTGCTGCAGCTGGAATGCTTATCACAGCATCTGAGTTCTGGCCAGTTTTTTCCTTACTATTGAGCAAAGCCAAGGACGTTTATTTCCACGGACTCAATTTCTGATCTCACATCATCAGAGCAATTCGTGTAGAGAGTTAAAAGAATACCAAGAGAATAATAGTTATGAAGGATATCTAAAGTGGGGGATATTTTTTGCCAGAGATGATACCTCTTTCTCGGGGCTTTTTGCCGAGTTTTACTATGTGGAGTGGGGTCTTCAACACATAGATGCCGAGGCAGCAGGATGTCTTGGCAGCTAGCTGGTTTGAACGATGGCTGCAGTCCATGCTAGTGATATCTCCTTTCATTTATGTGAGTCAAAACAAGGCTTTATGAATGGCATCAACTGGAAAAAATCTGAATAAGTCAAATGCCTTGAGCTTTATTTTCAATGTGAACAACTGTTCACTACAGCCCTACAAACTAGCTCTGAAACATATATATATGTATATTTCAAAACAAATAGTATAATTAATATTCACTGGAAAGGCTTGGAGACAATATTATAAAAAGAGCCCATTTAGTACTCCTTACAATGTTTAATTTTTATATTGAAAAAAAAATATGTTTTTCAATGATGCTTTTCTGTGATGGAAAAAAAGAACAAAAGTTGTCTTCAATTCCTCAATTGAGAGGGCCATTTACAGACAATTTTATAATGTTAATAAATAGGAAAACACATTAACATCTGATTTACTGGAGTGGTCAGGTTTTGTAGCATGGTTTATTTAAGTTCACTTAGCACATAAGGCATGCATATTGTTTTCAATTTCCTTATACTCCCAACTGAGTAGTAAAACTATTCTAAGTAGTATATTAGCAACAATAATAGAGTAAAAGCTAGAGGGGTTTCTGAAATATCTTTAAAAATTTATTTCTATGTCTGCTGTAGCAACCACTCAAGGCATAACGTTCTTAATGTGGCACTTAAAGACTTCAAGGATCATTTAAAATAAAATCTAAAACAATAAAACATTAGCATTATTGTAGAGCAGAAAATCATGCTGAAAATCTACATTCCTGTATATTTAGACATTTGTATATGTCACTTTCCTCTGCTCCATCCATCCCTCTCTTGTCTTTTGGAAATGTTTTGTTAAAATCAGAAGAAATTCAATTAAAATTGTAACTGATTTTACATTTCAATTATATTTTAATGGTTTTAATTCAATAATGTTTACATTTATATTGAGCTATTTTAATTTTTTTTTTTTTTTTTGGTGGTACTGGGGTTCCTGGAAGCCCTTCTAGCTCTGGGCTACACTCCCAGACCTATTTTTAACATTTTTTTTCATTTGGAAACAGGGTCTCCTAAACCAGCGCGCGGCTGGCTTCGAACCTGCGCGATCCTCCTGTTTCTGCCTCCCAAGCGCGGGGATTACAAGCGTGCGCCACCACGCCCGGCTGAGTTATTTTAATTTTTTGGGTGTGTGTGTGTGTGTGTGTGTGTGTGTGTGCATCTGGGATGGAACCCAGGAGCATTTGACCTCCCAGCTACACCCCATGCTCTGTTTTTTTTTGTTTTTTTTTTGCGGGTCTGGAGATGGAAGCCAGGGGCATTCTACCTCCAAGCTACACCCCCCTGCCCTATTTTTTTTTAATTCTTTATTTTGAAACAGGTTCTCACTGAGTTGCAGAGGGCCTCACTAAGTAGCTGAGGCTGTCCGCGAACTCTGATCCTCCAGTCTCAGCCCCCCAAATGCTGGGATTACCAGTGTGAGCCACCACGCCCGGCCCGTTATTTTTTTATTCTTTATTTTGAAACAGGATCTCACTATGTTATGGAGAGCCTCACTAAGTAGCTGAAGCTGTCCGTGAACTGAGATCCTCTGGTCTCAGCCTCCCAAATGCTGGGATTACCAGCATGTGCCACCATGCGTGGCATATATTGAGTTATTTTAAGAACAGTTATGTAAGAGTTTTACTTCATATCGAAGAAGATTCACTTACTATTTATCCTGTCTGTCTGGTCTTTGATCTCTCCCCAGATTCACATGGATTTAGGGGACTAGATTAACTTAAAACATAGGGCAGTATGTCATGAGAGGAAAGGGTATGTATTTCTTAACTGCCATAAAAATATGAGAATATAGAAAAATTTCTTAGCTTCTCCAAGATACAGTTTCTTAAATCATTAATCCTGGGAAACAGTATCCTGAAATAATACAGGGAAAGCCTTCTGAGGGTCAAGATAATTGCAGCTCTTGTTTACTCAATTAATTTTTATTGGTATCTGTCAAGGCCAATAACTGTACTAAGCTCAGGGCTCTCACTGCTGTACTCAAAGAACTGGTTCTTGAACTCTTAGTACTTACACTCTATTATGGAGTGTGGTCAAATGCAGGAGCGGAAACAAATACAAACCCAGTGTGTTGGATTTGTAAAGGACACAGAAATCGGGATGAATGGAAGTGATATTTTAAGTGTTTAATGGGTCAAAAAAGTCCTCTTTGAAGAGACACTGCATTAAAAATGAAATAAGAGAAGAATTCAGCCATTGAAATAACACAAAAAGAATAGTTAAAACAAAACAGGAAAGCAAAGAAAAAGTCCTGAACCAAGAAATCCCAAAGTGATGGAAAGAAAAGCAATTTTCAATATAATCAGAGCAGTATTCAATGTGGCGAAAGTTGGAGAAAGGCAAAGCGGCCTCATGGGAGAGCTTGTAGGACAAGAACTTTTTGATTTTAGAATAAATTTAGTTTTAACTGAATAAGTGATGTGATTTGATTTATAATTTGGCCAATGAATTGTAGAAGATGGTAGTGAACTCAGAAGACTAGCAAAGAGTTGGTTACAATATTTCAAGAGACTGACATTAGTAATCATGGCTCAGATATGTTAGTGAACTTGACCTTGTGTTTCCCTTCTCTTTATCCCATTTTGAGACATGATCTAGTTTGAAAAAGCAAGAAATTACCTTTTCCTGTCTTAAATAATAAGATAAAGAATACTCAATATATATATTTTGGAGATAATAACTGTGTGAGAAATTGGTACATTTATTGTGGTAATTGAATAAAGTGGAAAGAATCATATGTGATTTCTTTGCTTAAACAACATGGTGGGGTAGGACATGAGAGTGTCCTTCATTTAAATGAAAAAAAAATTGGAAAGGGAAAAAAATAGTGGCAAGTGTAGTTAAGTGTTTTAAAGACTGTTTCTTCAATGTCCAAACTTTTTGCAAATGCCCAATAGTTAAGAGTGGAGATAATAGAAATTAAGAGTCTTACAATCAATAATTTTTTGACCTTCAACAGTTGACTATGTCTCTCTGAGGCTCAGGGTCTTCATCTGTTTTACACAGAGATCATAATAATCTACCTACATCCTGGAAGCTTTTTTTTAAGGTGCCTGATACATAATATGATCTTAATAAATCTTAGCTAGTATCATAGGAGATAAAGCATGGTGTCTAGGATGTCAAGGTCTACTTTGTTTTCCTGCTCCTTGCTTGCTGTGTTTAGTCTATTTGTGAGTACTATGATATTTGCAAGTTATCTCCATAGTAGATTTGGAATTCTATACATATCTGTTCAGAAAGTTTGAGAGCTTCTGGCCAGCCCATGAGAAAGAAACAGAATGTTTATCTGTGCAGGTGCCAGTTCAGATTTATCTCAATGAAATATGAAATGCTGATGAAGTATTATGGCCAGATAAAAGCTAGTGAACTTGACCTTGTATTTCCCTTCTCTTTATCCCATTTTGAGACACAGTCTAGTTTGGATAACCAAGAAATTACCTTTTTCTGTCTTAAAAAAATAAAAACTTAAAATTTATTTTGTTTATTAGGGTTTTTATAAGATTTGTTCATACTTATTTTTGCATCCAGTGAAATTTACTCTGACTCATATTTAGTTCCAGACAAATTAATACAGCTGTGTATTTACAATATAATCAAAATATGGAATAGAACTGTTACCTCCTTTCAGTTTCCTTCAAACTGTGTCTTTACACTAAAAAATTCTGAAAACAACTTTTTTGTTTTTAATCCTATAATTTTGCTTTTCTCAGAATTACAATATGGGTGGAATCATTGTGATTCTGATTTATCCATGCTGTTGAATGTAATAATATTTACTTTTTATTGCTGAATAGAATTTAATTGTTAGGATCTATTAGTCTCTAATTAAAGAATATTTGAATTTGGTGATTATGAAATGAAATAATTTTCATTTCTCTGGGACAATACCTAGATTGTGATTGCTAGAGAATGTTGTGAATATATATTTAACTCTGTTAAAAAAAACTGCTGAACTGTATTCAAAAGTATCCTGTACCATTTTTCATTCTCACTAATAATGTAGGACAATTCCCATTCATCCATACCCTCACCAACCTATGGTATTGTCATGTGCTTGTTTATTTGGCCTAGTAAAAATGAAGTGGTGCTTTTAATTTGTAATGACTAATGCCTGTTTTCTGTGTAATTTATTTGGTACTATCTTGTCAATATTTCCTATTTTAATGAGACTTTTTTTTACTACTGAGGTGAAAGAGTTGTTTATATGTTCTTTTTGGATTTGTAATTGGAAAATATTGGGTATATAATTGTAATATTTTAGATCTGTAACTGAAAAAAACCCTCCAAATCTGTAGAGTTTCTTATTATTCTTTTACATAAGTTTATTTTGATATAGTCAAATTTGTCATTTCATTTATTTTATGGAGTTTGCTTTCTAGTGTTGAATCTAAAAGCACTCAGCACGATTTTCCTCCTCTGTTTTCTCCTAGATGTTTTATACTGTTAGGTTTTATATTTAGCTCAAGGACCCACAGTTTGCGATATGGATATCTAGTTGTTCCAGCATATTTTGTTGAAGAGACTATCATTTGTTGATAAAATTGCCTTTGCTCTTTTGTAAAAAAAAAAAAGTGACTTAAATATGTGTCAGTTTATTTCTGATCTATTTGTTCCATGATCTATATTTATTCCATGATCTATATTTATAACTTTTGCACTTATTTCACACTGTCTTTAGTACTAACTTTTTATTCAAAGCTTTGATTCTGTTAGTACTTTAATGTTGTTCTGTGATAAATTGCTTGAAGAGTTCATGAATCTTTAGATTTCTAGTTTCATCCTCAGGCTTCATACAAGTCCTAAAACAGACTCTCATCTTCTTTCACCAGAGTCCTTAATAGTTACCTTATGTTTTGCATCCTTTTGTCCCATTAATTCTTTACAATTTTTTTTTTATGGATCTTACAAAAAACTACTACTAGTGTTCTCTAGCTCAAATATCTACTGTGGCTTTCTATGAAATAGCAAATAGAGTCCCTTCTTCAAGTCACTTACCTTTCTATCTATAACTAATCCCATAATATCACTTATTCTACTTCCATAATTATTTTCATCTGTAATTTATCTATGTAATAACAAGTATTATATTATATGTCTGTATATAATTATGAAATAAAATGAATATATAAAATCATTGAATGGAAAATAAAGTACTTCAGTTTATATATATTTAAATAAATTATAATCTCATACAATAAATGTTTTTGTTTGTATATAAAGTCTTTAGAGTAAATAAAGGTTTACTCTGGCTAAGTAAGATAAATTAGTAAGATAAATAAGAGATAGAAATTTCAAGTTTCTTCTGGTTTCCATATTTTAGCACTATTTCTTGCTTTTCTTAGCACTCTCCTATACCATAATCTACAACAATGAGATGCCTTCAGTTCCTCACTAAACACATAACTCCTACTATACCCTTATTTATAATGTGATTCCCTCTTCTCTGTGTCTTAAAACCTAATGATCCTTTAAGCCAAGTATGGCTGCCTCTTTCTCCATAAATCTTTTGACAATATCTCCAGTTAGTTCTGGATTAACACTTATCTGGAATTATTTTTCAGGCTTATGGTTGTAGCTTTCACTTAAAATTTAATTTTGTGATGATTTTCTTCATGTTATATTTGTATGTCAAACTAAACTATATGCCTCTTGAAGTCATGACTTCATTATGTATACTTTGGTATATTTTATGTCACATATTGTTACTCTCACAAATTTGCCTAATAGCTAAATTCTGATAGAAATATTCCAGTCTATTGAAATGTTTTGCTCATTAAAGTAATCTACACCAAATTTACCTCATTTTCTTACTGCATCCTGAAATTTCAATGGCATGCCTCTTAACTTCTAATGGCAGATAATATCACATTGCACAGATAATATATATATATATATATATAGTATTTATGTATATGATTATATGTTTTTGTATGCATATACAGTTTTGTTTGAGTAGTGTTTAAAATATATTGTACTATTGACTATGATTACCAGGTTGAAACCTATCACTTGGAAAGAATATGACTATGATACTTAAACCTACATATTCCTATACCTGAGAAAGGACTAAAGAATTAAACATTAGTTCCTATTTAATTGATATGAGGTAGGGCTAAGTACGTATATTATTTAAAAGTTCCTCATTAAAATAATTTCAGAGATTCTAAAGTGCAACCAGAGTTTAGAATTTTGTGCTAGGAGGCAAATAGAAGATTTGAGGTGTAGATAATTAAAACAAGGTTAGATGTGATAGTGGTGAATGAAATATAATTGAGAATTAGTGAAAAGGGCTCCAAATATTACTAGGTCATTCTGATTCTAAATATCTATAATTGATTTTTTGGCAGTACTTGCAATTGGACTCAGGGACATTCTACCTCCAAGCTATACCCCCAGCCCTATTTTATTATGTAGTTTGAAACAGAATCTCAATAAGTTGAGGAAGGCCTCACTAAGTAGCTGAGGCTGGCTATGAACCTGTGACCCTCCTGTCTCAGCCTTCTAAGTACTGGAATTACAAGTGTGTGCTACCATGCCTGGCTTATAATTGATATAATATAGTATTCTTTTTATTACTTTGCTTTTAGATTTTGTATAGATATATGTATGTGTAAATTTATATGGGTATATATATGTGTGTGTGTATGTATGTATATATACACATATATACATACATATATAGAGAGAGGCATTGCAGATAGAGCCCATGTAGGCAAGTCCTCTACCACTGAATTATAGCCCCAGCCCATGAATAATGCATTCAATAAAATTTCATATTTATGATTTAGATTTCACGTAACATTATACCTTCAAATGTATTATATAGTCTTCAGAAAATTCATTACATAGAATCAAATATTAAGTTTTAGATTACCATTGCAAAGTCACACCATGAAATATTTGGGGAAATTTTCAGAACTACAGAATAAATTTTTCCCATCTGTTTATTATACCTGTCAATTGTGTATCATATCAATTCATTGCTAATTTCAAAGAAAAGAATAGACTTATTATCATAAGTTGTTTCTAAATATCTAGTCATACTGAAAGAGGTAATCATAAACATTCAAAATATTTATTGGGCTTATATTTCTGATATGATTGAAAAGAATACAAATTGATTAAAAACATGTTTTGCTTTACTAATAAATCTTCAACAGTGAGAAAGAATTTATTCTTTTTACAGAGTAAAAAGAGCAATAATCGAGGCAAATATTAGCAATAAATGCATTCATTATTATAAATGACAGCAGTTAAGTAAATTCATTCAATTTGAAGATCATAGAATAACAAAACAATTTAATGCATTAACAAAATTAAGGCATCTGAGCACAGTGGCACACACTTGTAATCCCAGTACTTGGAAGGCTGAGACAGGAAGATTATGGGTTTGAGGCCAGCCCCAGTAACTTAGTGATGCCCCCTAAAACGTACACCCTGGTTCAAAACAAGAAATAAATAAGACTGAGATGTAGCCCAGAGGTAGAATGTTTCTGGTTTCTGTCTCTGGTACTACAAAATAACTAGCTAATTAAATAAAATCAAGGTAATTCATATATTCTAAAACATTCAAACAGTTGAATAGAACTTATTCAAACTTATTCAAAATTATTAAAACTTCCTTCTTCTATTCTTTAAGCATAAATATTAAAATAGAAACTTCCAACTAGTCTAATTAAAAAGATAAAACTCCCAAACATATCTAGTTATGAGAAGGGCACATAACCACATATACAGAAAAAAATAAAGTAACATGTGAAGGGAAAACAGAAAGCAGTGTTTGAACTTCTAACTCTTGAGCTTTCATAATGTCACTTTTTATAAAATTGAGGGGGAATGACACTCTAGAAGACAAAATACAACACATAAATCATTTAAGATATTGTTCCACCATCTCTTGATAAATTAAGACTAATCATAGCTACTTGAATTTTGTTTTTGCTTAGGCAAGAAGCAAGACTATATTGTAGAGAGAAAGCAAACCAGCAAGCCACTTTATTGTCTTAACTTATTATTATTTGTGGTACTGGAAATTAACCCCAGAGGCATTGTACCTCTGAGCTTTGCCACCAGTTCTATTTTATATTTTATACTGAAATGGACTCTTACTAATTTGATGAGGCTGGCCTCAGACCTGCCATCCTCCCATTTCAGCTTCTCAGGTACTGGGATTACAGGTGTGCACCACCATACCTGGCTTTGCCTTAATTTTAAAACCTGTACCCAGAAACAGGATATAAGTTGCTTACGTTATCATTACAATGGTGAGAAAAATCTAACCCAGGAAAAACACACCAGATATCCAGATAAAGTAAGTATAGAGAAGTAGATGGAAAAAAAATTATTTTAAGCCACAAACATGAGAGAAGAAAGTCCAAACCGCAAAAAGCAAGTATTTTAATTTTTAGTTTTACAAGACTTTTCTGTTTTTAAAATCTTTTATTGGTGCATTGTAGTCATATATCTTAATGGAGTACAAGATACATTATAATCTCACATTGAAATGATAGTGATAGTAACATACATGCATATAGCACTTGGTGAGTTTCCCCCCACCAGCTCCCACCTCAACCTCCCCTTCCCCAGACAAGACATTGAGATTGGTATTGATATACTCACATACGTACATAATGTAAGTTGAAGTGTTTTCTTAAATAATTCTCTCTCTTCCTCCTTCCAGCCTCCCCAAGAAGACCTCCCTTGTTTTACTGGAGTTTTTCCTCCAATGTCTAAAGCCTCTCCTATATCTCATTTACTCCCTAGCTTCTGTATATGAGAGAAAAACATAACCCTTCACTTTCTGTGACTGGCTAATCTCACTTAACATAATGTTCTCCAGGTCTATCAATTTTTCTTCAGATGATATAATTTTGTTCTGCTTTATTGCTAAGTAGAATTCCATTGTTTGTAGCCTATAGTTTGGTAATTTATTCATGTGTTGATGGAGATATAGATTGGTTCCATAATTTGGCTTTTTTGAATTGTGCTTCTATAAACATGAATATGCATGTATAACTATAATATTTTGATTTCAGTTTCTTTTGAAAGGCACTCAGGTGTGGTATAGCTGGTGGTATAGTGGATCTATTCCTAGTTTTCTGTAAAAACTCTGCACTGATCTCCATAGCAGCTGAAATAATTGGCAATTCCACCAACAGTGTAGAAGAGTTCCTACTTCCCCATCTTTGCTAGCGTTTATTGTTGTTTGACATCTTGAGGATTGTCATTCTTAGTGAGGTTAGATGGAATCTTAATGTAGTTTTAATTTGCATCTCCATAATTGCTAATAATTTTGAACATTTTTGCATTTATTGGCTATTTTTATTTCTTATTTTGTAAAGTTTTTATTTCTAGCTAGAAAGATTTGGAATCCCTAAAACTGGTAAGCCTCTAAGCCTTTCTTGGAGTACTCTGTATCTCTCCTAGTATCTGGTTCCAGTTTCACCCTACTCTACACATACACACACACATGTGCACGTGCGCACACACACACACACACACACACACACACACACACACACACACATCTGACTCATCCTACCACTCTTAGATTTCTGCTTATTTTCTAATTTGCTGTATCAGTTACTAACGTTCCTCTTCAGCTTCCAAAACTGTGTTGACATCTCCCATCCAAAGAGAGGACTAATTTGTATGTGATTTCAGTTTTTCAGGTTTAACAAAAACCTAAAGGTATCTATCATAGATAGTTTTGTTATAAGAAGATAGAAACAAGACAGAAAGAAATATATTCTGCATAACCACTGATGATGCCAAAATTATTTAAAAGTACATGCAAGATATCTTCCTTATGACACATAGACAACTAACAAAGACTTTACAAAAAATTTAGACCTGGCCATTTTGAGAATGGAAGCTTAGCTTATTGCATTATGAGGAATAAGAACCAAAGATTTATTTATTTATTTATTTACTTGCTTACTTATTTAGTGGTACTGGGGAGGATGAAACCCAGGGGCCTTCTGCCTCCAAGATACATTCCCAGACCTACTATGTACTTTATTTTTTATTTGGAAACAGGGTCTCGGTTGCTGAGAGCCTCACTAAATAGCTGAGGCTGGCTTTGAACCTGTGCAATCTTCTTGTCTCAATCTCTCAAGTACTGGGATTAAAAGCATGGGCCAGACGCCGGGGGTGGTGGCACACTCTTGTAATCCCCGATCTTGAGAGGTGGAGACAGGAGGATCAAGCAGGTTCGAAGCCAGGTGCGCTGGTTTAAGAGACCCTGTTTCCAAATAAAATATATATATATATATATATATATATAGGTCTGGGAGTATAGCCCGAAGGTAGAAGCGTTTCCGGGAACCTCAGTACGACCAAAAAAAACAAAAAACAAAGTTTTAAAATCAAAGAGCTAGCCTCAAATTCTCTGTGCTATTTGCTAGGTTGATGAAGTTTGGCAAGATTCTTAATTACATGAGTTTTGTTTTAGTCATACTTCAAATACATATTAGAATAGTCTTAAATGCATAGGATTATTGTAAGAAATAAAATGAAAATGTTTGGTCTATGGAAAGGATTAAGTATTTATTAATGACTCAGTAGTTAATACTCTTTTATTATTGAGGTTTGCTATTTAGTTACTGGATAATAATGTAAAACTAGTGACATGTATAAATAATTTAATAAGATCAAAATGAAACTATTTTCACTGTATAGCTCAAAAGAAATAAATTCAGTTGATTACCTTAATGCTCAAAATATATACAAAATGAAATTTCAAATTTCAGTTTTGCTATGTAAAACACAAGTAAACACTTTGTAAATAAAATAGAGACATAATTCAAATGTCTGTTTCAAACACAGGAATAAATTTTACTTTTGAAATAGTGAAAAGTGCAAGTTATCTTAATTAAAATCAAGAAAAACAAAACAAATATTCTCTTAATTACCACATGTATTAAATAGTGTTCTGTAATTTTCATTATTTAAATATGTAGGAGAAAAATATTACTTGTAAGAGAAAAAGAAGATATTATTGTTTGTATATTATGTAATTGCTTGCTAAAGAAGCTTCAGGAACTTTATAATTATAATACACATATTTTTTGTTTTTGTTTATGTTTATTTGGTGGTACTGGGGTTCCTGGAAATCCTTCTACCTCCGGGCTACACTCCCTCACCTATTTTTATATTTTTTAAATTTGGAAACAGGGTCTCTTAAGCCAGCAAGGCTGGCTTTGAACCTGTGCAATCCTCCTGTCTCTGCCTCCCAAGCTCGGGAGGCTAAATACCTCCCTGGCTAAATACACCATGCCTGGCTAAATACACATATTTTTATGTATAAAAAATAACCAATTTTAAAATGAAATTGTAGTAAGTCAAATACTTGCCATAGAGATGATAAAAATTAGAATTATCCAATAATCAGAGCATATAAATAGATAACAAATGGTTAAGATTAAGAATTTAACATCACAAAGACCTGGATTTGAATCTCAAACATACAACTAATAAATAACATTATTGATGCTCTTTCTGAGGCAGATGTTATTATGCACACATCATGTAACTGATTTACTCTCCATAGCTTTATGAGTTAGGAAGTATATTGCTATTTTACAAATAGTGTAGTCTGGAGGTAGAAGGGTTTCCAGGAACCCCAGTACCACCAAATAATAATAGTAATAAATAATAATAATAATAATAATAATAAATAAAATATAAAATAAGTCTCGGAGTGTAGGTCTGGGTTCCATCCCCAGTACCACCAAAAAAAAATTAGGTTTATTGTATACAATATGATTTAAAATATTTTACATTTTAGAATGTTGATAGCTCTTAATTATCTCCCAAATTCTGTTACAAAACTTATACAATTTAAATTTAAAAAATAGATTTAGAGTTTATTTAGAAGTAAATGCCTCTTGCTTCTGGTGATGGCAGAGTATTTATTCCTAGACTAGACAGATCAATATAAAGCAGTACAAAACTGAATGAAATATATAAAGTCATAGTTCATTAATGCAATCTATGAGAAAAGCGGAAACTTAGGTAGTGAGCCCTGATGACTACAGCTGTGTGCTTGAGGACAACATGCTTACCATGGAACAGCGGGTGGGAACTCATGCAAACCACAGCCACATCACTGAGTTGAGGAGGTGAACATGGCAGTCCTAGGCAGCTAGCACCATTTGGAACCTGTGGGATGAGGCTGAAATGATGGAAGTTATGAATAAACACTGTGGGGAGAAATGTCCATGGAGGGCTTCTGTAAAGACTTGGCTAAAGGATGAGCTATATGGTATGCTTTGGACAAGACTATATGATGCTTCACAAAATGTGATTGCTCTAGGAATGAAAGTTGAAATTCAAGCAGTGAAGGGGACATGAATTGCAGACAAAAAAAAAAAGAGAGAGAAAAATGTAGTGATTTATAATTCAAAAATTCACCCATCCAGCTGGATGTGGTGGTGCATGCCTCTAATGCCAATATTTGGGAGTCTGAGATAGGAGGATTGAAGGTTCAAGGCCAGCCAAAGCAACTTAGCAAGACTCTCAGCAACCTACCAAGACCCTGTTTCAAAACAAAAAAATAAAGGAGGGAGGCTGGGAATGTTGCTTAGAGATAGAACACTTCTGGGCTCAATCTCCAATAACACTTGTTTTACACACACACACACACACACACACACACACACACACTTCACCCATCCAATGTCTGGATCCTTATTTTGATAAAGTAGACTTATGGAGGGGCTGTGTACTTAGTGTCCTTTGCAATTTTGTTATGTTTGTAATCAGATCTTCATTCAAATTATAAGCTATCTGCCCTGCTAATGGGAAGTTTAGCATAGTGACATCTATTTTAATTATTCTATATTGTATTTTATGCAATTTTTTAAAAATATTAGTTTCTGCTGGGCGTGGTGGTGCATACTTATAATACCCCCTGCTTGGGAGGCGGAGACAGGAGGATCACACAGGTTCAAAGCCAGCCTCACTGGCTTAAGAGACCCTGTTTCCAATTAAAAAAAAAACAACAAAAAACATAAAATAGGTTTGGGAGTATAGCCCAGAAGTAGAAGGGTTTCCAGGAGCCCCAGTACCATAAAAAAAAATTTTCTATTGACTTTTGAATTGAATAGAAATTTTTTTAAAAAATTATTTTTCTATACTTATTCTCCTTTATGTAGGATTTTATTATATAATTTTCTACTCCAATCTTGGTTTAATTTTATTCTACAATAATTCATGCTATGTTGAGGTACTTATTATTAGTTCATTTTCAGCTACATGATAATAACATGTTTGTTCATAATTGCTTCTTATATTTAAGTTTTTGTGCCTATATTGCTTCCAAAATACATGTTTTAGACCTTCTTTTGCAGGTTTAGACTGATGATAGACTTCAATTTTTATGTCTGAAATGGTTTGATTTTATTTTGTTAAGTAATTGGACATAAGGAGATAAGATTCAGTTGTTGATGTTTCTTATTTTTAGCATTCCTAAAATATTTTCCAACTATCTTGGTTGGCATTATAACGTCTATTCTTTATATAGTTGTCAAACACTACAATATCCACTTTTCTCTTTTGATTTTTCTAAGATATTTACTTTTTCTTTATTGTTTAGTAGTAATAATGCCTTGAGGGTTGGTTTGTTTGCTTTGATTTTGGTACTAGAAATTGAACCTAGGGATAGTCTATCTCCTAGCTTCATCCCTAACCCTTTTACTTTTGTTTTGAAGCAGAGTCTCATTAAGTTACTGAGGCTGGTCTTGAATCTGTGATTCTCCTATCTCAGTCTCTCAAGTGCTGGGATTATGGGAATATGCCTCCATGCCCAGATACACGATCATGCCTGGCTTGTTTTGTCTTTGCAAATTTTATTTAAAGTCAAATAAAAATTGCATATATTTACTGTGTAGAATGATGGTTTGAAATGCATGTACAGTGTGAGAGTGCTAATAGAGCTAATTAATTTATGCCTTACCTTACATACTGATTTTTCTTGCTTTTGCAATGAAAACACTTAAAGGCTATTCTTTGTGATATTTTAGTAGCACAATATGTTATTACAAAATATACATACCATGTCATTTAATCTTTTGAACTTGCTGTCTAAATAAAGTTTAAAATGTGTACTCTCAGTGCTTGGAAACCACCACTTTACTCTTTGCTTCTGTACATTCATCTCTTTTAGATTCGATATGAAAATAAGATCATGTGGCATTTGTCTTTCTGTGCCTAGCTTATTTTATTTAGCACAATCATCTTCAGGCTTATCTATATGGTTTTGAGTGACATGATTTTCTTTTTAAAAAGCAAAATAATATTCTGGTTTTCTTATATGATATCTTTTATTTATCTATTCATTTCTTGATGAAAACTTATGTTGATTTTTAAGTTTTTTAATTCCTTTGATAATAGTGCTGCAATGACTACTGGAGTGCAGATGCCTACTTGACATACTGCTTTTATACCCTTTATTTTTTTGTCTTTTTTTTTATTGGTGCATTGTATTTATACATCATTATTGGGTAAAAAGACTTGTGTAGACTCAAATGAACACATCACCCAGTCAGCCCCCACCTAGTCCCCACCTCACTCCCTCCCCTTCCCTCCCACCCATGCTTGGTTTAGTGGTTCACTTCTATATGAATAAGTACATCATGCACTATAAAGAGTTTCTCCCCCCCACATCACCACAATTAGGTTGCCTTATTTACTTCTCTATAGGATCTCCTTTTTCACCTGGAGCTTCTCTTATGACCCCTTTCACCCTAGCTTTCACATATTAGGGAAAGCATCCAATTCCTTACTTTTTGTGACTGACTAATCTTGCTTAGCATAATGTTCTCAAGATCCATCCATTTCCCTGAAAATACCGCAATTGTATTTTTCTATGGCTGAATAAAATTCCATTGTGTACATATCCCACAGTTTTGTAATCCATTCATCTGTTGATGGACATCTTGGCAGATTCCACAGTTTGGCCATGGTGAATTGTGCAGCTATGAACATAGATACGCATGCATTAGTTTGGTAGTTTGGTTTAATTTCTTTTGGGTAGATACCCAGAAGTGGTATTGCTGGATCGTGTGGTAGATTTGTTTCCATTCTTCTGAGAATCCTCCATACTGTTTTCCAAAGTGGTTGCACTAATTTGCAATCCCACCCACAATGTTTTAGAGTTTCCACTTTTTCACATCCTCACCAGCATTTGTTGTGGTTTGTGTTTTGAGTGATTGCCATTCTAGTTAGAGTTAGGTGAAATCTCAGGGTAATTTTGATTTGCATCTCTCTGATTGCCAATGATGCTGAGCATTTTTTCATTCATTTATTGACCATTTGATTTTTTTCTTTTGTGTAGTGTCTATTTACTTCTCTTGCCCATTTTTTGATGGGATGATTTGTTTTTTTAGTATTGAGTTTCTTGAGTTCTCTGTATATTCTAGATATTAGTCCTCTATCAGAGGTGTAGGTGGCAAAAATCTTTTCCCATTCTGTTGGCTCTCGCTTGAGGTTCTTGACAGTTTCCATTGCTGAACAGAAGCTCTTCAGTTTCATGCAATCCTACATATTCATTCACCTTTTAGTTTGTTGTGCCTTTGGGGTCTTATTGAGAAAGTTTTTATCTGTGCCTATGTGTTGCAGTGTTTGACCTATGCCCTCTTCAAGGAGCTTTAAGGTTTAACTTCCAAGTCTTTGATCCATCTTGAATTGACTCTTGTGCAGGGTGAGAAAGTGGGATTAATTTCCAATTTTTTTGCATATGGTTAACCAGTTTTGCCAACACCATTTGTTGAAGAGGTTGTCTTTTTTCCAGTGTATGTTTTTTGCCCTTTTGTCAAAAATCAATTGGTTGAAAGTGTGTGGACTTGTTTCTGGGTCTTCTATTCTGCTCCATTGGTCTATGTATTTGTTTTTGTGCCAGTACCATGCTATTTTTATTACAATGGCTTTGTAGTATAGTTTGAAGTCAGGTATTGTGATTCCTCCTGCATGGTTTTTGTTGCTATTCTGGGCTTTCTTTTGAGATGTCTGTGGGGTTCCCAGCAAACCTACTCATTGGGATTAGAGTTAAGCGTAAAATTTCTCCCGCACTTTCCACTGATCTGAGCCTGAGTCTGTGTAAGCTTTTCTGATATGATCAACAGCAGATCCCACTTCTACCTTCACTGGGTTCTTCTCCAGTTCACCATGACTTCACTTATTGTACTCTGGATCTCTGGGGTTTGTGGTAATCTCTGCTGCCACCTCTCCTTCCCTGAGTTATATCTCAAAGTCTCAGACCCAGGGAGTTTGTCGCAGCTGCGCCAGACTCTGGGGCTGCCGGGCTGAGGTCTTTCCTTCCCGAGATCTGTGGCTACTAGGGTGTAGTAATGTCTGCAACCCCTACTCCTGCATTGTGCTGAATGGCTCGATCTCTCATCCAGAGAGTTTATTAACACAGGTTGAGTCCCTGCGGGTGCAATGCTGGGATTTCTCCTGTAGGGGCCGCAATTACACTTAAATTGTAGTGGCGCTGGGGTGTAGCCTCCACTGGAGCTTGCGCATGGTGAACTCACCACTGCTGATGGCAATATGGCGTCTCTGCCACGCCATCGGCTGTGAGTCTGGCGTATCTCCCTTCTGGTTTGAGCTCAGCTCTGAATTCCTGGAGACCGTGATGGGCTTGGCCGGTGGTGGCTCCTCTTCATGCTGAAAGAACTGCTGAATTACATCTGACTGGGCAGCAACTGGTTGCTTCAGCTCCTTTGCTTCTCCTCACTGGAGTTTAGGTCTTTGAAGCAAGATGAGGTAGGTGGCGGCGGGCAGGCTTGTTTCCTGCTTCTTTGATTATTATTTTTTTTTCTGTCCCTTGCATTTACAGGTTTTATTTCTCTAATGGTAGTATTTTCTGACCCTGTAAGGCGTTATTTTGTTGCTATGGAGATCAAGTGTCAGCTGTACTCATAGAAGCTACTATACTCAGTTGCCATCTTCCCTAATCTCTTATATCCTTTAAATGTGTACCTTGCAGTGGAATTGCTAATGGTATGGGAGTTCTACTTTAAAAAAAAGATTTGTGGAACCTCCATACTGTTTTCTGTAATGCCTGTATTAATTTATTTTCTCACTAACAGTTTGAAAGATTCATTTATCTCCACATTCTAAATAACATTTATCTTTCATCTTCTTGAAAATAATAATTCTAATAAGTATAAAGTGATATCTCACTATGGTTTTAATTTTTATTTCTCCAATTATTAGTGTTGTGCATTTTTCATATATCTATTTGCCATTTTTTCATCTGTTTATGTTCTAGGCCCAATCTTAATTGAGTTTTTTTGTTAAGTTCCTTATGTGTTTTGCATATTAATCTCTTATGCAAGTATACAGTTTTAAAATAATGTTCTTGAGCAGTAAGTGTCTCTTTACACTATTGAATACTTTCTTCAATGAGCGGAAGTCTTCTCACTTGGTTTATTTCCATGTATCTCTTGTTTTTCCATTATTGATGTACTTCCTGATGATTGCCATTCACATTGGAGTTAGACTCTCAGGTAGTTTTTATTTACTTTTTTGTGATTGTTAATGATGTTTAACACTTTTAATGTATTAACTGACCATTTGTATTTCTTTTTTTGTGAAGCATTTATTTAGTTAATTTTTCCATTTACTGATTGGATTATTTGATTTTTTAGTGTTGTCTTTTAAGTATTTTGTATATCTTAGATATTAGTCCTATCATAGGGATAGAAGGCAAAGATTTTCTCCCAATATGTAGGCTCTCTTTTTAGACTTTTGATGATTTTCTTTGATGATCAGAAACTTTTTAATTTAATGCCATTCACTTATTAATTCTTGTTTTAATTTCCTGAGCTTTGGAGTCTTGTTGAGAACATTTTTACCTGTGTCTATATGTTGGAGTGCTGGAACTGTGACCTCCTCTATAGCTTCAAAGTCTCTGGTCTAATTTTTAGGTCTTTGATCAATCTCCAGCTGACTCTCATGCAGAGTGAGAGGTAGGTATTTAATTCTATTTATTTTTCAAATAAATAACCAGTTTTCCCAGCAGCATTTTTTTAAAATGACTATCATTTTTTCAATGTATGTGTTTGTCACTTTTGTTGAAATTGAATTGGCTATAAGTGTGGATCTGTTTCTCTATTTTTTTATTCTATTCCATTTGTCTATGTGTCCATTTTGTGTCAATACAATACTGTTTTTATTATTATAGCTCTGTAGTATAATTTGAAGTCAGGAATTGTGATGCCTTCTGCATGGTTCTTATTGTTGAGATTTTATTTGTCTATTCTGAATCTTTTGGCTTCTCCGTATAAAATTTATGATAGAGCTTTCTAGGTCTTTGAAGAATGATATTGGTATTTTGACATATATTGCATTGACTTCGTAATTCTTGTTGTAGAGGATCTAGCTCACTGCCCCCTTGTGGTAGGCCTCAGTAGTCATCATATATTGCTAACACCTGTGTGTTCCCACACTAGAGCCCTGTTAAGTGCTAATTGGCTTCTGTAGGAGGTGATTAGGTTCAGTGTGGAAAGGCCTCCATGGGCCTCTTGTAGGAGAACAGTTTTCTGATGCCCAGGCTCAGGGCTCAGCTGCAAGCTTACTTCTTTGCTGAAAGTATCGTCACTTTCCAGCTGAGAAAGACTTTCCCTGGCACATTCCCTTGGACTTGCTGGTCTCTACTTGCTCACTAAAAGTGCATATAACTTGTTATCAAAACACAGCTTTGAATAAGGCCACTGATTCAATAAATTGCAGTTCGGGGTCTTGCTGTACGTGTAAACATCGGTAGCGTCATTCAATATATTCCAGTTTAGGATCCAAATGTTCCTCTGACCACTCCTGGACTACAAGTTTTTTTCTGAGTGCTTGTTTGGGTTAGATTGGGGGTAGAATTTAGAAAGACTGTACGTGTAATTTAGATGTGGTGCATGTTTTAGGATGAGGGTAGCATATGTATTTTCTTTTGCCAAAAGTTTTCACGTGTGTCAGGGTTTATGCTTGTTTGAAATGTTTCAGTGAGTTTTAGAAATTGTGTGGGAATTAGAAAACAATGATTGTGGTCAGTGTGGAGGGAAATGTTAAGAATAGACTCAGTTTTCAAATTCAGGTGAAAGGTTGTAGTGGGTTGTCATCTATTTTGATCCCTCTATAAACTTTTGATTGTTTGTATCTAGCCAGGACTGGATTCTATTGGTTTGATTCAGTTTTGATTGGTTTACTACTCTTTTACCTCATTGGGACTGTTTTGGCTTGGTATGAGTGGAAGGGAATGAGAATCACAAAATCAAGTATGTTTGTTCAGAAATCACCAGATGTATTCCACAGGCAAATTCAAATTGACCAGAATGTGCAGTCTTAGGTACAGAAAAACGAAAAGAATAAAAAAAAAAAAGCACCCAGATACAAACTTGTAGTCCAGAAGTGGTCAGAGGAACATTTGGATCCTGAACTGGAGTATATTGGATGATGCTCCCAATGTTCACACGTACAGCAAGACCCATAACTAAAATTGATTGATTCAGTGGCCTTATTCGAAGCTGTGCTTTGATAAAGAGGTATATGCAGTTTTAGTGAGCAATTAGAGACCTGAGAGTCCAAGGGAATGTGCCAGGTGAAGTCTTTCTCAGCTTAAAAGCAATGATACTTTCAGCAAAGTACAGTTACCGTTGAGCACCGAGCCTGGGAATGAGAAAACGTTTCTCCTAATGAAGGCCCATGGAGGCCTTTCCACACTGAACCTAATTACCACCAGAGCATTGTCAAGCAAGGCAACTATGGAAGTCAGTTAGTACTTAACAGGGCTCTAAGGCGGGAACACACAGGTGTTAGTCATTTGATTATGATGTTGCATGAAGAGGTTCTTTTTTAATATTACCTATTTGGGGGTTCTTATTATCTCCTATATGTGAATGTTCATCTCACTTTCTAAGTTTAAATAGTTCTCTAATATTATTTCTCTGAAGATACTGTTTAGGGCCTTGATTTGTACAACCAGGCCTTCCTCAATGTCAGTTACCCTTTGATTTTGTCTCGATGTTTCTCCAAATTTCTTGTATGCTATGATCATGGTCTCTCTTTGTTTTTTCCTATTTATTGACTTAGTGTTCAAGTTTATATACACCGACTTTTATACCTGAGACACTATTTTCAATTTGGTCTACAGTGTTGTTGAGATTTCTTAATTATTTTAAATTATTATCTGACAGCTCATAAATCTTTTTTTATTTAAGGTTAGTCACAAGTGCTGTATATTTTTTCCTTTGATGATGTCTTGTTCTCTTGCTTGTTCTTAAGCCTTGTGACTGCATTGGTTTCTGGACATTTGAAGAAGTAGGGATAAATTTTAGTTTTTGCAAACTGTCTTCTTGTTGTAAAATTTTTCACGAGTCCATCCAAAAATTCTGGGTAGAATGTACACTAGTTTTTCTAGAATGTGTGGTCACAGGGTTGATTTGGATTCAGGCCCCAGCCAGGCAATTTGTAAGCCAGTAGGGTATTTCTATAAGTAAAGGCCTGGTGTTTGAAGCCAAGAATATCTAGCTGGTGGTGTGGTGGGGTTGGCCTAAAGCCTGTGGCTGTGCTGGCTGACCTGCCTCTGGGCTGGTCTAGACTCCTAGTCTCTAGTGCCAGGTTGGTAACTAGGCCTGCCTGAAGCCTGGAGCAATGGGGACTAGCCTGGTTTCTAGAGGCAGTCTCAAGATAGTCTGTGGAGGTTGGTCAAGTGACAGAATAGGCCTAAATCTGAGCCATTAAGGATGGCCCAGTTCTGGAGCTGCTCTAGAATCTAAAGCCATTAGGGAAAGAAGACATGGTGTCTGAATTTTGACCAGAGTTTGGCACTGCAGAATATTGCCTAGAGTCAAGGCAATCCTGATGACTTTATCTGTGGTTACTGGATTCTATGGCTATGAGGGCCTTTTTGGTATTAGGCTTTACTGGCTTGATTCCAAAGTTAAAGTTCAAGAAAAATTTAGTAATTACTTCTCCTTCCCCTAAGCAGAGTATCTCTTTCCATGCTGTATGGCTTGGAATTTGGTAGTATGTATAATATAAAACTATTTTTTCTCCCCCTTTACTGCATTCTTTCTTTTCTTTTTTATATTTTAGAACATTAAACTATATTTTTTCAACTGCCTCTTTTTTGTTTTAATTTTTTTTTATTGGTGCATTGTATTTGTACATCATAATGGGATAAAAATCTTGTGTAGACATACATGCATGCATCACCCAGTAAGCACTTATCCAATCTCCACCCCATTCCCTCCCAATCCCTTCTTCCCATGCTTGGTTTAGTGGTTGACATTGATATGTTTAAGTACATCATGTACTTTAAAGAGTTTGCTTTTTTCCCCTCTCCCATCTCCTCAGTTATGTTGCCTTATTTGCTCCTCTATAGGATCTCCTTTTTCACCTAGAGTTCCTCCCATGACCCATTTCTTTTTAGCTTTCACATATTAGGGAAAGCATTCGATTTCTTATTTTTTTGTGACTGACTAATCTTGCTTAGCATAATGTCCTCCATTTCCATCCATTTCCCTGAAATGATGTAATTGTGTGTGTTTTTTTTTTTTTTTTAAGACTGAGTAAAATTCCTTTGTGTACATGTCCCACAGTTTGGCAATGGTGAATTGTGCAGCTATGAACATAGATATGCATGCATTCATTTGGTAGTTTGGTTTCCTTTATTTTGGGTAGATACTGAGCAGTGGTATAGTTGGGTCAAATGGTAAATTTGTTCCCATTCTTCTGTGAATCCTCCATAGTGTTTTCCAAAGTGGTTGCACTAATTTGCAATCCCACCGACAGTGTTTTAGAGTTCCCCCTTCTCCACATTCTCACCAGCATTTGTTGTTGTTTGTGTTTTGAATGATTGCCATTCTACTAGGAGTTAGGTGGAATCTCAGGGTAGTTTTGATTTGCATTTCTCTGATTGATAATGATGTTGAACATTTTTCATGCATTTGTTGGCCATTTGAGTTTCCTTTTTCATGAAGTGTGTATTCATTCACTTGCCCATTTTTTTATTGTATTATTTATTTATTTATTTTTTAGTGTTGAGTTCTCTGTATATTCTAGATATGAGTCCTCTATCTGAGGTGTAGGTGGTAAAAATCTTCTCCCATTGTGTTGGCTTTCAATTGAGGCTCTTGAGGGTTTCCTTTGCTGAACAGAAGCTCCTCAGTTTCATGCAATCCCATGTATTGATTCACCTTTTAGTTTCTTGTGCCTTTGGGGTCTTGTCGTGTAAGTTTTTATCTGTGCCTATGTCTTACAGTGTTGGACCTATACCCTCTTCAAGAAACCTCAAGGTCTCTAGTCTAATTTTCAAGTTTTTGATCCATCTTGAATTGACTCTAGTGCAGGGTGAGAAAGTGGGGTTTATTTCATTTTCTGCATATGGTTAACCAGTTTTACCAAAACCATTTGTTGAACAGACTTTCTTCCAGTGTAAGTTTTTTGCCCCTTTGTCAAAAATAAATTGGCTGTAAGTGTGTGGACTTGTTTCTGGGTCTTCTATTCTGCTCCATTGGTCTATGTATTTGTTTTTGTGCCAGTACCATGCTGTTTTTATTACAGTGGCTTTTTGCTATATTTTAAAGTCAGGTATTGTGATTCCTCCTGCATGGTTTTTGATACTGAGAACTACTTTGTTTATTCTGGTTTTTTTTTTGTTGTTGTTGTTGTTGTTGCTCCAAATGAATTTAAGGACTGATTCTTCTATGTCTGTGAGGAATAATCTTGGTAATTTAATGGGCATTGCGTTGAATCTGTAGATCAATTTTAGAAGTATGGCCATTTTTATTATATTTATTATGTTGTTCCATGAATATGGAAGATCTTTCCATCTTCTAAGATGTTCTTTGATTTCTTATTTCAATGTTTTGTAATTTTCTTTGTAGAGGTCTTTTACCTCCTTGGTTAAGTTTAATCCTAAGTATTTTATTTTTTTGCTGGAAATACTGAGTGGAAGTGTTTTCTGAATTTCTCTTTTAGTGGATTTATGATTAGTGTACAGAAAAGCTTCTGATTTTTTAAGATTAATTTTGTATTCAGAGACAATGCTGAATTTGTTGATGAGTTCTATAAGTCTTTTGGTTGAGTTTGTTGGGTCTTCTAGGTATAGCATTATGTCATCTGAAAATAGTGAAAGTTTGAGTTCTTCTTTTCCTATTTGTACTCCTTTGATTTTCTTTTCTTACCTTATTGCTCTGGCTAGAGTCTCAAGTACTATATTAAACAGAAGTGGTGATAATGGATATCGTTGACTTGTTCCTGTTTTTAGGGGGAATTCTCAAAGTTTTCTCCCATTTAATATGCAGTTTGCTATGGGCTTATTGTAGATTGCTTTTATGATGTTGATATATATTTCTTCAATTCCGATTCTCTGCACTGCTTTTCACATAAATGGATGTTGTATTTTATCGAAGGCTTTTTCAGCATCTATTGAAATGATCATATTTTTGTCTTTAGTTTTGTTTATATGATGAATTACATGGATTGATAGTTGTATGTTGAACCAACCTTGCATCTCTGGTATGAACCCTACCTGGTCATAGTGTATGATTTTCTTGATGTGGTTTTAAAAGAGTATTGCTAGTGCATTATTTCTTATTTCAGTATTATATACAAGACATAATATTTCACCTGATTTCCTTAGTCCTATTAATTCTTTTTCTGTATAGATGGTTATTCAAATTAATGTTACTGCAAGAAGATAAGAGCTGTGATCATTATGTTGCTGATAAGACTCTTCTTTGTGTAGAAATTTTCATTCAACTTTACTTGATATTTTGTTCCCAAAATATTATTATTTGTGTATTTTATTAATCCTTGAATTTCTCATTCATTGTATATACAAATAAGTATTTTATTCATTATTTAATTATATGCATGCTAAAACCAGGTTATTCTGTTAACTTAATGTTCAACCTTCTGTATTCTTTGTCATTTCTTTTTATCTGCTGTCTTGTTCACTCATTCTCTATTTTTTGTCCTATCCATCTAGCAGAACTGAGTATTGAACCCAAGGGTATTCTATCATTGAGCCCCTCCTTTTAAAAATGTTTTGATGCCAGGCGTGGTGGCGCACATTTGTAATCCCCATGCTTGGAGGCGGAGACAAAGGAATTGCGCAGGTTCGAAGCCAGCCTCGCTGGCTTAAGAGACCCTGTTCCCAAATAAACATATAAAAAATGGTCTGGGAGTGCAGCCCAGAGGTAGAAGGGTTTCCAGGAACCCCAGTACCACCAAATTAAATAAATAAATAAATAAATATAAATAAATAAATGTTTGAGATAGGTTCTCATTAAGTTGCCCAGGCTGACCTCAAACTTGTGAACATCTTGCCTCAGATTACCAAATTATTGGTATTATAGGTGTGTGCCATCATGACCAGCTCATTCTTTCCTTAAATGTGTATAATTTTCTTAGTAGTAAGTCAAAACAACTATAGCTCTCTCCATAGTCCAGTTTTAATTTATTCTTTTTAAATTTTAAGCACTATTTTTTAGAAATCCTTCTATATTGAATATTTCTCTTCTAATTTCTAGGACTTTGTGTGTACTCATTTGTAGTAGTTCATTCATTATCTAAAGAAATAAGAAAAGAATGGCTTTCATGCCTGTCATCTTTAATTCTTGAAATTTTTAGATAAAACTTTAGTCACTATTTAGTGACTTGGTTCTTTATAAAATAATAAGAAAATTTAATATTAATCAATATTAAATTGTGCTTGACTTATAAAAGTGATAGTTTAGTTAAATGATTAACATTAAATATTAATATTTAAACTTGATTTATTGATTAACAATGTAATTTAATGAATTTCCCTGGTTGCTTATAATTGAATAATGAATAAATCTAAATCTGGTCTTTTAAAATAACTGTTTGTTATTCCATATTACAGTTCTCGAGGTAGTCAAGGATTAGTTGTGAATTCTCAATGTCTTTTTTATACTTGTAGATAGTTTCTGGGACTGGAGTCACTGAAATTTTTACTAGTCTGAATATCTACAGTTGTTCATATGTCTAGAAGTCATTGCACAATATCAAATATGGTTGTTGGCTGAGACTTACAAGTGGTCTCTACCTGTGGCTTGAATTTTGTACAACACGATAGATTCTAGCAGAGATCATCTTGAGTTCCAACTTTCAAAGAAGCCAGAAAGAAGTAGTAAAGCTTCTAGCAGCTTTACTTTTGCTCTATTTTATTATTCAAAAATGAATCACAGGACCAGAAAAGACTCAATGAGAAAGGATTGCACAAAGGTCAAAACATCTTTGTTATGGTCCACTGAAAAACATCTTTAGAGACTAGATATACTGTGTTTCTTTATTTGCCCATAATATCTATTCCAAATGAAATACACTCTCCCTTCTCAAGATTCCCCAAATTTCTTCCATTTTAACATTAGCTTCAAACTTGAAGACCTGGCTATAATCCTAACAATATCCAGGTAGTGATAATTCTTTTTTAGAGGTAGGGTAATGTTTTCACATTTTTGTTCTAAAAATTACTATGAATTTAGTGGTTTTAATTATAAATTTATTTCATTAAAAATCTGGAGGTTACAACTGAGGTCAGACTATAATCAGAAGTCAGTACATTGAGAGCAACAACATTTTGCCTCAAGGTTTCAGAGGGAAAATCCATTTATTTGCATTTCCTAGTTTCTAGAGAATATCTCCATTCTTTGGCTTGTGGTTCCTTACCCCATTTTCTAAGCCAGGTGCATAGCAGCTTTTGTCTGACTTGTTGCCTCTCTTCAATAAAAACGCTTGTAATTGTTTTAGGTCCACCCAGATAATCCAGGACAATTTCATCATGACTATATGCACATTTTTGAAGTCTATTTTGCCATGTTTTGGTAGGATATTAGCAGATTTGGGGGATTAGCACATAAACATATTTTTAGTCCATTATTTGGCGTAAGACAAATGGCATCTGATATATTATTTATAAAATATTATTTCTCTTCATTTGAATTTAGGCTCAAGTTGAAAAACTACACAATGGTAAACAAAGAAGGCAAATGAAGTAGTCACTTTTGCTCAAGAATATCTGGAACGATAGCACATACCAAGAACCTATCCATAGCAATTCTCAAGTCTAGTCATACATATGATGTGACTTTCTTAGTTTGATCTCAGTAGTACTGTTACTTGACTGCTATCTGGTTATCTACATTTAATTTCTTGGTCCCACCATCTGGATTCTCAACTTTACTTTCTCAATCATCCTTTTTTTTCTTCCCCCAGGAAATGGACTAAGCTTTCCTTTCAAAAACTTCCTGCCTTATTCCTTCATATGAATGGGTTGTGTCCCAAAAGATTTAGGTTTGAACTTTTTCTTTCCATATTACTGCAAGTTAACAGTGTTGTCTCAAGTATTGTGTGCTTTGTAGTTTTCCTTTTAATATCATACAAATCGTTATTAGACAGAAGCCATGGCTATATGGCCCTAAAACAGGACTCTCTTGCTGAGATATATTTGAGAAATGCTTTTAAAATTCGTAGAAGTAGTTTGTCTCTTTGAGAGAAACTAAGAGAAGGTTGATTCTTCCCAAATTCTTAATGAAGACTTTTAAAAGCTACATGGTTGAGATAATCTTTAAGGATATTTCTTACTTTGAGAGCCTTTTGTCATCCAGAGATAACATTTAATGCATTTTTTTTAACTAAAGAACTTCTGACCTCTTTTTATTTTCTCTAAATTTTGCTTGAAAATACAATAGGGTTTTTTTTTTTAAAACTTATTTCTCTCTAACCATACATTATCAAAATTGTGAAGAATATTAGTTAGCACTTAAAGTTTTTTGTGGAGATATCCTTTATCAAATATAACAGATTATTTAGCACATTTTCGTTTTCCATGTTATCATAGGCAATGCTTTTGCTAAACTGTCAAGCATCATGTAACAAGAGTAATCCTTTCTCCAGCTTCCAAGAAAAATCTCCTTACTGTTCTTTCAACCAAACAATTTTCTTGATGCTTGTGAGGGTTCCATTAGCCAAAGTCCTAGACTTAATAATAGAGTTGTTTTTTTAATTGTAGCACTTCATTCTAAGTACCATTTTCTCTTTCAGTCATTCTGCTTCATAACAAACCATCCAAAAATCTTATATACAAAAGTGTTAAGAGCAAATTTCTTTCCTGATTGGTGAGTTCACTGGAATCAGGTGAGCAGTTTTCATATAAAATTGCCATCATGTACAGTTGAAGACATTGTACTCAGTTAAGCTACATGTTCCAAAATGTATAACCCACATATTTTGTAGCCAGGTATGATTGTGGACTCTGATCTCAACCTGGCCTACAGTCCATAGGGCTTCTCTACATGACCTAGAGTGTGGCAGTGTTCTCAAAATCTTTATCACAAAAGCAAGTGTTCAAGAGATCCTGCTGGAAGTTCAAGTCTTCTTAAACACCTAGCTTCAGTGTGTTTGGTTGGTCAAAATAAGGTTTTGGGGCCAGTTCATATGGTAGTGGGTAATATTTCACGAGGTTCAGGCCATTAAGAGTTATAGTCACCTGAAGGACATATAAGGAGGCCAGCTATCGTATAAAAATTATTAGTATTTTATCTCTATTTAACATGGTTTAAATCTGTCTAATCCTACCTTATTATTTATTTAATGACTTAAGAGATTTTGGAGATAAAGCATACATTCTGATGTAATTTTTTGAATGTTTTTCCAAAAATATGAGCAAATAATTATTGTAATTTTCATGTAAATATTTTTGACATTTTTATAAAAAATAATACTAACTTCACCTTTTTATTTTCAACTATAGCTTTAAAGTGCTACCCTGTTAGTTTCAGAGTTTTCTTAATAAAATTTTAAGTTTTCTTAATATTCAGATAATTTTATGGTGACCTTTTGTTAAATAAAAATGTTTATAAAAGCATGCAGAATGATTAAGTGCATAATGAATAAAATTTTGCTTAAGTGATCTTTTTCTATTTTATAAATTTTTATTTATTTTTACACTTTTTTGGCATTGTTTATATACATCATAGTGAGATTCATAGGAATGCAAACATACATGCAAATATCACTTGATGTATTTCCCTCTGAATGTTTTAAACTCTCTTCCCCTTTTTCTCCAACATTCACTACTACTTCATAAGCATGTTGTAAAGATTAATAACTTAATTAACAGACATATGGAAGACATTTTTATATTCTCAAAGAAATGCAATTTAAATGATAATGATAACCGTGTAATGGTTATTTTCAAGGGGAATTGACCTTTTTTGAGGTAATTGATTAATTGTGCCTAAAATTAGTCAATTTAATTTCCTTCTAAAAAGGTAATTTTATTCTTAATAATATCAAGAATTATCTGATCCATGTCTTCCTAGAAAAATTTTTACTTTACTGGGTATCTTAGAGTATTTGTACTACTATAACAAGATGCTGAAGACTGGGTAATTTTAAAAGGACAGAAATTTATTTCTTGTACTTTTAGAGACTTAAAGTCTAAAACCAAGAAACCAGCAGAGTCTGTCTGGTGAAGGCTGCCTACGTTTAGGGTGTGGCACCCTCCAGAGAGGATGAATGCTGTGTCCTCACAGGGTGGAATGGAAGAAAGGGGGAAAGGGCCTCAGCTAGCTCCCTCTAGCACTTTTACCAGACATTAATCCATCTTGAAGGCAGGGCCCACATAACATAATTATTTCCCCCACAGCCCCACTTCGAAATACTACCGTGATGGTACTGAGGTTTTGTAATATAAATGGGGTGCGGGAAATTCAGACAATACCTCTAAATTTTTTTTTTTTTTTTTTTTTTTTTTTGGTGGTACTGGGGTTCCTGGAAGCCCTTCTACCTCCGGGCTACACTCCCAGACCTATTTTATATTTTTGAAACAGGGTCTCTTACACCAGCGCGGCTGGCCTCGAACCTGCGCGATCCTCCTGTCTCCGCCTCCCAAGCGCGGGGATTACAAGCGTGCGCCACCACGCCCGGCGCAATACCTCTAAATTTTTATCTTTGTGGTTTTCAAATCTTTGTTTCCTGAGTTCCAAAATAATTAAAATATAAGGCTAAGGAATAATAAAAATAGAAACAACACATATATTTCATTAGATCTCCTGGTCTTTTTATTCTTTCTGTATAAATTGAAAATACTCACCCAGTCATGCATACTTTTCATTTTGAAGATGAAAGCTCTATCATGGTAAGCTTATGGAGGGACAGAGAACTCTGATGTCTTGACTATAGATCTTCTGAAAGGGAAAAATGCTAAGCCACAAATACTGCCCTCTCCCAATTAACAGTTAAGTCACTAATTTTTCCAAGATCAGGAGTGAATAAGAAATTGAAGAGAGGCTAGAAGATAGTCTTCCCAATATGTATTAGTTAACTTTGTGTTGCTGGAGTGAAATGTTTGAGGCTACAGACTTTCTAAAAGGTTTATTTAGCTGGCAATTTGTGAAGTTCAGAGTCTAGTGTAGCAAGGCTTGCCAAGGGCTAACCCTTGACTCTCACTTCAGGGTGCATGGGGAGTGGTGATCATAGGAGGGCATGTCAGAAGCAAGCAAGTGACAACATCTGGGTCCAGCAGAGCAGAGGGTGTGGGCAGGTTCCACAGTCCTTTTCAAGGTCATATTCCTAGTGATCTAAGGAACTGCCACAAGGACAACCCTCCTCCTAAAAACTACATAGTATTTCCCAATGCTGTCACCCTGGGGACCAAGTCTTTACCACGTAAGCCTTTGAAATACACTATGCATATTCAAATTAGAAATGTTCACATAAGGTTAACCAAGTAGAAGGGAAAGTGTTAATTTTCAGTCAGAATTATGTAGATGATATTATTTGATTTTCTTGACTTTTTAAATATTTAATTCATTTGTTAGTAGTTGATAAAAATTCAAAGAGAAGATAATACATGTAAAACTAATATATGCTTATATATGCAAAGTATTAGGTCAAACACTATCCATGAGAAGAAAAATGGTATGTATATAATACAATAATTATAATAGTTAGAACGTTAATCTTTAAACATCCTAAGAAACTACTTATATAAAAATTTAGAACCCAGCTGGTGGTGCACACTTGTAATCCCAGCATTCAGGAGGCTGAGACCAGAGGATTGTGGTTTGTGGTTCATGGCCAGCCTCGGCTACTTAGTGAAGCCCTCCACAGCTCAGAGAGACCCTATTTCAAAATAAGGAATTAAGCTGGGCATGGTGGTGCATGCTTGTAATCCCCGCGCTTGGGAGGTAGAGACAGGAGGATCACACAGGTTTGAAGCCAGCTGCGCTGGCTTAAGAGACCCTGTTTCCAAAAATAAAAAAAAAAGTATAAAATAGGTCTGGGAGTGTAGCCTGGAAGTAGAAGGGCTTTCAGGAACCCCAGTACAACCAAAAAAGAAAGAAAGAAAGAAAGAAAGAAAGAAAGAAAGAAAGAAAGAAAGAAAGAAAGAAAGAAAGAGGGGGGAAGAAAGGAAGAAAGAAATAGGGCCGGGGGTGCAGCTCGGAGGTAGAATTCCCCTGGATTCCATCCCTATCACCTCAAAAAAAAAAAAATCAGTAGTCTTGTCAGATGCAGATTATTTTTATATTTCTTTAGTATAAAATATATTTTTAAACTGGGTATGGGGGCACACACTTGTAATCCCACCATTTGGGAAGCTGAGACAGAAGGATCATGATTTGAGGCCAGCCTTAGCTGCTTAGGTCCTTTAAAACCCAATGAGACCCTGTTTCAAAATAAACAATTAAAAATAGGGCTGAGGGTATAGTACAGAGGTAGAATGCCCCTGGTTTCCATTCCCAGTACTGCAATATATACATACATACGTACATACATACATACATACACATACATCTATATATACATACACATATACATTCTTATATATATATTCTTATACATTCTTATATATATATTCACATATATATTCTTATATATAATGCAATATATATATATATTTATATTTCTGTAGTATAAAAATTGATAAAATATTCTGGAATACAGAGTTAGTTCATAATCTGTAAAATGAAAATTAGTTAAATTCTCCCACAACTGCATTTGGATTAACGATATTTGGACTTTCTAAAATTTTCTTCCTATGTATACATTGCAATATTTATGTGTATAGCTTGCTCTCACTATAAGGATGTCAAAACCTGAAGCAAATATTTTCAGAAGAATATTACAACCATTATATGCAAAATTATTTTGTAACAATGAAATGATTTCTCTTTTACATGATTTGGGTTGTACTTAAACAAATCAGCTAAGAGTCAAAAGCAAAAGATCAATATTAGTTTCATCATCCTTGAGTATTCATGTTTTTAAATAGATTTTAAATAATTTTTAAAATAAAATCTGTATTTTGCCGGGTGTGGTGGCGCACGCTTATAATCCCCGCGCTTGGGAGGCAGAGACAGGAGGATCGCGCAGGTTCGAAGCCAGCCGCGCGCACTGGTTTAGGAGACCCTGTTTCCAAATAAAAATGTAAAAATAGGTCTGGGAGTGTAGCCCGGAGGTAGAAGGGCTTCCAGGAACCCCAGTACCACCAAAAAATAAAATAAAATCTGTAAGCGGGGTGTGGTGGCGCATGCTTGTAATCCCAACATGCTCAGTGTAGCTCAGAGGTCGAATGCCCCTGGGTTCCATCCCCAGACCTGCAAAAAAAAAAAAAAAAAAAAAAAAAGTAAAATAAAAATCTATAATATTTAGAATAACCAAGGAATTTTTTTTTACCATGGTCACATTTTTCTTTTAGATATTCTGTTCCATTCCCTTTGGAATGAAAGAGTGCCATAAATGAACTTTGATTAGTTCTGGGTCAGAAAGCACAGTATTCATGTATTTTCAATAAACTTCTGCTTGATGAATTTAGATATTTTTTTTTACTGAGTTTATATTAAAATATATTGAATTTTAAAGATTTAAATCCATTCTAACGTCCAAATGTTAGGTTTGTGTATATTGTAAAATATTTGGATTTAGATCTTTACATTCTCTCATTTACCATGATAAATATGAAAAAAATAAGTCAATATCTTTAATATTGAGAAAATCTTAGAAATCACTTTCACCTTGCACAATACAAGTGACTTTTACTATGAGAATAAAGGTGTTTCAGTCTAGGCTCCCCTCACCCCTGCACTAACCTTTATGGCCAAGGCTCCACGTGTTATGAATTTCGGGAGGAGGTCAGGTCATCAGGCTCAAAAGCAAAATGGAAGCATGGGAAAGATGTTTTAATTATCTACACTTTAGGGATAATCTTCTCAATCTATTTCTCATGAATCAGGAATGTTAATAGTTTCTAAAATATGGATGAAAGGTTTCTATTAAGGTTCTCAGCATTATTCTTGACTGGACTTGGACATTTTATGATCTAACAAAAAAAATCAGCTGAATTTCAGCTTAAACGTCCTTTACGCTAATTTGACCTTCATCACAAATATAAAGAACTCATGATGCTCTGAGGATCTGGAAACCTGTACCTATGAGGGCAGATTTCAATTTAAAAGGATTATGCTCCCAAATGCCAGAGCTGCCAGCAGCTATCTATGGGAAGCTGTTTGGGGACATTGTTCCTAAAATTATTGCTTCTAGCAGATGGCCTATCCACAAGTGAGGATGATTAAATACTTAAAATGATGAAAAAGATGGGACTTTTGGGGGTGAGAGGCAGTCACAACATATAGTTTCTTGAAAACCTATACCGATATAAAACCTTAACAGTTAAAACACAAACAGGAAACTACTTCTTTTCCTCTTCTCACAAATTTCATTTTCTCCTACAATTATGGTATATGTTATAAATCATTGAGGGAATTGTGAACTATGATTGAAATAATTTTTAATGTTTTTCAAATGCTACACTTTTTGTTCTTTTATGGGCATTGATTTATTAATTTCTAATTGTAATATATTCCATGGCAAATAGTTTTGGATAATGTCTTGTTCTCCGCTGAATGCCGCAGAGCTTATTGAGACACTATCACCATAATTAAAATGCACCTAGGAAAGTATCACTGTGGTCAGGACTTCAAAGATGGTTAAGACAAATTAATATTGTTGAACCCAAGAGATATATTATAAATTCCTCTTTATGCTTCCTTTATTTCTTTCAAGGACAATTTACCCCCTACAGATATAACTGATCTTTTAAGTTTCTTACTGTCTCTTCTTGAAAAGTACTTTAATTTACTGCTTAAAGACTTCAGATTTATTTTTGGCATTATAATTTTTTGAGCCCAAACAAGATGACATAACCTCAATTTCCAAAATTATGCTGAAAATCAGAAATCAGGACTTTAAAAGGAGGTAAGCTTATTTTAGAAAAATGTGATAAATACACTCAAATTTGACTTTTGTTCATAGTATTTGCCAGTGAATTTAAAATATATTACTTATAATTACAATCCATTATATTACAAGTGCTCATTTGAAGAAATGGTTATTGAAAGAGGGCAATTCAAGGTGAAATATCCTTTTTAAATCAGTATTCTTGAACTGATTTTTTGTGCTTAATACAATTAGAAGGAAGTTATAAAATTGAGTTAATCTATTCTTTGAAAAAATATAGCTGATGATTAAAGACTTTTTCTTACACTTTCATGCAGGGTAGTTCATACTCCCAGATTTGTCTTCAAATGAGAAAGAAATGATAATAGCATAATAGTTGGGTTATAAAAGTGTGTGTTTGTGTTAATTCAAACACATAAGATGGTGTTATCTAATGGTTGTTAGGTACAGTACATGGAACCAAATCACCTTGTTTTCTTTCTTTCTTTCCTTTTTTTTTTTTTTTTTTTTTTTTTTTTTTTTGCGGGTATCGGGATGGAACCCAGGGGCATTCGACCTCCGAGGTACACCCCCTGTCCCATTAAATTTTTTATTCTTTATTTTGAAACAGGGTCTCACTAAGTTGCAGAGGGCCTCACTAAGTAGTAGCTGAGGGTGTCCGCAAACTGCGGTCCTCTAGTCTCAGCCTCCCAAATGCTTTGTTTTCTCATCAAGAGGAAATTTTTGTTTTGCTTTGTGTGGAACTGGGTCTTGAACTTGAGATCAATCTACTTCCAACACCCTAGGCTTTTTTATTTTTTATTATAAAACAGGGTCTCATTAGGTTGCTGAGACTTTAAATTGCCAAGGCTGGTCTTGAAGCTACAATCCTCCTATCTAGGCCTTCTAAGTACTGGAATTACAGGCATGTGCCACCATATACAGCTAAGAATGATTTTTGACCACTGCTGTTCTTTTGTTTAGTCATGTTAAACTTCCTTGAAGGATTAAACTTTTAATTTTCCTATTCAGAAAATTAATTTTAAAGAATTTTCATTGAGCAATTGAAAGTCAAATGATATAAATATTGATTAAAAAGAAAGAAAGAAAAAGAAAAAGAAAGAACTTCCAGCTTTGGCTGGGCTGCAGGTAAAATGTTCCATGGGTGTAGGGCTGTTTTCATGTTGCGAATTCTGTTCAACCTTCTTAAACTGCATACAAACAATGTGATTAATGACAAATTTCTTTTTTTGAGAGTCCAAGATTTTCATGTGTTGTAAATCATCACCCACTAGAAAACCCTTGGATTCTGAGTTTTAAGTAGGTTTACCTGGGCAGAAACACTGCCTATGCCTAGAAGAAGGAGCAGATACATAAAGACTGTGCCAATTTCTATGGTTATGAGTACAACTGCCTTTGAGTGCTGTGAATCTTTTTAGGAAATACTGAACCTGTGCTTTGTTTAGGGAATTCCAAAATAGATGTCTTCAATTACATTCAGTAAAATCATGCAGTTTGGGATTATGTTGGGAATCATTACTAGAATTTTATAGGGTGGGATCATAATTCTTAGTTGGTTTAGAGTGTTTGAAAGCAGTAGTTTCATTATGGCTAGTCTTAAAGAAGAGGGAGTTAGAGATAAAGTGGATATTGAACATGGAGTTCAGCAGAGGCACATTTTATTGTTTTCTTTTCAAGGATTGTTCACTATGGTAGCCATATCTGCATGTAGCTCATGGCTACCATTTTGAGAAGGGAAGATCTAGAAGTTTTTAGTTTTTATGTAGACACATTTTTAGTCACTACCTGCCAGGTGAGAATAAGTTTTACCTGTTGTTCTGGTGTTTGACCTCATACCTTAATGTTTTTCAAGCTAAAAACATCTTTGCTATGTTCAAAGGCAAGGTCCGGCTACATTTAACTTGTGATCTTGAATGCATAAAGAACCTTATCTGGATAACAAAGTTTTAGTGGGGTCTAAAAATAAAATTATAATTTAATGCATCAATGTTAATTTCCTGATATTGATGGTTATATTGCAGTTATGTGGAAAGTCAATATTTATGAGCCATTAAATGATAATAGGGTCATGTTTTTAATTTATTCTCAGCATATAGAGAAAAATTTTATATATAAAAAAATATATATGTTATATATAACATATATATTTATAAATATATAATATATAAAATATATTATATATAAAATACAACATATAATTATATATAAATATTATATAAAATATATAAAATATAATTATATATAAATATTATAATATATAATATAATATATATAATGGTGGCCCGGAGTCATTCCTATTTCCTATTACTCATTCTCTGTGTAATTTTTTTTTTTTTTTTTTTGGCACCCATGAGACCTTCTCACTGTTCAAGTGGTGAGGGTCAGGGCAGCTTTCTGGGTCCCCTTCTATAGGGGGAATAATTATCTTCCCTGAGAACTGCATCCTCATGATCTAACCCTCTCTTAAAAGCCCCGTGTCCGAATACCAGCCCCTGGTGGTGAGCATTTTTATGTGGGAATGTTGAGGGGGGACTCGAACATTCAGACCACAGCACAAAGCAAGAAAAGGAATTTTTTTTTTTTGAGAAACTGGGGATGAAACCCAGGGGCATTCTTCCTCCAAGCTATACCCCTAGTCCTATTTTTTTTAATTCTTTATTTTTATTTTATTTTATTTTTTTTTTTATTGGTGCACTGTATTCATACATCATAGTAGGATACATACTTTTGTAGACATACATGCAAACTTTTCCCAGTCAGCCCCCACCCAATCCCCACCCCATTCTCTCCCTATCCTTCCCTCCCATGCTTAGCTTAGTAGTTGACATCTAGTACTATGGCAATTTATCTAAAATTAAAAATGATAATCTCACATAACAGTTTCATTTGTCTGATACCAAGCTTTTGATGACTTAAAGATAACATTTCAATATTTCTTTTTGCTTTCTTTCTTACCAGAGAATTTTTTTTTCTATTTTTTAGGTGAAACTATCATATATTTATATATTTATTTTTCAGAAAAAAATCTATCCTACTGTGAAATATGTATTCTAGGTACCCAAAACAATCTTGAAAAAGAACAAAGCTAGAAGATATATATTTTCTGATTTTAAACCATATAAAGCTACAATAATTGAAACAGTGTAGTACTATTCTGAAGGCAGATATATAAACCATTGGAGTTAAATAAAAGCTTAGAGCTAAATTCTTCCCTATATTGTCAAGTTATTTTTGACAAGGTTTCCACGAACATTTGGTGGTGGAAATATTAATCTTTTAACTAAATATTGTTAAAAATAATAATTACATGGAAAAGAATAAAATTGGACTCTTACCTAATCCCATATACAAATATTAACTCAAAATAGATAATAGACCTAAATATAAATCTTAAGACTATAAACTTTTAGGAGAAAATCTGGGTCATAAAACCTCACAACATTGAAATTGGCAGTGATTTCTTGGATATGATTTCAATGGCACAGGCAACAGAGGAGTATACAAACTCCCTAAAAAATAAAAAAAAAAATATTGTATATCCAAAGACAATATAGAATGGGATAAAATATTTCCAATTGCTATATCTGAAGGTATATTAATATTCCAACTAGAAATCCTAAAAATTAACAATAAAGGCAAATAATACCCTTTAGAGATAGGTAAAAAACTAACATAAATAATGAATCTCCACAGATAACCAATCTTAGTTGTCTGTTGGATGGAAAATCTTGTTTCTCTAGTTCTGGAGTGTGTTACCTATTTCTTCTTTGTAGTTAATCTCTTTGAGTATTTTCTCTAGTGCTGGTTTTGAAGACATAAATTCCTTCAGTTTCTGTTTGTCATGGAAGCTTCTTATTTCTCCATCTAATTTGATAGAAAGTTTTGCTGGGTAGGAAATTTTTGGCTGGAAGTTGTTTTCTTTCAGAGTTTGGAATATGTTACTCCAAGCCCTTCTGGCTCTCATAACTTGGTTTGGGAAGTCTGGAGTGATTCTAATTGGTTTTCCTCTGAATGTCACTTGGCCCTTTGCTTTTGTTGCCTTTAAGATTCTCTGCTTGGCTTCCACATTGGTCATTTTGACAATTATGTGGCGTGGGGATCCTCTTCTCTGATCCTGTCTAAAGGGAGTTCTATAAGTTTCCTGGACCTGTGTATCGACCTCTTGCTCTATGTCTGGAAAATTTTCTGCTATTACTTCCTTGAAGAGATTGTTGATCCCTTTGGTTTCACTTTCTTTTCCCTCCTCTATTCCAATTATTCTTAGGTTAGCTCTCTTAAAATGGGCCCATATTTCTTCAATATCAGATTCCTGCTGTCAGATATTTTTTTCTAGATTAGAAACTATGCGTTCATTTTTGGATTGCTCATCTTCTAAGAGCAAGATTCTGTTCTCCATGTGTTCTAATCGGTTGTTTGTGCTTTGAATTGAGGCCTTTACTTCATTAATTGCATCCTTTATCTCTTTTTGGCTCTCTCTGAGTTCTTTTCGAAGCACCTCTATTATTTCTACAGTTATTTTCCTGATTTGATCTTCTAGAAATCTCTGATTTTCTGTTTTATCGGGTTCTGATGTTGTGGGGTTGTGGGCATTTATTGCTCCAGTATTATTCCTCTTTCCCATGATTTCGGATGTTTGTGCCTTCTCTGGGTTCTTCCCTTGGGTCACTATGACTTCACTTAAGGTGTTCTGGATCTCGAGTCAGTAGTATCTCAGACCCCACTACTCCTTTACTGGGTTGTAGCACAGAGTCTCCGACCCAGAGAGTCGATAGAGGCTGCTTTAGACTGTGGGGGGGTGCCAGGTTGCACGTTCTCCTATGGTGTGATATATCTGCCACTGCCCCTCCCCCAGTGGGTCAAGTCCCAGGGAGTACAGTACTGGGATTTCTCCTCTGTGGCCCGCAATTGACTCACTGTTCTTGAGTACGCAGATGTAGCTGTACTGGCCTCGCTGAATTCGGTGCTGCTGCCGCCGGTGGCAATATGGCGCCGCTGCTACGCCCTCGGCTGTGGGGCTGGTGTTTTTCTTCTTGGTTTTGATTTCCACTCTGAATCCCTGCAGTGTGTGCTGAGCTCGGCCACTGGGAGCTTTAAATGCTCTCTGCGCAGAGAAATCCCACCTGGCTCTTCCGCAGTGGCTCACCTCGGCTTGCTGTAGCCGTCCCGTATGGCAGTATGGCGCTGCTGCCGCGTCTGCCGCGGCCTCGGGCGTGAGGCTGGTGTATCTCCTCTGTGGCTCTGTTCTCAGTCCGCTTTCTCTCTGGAGCCTGGTGATTTTTTGTTTCACTGGTGTGGTATTTTCTGGCTATGAAAGGCGCTGATTTTGTGGTAATGGAGATTTGTTGTTAGCGGGGCTCTTAAGCCCCGCTTTTCTCGGTCGCCATCTTCCCGGAAGTCTCTCTCTGTGTAATCTTCATTGCTTATGTATATGTACATGTATGTGTACATGTATGTGCATATATGTATGCATATGTAATATGTATATGTATGTGTACATATACACATATACCTACATACACATAAACATATGCATACTTATACAAAGAGAGAGAGATAATTGAACAAATGGTGAAATACTAATGACATACTGGAGACTGTTTTTATTTTTCTTATACCATATCTGAACACTTGAAGTTGTTTTAAAATAAAAAGACTTTAGCCAGGCATGGTGATGCACTCTTGTAATCCCAGTACTTGAGAGGCTGAGACCGGAGGCCAGGTTTGTGGCTAGCTTCAGCTACTACTTAGTGAGGCCCTTCACAAATTAGTGAGACCCTGTTTTAAAATAAAAAATAGGGTTGGGGGTATATCTTGGAGGTACAATGCCCTAGGGTTCAATCCCCAATACCACACACAAAAAAAAAGAAAAGGTTTTGAAAACCCTGAAACACTTATCTTAGAAATTAGAAACCACAGTGGTTTTTTTTTTTTTTTTTTTATTACTAGAAAGTCATATTACCTTGGCCAGAAATCATACCTGGCACCTATCTCCAACTATTGAAAAAAAAATCATCTAGATATATTTCATTGGTCAGAGTATTTTTAAAGTAATGTATGCTCTTAAGTGCTCTAAAACGATACACGCATTCTCTACCTTCGACCGGATCTATCTTTCTCTATTGCCTTTAGTCAGACTTAATCACAGATAATAAAATTCAGCACACAGTGCTTACCACATCCAGGCACTGTTGTAAGTACTTTCCATATGTTAGCTTATTGAATTTCCAACAAATTCTGTAAGGCAGTGTATATGGCAGCCTCTAAAATTGCCCTTGATCATCCCTATTTCCTTTTATTCATTTTCTTTGCAATCCCCATCCCTGGACCAAATGACTTAGTTGTAAAAGAAGAAAATACAGCAAAACCGATGGGATGTTTTTCCAAGATTAGGTTACAGAAGACTGTGACTTTCTGCTTGCTTTCTTGATTTCTTTCACTTGCTTCTTGCAAAGAAACCAATGTTATGTTATAAACTGTCTTGGAGAGAAATTTTGTGTCAAGAAATTGAAGGCAGCCTTTGGTCAATAGGCATGAAGAAACTGAGGCTTCAGTCCAATAATCAGTAGAGCTGTATTCTACCAACAATAACATGAATGAGTTCAGAAACACCCCCTTTTCCAGGCAAGTTGCAGTCAACTCATTGATTGCAGCCTTGAGAGAGAAAATGAGTCAGAGTAGAGAGTCCAGCTTGGCTGCACCCAGGGCTTAACTCATAGGAACTGTGAGATGAAAAGTTATGTCCTACACCACTAAGTGTTGAGATAATTTGTTACACAGAAATCGATAACTATTATGGGTAGGTAGTCTTATAATTTCTAGATGAAATGAAATTAAATCCTAGTCTACATATTGACAGAATATTTGTGTAAAACACATAAAGCAAATAAGTTGTCTTTTTCTAATAAGTTACCTGCCTAACTCTTGGGGGAATTTTTTTGTGATACTCATAGGATACATTTTTTAGCAAGTTAGATTTTCTTTTCTTTATTTTCTCCTTGTTTTTTTTTTTCTCTCCCCTTTCTTATCCCCTCCCTCCCCCTTTCATTCTTTCTTCCATCCCTCTTTTACTTTCTTTCTTTCTATTCTTTTGTGCTGAGAACTGAACCCAGGAGTGCTCTAGCACTGAGTTACATCCCCAGACCTTTTTATTTTGAAACATGGTCTCCCTAAATTACCACACACTGCCCCAATCCTCCCAAGTATAAGGATTACAGACATGTGCCCCTCACATTCACAGAATTGTATATTCATTACTACGATCTAATGTTAGAGCATTTTATTGTCCCACAAAGAAACCCCATACCCATTAGCAGTTCTTTCTCTATCCCATCAACTGCTCTTTTGAACAACCACTAATCTCTACAGATTCCTGTTTTCTCTCTATATATAACTATAATCTGGCCACTTTGTATAAATGGAATTATACAAGATATAGTCTTGTGACGGTCTTTTTCATTTAGCAGTAGGTTTGCAAATTTCACACATGCTGTAGCAGGCACTAATGTTTCATTTCTTTTCATTGCCGAATAATATATGTCATTGTATGTCTATGCCATATGTCATTTTATTATTCATCTCTGAGTTGATGGGTTTGATGGATCTTTAAACTTTTCTTTTCTCTTTCCTTTTTTAGCTATTAGGAGTAATGCTATTAGCATTTATGTTCAAGTTTCTGTGGTTTTGATTTTCTAGGTTACATATACTGAGTCTTATAGTAACTCTATATTTAACATTTTGAAGAACTCCCTAATTGTTTCCCAAACTGCATTAATTTATCTCCCCCCTATGGAGACAACAACTTCCTCACATACTTATTAGCATGCATAATTGTCACTTTTTAATTTTATTAGTTCTAATAAATATAAAAATATATCTCATTGTGACTTTGATATACATCTCCCTAATAACTACTGGCTTTGGACTTCATTTTTACATCTTGTTTAGAGAAATGACTATTCAAATTATTTGCTCACTTTAAAATTGTGTTTCCCTTATTAAATCATAAAGCACATTGTTCTGAATTCAAGTTCTTACCAAAATGTATGGTTTAAAATATTTTCTCCAATCTTTAGATTGCTCTGTGGTTGTGTGTGTGTGTGTGTGTGTGTGTGTGTGTGTGTGTGTGAGAGAGAGAGAGAGAGAGAGAGAGAGAGAGAGAGAGAGAGAGAGAAGAGAGACTGTGGGTTGAACCTAGGACATTGAACATCTGAGCCCTTTTTTATATACCCTAGCCCTTTTTATTTCTGTATATTGAAATAGTGTCCTACTAAGTGGCTGAGTCTCACAAAGTTACTGGGGCTGGCTTCAAACCTGTGAGCCTCTTGTCTCAGTCTCCCAACTCCTAGGATTTTAAGTGCATACCCCTTTCTGCCTTCTTGATAAAGCTTGTTAAAACATTCACATTTTTATTTTTATGAAGTCATATTTAGCTTTTTCTCTTTTTTATAGATACTGAGTTTGAATCAATGTGTTAAATATGTCTGTAATCACAGATCTTCCCAATATTAAGCCTATCCTTACTAAATTTTTATTAAGCACTATTTTTTTTCCATTTTTCATTTATCTAATCTTAGTAATTCTTATTGTCATCTTCAAAAATGCTTGTGATAAGGAAAATCCAAGAGCAATGGTGTTCAGGGAGTATTTTGAAAACATACTGATCAAGTATTTCGGCCAAATCTCCTATATTGGGACCCATTTTCACTTTAGCTCAAAATATTGTACTTTCAGTAGCAATGTTTCAAAGTCAGAGTTTCTAGGTTAGACTCTGGACTATTTCCCAGATTTCAAGGATTTTTAACATTCCCTAGGTAAAACCATGCTGGTTTAAATTATTTTAACTTATCTAGTGTTCTCTGAACTCTTGATAATGTTCTCTTTAGATTAGAGCTTCTTATTGGAGTTGTCCTAAGTAATTAGAGGTCATAAGGGAGTCCTTAATGCTAATCTCTGAGTTCACACAGATGTCAATAAAATGGTCTCTCTGGGTAGATGTGTTAGTGCTTACGCATGTGTGTGCTTGTGGGTTGTTTACTAAAACAGATACTCTATAATTCTATTTCTGATGCTTGCAAAATAAAGTTTGTTTAAATTTTTATTAATTAAAAGTTTTTCATTATTCAACAAGTAAAAATATAATATGATATTGGAGTAATGTGTGCTCAGTAAAAACGTTGTCTCCTCAGTCCTTATATAAAGTCCCAAACTATCATCAGCAGGTATGGTCAGTCTTGCCCCATGTTTCAGTCAGTATTAAGAAATTTTACATGTTAGAAAGTCAAGCCATATAAAATGGTAAGCTTTGTAATACCTGTAATAATGTACAGGACCATTTATTTTATTCAGTTTCAAATATATTGGGTCAACATTTTAATTTAAGGAACAAACCAACTGTAACTAATAGTAGCAAAGTAGTTGTTAAAAAAAAGTTACAAAGAATTCTATTGTCAGTCATGAAAAGGTGTGAAAGATCTAGACAGCCTGGGTTTAAGGCTAATCAGCAAGAAATGACTTGCAATTTTATTATGCCCTGTCACTGACTATTCTCACAGCTGGATACAGACACAACAGCACACGTGGGCATCAAGGAAGCCACTGATGCCACATCCTCAGGATCTGGATGCTGTATCCAGGACTGCTCAGTTGTTTCACGGAAATACAGGATGCACCTACCTTTTGTGACCAGCTGCCAGGATCGATGCTGTGTGATTCTCATCTGTTCACACCAGTAGCTTCTAACTAAAGTCCAGGAGCAAGTGTTTGGATCCAAGAGAAGCCAGGAAGATGAATATCTACAACGTTTAGCCCCTGTGTATGAGGAGCTTTTGCCTCCTGATATTCAGGATTCCCTAAGCTGAGCACCATTCACAGGCAGAGTAACCTGAAGCAATGGCGGGTGTCCATGCAACCAGCTATTACCATTAATCATCAAAAACGAGTCCCTGAAGAATGACATTTAAAATATTTCTAACAATTGCTTTTTCTTTTTCTTTTTTTCTTTTTTTTCTTTGTGGTACTGGGGATGGAACCCTGGGTCATAGTACATCCGAGCTATACCTTAGCCCTATTTTTAGTCTTTTTATTTTTTTGAAACAGGGTCTCACTGAGTTGTGATGGTCCTCGATAAGTAGCTGAGGCTGTCTGTGAACTATGATACTCCGATCTCAGCGTTTGGAATGCTGGGAGTACACGTGTGAGCCACCACACCCAGCTAACGATTGATTTAAAAGATGGCCACAAGCTACTAAAATGTTTTAGTAAAATTTAGTCTGCTTTAAAGCCAAGCTTCTGAATTAAGCTCAACCCTCTGTATCTGAAGTAATATTATCAGCATTATGGCTTTAATAATTTTAGAGCTCACTTGCTATTATGGGGTTACAATGAGGTAAAAAAAATCATGGTAAATTAATAGAACTAAATTAAATGAATCTTCTTCAGTTTATTCACTTTTCAGGCCTAATTCTATAAGCTATCTTTCTTTACATGATGGTTTAATACATGAATTCTATTTTATTCATATAACTCACATTTCTTTTTTTAATTTGAGGATACATATATGTTTTTATACTTTTACTAGTATATTGTAATTATACATCATAGTGAGGTTCAAAGTGATATGAACAGATGTGTGTACATGGTTGGTGGGTTTCCCTCCAGACCTCAGCCTCTTCTCTCCTCCTTCTTCCGCATATATGCTAGTGAGATTGGTAGTGACACCTAAATATATGGACATAGCATTATTTGAGCTATTTTCTTTTTCAATCCTTTGTTTTTTTTCTCCTCATCTCTCTTCTGCAACCCTTTTCTACTGTCCTTTCTTCTCATTTAGCTAAAGTCCCCTTTTTTCTCTATATTTTTTAGCTTCCACATATGAAAGAAAACATATGACCCTTGTCTTTCTGAGACTGGCTGATCTCAGCGTAACATTTTCCAGTTCTATTTTCCTGCAAATGACATAATTTTATTCTTTATGGCTGAGTAAAATTCCCTTGTGCACTAAAACATATCAGCTAGAAGAATGTGATGAGGAATTTGGTATCTAAATAAATAATGAAATGCTATGCTCTAGAAAAGGTTACATTCTCAAGCTTTCAAAGTAATGCATTGCTATAGGTTAAGTGCATTTTGGGGGATAAATGTACATTATGAGATATTATATAAAGAGGTCCTCAACTCTTGAAACCAATGAATTTTCTAAATTTGACGATTAGACTAGGAGGCATAAAATTTCCTGATCATCTGAGTTATATTAAGTGTGGTTAAATGTGTTCTGTGTTTAGTTGAGTGGCTTGGGCTGTCAAAATTTAAAAAAAAATAAATTTTGACATATATTCAATAATACTTTAAAAATTTTAATTAGCTTATATGTCAAACTTATCTTTCAAGGTTCTCCCACCCTGCCAACCCCCATACACATTCTAGCACAGGCACATGTATACACACATAGACAGACCTTTTTATCATCAGTTCTCTCAGTTTAAATTCTTTGAATCAGACTTCAGTATCAAATATGTTTCAATATAGCCTGACCCTGAACTCACTCAAGTAGATATCTGGGTGTGTAATAAGTTTTTAGTCAGGTTTACTACTATCTAAACCAATTATAAGTGAAACAATGTGCGTCCTGGAGGTGATGGATGGGTGGGGGGAGTGGTCAAGGAAAGCAGTAAACTTGTCAAATGGCATGGCTTAATGTTTTATTTGCTTTTAAGAAACCATTTTAGGCTCTATTTTGATAAATAAGTTATTGACTCTGACCTTTTTAAAATTTAGTCCAAATACGTTTATTCATGCTGGCACTTTTCTTGCCCATCAGGAATTTATAATGTAAAAGAAAGCTGACAGCTGTGCACCTACAAAGTATAGACATAATGGAATAAAATTTGAATTAATAACAGATGTACCCACTACATGCTACCCATTAAGACAAAAAGAACATTTCTTTAACATAGAATCTTCTTTCTATGACCTGGATATCACTGTAGAGAAATAGGATGTTGTACAAGAGTAGTTAAAACCTTTTTCAATTTTAAAAAAAAGAAATCTTAACTCTTATCAAAAGAGTTAGCCTCTTCTCTTATATATTTTCATACCTTGAAAATGTATTTTGTAAAATTGATGGGATCCGGATTGTCTTAAAACTATTTTTGGTCATGTCAATGAGACAAATGCCACACTTTGTTGTGAAGGTGTGTGATTTGGGCTCAGTGGCCGTTAGCACAGTGACCAGAAGGGTAGGTAGTTAGTATGGAATGGGCTTGGAGGCACTTGCAGAAGAGAGCAGTTACATAAATTGTGTGCTCTCCAAGGAGCTGCTCATTATAGCTCTTTCGGTATCAACCCCATCATTTCTTATGAAACATGTCACATTCTAAATTACTGCTATATTCCCTAGGCATCTCCTCCCAATGCAACCCTTTCCTGTGCCATGAGTTCTTCAACCAAACTATTTAATCAAGTGACAGTTGTCCTCTAATTCCCCTTTTGTATCATTGTAGTTTGACTCCTGAATTTTAAGTTCATGGCTTCTTACTGTAAGGAAGAAATTCTTAACCAATTAGATCATGGCTAGCTCAAATTGTGCATTATTTCAATTCTGAGTATCCAACAATTTCTGCAGGATTTTATTCTTTCATTTCTATCTTTGTTTATATTGTTATATTTGAGACCATGTTATTTCTGTTATTTTACCCAGACACTGTTAAAATAGTTATGACATAACTTCAGTCTCAATACTTGTGGGAAGAGTTTGCATATAAATTGATATTGTCTGCCATCCACTTCTGGAGATGTGACATCCAGAGATGAGGAGCATTAGCTTGGGTGGGGCCATCAGACACAGCAAGAGTAAGAGAATTCCTGAGAAAAAATCCAGATTCTATTAGCACAATGAATAGATGATTCTCATAAGGGGTCATTGTCCAAAGAAAGTACAGTCTAGGAAATTTCTGTGAATTATTCATCCAGAGATGCTTTCTACAGGTTTCATACCTCTTGCCCTGGTTTTGGCAACAAATAAGCTTATTTGAAATGTCACTTCTCCTTCAGAAACTCCTGATCTCAGCCAGCCATAGTGGCCCAATACTGTAATACAAGTATCTAGGAGATTGAGACAGGTGGATTGTAGGGTGGAGGCCATCTTCAGCAATTTAATGAAACCCTCACCAATCAAGAATGAGACTGAGAGATATTCTTGAGCGAGACCCTGTTTAAAAATAAAAAAAATAGAAAGTGTTTGGGGTATTTCTCAGAGATAGCATATTCCTGGGTTTAGTTCCCAGTACCACCAAATGTAATAATAGTAATAATAATATCATATAGAATAGAGATTGATGAGTTTCTTCAGGTTTTCCCAGTGGGTATTTACATACATCTTTAAATACTCCACAATGGAGGAGCTAGTTTTGACTCTGCTGCTGTAGGAATTGGCTTCTCAGCTACTGGGAGTGGAGTTGCAAAGACACCAATGAGAATGTCTCTTTCTAATAATTTTACCACTTTATTCAATATTGAAATAAAATGTATATTATAAATGAGTGTTCATCAAATGCTAAGGGCTCTACTAGATGTTGGGGATAAGTTAAAATACGTGTAGCCCTTGTCTTCCTAGTGCTCATAGGCCAGATGACTGTTCACCACCATCCAGTTCTGGATCACAGGTTACTCTCCGTTCACTGCACAAGCAGAGAGTGGTATAAGATAGGTACAAGTGCATAGGCCAGACTCTCATGAAGCACTGATTTTTTTTCCAGATATCCTCAGAAATTTACAGAAATTGTGGTCTTCAAAAGAATCCCAGCAGAAGGAAAGAGATTTTAAATTCTATGAAAGCAGATATTCTTGATTGAGAGAAGGCTGGAAGGCTGCCAATCTGTATAAGGAGATATTGTAGTGGAATATGGGGAGGATCCTATTGTTAGTATCAGTTATAATAAAAAATATTGTTCATTTGACAAATTTGTGCCAAATTGCCCACTTTCTGCAAGGCACTGGACAAGCAGGCAGTATGATGCAAATGTGGTTTTCACCCTCATCAAACTCACATACTAAACTGAAAAGACAAGTTTAAGAGACTAATTATACAGCTACAAATTTTCTTTTATTATTACAGCCTTCAAGAATACTATGAAGACCACACTTGGGATATAAAGAGAGCACATAAAAAGGGATATCTAGCATAGTGTAGGTCATTTGCAAATAAATTTTTAAGTAAATTACACAAAGAATGTGTACAAGTTTCTAGAAAATGATAGGGAAAGGCAGAAAGAATAGCCTTTGCAGAGATCTGTGGCAAAATATTGCATGATGACTGTACTTTGAAGAAATGAATTATGTAAATGAGCCTCTGTAAATGAAATGCAGGATAGTGGGCAGGGGTCAATTCTTGAAAGTTCTGCATGACCACATTAAAGATCTTCTATTTTATCCTAGTAGTGTGAGCATGTATTGAAGAACATGGACAGTGAAATGTTACAAATAGAAATAGTGAAATGTTACAAATAGATGTGTCTTTAAAGAATCACTTTGCAATGGGATGTGGTGGTACACACCTATAAGCCTAGTACTTGGGAAGCTGAGACAGGAGAATCACAGGTTCTAGGACACCCTCAGCAATGTATTGAGACTCAGGAACCTAGAGACTCTGTTTCAAATATAAAAGAGGGAGGGATGGGCTATGGGTGTAGCTTGCAGGTAAAATGCCCCTATGTTTAACCTCCGGTAACTCCCCCAAAGTCACTTTTCACCATGGAGAATGTATTGGGGTACAAGCAAAAGTGAATTTAAGAAATTAGTTAAGAGACTATTTCATACCCAGGAGTGTGGTGGTCTAAATTCAGAATACAGTGACAGTTGGCAAACTTTGGTGCTTAGGTGGATGCAGAGAGTAAAGAAGGATGAATAGGGTTTTTTCATCTACTCATTCTGAGCCAAATACTTTTTTTTCTTCTTCTTCTTCTTCTTCTTCTTCTTCTTCTTCTTCTTCTTCTTCTTCTTCTTCTTCTTCTTCTTCTTCTTCTTCTTCTTCTTTTTTTTTTTGAGGTACTGAAGATGGAACCCAGGGGGCATTCTACCTCTGAGCAACACCCTGAACCCTATTTTTTATTCTTTATTTTGAATCAGGGTCTCAATGAGTTGCAAAGGGCCTCACTAAGTCACTGAGGCTGTCCGCGAACCACAATTCTCCTGTCTCAGCCTTCCAGGTATCTGGATTACAAACGTGTGCCACCATGCCTGGTTTATATTTTGTTCTCTTTTCTGTCCAGTGTCCTCTCAGGCAAGAGCCTCACCTGTGGCTTTCCATCAAAAGTATACAAAATAAATTCACTTTTGTGCCTCTAAATTTTTCTTGTCAATCACTACTTCAATTCTAAACATTGATAGACCAACTGAGCAGAGTCAGATTCCTCTTAATTGAGAAAGAAAAAAAAGAATATTCCCATACTTCTCATTTCTTGAGCAAAAGACCATTGACCGTTTTTCTTTCTTTCTTTCTTTCTTTCTTTCTTTCTTTCTTTCTTTCTTTCTTTCTTTCTTTCTTTCTTTCTTTTTTTTTGCAATACTAGGCATTGAACCCAGGGGCATTCTACCTCAGAGCTATACCCCCAGGTATATATTTTATCCTTTATTTTGAAACAGAATCTCACTAAGTTGTGGAAGGCTTCACTAAGTAGCTGAAGATGGCCATAAGCCTATGATCCTCCAGTCTCAGCCTGGGATTATAAACTTGCACCACCACGCCTGCTAAGTGTACCTGTTGACTCTTAAATTATACTAATCTCACTTGAATTCAAAGCATCTGATGTTAGATGGTTGACTTTGCACAAGTCAGGTAATTTTCCACTCTCTCAGTGGAGTTATTAATAGCTACCACACAGGGATGATATAAGATGGTTACATGGACAGTTGAAAACATTTCTGATGTCAGTGGGCATGATAAGCTTGCAACAAGAGTTCTCTTTGAATAGGACTCTACTTGTGGAAATGATGAAAACTGCTGCAATTATTACTCTGATACTTATTCTGATTAATTTTAACACATATATTTGTTTGGCATATGAAGCAAATTGAAAATTCATTTACAAGTTGTTAACATTTACATTTGACTTTGACCTTTATAATGTTCATACTATACAAAATTTTAAAATGTTTCATGCTCACGTAATAAGAAAAAACCTGAAGACAACAAAGGTTTAACACATTTATTGACATCCCGCTTGCCTACTCTATGTGGTATTGGATATTTTAAAGAGATGCTTTCTTCTGGCTTATTAAAATTATACTGACAAAAATCCTATGAACATAAGTTATGCTAAAATGTCACTCAGATAGAATTTAATATTCTCATATTCTAAAATTAAAAATGACTTCTATCTTCATTGACTTTCACTTGCCTTTGTCTCTTTTTGTAGCAGTTTTTGAAAAAGTGATTTTTATAAATATGACATTATCATTAAGATTATTTCAAAACACTTTTGATTGGTGTTTACCTTTGCTTCAAAGGGCAGAGCTAACTAATTTCAGTGGCAGCCTAATTCTCAAGTAGGGCAATGCCAGTGTACTTTGCATTAATACACTTATATCTAAAACCAAAACAAGAACATGCTGAGTCAGTAAAAAAGGGAAGAAATCTTAAGCATTGGAAAGTCTTTCTACTGAGCTAATGAATTTACTTTCATCAAACCAGTATTTTACTAGAATAACTAGTCAGAAGACATTTGTATTTTTTAAGGAATTCCTGTCAAAGTACTCCACATTACCTTGGATAATAAATCAGGATCAAATGAATTGATTGATCATTTTCCGTATATGTTTTATTCAACAAGAACTAATGACATTATTTTACTAAATAAATGATAATATAAATAATTGATAAATAATAAGATAGCTGGATGTGGTGGCGCACATTTATAATCCCAGCATTTGGGAGGCTGAGACAGGAGGACCGCGCAGGTTAGAAGCCAGCCTCAGCTACTTAGTGAGGCGCTCAGCAACTGAGAGCCTTGTTTCCAAATAAAATATAAGTCTTGGAGTATAGCCCGGAGATAGAAAGCCTTTGGGTTCCATCCCCAGTACTACACACACACACACACACACACACACACACACACCCCTACACACACCCCTACACACACACATACACCCCTATACAAACACACACAAATGGATTTGATTCAACTTATCTTAGTAGACACAAATAGTTCAAATTCAACTGAACAAAGTCACATAAGCTTATGTAAGTCACCTAGGGTTTCATCTTGGGAAAAGTCCTTGCTAGATAATATTTGCGTGGCAGTCTTGTGTAAAATTGTGATTTCTAAATAAAAATGCTCTCATTAAAAATGGTAGTTTTGTGCGCCGGGCGTAGTGGCGCACGCTTGTAATCCCCGCACTTGGGAGGTGGAGACAGGAGGATCGTGCTGGTTCGGAGTCAGCCACGCAGGCTTAAGAGACCCTGTTTCCAAATAAAAAAGTTAAAAAATAGGTCTGGGAGTGTAGCCCATGGGAGTGTAGTCCGGAGGTAAAAGTAAAAGGGCTTCCAGGAACCCCAGTACCACCAAAAAAAAAAAAAAAAAAAGGTAGTTTTGTTATAAATTCAACTAATCTTCTTTATTATATTCTTTAGAATTTAATTTGCCCATTTTCTCAGTAAAAACATTGCAATCTAACATAAATAAATGAATTCCGCTCCCAGCTGTGTTGTAGAAACATATCCAGATTTAGTATACCCATCTGAAACAACCAGAAAACTACACAAACATTTGACAATAAACAAACAACAAAAAAACCCTTTTATAACCAGAAGAATATGGTTAAGCTCCAAATGAAGAGAATGGAACAATTTGAGTTCTAATTATCCTGCTTCATAGTCTAGATAGGCTTCTTTTAAGGTACATTATTGACCAAAGAGCATAGAAGGACATACCAAGAAGAGCCAGATGTCTTTGTGAGTTGAAAGAATAAAAAAACTATGAGTTTTTAAAGATAAAATGACAACAGATATTAGGTTTATTCAAATAAATAAAACCAGAAAAATATTAAAAATATATAAATGCAAACCATTTTTTATTTAAAATACTTGTTTAAAACTTATTGACTACTTTGAAGAAAAAATAATGCATTATGGATTTCATAACACAAATAGAAATTAAATCTATAATAGATCAAAGGATATGATGAAAGGAATGAAAGCAAGTTATTCTAATAGTCTTTTATATTTCAAATAAGGATAACAATGACAAAAAATACCTAAAAATTTTCAGAAGAAAAATGTTTATTTTTGGATCTCAGTTTCAGAGGTCCCAGTCATTCAGTCCATGTCCAACTAACTCCATAGCTCTGGACCTGAAGATGATGCAGACAGAACATCATAGTAGAAAAATGTTATGGAGGAAATTTGTGGTGGAGTGACATGATGCAAAAAGAGAAAAAGCTCATGGTTGGCAGAGAGAACAAAGGGGGAGAGAGAGAGAGAGAGAGAGAGAGAGAGAGAGAGAGAGAGAGAGAGAGAGAGAGAGAGAGAGAGAATGAGAATATAAATATAAATACTTTCAAGGCACACCTCTAGTAACCTACTTCTTTCAACTAGCTCCTACACCTCAGTAGTTACAGTTTGGCTATCAATGCATTAATCCTTTAACCCACTAATGAGGTCAGAAACCTTGTTATCAAACATTGTCTAAAGTGAACCTTTGGGGAACATTCCAGATCCAAACTATAATATTAAAGTCTTTGACCCCAAAGGCTCATGTTCATCTTATCAGAGTATTACCAGAAGTTGAGATGGAAATTTCATAATGAGAAAGATCAATACATTTAGAAGCTATTCAATCCTAAATGTATATAAACACAATAAGAGAGGTTTAAAATATAAACAAAAACTAATAGAACTAAAAAAAAAGACAATATTTTTAGACTCTAATACTTCTTTCTTTATAATTGATAATTTTCCGGATTCTTCTTTTTTCCTGGTTTGGCATTTTATAAAATGTTTCTTAGTTAGAGTTTATAAGATTTATTCACATAATTAGAGGTAGATGATGCATAGAGGACAAAGTCAAAGAAGTAAATCGTATCATATCAAGGATACAATTGATTTATACAAATTATAACAATTGATGCTAAGCCAAATCAGCAGCCTTAAGATAATGTTTATTAGGTCTTTTTAAAATTATTTTTTCTCCCAATTTGTCATATTATACTCTTTAGCGGAGAGTCACTATACAGAGCTCAGATTTGAGAAATGCAGATATGGCCCAACTTTCCAAAGGTGAAGAAACTACAATAACTACTTAGAATTTTTTGAGAGATTAATACATTCTACCAAATTTATTTATACTTTAAATTATTTATTTATATTAGTACGAACTCATGGATATTTATTTTAAGCTCAAGATTATAATCTAATACTACTCAATATTTTTTCTGTTGTTCCATATTTCCAGTTTTGATTAATAGTTCTCTCAGCTGCTTCTGTGCTTGGAAGATCCACAATATTATAAATGTCTTGTTGGGTAAAAAAAATGAAACACGCAAAATATTAAAATAGGGTCAGGGCCAGAGGCAGGGTGGGTGGGCAGGCGCTGGCGGGGCACCCCTAGGCGACCCCCTCTCCACCCGGAAGGACCCTGTGGTCCGGGCCTCTGGCCCCGACCCTGGGCAGGTGGGCAGGCGCTGGCGGGGCACCCCTAGGCGACCTCCTCCCCATCTGGAAGGACCCTGTGGTCCGGGCCTCTGGCCCCGACCCTGGGCGGGTGGGCAGGCGCTGGTGGGGCACCCCTAGGCAACCCCCTTTCCACCCAAAAGGACCCTGTAAAAAAGGAAAAGAAAAAAGGAAAATAACGGAGAGGGGTCAAGGAGGCTGTGGCGGATGCCAGGATACTGGAGATGCAGACAAAACGTATCCAAATGAACTGGAATTATTGGAAAAATTTCCCACTAAGGAGGACTGCTTCTTCTCTACATTGTTAAGAATCTTGGATATCACCTGTAAGGAGAAAGAATTTAGTGGAGACCAAGGAGAAAGGCGGTGCTGAAAGCGGTCTCCGCGTTGGTGGTGGAGACTTATATCCAAGAGAAGCAGAAATCGGAGCCTACCAACATTATTATTATTATTATTATTATTATTATTATTATTATTTTTTTTTTTTTGGAGAAATTATACCAAAGGTTGAATGCTACTGTCGCGCATGCTTAGGAAGATTGGACAACATTCAGAGTGGAAAAAGAGCTTGGGAAAGATTTGAAATGGTGGAGACAGTGGCAATGGCACTGGCCAGTACTCAGGGGAGGAAGAGATCTGATTCATTACACCAAGAAGTTTTGAAGTAATGACACCAGAGGCAGAATGCTACCACCACACACCCTTGAGAACATGGGACAAATGGTTGGGCAAAAGGGTGAGGGGTGAGGTCGGGGACGGACACAGCAAAGCTGGGATTGGAGCCTGTCGTGTGGCAAGGCCGGTGCTGGAGCCTCTGAGGCCGGGATTGGAGCCTGCCGAGTGTTTAGGCCAGTGCTGGGGTCAGTGAAGCAGGGATCGAATCATGCCGTGAGGCAAGGCCGGTGCTGGGGACTTTGAGGCCGGGATCGGAGCCTGCTGAGGGGTTAGGCCGGTGCCGGGGCCAACAAGGCCAGGATTGGAGCCTGCTGTGAGGCAAAGCCGGTACTGGGGACTCCGAGGCTGGGATTGGAGCCTGCCGAGGGATTAGGCCAGTGCTGGGGCCAGTGAGGCCGGAATCAGAGCCTCCCATGAGGCAAGGCCGGTGCTGGGGCCTTAGAGGCTGGGATTGGAGCTTGCTGAGTGTTTAGGCTGGTGCCGGGGCCAACAGCCGGCATCAGAGCCTTCCATGAGGCAAGGCTGCTGTTGAGGCCTCTGAGGCTGGAATCAGAGCCTGCCGTGAGGCAAGGCTGGTGTTGGGGCCAGCGTGGTTGGGATCAGAGCCTTCCGTGAGGCAAGGCCGGTGCTGGGGCCTCCGAGGCCGGAATCAGAGCCTGCTGAGGGGTTAGGCTGGTGCTGGGGCCAGCAGCCGGCATGGGAGCCTTCAGTGTGGCAAGGCTGCTATTGAGGCCTCCGAGGCCGGGATTGGAGCATGCCAAGGGGTTAGGCTGGTGCTGGGGTCTCTGAAGCCAGGATCAGAGCCTGCCATGAAGCAAGGCCACTATTGAGGCCTCCGAGGCCGGGATCGGAGCCTGCTGAGGGGTTAGGCCGGTGCTGGGGCCAATGAGGCCAGGATCGGAGCCTGCCGCGAGGCAAGGCCGATGCCGGGGTCTCAGACGCTGGGATCGGAGCCGGCTGAGGGGTTGGGCCAGTGCCGGAGCCAGCGGCTGGCATCGGAGCCTTCAGTGAAGCAAGACCGCTACTGAGGCCTCCGAGGCCTGGATCGGAGCCTGCCGAGGGGTTAGGCCGATGCCAGGGCCATTGGCTAGCATCGGAGCCTGCCATGAGGAAGGCCGGTGCTGGGGCCTCTGAGGCCAGGATCGGAGCCAGCTGAGAGGTTAGGCCAGTGTCGGGGCCAGCGAGACCAGAATCAGGGCCTCCCATGAGGCAAGGCCGCTGCTTGAGCCAGTGAGGTCTGGATCAGTCCACCGGGTAGCCAGGCCACAACTGGGGCTGTCAAGAGTGAGATCGGTATTTGCAACGTGGCATGCACAGAGAAATATCACAGAAAATTATAAACAGATGCTTCCCCTAATCAGCAATAACTAGGAGGAAAGGGGCAACAGGAAGTGGTCGAGCTATAGAAAGGGCTCTATAGTCAAGCAATTAAGGTGACCAATCAGAGGGTATGGAATAGGGGAGGATTGAGTCTCTTTAAAAAGCAGGAGGTACATAAACATATGTATCAAAGTTGATCACCAAACAAGCATGGGATCGAGGGAGGGGAAGGGAATGGGATGGGGACTGGATGAGGGCTAATTGGATGATGTGTGCCTGTATATCCTCTCAAGTCTTGTATTCCAATGTGATGTATGATTACAATGCACCAATAAAAATAAATAAAAAAATAAAAAATAAAACATAAAAAAATTATTAAAATAAAAAATAAAGGAGAGGTCATCACGACTGACCCCAGGCACATTATAATGATAATAAGGGAATATTATAAAAATCCCTACATCCACAAATTTGATATTTAAGATATAATAGACTAGTTCCTTGAATGAAAACTTCAAAAGGCACACAAAAAAATAAACCTGAATAACTCATAGTTAAAAATTAAATTATAGGCCGGGCGTGGTGGTGCACGCTTGTAATCCCCACGCTTGGGAGGCAGAGACAGAAGGATCACAGAGGTTCGAAGCCAGCCGCGCTGGCTTAAGAGACCATGTTTCCAAATAAAAAAAGGATAAAAAATAGGTCTCGGAGTGTAGCCCAGAGGTAGAAGGGCTTCCAGGAACCCCAGTACCAGAAAAAAAATTATAATGAATATAATTTTGGAAAAACTGATACATCAATAGACATATATGATTTCACTGTGATTCTAAAAAACAAAAAGAAGTATTCTTCGAGGATCCTCAGAAAAATGGGAATGAACCTACCATATGATTCAGCAATACCACTTTTGGGTATCTACTGAAAAGAATGAAAACCAACCTACCAAACTAATGCATCCTCACCTATGTTTGTAACCACGTAATTCACAATTGCAAAACCACAAGACCAGCCAAGATGTCCATCAACAAATGAATGAATTACAAAACTATGGGATATGTACACAATAAAAATTTACTCACCATAAAAATTACATCATTTGCTGGAAACTGGATGGAACTGAAGAACATTATGCTAAGTGAGATTATTCATTTATAATCTTATAAAAAATCTCAAATTTTTTTAGATTTTTTTATTCTGGTTTGTGACCTTCACAGGTATTTATTTTCATTTAGTTAAAATATAACGATACTTGGCCTGACTGTCCTCCCCATCAAGTTTCCTTAAAAATATTTGTACAGGTAATTATACTGACATCAAATAATCTCTTCCATGTTACATAAGGCCACAAATAATAATAGGTTCTCCCCATAATGTTTTACTATGTGTTAGGTACTAGTCTCACCACCTTAAATATGTATATACTTATTTGTTTTTTATAAATAGCCTAAAAAGGGGTGTGGTCATTATTTGTATATTATAGTCAAGGAAGCTGAGAGGTAAGTTAAATATTTGGCCCAAGATCAGTAGCTAATGAGTAACACTTGTGGATTAGAAGACTCCATTTTGATTAATTAGAGATTTGAACGGATGAGTGTTGGATACATGAGGCTTTGTTTTGCCAGATAAGAGCATAATTTTAGCTTGTTATCACTATCATGTACCATGAAAGAGTAATAGCAGACTGCTTATATAACCACTTAGTATATTGCTTATCAGCCATTTCTGTGATCGCTTCCTGAGAGCAAGTCAATACTTTTTACTTGCAAATGTTTTTATGTGTTTAGTGACTCCCAAATTTCTAATCTTCCAATGCCAGTTGTTGACATATAATCCAGTCTTGTCTATTAAATGAATTTGCTTGATGCATCTGTAAATATTTCTGATGAAATTAGTTTCCATTTTCTATGGAACCTTGTATGGAAAATTATAGCATTTAATTCAATGAATTATGAGGACACAGAGTAGCATTGATTTATTCACCAGTTTTACTCCAGTGTTGGTTTTGAAAACATAGTTATAATTATTATATTTACAATAAAAACGAAAACATTGAATTTTCACTGCTGGAATGCAATTGCAAATTGGGATTACTTCCTTTGTAAGTGCTTTTTTTTAAATAATACTTTCCATTCAAAATTGCTTATACATAAAAAAAACATTTTGTTTGTATATTGACATCATCAAATATATCTTAGTTGTAGCACCAGCCTGACAAAAAATTCTGTGTCCTGGTCATATAGTCTTGACCCTTATTATATAAATGTTATAGACATGAACAAACAAACAAAAAAAAACAAAGCTCACAAGGTATCTGCAATAAGCTTAAACTGTGTATTGATCTGAATTTATTTTATTCCCTACACAACTTAAGTTTAAAATTTTTAAAGTATATTTTTATGAATATAGTCTAATTTAGTCAAATAATTATAGCATAGTATGTCTTATTATTTTATTTATTTATTTATTTATTTATTTATTTATTGTTACTGAGAATTGAACTCAGGGGCATTCTATCTCCAGGATATACCTCTATCCCTATTTTTTTTCCTTTATTTGGAGACAGGATCTCACTAAGTTGCCGAGGCCTCACTAAGTAGCTGAGGCTGGCTGCGAACCTGCTATGCTCCTGTCTCAGCCTTCCAAGTACTGGTATTACAAGTGTGCATCACCATGCCCGTCTGGTATGGAACTTTCACTGTGCTATTTAAGCCACAGATGCCAACTTCCTACTTTTTATGAGGTAGAAATGCTCTTATTTTCCCTGACTTAGGATATAAAAGCTTCATCTACATCTTGGAAACTATATTAAAATTTGTTTTATTTCTCAATCTTAAAAAGGTATACAAAATGATAACATCATATAGCACTCCTGTTTGTTATGCAATATCTATCAAATTTATCTTTTATTATGAATACTTGAAATCTATAGACAAATAAAAATGAAGAGGAAAAAGCAAGGTTATAGTAGAGAAAGATTTGTCCAGACTAATAGAGACGTTTTTTAAAAAAAAAAGTTAAAAAAAAAAGTCTTTAGGAAAAACTTAAAAATTAAATCTAACATTCTTTATCTTTTTGTTTAATTAGGTATGGCAGAACACAGTTGTAATCTCAATACTTGGGAGGCTGAGACAGGAAAATTTCAGATTCACAGCCAGCCTCAGCAGCTCAGTGAGGCCCTCTAAAACTAAGTGAGACCCTGTCTCAAAATAAAAATAGGGCCGAGGTGTAGTTTAGAGGTAGAATACACATCGGTTCAATCTCTGGTGCTGAAAAAAAGAAAGAAGGAAGAGAAGAAAGAGAAAGAAAGAAAGAAAGAAAGAAAGAAAGAAAGAAAGAAAGAAAGAAAGAAAGAAAGAGGGAGGAATTCAATTAATATCATGGATATTATATTTAATTCTTTGAAACAACCTTATTTCTGTTTTTGAAGGATTTTTACTTGTTTGTTTGTTTGGGTACTAGGGATTAAACTCGAAGGATTTTACCTTTGAGCTACAACCAGCCATTTTTATTTATTGTTATTTTGAAACAGGGTCTCACTAGGTCACTGAGAGTCTCAGTGAGTTGCTGAGGCTGTCATTCAACCTGTAACACTTCTGCCTCAGCCTCCTAAGTACTGGGATTACAGGTGTGGGGCACCACGCCCAATTTAAATTTCTGTTTTCAAACAAGAAGACTAACTTAAAGTATTCTGTGACTGACTCCTTTTGCCTTATTTATTAGCTTCACAATATTTCAAAAAGACATTCTTTTATGAGCATTTTTCTTTGTTATTATATGCACACACAGTTAAGTCTCAGGAGAAATCCATCCCACTTAATAAACTGAATCAGTCCAGTATTGTGACTCACACATATAAGCTTGAGGTCTGTATGTGTGGCAGGATGAGTCACTAAACACAAAAATTAAGCTGTTCCTGTTTGCGCTTTGTGATATTTCATAGAAAAAATAATGCAATCACTTCAGTTGTGTGTGTGTGTGTGTGTGTGTGTGTGTGTGTGTGTGTGTGCGCGCGCGCGTGGCAGGGCTCCCCTGTCACTGGATGGAGCTCCCATGTCTTTTAGCCAAATGTGAAAGTATCAGGCATGACTGAAAGGCAGGCAGAAAGCTCTGCTTCCTTCACCTCCCAGAAGAGTTTGTGGTCTGCTAAGAAAGGAGTTAATCAGCTTCATATAATTATAATTCAGAACACTCTACAAAACTGTTTATATTTTAATGATGATGGAACACTGAAGTTATTATTATTTATAACAGACATCATCACTATAATGAGCTCGTGCTAAACTGCTTCTTTGTTAACAACTTAGCCCAAGTTATGCTTGGATATGTTTGAGTCCTTTTAATGAGCAGCATATACTGGAATGAATCCTTTAAAAGATTATTTCTTGGTATAATTTATTACACTTTGTTATAAATCATTAGCAATGGTGGTCTGATTATGGCATTTATTCTTATATAGTTTTTAATTGAAATTAAGGGGAAGTGGTTTGTAGATACAGAGGAATAAGTCCTATACTATATAACAAGGATCTGGAAAAAAGAAAGATTGAAAAAATAGATTGCTTATTTTCCCAATTACTTACTAGCTGTAGTCTCTCTTATATGCAACTGTTCATTTCTATGAGGAGAGAATAAAACTTTTAATAATTCAGCATATATTAATTTTTCTCCATATATGGGTGTATATGTATATATACATAGATACGGATATAATTGTAATTTTACACTAAATTCATACATGTAGTGTAAAATTGTTTTTAAAATAATACACACCTCTAACCTACAATTAATTTAGCATTAAGTTCTGTGCCCTTTAATGGCAGTTTATTGTACAATTATTTTAGAATTTTTTTTTCTTTTTTTGTGGTACTGTTGAGGACTAAATTCAGGGGCATTCTACCTCCAAGTTCTGTCCTCTGCCCTTTTTATTTTGGTATTTCGAACAAGGTTTCACTATGTTACTGACAGCTTCACTAAATTGCTGAGGCTGGCTTTGAACCTGCAATCCTCCTGCCTCAGCCTCTCAACTACTGGGCTTATAAGCATGGGCCACCATACCTGGGATATTTTAGTCTTCTTATATTTTTATTTCTTTGTTAGATTTCTACTAAAAATATATATTGTTGAATTCAAAAAAATACCTCATGACTTTCAACCTCATAAGCTTCTAAAATTATGGTAAATACAATTAACCAAGAAAATTTTGTTTCTATATACTTATAACTAAAAAGATTAAATAAAAAGAAGCAACAATTATATTAGGGCAAAGACAGTCCCACAAATGTTTTGCTTTTGAACATTACAAAGCACAATTTTAATTCAAGCATCTGCTTTTTACTTTGAAATGCCATTTGTTGTGGAAGATAGCTAGCTAACTTTGTGTGCATGTATATCCCCATTACTATGAGCTACATTATATTGTAAGATTATAATGCACCAAGAAAAGTATAAAAATAAATTGCACACAACACTGTAATACCAGACAAAGAATAGCTAAAATTAATTATTTATTATAGGAGAAAAATTCATCTATATTAAATATATGTTTAACCCCGTTAAAATAACACAATATTATAATATGTAAGAGAAAAGCATTGTATGGATATAAATTTCTGTCTCCTTGTAACTTACATTTTACCAAGAATATGTTTATGTGATGATAGGGGAGAGACAATAAACAGAATAGACTGGCTGTAGGATAATTTTAATTCATAGCTAGTGATTGTGACTGAATATATTAATAATTAAAACAGGACTGTCAATAAGTTATAAAACATTAAAGACTTTCACTTAGAAATGTCAGGAGTGGCAAATATTTGGTTGTTAAAGAAAATGGAATACAAAATCTAGTATATAGGAGAAGAAAATTTTTCTTGCTACATCATTATTATAAAACAGTTGTAAACACATGCAAATAAAAAATAGCAAAAAAACCCAAACTTTTGAATGGAGGAAGGCAGGTGGGAAAAAAGAAAGCCTTAGCAATAAAAGTTATAAAATTGGGTAACAGGTGCTCATGAAGTATATGGTTGAAAATTTGTTCAAGACATTACTGGATTCATGCTGTTTTAGTAAAATAAATTACAACTGTGCTATCTGATTTGTCCAATGTCCTTTTTCCTGATTCTAGTGTGCCTGCTCTACAAAAATGGCCTGTTCTCTTCTCCCTCCTCCTCAAAAGATCTGGTAATCAAGATAGAGCCAAGCTATGAAACTTCTCTAGACTATGGAAACTTCTTGTGTTTTTCTTAACACAGAATCCTAAACCATAAGTGTACTGTCTCCGAATTCCCAGAGAAGACTTAGTAATCAGCACTATGAAGTCTAGTATTAAGTTCCTCAGATTATATTAGCTGTGATTTTAGATCACTGTTATTTTAAATATTAAGATAGCCATTGTCATAATTACAAAATAACTAAACTGAGACAAACCATTGACCTTGGTTTCAAGAAATGGAATAGTGAATGAATGAGTACACTGAGGTACATATAAGGTAAATAAATAAATGTAAAATGAGTTACTTCAGCTCACTGATTTTTACATAATCATGTTAGAAATATGTTCACAAGAAAACATTTTGGTTTTCCTTTCTAAAGTATGTATTCTCTTCTTTTAAAATGATACCACACCTATGTTGAATATTCCTTATATTGTTAACCTTTTTTTTTTTTTTTTGGTGGTACTGGGGTGGAGATTTTGTGAAAAGTGAAATATGTACTTTAGTTGCTTTTTTTATTTGAGCTGTAAGTTTTTTTATTGCATTTCCCCATCACATTATTTATTTTTTATTTTTTTATTGGTGCACTGTATTCATACATCATAATGGGGTAAAAAACTTCTGTAGACATACATGTACACATCGCCCAGTTAGCCCCTACCCAATCCCCACCCCATTCCCTCCCCAACCCTTCTTCCCATGTTTGGCTTACTGGTTGACATCTAAAATCATAGCAATTTATCCAAAATTAATAATGATAATCTCACATAACAGATTCATTTGTCTGATATCAAGCTTTTGATCATTTAGATATAACAGTTCAATATTTCCTTTTGCTTTCTTTCTTACCAAAGGATATTTTTTTCCTTTTTTAAAGGTAAAACTATTATACATTTATTTTTTATTTTTCAGAAAAAATCTATCCTAACATGAAATATGAACTCTAAATACCCAAAACAATCTTGAAAAAGAACAAAGCTAGAAGATGTACATTTTCTGATTTAAAACCTTATAAAGCTACAATAATTGAAACAGTGTAGTACTGCTATAAAAGGAGATATATAAACCAGTGGAGTAAAATTAAAAGCCTAGAAATAAATTCTTCCATATATGGTCAAGTAATTTTTGACAAGATTTGCAAGAACATTTGGTGAAGGAAATAATGATCCTTTCACGAAATATTGTTGAAAAATAATAATTACATGAAAAAGAATAAAGTTGGACCCTTACCTAACACCATATACAAATATTAACTCAAAATAGATAAAAGACCTAAATGTAAATCTTAAGACTATAAACTTTTAGAAGAAAAACTGGGTCATAAAACTTTACAACATTAAAATTGGCAGTGATTTCTTGGATATGATTTCAAAGGCACAGGCAACAAAATAAATTTCCTAAAAAAAAAATATTGTACACCCCAAAACAATGTAAACAGAGTTAAAAGTTACTTATAGAATGGGATAAAATATTTTCAAATGCTATATCTGAAGGTATATTAATATTCCAAATAGAAATCATAAAAATTAGCAAGAATAAAAGCAAACAATACAATTTAGAAATAGGTAAAAGACTAAAATAAATAATTAATCTCCAAAGATAACCAATCTTAGTTGTCTGCTGGATGGAAAATCTTTTTTTTCTGGTTCTGGTGTGTATTTCCTATTTCTTCTTTGTAGTTAATCTCTTTGAGTATTTTCTCTAGCGATGGTTTTGAAGACATAAATTCCTTCAGTTTCTGTTTGTCATAGAAACTTCTTATTTCCCCATCTAATTTGATAGAAAATTTTGCTGGGTAGGAAATTTTTGGCTGGAAGTTGTTTTCTTTCAGAGTTTGGAATATGTTACTCCAAGCCCTTCTGGCTTTTATGACTTGGTTTGGGAAGTCTGGAGTGATTCTAATTGGTTTGCCTCTGAATGTCACTTGGCCCTTTGTTTTTGTTACCTTTAAGATTCTCTGCTTGGCTTCCACATTGGTCATTTTGACAATTATGTGGCGTGGGGAACCTCTTTTCTGATCCTGTCTAAAGGGAGTTCTATAAGTTTCCTGGACCTGTGTATCGACCTCTTGCTCTATGTTTGGAAAATTTTCTGCTATTACTTCCTTGAAGAGATTATTGATCCCTTTGGTTTCACCTTCTTTCCCCTCCTCTATTCTGATTATTCTTAGGTTACCTTTTTAAAATAGGCCCATATTTCTTCAATGTCAGATTCCCGCTGTCTCATTTTTTTTCTTAATTATAAATTATGCGTTCATTTGTGGTGTGATCATCTTCTAGGCGTGAGATTCTATTCTCCATGTGGTCTAATCGACTGTTTATACTTTGAATTGAGGTCTTTACCTCAATGATCACATCCTTTATTTCTTTTAGATTCTCTCTAAATTCTTTTAGAAGTTCCTATATTACTTCTACAGTTATATTCCTGATTTGATCTTCTGGAGATCTCTGAATTTCTGTGTTATCAGGTTCTGATGATATGGGTTTGTGAACATTCATTGCTCTATTGTTCCTCTTTCCCCTGATTTCAGAATTTTGTGCCTTCCCTGGGTCACTACGACTTCAATTAGGGTGCTCTGTATGTATCTCAACTCTGTGGTAATCTCAGCCACCACTATCTCCAAGGAGATTATCAAAGCTGCACAAGTCCCTGGGAGTGCAGTACAGGGAATTCTCATTTAGAGGTCGCAATTTTACTCACAACTGATCAGGAGCTGTCGTGGGGTGTGGTGAACTCACTGTCACTGCTGGCAACATGGCACCACTGCCACACCCTTGGCTGTGAGGCTGGCGCTGCTGGCAATATTTCACTGGTGCCATGCCCTCGGCTCTGAGGCTGGCATATTTCTTTTCTGGTTTTGAGCTCCGTTCTGAGTCCCTGGAAGGTGTGATGAGCTTGGTCACTGGAAGATTTAGATGTTCTTTGCGCTGAAAGAACTGCTGAATTACACCGGAATGATCCATAGCTGCTCACTTCATCTCCTTGTTTACCTTTCCTCTCTGGAGCCTGGTACTGTGAGGGAAGATGGCACTGGCATGGCTCTGCTGCGGCATTGCAGGCTTGATTTATTTTCTGGTCTCTGGTTGTTCTTATAGTCTTTTTTTCTATGTTCCTTGTGTTTACATTTTTCTCTCCATGTTTCTAGTGTTTCCTGGCTATGAAAAGCACTGATTTTTGTGGCAATAGAGATCAAGTTTTAGCAGGACTCGTAAATGCTGCTTTTCTCAGTCGCCATCTTCCCGGAAGTACTAGTTGCTTTTTTAAACTAAGCCATACATGTAAGAAAAAAAACTCATTTACCTCAGATTTTTATATCCAAGGTTAAATTTTTTTATCTTAGCTAGGTATGGTGGTGTATGTTTGTAATCCCAGTACTTGGGAGGATGAGGCACGAGGATCACATGTTTGATGCCAGCCTCGGCAACTTGGTGAGGCCCTGTTTTAAAACTTTTCTCAGGATCAATTTTATTTAACTTCTCTCTATCGCTCTCTTGGCAACCAGAGAATTATCTGTTTTCCAATTATCTGTTTTTCATGTACATATGTATGTATGTATGTACGTATGTATGTATGTATATACATCAGGCTGGGAGTATAGCTCAGAGGTAGAATGCCCATGAGATCAATCCTCTGTACAGATCCCTCATCCCCCAAAATTACTCTTATTGACTGATATATGTTTAATTCCATTTCCAATGAAAATTTAAGGTACTATAAAATCAACCATCAAAAATGTGTCCAGATAATTCTGTAGCTGAACAAGTTATGAATAGAATCTATAAACCCCATATACAGTTATTGATAGTGAACATGTGACCCAAAGGGCATTCTGTGATTCATACAACTGATAAATGGAGAAGGTATTCTAATTCCATTCAAGTTCAAGCCACACAGATATCCTTAAAGCAACAAATAAATAAATGTTGGTATGTCTATGTAATAAAATATATCACAGGTGTGTGTGTATATGTGTGTGTGTGTGTGTGTGTGTGTGTGTGTGTGTGTAGTATTTATAGTATAGCCTATTTTATAGGCTACATATATAGTATGAGGACTCTACATATATTATTATGGCATTATTTTATTTATTTATTTACTTTAATTTTTTATGTGTACATTGTACTCATACATCTTAATGAGATAAAAGACTTGTAGAGACATACATGCACACATCCCCCAATTAGCCCTTACCCAATCTCCACCCCATTTTCTCACCATCCCTTCTTCCCATGCTTGCCTAAGTGATTGACTTTGATTTGTTTAAGTACATCATGTGCTTTAGAGAGTTTTCCTCTATCCCCCTTCTATCCCCTCAGATAGGTCGCCTTATTTTCTACTCTATAGGGTATCCTTCTTCACATAGGGTTCCTCCTGTTACCCATTTCTCCTGATCTTTTGCATATTACGGAAAGCATCTGATTTCTTATTTTTTGTGACTGACTAATCTCACTTAGCATGATGTCCTCAAGTTCCATCCATTTCCCTGTAAATGATGTAATTGTGTTTATCTTTATGGCTGAGTAAAATTCCATTGTGTACAAATCCAACAGGTTTGTAATCCATTCATCTGTTGATGGACATCTTGGCTGGTTCCATAGTTTGGCAATGGTTAATTGTACAGCTATGAACATAGATACACATGCATTTATTTTGTAGTTTGATTTCCATTCTTTTGGGTAGATATCCAGAAGTGGTATTGCTGGATCATATAAATTAGTTCCCATTCTTCTGAGGACCCTCCATACTGTTTTCCAAAGAGGTTGCACTAATTTTCAATCTCACCAACAATGTTTTAGAGTTCCCAATTATCCACATCTCCACATCCTCACCAGCATTTGTTATGCCATTCTTAAAATGGAAAACAGATAATTCTCTGGTTGCCAAGAGGGCGATAGAGAGAAGTTAAATAAAATTGATCCTGAGAAAAGTTTTCAACTACTTTATACCTTGATCATGGAATAGAATTATACTTAAAAGGTTGAATTTCATGGTGTATAAGTTATATTGTAAAAGTGCTAGGCAAGAAAAAGTGGTGACAAAAAGTTTGACCCTATGTTTTAACATGCAAGTTGAGATGTGGTATTTGCAAGACATGAAATATTATTCATAATATGTAAATAACTCAAACCAGAAAGGATAACAAAGAAGAGATCATTCAATTAAAAACTGCATCAATGATATATTAATTAAAATTTATGAAAATAAGAATTTTGATGGCCAATAAGCAAATAAAATTATGCTCAACATCTCTTCTGAGTATTACCAAATATAGAAACAATCTTCTTTTTCTGCTAGAATGGCAACAAGTAAATATGTAAGATAATTATAGGGATTAGTGAGAATGTGGAGGAAAAGATAACAGAGGAAAATATATTTTTGCACAGTGGTGAGAAATTGAAAGAAGATGCAGTACTTTTGGAGAGAGATCTGTCAGTAACCAATAAAAGTGAAAATGAGCATAACCAATTACTCAGGAATTCTGCTTGCTAAGTATTTATTCCAAAGAAGCTCTTGCAATTGTGCAAAGTAAGATGTGAATACAAAATATTCATTACAGCATTACTTATAACATGAAAAAAAACCAAAGGCATTGAACCTGGTGCTGTTAAATTTTTTATTAATTCTGGTGACTTTAATTAAATTTTCTCACCTGTAATAGGATTTTTATGTATATATATATATATATATATATATATATATATATATATATATATAATTGTTAGTGCACTGCATTTATACATTATAGTGAGATGCAATATGATAAAAACATATGCATACAATTATTTATGTGTTTTCCTGTACATCCTATCTAGCTCCATCCTCCTCTCTCCTTACATGAGTTGGTGAGATTGGTAGTAATACCTTCACATATTGCCATAGTATTATGTAAACTATTCTCTTCTTTAACACTCCCTCTTTCCCTTTCAAACTCCTGCCCCTAGCCCCTCACAATTACTCTACAGATCTCTCTCTATATATTATTTAAAGTGTGTTATGTTTCCTATTGTCTATCTTCCACATATGATAGAAAACATGCCACTCTTTCTTTTTTCTTTTTATTTTTATATGGAACAAGTTGAAAATAGCATATATTTAGACAGTGCTTGGTGCCCTCTCCCCTTCCTGCTTCCCCTTCTTCCCACCCAACAATGAGTGTCCAGGTTAACCATGCTATATTCATACTTTTGCACATATTTGGATGTAGCTCCTCCATTAATTTACCTCAGCCTTCCTCCTTTCCTATCTTTCCATTCAAACTGTGCTGAAATTTTCTTTCCATTATCTGGAGTCCCTCTGGTATCCCTAATACCCCCTCGTTTGGGCATATTAGAGAAAACATATGTCCCTTCTCTTTATGTGCTTGGCTGATCTCACTTAACATAATATTTTCCAGGTCTTTCCATCTTCTTGTGAATGACATGATTTTGTTCTTCTTTATAGCTGAGTAGAATTCCATTGTGTATTTTCCATAATTTTGCAATCCATTCATCTGTTGATAGAGACTTGGGTTTGTTTCTTATTTGGGCTATTATGAATTGTGCTGCTATGAACATGGGTATGCATATGTTACTCTAGTTCTCTGATTTCAATCCATTTGGACCCAGGAGTGCTATAGCTGGATCTTATGGTGGATCTATTCTCAGTTTTCTAAGGAATCTCTCCACTGATCTCCATAATGGCTGAACTAGTTTTCACTCCCATCAACAGTATAAAAGAGTTCCTCTTTCCCCACATTTTTGCCAGTATTTTTTGTTATTTGATTTCTTTATGCTTATTACTCTGTTTGAGGTTAGATGGAACCTATGAAGAATAAGTCATGAATTTTATAGAGAGAAATTAAAAAAACCCAGATTAGTGAAAGCAATCCTCAGCAATCAGAACCATGCAGGAGGTACCACAATCCCTGACTTAAAATGATACTATAAAGCAATAGTAGTAAAAAACAGCATGGTATTGGCACAACAACAGGCATACTGACTAGTAGAATAGAATAGAAGATACAGAAACAAACCCACACACCAATAGTCAACTGATCTTTGACAAAGGGACTAAACTCCTATGCTGGAGAAAAGACAGCCTTTTCAACAAATGGTGCTGGGAGAACTGGCTATCCATTTGTAGAAAGATGGAACTAAATCCTTAACCTCTCACCATGCACAGGAATCAACTCAAGATGGACCAAAGACTTAGAAATTAGACCAGAGACTGTGAAGTTATTAGAGGAGGGCATAGGCTTAACACTTCAACATATAGGCACAGGCAGTAACTTTCTCAACAAGACTTCCAAAGCACAGTAAATTAAAGCAAGAATTAACAAGTCGGATGGCATCAAACTAAAAAGTGTTTTTTTCTTATCAAATAAAACCATCAAGAACCTAAAGAGAAAGCCTGTAGAATGGGTAAAATCTTTACCAGACACCACTCTGATAGAGGGCTAATAAACAGAATATAAAATACAACTACCTCAAAAGACTCTCCTCTAGCAAAACAAATAACTCAATTAAGAAATGGGTCACTGAACTGAATAGACACTTCACAAAAGAAGAGATACAAATGGCCAATAGATACATGAAAAGATGTTCAACGTCATTAGCTTTCAGGGAGATGCAAATCAAAATTACACTGAGATTCCACCTAACCCCAATCAGTGTCAAGTATAAAGAAATCAAATAAAAACACTCTTAACTTTCTGAGACTTACTAATCTCACATAGCATAATATTCTTCAATTTCATCTCTTACTGCAATTGACATAATTTTTTTCTTCTTTATGGCTGGGTAGAATTCCACTAAGGGCATATACTATATTTTCTTCATCCATTCTTCTATTGGCAGACATCTGGGTTGGTTCCATAATTTTGCTATTGTAAATCATTTCTCTATAAACATAGTTATTCAGGTGTCACTGTAGTATTTGGCCAGATAAAATAAGAAAGAATTTTACATCCTCAAGAAAGTAATGATGGATTTTCTGTAGTTGCCCAAATCATAAGGAAAATTCATAAATCCCATATTAAGTTATTGATGATGAATATGTGGCCCAAAAGACATTCTGAAATCATACAAATGATAAATTCAGAAGATATTTTTTTAGAGAACCTCTTATGAAGCCATTAATTCTGTCTGACTTTATGGAGGACCTGGCCTTTGTCTTGTCACTCAGCTATGTCTTTCTGGAAGCAGGTTCTGGTAGGATGTATTTCTGCCTCGATTCCCAGCACTAGCTCACTAGTAGAGCTTCAATGTGTGTTTTGAATTGAATTGGAGTATTTCACAGTTCAATAAAATTTAAAATGTAAAGTCACATAATTGCATTCAATTCTGACTTTAATCTTGAATTACTACAGGATAAGCCTTCTTGTGTTATAGTATCACCAAAAAGAAGAATGATTGCTTTAATGTGCCATATAATTTTTCTCAAAATAATGCTTTCTTCCCCCAGGCTGCTTTATTTTACTTGGAGTATAAAAGTCATGTTTCTTTTGTACCATTCAGTATCACATTCAAATGTAACTTTTTTTTTTCCCTCTGGAGCTGATAGTTGAGCATTATAAGGAGTCATTATATTACTCATGAAGAGGTTAATAGGATGACTGAAAAACTGATCTTTTCTTTGTGTGTGTGTGTGGGGGGGGGTCTCACTGAATTGCAGAGGGCCTCACTAAGTAGCTGAGGCTGCCCACAAACTGTAATCCCCTGGTCTCAGCCTCCTGAATTCTGGGATTACAAGTGTGTGCCACCATGTCCAGTTTGATCATTTCTTTACATGTTAACATAAGGTCATTTGACAATGTTATAGTTCAGTGCTCATCTTGCCACATATTAAATACTACAGTGTAGCTGGGTGTGTTAATACACATCTGTAATACCAGTACTTGTAGGGCTGTGAAAAGAGGACCTCACGGTTAAGGCCAGCATGCAGTAACTTAGGAGAGGCACTGTTTCAAAATAAATAATAAAATAGGGCTGGAGACCCCTGGAGAAACCAGGCCCAGTAAGAAGCTGGGTTCTGGGCGGGGTCGCGGGCGGGGCATGCCAGCTGGGGCCCGGGTCGAGGGACTTTGGGCCCCTGCCGAACTGCGTGTAGCACGCCAGACCCCTGGAGAAACCGGGCCCAGTAAGATGCTGGGTTCTGGGCGGGGGTCGCGGGCGGGGCACGCCAGCTCGGCCCGGGTCGCGGGACTCTGGGCCCCGGGCCTAACTACGAGTAGCACGCCAGACCCCTGGAGAAACCGGGCCCAGAACAGAAAAAGATAAAGAAAAATATCGGAGAGGAGATAAGAAAGCTGTTATGGATGCCAGGACACTGGAGATGCAGACAAAGCTTATCTAAATGCACTGGAACTTATGGAAAAATTCGCTGCGAAAGAGGACTGCTATTTCTCTATATTGTTAAGAATCTCAGACATCACATATAAGGAGAGAGTTTAGCGGAGACCAAGGAGAAATGCGGTGTTGAAAGAGTTCTCCGCGATGGTGGTGGAGACTTGTATTCAGGAGAAGCAGAAACCGGATCTTACCAACTTTATTTTTTTGGAGAAATTACACCAAATGTTGAATGCTACCATCACGAAATGCTTAGGAACACTGGACAACATTCAGAGTGGAAAAAGAGCCTGGGAAGGATTTGAAACGGTGGAGGCAGTGGCAATGCCAGTGGCCAATACTCAGGGGAGGCAGAGATCTGATACATTACACCTGGAACCTTTGAAATAATAACCACAGAGACAGTGATCGGAACCTGCTGAGGGGTTAGGCGGGCACCGGGGCCAGTGGCCGACATCGGAGCTTGCTGTGAGGCAAGGCCACTACTGAGGCCTCCGTGGCCGAGATTGGAACCTGCAGAGGGGTTAGACCGATGCTGGGGCCAGCAAGGCCGGCATTGGAGCCTGCCATGATGCAAGGCTTGTGCTAGGGCCTCCGAGGTCGGGTCCGGAACTTGCTGAGGGGTTAGGCCGGTGCTGGGGCCAGCGAGGCCGGCATCGGAGCCTGCCGTGAGGCAAGGCAGGTACTGGGGCCTCTGAGGCCAGGATATGAGCCTGCCGAGGGGTTAGGCCGGTGCTGGGGCCAGCGAGGCCGGCATCGGAGCCTGCCGTGAGGCATGACCAGTGCTGGGGTCTCCGAGGCCGGGATAAGAGCCTGCCGAGGGGTTAGGCCGGTGCTGGGGCCAGTGAGGCTGGCATCGGAGCCTGCTGTGAGGCAAGGCCGATACTGGGGCCTCGAGGCCAGGATAAGAGCCTGCTGAGGGGTTAGGCCGGTGTTGGGGCCAGCGAGGCTGGCATCGGAGCCTGCCGTGAGGCAAGGCCGATACTGGGGCCTCCGAGGCCAGGATAAGAGCCTGCCAAGGGGTTAGGCCGGTGCTGGGGCCAGCGAGGCCGGCATCGGAGCCTGCCTTGAGGCAAGGCTGGTACTGGGGCCTCTGAGGCCAGGATAAGAGCCTGCCGAGGGGTTAGGCCGGTGCTGGGGCCAGCGAGGCCGGCATCGGAGCCTGCCGTGAGGCATGACCAGTGCTGGGGCCTCCGAGGCCGGGATTGGAGCCTGCTGAGGGGTTAGGCCGGTGCTGGGGCCAGCGAGGCCAGCATCGGAGTCTGCCTTGAGGCAAGGCCGGTACTGGGGCCTCGAGGCCAGGATAAGAGCCTGCCGAGGGGTTAGGCTGGTGCTGGGGCCAGCGAGGCCGGCATCGGAGCCTGCCTTGAGGCATGACCAGTGCTGGGGCCTCCAAGGCCGGGATCAGAGCCTGCCGAGGGTTTAGGCCGGTGCTGGGGCCAGCGAGGCCGGCATCGGAGCCTGCCTTGAGGCAAGGCCGGTACTGGGGCCTCCGAGGCCAGGATAAGAGCCTGCCGAGGGGTTAGGCCGGTGCTGGGGCCAGCGAGGCCGGCATCGGAGCCTGCTGTGAGGCATGACCAGTGCTGGGGCCTCAAAGGCCGGGATCAGAGCCTGCCGAGGGGTTAGGCCGGTGCTGGGGCCAGTGAGGCCGGCATCGGAGCCTGCCTTGAGGCAAGGCCGGTACTGGGGCCTCGAGGCCAGGATAAGAGCCTGTTAAGGGGTTAGGCCGGTGCTGGGGCCAGCGAGGCCGGCATCGGAGCCTGCCGTGAGGCATGACCAGTGCTGGGGCCTCCAAGGCCGGGATCGGAGCCTGCCGAGGGGTTAGGCCGGTGCTGGGGCCAGTGAGGCCGGCATCGGAGCCTGCCGTGAGGCAAGGCCGGTACTGGGGCCTCCGAGGCCAGGACAAGAGCCTGCCGAGGGGTTAGGCCGGTGCTGGGGCCAGCGAGGCTGGCATCGGAGCCTGCCTTGAGGCAAGGCTGGTACTGGGGCCTCCGAGGCCAGGATAAGAGCCTGCTGAGGGGTTAGGGCGGTGCTGGGGCCAGCGAGGCCGGCATCGGAGCCTGCCTTGAGGCATGGCCGGTACTGGGACCTCTGAGGTCAGTATCGGAGCCTGCCAAGGGGTTAGGCCGGTGCTGGGGCCAGCGAGGCCAGCAACGGAGCCTGCCATGAGGCAAGGCTGGTACTGGGGCCTCCGAGCCCGGGACTGGAACCTGCCGAGGGGTGAGGCCGATGCTGGGGCCAGCGAGGCTGGCATCGGAGCCTGCCGTGAGGCAAGGCCGGTACTGGGGCTTCTGAGGCCAGGATAACAACCTGCCGAAGGGCTAGACCGGTGCTGGGGCCAGCAAGGCCGGCATCGGAGCCTGCCATGAGGCGAGGCCAGCATCAGAGCCTGCCGTGAGACATGGCCAGTGCTGGGGCCTCCTAACCCGGGAACGAAACCCGCCGAGGGGTTAGGCCGGTGCTGGGGCCAGCGAGGCCGGCACCAGAGCCTGCCATGAGGCAAGGCTGGTACTGAGGCCTCCGAGCCCGGGATTGGAGCCTGCTGAGGGGTGAGGCCGATGCTGGGGCCAGCAAGGCCGGCATTGGAGCCTGCCGTGAGGCAAGGCCACTCCTGCGGCCTCCAAGGCCAGGACCGAAGCCAGCTTAGGGGTTAGACTGGTGCAGGGGCCAGCGAGACTACACCTGGGGCCTCCCATGAGGCAAGGCCGCTGCTTGAGCCAGCGAGGTCTGGATCATTCCACTGAGTAGCCAGGCCACTACTGGGACCATCAAGGGTGGGATCGGTACTTGCAACGCAGCATGCACAGAGAAATATCGCAGAAAATATAAATCAGACGCTTCTCTTAATCAGCAATAACTAGGAGGAAAAGGGCAACAGGAAGAGGTTGAGCCTATAGAAAGGGCCCTATAGTGAAGCAACTAATGTGACCAATCAGAGGGTATGTAATACTGGAGGACGGAGCCTCTTTAAAACGCAGGAGGTACATAAACAAATGTATCAAAGTAAATCACCAAAGAAGTGTGCGATGGAGGGAGGGGGAGGGAATGGGATGGGGGCTGGAGGAGGGCTAATTGGATGATGTGTGCTTGTATATCCTCTCAAGTCTTATACTCCAATGTGATTGATATATGACTACAATGCACCAATTTAAAAAATAAATTAATAAAAAAATAAAAAATAAAAAATAAAATAAAATAGGGCTGGACTAAATCCCTAATACCTCAAAAACCAAAAGGCCATCTCTATGGTCTATAAAATATATTTATTATCTTATATATTTTAATTTTGACATATTTTCATCAACATAATGTTCATATATGTTTATGGAGTGTTAAAGAGTATATTAATGCAGGTTTGCAATGTACAATAGTCAAAAGAGGTTAATTAGCATTTTCTTCTCCTTGAGCTTTTATCATTTCTATGGACTGGGAAATTAGGTTCTCCTAGTTATTTTGAAATATATTGTGAATTTTTATAGTCCATGGTTATCTTTTTGTGGTATAGAACATCAGAATTAATTCCTTCTCTTTTAATCTATTTTAGTTTCTATTATTTAACTTATCTCCACTGCCAAGTGATCTATGGAGTCTCATAATGTTATGTGATTTAACAGATACAGAAAAAATCTTTGACATTTTAAAAAAGTTATTGGTGCATAATAATTATACAGAATATGGCTTTTATTGCAGCATATGTATACACTACACTTAATCAGTTTCATTTCCCCAGTTCCTTGCTTTGCCCTCTCCTCCATTCCAACATCTTTTTCTTCTACTCTACTGATCTCCCTTCTATGCTCATGAAATCTATTTTTTCTCTTTTTCTCTGTAGCTTCTACATATGAGAAAGGCATGACCCTTGGATTTCTGAGTTTGGCTTATTTTGATTAACATAATAATTTCCAGCTTCAACTACATTCCTGCAAAGGACATGATTTCTTTTTTTATGGCTGAACAATATTCCATTGTGTATATGGCACATTTTAATCTATGTATCTTTAACAGACACCTAGGTTGCTCCTATAAATTAGCTACTGTGAATTGTGCTGCTATATACATAGGTATGTTTGTATCCGTATAATATGCTGACTTTAACTATTTCCAGTAGCTAGCAAGGAATGGTAAAGCAGAATCCTAGGGTAGTTCTATTCCTAGACTTTTGAGGAACCTCCATATTGTTCTCCATAGTGGCTATGCTAACTTACATTCATACCAGCACTGTATGAAAGTATTTTTTGCTGTATCCACACCAGCATTTATTATTGTTTTCTTGATGATTGATATTCTAACTAGAGTGAAATGATATCTCATTATAATTTAAATTTGCATTTCAATGATAGCAAAGATGTTAAACTTTTTTATATAATTGCTGGCCATTTGTATTTTTTCTTTAAAGGAGTATCTGTTTAGTTCATTTGCCTGTTTGTTGCTTGGGTTATTTATTTTATTGGTGTTAAATCTTTTGAGTTCTTTATTAATTCTGGATGTTAACTGTCTGTAGAAAAAGTAGCTGGCAAAATTTTTCTCTGCAGTATGTAGGCTCTCTTTTCATGCTCTTAATTGTTTACTATGCCATACAGAAGTTTTCTAATTTTCTCATCCTATTTATTGATTCTTTGCATTATTTCCTGAGGTTCAGGAGTCCTACTGAGGAAGTCAATGTTTGTATCCATATTGCCTGTATGTTTATTAAAGTGTTTCCTCTATGCTTCTTCATATGTGAGTGTGTGTGTGTGTGTGTGTGTGTGTGTGTGTGTGTGTGTGTTAATAGGTATTGAATCCAGAGGCATTCTACCCCCTGCCCTTTCTAATTTTTTGTTTTGAAAAGAACTCAAGTTCCTAAATTCCCACTACATTGCTGAGGCTTTCCTCAAACCTGCAATCCTTCTGTCTCAGCCTCCCAAGTACTGGAATTATAGTTATGTGCCTCCACACCCACTTCTGTGTTCTCTTCTAGCACTTGCAAAGTTTTTGGTTTTATTTTTAGGTCTTTGAGCATTTTTAGTTGACTTTCATACAGACTGACCGGGGTCTAGTTTATTCTTCTACATATGGATATCTGCTTTTCCCAACATGACAATTAAAGATGCTATCTTTTCTACAATGTATATTTTTGGCACCCTTGTCAGGAATCAGTTGACTATTCATATAGATTTATCTCTGTGTCTTCTATTTGGTTCCATTGGTCTACATGTATGTATTTATACCAATAACACACTAGGTTACTGAGACTGGGTATATTATGACGCCTCTAGCAATACTTTTTTTTTTTTTTTTTTGCACAGGATTCCTTTGGCAATTACAGGCCTTTAGTTGCTCTCTGTAAATTTTTGGACTTTTTTGTCTAGTTTTGTGAAGAATGTCATTTTGATAAGGATTGCATTGAATCTGTAGGTCATTTTGATAATAGGATTATTTTAATTTTCTGCCTATCTGTGAACATAAGAACATCTTTTCATCTTCTAGTGTTTATTTTTCATCTCTTTTTTAGTGTTCTATAATTTTCACCTCTTTGATTAGGTTTATTCCTGTATATTATATTCTTTTGAGGCCATTGTGATTGTAATTGGAGTCTTCATTTCTTTCTCAGCAGGTTCATTGTTTTTGGATAGAAAAGCTGTTGATTTTTATGTTGTTAATTTTATATCCTTTTATTTAGCTGAATTTGTTTTTCAGCTCTACAAATCTTGTGAAGCCTTAAGGTCTTCTAAGCATAGGATCATATAATTAGTGAATAGGGAAAATTTGATCTCTTTTTTTCTTATTTACATCTAGTTTATTTTCTTCTCTTGCCTCTTAGCCCTGGCTCAATTTTAATTTCTCTACTTAATAAGATTGATTAGAGCAAGTACCTTTGTTTTGCCCCTGATTGTAGACAAAATGCTTTTAGTTTTTCCGTATTTAGTATAATGTCTTTTGGTTCATCATATATAGCCTTTATGATGTTGAAATATGATTTTGTGTCCGTAGGTGTTTTAGTGTCGAAGAGGTGTTGAATTTTGTCAGTCTTTTACTACATCTACTATGATGATTGTGTATTTTTATTCATTGATTCTATTTACATAGTATATTAATTTATTGGTTTTGGAATATTGAACTCTTATTTTTTATTCACTTTTTCTTTAACACTGATATGCCATGGCTCTATCTTCAATCTTTTCTTTAACTTTGCTCAACACTGAAAAATTTTATGTTTACATATTAATCAGATAATATCCATAAATTTAATCTCTACTTATTTTTATGTTCCTCAATCTCAGTTGCCAGACCAAATATTTTCTAGGTTCCATTTTGCCAGCTATGCAACATTTATCTGAATATCTAACTGAATATCAAATTTTCAAAATCCAACTAAGATCAACTTAGTCTTCTATTTTCAAATGTATTCATACTATGTTTCTTTATTCTTGCATGCTACTAATTAGCTGCCTGAGTTTCTAAATTATATTAATTTTGCCTACTTAAATTTTTTTCTTTGTGTGTATATAATAAAGACCACTATATTGTGTTTTCTTATCAAATATCTAATATCTGAGTGGTGATGGGTGTATCAATTAATTTGATTGTGGTAATTATATACTGATTGTATCAAAACAACATGTATATCTTGTAGCACTTATTATATCTTGAAAGCTGAAAAGAGTTCTCAAATTATTCTCTTTATATCCATTATAATGATTTTGGACTAACCCTTTTCATCTTTGTATGCATATGCCAATATTATTATAATAGTTTTCTTACTGGTTCCTTGTTTTCACTCAACCACGATTTAATATGTTGACCCATTTTACTTTTTTTTTTAAAGAGTTAACTTATTCTAGTACTTGTCTACTTAGATCTTTAAGTGTCTTTTTTTGTGTGTGGTACTGGGGTTCCTGGAAGCCCTTCTACCTTGGGGCTACACTCCCAGACCCATTTTATATTTTTTTATTTATTTGGAAACAGGGTCTCTTAAGCCAGCGAGGCTGACTACGAACCTGCGTGATCTGACTCTGACTCCCAAGCATGGGGATTACAAGCATGCGCCACAACGCCCAGCTTTAAGTGTCTTATTTTTAAGTCAGAATTAGTTAACATGGGAAAAAAAAAAACTTGTCACAGGGTTGGATCCCACCCACTTAATATCACAATTCTTCTACATAGCCCCCTGTAAATATTCACATTAATTTCTTCCTCTGGGTTACTATAGATAGATAAATAGATAGATATTATAATATATATATATATATATATATATATGTATATATATATAATCTCATGAGTCTCAATTCCTATAAAAGTATTCCACATATAAAATATGTTAAAAAGAAATTAATTGCTCAAAAGACTCTACACTAGCAAAACAAACAACCCAATCAAGAAATGGGCAAATGAACTAAATAGATACTTCACAAAAGAAGAGATACAAAGGGCCAATAGATACATGAAAAGATGTTCTACATCATTGGCCATCAGGCAGATGCAAATCAAAACTACACTGAGATTCCATCTAACCCCAGTCAGAGTGGCAAGCGTAAAGAAATAAAGTAACAACAAATGCTGGTGAGGATGTGGGGAAAGAGGAACTCTTTTACACTTTTGGTGGGAATGCAAACTAGTTCAACCACTATGGAGATCTGTGTGGAGATTCCTAAAAAAGCTAGGAATAGATCGACCATACGATCCAGCTCTACCACTCCTGGGTATTTTTCCAGAAGGGTTGAATCCAGAGAACTATAGCAACATATGCATACCTGTGTTCATAGCAGCACAATTCGTAATAGCCAAAATATGGAACCAACCCAGGTCTCCATCAACAGATGAATGGATAGCAAAACTCTGGGAAATACACACAATGGAATTCTATGCAGCCATAAAGAAGAACAAAATAATACCATTTGCAAGAAGATGGAAAGTCCTGGAGAGCATTATGTTAAGTGAATCAGCCAAGCACAGAAGGAGAAGGTATATATGTTCCCTCTAATATGCCCAAATTAGGGAACATAGAGGATACCAGTGGGACTCCAGGTAATGGCTGGGAAATACCAGCAAAGCTTGAATGGAAAGATAGGGGAGGAGAAAGACGGAACTTGATCAATGAGAGTCTACATCCGAATATGTGTAAAATTATTAATATGGCACGATTACCCTGGACAATCATTGGTGGGAGGGGAGAAGGGAAAACAGGGGCGGGGGTGGAGAGTTTACCAAGTATAGTTTAAATGTATACCATTTATGTTAAATAAAAAAATTTAAAAAAAATTAAAGAATAAAAAATAGGACAAGTGTGTAGCTCAGAGGTTTAATGTCCCTGGGTTCCATCCCTAGGCCCTCAAAAACAATTGAAAACTTGTGCCTCCAATTATTTATTGTAGAATCCATGTGTTATTGCTAGGAGAAATTCTTTACCTCCAATAAATTCTCTAAAATAAAAAAGAAATTAATTATAAATATAACTTTAACTAAAAGTAAATTATTTATTTGAATCAAGAAAAAGTAGAATTCATCCTTCTCAGTAGTATATAAAGTATTATCTCTGTGTAAGAACCAGAAGCCCAGATCCTCATGTTCAATCTCTTATTAATGAAGTTTGTGACTTTCACCAAATTACATCACTTTTCAGGGCCTTGGTTTCTTACCTATAAAATGATTTTCTAGTGTTAGATAATTTCTCCAGCTTCCTCTCATTCTGACTTTCTTTCCCACCTGGTACTGTTCCATGGTAGTAATTTAATGAGACACATTAACTTTTCAGGCCTCCAAGGAACAATTTTCTTAGCACTCAAACACACTGCTTCACCCCAGTGTCTGTCCTATATCTAAGTATGTTTTGCCCCAGGGAAAACAGGCTCAGAGTGCTATGATGCTAGAGAATATTTTCTCATTTCTTTTGGTCTTTTGTAAAGGGGGTAAAGTGGTATCATATCTCCAGAGAATTTATTTCCTGCTCACTTTAAATGCTAAGAAATGCTAGAAAATATATCCCCTATGTCACTGATTACAACATCCTGTGGAGACAAATTAATTTTCTCTAAATGACATTTGAAAACTTGCTAAGGGCAAGGTACAGGAGGATGCAGCCATCCAATGAGCCATTTTATAATTTCGGGATGAAACAGACACCTTGTGATAAAAGTATTTGCAGAACACACAAAACAAGGTAAATTTTCCTCAGCCATGAAGAAAATACTTATTACTAATTTAGAAAAAGGAAGAATAACAGTTCTGAAAATTATGAGGGCATTCAAATAACTAAATGTGCTATAAAGATATATGCCAAGATTTTGAAGACAAGGCTTGAAAAGTTATGGGTAAATTAATACACAGGGACCTAGTTGGATTTATGAGACATGAAAAATTACCGTTTGAAGAAGAGTTTTATGTAAATGCAAATTGATAGTGGTACTCAGATTCTAGTGTTTACAAATTCTGTTAATATTCAGAAAGTGTGCAATAGGATAGAGATAGCTAGGCCAATATTAAATCATGTAGTTAAAGAGGTTGAATACTCATGGTGCTTAAGATCTATCATGGAGAATGAGAAGAATCAATGCAGTGTTACCTTATTGGTGGATCATAGGTGTATGATTGAGATAATTGCTGTTTGTTGCTGGAAGTTTGGCTACATCCTGATAGCCACTATTATGCAGCTTGTGTTTATTTTACTTTTTAAATATATTTTTAGTAGAGATTGATTTAAGTTATTGGTATGACATGTTTTTATATATTTTTGGATCTAGGGATTTAAGCTAATTTAGCAATTGCAATTTTAAAATGCTGAGGTTAGTATATTTTTATACCATATAATGTTTTGAGTAAGTTGTGTTTTAATAATTGTTTTGACAAAATAAATGAATTACTTCATTCAAAATTTTATAGAATTTTTTAAATTTTTGAAAAAATGTTTTCAATCAAATGGTAAATTAGACATTCAGAAAAGTGATTTTTCTACAAAGGAACTAAATCTTGGATAAGAATGCATTATACTGGGTTTCATAAAATAAGAGAAACAAAACTTCAAGGGCCCATATATGTAAAAGCTATGAGTTAAAATGTAAGCAGAAAAAGTAGATTGGTAAACTAATCCCAAAAGTAAGTTTGTTTGAGTTGTAAATACCTATCTCAATGATGAAATCAATTTCTGTTATTGGGATTTATCATAGTGTACAGGAACCAATCCTAGCTCTCCTTTAAGTGAGAGATTTTGAGTAGTTACCAGGATATCTTGGATCATAGCAGACACAAACATAAATTTTCTAGTCTAAAGCATTTCACATTTAGGTACCTAGGTTCCCACAAGAGTACAAAAAAAAAAAAAAAGAAAGAAATTACAATATACAGAAGGAAACAAAGCATAGGAGTTGAACATCTAGATGAAAATGATGCAATTTGGTAGTATAATAACTATACATATTACAATAAAATGAGATATGATATGATATGCTAAAAGAGTGAAATCACTAAATTCATTTACCAATAAAAATGCTTAGTAGGTTTAAAATAAAAAGTTTAAAAATGGAACCTATAATTTAGAATTAAAAACTAAATGGGTTATTTAGTAACACAATTGACTAGATACAAGTAGAAGGTGAATGGTAACCGGTATATTGGATCTGAAGAAATAGGCAAAATAAGCAAGTTTAATAGAATATTAAAATATTATGTATATAAAATATTTATATATTATATTATATATTTATATTTTATATTTATATTTTATATTATACAATTTAGAATGAGAAATTTTAACATATGTCTGATTGGAGTCACAGAATTTGAGACAAGGAAAAAGTAGGAGATGAGATAAGAAATTTCTACAAATGAAAAATATGTATCCATAGATAAAGGAAGCACAGAGTATTAAAATTTCAGAATGTTCTAAAAAGAGATTTTATGTTCAACCAGATAAACAAACATAAGCTTAGAAATAAAAGAAATTGGTGCCAGGTGTGGTGGCGCACGCTTGTAATCCCTGTGTTTGGGAGGAGGAGACAGGAGGATCGCGCAGATTTGAAGTCAGCCGCAACTGGCTTAAGAGACCCTGTTTCTAAATAAATAATATATATAAAAATAGGTCTGGGACTGTAGCCAGAACCCTAGTACCACAAAGAAAAAAAAAGAAATAAAAGAAATTGAATTAATGTAGATTTCTCACCAGCAAGTGTGAAAGCCAAACATAGCAGGGCGTGGTGGCGCACACTTGTAATCCCCTCGCTTGGGAGGCGCAGACAGGAGGATTGCACTGGATTAAAGCCAGCCTCGCTGGCTTAAGAGACCCTGTTTCCAAATAAAAACATAACATAGGTCTGGGAGTGTAGTCCTTAGGTAGAATGGTTTCCAGGAAAACCAGTACCATCACACACACAAAAAAATAGTATAATAATATTTCTAATATTGAACCAAAATAACTATAAAATCAAACATATACATAAGAAAACCAGTTTTCAAAAATGAGGGTATGTCAGTTAACTCAACTGAATAAATTTACCAAAGGATTTTCTTAACTCATTTAAAAAGGAGAATTGCACTATACAGAAATTCTGAGATGCAATTAATGCTGGTCACCGCAGATACTTTCAAACATATAGGAAAATACAAAAAATGACATATACATGAAGTAAAATGTTCATAAAATAAAGTAATAGTATACGCATAAAATAATAATGTCAAGCTGTAAGGCTATTTAGTTTACTTGCCCTTTTTTATTGTTTTTTTTTCTTAGTGCTGAGTTTTTTGAGTTTTCTGTGATTCTACATATTAGTCCTTTATCAGAGTAGTAGTATTATTTTGTCAAAAATAAAATGAGTATGTGTGGATTTGTTTCTGAGTCTTCTATTCTGCTCCATTGGTCTAAGTGTCTGTTTTTGTGCCAGTACCATGCTAGTGTTTTTACTATGGCTTTGTAATACTGTTTAAAGTCAGGTATTGTAATGTCTCCTGCATGGTTCTTGTTCCTGAGAAATTTTCTCCGATTCTGTAGGCTCTGTCAGTTGAATGCAACGCCATGTAATGATCTTCCTTTTAATTTCTTGTGTCTTGGGTTCTTGTTGAGAAAGTTTTTACCTGTGCCTATATGTTGAAACGTGGGGCCTACGCCCTTTTCAAAGAGCTGCAGGGTCTCTGGTCTAATTTCGAAGTCTTTGATCCATCTTGAATTGACACATGCAGGGTGAGAAAGTGGGGTTTATTTCCATTTTTCTGTAAATGGTTAAACAGTTTTGCCAACACCATTTGTTGAAGAGACTATCTTTTTTCCAGTGTATATTTTTGGCCCCTTTGTCAAAAATAAAATGAGTATGTGTGGATTTGTTTCTGAGTCTTCTATTCTGCTCCATTGGTCTAAGTGTCTGTTTTTGTGCCAGTACCATGCTAGTGTTTTTACTATGGCTTTGTAATACTGTTTAAAGTCAGGTATTGTAATGTCTCCTGCATGGTTCTTGTTCCTGAGAAATACTTTGGCTAGTCTGGGTTTTTTATTGTTCCAAATGAATTTAAGGACTAATTATTTTATGTCTCTGAGAAATGACCTTGGTAATTTAATAGGTATTACATTGACTCTGTAGATCACTTTTGGAAGAATGGTTATTTTGATGATATTTATTTTGCCTATCCAAGATCATGGAAAGTCTTTAATTTTTTTAAAGTCTTATTCAGTTTCTTTTTTTCAGTGTTTTAATTTTTTTTTTTTTTTTTGTAGAGCTCATTTATCTCTTTGGTTAGGTTTATTCCTAAGTATTTTATTTTTGGGGAGATATTGTGAGTGTAAGTGTTTTCTGAATTTTTTCAAAGCATTTATGATTTGCATACAGAGAAGCTTCTGATTTTTTTAAAATTGATTTTTGTATTCAGACACTTTGCTGAATTTGTTGATAAGTCATATAAGTCTTTTGGTTGAGTTTTTGGGGCTTCTAAGTATAGTATCATGTCTTCTGCTAATGGGGATAGTTTTTGTTCTTCTTTTTCTGTTTTTATTTCCTTAATTTTCTTTTCTTGTCTTATTTCTCTGGCTAGAATCTCAAGTATTGTATTGAAAATCAAATAGAAGGAATATACCTCACCATCATAAGTCAAAATACAATCGGCCCACAGCCAACATATTAAGTGTGGAAAAATTGTGAGTTTTCCCCTCAAAACAGGAAAAAGACAAGTATATTTATTATCACCACTTCTTTTCAATACAATATTTGATATTCTACCCAGAGAAATAACACTATTCCAAACAGAAGAAAGAACACAAAATGACAGGAAACAAAAATCATATCTTATTAACAGTGAACGTCAAAAGACTTAACTCGCCAATTAAAAGACATAAACTGGCAACGTGGATAAAAAATATAATCCAAATATATGATGCTTACAAGAAACTCACCTTATAGCCAAAGATATTTATAGACTAAAAATAAAGGGATGGAAAAAGATATATCATGCTAATGGAGAAAAGAAAATGGGCAGGGGTAGCAATGCTGATATCCAACAAAACAGACGTTAAGCTAAAACACATCAGAAGGAATAATGCAGGGTATTTCCTTTTACTAAAAGGAACAATAAACCAAGAAGATATAATGATAGTAAATGTTTATGCCCCAAATGTGGGCATAAAAAACAAACACTTCAGAACATCAGATCTCAAATAGACCCAAATACAATAATATTGGGAGACATCAACACACCTCTCACATCACTAGAATGATCTACAAGGCAAAAGAGAGTAAAGACTCTTCTTAACTAAAGAAAACTATAAACCAAATGGATCTAATAGACATATGTAAAAATATTTCAAAAAGGAACAGTAGAGTGCACATTCTTCTCAGCAGGCCACAGAACCTTCTCCAAAATAGATCTCCAATAAATTGCCACAAAGCAAGCACCAGCAAATTAAAAAAATGTAATATAATTCCCTGCATCTTTTCAGACCACAAGAAAATGAAAGTTGAAATTAATCACAGGAAGACCAAAAGAAACTATTTAAACACATGAAGATTGAATAATACACTATTGAATGTGGAGTGGGTAAGATCAGAAATAAGAGGAGAAATAAAGAAACTACTGGAATTAAATAAAAATTGCAACACAACTTACCAAAATCTATGGTACACTTTGAAGGCTGTGTTGATAGGAAAGAAGAACAGAGCATCACCAGGTAAACAACTTAATGACACATCTCAAGGACCTAGAAAAACTGCAACAGTCTAATCTTAAAGCCAGCAGAAAGCAGGAAATAATTAAAATCAAAGCAGAAAAAAATTAAATAGATATTCTAATATTCCTTTGAGGTAAATATTAAAGACCAAAAAAATACCACATAGTTATGGGTTTTTGTTGTTGTTATTGTTCTGTTTTTTTGTTTGTTTGTTTACTTTTTTGGTAGTGTAGATTGAACCCAGAGGTATTCTATGTCTGAGCTACACCCTCAGCCCTATTTTGATTTTTATTTTGAAGCAGGGTCTCCAGGGTCCTACTAAGTTGTGGAGGGCCTCAATAAATTATTGAGGCTGGCTGTGAACCTGTGATTCTCCTATCTCAGCCTCCAAAGTACTAAGATTATAGGCACGCTCCACCAGACCTGGCCCTAGTTCTATATTTAAAATAAATGGGGATAAAGCCAATGGGAAACAAGAGACAGAAAATGTTATCCAGATGCCAGTGGTTGGAGTGTTTCCTCCAGCAACTTTATGACATTTCAGGTTTTTTGTCTGTCTGTTTGTTTTTGCATCTGTAGGCAGGTGTGGGGCCATCAGCCAACTGGCTCCCAATCTCATTTCTAAGTAAGCTTTCCATATGTAACTGATATGTCATGATTTTTATGAATGTCTAATCATGATAAAATGATTGATACAAAAGGAACCATTTCTGTACTTTTAAGGTTAAAGACAACTTTAATGCTAAGAGTTGGTTAGTGCTGAGATTCATTAGACATCTCTTCTCAAAGCTAGCTAGATACATTTAAAAGGTCATAGAAAACAGGAAATTATGTTTAATATGAAATAAAATTTGCTTTTTCATAAAAATATAGACATTTTCTTCCTTTCCTTTATCATTTTCTTGCTCCCTCCCCTTCCTTTCATTTTTTTCCTTTTAATATTGACTAGACAAATTTAAAACATAATTATTAAAAAAAAGCAAGGGACACAAATAGAACAAATGGTGCCAACCATCAAGTTATATGTTTGGGTTTATGCTATGTTTTCATCCTTTCTTTTAAATTTTTGGTAAAACCTCAATTTGGTAGGGTGAAAAATGTCTTCATAATTTATATACTAGACCATTCTCATATTTTTTTCTCACTGGGCTCATCCTTGAGGTGTGTGTGTGTGTGTGTGTGTGTGTGTGTGTGTGTGTGTGTGGTGTTGGGGATTGAACCCAGAAACATTCTCCCTCTGAACTATACACTATTTTTTATTCTTTACTTTGAAATAGGATCTCACTAAGTTGCAGAGGACCTCACTACATAGCTGAAGCTAGCCATGAACCTGTGATCCTCCTGGCTCAGCCTCCCAAGTACTGGGATTACAAGAGTGCATCAACACATCTGGCTCATCTTTTAGTTATTTTAAGGGTATAAATACACAGGGCTGTAGCTCTTTATAAAAGACTAAGTAAAAAATTTTTAACATAATAATTGTCTAGGAACCCAATTTTAGCCACTTTGATTACACTAATAGATTAATTCTGTTTCTGCTTAGAAAGTAATCATTAATTTTCATTTTATTTTATTAAAAGAACAAAGTTACTAGTATCTTTCAGTTAGATTTGTTGCCGGACAATTGAAATGATCCCAAAGCTTTGTTTTTTAAACTGTTTATGGAACATAATGGTAGTTAATATACATGATGTATCTCAAAAACAGTTCTGTTTACCATGGAACAACCAACATACCCAAAGTAAGGCCTCAGTGTTCCTACTTAATCTGATTTCCCCAAGTAAATTATGTGCAGTAATATTATCAAAACAAATGCAATAATTATTTTGCTTGTGCAGAAATAATTTAGCATATGTTAATTTATATAATAGATATAAAAGATTCAAATGTTTCTTTATTATTAGACAATTAAAATTTTTTCTCATATTTTCATAAAATTTTAATGTTAAAAGATAAGAGCTGACAGCCTTGTGACCTTCTTGATATAGGTAAGTCTTTTCAACCTCCTTTATTCAGCCTGGAAAGTATTATAATTTTTTAAATTAACCACTTATTCTCAAAGAAGTTTATAGTACTTATGTGACCCATATGCACTAAAAAATATAAAATTGCCACAAAATGGCAAATAAATTGCACCATAGAAGGTCACTTGTAAAATTTTTGACAGTTTAGAATATAAGAAGGTCAGAAATCAGTGACAGGTTGTCCTATGCTAGAAAAAAATCTTGAACTAATCAAAATACTGTAGGCTTTGATAATCCAAAATAATTGTATTATATATGAAATCAGACATTCAGATGTCTGAATTATAGCTACCATTTTAATAACATGAGTAAAAAATTATGAAAATATTACATTTACCTCCTGTTTTCTTAGAAACAAAGGTAACTTTCCAATATACAAACAATCGCTTCCCTTTACTTGTCAATGTTATCTTTGTACAGTTGATGCATATTTTCAACATCAATGATATGTCTATTAAAATAAATAATATAAAAGCATAATAATGGTAAATTCAAAGATAACTTCTTGAAATTCAAGCTTTTATCTTTCATTAAATACTAATTTGAAATGATCTCATAAGGAGTTGCTTAATATAACCTTTTATTTTCACCCAAATACCTTTATTTTAAGATGAGCAGCTACCATATCTTGTTAAAAAAATGTACATTTTTCTTTGCTCTTTATTTTTCTGTGTATTTTTCTTTTTATTTCTAGAAAACATAACAAATTATAGGGTCAAAAACATCACCAGTTAGCCAGCTTATTATTAACTCTATCCTACTGTGCTAAAACCTGGAGTTAATTTTGTAAAAGATGATCTATATTTTATTGAAAGACCATATACTTTAGTGCCCATCTCCATGAGTTTCAATTAGAATTTTATTACATTCCAGCACTGTGGGAACAGCAAATCATTCACTGAATCTTTTTCTCAGGTGGGTTCCCTTCATCTTCTGGTTGGTTTTAAGAGCTACACCTCCGTGAGTTAGAGCTATACAGAAAGGCATACTCCTTGACATGCCCCTCCTGGTTTATTTCTGCTGCCCCAGTCATATCCTGCTCTTTTCTCCAGCCCTGTCTCATCTATAAATAGTGGATATCTTCAGCTCTTGCTTTATTCTTTCTGTTTTTAAAAAATTTCTTTTTGCAAATGAATAGATAGATCCATGTTCTTTCCCTTTCCTCCTTACATTAAGGATGACAGACTATAGATAGTCTTTGTACTTTGCTTTTTTTCACTTAAAAGTGTGATCTGGTGATTACTGTATATCACTTCACAGCAATCTTTATTCTTCTTATAGGATCACAATTTTACCTTACATGGCTTTACCAGATACTATTTAACCATTCTATGTATGAACATTCAGTTACTTCCAGTATTTGCAGCTATAAAATAGTGCTTCAATGAATCACTCTGTGCATATGGACTTTCCTATTCTTGAGGTGAATCTTCAGAGTAGTTTTCTGGGAGTAGAAAAGCATAAGCAGTTTGTTGCCAAAACCATACTCCAAAGATGGATGCATAGATTTCCATTCTCATTAGTACCAAATGAGTATGCCTCTTTCCACTCAGTTTCATGAAGAGCAAAAATGCCATGGGTCATATTTATTTATCATCATTATTTTTATCATTGTCATCCTTGGTTTTAGAAAGGTTTAAAATTCAGTGCTAGTGGCTACCTATACAAATGGATATTTATATGTTTTATAATGCCCTTATTCTCCTTTTTCTTATTTAACATCATTCCATCTGGACCATTTAAATTTTGTATAATTTTCTTTACCTAGCCTCCTTTTAACATCCACCCACTGCCTATATATCAGATTTTTATCTTACTTTATAAGAATAATTTTATCCCAATTTTTAGTTATTTCTCTTTCACAGTTTATAACATTTGTACATGAATTTTCAGTTTCCATCCACACTTTTATTTTAGGCTTAAATGTACACTTATATTTGTTAGCAGCCACCAGTCCATTGGAGAGATCTCAACTGCTAGTTTGTTGGCATACTATGGCCCATTGGTCAAATCTAATCCATTGTCTGACTTTATAAAGAAAGTTTTATGGGCATGTATCTCATTCATTCATTATTAACACTTTATCTTTGACATTTCCATATACCAAGGGAAAAGCTAAATCATTACAACAGAGAAAGTAGGGCCTTCAAAGTCTAAAATAAACACTACTTGCATTTGTAGAAAAAAATGCCAATCTTTCCATAGGGTATATATTTAATACAATTAATCATGCTCATTTTCCAATAAACAATATTCTGTGGGCCTTGATCAATCTTTGCATGTAATGTTTTTTCCTTTGTGTGCGTGCGTGCGTGTGTGTGTGTGTGTGTGTGTGTGTGTGTGTGTGTTATTAGAGATTGAACCCAAGTGTGTTTTACCTCAGAGCTGTATTATTTTTTTCTAATCAGGATCTCACTAAGTAGCTGAAGCTGGCCTTACACCTGTCATCCACCCTGTCAGCCTCCAAAGTATTGGGATTACAGCATGTACTAACATACTCAGTTTATGTAATGCTTTCATTTCTGTTCTGTAGTAAATATTCTCTGGATTTCATTAAATTTATTTTTAAGCCTATGTAATTTACAAACTTTCTGCAAATTTTTTTCTAACATATGTTTTCTCTTCTTCTTTGGTTAGAGAATTATAGATTTAGTGATCTTGGCTAAAGCAAAAGATTTATACAGTTATCACTTATTTGGTATTTTGGTTATTTGTATGAGTTCTAGTACATAGTTATATATTATACATGTTACATGTGTTTTAGAGGTAAATATGTAATCTTTCACTATATGACATCATCCAGTGCTTTTTCAATAATGATGATTACATTTTAAAATTAATAAAAAATATGTGCATAGGTTGTCATAGAATTAAAATTTCAGAGTTAACATTGTCAATAGATAATGGTGATCATGTTCCATTAAACTTTTTTTTCAGAGTACATTCACTTTATTATTTTTTATTTTTTAAATGTTTTATTGTTGCATTGTAGTCATACATCTTAATGGGATAAAAGATGGTAGAGACATACATGTACATATCCCCCAATTAGCCTGTACCCAATTCTCACCTCATTTCCATCCCCTCCCTCCTTCCCATGTTTGACTTAGTGATTGACTTTGATATGTTTAAGTACATTATGTGCTTTAGAGAGTTTCCCTCTTCTTACCTCCCATTCCCTCCATTATTAGGTCACCTTATTTGCTCATCTATAGAATCTCCTTCTTCATCTAGAGTTCCTCCTGTTACCCATTTTTCCCTAGCTTCCACATATTAGGGAAAGCATCAGATTTCTTATTTTTTGTGACTGATTTCACTTAGCATAATGTCATCCAATTCCAAACATTTCCCTGTAAATGATGTAATTGTATTTTTCTTTATGGCTGAGTAAAATTCCATTGTGTACATATCCCACAGTTTTGTAATCCATTCATCTGTTGATGGACAACTTGACTGGTTCCATAATTTGGCATTTATTTATATTTTCTTTTATTCTAACTGATTTTTAAAAGGGAAGTAGATCTTTTGAAATTTAGTTTTCCACCAGATATCAAAGTGGAGATATTATGTAGACAGGGAGTCTAGAAGTATGGAATTCATAGGGAGAAAACTAGGTTAAAATATAAAACTAAACATTATACATAGCAGAACCAATGAGATCATATGTAATTTATAGTAGGTTTTTATGAATGCCTTTAAATAATTTACTTGTTTGTCATCAGGAAGGTGTTGTAGGTAGGAAAGTGAGAAGGACCAGAACTAAAACCTTACTGTTCAAAATTTAGAGGTCAAGTAGAGAAGATTACTCAAAAAAATAACAAGGGGTGGTAGAATGAGATGAAAACCGTGAGTAAAAGAATGTGAGAAAGTTAAGAGGAGAAAATTTTTAGAATGAATAATTATAGTAACAGAAATATTCTGATCTGTCAAGGGAAAAAACTAAATCATTTTTTATTTTCTAAGTACTAGGAATTAGACCCTGAAGAATCCTATCTCTGAACTACAGCTCCAGCCCTTTTGATATTTTATGTTGACACAGGGTCTCACTAAGTTGCTAAGGCTATTGCTAAGTTGCTAAAACTTGCCTTAAACTTAAAACTCTCTCACCTAAACCAGGGATTACAGGAGCGTATCCCACTCCCAGGTTGTAATACTTCTTAGTAAGACATATTGCCTCTGTGAACAGGGATTAATTAGTAAGACATATTGCCTCTGTGAAGCAACTGATGGCTTCATTTGCCTGTGATAGACACAAAACTCTGCGTACAATAATCAGTTGGATCTAAAAACTCTAATTCTAAATATCTTTATAGCTGGAGAATATTTTTCCTAAACATTATTTGACCACAAATTATTACTATTATATGAAAAGGCAAACAAGTTATTTGAGACGTTTAGCTGCCATGTCACAAATCAAATTTCAGATCTGTAACTTCAGATCAGTAGAAAAATGTATTCTTTCATGAAGTATAATTCTAAAGAAAGAAATCTACAGTGACCATTTGCAAATTAATAAAACAAGTTTAGGTGACATGAATGTCAGGTGGTTGAACACCTGTTTGGTACATGTGTCATATGTAATGAGAGAAAATTAACTGCTGCTAGAAATGATATATTTGAAAAAAGTTTTAAAAATCCTACAGATAAAGATAAATTTAAGAAAAAATCTAAAGTCATTTTAAACATTTCTAAAATGTATTAAACAACATGGTCTTTGAAAACCTATGTATGCATATTAATAGACACATTCTTTTAATGTTAGATTACTTACTCAGACTTTAAATTATTAAAGATTGACAGAAATTGATTTTTTCTGATATCAATAAGACTTTAAAATGGGAAAGAATAGAGATACATTTTATTTGAATAGATTTTTTTTATAATTTGGGAAGAATCAGGGACTCAACATTTCAGATGTACAAACATGGCATTTTTCCATTAAGTTAATTTTATACATTTAATTTTTGTTTGTTTGCTTAATGCTAAAAATATTTACCTATTTTGAGGACAAAGTTTAAAAACTTATGAAATCTTTTTCTATTGAACCCATTTTCTCTGTATAGATTTGGAGACAATTTTATCAGATTGAATTATTCCTAAAACGGCATGTTTTTCTTCAAATTGAGTTTCAATGAAGTTTCATATTCTAAAGAACATTGAAAATACTCTCTTTTACTATTTAAAAGATATATGCAAAGAATCTAATTTCCTGTTTATTAGTTATCATGCTAATTCAGTTTTTAAACAAGTAGGGCCAAGTCTGCTAATATAACTCAAAGTCATGTTAGTTTATTTCATTTTTATGGACAATAAAACTGAAATGATTATAGTTGACCTTTTAATCAGTTGATTCATACGTTTCTATTTTTTGTTAATATCATTTTCATTAGTGACCTTTGTTCTTGATTTACATCTAATTTAATTCCCTTATAGAACTTAATCATGGATATGACAACAAAACACCTAATCAGAACATCTCTAATGTCTTTATAATTATCTTTATAGTGAACCCTTTTTGGTTTATTTGCATATTATTAGATAATGCCAAGTTGTTTTTCAACTTCTTATATGTGTGTGAATTTAATGTATTAGAAAAAGTTTGTGACTGATCTTTTTCCATATCCTTACCATGTTTGTCATTGTTATGTCTTTTACCTTTCTCTACTTACTGGTCCTTTCATTTTCCTTTCTAGAAATCACCTATTCATATATTTTTTACTTGTTTGTATTGAGCTGTGTCTATGTCTGTTAATTATTTATAAAACTTCATTATATATTTTGAGTAAAATGATTTATCATTGTGTTGCAAATAATATTTTATATTTTGTTTTTTTTTTACTTTTGAATTAGGTGTTTTGGATAAGTAGAAGCTCTTAATTTTAATAGAGTTGTATTTGACAATTTTTTCATTATTTATGTATGTTAGTCTTTTTTAAGATTTTTTTTTTCTGGAGGTACTGGGGATGGAACCCAGGGGCATTCTACTTACAAGCTACACCCCTAGTCCTATATTTATTTTTAATCTTTATATATTTTGAAACACAGTCTCACTGAGTTGCGAATGGCCTTGCTAAGTAGCTGAGGGTGTCTGAGAACCAAGAATTTCCAGTCTCTGTCTCCTGAGTGCTGGGATTATAAGTGTATACCACCACGCGCAGCAAAAATTTTTACCTATTTCTTAATGATTTACCTAATTTGTAAATAAGATGTGTCTGATATTATTTCAAAAACGTTTAAGACAACATTCTTTTTTAAAAATATTTTTATTGGTACATTGTATTCTTCACAGTTATTACTTTAATGAATTCAGAATAGAATTTTAACCATGTAAAGGGTTAGTTATCATTTAGTTATTGATTTCTAAGTTATTAATTGCATTGTGGTAAAGTTATATGAGCTATAAAACCCACATATTAAACTTTGCAAGATTAATTTAATAAATTTTACATGTACTTACAAAGAATATTCTGTAATTCTTACTAGACAATTTTGGGTATGTTCAATAAATTGTGTTTCTTAACAGTATCATTGAAATAAGTATATTTTTAATAATTTGCATGTTGATATGTTCTTCATGATCACAGATTTTTAAATTTCTATTTCTATATAATAAAGTGTTTAAATACCTTTAATTTTTGAATTTTATTATTTTTATTTTTTATTGGTGCATTGTAGTCATACGGAGCACAAGATGGTAAAGGCATACATGCACACATCACTCATTTAGACCTTCCTTAATTCCCACCTCATTCCCTCCCCACTCCCTCTTTCTCATGTTTGGCTTAGTGATTGATTTGATATGTTTGTGAATAAACATCATGTACATTAGGGAGTTTCCTTCCTTTCTTTCAGTTAGGTAGCCTTACTTGCTCATTTATGGTTTTCCTTTTTTCGTCTAGTTTCTCCTATGATCCATTTTCTCCCTAGCTTCTGCATCAACTTTTTTACTTCTTGTAACTATTTTCACTTAGCATAATATTCTCCAGTTCCATCCATTTCTCTGCAAATGACATAATTTGTTCTTCTTTATGGATGAGTAGAATTCTGCTGTGTTTTGCAATCCATTCATCTGTTAATTTTTTGAATTTTAATAGCTTCCAAGCCAATTGAAACTCTTGTTTACCTAATCATATTATGTTTATTAATTCCTCTTGCCTTAAAATCTATTTTGTTTTATGTTGATAATACAATTCTGTGTTCTTTAAGTTGCTCTTGTTTTCTGTATAGCACTGAAATATGCATTTTCTAATGAGCAAAGAGTGAACTGGATGTTTAAATCAGTTTTATAGTCTATCAACTAAATTATTTTACTTGCATTTAAGATAGCTAAGTATATTGAATGTTTTTACACACTTATTTTATACTTTGTTATCTTTTTAAAAATGCTGTTTCTTTCTTACTTTTTTGATAATAATAAATTTTTCCATTTAATTTTTCTTCTTGTACTAGATTTAAATTTTTAGATTCTAACTTGTATTGGTAAGATTTGAAATTCAACTATGAATATTAATAATTATTGTTACTAGGGTCAACCAATGTCTATCCTCCTGAAATAAAATCGTGTTTTAATTTTGATCACACACACATACACACACACACACACACACACACACACTCCCAATAATGAAATAATTTAGTTTTTTTTTTTTTTCCAGTTGTACTGGGGATGGAACCCTTCTCCAGGCTACACTCCCAGACCTATTATTTTATATTTTTATTTGGTTTGGAAACAGGGTCTCTTCAGTGAGGTTGGCTTCGAAACTGCATTATCCTCCTATCTCTTCCTCCCAAGCATGAGGATTACAAGTGTGGGCTACCACACCGGCTTTAGTTCTTTTAAGTAAAAATAAATAAATAAATAAAAAGTATGTTAATGTAGTCACTTAAGATTCAATAATCATAGGCAATATATATTTATTCATTATCTATGAGCTTTTGGGGAGCAATTGACCACTATTTTCTTGGAAGAAAAGACAGGATTAACATATATATATATATATATATATATATATATATATATATATATATATGTATATATGCATATATGTCAATATATGTCAATATATGTATATATACATATATATATGTATGTTAATATATATATATGTATGTTAATCCTTTCTTTTCTTCCAAGAATATATATTTGTCTACATATATTTGTCTTACTCTTTTTCCATTCACTGTTATGCCATAGATAGTCATGTTTCAATATTAGCTTCATTTGATAAGAGAAAAAAGTTATTTTGTAGGCTTATCTTTTATTGATATTGAGTTTTCTTAGCAGTGCTGTCCAAACTATGTATCTTACCTATATGTGGCTTTTAAATTGAAATTAAATAAAATTGTGCTCTTAAGTCATCAGTTTCAAGAGTTCTATATCCTCATGCAGTTGGTGGCTTCCATACCATACTGCACAGACACAGGACATTTGTATGAAAGTCTTGTTGGACAACACCGCTGAGGGCTTTCATTCCTGTCATTTCTAATAACCCAACATTATTTTTTTAATTGGTGCACTGTATTCATACATCATAGTGGGATACAAACTTTTGTAGACATACATGCACACATCACCCAGTCAGCCCCCACCCGATCCCCACCCCATTCTCTCCCCATCCCTCCTTCCCATGCTTGGCTTAGTGGTTGACATCTAGTATTATAGCAATTTATCCAAAATTAAAAATGATAATCTCACATAACAGTTTCATTTGTCTGATACCAAGCTTTTGATGACTTAAAGATAACATTTCAATATTTCTTTTTGCTTTTTTTCTTACCAGAGAATATTTTTTTCTATTTTTTTTAGGTGAAACTATCAGATATTTATATAATTATTTTTCAGAAAAAAATCTATCCTAATATGGAATATGGATTCTAGATACCCAAAACGATCTTGAAAAAGAACAAAGCTAGAAGATATATATTTTCTGATTTCAAACCATATAAAGCTACAATAATTGAAACAGGGTAGTACTGTTCTAAAGGCAGATATATAAACCATTGGAGTTAAATACAAGCCTAGAGCTAAATTCTTCCCTATATTGTCAAGTTATTTTTGACAAGGTTTCCACGAACATTTGGTGGTGGAAATAATAATCTTTTAACTAAATATTGTTGAAAAATAATACTTAAATGGAAAAGAATAAAGTTGGACCCTTACCTAATCCCATATACAAATATTAACTCAAAATAGATAAAAGACCTAAATATAAATCTGAAGAATATAAACTTTTAGAAGAAAATCTGGGTCATAAAACCTCACAACATTAAGATTGGCAGTGATTTCTTGGATATGATTTCAATGGCACAGGCAACAGAAGAGTATACAAACTCCCTAAAAAATTAAAAAAAAAATATTGTATATCCAAAGACAATGTAAACAGAGTTAACAGTTACTAATAGAATGGGATAAAATATTTCCAAATGCTATATCTGAAGGTATATTAATATTCCAACTAGAAATCCTAAAAATTAACAACAATAAAGGCAAACAATACAATTTAGAGATAGGTAAAAGACTAACATAAATAATGAATCTCCACAGATAACCCATCTTAGTTGTCTGTTGGATGGGAAAATCTTGTTTCTCTGGTTCTGGTGTGTGTTACCTATTTCTTCTTTGTAGTTAATCTCTTTGAGTATTTTCTCTAGCGATGGTTTTGAAGACATAAATTCCTTCAGTTTCTGTTTGTCATGGAAGCTTCTTATTTTTCCATCTAATTTGATAGAAAGTTTTGCTGGGTAGGAAATTTTTGGCTGGAAGTTGTTTTCTTTCAGAGTTTGGAATATGTTACTCCAAGCCCTTCTGGCTCTCATGACTTTGTTTGGGAAGTTTGGAGTGATTCTCATTGGTTTGCCTCTGAATGTCACTTGGCCCTTTGTTTTTGTTGCCTTTAAGATTCTCTGCTTGGCTTCCACATTGGTCATTTTGACAATTATGTGGCGTGGGGATCCTCTTCTCCGATCCTGTCTAAAGGGAGTTCTATAAGTTTCCTGGATCTGTGTATCAACCTCTTGCTCTATGTCAGGAAAATTTTCTGCTATTACTTCCTTGAAGAGATTGTTGATCCCTTTGGTATCACTTTCTTTTCCATCATCTCTTCCGATTATTCTTAGGTTAGCTCTCTTAAAATAGGCCCATATTTCTTCAATGTCAGATTCCTGCTGTTGGATATTTTTTCTAGGTTAGAAACTATGCATTCATTTTTGGAATGATCATCTTCTAAGAGCGAGATTCTGTTCTCCATGTGGTCTAATCTGTTTTCTGTGCTTTGAATTGAGGCCTTTACTTCATTAATTGCATCCTTTATCTCTTTTTGGCTCTCTCTGAGTTCTTTTCGAAGCACCTCTATTATTTCTACAGTTATTTCCCTGATTTGATATTCTAGAAATCTCTGATTTTCTGTTTTATCGGGTTCTGATGTTGTGAGGTTGTGGGCATTCATTGCTCCAGTGTTATTCCTCTTTCCCATGATTTCGGAAGTTTGTGCCTTCTCTGGGTTCTTCCCTTGGGTCACTATGACTTCGCTTAAGGTGCTCTGGATCTCAAGTCTGTAGTATCTCTGACCCTTCTCCTCCTTTACTGGGTTGTATCACAGAGTCTCCGACCCAGGGAGTCGATAGAGGCTGCTTTAGACCATGGGGGGTGCCAGGTTGCATGTTCTCCTATGGTGTGATATCTCTGCCACCGCTACTCCCCCACTGGGTCAAGTCCCAGGGAGTACAGTACTGGGATTTCTCCTCTGGGGTCGCAATTTGACTCACTGTTCTTGAGTTTGCAGATGTAGCTGTACTGGACTCGATGAATTTGCTGCAGCAATATGGCGTTGCTGCTACGCCCTCAGCCGTGAGGCTGGCTTATTTCTTCTTGGTTTTGAGTTCCACTCTGAGTCCCTGCAGCGTGTGCTGAGCTCAGCCACTGGGAGCTTTAGATGCTCCCTGCGCTGAAAAATCCCGCCTGGCTGTTCCGCAGCGACTCACCTCGGCTTGCTCTAGCCATCCGGTGAACTCGCCGCTGCCGCTGGCAGTATGGCGCTGCTGCCGCGTCCTCGGGCGTGAGGCCGGTGTATCTCCTCTGTGGCTCTGAGCTCTGTTCTCAGTCTGCTTTCTCTCTGGAGCCTGGTGATTTTTTTGTTTCTCTGGTGATGGTGTTTTTTGGCTATGAAAGGCGCTGATTTTGTCGTAATGGAGATTAGTTTTTAGCGGGGCTCTTAAGCCCCGCTTTTCTTGGTTGCCATCTTCCCGGAAGTCCAACATTATTTTTTAATAAATTTAATTTTTCTTTAACTAGACCTTAGAGAATAAAGCATCTTAATTCTCAGTACTCTAGTTTTCTAACTATTTTATAAAAGTTTGCTATTTTTTCAGTTTAATTTTTCTATTAATCTCAATCTTCTGAAAGTAGGGCATTTTTCTACCTTCTTATAATCTTAAAAATATTTTTGAAAATATACTTATTGTATTTATTCATTATCTATGAGCTTTTGGGGAGCACTTGACTGCTATTATTTTGGAAGAAAAGACAGGATTAACTTTTTATTATTCATATCTATTTTTTCTCTGAACTACTACTTCATTACTCTTTACAGATTACAGATTATCAACTATGTTTTAGAAGGACTTCTGAGGAAAATCATCCCTTTTCTGTGATGTGGATGGTAGATACTGTTGTGATTTTTTTTTGTTTTGTTTTGTTTTTTGTTTTTTTACATTTGCTACTGACCTATAACAGTATGCATTGGCAAGAAAACTGCTGCATTCTAATTATCATATTTTTGTAGTTTCTAATATTTAATATCTAAATTTAATATTTGGAAATATTTTTATTCTGAAATTGTATATTCTTGCATTATTGTAGTTAAAATTTTTTTTTTGCAGTACTGGGGATGATTACACCCCCAGCCTTATTTTTTATTTTAGTCTTTATTTTGAAACAGAGTCTAACTGAATTGTAAAACGACCTCAGTAGTAGCTGAGGGTATCTGCTAACCTAGATCCTCCTGACTCAGCCTACCAAATGCTGAGATTACAAGCATGTGCCACCACACCCAGCTTGTAGTTACTTTTATTTATTTATATTTTTGGTGCTGGAGATTAAATTCAGAGGCATTCTACCTCTGAGCTACACTTCTAGCTTATTTTATTTTTTTATTTTGAAAAATGGTCTTACTAAGTTGCTGATAGCCTAAGTTACTGAGCTGGCTTTGAACCTCTGATCCTCCTGTCTCAACCTCCCAAGCTGCAGTTTACTTTTAATAATCGAATCCTTAGTAATACTTTTATGTTTTCAAGATCCTTTATCAGTTTTTCCAGTAGCATTCTAATGGAAAATGCATAATTTCCACTGATTAAAGAAAGTCATTTATGCCTTTGCACTAAATTACTATACATAACAGTGTAAGTCAAGACTGTTTTCCTCTTCCTGGTGAATTCTCAGTTGAATTTTGCATTAGTACCAACTTTTCAGGATTCCTAGAAATTTTCTCATCTTTTCTCCTTTTCTTTCTCTTGCTGTCTTCCTTCTCTTATTTTCCTCCTTCGTATTTTTAAAACCCATATTTGGGAACTTTAAAAAACATAGCTCTTCTTAAACACTTGTTTTAAAGATTTGTTTCTCTTTTGTTGTTAATGAATTATACTTTAAATATTAATTGAGATATTTTTAACATTTTATCTTAATGAGGCTTTCTATCCAGGAACAGCATTTTACTTTTTAAGTGTTTCAAATTGTTATGTCCCAACAGATTATTAAAATTTACTTCATGTAAATTTTGTGCATTACTTATTTAGTATTATTCTTCATACTTAATCCTTTCTTGTTGCTATTGTAAAATCTTGTTAAACAATGTTTTGGGTAGCAAAAGGCAATTCAAATCTCAACTTTCAAGAGATTTTCTTGATGAAAACATTTTCATTTGATTGATTTTAGCTTTCTAGTCACACAATATTTTTTTATAAACATTGATGGCTTTTATTGCTTTTTACCTCATTTCTCTTCTTTATCTAATCACAAAAGCTGCTATTTCCAAAGCAGTGTCAAGTAAGAGTGATATTTATAAATAACCTTGTACAAACTTAACAAGAACCATGACTGACACATCAAAAATCTATAGCTACAATAATATTATAAATTCTACTTAAAATTTTTTGTTATACTCAGGTTTCTCTTCAGATCGTATAAACCTTTCGCCTTTTAAAATTTTTGTTGGTGCATTATTGTCTCACTTGATAATGTAGATCATATTGAAAATAGGGTATATTTTCACAGTACTTGGTACCCTCCTCCCAATACCTAGTGTCCAGTATAACAATGTTATATCCATAGTCACAGATGGCACTTCCTTTAATAAATTTGAGCCTTCCTTCCCTGCCCTACCCTTCCTCCCTGGCTCACGGAATGGGGGGACTCCTCCATCATCTGGAGTCCCTCTATATCCCAAATACTCCCTTGCTCAAGCATATTAGAGAAAACATATGTTCCTTCTCTTTCTGTGCTTGGCTAATCTCACTTAACAATGTTCTCCAGGTCTTTCCATCTTCTTAAAAATGACATAATATTATTTCCTTATCCATATCCATATCCATATACTTGCATCTGTATTTTCAAATGCCAAATATGTATCCATGATTTAAAATTTATTATTTAGTTTGAAAACATAGATGTACAATTTATAAAATACCATTTCACCAATTAAGAAATTGTTATCAGCAATTTTTAAATCTAGTATTGCAGCAAATTATACTACATTCCTACATTCCTTAAATATTGACACACACTTGAATTCAGCAAAAAACCAATCATTATTTTTTGTTTTCCTGTATTCTCTTTGTTAATATTTAATTTGGGGTTATATTCAATAAGTAAAATTATTTCACAATTTTGTTTGACTTTTACCTGTGTTTAAGATTCTCTTGAACAGTTTAGTATAGGAGTTTTATATGACTTAGTTGACAGAATTATCCAAATTTCTTAAAGACTCTTAATGATTAGCACTTGATTTTGTGTGCATTGTGTGTTCTGGGTATAGGAATACGAGGTGTTTTGGGCAGTTTAAGTTTTAATTTTTATGCTATTTTGGTTTAGATAATTTTATCTAAATATTAAGTTGACTATCATAGGGATGGACATTGTAAACTATGATTTTTTTATTTTCATCTTCTATAAAAACTTGCATCTTTTATCTTTCTTAAGTGTACTCATTGGCTTTTTCTCTTTTTTGGTTTGATAATGATTTGCCTGACTCATTCTTTATTTTACTTATTAGTGAATTTAAGAAAATTTTATTTCTTTCTCATTTATTCTTTTTTATTGTTTGTTAACTTCTTGAGTTGGAAATTTACTATGCATTTTTGCTTATTAATATTAGACTCCAGTATTTTTCGAAATACCACTTCAGGTGTGTTATAGCCTGTTAAATGTAATATATTTATTATTGCTAATTTCTTAGTAGTATGTTGGTTTTAGAATTTTTTTAAAGGATGTTTTTATATTAGAGGTTCATAGAAGATTACAGAAGCATCCCTCTCTTGTTTTACCTTTATATTATTTTGGAAACTCCATTAATATATTCTGATCTTCATTCAATCCTTATAATCTACCCAAGATTTACATATCATTTTTTATCATTTGTACTGAACAAAATTTAGTAACAGGTTACTCCATGAAAAATAAGAGTTAAACTTCAACTTATGCCTATATTTTTATTTTAAAATGCTTTTGAGATACATATAAAATGAATTAATAAAATTATTAATGAATAAATAAAGAACTAATAATAATTGGTATTTGAGGACCCAAAGAATAAACAAAAGTAACATCAAACCCACCCTAATAGAAAGTGCAACTTTACAGGGATGAAGAGGGCAGTGGAGCCTCTCCAGTGCACAAATGAAGTTTTACTGTCCAGAGTTGCATTCATTGCCATCTTTCCATAAAACTAAAATGTTGTTTCACTAATTAAGCTTAAGAATATTCCTAATTAAAGATTTTTATATCGTGATGAGATGGAATCTGGAAGTTATATAGTAAATAATATTTCAATATATTTTTCTAGTAATCTCTTAAACAGATGGTATCATTTATTTCATTAATTTACAGGATAAATATTTAACAATTTAAAATTACAAGCATACCAAGTGCTTTGTACATGTATGCATTATCAACATGATTTACATTATGATGTGAGACTAATGCACTAATAAAAGCACAAAAAACAAAAATATAGAATTACAAGTATGGCTTGATTTGTAAATGAGTAAAGCTTCTTTATTTTTGCCCACTTTTTGTAGAAAATACCAACTTTACTATTTTTGAAAATACAATTAGCTGATACTTAACATGTCCATAGATGTCTTCACCCATCACCACTATCAATCTCTATAATTCTTCATTTTATAAGACTGAAGTTCTACCCATTGAATAATAACTCTCTATTCCTTTAGCCCTCCCAGCCACTAACAATCACTAGCAACTTTGCCCACTTTAAGCTTGGATTATTTATTGAAGTGCACACAATTTACAGTTAATCTATCATTATTCTTTTCTAACAATGCAGAAGCTGAATCTCCAGCAAGACTTCTGCAGTACTTTAGTTCAAATGTGATTAGAACATTTTATGGAAACCATTTCATGCCTTCCTTCCCTAAAGAGAAGGCAGAGGCCTGAAAATCAAGCTGTAGTCTTTGGCTGAGCATTTAAAATAAAATCTTAACATTTTAGTCTTTCTCAGTGACAATTACTTTCACACAAAACTCTCTTATACTTAAAAAGGTGCAAAGAAACTGTGATCTAGGAATAGGCATGGTTAAATTTGAAACTTCCAGGCAATATTTCTAGCCTTGAACACAAGTTACCATGAAGATTATGCCTGCTTCAGCAGGATAGTCTGGAAATAACATCACAGATGATGCAAAAAAAGAAAGCTGTTTTAAGTCAACAAATTGACTTGTCTCTTAAATTGTTACTAACCAAAAGTTAATGTATCCTACTTATAAGAATGTAATTGATACAGCTTTTCAATTTCTGTGATTTGATTTATGTCCATTAAAGAAAAGATGCAAAAAACTTCTTACTTTTAGAAACAGAAACTCTCCTGCTCTGAAACAGAGAGCATCCAGTTTTGGAAGAGAGAGAGAGAGAGAGAGAGAGAGAGAGAGAGAGAGAGAGAGAGAGAGAGAGAGTGTGTGTGTGTGTGTGTGTTTCTAATGTAACAAAATTACCCCATTTGTTTTTAGCACAACCTATAAATGTCAGATATCTTCATTGAAAATGATAAAGTTATAATTTAACTGTCATATGTATGGTATGAAGCATAGAAGTATGCTTGATGAAGCTTGGAAATGAGGCTTAACTTGGGTTATACTTTTGTAAAGTCAAGAATATGAAATATGTATTTATTAGTCTTTAAATTAATTATTTTATAAGATTGCTAATATATTTTGAAGGAATTATTTATGCTCACCATTCCCTAGTAAAAGGCATCTTTATGCTTTTGCAATATATTATCTATAAGGAATTATGATACTGGGTGTGAGGTCAAAATCAAACCTTATTCAGGATCTACTGTGATTATCATTATCAGTATAATCAATAAATTACAAAGATATTTGATCCTTTATAAGTTGAACATGAGTTTTAGTTAGAAAAAAACACTAATAGAAATTCAGTTTATAAAAATACTGCCAGAGGCTTGGCTGGTGTACATGGTTATGCCTCTGAAGATATTTTAATTTTCAGAAATGGATGGCAAATTTCTATTTTTACTACTCCACTATGTTCTTTTTTCCCCTAAGAAACACTTATACACCATTTTTATTTGTTTTTTTTTAACATTAGTTAAAGAAAAAAATTACTTGACATGTATTAGGAATTTACTAAAATTTATAGAATTATTTTAATTTCTCCTCTTTCATAATATTACAAATTTCTAATACACTTTAAACCTCTAATATTATGTGATTCTATTGAACATTTTGCATTTCTCTTCTATATTATATGTGACAGAGAAAGGAGAGTGGGTCAAGCTAAGCTTTGTACTTTTTCCAAAGGAGGAGTCATTATAAGTATATAGAAAATCATAAACATTTTCATCAGTCATAGCTATTTTACAGACATAAATAAAACAGGCTAGAAATGCTAAGGCTCTTCCTCTTGTCTTAAAAACATGTGTTCCCAACCTGACAATTGGTCCTGCCTTTGTTTTTTCTCTGCAGGGACCTTACACATGTTGGATATCTAGAAAATTATTTTCTCCTTCTCATTCTAATTGATACCTGAAAGAGTCTGAGATAATTTTTAGATTTCAGATCAAGTGGCATGCCCTTTTCTGACTTTTTTGGTAAATATATCCTCTTGTAATTTTTTTTTTTTTACCATGAGTGATAATAAAAAATTCATGTCTGAGTAATTAGTTAATATTTATGCCTATCATTTGAATATAGTTTCATATGAGCTTATTTTTGTTAATTAGCTCATTATTTTGTTCCCCTTCTTTAGCAAAGTGACTGTTACCTAACTGAATATCGAGTGAATGATACTATGAATTAAGGAGTAAAACTGAAAGTTTAGTTCAAGAGTTTAGAAAGAACAAGGTTTTGGAGATAGAGTACCTTGGGGAGTCGATCAGCCAAAGGAAAAATTGAAGATAGGTTTTTCTCATTTGGTGAAATATCCTACCCAAAATAACTATAAGCTTCATCATCATCATCATCTGATGATGATGATGATGATGATGATCACAATGATATTAAAACAGAACAAGTTTCATATATTGAATATTTAGCATATCTCAGAATCTGTGTTATGAACTTTACACAGTATTTTAAAAATTCAAGACACAATTTTAAAATGCATCTACAGTCTAAGGAGATGTCAATGTTCCCAATTTCTGTGACATTTTTGTCTCCAGGGGGCAAAGATCTGCAGAAAAAGATAGCACTGCTACAGCAGAAAAGACATTAGTTTGAATAAGTATGTGAGGATAATATTTTCAGATACAGACAGATGGAAACTTCTTTTCTTGATATTGCCAATGATCCCATATGGCAGAAGAATTACATTTATTTTTAACAGAGTCAGTTCTTTTTCCCTACCCCTGAGGTTAAAATTTCTACCCTATCTGGGATGAAAGAAAGAAGAAAATGAAAAGGAAGCCTAGAGATTAAAAGCACGTGTACCTTAGAGTTCTCAAGAGAGAGAGAGATGAGAGAAGCCCTATGACTACTAGATCAGAATGACTCACGCCACAGTCATCTGATAGGACCACGAATGCAGGGAAGCCCCAGAGGACCCTTCTGTTTTTCTGCCTGATGTGGAAGAAGAAACGTGTGTTTCCCCCTCTCTCCTTTTTCATCATGGCATGTTCAGAAAAGTGTATTGAGTAAGTCAGACTGCACACTCCAGACTGCTTAACTATCTCAGTTACTCACTTGACTACCTACTTATGCAAAACTGAATGCATTTTGTATTTAACTTCCTTCTTTAAATGAATATTTTATTACATTATTTTATTACATTATAATCATATTTGAATATAAACTCCAGCTCTCAATTTCCAAACCTGAGATGCTATACAATTTCCAATGTATTATTTCAGGGAACACTCCTTCTTACTTATTCTACTAAACTGGTTAGGAGAATCAGCCAAGACTAGGTTCAATTCCACTGGAGGATTCAAAAAAACTGCAGAACATGCCTCTTAGTTGACTTACTTGCAGATGGGCATCCTGTGACATGATCTCCTCACTGTTAAATGCATGGTCACCCCCCAAGACTCAAAGCTCCTTCTGAATTCAGGATTTTGCCTGTTTATTGCCCAGAAAGTTTTCCTAAGCCAGAGAAAGCAAACCCTCAGGAAGAGAAGCAGAAAGCTAAAGTTGCTTACGATATAAAATTATCCCAATGTGGAAATTGTCTACCTGAAGTATTTAGATTTTCCACTGCATACTTCTCAGAAATGGACCAAAGGAACAGGAGGCAATGTCTACCACCCATCTTTGTAGCCCCTTTCCACCTTAGGTTCAAAACATGAGAATTCTGTTCTTGCTTCTTCTCAACTTCAAAAGTTATATTCCATCAGCTTATATAGGAAAATCAGGTGTAATAAATTGTATTGCATATGTATGGCATTCCAAATACCTAGTCATTAAGTTATATTAAATGTTAAAAGTAATTCATTTTTATTTCTGAATAATTAGAAACTTAATGGTGAAAAGTTTACCCTCAGTCTGATTACTCAATTAAAACTGTGTTATATAAGCTTCCAAACTATTTGTTTATATATTTATTTATACAATCCTTTGCTGGGTTGTATTTCAGTCTGTGATTAGGAATAGGGCCTGAATATATTTTATTTATTTATTTATTTATTTTATTTTATTTTATTTTATTTTATTTTATTTTATTTTGGTGGTACTTGGGTTCCCGGAAGCCCTTCCACCTCTGGGCTACACTCCCAGACCTGTTTTATACTTTTTTTATTTTTGGAAACAGGGTCTCTTAAACCAGCGCCGCTGGCTTCGAACCTGCGCAATCCTCCTGTCTGCCTCCCAAGCGCGGTTATTACAAGCGTGTGCCACCACGCCCAGATTTCTGAATATATTTTAAACCTAATTTTTGGTTAGTGTTTGCAAATCCCTTTTGCTTTATTACTGGTTCTGCTATTGTTGTGAGATAAATCAGAACTAAACAGAATTACTCTTCCATTTCTTTAGCCATTTCCCACTGCATTTTTTTTTTTTGGTATCTTTAACATTCAGTATTTTAAGCTCATGTTAAAATCATACTGCAGACTATGAGATTAAATGAGTCACTAATGAAATTCACTTTATAAAAATAAATAAGAAAGACAGGAGCAGAAAAGAGAGAAAAAAGGAGAGAATAAAGAGAGCTAAGAAATAAATAGGAGAGGGTACAGAGTGGAATATGCTAATAATTGGTGTTAGCTAGAGGGATTCTACAGATAGATGAGCGCTTAAAAGTCTAGAGTGACGAATGCTTTCCAGCATCCTAGAAGTAATGTGCTTCATAAAGACACAAGTACTGGATAAAGCTACATTAGTCATATGGTAGAAAACATTTCGAACAGAATTCCATAGGCTAAGAAGGCAGGCTTTCTTAAAAGAAATAGATTTGTTGCAGCCTCTGGGAAAAACAGGGATCTGTATTGACTATGTAATAGCAAGTGCTTCCTGAAGTCTTTTGAACTTTATGGATATTCTCTCAAGTTTCAGAAAAAATAATACATTGCACTTTTTTAAAAATAGAAATAAAAGTTAACTCCTTTAGAAGTGGTTTATTTCTTATTTTTTAAGTAATATATTTATGTAGCAAGCATCTTTTGGGGATAAGGAGCTGGTTTGAAAGCTTGAATGTTCATAAATAACAGTTGAAATAAATATATATATATATATATATATATATATATATATTGTGTATAGTGTTTTATATGTTTATATATAGTGTTTTTGTACACATAGACCAATTTACAAATTGAAACTTTCTTTAATTGCAGACTAATTTAATTATTATAAATATTAACTCTTGTTAATTCTACATATTAGTTTCACAGTGAAATTTTTTACATACCTCATTTTAATTATATCCAGCTTCTTTGACCCTCTTTCCCTCCCTTTCATGCTACCTCCTTGTCCCCCCTTTCATCTTTATTAGCTCCACTTCTACTTTCAGATCATTTTTCCTATTTTCTACACATGAGAGAAAACGTGCTATTTTTCTGTTTGGATTATTTTCCTTGTGATTGATCACCAATTCTGTCCATTTTCCTGTGAGTGGCATGATTTTATTTTTCTTTATATCTGAGTAGTATTGCATTGTGTATATACATACCACACTTCCTTTATGCACTCATCAGTTGACATGAACCTTAGGTGGATCCTATAACTTGGCCACTGTGAATAATTCTATAATAAAGATAGGTCTTTTGTGCTAACTACATTTCTCAGGTATACACTCAGGAATTTTGGAGCTGGACCATGTGGTAAACCTATTTTTAGGTTTTTGAGGAATCTTCATACTCATTTCCATAGTGATTATAGTATTTTACATTCTATCAACAGTTTAGAAGAGTTGCCTATCCTCTGCATCCTGGCCAGAATTTATTTAGTTTTGTAGTTTTGATAATAACAATTCTGACTTGGGAGATTTAACTGTTTAGGTCATTTTTCATTTTTTTACTGAACAGATATTCTCTTAATGTTGTTTCTTTTTTTCTTTTTCTTTCTTTCTTTTTTTTTTTTTTTTTTTTTTTTTGGTGGTGCTGATGCTTGAAGCCAGGGACATACTACCTCTCAGAGACACTCCCAGTCCTATGATTTCTGAGTGTGGTACTGGGAGGTGAAATCCAGGAGCATTCTAACTCTGAGCTACACCCATAGCCCTACATTTTTTTTATTCTTTACTTTGAAACAGGGTCTCACTGATTTACAAAGGGCCTCACTAAGTGCTGAGACTGTCCACAATCCTCCTGTCTCAGCCTCCCAAATGCTGGGATTACAAACATGAACCACCATGCCTGGCTCCTAATTTTTTTTTTATTGTAGTCATACATCTTAATGATCTTAATGTAGTACAAGTCGTTAGAGGAATATATGCACACTATAGCCCTTACTCAATTCCCACTCCATTCCCTTCCCCCTCCCTCCTTCTCATGTTTGGCTTAGTAATTGAATTGATATGTTTGTGAATATGTATCATGTACATTCGGGAATTTCCATCTTTCTTCCTCCCATCACCCCCAGTTAAGCTTTCTTATTTGCTCATTTTAGGTTTCTCCTCTTTCATCTAGAGTTTCTCCCATGACCCTTTTTCTCTCTACCTTCCTCATATTAGAGAGAGCATGGGACACAGCATATCTCAGTAGCTGTAACAAACAAAAATCAACTACCAAGAAGGGGACTCCTTCACAAGGAAAACAAAGCAACAAAAATAATTAGGAACAAAAGCACAAAAAAGGGAACAATGTCAGAATATTATCTGAAATTCAGATTGCTAGATCTTCAGCAAAGAGCCAGAGCACATGACTGACCTGGTATGGCAGCCAGCCCAATCTTGGCCACTGGTCAGAAACAGGACTGCTGGCTCCACAGCCCCCCAAAATTCCAGGAACTAACCAAGGACTTGAAGTATAAAAAGCAGTGGTATCTGGATGTGGTTGTGCAAGCTTGTAATCCAAGCATTCAGATGGCTGAGACTGGAGGACTGCAGTTTGTGGACAGCCTCAGCTACTTAGTGAGGCCCTCCACAATTTAATGATACCCTGTTTCAAAATAAAGAATAAAAAATAGGACAAAAGCTATAGCTTGGAGGTTGAATACCCCTAGGTTCCATCCCCAGACCCAAAAGAGAAAGAAAGAAAGAAAGAAAGAAAGAAAGAAAGAAAGAAAGAAAGAGAAAGAAAGCAAGCAGCGGTAGAGCTCCAACATCTTAAGCAACCAGAACCACACTGCAGGAATGGAGAAAAAGATGCAAAAGCCCATGCACTCACCAGAAGCTGGCATCAGATGTGGCACACCGTGCCCTCCAGAGACCCAGCCTGAAGTTCAGCAAAGTAACTGCATTGCATTACTCAGTGGACAACCACCCAGAGGAGCTGCAGAGGCTCCAGAAAACTAGATCTGCGGGCCTACCCATGAGATGATTGGGTTAGAACTTACAGAGACACAGTAAAAACCCATAGTTCCCAGGATGTAGTACCAGCACGAGATCACAGAGGGTCACTCCGAGATTACACTGGACACCCTCCCCCAGAGTAGGTGGGAAGGTGAAGGACCAGAAGGCACAGACCCCAAGGCCAGAAGGTAGAGAGCGTAGGTTCAGAGCCCAGAACCAGAAGGCACAGAGCCAAGTGCCTAAAAGTCCAGAACCCAGGCCAAGAAAGTACAGAGCTGATGGTCTTAACATGCAGAGCCTAGGGCCAGAGAACGTTGAGCTCAGGGATGGAGTTTGCAGATCTCAGGGTGGAGAGCACTCAGAGCCCAGGGCTGGAGAATGCTGATACCAGGGCAGAAAGCATAGAGCCCAAAGCCAGAGAGTGGTGAGTCAGGGCCATAAGGCACAGAGCCCAGGGCAAGAGTGTGCAGAGCCCAGGGCTGGAAAGTGCAGAGCCCAGGGCCAGAAAGCACAAACCCTGAAACTACATGGAACTAGTTTACTGTGAAAACCATGAACCTGACACCTGAACACAAAATTGTCAGAGGTGAGAGAGAGGCACACTCATAAAGTGGAACCAAAAGCTGACAATAGGTTATGGAGCAAATGAGAGATAATGGAACATACACCAGAAGCTACTACAGATAATAAACATTATATGGGCTCTGTATTTGTAAATTAGCAGTACTGAGGTTTTTTCTAATTGATTTTTGCCTTTGATTTATTCTAACAATTATTAATTTTTTTGCTTGTTTTGTTTACAGATGCATGTTTGTTTGCTCCATCTCCACTCCTTTTACAAGCTTCCTCCCTCTATTTTATCTACTCTCCTCTCAGTATTTTTTCTCTTACAATATCTTCTTGTTTTATACTCAAGCTATTTCATATCTCCATATCTAAATACTCTATATTAACTAGAAGAATTCTACTATATAACCATTTCTCATTCTCAACTAGACACTAACTTATCTTACATAAATTTTTACTCAACTTAATCATATCTTTTACTTTACTCCTGTACCCATTACCTTGGCTACTGCATCCCTGCACCTAATGCTTACCATTGAAAAAAACACTACTTACCTGTGCATGAACATGTTGACAACTGTAAATTCCTACTGCTAAGATTGGATCAGACAGGTTATCCACAGACTCTCACACACACACACACACACACACACACACACACACACACACACGCCAAGACAACAGAAACACAAACCTGAGAATTCTGAAAATATGAGTTTGAGAAACAGTGAGGAAATGAGAAAAATCACAAATACTGACCTGCAAGAAATGCAAGAAGGAGAATTTTGAATGTTGTTCTTCAAAAGGATGAAAGGCCTAAGAATAAATGTGCAGAAAGTGAAACAGGAAATTGAGATTTTAAGAAAGATTCATAAAGGGGCATGAAATGAAATGAAAGTGTCAATAAATGAAATGAAGAAAGCAATAAAAATAAGTTCTGGAAGATTAGATGAAATGGAAAAATAATATCATTGTTAGAAGACAGTTTATTCAAAACCAAAAGCACAGTCAACAGTATACAGAGAACATTACAACAATAGAACCTAAACATCCAACAACTATGGGAAATAAGAAATGTCCTAACAAATGAATAAAAGGCATTGATGGATGGAGAGAGGTACAGACCAAGGGTACCCATTATCTCTTTAGAGAAATAATTTCAGATAATTTTCCAAACATGAAAGAGACTTGGGACATATAGAACACCATTAAAATAAGATCAAAGAAGGACCTCCCCAAGCCATGTAATGTAATGACCAACATCAAGGCTAAGGAATGAATCTTTAAACTAGTGAAAACAAAAGAGTGGATTATAGTTAGGGGCAAGCAACAAAAATTACTCCAGACTATACAACACAAGACATGAATGTCAGGAGAGACTGGTGTGATGTAATCCAGACCTTGGAAGAAAACAACTTCCAACCAAAACTGCTATATCCAGCAAGGATATTATTCAAAATAGATAGAGAAATAAAAGTGTTTCATGATAAGCAGAATCTCAAAAAATTTATGAACACTAGCTAGCACTAGAGAAAATACTTAAAGAAATAAATCATAAAAAGAAAATAGAAGCAAATTTCAGACTCAGAGAAGAGATGAATTTGATCAGTGGGGCAACTAAGCAAAGAAGAAATAATATTTTATCAAACAGAAGCTAGAGCACAAAATGACAGGAAACAAAAGTAATAACTCAATAAAAACACTGAATGTCAAAGGTCTTAACTTACCAATTAAAAGACATAGACTGGCAATGTGAATTAAAAATCATTATCCAAATATATACTGCTTACAAAAAAACTCACCTTATAGCCAAAGACATTCATAGGCTAAAAGTGAAAGGATTGAAAAGGAAAAGGAGACCAAAAAATGAGCAGGAATAGCAACACTGATATCCAATAAAACAGACTTCATGCTAAAACTATCAGAAGAGACAAAAAATGGTACTTCCTTTTATTAAAAGAAACAATTTAGCAAGAAGATAAAATGATAGTAAATGTTTATGCCCTAAATGTGGCTGCACCCACATTTATAAAACAAACCATTCAGGACATCAGGTCACAAATAGACCCAAATACAATAATATTGGGAGACTTCAACACACCCAGATCAATCTTCAAGACCAAAGAAGAGTAAAGATGCTTCAGAACTAAAGAAAACTTAAACCAAATGGACCTAATAGACATATACAGAATACTTCAACCAGGATCAGCAGAATACACATTCTTCTCAGCATCTTATAGAACCTTCTCCAAATTATGTCATATCCTGGACCAAAAAATAAGCACCAGCAAATTTAAAAGATGTAATATAATCAGCAAATTTAAAAGATGTAATATAATTCTCTGCATCTTTTCGGATCACAATGGAATGAAAGTAGAAATCAAAAACAATAAGACAAAAAAAACTATTTTATACATGGAGATTGAATGATATTCTATTGAATGAGGGGTGGGTAAGATCAGAAATAATGGGAGAAATAAAGAATTCCTGGAATTAAAATAGAGGCACAAAACTATGGGGCCCTCTGAAGGCGGTGTTAAGAGAAAAGTTTATAGCATTGAGTGTCCACATAAGAAAAAGAGAGTTGTCAAGTAAACACCAAATGACACATCTCAAGGACCTAGAAAAACTGCAACAGTCATTAGAAGGAAGGAAATAATTAAAATTAGAGCAGAAATAAATGAAATAAAGAATAAAAAAATAAAAAGGTTCAACTAAAAAGCTGGTTCTTTGAAATGATTAGAGTGACAAACTCCTAGCCAACCTTACCAAAAGAAAAAGAGAATCGACTCAAATAAATAAAATCATAAATCAAAAAGGAGAAATTACCACAGACATTGTTAAATTCAAGGATTATAAGAAACTATTTGGAAAATGTATACTCCAAAAGACTGGAATACACTGAAGAATTCAAAAGACCAATAAGTACATATAACCTACATAAATTGAACCAAGAGAACATAGCAAGCCTAATCCAGCCAATTGCAAGCAAAGGAATAGATACAGCAATAAAATTTCTGCCATCAAAGAAAAGCCCAGGCCCAGGTGGGTTATCAGCTGAATTCTACAAAACTTTTAGAGAAGAATAAATCCCAATATTTCATGACTTGTTCTGAAAAATTTAAAGAGATGGAATTCTTCCAACCTCCTTCTCTGAGGCCAGTATTACATTAATACAAAAAAAAAAAAATAAAGGCACCTCAAGAAAAGAATATCTTTGATGAGCATAGGTGCAAAAATTCTAAACAAAATACTAGCTGTACAAATTCAAAACTATACTGAGAGAATTATATAACACGACCAATTTGGTTTCATCCCTGAAAGACAAGGTGGTTCAAAATATACAAAACAATACATGTTATTCATCACATAAATAGAACTGAGAACAAAAAACACATGATCATATCAATAAATGCTGAAAAAGCATTTTACAAAATCTAACACCCATTTACGTTAAAAACACTGCACAAAATTGGAATAGAAGGAATATATCTCAAACTCATTAAGTCAATATACAATAAACTGAAAGCCAACATCATATTGAATGAGGAAAAACTGCAAGAATTCCCCCCAAAATCAGGAAGACAAGGATGCTCCCTATCATCACTCCTTTTCAATATAGTCCTCGAGATTCTTGCCACAGCAATAAAACAAGAGAAGGATATCAAAGGAATTCAAATAGGAAAAGAGGAAGTAAAATTATTCTTGTTTGCAGATGACAATATCCTATATCTAGAAGATCCAAAAAACATCCAAAAGACTAATGAAGTTAATTACCCAATTCAACAAATTAGTGGAATATAAATCAACCTAAAGAAATCAGTTGCTTTTCTATATGCCAACAATGAATCCACAAAGAAAGAAATAAAGAAAACAATTCCATTCACAATAACCTCAAAACCAATAAAATACCTAGGAATAAACCTAACCAAAGTTGTAAAAGACATCTATAATAAAAACTATAAAATATCAGAGAAATTGAATCAGACCTTGGAAGATGGAAAGAACTCCCTTGCTCATGGAGAGGCAGAATAAATATTATCAAAATGACCATTCTGCCAGAATTATAGATGCAATGTAATCCCTATCAAAATACTAATGACGCCGGGTGTGGTGGTGCACACTCGTAATCCCCGCGCTTGGGAGGCGGAGACAGGTGGACCATGCAGTTTCGAAACCAGCCTCACTGGCTTAAGAGTCCCTATTTCCAAATAAAAGAATAAAATAGGTTTGGGAGTATATCCCGGAAGTAGAAGGGTTTCCAGGAACCCCAGTACCACACACACACACAAAAAATACCAATGACATTCTTTATAGATATAAACAAAATTCTTACCTCTCACTGTGCACAGGAATCAACTTGAGATGAATCAAAGACCTCGAAATCAGATCAGAGACTTTGAAGCTATTATAACAGGACAGAGGTTCAACACTCCAACATATAGGCACAAGTAGTAACTTTCTTAACAAGATCTCCAAAGTACAGGAAGTTAAAACAAGAATTAACAAGTGAGATGGCATCAAACTAAAAAGTTTTTGGTCATCAAATGAAAACAACAAAGAATATAAAGAGAAAGCCTAAAGAATGGGAGATCTCTATCAGGTACCCCTCTGATAGATGACTAATATTCAGAATATACAAAGAGCTCAAAAGAGTATACTAGCAAAACAAATAACCCAACTAAGAAGTAGGCAACTGAATTGAATAGACTCTTCACAAAAGAGGAGATACAAATAACCAATAGTTACATAAAAAATGTTCAATTTATTATGTTCAACATCATTAGCCATCAGGAAGATGCAAATAAAAAGTATACTGAAATTCCATATAACCCCAATCAGAGTGGCAAACTTAAAGAAATCAAATAACAGCAAATGCTGATGAGAATGTGGGGAAAAAGGAACTCTTTTACACTGTTGGTGGGAGTACAGACTAGTTCAGCCACTGTGGAGATCCATGTAGAGATTCTTTAGAAAACTGGAAATGGATTCACCATATGATCAGGATCTACCACTTCTGGGCATCTTTCCAAAGGGTGTGAGTGAAATCAGAGAATTTCAGTAACAGATGCATACTCATGTTCATAGCAGCATAATTTGCAATAGCCAAAATATGGAACCAACCCAGGTCTCCATCAACAGATGAATCAATTGCAAAATTAAGGGAAATACACACAATGGAATTCTACTCAGCAATAAAGAAGAACAAAATAATGTCATTCAGAAGAAGATGGAAAGACCTGGAGAAAATTGTTAAGTTAGGTCATCCAAGCCCAGAAATAGAAGAGATATAAGTTTTATCTAATATGCCCTAGCTATGGAGCATTAGGAATACCAGAGGGACTCCAGATAATGGAGGGGAAACCTCAGCAAAGCCAGAAAGGAGGAATAGGGGAGGAAAAAGGCTGAGATTAATTAATGAAAAAGCTACATTTGAATATATGTGTACATATGAATATAACATAGCTAACATGAACACTCAGTATTGGGAGGGAGGAAAAAGGGGAAGTGGGGGAGGGGAGTGGTGGAAAGGGCACCAAGTACCAAGAACAAGAGAGACATTTATATCCTTCTTTTGTGAAATTTTAAATATGATATCAATAGATAGGTTTCCGTTTCTTCCCCTTTTCCAGTATATCCTCATAATGCATTCCCACTACTTGCATTATCTGAATATGTCCCTGTTCAGAATAACCCCCCCCAAATACATTCCATAGTACCAATAATAAGGTATCTAAGTAATATTATCAGTGAAGAACAGTTTTCTCTAAACAAAACCAGGTATAAATGACTATGGCCCATTTCATTTTCAAATAGAACTGCACTATTGAGAATTCTCACAGAAGCACAAGATATAGAATATGAAGAATAATAACTTATAGTGGATTAATTCTCCAATAAAATTACTATAAATATATAAAGCTTACCCTATATAGTAGCAGAATAAATGGTAATTGGGAAGAGATAGATTAGTTTAGTTGTGAAGTGTAATGGTAGCAAATTTAAGTACAATGCCACTAAGTAGAAATTTGAAGCATAATCACTTTCAAGGAAGATAAAATTTTCAAATAGCCACTTTGGTAAATTACTTAATTAATGTTTATACATTATATTGAAGATGAAAAGCATTATTTAAATGTCAGAGTATAGTCTAATGTGCCTCAAATAATTTAATTTATATACAAAATGACAATCACCATATTCTAATTAAATGGTAAAAGTAGGTAATGTTTTAATGCTTTAATGATGTTTATAGTCCTTGATAATTGGAATCAAGTTCAAGGTTAGTTGGTCTTAAGCAACATTTGAATTTTTATTGTATAAAAATTAAAACTTTTAAGATAAGAGTACTTGAATTTTTTCTGGTACTATAAACATTTTTGTTAGTTGATTTTTGTAGAGCTAATCTATTTTCTTCTTTAACTTTGATATTAAAATGAAGTTAATTCTTGGTTTCTTTAGCTATTAAGTACATTAATGTGTATGTCTGGACATACACATTAACAGTTATTATTATATCCTCATAATAAAAATACTATAATCATTTATCTGTTTTTATAGACATAAATATACATATACACATACATACATGCAAGTAGATGTCAATATATAAAACAATAATTTAAAAAAACAATGTAAAATGTTGTATGTATTATAATGCTCTCTTTGGTACTAGTAAGTTTATAAAAACTTCTGCAATTATCTTCATGTATTCATTTAGCTATGACATTGATACATTATATTATAAATTGATAAACTAATAATTATGTTATAGCCTTATTTAGATATCAATTTAAAATGAAGCTTTGATATTTTCTTTTTTAACTTTTAATTGGTATATTGTAGTAGTCATACATTTTAATTGAAACAAAATGGTGGAGACATACGTGCATGCATTGCCAGTTAGCTCTTACCCAATTCCTTCCTCATTTCCTCCCCCTTCCTCCTTCTCATGTTTGGTTTAGTGATTGACTTTGAAATGTTTGTTAATGTGCATCATGAGCATTAGAGAATTTTCCTCATCCACCTCCCATCCCCTCAGGTAGCCTTATTTGCTCATCTGTATCATATCCCCATCATCCTGTAGAGTGCTTCCTATTTTCTCCCTAGCTTTTGCATATTAGGGAAGGCATCTGAGTTCTTATTTTTTGTGATTAATCTCACTTAGCATAATGTCCTCCATTTCCATCCATTTCCCTGTAAATGACATAATTTTGTTTTTCTTTATGGCTGAGTAAAATTCCATTGTGTACATATAAAATTCAATTGTGTACTTATTCCATAGTTTTGTAGTTCATTCATCAGTTGATGGACATCTTGGTTGGTTCCATAGTTTGGCTATGGTGAATTGTGCAGCTATGAACATAGATATACAAGGATGAGTTTGGTAGTTTGGTTTCCATTCTTTTGGGTAGATACCCAGAAGTGGCATTGCTGGATCATATTTTAAGTTAGTTCCCATTCTTCTGAGAATCCTCCATACAGTTTTACAAAGTGGTTTTACTAATTTGGAGTCCCACCAACAATGTATTAGAGTTATAACTTCTCCACATCCTCACCAGCATTTGTTGTAGTTTGTGTTTTGAATTATTGCCAGTCTAGTTGGAGTTAGGTGAAATCTCAGGGTAGTTTTGATTTGAATCTCTCTGATTGCTAAAGATGTTGAGTATTTTTTATGCATTTATTGGCCATTTAAATTTTTTCTTTTGTAACATGTCTATTTAGTACCCTTGTCCATTTTTTATTGGGTTATTTGTTTTCTTAGTGTAGAGATTTTGTGTTCCCTGTATAGTGTAAATATTAGTCCTCTATCAAAAAAATAGATGACACAAATCTCCCATTCTGTTGGCTCTTGTGTGAGGTTCTTGATAGTTTCCTTTGTTTAACAGAAGCTCTTAAGGTTCTTAAAATCCCATGTATTGATTCACCTTTTAGTTCCTTGTGCCATTGGGGTCTTGAGCCTCAAGATCTCTGGTCTAATTTCTAACTTTTTGACCCCTCTTGAACTGGCTCTTGTGCAAGATGCAAAAGTGGGATTTATTTTTATTTCTCTACATATAGTTAACAGTTTTGCCAACACCATTTGTTGAACAGGCTATCTTTATACCAATGTATGTTTTTGGTCCCTGTGCAAAAATCAATTGGCTGTAATTGTGCAAATTTGTTTCTGAGTCTTCTATTCTTCTCCATTGGTCTATGCATTAGTTTTTTGTCAGTACCATGCTATTTTTGTTGCTGTGGCTTTGTAGTATAGTTTAAAGTCAGGTATTGTGATTCTTCCTTTTTGCATGGTTTTGTTGCTGAGAAATACTTAGGCTATTCTGGGTTTTATGTTGTTCCAAATGGATTTAAGGACTAATTTTTCTATGTCTGTAAGGAATGACAACCCTACATATATATATATATATATATATATATATATATATATATATATATATATATATATATATATATATGAATACTCAGCATACTGGGCCTCTGCAGTCTCTGTGCAGATACCAAGTGTCACAGGCACTTTTCTTGCTGTAAGCCTGGTTTTCTGAGTCTTTCTCAATCTATGCAGCTGGCCAGTATCAATGGGGCTGGATCTAGTGTTAAGCTTTGCTCACCCTCCACACTTTCCACAGATTTGGAGTTTTGGTCTCTCCTTGCCTCCATAGTTGGCAGACGCCTCTGAAACCAAACTTTATGTAAGAGTCTCTTTTCTGCACAGCCAAGGATGGGTATTTTGACTTCTCCCTGTTCACCTCAATTGGGTGGTCTGTGGGGATCCCAGAGATCCTACTATTTAGATTTAGTATTAAGTGTATGTCTCTCCCCACACTTTCTATTGATGAAGAGCCTGGATTTGTCCAAGCCTCTTCTATGTCCAAAAGCAGATTCAACCCACCATATTGAATCACAAAGTCTCAGACATAGGGAGGTTTTTTTTTTTTTTTTTTTTTTTTGTGACTGGCTGTGCAAGTCTCTGTTGGCGCCATTCTGAGCATTCTCCCACAGGGATGGCAGGATCACTTACTGATTGAAATTGAGCAGTGTTGCTGAGCACTGGTCTGGATCTCTGGAGGGCATAGTGAGCTCGGCTGTCACTGCTGCCAGTTGTAGTTGGTATTTGTGCAAAAGGAACTGATGGCTTACAATTTCAATAATCTTCAGCTACTTACTACAATCCTTGGTTATTTTCTTGTTTGTCTCTGGAGTCAGATGCAGTGAGGCAAGATGGTGCCGCTGTAGTGCTGGTGGCTACAGGGTGGGCAGGTTTATTTTCTGATGTTGTTGAGCATTGTTCTGGATTTCTGGGGGTCATGATGAGCTCAGTCACCACTGCTGGAAGTTGTAGCCAGTGTTTGTGCAGAAGGAACTGATAACTTACAATTCTGATGATCTATGACCACTCACTTCAGGTCCTTGGTTGTCTTCCTGTTTGTCTCTGAAGTCAGATGCAGTGAAGCAAGATGGTGCTTCTATGGTGCCCACAGCTGTGAGGCGAGAGGTTTTTTGTTGTTGTTGTTGTTGTTGTTGTTCTGATTGGTCTTCTAGACTTTTTATTTCCTGTCACCTTTGTTCTTTTTAAAGTTGCAGTGTTTTCTAGATTTTGTAAGAATGCTGTTTTTAAGGCAACAGAAATCAAGTATCAGCGGGACTGCTATGTGCTGCTTTCCTTGGTCGTCATGTTCCCAGAAGTCCTGATATTTTCAATTCACAGTTCATATTTATTCTGGCTTCAGTGGTAAGTTTCCATTTATTCACTCTTTCAACAAACTATTGCCAAAACCCTTCTCTTCTGCTAAATATAAAAATGCAAATAAATTGATGTCTTCACTCTAAATATTTTCCAGGAAATGGAATATATAAATAGTTTAACTAAACCAAGTTTTCATATTGTAAAATATAGTATATGTGCTGAATTTTATGAGAGAAGATGCAATGTACCTAACCAAGCCTGGAAATAGAGAAGTCTTCCTGGAGTATGTTATTGAATAGAGTATTAAAAGACTTATATTTTAATACTAGCCAAGTGATGTGAAAAGGTTTTATAGTGATAATATTCCTGTGTGATTGAGCAGTTTTGTCAAAGATGAAGGGTGGACAGAGCAGAAAGGTTTTTGGTTTTGTTTTGCTGTGGCTTTTTTTTTTTCTCTTTTGATACTGGAAATTTTGAACCCTAGGTTGTTCTACTTTCCAGCTACACCCCCAGAACTTACTGGTTTTGTTTTGAAACAGGGTCTCACTAATTTACTTTGTCTGCCCTAGAATCTGTGATTCTCCTGTCCCAACTTCCCAAGCACTGAGATTATAGGTATGTGCCACCATGCCTGGTTAGTGTAAAGTTTTAATTCCTATAGTGGTGTATCCTCTGACATTTTAAAAGGTACTCTGTGGTGAGTTGTTTAGGAAGGGTACAGGGGCATGTCAATGTGGACCTGGCAGGCAGAGGTAAGAAGTATGGATGTAATCAAATTATGAGGAGCCAAAGAGTATTTGTGTGTGTGTGTGTGTGTATGTGTGTGTGTGTGTGTGTGTGTGTGTGTGTAGGAACAATTTATATCATGTTTCTTCTATAGTAGCATTTAATTTTCTGCAATGTATCATATATATATATATATATATATATATATATATATATATATATATTCCCCAAGACTGTGAAGAGGGATGGAGTTATTTAGACTGCAGGTTGCCAGGAGGTATATATCACAGTTAAGAATCAGAACATAAGGTTACTTTTATTTTTTTTCCTGAAATTCAGATGTATCACAATGAGCTATATAATACTTTTAAGCAATGTCTCTAGGATGACAATATGATAACATTACTGTTTAACAATTTTATGTACCAATACATAAAACATGTACACATATATGCATGAATACATTTATCAAACTAAATTATGGCAGACTTCACTGATAGAGTTGAGACTGTCACTCATTCCAAGTAGAGTAATGATGGTTCTACCTTGAATAATTAACAAATTACTATATTATATTGTATTATATCTTTTATATTATAGATACAGGCGTTCTTAGAACCTGGACACCAATTTTTACTATGTTATTTTCTCACTCACTCCAAGGAATCAGAAAACTGTAGTTAAATTTTAGAATAATTTAGCTATAAAAGTCCTTAGGGTAAGAGAAAATTTCAAGATGCCTTTACATAAAATTTAGGATAGAGGATTGCCAAAAGAACCTAAAAGAAAATGGAGGCCGGGCGTGGTGGCACACTCTCGTAATCCCTGTGCTTGGGAGGCAGAGACAGGAGGATCGCACAGGTTCGAAGCCAGCCTCACTGGCTTAAGAGACCCTATTTCCAATTAAAATATAAAAATGGGTCTGGGAGTGTAGCCTGGAGGTAGAAGGGTTTCAGGAACCCCAGTACCACCAAAAAAAAAAAAAAAAAAAAAAGAAAGAAAAGAAAATGCAACTTTATTCCAAATTATTTCCCATATTCAGTTTTATTTTTCACTCTGAATTGGGGTAGCCATTGCCTTCTGTATTGCCTAAAGTTTCAGTTAACCTTCAGCTAGTGTGTAAGTAAAGTGCATGTTGGTTGCATGTTGGGATGATAGCGTATCATAAATAGCAAAATTTGTCTGGATGTAGGGCAAGCAGCTTTCTTTCATGCACTTTTAACTTGGATCAAGTTAAAATAGCCCACAGGGCATAAATTTATTTCTATATCTGGAAAATGTATACTACACACATCTATATCTATATATGTATTTATATCTATATATATCATATATGTATGTATATATATATATATCAGTTAATTTTTGTGTCAAGGTAACTTATTGAGTTACAAAAGTGTATGGTAGATGTAATATTTTTCAATGCTTGGAAGAACTCTATTACTGTCCAATTTCAAAAATGCTTTTCTTCTCCTTTGTCTCAAGAGCTCTTTTAAACCCAAGGTGTAGACTGCTTGCTATTGTTAGGACAACCACACATCTCAGCTTTCCTGGGACAATGTGATGTAGAAGGTGCTCTGTTCTGCCTGAGTCTCTTCAGATCTTTTTGCCAGCTTTGTGCACAGCAGTTCCCTGTGTGATTTCTTTCCCAAACGCTAGCTACCACTTGTGTCTCTTGGTGGGAAGACTGCCTTCAAATGCTTATGACCCACTTTTTCTGAGTACATAGAGAGCTGGAAGTGCCTGAGAATTTGTATTCATCTAAAGCTGTACTTAACCAATAGCTGGTGAGTACAGACGTTTAAATAATACAGTCATTTTGACCCCCAGACTACTTAAGTGTGACCCACACTCTTTCTCCATAGACATTTTGAGTAGGATTGCAAATTGATCAAATAAAAATACATGGTGCCCAGGATGAAAGTCATTTTAGTTTAAATGTGTTCCATGCAATGTTTGAAACATATTTATACTACAAAAAATGCTTTTAAGCTGATAATTAAATTTAACTGGATATCTCATGTTTTGTCTGATAACTTTTTTATGAGGCTTTATTGGATGGGACATTCTTGCTTGGCTTATTTCTCCTTGCAATTTTACTTTTCATCTCTTATATCAGATTTTCCTGAAAAATGTAGTAGGGAATCACTCTAATATAAATTAGAGTTTGCTTCTGGGGAGGCTAACCTAAGATAGACAATAATATCTGTTGTCTTCTCATTATGATTAATAGCTCTTCTCCCTAAGTAATCTGATTTAAATTACAATTTGTGTAATCACTCAAGGTATTATGAAAACATTACTTATTGAGGGCATTTTGCTATGTTCCCTAGAAAGAGTGAAAGATGATAAACCAGAGAGTGAGAAACAAGAAACATAGTAGATGTTTGGCAACAAATGGACTTTGGCTGAGTTCTGTGGTTTTCATGATAAGTGAGATTCATGTTTTTATAATACCTGAAAAGGTCAGAAAGTAGTGGCTAGTTACTGTGAGTAAAGGGCTTGATGCTAGATATGAGGGTTTCTGTCTTTATCAAAGTCTCCTGTGCCTAAATATACCTGATAAATAGCAGTGGAAGAACCAGACCCAGATATATAGGTGTAGACAATGTTCCATTAGGAAACAGTGCTGAAGCCTAAAGTTATAATAGATAGCTGGACCTTCACATGACCTTATGCTGTGTATAGCCCTAATAATGATCAGACTTAAATTTCTCAACCCCATATTATGGAATTAAGTCATATTTAATTTGATTTAAATAAAGTAGCATGAACTTTCTTGGTATATAGCTACAAGTTTGCAGCCTACTATTTTATTACTTCTTATAGAATTTATAATGAAGCCAGTAATTAACTTTTCTCTTTCCATTTATTTATAACTTAAGTATACAAAATGGCCATCAAAATTTTTATAGTGTATTTGAAACTAAATGAATGTAATTATTAGTATGCAGGAGCACTTTGATATTAATCTCCAGTGATTTAAGAAAGTGCATCTGTCGGCATTTTAGGAGCAGAAATGCACATTCAGCATGTGATTAGATCTGTAGGATTTCAAATTAAATATAATTAAATTATAGTCACCATGCTATCAAACATTCATATGTCAAAAAGTCACATATGAAGCTCACATCAAAATTAAATTCACCTCTATTTAATCAAAATACAAATTAAATCATATGAGTAGAATGATATTGAACATATATTTTCTATTGCTTTAAAAATTGACTTGTGTTAATCAGTTTCCCCAGCTGAATTAACATCAACATGACCCTACATTGTAAATGCACTTACTTTTCTATCCTTAGTAATTTCTCAATGAAAGAATAAAATTTAGAAATTGGAAGACATGATGAATAGCCTTTATTCTAAGGTCAGACATAAGACACTTAAATGTAATGAAAAACATCATTCTAAGCCATGGCAAATGAGCCTCATCGACATTAACGAACTGCTGATACCAGTCTTGAAACCATCTTGAATGTCAGGGGATATGCTCTTCATTTGCAGTGTTTGATTGTTCATATAAATATTTAATGAAAATATTATTAGACTATTCAGCTGAGTGAAATAAACTGAAGGCACAAGTAGCTAAGGAAGCTTACTTAATATTCACTAAATGAAGTGGCATAATAATTTATTTTGCATATTATATAAGTCTTTTGGGAGGTTTTGTACTTTTAAACTTTCTAGCACTGTTTAAAAGGTGTCGTTACTGCCATAAGTATGAGTTTTAATGTTATGGTTAATGAAAATATAGCACACATTATGTAAGGAGACAGTAGACCATCATCCACATCATATGTGATGAAATTAAGGTACCTCTGATTCTGACGGTTGACTTACCTTTGGTATAGCTTCACTGAGCCTTAGTATAAATGTTAACTTCATAGTACAGAAAATTACAGAAAGGATTTTCAAAGTAGAGCATAAATGATTAAGCAGATAAGGTAGAAAGCTTTTTAACTACTTTGTAAGCTTTGATTTTTCAGAAAATTTGAGTTATTTATTCTGAAACATGTATATTTTAGATAGAATTTTAGCATTTAATCTATAGGGAAAATTTTGAAACATAGGTTTTAGAGAGTTACTTATATATTTACATACTTTCTCTTTCCTATACTGGGGATGGAACCCAAGGGAATTCTACCTCTGAGCTATACCCCCAGCCCTACTTTTTTAAACTTTTTATTGATAGATTGTATTTATACATCATAATGGGGTAAAAAAAAAAACTTGTGTATACATAAATGCACACATCACCCAGCCAGCCCCCATTAAGTCCCCACCCTACTACCTCCCCATCACTCCCTCCCATGCTTGGCTTAGTGGTTGACTACAATATGAATAAGTACCTTGTGTGTTTTAAAGAGTTTCCTTTCCCCCTCTCCAATCCCCACAGGTTGTCATATTTGCTCCTTTATAGGATCTCTTTTTTAACCTGTAATTCCTCCTATGACCCCTTTCACCTTAGCTTTCACATATTATGGAAAGCATCAGATTTCTAACTTTTTGCAACTGACTTATCTCGCTTATCATAATGTTCTCCAGTTCCATCCATTTCCCCACAAATGCTGCAATTGTGATTTTTATGGCTAAGTAAAATTCCATTGTGTACATATCCCAGTTTTGTAATCCATTCATCTGTTGATGGACATCTTGGCTGGTTCCATAGTTTGGCTATAGTGAATTGTGCAGCTATGAACATAGGTAGATACACATGCATTATTTTGGTAGTTTGGCTTCCTTCCTTTTGGGGAGATACTCAAAAGTGGTATTGCTGGATCAAATGGTAAATTTGTTTTCATTCTTCTGAGAATTCCCCATAGTGCTTTCCAACGTGGGTGCACTAATTTGCAACCTTACCAACAATGTTTTAGACTTCCCATTTCTCCACATCCTCACCAGGTTTATTGTTGTTTATGTTTTGAATGGTTGCCATTCTAGTTGAGGTAAGGTGAACTCTTAGGGTAATTTTGATTTGCATCTCTCTGATTACCAATGATGTTGAACATTTTTTATGCATTTATTGGCCATTTGAATTTCTTCTTTCATGAAGTGTCTATTTAGTTTACTTGCCCATATTTTGACTTGATTATTTGTTTTTTTAGTGTTGAGTTTCTCAAGTTCTCTGTATATTCTAGATCTTAGTCTTCTGAGGAGTAGGTGGCAAAAATCTTCTCCAGTTTTGTTGCCTCTCTATTGATGTTCTTGACAGTTTCCTTTGCTGTACAGAAGTTCTTCAGTTTCATGCAATCCCATGTATTGATTTGCCTTTTAGTCTGTTGTGCCTTTGGAATCTTGTTGAAAATGTTTTTATCTGTGCATATGTGTTGCAGTGTTGGACCTTTGCCCTCTTCAAGGAGCCTCAAGGTCTCTGGTCTAATTTCCAAGTCTTTGATCCATCTTGAATTGGCTCTTGTACAGGGTGAGAAACTGGGATTAATTTCCAGTTTTCTGCATATGTTTAACCAGTTTTGCCAACACCATTTGTTGAACAGGCTATCTTTTTTCTAATGTATGTTTTTGGCCCCTTTGTCAAAAATCAATTGGCTGAAAGTGTATGGACTTTTTTCTTTGTCTTCTATTCTGCTCCATTGGTCTATGTATCTGTTTTTTTTTGTTTTGTTTTGTTTTGTTGTTGTTTTTTTTTTTTTTTTTTTGCCAGTAGCATGCTGTTTTTATTATAATGGCTTTGTAGTATAAAGTCAGGTATTGTGATTCTTCCTGCATGGTTTTTATTGCTGAGAACTACTTTGGTTATTATGGACTTTTTGTTGTTTCAAATAAATTTAAGGACTGATTTTTCTGTGTCTGTGAGGAACGATCTTGATAATTTTTTATTCTTTATTTTGAAACAGAGTCTCACTCAATTGCAGAGGGCCTCACTAAGCAGCTGAGGCTGTCCATGAACCATGATCCTCCTGGCTCAGTCTCCCAAAAGTTAGAATGACAAGTGTTCATCACCACACCCAGCTTTACATACATAGTTTTTAATGTTTTTTTTCTAAATGCTACCTCATTGTTTTGAAAAGTATTATTTAAGTATAATGCATGTGTATAAATAATAATAAATTCATAGAAAATATTTTTTAAACTATGTTTTTTGGAAAATGAGAAACACAATAATAGAACCAACATATAAAAATGAGAAATATAGGTAATATTGGAGAATAAAAAAATGCATGTGTGTTTTCACAACATTCTCATAGTGTTTTGTCTTCAGTTTACTCCCAAATTTTAAAAGTAACAAATATGTCACATTATTTCTTCAAATAAAGGCATACCAAATATTTGCTAATTTTGTATCCTTTCTAGTATTTGTTAGGAAAGTAAAGGCAGTGAATCCAAATACAAAGAAAGTTAAAGAACACTGCTGAGTGCACACAAATACTGAATAAAATTAATGTCCTCCAGACTTAAGTTTATGGTACAAATAAGTCTTTCGACTTAATAGAAGTAGACCAGAATGTAGGGGAACATTTAAGAGGGTCTGTTTTTTTTTAAAAAAATCAGGCTGAATATCTTCAAAAAGAGCAGGTATGATCATTAAATCTGATAAATCTTTAAGTAGATGTACATTAGAAAAACTCCTCTGTGAACTTTCTCCCACAAGAATTTATTGCATAAGAAAATTTGGAAAACAAAGTTTAGAAAATTATTGCAATTACTAGTTTTTAAAGTTAATTTCAAGATAAAGAATAATATTAAAATATTTCTTTAAGAGAAGAATAAATCAGACCATAAAGAAAATAACACTTTTATTTGTGATATTGGGGATTGGAACCAGGGGTACTCTAACACAGGGCAACCTTCTCAGCCCCTTTTATTTTTTATTTTGAGATAGGGCCTCACTAAATTGCTGAGACTGGCTTTAAACTTGGAATCTTTCTGTTCAACTTTCCAAGTACTGTGTTTATGGGAATGCGTCACTGATCTTGGCTTATGCTACATTTTTAGGGGTATGATTTTATGCAGGATTTTTATTCTGTTTTTTATTTATTATGTATTTATTATTATTGGTTCATTGTAATAATAGATTATGATGAAGTTCAGAATGATAGAGATGGACATGGATACAACATTTTTAAGCTTTCCCCTGGGGTTCCCACCCTACTCCCTCACCCTTCTCCTCATATGCCATTAAGATTGGTACTGATGAATTTATATACATACATTATGTCCATTGAAGTGTTTTCTTAAAGGAGTATCCCTCCCCTCACCTTCCTCCTTCTCTTAGGTCCCTCCATCACTCCAGTAGGGTTTTTCCTCCTTTTTGTAGAGTCCTTCCTCTATCCCATTTTCTCCCTAGCTTTCACATATGAGGGAAAACATACCTTCCACTTTTTGTGACTGATATATCTCTTAGCATAATATTCTCCAGTTCCATCCATTTCCCCTGCAAATGACACATTTTTGTTCTTCTTCATGGCTGAATAGAATTTCATCATGTGTATATCTCATAATTTTGTAATTTGTTTATCAGTTGATGGACACTGAGACTGCTTTCATAATTTGACTATTCTGAATTGTGCTGCTAAAAGCACAGTTATGCATGTGTTACTATGGTGGTGTGATTTCATTCTTTTGATTTTATAATTTTACAACCTTTCTTAATTTTTTCATTCTCAACAATACTATTTGACCTTAAAGGTAATGGCAATCTAGAAAATGAGTTCAACTTATTCAGACTTAAAGAAGAATTTATTAAACTCAACTTGAAGGCATTATAGAACTATCAGGATTAAATAACCATGGGCAACAGACTTAGGGAAAGAAATCTAGAGAGGTGAAGCTTAGATTTGGGAATGCTTATCTCCACAGCTAAATCTCCAAGCCTGAGAATATGATTAGAATTTTTAAAAATTTCCCAAGATTATTTAAAAAATTGGTTCTCAGAAAGCACTTAGAAAGAAAAAGACTGGTACATTATCAGGCACACTGGATAGGGGTAGATGTGGAAGAGACTGGTATTTAAGGTATTTTATCTTTGGAAGTCATCAATCCCCAAAGCAGAGAAAGGTGACTAGAATTTCTATTGCTCTATCCACTTGTTAATAGCAAGCATAAATCATCTTTGTGGGAATTAAAGTCTTCCTAGGCTTCAATGTATTTTTTTTTTATTTTGTGAAATCAAAAATAACAAAGTATATGAGAAAACAAAGTTTAAAAAGTAGTAACAAAATAGAACCCTTTATAAAAAGGGTTCCACAAAAAACACTAAATAAAATTTTTACAAACAAACTGTAAAATCAATATTCTTAATAGGTTCAAAGAAATAAAGCATATAATTATACTTTTTGAAGAAAATATATAAAGTTATATGTGTGTATATATTAAATAATGTTAAAACTAAATTGAAACTGCAGAACTAAAAAATAGAGCAACAATTTTTATTCTAAATAGATTGATATAACTCCACATTAGATACAATTGAAGAAAAGATTAATAAATTAGAGGAGGAAGAACTAGAAAAGTATTGCTGGAAGAAATCCCAGAGTCATATAATGATAGACTTCGGAGAAGAGAGAGTCATAAACATAGAAGCAATAGCTGACTATTTTAAGATATGTGCAAGCAGAAGCACAATAAGGGAGGAAAAGCCTGTAATCCCAGTGCTTGGAAAGCTGACAGGAGGATAGCAGGTTTGAGACCAGCTTCAGTAACATAGCAAGACCCTGTATTTGTGTTTGTTTGTTTTGTTTTCTTTGTTTTTGTTTTTTTGTTTGTTTGTTTTTGTTTTTTTGTTTTTTGTTTTTTGGTTTTTTTTGGTGGTACTGGGGTTCCTAGAAACCCTTTTACCTCCAAGCTACACTCCCAGACCTCTTTTTTATTTTTATTTGAAAATAGGGACTCTTAAACCAGCAAGGCTGTTTCAAGCCTGCTTGATTCTCCTTTCTCCGCCTCCCAAGCTTGGGGATTACAAGCGTGAGCCACCGCGGGGCGAGCAAGACCCTGTTTTAAAACAAAAAGTAAAAATGGCTGAGGGAGTTGATCATAGGTAAAACACCCCTTGGTTCAATCTATAGTACCACACTAAAGAGGGAGAAAATGAGAGAGAGAAAGAGAGAGAGAAAAGAAAAAGGAGGAGGAGAAGAAGAAGGAGGAAGAGGAGGAGGAAGAGAAAGGAGGGGAAGGGAGGAAAGAAGAGAGGAATAATTCAATAAAGTACTGCTTATATACCAATAACAAAATGGAAAAAAAAACTACCTAATCTTTTAAATTTTGAAATAATTAAATACGTACCTCGCTTTAGTTGGTAGTTGGTTCCACTATATGATTAAGAAAGAACTAATGCACTCATGATGTATAGAAATATTTTTTACATTTTATTGAGGCAAGGATGCTCTGAACCTAAACCCAACTGTGATATTAAGAGAAAAGTAAACCAAATACTTATTCAACTTTAAATGTAGATAGAAAAATTAACATAAAATTAAAATGATGTCCAATTTAATAGTAGATAGAAAGGATGATATAACATGATCAAATTACTTTTATTCTAAGAGTATAAGGTTTAGTGAACCTTTAGCAATCAATCAATTACAGTATCTATGTTAACAAAATAAGACAAATGGCATATAGTCTATTAAATTGGTATAGAAAGGCACTGATAAAATTAAACTTCTATTCATCATTTAAAAAAAATAAACCTTTAAAATATTATGAATAGTAGAAACTTTCTTAATGTAATAATTAGTAGCTAGAATAAGTGCGTGTGAATAAATACACACAGTGTGTATACACACACACACACACACACACACACACACACACATCTGGTCCTAGGATGGAGATATTTAATAACTTAAAAGATTTTTTTTATTCCTAAATCAATTTGTATATTCAATTCAATCTTGGTTAAAAAAAATCAGTATTTTTGGGCAGAAATTGTTAACTTTATACTGATTTGGAAATGTAGAGGGTTTTCACATGCCAAGATACACTTGAAAAAATAGACTAATGTGACAGGACTTATCAGGCATATAGACTTAAAATAAGGCAATAAGTAGAATAGATATTGGATACCTGAACCAAATACATGGACAAAATCATAACAGTTTATAAATATATAAAATTTTATGTGTGATATGAGTGACACTTGAAAAAATAGACTAATGTGACAGGACTTATCAGGCATATAGACTTAAAATAAGGCAATAAGTAGAATAGATATTGGATACCTGAACCAAATACATGGACAAAATCATAACAGTTTATAAATATATAAAATTTTATGTGTGATATGAGTGACACTGTAGATTACTGAGGAAATATTATTTTTTCAAAGTAGAACAATGCCAATTAAATATTAACATAAAAATACCTTGATCCTTTCTTGTATCATTAATAAAGTATGAATTGTTGGTGTGTCATAGTTCTTTTTGAAAAAAATGGCCATTTTGATGATATTTATTCTGCTTATCCAAGAACATAGCAAATCTTTCCACTTTCTAAGGTCTTCTTCAATTTCTGTTTTCAATGTATTATACTTTTTTTGTAGAGTTATTTTATCTCCTTGGTTAGATTTATTACTAAGTATTTTACTTTTTTGTGATATATCCTATGTGGAAATGTTTTCTAGATTTCTTTTTCAATGGATTTATGGTTGTTATACAGAAAAGCTTCTTATTTGTTAAGATTGACTTTGTATCCAGAAATGTTGCTGAATTTGTCGATCAGTTGTATTAGCTTTTTGGTTGAGTTTGTTGGATCTTCTAAGTGTAGTATTATGTCATTTGCAAATAGGGATAGTTTTAACTCTTCTTTTCCTATGTGTACTCTTTTGAATTTCTTTTCTTACCTTATCACTTTAGCTAGAATCTCAAGTAATATATGAAAAGTGGTGATAATAGATTTCTTTGTCTTGTTCATGTTCTTAGTGAAGATTCTTGCATTTTTTTCCAGTTTAAGATGATATTGGCTAGAGGCCTATTGTAGATATGATGTTAAGGTATGTTATTTCTATTTCCAGTCTTTATAGTGCTTTTAGCATTTATAAATGGGTGTTAGATTTTGTTTAATGCCTTTTCAGCATCTATTGAAATGATTGTATAATTTTTATCTTTGGTTCTGTTTAAGTGATGAATTACATGGATTTTTTTTCATATACTGAACCAGCCTTACATCCCTGGGATGATACCTACTTGGTCATGATGTATAATTTTGTTCTTGTGGTTTTGAAAGTATGGTGCTAGTATTTTGTGTTGTAGTATAGTTTTTTACAGTAATTTCTGATAATCCTCTAGGTAACCTAATGACACACTTCAGAGTCCTTGAAAAGCAGGACCAGTCTAACCCCAAAGCCTGTAGAATTCAGGAAATTATTAAAATCAGGGCATGAATCAATGAAGTAGAGAATAAAAGAACAATACAGAAAATCAGCAAAACAAAAAGCTAGTTTCTGAATAAATAAAATAGATAAACAACTAGCCAACCCACCAAAATATATTTGTGATATAATAAAAATATTTTAAGCAGAATTCTCAGAAGCATTAAAAATAAAAAATGATGAATCACAGTACATTATAAGTATACATCATAAGTTATCATTAAGAGAAATGAGAAAAATATTTTAATCTATAAAAGGCCTCATATCCTAAACATATATATATATATATATATATATATATATATATATATGAAATTAATATAAGTAAAAATACAAAATGATGCTGGACGTGGTGGCGCATGCTTGTAATCCCCGCGCTGAGGAGGTGGAGACAGGAGAATCACGCAGGTTTGAAGCCAGCCACGCTGGCTGAAGAGACCCTGTTTCTAAAAATAAAATAGGTCTGGGAATGTAACTCAGAGTTTTGTAAAAGGGCTTCCAGGAACCACAGTACCACCAAGAAAAAAAAAAAGTTGGGTAAGAGACTTGGACAGACATTTATAAAAATGTCGCAAATGGGATGTGAGGGCGATCTGGCTGCGACATCTGTCACCCCATTGATCGCCAGGGTTGATTCGGCTGATCTGGCTGGCTAGGCGGGTGTCCCCTTCCTCCCTCACCGCTCCATGTGCATCCCTCCCAAAGCTGGCTAGGTCGAAGAGGACAACCTTCCCCAAATAGAGGAGGACTGGTCTTTGGTCAAGGGTATAGGAGTAGCTGCGCTCCCCTGCTAGAACCTTCAAACAAGCTCTCAAGGTCCATTTGTAGGAGAATATGGGGTAGTCAAGCTTCCAAGACTCCAGACACATCCAAATGAGGCGATACACGTGGCAGTCTGCCTTTCTAAACAAAAAAGAAAAGAAAAAACAAAACAAACAAACAGACAAAAATGTCGCAAATGGCTAATAAAAGAAAAAGGTATGAAAAGTCATTAATCATTGGGGAAAAATGCGAATCAAAACCACAATAGTATGCCACTATAGTTTGTTTATGCGCATGAATGAAATTAAGTTTTTATAAAAATTTAAAGTAATAAAATGTCTCAAAATGCTGTTTTGTAAAAAAAAACTCTTTGAAAAACAATTTGGTATTATATATTAATGTTTAAAGTATATAGTTTCCATGATTTTTAAAATTCCATTTTACTACCTGCATATATAGATACATTTGTGCATATATAATTTGAATATATGTGTGTGTGTGTGTGTGTATATATATATATATATATATATATATATATATATATATATATATAATTCGCTTTGCATTTGGATTAAATGTAGTTAAACTAAAGGAGATAAAAGGGAGGAGACTAAAACCAAGATCCTATATGACACTATATGACATTATGAGTCTCTTGAACTAGAGAGAACCATTTAGAATGAGTTTCTACACATGAGGCCTGTTAAAAAAATCTTAACTTGATAAGCAAAGATAAATTATCTTTCCTAGAAATGAAATAATTAAATCATGAGAATACAAAAGTGATATGGACACAAATACCAGTGACAAGTTTGACTGAATGTTCCTAAAAACTGTTGTTCCAAACTGATGATGACTCAGTTGAATGAAAGCATATCCTTCAGCCTGATTCTCCTTTTGAAACAGAGGTGCTACACTTGTAAGTCAGATCTTTAGGCAACACCATTGTGCTATGGATGTGAGAAACACTTAAGAGACATTTTCTTCTCCTTTCTTCATGACTTTAGAGAAGTGGAATAAAGCCTTTAGCAAAGACTTTCAAGATTTATTCTCTCCTAGTCACATTTTTAGGTAGATTACTCACTGCGGCATTTCTCTACAATACTAGCCAACATAGAGCCAAGGATAAATCTCCTGAAGTAATGAATCTCTTCTCTTACTATATAAAAATTGAATCCAAAATACTAAAGAAAATCAATATACTGAAATCCAGGTAAACAAGTCTTAATTTGTTCATTGGAATGTCAAAACGAAAAGAAAACACCAAAACTCTCTGCTTATGTTTAAAATCAATAATTCCTTTGTACATCCGGGCATTGTGGCACATGCTTGTAATCCCTGCTTGGGAGGCAGAGACAGGAGGATTACGTAGGTTCGAAGCCAGCCTCGCTGGCTTAAAAGACACTGTTTCCAAATCAAAAATATAAAATAGGTCTGAGAGTGTAGCCTGGATGTAGAAGGGTTCCATCCGCAGTACAACCAAAAAAAAAAAACTCTTTGTACAAATATAGGATCAATGTGAAAAGTAAGATAAAAAATTAGACCAGCACATAATATAAACCTGATATTTGAACATTAATTTTAACATGAAAGAGATTTTCAGTGAGAGTTCTAGTGACTAGGTGCCATTCCATGGAGCTCACAAATAAAACCCTCAACGGACAGTGTCATGTTGTTCTCTCTGTCTACTGAAGAAATAAATTTAAGAAACAACAGCATAAAACCAGTCACATATATTGAGGACCGCTTTCAGAGCAAAGGTTATTGAATTTAAAAAGTGGACTCGTTTAAAACAGAACTTGTGGTTTGGAATACTATGTTGTTACTGAATAATAAGACTCAATTGTCTAGCATGACTTTTATGCATTTTCACCTGAAGCCAGCAAAATGAATCAAATACACTTTCAAGGATCTTTGTTGTCATATAATTCTTCAAGATTGATTCAATACATTTTAGGGAGCATAATTCAAAGATCAGAAGATAGAAGCAAACATAACACTGCTGTGAGTACAAACCACTTCTGCAATATTTACAGATGTAGGTAGGTGCTGCATATCGATCTTTTGCTTTCTTATCAAATATCAATTTCTGGTAAAGAATAAAATAAAATTTCCAATATATTGGGCTTTCTGATGGTTGTATTTTATTATGTAAAACAAAGTCTAGTGAAATAATACTTTTTGACACACTTTATTTGAAACCAGCATATTTTTATAATAGGAAAAATTTCCACTTTTCTTATAGTCATATGTGTATCATATATTGTTGATATTTAAAATATTCAAACTAATTCAAATTAGTTTGACTTTATTATATGGTCTTGAGATTCTGACGATGTAATCAGAAGGTATGCAAGGTACATAGAACCCTGTAAAAGAGCTTTGTGTAGTTGAGGTTAAATAATATACTTCCTGGGCTTTATATTCTCATCTTAAATATTACCATCACACATGTGGCGGTATCATCACACATTTTTGGGTATAATTTATTAACAATACAGTAAAAGAAATTTTAGGTTCTACATTTTGATGCATTAAATTACATTTTTCAGCTGGGCGTGGTGGTGCACGCTTGTAATCCTTGTGCTTGGGAGGCGGAGACAGTAGGATTGCGCAGGTTCGAAGTCTGCCATGCTGGTTTAAGAAACCCTGTTTCCAAAAAAAAAAAAAAAAAAAAAAGTATAAAATAGGCCTGGGAGTGTAGCCCGGAAGTAGAAGGGTTTCCAGGAACCCCAGTACCACCAAAAAAAAATTACATTTTTCATAATTTTCAAATATTTATTTGATATGTCTCAAATTATACTTTTTTATGACACATGAGACTTCCCTTTTATTTTTTTTGAGAAAAAAATAAAGATAATTCTTACAATGCATAGCAGAGTAGCAGTGTTTAGAATCAAACCTGAATTTAGAAAATAGCGATAGTTGCCCCTACACAATGCATCCAAACTTTGTATTTATTAACCAAAGTCTGGAGCATCCCCATGTGTCAAATATGGCATATTTAGAATAAGCAGATGATGAGTGTTGATTGCACCAACAAAATCATGTCAGATTTTTTGGATAAAATAATTCACAAGGCTGTTGGTCCTCATTTAGACATAAAAGAGTTACCACACTATGGCTATTTTTTAATTATTTTTAGCTGCTTTGTCTAAATAGTGAAATAAGCTTCACTATTGTGTCACTGCATATAGAGTTGAATTATTGTAGCAGCATCCTCTCTGGTCTGGCACATATGTCTGTCATTTGAAGTTGTTTCCAGTAGACGGTGAAATATATATCATATGCAAGGGGATATTCCTGCCATAGCAGATACCATTGCTATGATACTGCAGAGAATCACTGAAAGTAACATTGGCTTAGGGCATATTAAAGGACGCCATTTTCTTATAAATAAAAATATAACTCCTAACAAGCAAGAGGCTGAAGTATAATGAAGAGTGTTTGGCAAACAAGTCTTTTAATAACATAATATTCTGAAATCAATTTTTTATATGGGGCACTACTGAGAAAATCTGGATTTTCTCACTAGAAAAATATAGTCATATTTGAAGACTTTACTTGATCATTGAATTTAGTGGATTTCAGTGACACTTCACACATATACTCACATGACTTCATACCTTTGGGCCCACTGAGTCCTTAAAAAGTTGATGCTCCCTCAGCAGCAGAGTAAGCCTGGATGTCTAGCCAGCTTTGGTTGCTTTCTTGCTTTACCTGTGTTGGCTTCTTCTATTTCAGAGATTATGGCCAAACTGTTCATCTTTCTGACCTTCTCCTAGATCTTGAATTTGTACATCATTTTTGTTTTTTTAGGCTTGATGCTTAAATTTTTAAGGATACAGATTGTTCACAATCCCCTTTTCTTCTCTCTTAACTACTCTGCAGGCACTGAACTCCAGCGTGTGCCCTTCACCTATTGTTAGCCCCTTAGCAGGGTCTATTTCAAATCCCCAAGTGAGTACCAGGTCCTGAATGGTGAACTGCCTAAAACCTACTGCAACAAACTAATAGAAACATTTTTTATTTCTGGCAGAATTCTTAGAAAGGCACTCCAGCTCCTTAAAGGGTACACTGAGCACTTCTGAGTGTGAACATACTCAAATGTAAATGGCCCTCAGTATTTCAAAGGATTGGAGAAATCTGTCAAGGGATTGCCCTTACCATTTAAAAATTGCTGGTTTTAAATTCAAGAAAGTACCTGCAAACTAAAAAGCTGTGAAAAGAGATAGCTTTGTTTTTCCAATGAAGCATTCCATTTTCCAGCTTTAATTAACACAGATGTCTTATGTGAAGATTCTTTTATTTACATAGAATGCATTGCTCAAATGAAGGCTTTCATTCTCTGAAAAGCCTTTACTGACCAGGAAAATGAGGCCAGGCTAACCCGACTTCATTTTTGTCTTTTGAAATTTCAAACATTTCAATTTCAAGTACTCTTCACAGTGTCTTTCATGCTAAGCCCTATGCACAGGTCTGTGTAGTGCCAATTGAATTGCCAGGGAAAAGTGCAAAAATGACAGTTGACCAATCCTTGATTTTTATTTTTGGATCTGTCAAGACTCCTTATTGGAAAGTGGGTTAATGTTTGTATAAGCCTTTCAGTACAAGTCTCAGAGGCTATAGGGCTAACATTAAAGTCCCCAAATCTTGAATCTTCGTAGGTTTGTGATCTTCTTTATTTAGTCTTTAACTTTGAAAACTTAGAGTTATATTTTTATAGTTAGGGGGTTTGTGAAGATGTAGGTTCCTTTGTTTATTTGCTTGCTTGCTTGCTTGTTTGTTTGTTTGTTTGTTTGTTTGCAGTACTGGGGATGGAACCCAGGGGCATTCTACCTCCAAGCTACACCCCAGCCCAAGTTTGTATTCTTTCATTCTGAAACAGGGTCTCACTGAGTTGCAAAGGGCCTCACTAAATACCTGAGGCTGGGTTTTTTGGGAGGGAAAAATGGCGATGGAAAGACACAGCATATCTTGCTAGCTGAAGCAAATTAAGTTCAACTACTGAGAAGGCACGTCTTAATAAACAAAATTAAATTAAATCTTACAACCCAAAATAGAATCAGAAATTATGGTGGGAGAAATCCAGTAACTCTGACCTGTAAGATTCACTGCAACACACACACACACACACACACACACACACACACACACAAAGTACAAGTGAACTGTAGATGCAGGCGGTTCTGTAATAAGCCACCGGCCCCAACAAGGCACTCTGAGAATTGCATGAAAAAAAACTCAAGAGTGAAAGTGGCCATAGAGCTCCAACATCTTAAGCTGTGAGCTCACCTAAACACCTGAGCATCACCGTTTACTCACCAGAGGAGGCTCCTGCAGAGGTGCTGGGAGGCCTTCAAGGACCTGGAACTGAACCTGCTGTGCCCCAGGAGAATTAGAGTGATATGGAAGAGCTGCCAGCCCTTCAGAGCCCCAGACTGGGCTGCCAGGTGACAGCATAAGCTCAGAAGAACGATAGGACCCAGGAGGCACACAGTGAGTGCCACTTGACACAGTGATAACTGTGGGTGCCAGTGTACACCAAGGGGGGCAAGTTCAACTCCAGTGTCACAGGAAGGATGCTTAAGGTGCAATACCTGCACAGGGCCACAAGGGGTCACTCCAAGCAAATAAGAGACATTGGAATATACTCCAGAATCTATCACAACGATTGGACATTCAGAAATTACACTGGCCCTCCTTATATTCATAAAGTAGTAGAACTGTTTATTCTATTATTTTTTGTTGTTTTGTTTTGTTTTTTGGTTTTGGGGTATTTTGGGTTTTGGCTTTATTGGGGTTTATTTATTTTCTTTTTTTTTTTTTTACTTTTATTTGGGTTTCTTGTATGTTTGGTTCCTCCACTTTATCTCACATGGTTATAGTTCATTTTATTTTATTTTATTTTTATCCTTTTTTTCTATTAACCCTTTTTGTTCTCTCTTGGTGGTCTGTTTTTGTTTTTGTCAATGGTGTTGTTTGTATTTGATGTATAATAGATAGCCTTTGTACCTTATTGTGATACTTTATTCATTTGTTTGCTCCTTCTCCTACTTCTTATACAAAAGTCTTAAATTTAGCCTATCTACTATCTTCCCTCAAAACTCTCTTTGTCTCCTAACTGTATCTCTTTGTTTAATACACAATGTTTCTCACATCTCCATACTTAAATTTCCTAATAAATACAAGAGTCCTACTATCTAACCTTCTCCCATTCTCAACCTGATGCAACTGTATTATACTTAAATTCTTCCACAACCTCTGCCTTACCTGACTCCTGCACCCATCACCCTAGTTACTTCACCATCACCCAAAACTCACCACCTAAAAAAGTATTGCTTACCTGTTGACTCTTCTAAATTCCTACTACTAAGACTGGACTAAACATAATACCCAAAAACTATGGGAAGACATCAGAAAAACAGGCCTGAGAACTTTGAAAACATGAGAACCAGGAATAGTGAGGAAACAACAGAAGTCACAAACACTGACCTACAAGAAATGCAAGAAGGGGAGTTCCGAATCTTGATCTACAATATGATGAAAGGATTTAAAACAAGTCTAGATGAGATGAATGATGAAATAGAAATACTAAGGCTATCAGAAAGAGGTCTGAAATGAAATAAAAGAATCAATAAATGAAATGAAGACAGCAATAGAAAAAAATTCTGGAAGATTAGATGAAATGGAAAGTGAAATATTACTTTTAGAATACAGTTCATCCAAAACTGAAAACACAGTCAACAATATACAGAAATCATTACAGTGACAAAACCTAAACATCCAAATACTTTGGGACAACAAGAAGCATCCTAACTTACAGATAAAAGGCATAGAAGAAGGGATAGAGGTACAGACCAAGGGCATCCATAATCTCTTCAGAGAAATAATTTCAGAGAATTTTCCAAACATGGATAGAGACTTGGATCTTCATGTCCCAGAGACATACAGAAGACTATTAAGACATGATCAAAGAAGAATCTCCCCATGCCACATAATAGTCAAAATGACCAACATAGATGCCAAGGAAAGAATCTTCAAAGCAGTGAGAACAAAAGGACAGGTGACATAGAGTAGCAAAATAATAAGAATCACGCGAGGCCATACAACCCAAGTCATGAACACTAGGAGAGACTGGTACGATGTGATTCAAACCCTGGAAGAAAACAACTTCTAAACAAAACTACTATAACCAGAAAAACTACTATTCAAAATAGATGGAGAAACAAGTGTTTCAAGATAATAAGAATCTCAGAAAATTCATGAATTCAAAGCTGACACTAGAGAAAATACTTAAAGAAATAAACCATAAAGAAGAAAAAAGAAGCAGACTTCAGAACCAGAGAAGAGAGGAAGTTGATCAGTGGGGCATCTAAGTAAAGAAGAAAGAACAACCTACCAAATAGAAGACAGAATACAAAATGACAGAGAACAAAAATCATATTTCAATAATAACTCTTAATATCAAAGGACTTCTCACCAATCAAAAGACAGACTTGCAATGTGGATTAAAAAAAACATAATCCAAATATATGTTGTTTGGCCAGGCCTGGTAGCGCATGCTTGTAATCCCCAAGCTTGGGAGGTGGAGACAAGAGAATTACACAGGTTCGAAGCCAGCCTTGCTAGCTTAAGAGACCCTGTTTACAAATAAAAATATAAAAATAGGTCTGGGAGTGTAGCCCAGTGGTAGGAGGGTTTCCAGGAACTCCAGTACCACCAAACACACACACACACACACACACACACACACACACACACACACACACACACATATATATATTGTTTGCAAGAAACTCACCTTACAGCCAAAGACATTCACAGGCTGAAAGAGAAAGTATGGAAAAAGATGTACCATGCTGCTGGAGATTAAAAACATGCAGGTATCCAACAAAACAGACTTTAAACTAAAACACATCAGAAGAGACAAAAACAAGCACTTCCTTTTATTAAAAGGAAGAATTCACCAAGAAGATATAATGATAGTAAATGTTTATGCCCCAAACATGGTGCAACCACATTTGTAAAACAAAACCTTCTAGACATCAGATCTCAAATAGACCCAAATACAATAATTCTGGGAGACTATAACACACCTCTGATCAATCTTCAAGGCAAAAGATGATTAAAGACTCTTTAGAACTAAAGAAAACTAAAAACCAAATGAAACTAATAATGAAACAAATACAGAATATTTTACACAGGAAATACAGAATACACATTCTTTTCAGCAGCCCATGGAACCTTCTCCAAAATAGATCACTTCCTGGGACACAAGGCAAGCACCATTAAATCAAAAGATGTAATATAATTCCTTGAATCTTTTCAGACCATAATGGAATGAAAGTAGAAATGAACAACAAGAAACCCAAAAGAAATTATTCAAATACATAGAGATTGAATGATACACTGTTGAATGACGAATAGGTAAGAGGAAATTAGGGGAGAAAAAAAGAAATTTCTGGAAATAACTGAAAATAGAGACAAACCTTACCAAAATCTATTGGACACTTTGAAGGCAGTATTAAGAGGAAAGTTTATAGCATTGAGTGCCCACATAAAAAAGACAGAATCACCAAATAAACAACCTAATGACACAACTCAAGGACCTAGAAAGACTGCAACAGTCTAATCCCAAAGCCAGCAGAAGGCAGGGTATTATTAAAGTCAGAGCAGAAATAAATGAAATAGAGAACAAAAAAAAACAATTCAAAGAATCATAAAACAAATAGCTGGTTCTTTGAAATGATTAATACAATTGATAAACCCCTAGCAAACCTAACCAAAAGAAAGAGAGGATCAACTCAAATTACTAAAATCAGAAATGAAGGGCCAAAGAGCTCTGGGCCATGGGCAGGGTCACACGGGGCATGCAGGACCCCTGGGAAAACCGGGGCCCGGGTCGCAGGGCCAGTGCTGGGGCTTCTGAGGCCAGTATAGAAGCCTACTGAGGGGTTAGGCCGGTGCCGGGACAGCGAGGCCTGGATAGGAGCCTGCCATGAGGGAAAGCCGGTGCTGGGGCCTCAGAGGCTGGGATAGGAGCCTGCTGAGGGTTTAGGATGGTGCTGGGGCCAGCGAGGCCAGCATCCAGGCCTGCCGTGAGGCAAGGCTGCTACTGAGGCCTAGGAGGCCAGTATCAGAGCCTGGCGAGGGGTTAGGCCAGTGCCGGGGCCAGCGAGGCCAGGATCAGAGCCTGCCTTGAGGCAAGGCCGGTGCTGGGGCCTCCGAGTCCGGGATTGGAGCCTGTCAAGGGGTTAGGCTGGTGCCGGGGCCAGCGAAGCTGGGATTGGAGCCTGCCATGAGGCAAGGCAGCTACTGGGGCCTTCGAGGTCAGGATCGGAGCCTGCCAAGGGTAAGCCCAGTGCCGGGGCTAGTGAGGCTGGGTTCGGAGCCTGCTGTGAGTCAAGGCCAGTGCTGGGGCCTCTGAGGCTGGGATCAGAGCCTGCCAAGGAGTTAGGCCAGTGCTGGGGCCAGCGAGGCCAGGACTGTCTCCTGCCCTGAGGCAAGACAGGTGCTGGGGCCTCCAAGGCCTAGATTTGAGCCCGCTGAGGCTTAAGGCTGGTGCCAGGGTCAGCGTGGCTGGGATTTGAGCCTGCCTTGAGGCAAGGCTGGTGTTGGGGCCTCTGAGGCTGGGATCAAAGCCAGTCAAGGGATTAGGCCGGTGTGTGTGCCAGTGAGGCCAGAATCGGGGCCTCCCATGAGGCAAGGACAGTACTGGAGCCAGCGAGGTCAGGATAAGAGTCCTTTGGGTGGCCAGGCCACTACTGGGGCCGCCAAGAGTGGGATCGGAACTTGTGAGGCGGCATGCACAGAGGAATATCACAGAAAATAAAACCAGATGCTTCCCCTAATTAGCAAAAACTAGGAGGAAAGGGGTAACAGGAGGAGGTCAAGTTATAGAAAGGGCCCTATAGCGGAGCAAGTAAGGTGACAAATCAGAGGGGATGGGATGGGGGAGGATTGTACCTCTTTAAAATTCAGGAGGTACATAAACAAATGTATCAAAGATAACCACCAATCAAGCATGGGATGGGGGAAAGGGATGGGGATTGGATGAGGGCTAATTGGATGATATATGCTTGTATATCCTCTCAAGTCTTGTATTCCAATGTGATGTATGATTACAATGCATACAATGCAATATATATGAACAGGGCTTGCTCAATTACCGTGCTGACCTTCAAACCTAAGACTCTCCTGTCTTAACCTCCCAAGTACTGGGATTACAGACATGTGCCATCATGTCCAGTCCTATTACATTATATTTCTACCAGAAATAGGTTATAGTTTCAGATTCATACCTGTGCTGGTGCTGAATAATTCCATTAATTTTTAAATATCCAAATTAATTTTAAATGAATAAATTAATAGATAAAAATGTCACCTCAAAAAAAAATCAGAAGTGAAAAAGAGACATCACCACAGATAGTGGAGAAATTCAAAGAATTATCAGAAACTATTATGAAAATTTACACTTCAGTAGAGTAGAAAATATGGAACAAATTGACAGATTTCTAAGCATATATAACCTACCTAAACCAAACCAAGAGAAAGAGTAAACAAAGAAATAGAAATGGCAATAAAAATTATTCCATCTGAATTCTACAAAACCTTCAGTGAAGAACTAATCCACATACTTCACAACTTGTTCCAGGAAATTGAAAGAGATGGAACTACCCCAAACTCCTTCTACAAGGCTGGTATCACATTAATCTCCAAACCAAATAAAGATACCTCAAGAAAGGAAAACTACAGACCAATATTCTTAATGAACATAGATGCAAAAATTCTAAACTAATACTAGCTATACACATTAAAACCATATCAAGGGAATAATACACCATGACCAAGTTGTTTTCACCCCAGAAAAACAATGCTGGTTCAACATATGTAAATCAATATATGTTATTCACCACATAAATAGAATGAAGAACAAAAACTACATCATTACATCAATAGACACTGAAAAAGCATTTGACAAAATTTATCACCCATTTATGTTAAAAACACTGCAAAAAATTGGAATAGAAGGAATGTATTTCAACATCATTAAGGCAATATACAACAAACCCAAAGCCAACATTATACTGAATGGGGAAAAACTGCAAGAATCTCCTCTAAAATCAAGAACACAACAAGGATGTCCACTATCACCACTCCTTTTCAATATAGTCCTGGAGACTCTTGCTGCAGCAATAATACAAGAGAAGAAAATCAAAAGAATTCAAAAAGGAAAATAGGAATTAAAATTATCCTTATTTGCAGATGACATGATCCTTTATCTAGAAGACCCAAAGAACTCAACCAAAAGACTTCTGGAGCTGATTAACAAATACAGTAAGGTTGCAGGATACAAAATCAACCTAAAAAAAAATCAGTGGTTTTCCTTACACCAACAATAAATTGACAATGAAAGAAGTAAAGAAAACAATTCCATTCAATATAACCTCAAAACCAATAAAATACCTAGGAATAAACTTAACCAAAGATGTAAAAGACCTCTACAATAAAAACTATAAAATATTAAAGAAAGAAATTGAAGAAGACCTTGGAAGGTGAAAAGATCTCCCATGCTCATGGATAGGAAGAATAAATGTCATCAAAATGCCTGTTCTGCCAAAAGTGATCTATTCAATCAATGCAATTCCCATTAAAATACCAATGACATTCTTTGTAGACCTAGAAAAATCAGTCATGAACTTTATATGGAGAAAGAAAAGACCCAGAATAGCCAAAGCAATTCTTAGCAATAAAAATCACTCAGGAGACATCACAATCCCAGCTGTTTTAAAATAAAAAGTATAAAATAGGTCTGGGAGTGTAGCTCAGAGGTAGAAAGGTTTCAAGGAACCCCAGTACCACCAAAAACAAACAAACAAACAAAAAAACAGCATGGTATTAGCACAATAACAGGTATACTGACCAGTGGAACAGAATAGAAGATGCAGAAACAAATTCACACACCTATAGTCAATTAATCCTTGCCAAAAGAGGCCAAACTCATACACTGGAGAAAAGACAGCCTTTTCAACAAATGGTCCTGGGAGAACTGTGAAGTTATTAGAGGAGGGCATAGGCTCAACATTACAACATATAGGCACAGGAAGTAACTTTCTCAACAAAACCTCCAAAGCTTGGGAAATTAAAGCAATAATTAACAAGTGTGATGACATCAAACTAAAAAGTTTCTTCTCATCAAAGGAAACCATCAAGAACATATCGAGGAAGTCTACAGAATAAAAGAAGATCTTTACCTGTCACCACTCTGATAGAGGGCCTATATCCAGAATATACAAAGAGCTCAAAAGACTCTACACTAACAAAACAAACAACCCAATTAAGAAATGGGCAACTGAACTGAACAGAAACTTTACAAAAGAAGAGATACATTTGGCCAATAGATACACAAAAAGATGTTCTACATCATTAGCCATCAGAGAGATGCAAATCAAAACTATGCTGCAATTCCATCTAACTCCAGTCAGATTGGCAAGCATAAATAAAGCAAATAACAACAAATGCTGGTGAGGAAGTGGTGAAAGAGGAACTCTTTTAAACTGTTGGTGGGAGGGCAAGCTAGTTCAGCCACTATAGAGATCTGTGTGGAGATTCCTTAGAAAACTGGGAATAGGTCCACCATATGATCCAGCTCTACCACTCCTGGGTATTTTTCCAACGGGGTTGAAATCAAAGGACTACAGCAACATATACATACATAAGTTCATAGCAGCACAATTCGTAATAGCTAAAATATGAAACCAACCCAGGTTCCCTTCAACAGATAAATGGATTGATCTAAAGACCCTTCAATTTTTTAAATTTTCTCTCTAGCTTCCTGGCATGAAAGAAAACGTATGACCCTGGACTTCCTGCAATTGGCTGATCATACTTAGCATTATATTCTCTAGTTATATGTATTTTCCTGCAAATGACATAAATTTGTTCTTTTTGTGCTAAATAAATTTTTATTGTGTATATCCCACATCTTCATTATTTATTCATCTACTTATAGACAACTACACTTAGGTTTCTTTTTTCTGTTTTTTTTTAAATTTAGTTTTCTTTTCTTTTTTACTCAAAACCTCATTGTTTCATTTTCTATTAGGGATATTTCTCCCCACTCAGGTATCCACACAGCATTTTTTTTTCTGGCTTTCATAATCATGGCAAGAAGTCACCAGTTAAATTCCAAAACCTTTGAGAAGCAAGAATTCTATTTTATTTCTCCTGAAACGTTTAGTGTCATACATTATACAAAATAAGTACCAGCAGTTTTTCTACAGACTGATTGATAGTTCTAACTTTTCAATACAAAGTGATGTAGCAGCCTCATGTAATGTTAGTGTTCATTTCCCATATTAGTTTTCTGACACAACATGCATTATACAGAGTATTTCTTGTACTTTAATTGAAAACAGGTATTATTTATCATCCTCAGAACATTATAAGTGTGCATAAATGTATACATTCTTGGTAAGAATTCTTTGTTGGCAGAAGTTGAAGAAAGATAATTTTTATTTCTTTTGAGGAGGAAAAAACAAAAAATATTGTTACATTACAAGGAATGCTCAGTAAATAGCACACATCAAGGAGATTCAGTCTATTTTGAACACATATTTTGAATTACTATAATGTTAAATGTAAACTAGAAATCTTTGAGGGTTATAAAGATATTCAATGCCAAATTGTGTTGAGAAAGAAGATTTTTTAAAAGAATTTGAAACACATGAGGAAAAGGTGAGCAGATGATGGCAAATATCACCAACAGTAAAGATAATTATAATGTTAAAAGTAATAGGAAGAAATTTATATATCCCTTTTGTAGAAAGAAAAAGAATCATAAAAAATTTCCCCAGAGATAATTTCTCTCTTTACAGAGGGAACACATGCTTGTAGATAAAAATTGATACTATACTATCCTTCTAAAAATCTGATTTGCTAATTTTAAGTTATCAAAATTATCAGTTTTCTGAGGTATTTTTTTTTAACCAGAATTGAAAATTATCCAAATCCAAAACTTCATTCAATTTAAATAGAAATGTAAAACTTTCTCTAGTGCTTAACAATGGTAACTGACATTCAATATTAGGTATTTTAGATATTCCAAGATAAAATATTCAGTTCTGACTTAAATAATTCAGAGGTTTCCAGACTAACTAAAGATATGGTTTACAGAAAGGTCTGTGAAAAGGTTTTGCAAGATATTTATGGTGATATTCTACTTTGTATTCAGAAAAATCATAGAAAAAAAACTAGAACTAAAACAGATATTTTTTTATAAAATATATTACACTACATCTTGGTGTTGACTCTATTTATGACATATTTATATCTATCATATCAGAAATTACTTGTTTGATTTCCAAGACTATGGTCAATTTCTTTTTCCTACACAAATTCCCTTTAATTAGCAAGGTGCAAATTCCCTTTATATCAGCAAGGTATAAATAAATCTGTTGTTCAAGGCTCAAAGGTGCCCCTTTCATTGAGAAAGGTCCTGCTGCTAAGTAGGAGCAAATCGTCCAGGGAAGTGATACATTCCTATTGCAAAACTCCAACTGCTTAGAACAGCCTTCAGCCAATGAGTGACTCAAATGAGGCTACATAGTCCAGACCTGTGCAGCAAGGTGACATACTCTTTAGTCCAATCCATGCCCCATAATGCCTTATAGCACCACGGGGAGGTTAATCTCCATCTCCAGCTAAAACCTCATCTTTGGTTGACTTGCTCTCTCACCTGCTGTGACAGCAGCCCTTCTCTTGAGATCTTCCCTTCAAATGCTTAGCCCTCACAAATTTTCCAGAGAAGCTCTCCTTCTAAAGAATCAGGCCCAAGAAAAAGTTGCCAAAATTTATAATCAGTAAAATTATAAAGTAGTGGATTGCTAGTCATGGAACTACCATCACTACATTGACCTCATTCTCTCCTCATAGCCCTATATGTTTTTCCCCTTAGTATATCTTAGATTCATCTTTATAAAGCTGGTTTCATGTACACAGTTATCAAACACAGTGATACATGATTATACATTTTACTTTTTATCTATTTTTTATGAGTATGGATTATCTGTCCATTTGCCTGAATCTTTGCTGTCCCAACTCTAGACCAAGCTATTGACTGTTATCAAATCTCTCACTCAGATTTACCCAGGGTGCTTTGTCCCCCTATGGGTGTTGCTTGGCCTATCATTCCAATGGCATCTCTCATCTCCTACCAAAATCTCCAACTATTACCATTGTATATGGGATACTTTCAAGGTTCTTGGCAATCTAGCTCAAATCTACCACCAGTTGTGGTAAATCTAGGAGGAAGAAAGAAATCTCAATTAAACAAAGCTATATTGTCCACTGGTTACAGCAAATTTTTATTTTAAAGCTAGCAAAATTGATCAGATTTGTATTAGTGGTATAAGCATGCACTAATTATTACAATGATAAAACTCCTCATTAGGATTAGAAAAATTATCACATAGCAGACAGTATAAGACTGTATAAGTAGAACATCAGAGAAAGGAAGAAAGGAGACATTAGTCAGCCACCTTGAAGTATGTGACTGAGGATAAGAATGAAAAGCACAGGAAAGTTTTAAAGGAGACCCATTCACTGAAGGGAGCTATGAAAACTTAGGAATAGAACTCTGTTTGGAATGTATAGATTATTGGCATAAGCACAGCCATTTTAAATTATCCACAAAGTTGTGGACTGACCAAAACAATTTCATTACCTTCTCAACCCCAAATTATAACTTCTCAGAAAGTAGATGACCAGGGCAAACAAACAACCTAATTTTGTAAATGTCAACTCTTCTCCTAATGACTTTCACGCCACTCAGTTTCCACCCCAGTTACCCATGAAACCTGTACCCACAGTGGACATTGCTAGTGTTCTCTTGCTGTCCAGAGGCAGCCTGTCAGGATCCCCTTGACAATAAACTTCCTTTCCTTCAGTCCTAGTGTTTGTTATATGTCCCACACCCTTTCATTAGTGCCATGACTTCGATCCAGGCTCTTCTGTTGACCTTGCTCCCCTTTGGAGGTCTGAGCTGCTTTAGTTTTCTGGCTCTTGGGGCCAGAACTGTCAGTAGAAGCTCCTTCCTCCACTGAGCATTTCTTACAGCCCCACACTGGCCCTACAATTAACACTGGTAAGTGTCCCATTGGGTTCTTCATCCCCAATGAGTCTCTCTCTCTCTCTCTCTCTCTCTCTCTCTCTCTCTCTCTCTCTCTCTCTCTCTCTCATACACACACACACACACACACACACACACACACACACATCTTCACATCTTGAGTCATGTCTTCCCTGTCTGTGAAAGCTCTGCCAGCATGTACCAAGACCCCTACAGACCTTTTCCCAAGATTCAGAAAGGTCTGAGTGATGACCCTCTTTTCCATCTCCCTAAACCTACACTGAGGTTTGATCTGTATCTGGGGATGCCCTCTCTCAATCACTCACTGATAACTACTCTACATCACTCTCCAGCCCACCAGGCACTTGCTTCTTATGTCCACAAACCCTAGGTACCTTAATTAATGCTACTACCAAGAGCCCCTGTGTTTCCATCATACTTACTCCCAGCTTACTCTATACAGCTATCCAGATTTCTCAATTGTGCCCCCACAACTTTCACCAAAAAGACTCACATTCCTACCTGTGTTTGTGGGGATTAGTCTAAAAGCCTCCCTCACAATCTTAGGTCTATAGAGAGGTGCCCTGCGACAGCCTGGCTTTAGCAAAACAATTTGCACAGCTTACAAAGGAAGTGGCTAAACCCATGAAACATCTACTGAGGCCATTTACCTACTCCAGGCTCAAATTTTCTCACTTGCCAAAGTAGTTTTACAAAAAACAAGAGCCCTGGATCTCCTTATGGCTGAAAAGGGAGGTACCTGCCTCTTTTTAATGGAGAAATATTGCTATCATGTTAATCAATTGGGCAAAATATAGCACAACATACAGACTCTCCAAGATCTGTCCTCTTAGGTCCAGCCAACATCTCCTTTCTTCCTTCTAAGGAATCCTATACTAACCTAGCATCTTCTGCTTCTAGGCTCCCTTAGTGCCACATTCACCCTTGTCTTTCTAGTACCATGCCTTTTCAGATGTTGCCAAGAGGTGGTCCTAGCCAAGAGCCAGTCCTAGAGATGGCCACAACCTTTACCAAGCAAACAGTCAATCAGATGATGTTAGGAAAATATCACTGCTTACCTGAGGACCCTCCAATATAACCAACAGCCCTCTACAAGACCCAGATAGTGGAATGTAAGACTACTACTACAGCAGGTAGAAGCTATAAGAATAACCTTCACTCTTACTCTCACTCCAATGGAACAATTATTAAACAAAAAGGGATATTATTGGCATAAGTGCAGCCATTTTAAATCATCCACTGTGTCAGGGACTGACCAAAACAATTTCATTACCTCACAACCCAAACTGTAACTTCTCAGAAAGCTGGTGACCAGGGCAAAAAAAAAAAAAAAAAAAAAAAATCTAATTCTGAAAATGTCAACTTTGTCCCTAATGATTTTCCCACCATTAGTTTCTGCCCCAGGGCCCCATAAAGTATGTACCCCCAGTGAACATTGCTTCTGTTCTCTCACTGGCCAGAGACAGCCTGTTAGGTTTCCCCTGACAATCAAATTCTCTTTCTTCAATTCTGGTGTCTGTGGTATGTCCTGTGCCCTTTCATAGATATTTCCTGTCAACCCATGAACATTCTTATTTCGAATGCCATTCTTAGTATGTGGTGACTGATTATAATTACAAAAGACACAATCCAAAATAATAGCCGGGCGTGGTGGTGCACGCTTGTAATCCCCTCACTTGGGAGGAGGAGACAGGAGGGAGACAGGAGGATCAAGCTGTTTCAGAGCCAGCCTTGCTGGCTTAAGAGACCCTGTTTCCACATAAAAAGGTAAAAAAAAAAAAAAAAAAAAAAAAAGGTCTGGGAGTGTAGCCCATGGGAGTGTATCCCAGAGGTAGAAGGGCTTCCAGGAACCCCAATACCACCAAAAACAAACAAACAAACAAACAAGCAAACAAACAAACAAAAAATGCTATAATACCAAATGCTGAAATTCTGAAAACCAAAATTCTCATTGGGAGAAAAAAATAAAGATAATCTAAGGAGCTCAGAAAGCTGAATTGTGGGGAAGGGATTAGTGCTTGTTGAGTTGTACACAGGATAATGGCACCATATCAGGTGGAACAAATATGTAGAATCTGGCAACGAGTTATTCTGTGTCTGCTAGAGAGGGTGTCTCCATAGGACAGTGGTGTATGGGAATTTGGGGGCTTGGAGAAGATTGTTCCTCCACGTGGAGAGGCACCATCCAATCACCAAGGCCTGGAGAAAACAAATGCAGAAGGTGGATCGTCCTCTTCCTGAAAACTCCATTTTGTTACTGAATTCCTGGCTTGGCTGCCTGCACATGCACTGGACTGAAGGAGTGGTGGTTATCTGTCTCTACATTTAATAAATTTCCTCTAAAGATTTAGGTTTTTCATCAAAGTATTTCAAGAAATCACAGTTATGAAGCTAGGTGCACAGGGTTACAAAACATAGTGATACATGACTACACATTTTGTTTTATTTTTCACCTATTTCTTTTTGAGTTTGGTCCACTTTCACATTAATATTATACCCATAGAACTGTCATTAATGTGCTTGAGTATTAATGTTTCCAAATGGATGAGTACCATCATTGCCTATTTTATTGTGTAAAGTGAGCTATGAAATGTTTTGTTAATGCTTTATGTTTCTCTAGTAAATTTCCTTCTAAAAATGTAAATAAGAAGAAAACTTTTCTTTTAAAGAAAAATTTCCAAGCTGGGCATGGTGGCGCATGCTTGTAATCCTAGCATTCTGGAGGCTGAGACCAGAGGATCGCAGTTTGCAGACAGCCTCAGCTACTTCGTGAGGCCCTTTGCAACTCAGTGAGGCCTGGTTTCAAAATAAAGAATAAAAAAATAGGGCAGGGGGTGTAGCTCAGAGGTAAAATGTCCCTGAGTTCCATCCCCAGACCCGCAAAATAGGAAGGAAGAAAGAAAGAAAGAAAGAAAGAAAGAAAGAAAGAAAGAAAGAAAAGAAAGAAAGATTTTCAGAATTACATTTTTAGGATTTTGGTTCCTTAGGATTTTAAACTTTAGAAATTTTGATCATTTTGGATTAATGACTTTCAGGTTGTATCTTTGGAAATTATACATTAAGCCTCTTAATGTGACCTGGCCACTTATAAATTTATCTTCAAATTATGCATGCTACTTCTTTCTATGTTGCTATAAATTGTGTTCAATACTTTTTAAATTATGCAAGCAGCAGAATCACTAGAGAAAATCCTGGTATTTCTTATTTTGTAGGTGTGGATCAAGGCCCAAGAATCTGAATTTCTAATGAGGATTTAGGTGATACTGATGCTGGTCCAAGGATCCCATTTTTAGGCTATATTATAGTGGTGGAAGGATACAGAGAAATCTTTTCATCTGAATTGCCTTTAGAGAGAGTATATTATGTATTAGGCAGAAATATTTGTGTTTAAGGAGAAAAAGAGATTCAAAAATGAATGCTTAATGAGGTGCCTTGGAACTCAGAAGGGTCCTGTTCATTGGAAGACCTTTTGCTTTGTTGAGCTTTGGCAGAAATCGGAATATTCATGTCTGTGGAGAAAAGCTTGGGCGGAATTTACTCTCTCAGTATTAACAAGAGTTGAAGACTTAAAAGATCTCAAGAATAAGTAGAGTAGAGAGGGGCCAGGAAGAACTCATGTAGAGTGGAAAAGATAAGCAAAACCAAATCTGTAGTAATGGTTAGCCTGAGGTGGAACTTAGCAAAAGAAAAATGTATTAGAGAATTTTAAGTAATTAATTCTAGGTGTGTGAGGTTCAAAATGATTTGAGGTTAGAGAATCATTTTTCTACTTAGAGGTCAGTGTTCTCTGGAGCCAAATATTAGAAGATGAGGTGGGATTGATATCTGGTTAAAGTAGTCTTATAAAATATGATTAAAATACAAATATTAAAATTTAAATTTTATCCCAGCTGGAATCATGATGATGTTTTCCCTGTCATGTTTTAACATTGATGATATGCCCTTTTTAAATAAACACTTCATGGCTTATCAATTTATTAGAAAGTAGAATGATACATCACAAGGGCTTTGGGGCAAGTAGATCAGGTAAAAATAAATGTTTTTTCAAACAATGAAAAATAAACAGGTTCCAGCTCATTTCTTATCCCACATTTCCAGAGACACATTTAAATCAAGGTCATGAAATCTAAGATAATTCCCTGTTCATTGTCATTAATTCCCAGATTTATTCATCTTTGTTAAAATAAAAAGTACTGACCTGACTAGTTAATTAGGTAAAGCTAAAAACATAAAAGTTGCAAAAATAACATAAAAATTAACTAAAATAGGAACTAATATAGATACTTGAGGTGCTATTTACATATATTCATTCTCATATACATCATATAAACACTTAAGTTATCTTCAAAACTCTGCTCTTATGTCACTTTATTTTACTTTTACATTTTGTATTGCAGGTATTTCTCATCTAAGCAGCATATTCTCACCATGCATATTTTTTTCTAAATCAGACAGAAGTTCTCTTAAAGGAAAATTCAATTGTATATATATTAATATTTGATTTGTCTTTCTGTATTAGTATTTAAGTAATTTAAAATTGTTATTAATTATAACATTTATTATATGGGTTTATGTTTGTTTTCATGTGTGGTTTACATTATTTAGAATTTATAGAAGAGATTTAAAAAATAGCATAATTATATTTCTTTCCAAAGTTGTTATATTCAGAATAGATGTATTATTTATGACTCTCTTGATGTAAAATGAAGAATTTAGTATGATATGCTCTTATTTCCCACTTACTTGCAATGCAATATAAAATGAGAATATATACTAAAATTCTTATTATTATTTTTATGTTATCATCCTTTAAAATCAGTATTAATATTTTCTTTTGGCAATTTTATACCCATATAGTTCACTATTTATAAACATTATTATATCCTAAGATAGTTTCTGCATATTGTTTAAAAATATTGTTGTATTAATGTTTGGTCTAAGCTAAAAATTATAAATATATGGAAGAACCATCACAGAAATAATGATATAAAATAAAATTAGAGCTAATGGCATCTTACAAACCTAATTTTCTTTCAGAGTTCATATTTTCAATTAGTATATTCTTATGGAAATTTATGTAGATAATTTTTTTGTGTGTTCTGTTTTTGCATATTCAAAATCTCTTTATATTTTCTTCATATATTACTAGAAGATTATATGAGTATAATAAAGCAATATTACATTAATTTTTTAAAAAATGCTCACATATTTATGTTTATTATTTTATTTTCATTAATATCAAGATTTATAAGTTCCCCAAAATATATCAAAATTGGTTTCTTTTTGTATTATCTGAACCTGAAATATAATGGATTCATATAGTAGACAGGTTATTAAATACCTAGAGAATATTTTTTAATATCATTTTGTTTTTTCTAACTTCTTTTTGGAAATAGAATTTATCCATGATTTAAAACCATACTCTTTATAATGGTTTGCTTTCAATATCCATCATTATATCTCCATAGCTACCATATTTTATGGATATTTTAAATTAATTTCCCCAATAATAAATTTGAATTTGTGTTTGGTTGATGATACTTTTTAACTCTTATGCATATATGTCTTCTGCTTACATTTTTCATAGCATTTGATGCTTATATACCCAAGTTCTCTTTTCATTTAATATTTAATTCTTTATTTCTAAAAATCTGTTTCTTAATATTTCCCCAACTCAAAATAAATCTAGTGTTAGAAACAGATTTTAAGGAATCTGAAAATAAAAAAAAAAAAAACCTCATGAAACCAAAAGTAACTCAACAAAGTAATTTAATTACTTCTACTCAGAATGGTGAAGGGTGCAAGCCTACTGCACAGCCAGTCCTCCCAGCTTGTTATCTCCTAACAGTGAGGCCACTATGCCATTCCTTATTGGCTGAAGTATGACTTTTACAATCTAATCCAGTGGGCTAGTTTTCACTGGGAAGATTTTACCAAAGGAGGAACATGAAACCGGTGTATCCAGGAGTTAAAGATATAGACATATGTACAAAAGTTAAAAAAATGGATACCCAAGCTACAGTTACAAAGGGAAAGTTGACATTTTCAACATGATCTTTAACTTTAATAGAAAAGATTGTTCTTTTTTGCATGGTCTTACATTCTCTATCCTGCACTAACTAGTTTTTATAGGTTTATTGTTACAGTTGGGGGAACTGTTCACGGGACCCTATTGGGCTCCCAGCAACCGTTCCAGTAGCTGGAGGTTCTTGTTCTCAACTAGGTATAGATAAAACACTAGTTCAAACTCTTGCTGAGAGCTTAAATAAGTTTATTTTTACAAAGATGGAAATATAGACTATAGCTTACAACCTTATACTATTCCTACCCAGGATAATATAGGTGTGTGGCTTGAAAACAATTCACCAGAATTCGAAATACAAAATAGCTTTTATAGATACATAGTCCCTATCTTTTGACCTAGGTATAAATCTGCCCCTTAACTTCTATGCCTGCTTTTGGTCATAATTTAAAGCAATCTTCAGGTCTTCTGTACATAAAGACTGTTTGCCCTCTAGAATATACAGTTCTGTGTGCTCAACTTGTTTTTACTTTTATTTCTTTTGTTATAATTATGGGGGTTTCTGGCCCAGCAAGTAAACCTAGGTTTCTTTGTTAGGACCAGAATGATCTACAGGATCAGTGGCCATGTGGTATCTGCTTCCCTTTCACAAAGGTCAGTACCCTCATCCCATACTCTTAAGGAATTCTTACCTCTTTCCTGTATGTCATTTATTTTGCAAACCTGTTTTTAGAATGTGAAGGTCCTAGGTCCCAACTCCTCTATCCACTTGCTAATTACTTTTAGTGAGGGTACTTTGCATTATAATAGCTACCTGAGTGCCTGGAAGTCACCAGGCCCTAAGTGCTTTTCCTTTACAGATTTAAACTCCACTTTCAATAAACCAATCTTTGATATATATTAGTACCAAAACTTCTTTTTTTGATTATTTTTAGGCCATTTTCTAATGTTACTGTCTGGGAGAATATGATTGTGGGGAAACTGTTCCCCGGGAACCTCTGTGAGGGTCCCGGACACACTTTTCCCCAAACCATAACAAAACCCAAAACAACCAAAACCAGAAAAACCATGGGTTCTTGTTCTAAGCTAAGAATAAATATGCATAGCTTGGACGGTTGCTGAAGATTTAAAGAAGTTTATTAAAAAGATAGAAATACAGAAAATAGAAATACAGAAAATAGTTACAGCCCCATGCCAAAATGGCATGAGGGGGGAGGGTGGCCTGGGCCAACTCACCACTCCCAAGATACAGCATGTGGACCAGAATTTTTATACCCATGACCTCCATCTTGTTTACATAATTTTGGTGGGGAACATCCCTGTAAGGTACCTCCCATTATCCTGTAAGGTACCTCCCCCAACAAGGTGTGGCAAGGTGTCTCCTTTCATGAAGGTCTATCCCTCCTACCATCTTAGCTAGCTTATCTAATCATGTAGATCTGTCTTTAGATAGAGAAAGGCCTAGTTCTCCTCTCCTAAGATCTGTCTTTAGAGAAAGGCCTAGTTCTCCTCTCCTATTGACTTGTTAATTACTTTTAGCTATGTTAATTTACATTGGAATAGTTGCCTGCTTTTAGGCAGAAACCAAGACTTTGCACAGATTTGCCCCTCACCCAATTTTTGAAATATACTAATAATCATAGCTTTCTCAAATTTCCCAATACTGGTACACCTAATACTGGTACATTTACTTTTTTGCTATTTATTTGAGAAAATGGTTCCATACTATCACAAGAAAGAATATTTTTAAATTTTTTATTTCTCCTATCCTCCTGTTTATACAGTCCTGAAGCAGTAACAATCTACCATGATTAAGACACTGACAACTAACCATCTATGTTTTATTTCCACAGATATTAATTTTTGAGATCTTAAGTTAAATTATTTAAATAAATTTTGCTCAGGCCTTACTTTGTATTAGGCATTTTTATAATGCAGCTTTGCTTCCCTGAAGTGAAAATTTTACATTTTTATTTTTCCCTTTGCCTGCTTTTGGTCATAATTTAAAGCAATCTGCAGGTCTTCTTTACATAAAAACTGTTTGCCCTCTAGAATATACAGTTCTGTGTGCTCAACTTGTTTTTACTCTTACTTTACATGACTTAACTCCAAATAAAATGTACTATAATGGGTCCCCTCATACCTTGGACTTTGTTACCTTTCAGAGAACTGTGTGATCTTGTATATAAATAAGTACTGATAGATATTAAAAGGAGGAAATAGCCAGGCGTGATGGTGCACGCTTGTAATCCCTGTGCTTGTGCTTGGGAGGTGGAGACAGGAGGATCACACAGGTTTGAAGCCAGCCTTGCTGGCTTCAGAGAGACCCTGCTTCCAAATAAAAATATAAAATAGGTCTGGGAGTGTAGCCTGAAGGTAGAAGGGCTTCCAGGAACCCCAGTACCACCAACCCCCACCCCCAGAAAAGGAGGAAATAGATTTAAAGTTTCCCACAGAGGTTGCTGACAGCAGGAAGGCCAATCTCAAAACTTTGGTGGCACAGGCAGTAATATAATATTTAATGTAGAAGTGTGTGTGTGTGTGTGTGTGTGTGTGTGTGTGTGTGTGTGTAAGAGAGAGAGAGAGAGAGAGAGAGAGAGAGAGAGAGAGAGAGAGAGAGAGAGAGAGGAGACATCTGAACCCAGGAGTATTTTACTTCTGAACTACATCTCTAGTACTTTTTTACTTTCTATTTTTTATTTTGGAACAAGTTCTCCCTAAGTTACCATGTGCTGGCCTTGAACCTGCAATCCTCCTCTATCAGCCTCACAAATATTGTGATTATAAGTTTACATCACTGCTGTAGTTATTCTTTTAAGAGACAGGTTTTCACTATGTTACTCCAACTGGGTAAAGTTATCCACCAGTCTTAGTCTCCCAGTATCTGGGACTATTGGTGCACCCCTGTACCCAGAAATATGTTAATTATTTAAACCTGATTTATTCATTTATATAAAAATTCTAATATTCCAGGTTAAAGAAGCAACTTGGTAAATTTTTTGTGGACTGTAGAACCATTTAATTCAGGGAAGACAAAGATAATCCAAAGCAAGAAAGTTCATAGTACAAGAAAGAAAAAGAAAGAAAGAAAGAAAGAAAGAAAGAAAGAAAGAAAGAAAGAAAGAAATCAAGGAAGCAAGCAAGCTGGAGGGTACTAGAGACAACATACTTTAACAGATGTAAAATAGTCACTTTGTTTAAAAAAGGTTGCCATTCTCCTAAAAATAATGATGAGCCATCAATTTCCAAAGGCTTTCTAGAGTATAAAGAAAATTCTTCACTTGACCTTTTAAGTCGTGTGTGATGATAATTATTGACCTAGCCCCATGCATGCCATTAATTCTCTTCCATCCCCAGCGACACTGTTTCTGTGTTTCTCCAAGATGTCATGCAAGATACCACCTTAGAATTTATTTTTTAACATTCTGCTTATTCCTTTACTAATTATAGCCTTTTTACTAATGTATAAGCACTTATTAGTTCATTATATCAGTACATAATGCAAAATCAAAATTATCAATAAATCAAGATAGCATTTGGAATAAGCTTTAGAAAAAATTACATAACTTTAGCAAAGACCATCTTCTTCCTATGGCCTTTCTGAGACAAACAGACATAAATTGACAATGAGTTTACAATGATCTTATTTCTACCCTGTCCAATTCTGATTCAGAATACTTTTTAACAGAGTTCAACTATCCATTGCTTTATTAATTTATTCAATTTATGCACCTTAGAATCTGGAAATAATTGTTTCATCTATTATAAATCTTCTGACATGGATTTTCCATATGTCTGCTTATTATTGCCATTCAGAGAGACATTACCTGACTCCTTGCCCCCTTTCTAAATTATCCTTTCACATTACCTAGATGTAATTTCCTTCAGAGTTCTTATCCATCATTATTTTGGAATCTTTTTGTGTCTTTTCATTTTTATTTTCTATCTTCCACACTAAGATCATGTATTAGAAAAGACATCATGTCTACCATGTTTACTATTCCCAACAGGAAAAACAAAGATATATAAAGTAGAAACTCAATATTTGTTGTATGTTGAATGAAGCCATATTTCTGACTTCCCTGTGTCTGGCTTATATAATATGGAGCTTCAAAAAAAAAGAAAATTTTAGAAGCCAGCCAAGTATTCAATTAGTGTTGGGGTCTGCTCAACCGCCTGAAAAAACTTCTGATGAATCAGCTACATGTAGCGCCGAGCGTGCTGGGGTCTGCACAATTGCCTGACAAAACCACGAGAACTTCCAATAAATCTGCAACATGTAGTGCTGAGCGAATATGGAGGGCGTAACTACTCCCCTTGCCCCTGCTAGCCCAATTTGGTAATGTTGAGCCTTATTGGCTCACATAATGCTTCCATGCTCATGCATTATATAATGATTGGCTACAAATTATGTGCTTTGCGCATGCAAGAGTGACCTTTAGCATGATAGGTTAGAATAGTTTCCTGTTGGAAATCCCCCTTGTGGTTATTTGCTTTAAATTGGGTTGCCTGAAAAAAATAAATGAGATCCTGCTGACTCAACTCCCGGCTCAAGTGCTTCTGTTCGGGCCATCGACACTCACCTTCCTGCTTGGTCCCACTGCTGACAGGCTGGACCCGTCAAATTAGGAGCAAAATGGGAGAAGTAAATTGAAAATGAAATGCCATTGAGAAGAAATACAGTGATATTTAGAGCAGGTTAAAGGTGGCAATATTTTGATGACTGTTAGAGATAACACTTTGGATTATTTGTGAATAGCTAATAATTAAACCTTGAGTGAAGATAGAAATAGCTACGAATAGGTTATAGATTTATATCATAAATGTTGTTTTATGAGGTTTCAATGCAAAATGCAAACTAAAGACAGTGGTTCACAAAATCAGTGATTGTCAAAATTCACTCAATAAAAGGTGGTGATGATAATGTGTGTAAGTGTAAAATTGAAATTTGAAAACAAATATCTAGGATTTAAATTTTAGATTTCTGTGATTTCTGTCAATTAGTTAACCCTCCTGTCCTTTAGTTTTCACATGAATGAAATGGGCATAATGATTGTTTATAAATCATAGATTATTTTATGAACATGTGAGAGAACAGCAATTATAAACATTTACAGATTCATTGATTTTTCAAACACTCATCTTTTTGTTCCCTTCCACACACACACTTTTATATTGGTACATAATTATATATAGTAAAATGAGCAATTCAAATGGAAATGAGCAATCCAAATGGAAATGTAGATATGCTTCTGTAATGAACACACCAATTTAAATATAAAACATTTTCATCACCCCAGAAGGTTCTCTCAAGCCCTATTCTAGATAATAAGCCTTCCTCCTAAAGGCAAACACTGTTTAGATGGTTCATGAAATTCATGAGTTGAATCATGTAGTAAGTACTCTTGTCTGGCTTCTTTTGCTCAAAACAGTGGTTTTAAAATTCATCTACAGTGCTGGTATCCTGATAGTATATTGATAAAGTATGAAGTAAGGATAGCATTGTGAGTAAATTTTAATCTTTTTAGTGAGCCTTTATCTCTAGACTGTGTGTGTGTGTGTGTGTGTGTGTGTGTGTGTGTGTGTGTTGGGGAGTGCATGGTGTATGGGGGATTGAACCTAGGAGCATTCTACCTCTGAGCGAGATCTCCAGCCCTGTTTTGTGTTCTATTTAAATACAGGGTCTTGCTAAGTTGTTGTCTCTGGACTTTGATCTTCACTAATATTTCTCTAATGACATATTCTAGCTCTGTCCACATCCTCACCACACACATTATAGGTGACACAGAAAGTCTAATGTGGGCTGAAGTTGAAGCCTGTTTCTTTCTCCAACAGAAATGAAGCTTTGGTAGTTTTTATGTTTTAATTTTTTTGTTAACACATAACTGTACAGATTTATGAAGTATGATGTGAATGTTTTGATTTATGTATGCATTGGATAATAATCAAATCAGGGTAATTAGCAAATCTATCACCTTACATATTCATTATTCCATTTTGGTGAGGACTTTGAAAATCCTTTCTTCTCGTTACTTTCACATATGCAGCTAGTTATTCTCTTTACTGTAGTATAGGACGGCAGAACATATTCATCCAATTTAACTAACATTATATTATTGTACCCATTAACCAACTTCTTTCCATCCCTTTATCCTCTCTCTTCCCCAGACTCTTGTTCTATTCTCTATTTCTGTAAGACTTTTTTTTTTTTTTTAAGATTTCACACATAAGGTATTTGACTTTTTGTGCCTGGCATATATTTCACTTACTCCTGGGGAGTGATCATTATTATGGAGAAGTCTGTGGGTTTATTTCTCATTGATTTTTTCTCTTCACTCAGCTAGTGTCAGGAGAAGAGCTTTCACAGTTTTGTTTTGTTTTGTTTTGTTTTTTTTTTTTTTTTTTTACCATGAAAAGCTTGGTCACATTCTTGCAAGTAAAACCAATAAAATATTGAGGGCACCCCTATGACAGTGGCACCCACATTTTCCCTTCCATGATACTCCACACTTAATTCCCAATATTTCATCAATATTAACTAAGTGGTAGTCTATATCTCTAGCAGCTTCTTTTCTAGGTAAAAGACTCATTTAACACTTGAGATTCATAGTTTCTCCAAATTTCAGAATGATGGTTTTCCTCAATACCTCAGTTCTGTGATAGATCCAAGAAAGGTCATTGGTTTTAAATTTGTTCAACTGTTTTCTTATAAGTTTGAGATCAATGGCTTCAAAGCTCTTCATCTATTAGAGCTCAAACTGTTGTGCAGTTGTTAATCTTAAAATTCCTTGTAGTTACAATTTAGTAAAGCAGTTCTTATCTAAAAGTCTTATGGTGTGTGTGTATGTGTGTGCATGTGTGTATGTGTGTGTGCATAAATGTGTGTGTGTATGTGTTACCAGTTGCATCCAGGGTTTCACACATGTTAGGCAATACTCTAGCACTGCACTACATGCCTAGTCTCTTTTGTTTTGATTCAGAGTCTCACTAAGTTATCCAAACTGGCCTTGAACTTGAGATTCTTCTGCCTCACTTTCCCGAGTAACTGGGAATACAAGTGTGAGCCACCATGCCCCATGTAATTCTATTTGATATATTTATTTCTGGACCAGTCTACTTTTCATTTTGTCTTAAGTGTGTTCAGAATTGCTTGTTAAGTTTTCATGTGTCTTCTTTAAATCCTTATCATGTAAGCCTACTATCTCTGTCATTTCAGTGTTGGCACCCATTGACTTGCTTTTTTCATTCAGTTTCAGGTATCCTGGAACTTGGATATTGAGTGTTTTTTTTGTTTTCATTGAGCTGGACATTTGGTGTGTTATATACTGAATATGCATTGCTTATTTTGTTATATTCTTTAGCTTGTTCCTCTTATTTGCTCCAGCAAAGGAAGAAAATAGGAACCACTCATCATAGCCATATTATAATAAAAGACCCGTTTTTTTCTATGGTCTCTATGGGAAATTGAGAGAGAGAGAGGTGCTCTTTTTTACTCATAGGTGGCTACAAAAGTTGCAGCTCCCCAATAGGTGTCCACTGGTATCCTCCAAGCTGGGACAAGGTTAAGGTGCTTATTATTGACTTTACCTGAGAGAGAGTATGACTTCCTTATGGTAGGTGATGGTAAAAGTCTTGACATCTTACTAGGCTTCTTCTTACATAATCACAGGAAACATCTATATATGCAAATTTATTATTGGGTAGCAATGGGGACTGGACTCCCCAAGTGATTTTCATCTACAGAGATGAGTGTCTCCTTATGGCCCCGTATATGTGTATGTCTTGGTCCCTTACTGGGCCTTCTCCAATACTAAGCTGGCCTGAGATTGTAGCATTTTATAAGGGCCTGACCATTATTGACATATACTATCTCTACTTGGCATCTGCTAAGAGTAGATGGGGATGGGGGTCATAGTTTTTCTGAGGTGTTTGGATGAAGTAGACCAATTATCTGAAAGCCTTGCAAAATCATATCTTTTCTATTTCTCTTGCTAGAAGACATATTTTGTTAGGGCTTTTTTTTTTTGGTGCCTATTGTACAGCTATTGAGGCTTCCAAGTTATCTTCTTCTGGTTCAAATCTGGGATATTTAAAGCAAAAATAAAACCTTGAGAATTCACTACTGGACTGCTCCACACCAGCTCAATTATTTTCATGGTTTGCCTTATTCTTATGAGGTTTCCAAAGTCTTATAATATTTATTTTATACATAATGTTTAGAGTTTTAGGTACAATTATCAGAAAAAAATACAATTTTTACTTCATCTTTTTAGACAGAAACCAGATTTTAAAATTCTAATGCTTTCATTTTCTTTCTATAAATCCTTAAACATAGGTATAATAGCTTATTTGAAAATCTTCCTTGATTCCAATATGTAGTTTATTTATGGATGTACTCTGATTTCTTTTTATTTCATAGTTACTATATTTTCTTCACACTTCAGAATTTATTATTTTACATTTGACCTTGTGTATAGAAGAACAAAAGAGTTTTAAGTATAGTAACATTTTTTCCTCCAGAGAACTTGAGCTCTGTATCATATCATGCGGCTAAAATAAGATGGTGCTTATTCACATATCATTAAGAGTCAAGTTTATATGGCTCTGGACTCTGCTTCATTAAAAAGAACTCATATGTGGACGGTATAAAAAAAAATTGGAATAAAAGAGGGACTCCACATAACAGAGGAGACACCCCAGTGGAGTGATGAAGGGGTTATAGGGGAGAAAAGGGGAGAGAAACTTGATGGAGGAAACACTTCAATGCATGCTATGTGCATATGTGAAATTACCAATTCCAATTTCAAAATTTTTATGGGGTAGAAGAGGGAGTGAGGAGGGACCCAGGGAAAATTTACCAAGTGCTATTTGAATATATGTCTTTATCATTCTGAAGCTCATTTTGATCTGTGATTATAATGCTCCAAGAAAAATATGTTAAAAAAAGAATGGACTCATTTCCTAAGTTATCTGCAACATCTCTATAAAAGCAATTGCTTCCTGTTTGATTATTTCTATGTTTAAGCCTGGAAATTGGGGGTCTATTCTTAAACTGAATTCAGTGCCAACAGATCACCTCATTTGAGGTATTAAGAGAATATACAACATTAGATTAATTCTGTTTTTTTTTAGCCTAATTGGGTGTTTATGGAAGAATTCTGATGATAAAATTGTTGCTGTGTTTTCTAGTTACTCCAATACAGATATCCCTCCTCCAACACACATACACACACACACACACACACACACACACACACACAGACACACATGCACACACACACACAAGCAAGCAAGCAAACACACAAATGTGTGTATATATTATATATGTACTATATATATACATATATATACATATTTACATTAACAGCTATATTTTAAATTATTCATTTTCCACAAAAAACCTATTAGAAAAATATATTATCTACATTTTATAAATGTGAAGCTATTGTACATGAAGCAAATTGGATTTAAATTCCACCTCACCAATATGTTATCTGAGATAAACTAAATTACAAGTCTGATTTAAACATTTTTAATGAAGTATTATTATATTAAAATATAAATTACAAAAAAGAATTATCAATAATTGAGTCCTTATTCATTTACCAATTTCTTAGAATTAGTTTTACTTAAAAGTATGTGGTTTCATGAACTACAGAATTATAAAGTTATCATTTTTTATGATAAGACTTTAAGATTATATTGTTAGGAAGGAAGAAAATGGCGACTGTGAGATGCAGCACATCTCAGTAGCTGTAAGAAACCAAAATCAACTATGGATAAGTCAGCCCCTTGACAGAAAAAAACAAAGCATTGAAGATACATACAAATGAAAACACAAAAAGGAACCACAGCAGAATCAAATCCAATAGTCAGACATGAGATCAGTAGCAAAAACCCTGAGCATGCAACTCACCCAGTGTGGTGGCTGGCACTATCTCGGGCTGCTGGCCTGAGCCCTGACTGTAGGCTCTGCAGCCCCAGTAAATTTCTACAAAAAAACCCAAGAACTTTATGGGAAGTAAGCTGTTATATCAAACAAAATAAAGGACACAAAATGACAGGAAACAAAACTCATATCTTAGTAATAACACTGAACATCAAAGCATTTAACTCACCAATTAAAAGACATAGACTAGCTGGGCATGGTGGCACATGTTTGTAATCCCCACACTTGGGAGGCAGAGACAGGAGGATTGCACAGGTTTGAAGCCAGCTACATTGGCTTAAGAGACCTTGCTTCCAAATAAGAATATAAAAAAGAGTCTGTGAGTGTAGTCCGGAGGTAGAAGGGTTTCCAAGAACTCCAGTATTACAAAAAAAAAAAAAAAAAAAAAATAGACTGGCAATATGAATTAAAAAAAAAGATTTAATCCAAATATATGCTGCTTGCAAGAAACTCACCTTAGAGTCAAAGACATTCATTGGCTAAAAGTAAAAGGATGGAAAATGATATATTATGCTAGTGAAGACCAAAAATGAGAAGGGGTAGCAACACTGATATCCAATAAAACAGACTTCATGCTAAAACACATCAAATGAGACAAAGCAGGGCACTTCATATTATTAATGGGCACAATTCAGCAACAAGATATAATAATTGTAAATGTTTATGTTCCAAATGTGGCTGCACCCACATTTGTGAAACAAATCCTTCAGGACATCAGATATCAAACAGACCCCAAAACAATAATATTGGGAGACTTCAACACACCACTCACACCACTAGCTCAATCTTCAAGGCAAAGATGAGTAAAGACTCTTCAGAACTAAAGAAACTATAAACCAAATGGACATAATAGACATATACAAAATATTTCAACCAGAAACAGCAAAATATGCATTCTTTTCAGCTTTCCATGGAACCTTCTCCAAAATAGATTGCACCCTGGGGCCACAAAGCAAGCACCAGCAAATTCAAAAGATGTAATATAATTCCCTGCATCTTTCCAGACCACAATGGAGTGAATGTAGAAAACAACAACAGGGAAACCAAAAGAAACTATTTAAATACATAGAGATTGAATGATACACTATTGAATGGGGAGTAGTTAAAATCAGAAATAAGGGGAGAAATAAAGAAATTTCTGAAATTAAATGAAAATAGATACAAAACATACCAGAATCTATGGGACACATTGAAGGCAGTGTTAAAAGGAAAAGTTTATAAAAATTAGTGCCCACATATAAAGACAGAGTCATCAACTGAACAACCTAATGGCATGTCTCAAGAACCTAGAAAACCACCAAAGATCTAATCTTAAAGTGAGTAGAAGGCAGGAAATAATTAAAATCAGATAAGAAATAAATAAAATACATTTTAAAAAATACAAAAGATCAACAAAGAAAATACTGGTTTTTTGAGATTAATAAGATTGACTAACCTTTGGCTAACCTAACCAAAAGAAAAAGAGAATCAACTCAAATAATTAAAATCAGAAATAAAAAAGGAGACATCACCATAGACAGTATGTAAATTCAAATGATTATTATAAATTATTTTGAAAATTTATGCTCCAATAGACTGGAAAATAAAGAAAAATTTGAAAGATTTATAAGTACATATAACCTACATAAATTGAACCAAGAGGATATAGCAAGCTTAATCCAACCAAAAGCGAGCAAAGAAATAGAAACAGCAATAAATATTTTACCATAAAAAAAGCCCAGGTCAAGATGGGTTTCCTTCTGAATTTTATAAAACTTTAAGACAGAAACTAATTTCAATACTTCACAACTTGTTCCAGGAAATTGAAAGAGATGGAATTCTTCCAAACTCCTTTTACGAGGCTAGTATCACATTAATACCAGAAACAAATAAAGATACCTCAAGAAAAGAAAATTACAGGCTGATATCTTTGATGAAGATAGACACAAAAATTCTAAACCAAATACTAGCTATACATATTCAAAATCATATCAAGAAAATTGTGCACCACAATCATGTTGGTTCATCTTAGAAAAGCAAAGCTAGTTCAACATATGCAAATCAATACATATAGAAATATGTATACAAATCACCACATATATACATATAGAACAGAAAATAAAAGCCACATTAACATATCAATAGATTCTGAAAAAGCATTTGATAAAATCCAACACTTATTTTTACTAAAACACTACAGAAAATTGGAATAGAAGGAATGTATCTCAACATCATTAAGATAATACACAATAAACCCAAGGCCAACATCATATTAAATGAGAAAAAACTGCAAGAATTCCTCTAAAATCAGGAACAAGACAAGGGTGCCCAGTATCACCACTCCATTTCAATATAGTCTTCAAAACTCTTCCCACAGCAATGAGACAAGAGAAGGATATCAAAGCAATCCAAATAGGAAAAGAGAATTAAAAATTTTCTTGTTGGCAGACAACATGATTCTATATCTAGAAGACCCAAAGAACTTAACCAAAAGACTATTGGAGCTGATTAACCAATTCAGCAAAGTGGTGGGATACAAAATCAACCTAAAAGAATAAGTTGTTTTTCTATATGCCAACAATAAATCCACAAAGAAAGAAAGAAAGAATATTCTATGAATAATCCTAACCAAAAATGTAAAAGACATCTAAAATAAAAAACTATAATATATTAAAGAGAGAAATTGAAGATGTTGGAAGATGGGAAGATCTCCCTTAATCATGGACAAGCAGAATAAATATCATCAAAATGACCATTTTGCCCAAAGTGATCTACAGATTCAATGTATATTCTTGATATTATTCAATTTTACAATTCAATATTCAATTCTACAATTTCTATCAATATACTAACAACATTCTTCATAGACCTAGAAAAATCAGTCATGAATTCATATGGAGAAACAAACAAACAAAAAAAAAACCCAAATAGCCAAAGCAATTCTCAGCAATAAAAACCATGCAGAAGCCATCACAATCCCTGACTTCAAATTATACTGCAAAGCAATAGTAGTTAAAACAACATGGTATTGTCACAAAAACAGGCACACAGAGCAATGGAACAGAATAAGAAGATATAGAAACCCACACATTTACAGTTAATTTATCTTTGATAAAGGAGCCAAATTCATATGCCGGAGAAAAGATATCATTTTCAACAAATGGTGCTGGAAGATATTAGCTAACCATTTGTAGATGGAACTAGATTCTTACCTCTCACTGTGCACAAAAACCAACTCAAGATAGATCAAAGACCTGGAAAGCAGACCATAGATTTTGAAGCTATTTGAGGAGGGCATAGGTTCAACACTCCAACATATAGACACAGGTAGTAACTTCCTCAACAAGAACTTCTAAGTGGAGGAAATTAAAACAAGAACTGACAAGTATAATGGCATCATACTAAAGTTTCTGCTCATCAAAGGAAACCATCAAGAATCTTAAGAGAAAGCCTATAGAATGGGAGCAGATCTTTACCAGCTACCACTTGGATAGAGGGCTAATATCAAGAATATACAATAATTTCAAAAGATTCTACACTAGCAAAACAACTCAAATTAAGAAAAGGGCAACTAAATTGAATAGATACATCACAAAATAAGAGATACAAATGGCCAATATATACATGAAAAAATATTCAGTATCATTATTCATCAGGGAGATGCAAATCAAAACTACACTGAGATTCCATCTAACCTCAATCAGAGTAGCAAGCATAAAGAAATCAAATAACAAGAAATGCTAGTAAGATGTGAGAAATAGAAATTATTGCCGGGCGTGGTGGCGCACGCTTGTAATCCCCGCGCTTGGGAGGCAGAGACAGGAGGATCGCGCAGGTTCGAAGCCAGCCGCGCGCGCTGGCTTAGGAGACCCTGTTTCCAAATAAAAATGCAAAAATAGGTCTGGGAGTGTAGCCCGGAGGTAGAAGGGCTTCCAGGAACCCCAGTACCACCAAAAAAAAAAAAAAATTATTTTACATTGTTGGTGGATGTACAAACTAGTTCTGCCCTTATGGATATCAGTTTGGAGATTCCTTAGAAATCTGGAAAAGGATCCATCATATGATTGATCCAGCTATTCCACTCCTCGGTATCTTTCAAAAGTGGTTTAAATCAAAGAACTATAGTAACATGCATACCAATGTTCATAGCAGCACAATTTGTAATAGCCCAAATATAAAACCAACCTAGGTCTTTATCAACAGATGAATGAATTGCAAAATTATGGGAAATACACACAAAAAAATTCTATTCAGCTATAAAGAAGAACAAAATCATGTCATTTGCAAGATGGAAAGACCTGGAGAACATTATGTTAAGTGAGATTAGCCAAGCACAGAAAGATACGGGACATGTTTTCTCTAATATGCTTGAGCTAGGGAGTATTAGGGATACCAGAGGGACCCTAGATAATGGAAGGGAAACATCAGCAAAGCCAGAAAAGAAGGGTAGGGGAGAAAGAATACTGGTTTATTAATGGAAAGCTAGATTTGAATAGGAGTATACATGTGAATATAGCATTGTTAACCTAGGAACTCAGTTTTGGGAGAGAGAGAAACGGGGAGGCAGGGGAAGGGCACCAAGTGCTGTGTGAATACATGCCAATGTCAACATGTTCCACATTATGATATGTCACTATAGTGCATCAATAAAAAAGTAAAAATAAAGCTTAAGCCTTACAATTTAAAGCAAACAAAACACATTCTCATACTTTCACATAAATTCTCAAGAGATAATTTAAACAAATAAAATGTAAAAACATAAAAAAGATTATCGTGTTAATCCGCTACATAATGCTGTTAAAGGAAAAACTAATATTCACAAAACTGAAGTGCCTGTCCCATGTTTCTAGATAAGTATGTAAACACACAAGGCATTCAAAATGAGTGAAACAGAGTATATAAAGATAGTACTGTCTTCCTAGAGAGAAAAATGTCATAAATACTTGTTTCTTGGCATAGAAACAGTTGTTTTAACCAGAACATTTCTAGGAGATGATATCTTATTCTGATATTTATTTAACTATAAATTTCCTGAGGGAAGAAATAAACCTTTCTGCATCTAACTTATCACACTATCTTGTATAAAGAGCTCACTGAAGATGGACTTCATTGGAAAGTGCTAAATTTAATTGACTTGAGAAGTCTTGTAAATTTGTGGAATGTGTAATAAAATTGTAATTTATTTTATTTATTTATATTTTTAAATTGTTGGAGGGTGGTACTAGGGGTAGAACCCAGGGGCTTTTTCTAACTCTGGGCTATATTCCCAGATCTATTTTATACTTTATTTGGAAACAGGGTCTCACTAAGTTGCTGAGCCTCACTAAGTAGCTGGGGCTGGCTTTGAACATGTGCAATCCTCCTGTCTCAGGCTTCTAAACACTGGAATTACAAGCATGCACCGCCATGCCCAACTTATAATTTATTTATTTATTTTAAATGTGTACTCTTTTTGTCTTGAAAGTCAAATATATTTGTGTTTGGGTAAGGAGGGGTTAGGGATGATATGAAAACATCTCTTATCTAAATTGACACATTTTCTTACAGTAAATCATGATACTGAAGCCTTGTGATACATTTAGTAATTTCTTTATGAATGAGCCTTGGAATGGTTCACAGTGTTTGTACTGTAAACCTGCAGCAGTGAATATTATTGCACACATACCTTTACCAGAAAATTCTGAAAAATGCTACTGTAGAAGTTATATATTATTTTGATGGATTCTATCAAATTGTCCACCCAAATATTAATCAAACTGAGTGTTATAATAGTGTATGAAATGCAAACTTCTTACTTTTATCAACATTGTTAATGAACATTTACTTTTTCATTAATGATATAATTTACTTTATTTATTTATTTATTTATTTGTTTATTTTGTGTGTGTGTGGTACTGGAGTTCCTGGAAACCCTTCTACCCCAGGGCTACACTCTCAGACCTATTTTTATATTTTTATTTGAAAACAGGGTCTCTTAAGTCAGCAAGGTTGGCTTCGAACCTGCACAATCCTCCTGTCTCTGCCTCCCAAGCATGGGGATTACAAGTGTGCTCCACCATGCCCAGCACTTTTTATTTTTAAAATTTGTATTAGGCAGCTTCTAGTACTAATCACAGATTGTAAATTCTTTTAATGCTTAAAATGTATTATATTTCTTCTGTATATTGTTTTTTGATGCTTAAAGTATTGTCCATTGTTAGCTTATTTTTTTCCTGGTTAGTTTGTAGGATTTTTTTTTATGCTAAGGGTATCAGTATTCTGTTAGATATTATCTTTACTCTAGCTGTGTTAGTTACTACATACATTCATGGTAGTCTTGACAATATAAAAACTTTCAGTTTTATGTAGCTATCTTCATCACTCAAACATAGTTTTGCTAGAAGGCTTGTATAAAATTAAGATATGCAGAATTTTGGTAGGTGGAATTACTTGAGCAGATTTGAGGTTTAACAAGCTTAATTTGCCAGAATTTTATTTCACTACACTCCCATACCTCTTAGGTAAAGAAATTCTCTTAGTATACTTCTAGCAGGCAACTAGGCAAAATGAAGATAGAACACTCCTAGTGAATAGTTTGGGGCTGGCAAGGAATTAATCAATGAGAGAGCAAAGCAGATAAATAGTAAATAATAATAATGATTCTTATACTTCAGATGATAGACTTTTGAAGTTTTGTTTACAATATGTACTTGAATTTGTTGGCAAGGTAGCAGAATCATTATATATAGTATGAAAGCCATTGTTTTAAAATATTATTAATGTGCAAGGTGCAGGAAAATAAAAATCCACACATTTTTTTGAGAGTATCACTTGGTGTTAAATACAGCAAATTGAATGCTTCATATCTATCAGGAAATTTTTTGCTGTTTTCTTCAAAATATGTAGATAATTACTGGATATTTTTACTTCTTGATACACATCTGACAAGTTGTATAAAAATCCTATCTGGATTTATAGAGTAATTGAAGAGAAACGACATTTTTACAATAGTGAGTTCTTTCTCTGAGGAATAATTTTTCTCAGTTCATTGAGGTCCTCTTTTATGACTTTCAGCAAAGCTTTATAGTTTTTCTTTTTCATTCAGACATGACCATTTTCGTTGTTATGTTAGTTCTAAAATGATTTGTGTTTGTGTGTGTGTATTGCACTTTTTGACACTTTTTCTTCCTTTATAATTTCTATGTAATAAAAATGATATATAGATAAAAATGTTTTATATATTAACTTGTGTTTAATTTGGTCATTTGTTTTATTCAGTTATGTGCCTGAAAGTGGGGAATGACTTTCCTTTTATTTTCTGTAAAGATATTTTGATATTTTCAAAACACAATTGGGTAGACAAAATGCAAAATTACAGTTTTGAATTCTGCATACATCATTCATATTTTGGCTAACAAGTTTGCCTCTTGCTTCTCTTTTTTTGTTTTACTTTTTTTAAATTGGTGCATTGTATTTATACATCAGAATGGGGTAAAATACTTGTATGGACATAAATGAATACATCACCCAGCCAGCCCCACCCAGTCCTCATCATACTCCCTCTTCATCCCTACCTTCCATGCTTGGCTTAGTGCTTGACTAAGATATGAATAAGTACATTCTGGACTTTAAAGAGTCCCCCCCCCCATCCGCATAGTTAGGTTGCCTTATTTGCTTCTCTATAGGATTTCTTTTTTCACCTGAAGTTCTTCCAATGACCCCCTTCACCTTAACTTTCAGATATTAGGAAAAGCATCTGATTCCTTACTTTTTGTGACTGACTAATTTCGCTTAGCATAATGTCCTCAAGTTCCATCAATTTCCCTGTAAATGCTACAATTGTATTTTTTTATGGCTGAGTAAAATTTCCTTGTGTACATATCCCACAGTTTTGTAATCCATTCATCTTTTAATGGACATCTTATCTGGTTCCACAGTTGGGATATGGTGAATTGTTCAGCTATGAACATAGATACATGCATTAGTTTGGTAGTTTGGTTTCCTTTCTTTTGGGTAGATACCCAGAAGTGGTATTTCTGGATCGAATGGTAGATTTGTTCCCATTCTTCTGAGGATTCTCCATACTGCTTTCCAAAGTGGTTGCACTAATTTGCAATCCCACCAACAATGTTTTAGAGTTCCCACTTCTCCACATCCTTGCCAGCATTTGTTGTTGTTTGTATGTTGAATTATTGCCATTCTAGTTGGGGTAAGTTTTGATTTGCATCTCTCTGATTGCCAATGATGTTGAACGTTTTTTATGCATTTATTGGCCATTTGAATTTCTTCTTTCATGAAGTGTCTATTTAGTTCACTTGCCCATTTTTTTATTGCATTATTTGTTTTTTAGTGTTGAGTTTCTTGAGCTGTCTGTATATTCTAGATATTAGTCCTCTATTGGGGGATTAGGTGGTTAAAATCTCCCATTCTGTTAGCTCTCAATTAAGGTTCTTGACTGTTTCCTTTACTGTACAGAAGCTCTTCAGTTTCATGAAATCCCATGTAATGATTCACCTTTTAGTTTGTTGTGCCTTTGGGGTCTAGTTGAGAAAGGTTTTTTTTTATCTGTGCCTATGTGTTGCGGTGTTACAACTATGCCCTCTTCAAGGAACCTCAATGTCTCTGGTCTAATTTCCAAGTCTTTGATCCATCTTGAATTGACTCTTGTGCAGTGTAAGAAGGTGGGATTAATTTGCAGTTTTCTGCATACAGTAAACCAGTTTTGCCAACACCATTTGTTGAACAGGCTCTCTTTTTTCTAGTGGCTCCTTTGTCAAAAATCAATTGGCTGTAAGTGTCTGGACTTGTTTCTGGGTCTTCTACTCTGCTCCATTGGTCTATTTTGTGCCAGTATCATGCTGTTTTTAATTACAATGCCTTTGAAGTATTGTTTAAAGTCAGGTATTGTGATTCTTCCTGCATGTTTTTTGTTGCTGAGAACTACTTTGGCTATTCTGGGCTTTTTGTTCTTCCAGATTAATTTAAATACTGATTTTTCTATGCCTGTGAGGAATAATCTTGGTAATTTAATGGTTATTGCATTAAATCTGTAGATCACTTTTGGAAGAATGGCCATTTCGATGATATTTATTCTGCCTATCAATGAACATGGAAGATCTTTATATCTTCTAAGATCTTCTTTGATTTCTTTTTCAATGTTTTATAACTTTCTTTGTAGAGATTTTTTACCTTTTAGTCAGTTTTATTTCTAAGTATTTTATTTTTTTGTGTGTGGGAGATCCCGAGTGGAAGTGTTTTCTGAATTTCTTTTTCAGTGGATTTGTGGTTGGTATACAGAAAAGTTTCTGTTTTTTTTATTTTTTTTTAAATTAATTTATTTTTTAAATTGGTGCATTGTAGTCATATATCAATCACATTGGAGTACAAGACTTGAGAGGATATACAAGCACACATCATCCAATTAGCCCTCCTCCAGCCCCCGTCCCATTCCCTCCCCCTCCCTCCATCCCACACTTCTTTGGTGATTTACTTTGATACATTTGTTTATGTACCTCCTGCATTTTAAAGAGGCTCCGTCCTCCAGTATTACATACCCTCTGATTGATCACATTAGTTGCTTCACTATAGGGCCCTTTCTATAGCTCAACCTCTTCCTGTTGCCCTTTTCCTCCTAGTTATTGCTGATTAAGAGAAGCGTCTGATTTATATTTTCTGCGATATTTCTCTGTGCATGCTGCGTTGCAAGTACCAATCCCACTCTTGATGGTCCCAGTAGTGGCCTGGCTACTCAGTGGACTGATCCAGACCTCGCTGGCTCACGCAGCGGCCTTGCCTCATGGGAGGACCCAGTTCTGGTCTCGCTGGCCCCTGAACCGGTCAAACCCCTAAGCTGGCTTTGGTTCCGACCTTGGAGGCCGCAGGAGTGAACTTGCCTCACGCCAGGCTCCAATGCTGGCCATTGGCCCCTGCACCGGTCTAACCCCTTGGCAGGATTCCAATCCCGGCCTCGGAGGCCCCAACACTGGTAATGCCTCACGGCAGGCTCCGATGCCGGCCTCACTGGCCCCAGCACCGGCCTAACCCCTTGACAGGCTCTTATCCTGGCCTCAGAGGCCCCAGTACCGGCCTTGCCTCACGGCAGGCTCCGATGCCGGCCTCGCTGGCCCCAGCACCGGCCTAACCCCTCGGCAGGCTCTTATCCTGGCCTCGGAGGCCCCAGTACCGGCCTTGCCTCACGGCAGGCTCCGATGCCGGCCTCGCTGGCCCCAGCAGCGGCCTAACCCCTCGGCAGGCTCCGATCCCGGCCTCGGAGGCCCCAGCACTGGTCATGCCTCAAGGCAGGCTCCGATGCCGGCCTCGCTGGCCCCAGCACCGGCCTAACCCCTTGGCAGGCTCTTATCCTGGCCTCGGAGGCCCCAGTACTGGCCTTGCCTCACGGCAGGCTCTGATGCCGGCCTCGCTGGCCCCAGCACCGGCCTAACCCCTCGGCATGCTCCGATCCCGGCCTCGGAGGCCCCAGCACTGGTCATGCCTCACGGCAGGCTCCGCTGCCGGCCTCGTTGGCCCCAGCACCGGCCTAACCCCTCGGCAAGCTCTTATCCTGGCCTCGGAGGCCCCAGTACCGGCCTTGCCTCACGGCAGGCTCCGATGCCGGCCTCGCTGGCCCCAGCACCGGCCTAACCAACCCCTCGGCAGGCTCTTGTCCTGGCCTCGGAGGCCCCAGTACCGGCCTTGCCTCACGGCAGGCTCCGATGCCGGCCTCGCTGGCCCCAGCAGCGGCCTAACCCCTCGGCAGGCTCTTATCCTGGCCTAGAGGCCCCAGCACTGGTCATGCCTCAAGGCAGGCTCCGATGCCGGCCTCACTGGCCCCAGCACCGGCCTAACCCCTTGGCAGGCTCTTATCCTGGCCTCGGAGGCCCCAGTACTGGCCTTGCCTCACGGCAGGCTCTGATGCCGGCCTCGCTGGCCCCAGCACCGGCCTAACCCCTCGGCATGCTCCGATCCCGGCCTCGGAGGCCCCAGCACTGGTCATGCCTCACGGCAGGCTCCGCTGCCGGCCTCATTGGCCCCAGCACCGGCCTAACCCCTCGGCAAGCTCTTATCCTGGCCTCGGAGGCCCCAGTACCGGCCTTGCCTCACGGCAGGCTCCGATGCCGGCCTCGCTGGCCCCAGCACCGGCCTAACCCCTCGGCAGGCTCTTATCCTGGCCTAGAGGCCCCAGTACCGGCCTTGCCTCAAGGCAGGCTCCGATGCCGGCCTCAATGGCCCCAGCACCGGCCTAACCCCTCGGCAGGCTCTTGTCCTGGCCTCGGAGGCCCCAGTACTGGCCTTGCCTCACGGCAGGCTCTGATGCCGGCCTCGCTGGCCCCAAAACCGGCCTAACCCCTCGGCATGCTCCGATCCCGGCCTCGGAGGCCCCAGCACTGGTCATGCCTCACGGCAGGCTCCGCTGCCGGCCTCGTTGGCCCCAGCACCGGCCTAACCCCTCGGCAAGCTCTTATCCTGGCCTCAGAGGCCCCAGTACCGGCCTTGCCTCACGGCAGGCTCCGATGCCGGCCTCGCTGGCCCCAGCACCGGCCTAACCCCTCGGCAGGCTCTTATCCTGGCCTAGAGGCCCCAGTACCGGCCTTGCCTCACGGCAGGCTCCGATGCCGGCCTCAATGGCCCCAGCACCGGCCTAACCCCTCGGCAGGCTCTTATCCTGGCCTCGGAGGCCCCAGTACCGGCCTTGCCTCACGGCAGGCTCTGATGCCGGCCTCGCTGGCCCCAGCACCGGCCTAACCCCTCGGCAGGCTCCGATCCCGGCCTCGGAGGCCCCAGCACTGGTCATGCCTCAAGGCAGGCTCCGATGCCGGCCTCGCTGGTCCCAGCACCAGCCTAGCCCCTTGGCAGGCTCTTATCCTGGCCTCGGAGGCCCCAGTACCGGCCTTGCCTCACGGCAGGCTCCGATGCCGGCCTCGCTGGCCCCAGCACCGGCCTAACCCCTCGGCATGCTCCGATCCCGGCCTCGGAGGCCCCAGGACTGGTCATGCCTCACGGCAGGCTCCGCTGCCGGCCTCGTTGGCCCCAGCACCGGCCTAACCTCTCGGCAAGCTCTTATCCTGGCCTCGGAGGCCCCAGTACCGGCCTTGCCTCACGGCAGGCTCCGATGCCGGCCTTGCTGGCCCCAGCACCGGCCTAACCCCTCGGCAGGCTCTTATCCTGGCCTCGAGGCCCCAGTACCGGCCTTGCCTCAAGGCAGGCTCCGATGCCGGCCTCGCTGGCCCCAGCACCGGCCTAACCCCTCAACAGGCTCTTATCCTGGCCTCGGAGGCCCCAGTACCGGCCTTGCCTCACGGCAGGCTCCGATGCCGGCCTCGCTGGCCCCAGCAACGGCCTAACCCCTCGGCATGCTCCGATCCCGGCCTCGGAGGCCCCAGCACTGGTCATGCCTCACGGCAGGCTCCGCTGCCGGCCTCGTTGGCCCCAGCACCGGCCTAACCCCTCGGCAAGCTCTTATCCTGGCCTCGGAGGCCCCAGTACCGGCCTTGCCTCACGGCAGGCTCCGATGCCGGCCTCGCTGGCCCCAGCACCGGCCTAACCCCTCAACAGGCTCTTATCCTGGCCTCGGAGGCCCCAGTACCGGCCTTGCCTCACGGCAGGCTCCGATGCCGGCCTCGCTGGCCCCAGCACCGGCCTAACCCCTCGGCAGGTTCTTGTCCTGGCCTCGGAGGCCCCAGTACCGGCCTTGCCTCACGGCAGGCTCCGATGCCGGCCTCGCTGGCCCCAGCAGCGGCCTAACCCCTCGGCAGGCTCTTATCCTGGCCTAGAGGCCCCAGCACTGGTCATGCCTCAAGGCAGGCTCCAATGCCGGCCTCGCTGGCCCCAGCACCGGCCTAACCCCTTGGCAGGCTCTTATCCTGGCCTCGGAGGCCCCAGTACTGGCCTTGCCTCACGGCAGGCTCTGATGCCGGCCTCGTTGGCCCCAGCACCGGCCTAACCCCTCGGCATGCTCCGATCCCGGCCTCGGAGGCCCCAGCACTGGTCATGCCTCACGGCAGGCTCCGCTGCCGGCCTCGTTGGCCCCAGCACCGGCCTAACCCCTCGGCAAGCTCTTATCCTGGCCTCGGAGGCCCCAGTACCGGCCTTGCCTCACGGCAGGCTCCGATGCCGGCCTCGCTGGCCCCAGCACCGGCCTAACCCCTCGGCAGGCTCTTATCCTGGCCTAGAGGCCCCAGTACCGGCCTTGCCTCAAGGCAGGCTCCGATGCCGGCCTCAATGGCCCCAGCACCGGCCTAACCCCTCGGCAGGCTCTTGTCCTGGCCTCGGAGGCCCCAGTACCGGCCTTGCCTCACGGCAGGCTCCGATGCCGGCCTCGCTGGCCCCAGCAGCGGCCTAACCCCTCGGCAGGCTCTTATCCTGGCCTAGAGGCCCCAGCACTGGTCATGCCTCAAGGCAGGCTCCGATGCCGGCCTCGCTGGCCCCAGCACCGGCCTAACCCCTTGGCAGGCTCTTATCCTGGCCTCGGAGGCCCCAGTACTGGCCTTGCCTCACGGCAGGCTCTGATGCCGGCCTCGCTGGCCCCAGCACCGGCCTAACCCCTCGGCATGCTCCGATCCCGGCCTCGGAGGCCCCAGCACTGGTCATGCCTCACGGCAGGCTCCGCTGCCGGCCTCGTTGGCCCCAGCACCGGCCTAACCCCTCGGCAAGCTCTTATCCTGGCCTCGGAGGCCCCAGTACCGGCCTTGCCTCACGGCAGGCTCCGATGCCGGCCTCGCTGGCCCCAGCACCGGTCTAACCCCTCGGCAGGCTCTTATCCTGGCCTAGAGGCCCCAGTACCGGCCTTGCCTCAAGGCAGGCTCCGATGCCGGCCTCAATGGCCCCAGCACCGGCCTAAACCCTCGGCAGGCTCTTATCCTGGCCTCGGAGGCCCCAGTACCGGCCTTGCCTCACGGCAGGCTCTGATGCCGGCCTCGCTGGCCCCAGCAGCGGCCTAACCCCTCGGCAGGCTCTTATCCTGGCCTAGAGGCTCCAGCACTGGTCATGCCTCAAGGCAGGCTCCGATGCCGGCCTCGCTGGCCCCAGCACCGGCCTAACCCCTTGGCAGGCTCTTATCCTGGCCTCGGAGGCCCCAGTACTGGCCTTGCCTCACGGCAGGCTCTGATGCCGGCCTCGCTGGCCCCAGCACCGGCCTAACCCCTCGGCATGCTCCGATCCCGGCCTCGGAGGCCCCAGCACTGGTCATGCCTCACGGCAGGCTCCGCTGCCGGCCTCGTTGGCCCCAGCACCGGCCTAACCCCTCGGCAAGCTCTTATCCTGGCCTCGGAGGCCCCAGTACCGGCCTTGCCTCACGGCAGGCTCCGATGCCGGCCTCGCTGGCCCCAGCACCGGCCTAACCAACCCCTCGGCAGGCTCTTGTCCTGGCCTCGGAGGCCCCAGTACCGGCCTTGCCTCACGGCAGGCTCCGATGCCGGCCTCGCTGGCCCCAGCAGCGGCCTAACCCCTCGGCAGGCTCTTATCCTGGCCTAGAGGCCCCAGCACTGGTCATGCCTCAAGGGAGGCTCCGATGCCGGCCTCGCTGGCCCCAGCACCGGCCTAACCCCTTGGCAGGCTCTTATCCTGGCCTCGGAGGCCCCAGTACTGGCCTTGCCTCACGGCAGGCTCTGATGCCGGCCTCGCTGGCCCCAGCACCGGCCTAACCCCTCGGCATGCTCCGATCCCGGCCTCGGAGGCCCCAGCACTGGTCATGCCTCACGGCAGGCTCCGCTGCCGGCCTCGTTGGCCCCAGCACCGGCCTAACCCCTCGGCAAGCTCTTATCCTGGCCTCAGAGGCCCCAGTACCGGCCTTGCCTCACGGCAGGCTCCGATGCCGGCCTCGCTGGCCCCAGCACCGGCCTAACCCCTCGGCAGGCTCTTATCCTGGCCTAGAGGCCCCAGTACCGGCCTTGCCTCAAGGCAGGCTCCGATGCCGGCCTCAATGGCCCCAGCACCGGCCTAACCCCTCGGCAGGCTCTTATCCTGGCCTCGGAGGCCCCAGTACCGGCCTTGCCTCACGGCAGGCTCTGATGCCGGCCTCGCTGGCCCCAGCAGCGGCCTAACCCCTCGGCAGGCTCCGATCCCAGCCTCGGAGGCCCCAGCACTGGTCATGCCTCAAGGCAGGCTCCGATGCCGGCCTCGCTGGCCCCAGCACCGGCCTAGCCCCTTGGCAGGCTCTTATCCTGGCCTCGGAGGCCCCAGTACCGGCCTTGCCTCACGGCAGGCTCCGATGCCGGCCTCGCTGGCCCCAGCACCGGCCTAACCCCTCGGCATGCTCCGATCCCGGCCTCGGAGGCCCCAGCACTGGTCATGCCTCACGGCAGGCTCCGCTGCCGGCCTCGTTGGCCCCAGCACCGACCTAACCCCTCGGCAAGCTCTTATCCTGGCCTCGGAGGCCCCAGTACCGGCCTTGCCTCACGGCAGGCTCCGATGCCGGCCTCGCTGGCCCCAGCACCGGCCTAACCCCTCGGCAGGCTCTTATCCTGGCCTAGAGGCCCCAGTACCGGCCTTGCCTCAAGGCAGGCTCCGATGCCGGCCTCGCTGGCCCCAGCACCGGCCTAACCAACCCCTCGGCAGGCTCTTGTCCTGGCCTCGGAGGCCCCAGTACCGGCCTTGCCTCACGGCAGGCTCCGATGCCGGCCTCGCTGGCCCCAGCAGCGGCCTAACCCCTCGGCAGGCTCTTATCCTGGCCTAGAGGCCCCAGCACTGGTCATGCCTCAAGGGAGGCTCCGATGCCGGCCTCGCTGGCCCCAGCACCGGCCTAACCCCTTGGCAGGCTCTTATCCTGGCCTCGGAGGCCCCAGTACTGGCCTTGCCTCACGGCAGGCTCTGATGCCGGCCTCGCTGGCCCCAGCACCGGCCTAACCCCTCGGCATGCTCCGATCCCGGCCTCGGAGGCCCCAGCACTGGTCATGCCTCACGGCAGGCTCCGCTGCCGGCCTCGTTGGCCCCAGCACCGGCCTAACCCCTCGGCAAGCTCTTATCCTGGCCTCAGAGGCCCCAGTACCGGCCTTGCCTCACGGCAGGCTCCGATGCCGGCCTCGCTGGCCCCAGCACCGGCCTAACCCCTCGGCAGGCTCTTATCCTGGCCTAGAGGCCCCAGTACCGGCCTTGCCTCAAGGCAGGCTCCGATGCCGGCCTCAATGGCCCCAGCACCGGCCTAACCCCTCGGCAGGCTCTTATCCTGGCCTCGGAGGCCCCAGTACCGGCCTTGCCTCACGGCAGGCTCTGATGCCGGCCTCGCTGGCCCCAGCAGCGGCCTAACCCCTCGGCAGGCTCCGATCCCAGCCTCGGAGGCCCCAGCACTGGTCATGCCTCAAGGCAGGCTCCGATGCCGGCCTCGCTGGCCCCAGCACCGGCCTAGCCCCTTGGCAGGCTCTTATCCTGGCCTCGGAGGCCCCAGTACCGGCCTTGCCTCACGGCAGGCTCCGATGCCGGCCTCGCTGGCCCCAGCACCGGCCTAACCCCTCGGCATGCTCCGATCCCGGCCTCGGAGGCCCCAGCACTGGTCATGCCTCACGGCAGGCTCCGCTGCCGGCCTCGTTGGCCCCAGCACCGACCTAACCCCTCGGCAAGCTCTTATCCTGGCCTCGGAGGCCCCAGTACCGGCCTTGCCTCACGGCAGGCTCCGATGCCGGCCTCGCTGGCCCCAGCACCGGCCTAACCCCTCGGCAGGCTCTTATCCTGGCCTAGAGGCCCCAGTACCGGCCTTGCCTCAAGGCAGGCTCCGATGCCGGCCTCGCTGGCCCCAGCACCGGCCTAACCCCTCAGCAGGCTCTTATCCTGGCCTCGGAGGCCCCAGTACCGGCCTTGCCTCACGGCAGGCTCCGATGCCGGCCTCACTGGCCCCAGCAGCGGCCTAACCCCTCGGCAGGCTCCGATCCCGGCCTCAGAGGCCCCAGTACCGGCCTTGCCTCAAGGCAGGCTCCGATGCCGGCCTCGCTGGCCCCAGCAGCGGCCTAACCCCTCGGCAGACTCTGATCCTGGCCTCAGAGGCCCCAGCACTGGTCATGCCTCACGGCAGGCTCCGATGCCGGCCTCGCTGGCCCCAGCACCGGCCTAACCCCTCGGCAGGCTCTTGTCCTGGCCTCGGAGGCCCCAGTACCGGCCTTGCCTCAAGGCAGGCTCCGATGCCGGCCTCGCTGGCCCCAGCACCGGTCTAACCCCTCAGCAGGCTTTTATCCTGGCCTCGGAGGCCCCAGCACCGGCCTAACCCCTCGGCAGGCTCTTATCCTGGCCTCGGAGGCCCAAGTACCGGCCTTGCCTCATGGCAGGCTCTGATGCCAGCCTCGCTGGCCCCAGCACCGGCCTAACCCCTCAGCAGGCTCCGGTCCCGTCCTCGGGGGCCCCAACACTGGCCTTGCCTCACGGCAGGCTCCGATGCCGGCCTCGCTGACCCCAGCACCGGCCTAACCCCTCAGCAAGTTCCGGACCCGACCTCGGAGGCCCTAGCACAAGCCTTGCATCATGGCAGGCTCCAATGCCGGCCTCGCTGGCCCCAGCATCGGTCTAAACCCTCTGCAGGTTCCAATCCCGGCCACGGAGGCCTCAGTAGTGGCCCTGCCTCACAGCAAGCTCCGATGTCGGCCACTGGCCCCGGCGCCCGCCTAACCCCTCAGCAGGTTCCGATCACTGTCTCTGTGGTTAGTATTTCAAAGGTTCCAGTTGTAATGTATCAGATCTCTGCCTCCCCCGAATATTGGCCACTGGCATTGCCACTGCCTCCACCGTTTCAAATCCTTCCCAGGCTCTTTTTCCACTCTGAATGTTGTCCAGTGTTCCTAAGCATGCGTGATGGTAGCATTCGACATTTGGTGTAATTTCTCCAAAAAAATAAAGTTGGTAAGATCCGGTTTCTGCTTCTCCTGAATACAAGTCTCTATCACCATCGCGAAGAACTCTTTCAACACCGCATTTCTCCTTGGTCTCCGCTAAACTCTCTCCTTATATGTGATGTCTGAGATTCTTAACAATATAGAGAAATAGCAGTCCTCTTTCACGGTGAATTTTTCCATAAGTTCCAGTGCATTTAGATAAGTTTTGTCTGCATCTCCAGTGTCCTGGCATCCATAACGGCTTTCTTACCACCTCTCCGATATTTTTCTTTATCTTTTTCTGTTCTGGGCCCGGTTTCTCCAGGGGTCTGGCGTGCTATTCGCAGTTCGGCCTGGGGCCCAGAGTCCCGCGACCCGGGCCCCATCTGGCGTGCCCAGCCCGCGACCCCTGCCCAGAACCCAGCGTCTTACTGGGTCTGGTTTCTCCAGGGGTCTGGCGTGCTACGCGCAGTTCGGCAGGGGCCCAGAGTCCCGCGACCCGGGCCCCATCTGGCGTGCCCAGCCTGTGACCCCCGCCCAGAACCCAGCGTCTTACTGGGTCCGGTTTCTCCAGGGGTCTGGCGTGCCAAGCGCAGTTCGGCAGGGGCCCAGAGTCCCGCGACCCGGGCCCCATTAGGCGTGCCCCGCCCGCGACCCCCGCCCAGAACCCAGCGTCTTACTGGGCCTGGTTTCTCCAGGGGTCTGGCGTGCTACTCGCAGTTCTGCCTGGGGCCCAGAGTCCCGCGACCCGGGCCCCATCTGGCGTGCCCAGCCCGCGACCCCTGCCCAGAACCCAGCGTCTTACTTGGCCTGGTTTCTCCAGGGGTCTCTGTTTTTTTTTTTTTAAGATTAATTTTGTATCAAGACACTTGGCTGGATTTGGTGATCAGTTCTATAATCCTTTTGCTTGAATTTGATGGGTTTTCTAAATAAAGTATTATATCATTGGCAAATAGTGAAAGTTTGAGTTCTTCTTTCCCTATTTGTACTCCTTTGATTTCCTTTTCTTGCCTTATTGCTCTCGCTAGAGTCTCAGTATTATATTGGAAAGAAGTGTGGATATCCTTTTCTTGTTCCTGTTTTTAGGGGGAATTCTTAAAGTTTTCCCCATTTAATATGATGTTGGCTGTGGGCTTGTTGTAGATTGCCTTAATGATGTTGAGATATGTTCCTTCTATTCTGATTGCCTGAAGTGTTTTTTATCATAAATGGATGTTGGATTTTATCAAATGCTTTTTCAGCATCTATTAAAATGCTCATGTAATTTTTGTACTTGGTTCTGTTTATATAATGAATTACATCGATTGATTTTCATATGTTGAACCAGCCTTGCATCCCTGGGTTGAACCCTACCTAGTCATGATGTATGATTTTCTTTATGTGTTTTTGAATGCATGTTGCTAGTATTTTGTTTAGCAGTTTTGCATCCAAATTCATGAAAGATATAGGCCTGTAGTTCTCCTTCCTTGAACTATCTTTTTTTGGTTTTGGTATTAATGTGATGTTGACTTTATAGAATGTATTTGGGAGAGTTCTGTTTTTTTTTTTCAATTTTATGAAATAGATTGAGGAGTATTAGTATTCTTCTGTAAAGGTTTTATAGAATTCACTTAAGAAATCATCTGGTCCTGGACTTTCCTTTGATGGTAGGCTCTCTATTGCTGTTTCAATCTCTTCTATTGATATTAGTTTATTTAAATGTTCTATATTTTCTTGACTCAGTTTAGGAAGGTTGTATTTATCTAGAAAGTTGTCAGTTTCCTCCAGCTTTTCCATTTTGTTGGAGTATAGTTTTTCAAAGTAGTTTCTGATAATCCTCTGGACTTCTACATTGTCAATAGTAATATCTCCTTTTTCATCTCTTATCTTCATAATTTGGGTTGATACTGTCTTTTCTTAGTTAGGTTGGTTAGTTAATTGTCTATCTTCTTTTTTTTTTTTTTCAAGAAACCAGCTTTTAATTTTGTTTATTTTCTGTATTGTTTTTTTTTTCTTTCTTTTCTATTTCATTAATTTCTGCTCTGATTTTAATAATTTCCTTTCTTCTACTGGCTTTGGGGTTAGATTGTTCCTGTTTTTCAAGGGCCTTGAGGTGTGTCATAAGGTTATTTATTTGATGATTTTCTGTTTTTCTTATTTTGGCACTCAGTACTATAAATGTTCCTCTTAATACTGTCTTCAAAGTGTCCCAGAGGTTTTGGTATGTTGTGTCTTTATTTTTCTTTCTAGAAATATCTTGGTTTCACCTCTGACATCTTCTATGACTCATTCTTAATTCAGAAGTGTGGTGTTTAGCCTCCACATGTTCATGTGGTTTCTCTGGGTCATCTTATAGTTGATTTCTAATTTCATTCCATTATGGTCTGAAAAGACACAGGGAAGTATGTAACATTTTTTGAATTTGCTAGTGCTCACTTTGTGGCCCAGGATGTGATCAGTTTTTGAGAAGGTTCCATGAGCAGCTGAGAAAAATGTGAACTCCACAGTAGTTGGGTGAAATATTCTATATGTTTCCAACATGTCTATTTGATTAATGTTGTTCTTTAGCTCTGAGACATCTTTACTGATCTTTTGTCTAGAAGATCAGTCTTATGGTGTGAGAGGGGTGTTGAAGTCTCCCAGTATTATTGCATTGGGATTTATGTGTGATATAATGTCACAGAGAGTTTGTTTTACGAAATTAGATGCACCTACTTTTGGGGCATAAATGTTAATTATTGTTATTTCTTTTTGCTAGATTGTTCCTTTACCAATAAAAAAAATGACCTTCTTTGTCTCTTCTAATAAGCTTGGGCTTGAAGTCTAACTTGTCTGATATCATAGGTGCTATTCCTGTTTGTTTTTGAGTTCTGTTGGCATGTATTACCTTGCTCCAGCCCTTTACCTGAAATTTGTTTCTATCTTTAATTGTAAGGTGTGTTTCTTGCAAGCAGCAGATAGATGGATTCTGTTTTTTAATCCATATTGCCACTTCATGTCTTTTTATTGGGGAATTTTGAGGACATTTACATTCAGGGTGATTGTTGAGAGATGATTTATAATTCCTATCATGTTGTGATATTATTTGACTTTGAAATACTGTTTGTTCTTTTTGCTTAGTTGTTTGTTGGATGGAATTCTTATTTCTCTGGTTCTGGCATGTATTGCTTATTTCTTTTTTGCAGATAATCTCTGTGAGTATTTTTTGTAGTGCTGGTTTTGAAAACATAAATTCCTCCAGCTTCTTTTTGTCATGGAAGCTTCTTGTTTCCCAATCTAATTTGAAAAATGATTTTGCTGGGTAGAAAATTTTTGGTTCAAAGTTGTTTTCTTTCAGTGTGTGGTCTAGATCTCTAGGGTGAGTTGTATCGAAAAGTCTCAGACCCAGGGAGTTAGTCGCAGCTGCACAAGACCCTGAGTGTGCTGGGCTGGGTGCTTTCCTTCAGGGAACTGTGACTAGAGTGTAGTAATTTCTGCCACCCCTACTCCTGCACTGGGTTGACCTGCTAAATCTCAGACCCAGGGAGTTTATCAAAGCTGGTTGAGTCCCTGGGGGCACAACACTGGGATTTCTCCAGTAAGGGCTGCAATTTGACTCACAATTGTAGTGTGCGCCGGGCTGGAGCTCTCCTGGGCATGGTGAACTTGCAGCTTTTGCTGGCAAGATGGCATCACTGCCATGCCCTCGGCCGCGAGGCTGGAGTATCTTTTCTGATTTTGAGCTCTGCTTTAGATCTCCGGAGAACGTGATGGGCTTGGCCGCTAAAAATTTTAGTTCATCTTTGTGTGGACAGTACTGATGAAGTACATCTCACCTGGCTGTAACTGGTCAATTCAGCTGCTTTCCTTTTCCTCCCTGGAGTCTGGTTCTGTGAGGCAATATGGCGTCAGTGCAGAGGCCGCTACTGTGGTGGGCCAGTTTCTGTACTCTGGCTGCTCTTCTAGTCTCCTTTTTTTCTGTCCCTTGTATTTATAGCTTTTATTTCTCTATTTATAGTATTTTCTGCCTATGTAGGGTGTTATTTTTGAAGCTATGGAGATTGAGTGTCAGTAGTACTCGTAGAAGCTGCTTTACTCACTTGCCATCTTCCCCCCAAAAAAACTGCCTTTTACTTCTAACTTATTAAGTTTTTAATTGTATATAGTGTTAAATTACAGTTGTTGATATATTTTCTTAAAATAATGTGTTTTCTATTTTTTTCTAATTTTTCTTTTTTGACTCAGGTAGATGGCTGGCCACTTCATGTTGGTAATTGGTCAGATATTTCAGAATCTTTCAGATCCCTCCTTCATTGGCCGGTCCACATGGCAGTTTGAACATCCTCATGACATTGTATCCTGCTTCCCCAGGTTAAGGAAGAGGCCCTGGTGGCCTAACAATGTAGTCCTTGGAACCACATACTGTCAATTTTGCTACATTTTTATCTAATGGAAACAAGTCCTACATCTGTTGGGAGAGAAATCTTCTACCTTTTGAAGTGATGGTTGTCAAGGGTTTTTGATATCTTTTAAAACAAGCATGATAAACCCCTACAAATTAGTTTGTGTATCAATATTTTTAATATTGGGGATTGAACCTGGGGACATTCTACCTCTAAGCTACAGTTCTATTACTTTTTATTTTGGAACAGGGTCTTCGTAAATTTCTGATTTAGTGAGCCTCCTGTCTCAGACACCCTACTGGAATTACAGGTATGCACCACCATGCCCTGCTATGTATGTATAACTTTGGTGTCAGCATGTGTGTATTTATCTGTTATTTTTTATTTGGTGTATTGTGATTTGTAATGAAATCAATAGGTCTAGTATTTTCATTTTGATTTCTCTGTAACATTTTATAAATATTAATTTATTTTATAAATAGTTGTAAACCTGGTGGTAAAATTTTATTCAAGAATTTTATTTTTGACTGCAATGTGGTGATCTAAACACTCAGTATGACTCCTTATGCCACTGTATATAAATTTTGATAGAACACATGCCTAGAAGAGAAATTTTTGAGTAATTATATAGTTTTATTTTTATAGAATAGTCAAATTTCTCTCTAAAAGCAGCATGTTTTATATTTTTTACATTGTCACCATATTCAGTATTTCTTAATTGTTTCAATATTACTATGAAAATTATAGTTTTCATTTTAAGTGAAATTAATTTAGATTTTTACTCCTGAAAATTGGCTATTCTTTTCTTTTGCCTACTTCTATGCAAGTTTCCTATTTTTTAATTTACTCGAGGAAACTATATAAATACTTTTTCCTCATGAAGTCAAAACTGACACTTTTATTTTATGAGTAGTACCACATATCCTATAGTTGAAAGAGAAACATTCAAGTAAACAAATAAAAAAGTTTCTCTCAATTAAAAGCAAACAAAAATGTATAACCAAACATGAATCAACTTTTACAGTTTTGAACACAAAATTATTAAAGGATGAACATTGCCCTTATTCAGTTTCTAATAAAACCCAATTTATTCCTTGCTTTTGCAATATTTCAATTTGAAAATATGTGGTTAGAATAATCATGAGAAAATGTATTTGCTTATAATACCCATTCTAACAACATATAATTTTAATAGAACATTTTTTGTTTCTTTTAGATATTTTATATACACAGTAATATCATTTATGATTAATTATTATTTTGTATGGCTTTTTTATTTTTATGACCTCCAGTACAATGTTGAATTATGGTAAAAGTGGATTGACTGTCTCATTTCCAAATTTAGAAAGGCTTTCAAAATTTGACAATGTGTGCTGGATGGTTTTGCTGACTTGAAAAAGGTTTCTGTATTTTTACTTTAATCGTAAGATCACCGTAAGTCTAGTTGGCTTATATATTTTTAATCATATGTAAATGTATCTTTGCATTTATAAATTTCTCTCATTCTATTAGTGTCAAAAAAGTAGTCTTTTCTATCAAAGTTACAAGATCACAGAAACTGGTAAGCTTCCATTTTATAATTGTAGCATAGGTAATCACTTTGAAACTTTTGTCAGATATACTGGTTAATAGTGTCTTCCTTTTGGGAAATCTGCCCAGTGTAAATTAGCAACTGGATTAGATTGTGAAGCCTTATCCCACACAATGGGAATCAACACAGTGGCCTATTTTTAGGGATAAAAGACTCTGTGGACTACCCATGCAGCTTGCTGCTGTACAGGTGGCTATGCACCCTTCTGCAAAGAAGAAATTGCCTTGCCAAGTTGTTTTTGATTTCATGAGTTTTTATTCGTGGCTCCAGGAAAATTTGTTTCTGTCATAAACATTATAAATTGTATTATTTAATTTCATTCATCATTGCTTTATAGTTTTTCTCTTGTATATCATATGCATTTTGTTAGATTTACATCTAAGTATTTTAATATTTGGGGATGCTAATGTACTTGTTCTTGATTTTTTTCTATTTTTTCATTAAACTTAAATAACTGGAATATTTTCAGATCTTCAGACAAATTTAATGATAGTACCGAAGTCCTCATATACCCTATAAATCATTATAATAATTCTAAATCTGGAAGAACAAATTTGTTATAACTGATGAAACAATAATTATATATTGTTATTAACTATATACATTCTAAGTTTAATATTTAGTATTTTTCTACTTTTTATATTATAGGATATCCTACTATAGTACTTATGTCTCTCAGACTCCTCTAGGTTGTGACAGTTTCACAACTTTCCTTGTTTTAATGACATTTACTTGACATTTTGAGAAATATTAGTCAAGCATTTTGCATGTCCTTCATGTAGGATTTGTCTAGTATTTTTCACATGATTAGACTAGGGTTATGCAGGTTGAAAAGAAGACCAGAGCTGGGCATGGTGGCGCACGCTTGTAATCCCCGCACTTGGGAGGCTGAGACAGGAGGCTCACATAGGTTTGAAGCCAGCCTCAGTTACTTAGTGAGGCTCTCAGAAACTTAGTGAGACCCTGTTTCCAAATAAAATATAAAATGGGTCTGGGAGTATATCCCGGAGGTAGAAAGCCTCTGGGTTTCACTGCCAGTACCACCAAAAAAAAAAAAAAAAAAAGACTAGAGAGGAAATATGCCCTTTTCATAATATCATATGAAGAATGTACATTATCCACATGATTTATTTACTTTCTTTTTTACATAGTACTGGGGATTGAACCCAGGGCATTCTACCTCCAAAATATGCCCCAGCCCTTTTTATTTTATTTTTCTGAAACAGGGTATCACTAATTTGCAGTGTGCCTCATTAAGTTGTGGAGCCTGACCATGAAACTGTGATCCTTCAGTCTCAGCCTCCCAAATATTGGGATTACAAGCCCACACCACAACACCCACCATCACTACCACCACCACCACCACCATCACAACCACCACCACCACCACCACATGGCTTATTACTGTTGACACTGACTAGAATTTGAGGGAGTTATCTGTCAGTTGTCTCCATTATAAAATCATCTTCCCCTCCCTTTTCATATTGTACTCTTTGAAAGGAAGTTACTACATCTAGCCTATAGAGAAGAAAAGGGAAATGATACTCTATTTCTTTGACAAAAGACTATGGATCAAGCTGGGTGTGGTGGAACATGCTTGTAATCCCCAGCTTGGGAGGCAGAGATAGGAGGATCACCAGGTTCCAAGCCAGCTGCACTGTCTTAAGAGACCCTATTTCCAAATAAAAAAGTACAAAATAGGTCTGGGAGTGTAGCCCAAAGGTAGAAGGGTTTCTAGGAACCCTAGTACCACCAAAAAAAAAAAAAAAAAAAAGTATGGATCTAATGTTTTTAGAATTCTTTTGAATAGGAAATTTGTCTATTCTTCACATTTACTCATTTATTCAACCATTTATTTATATCATGATGAACTCGGATATTATTTCATAATATGTTTTAAAATCCAATGGTGTTTGATTTGTTTTGTTGATCATATATTTCAAGCTTTGGTATTGGTAAACCTTTATTAGTGCTTATGTCCCTTTGACATATCCCTAACATGGCATGAGTACTATTTGGGAGAAGAGAAAGTATAACCATTCTTTCTTTCATTATAAGCTGTTTTGGGTTTATCTTTCATAATTCCTGCATTAGTCCTAAAATTACCATTTCTGTAGGAAATACTGGTACATTTTATTGGGGAATAGAATTAGAAACCAGTGTCTGGACAGTAGATTTGCTTATTGCCTCTAGGTTTTATGAATGTATAAAACAAGAAAATATATGCATATATACTAGGCCATGTGCATGCACATTTACAAATGTTATGTTATGATTTCACAGTATATTTCCAATTTTTACTCATTAATACATGGAAGTTATTTTGCTTCTCTGTGAATGATTGCCTCAGCATTTAGAATCCTGGCTTTCACATTGCCATCCATTTACTTAGCTGCTCAGCTAGTATAAATATGTAGTGCCTTCATACTTGTTAACCTGCACCTTCCCTGGAAATGAATTTATCAACTAGAGTACTGTCTTAGTTTATTTTTTTTTAAGGGAGTCTTTTTTTTTTTTTTTTTTTTTTTGCCTTTTTGGACTGGGGATCGAACACAGGGTGGTGCACTTGCCAGGCAAGCGTTTTGCCACTGAGCTACATCCCAGCCCTAGAGTACTGTCTTGATCAACATTTTTATTACTATAATCCAAAAGACTGACCACACAACACAGAGGAAGGAAGATGAACTTGCTCACAGTGTTTTGGATCTTCAGGGTTCAGTCCATGGAGGCCAGGATCAGGGCATGGCTTCAGGAAGTGGAGAGAGGGAACCCCTCCTTAGCAACAGAGCCTTGCTTTCAACATGGCAACCTTTTTTTTCTGAGGGTTAGATAGAGAACATTTTACATCCAAAATATTACAAGTACAGTGTATGCCATATAGTACAATGTGTAGTGTAGTGTATAACCTACAAATAAAGCAGAAACAGCAGTACTCATGCCAAGTGTCTCTGGTTTACTTTTGAAAACTTCACTCATTTCCAGTAATTTAGGTTAGCATCTTTCTCTCTCATCCCTTCAATGATTGTTTCATTCATTCATAATCCATCTTTGGGATTTTATGTATATTTTTCACTTCTCTGCCAAAATTCTTGAACTTGTGCTTTGGAATCCTGACTCTTTATCATATTTTTGTGCCTCGTATTTGTCTTTTTTATGCTTGTCCTATGATTTTTCTCTTATTTTCTGCTTTTTTCTTTCTTTTTTATTAAAATTTTACCTTATGTACATGATGATTTATTTAGAATATAAAGATTTAGAGATAATTTGAGCTTCTGGAGAATGTTATCCAGGCATTTTGGATAACAAAATCTTTCTCCAGAGAGGAATTACTTCTTCATCTGGAAGGCAGATGACAAATCTAATTAATATCATCGGCATTTGAATTGATCACAGCTGTTCTTTCCTCTGGTTTACTTTCATTTCAACTTAATTATACTTTGTAGCCCTTTAGAATCCCAAGCCTCAGTTATTTACCCCAGCTCTTATTCACTGGCAGGTTTGATTTCCATTTTTGTCTTCCCACCCTCTGTCTCATAAGACAACAGAAAGTTCTGTTGAGGTTTCCAACCTTTCTGTAACAGCTTCTGAATTATCAGTCAACAAGGGTGGGAAAGCAGTGTCCGATATTATTCATATTATATGTTTGATATAATATCTCCTAAAGTTAATTATTGCTCACATAACTCAGATGGATTAAATAAAATGATTTAAAAATATTTTGCACAATTTTTTTTTTTTTACTTGTTTTGGCAGAAGATTATTGCATTGGGCTCCTGTCATTCCTGGAATATAAATTACTTTTCTATCCTTCCTGAGTCTCCATGCTTCAATTTGGAATCACTCTTCCTCTTTCAGAGACTCTTTTATGAATTATATAGTTTTTGGGCTTCTGAATTTATAAATGATGAGTTTAATATTGGATTGGATTCTATAATTAGGTAGGCCTAACTTGGTAGGCCTAACTTGGTTTTCAGTATCTTTTACCCTATAAAGAGATTTTTAAATTCAAGATCTAGTTCACCAGGTTAGATATATTCCATCGAGAAAAATTGGCTTCATGTTTTTTCTTTTTTCTATGGATTCAAGCCTTCACTAGATTTTAGCCAAATAAATTCTCACTATCTTGACATCCCTTCAATGATCTTAAGCTTTTTTTTTAACTCCTACTCCATAGCCATTTTTATGTTCATGAGCACAGAGCTCTTCTTAGTTTTTTTTTTTTTTTATATTTTCTCTTTTCTCCTTATTATGGAAAATTTTGAGCTTGACTGCAATTTCACAGAATTATTTTATTTCAAAGTTGGTTTTTTTGCTTTCATTTTTGTTTTAATTTTTCTGTTAAATTCCACTCAATTATTTCTTATTTTAAATGGTTCTTAAATAATATTCTTTTGTTAAGTTATATAGATGCAGTCTTTTCTTAAATATTCTTGAGAATACAATATTCTAAAATATGTTTTGTCCACTTTATTTCCTAAAACGATGATTTCAGAGAATTTACGAAAAGGTCAGTTTTGTATTTAATTTGAGTAGGTTTTTATATGTTTAGTGAGGCTTTTAAAATTATTATTTTTAAAGAGGGCTTTTTTTCTTCTTCAGTAGAAGGCTGCAGTAATTTCTACTTAATTGCTTGTACTATTTCTTTAATACATTCAAATTGTTCAGTCTCAACAATATCAAATGGAAATGTTTAGTTTCCCCCTTCCTTTTTTTTTTTTTTGGTGGTACTGGGAGTGGAACCCAGAGGCTTTCTACCTCTGGACTATACTCCCAGACCTTTTTTTATATTTTATTTGGAAACAGGGTCTCACTAGGTTGCTGAGAGCCTCACTAAGTAGCTGAGGCTGGCTTTGAACCTGTGAGATCCTCCTGTCTCAGCCTCCCAAGCACAGGGATTTCAGGTGTGCGCCACCATGACCTGCTCCCCCTTCCTTTTATATTGTTAATTTAGAAAGACAATAAGTTGTGGAGAATAAAGCTGAAGCCAATCTTAATTGGGGCTCTCTGCCAATGAATTTTGTATTTTGCATTTTACATGGTAGCAAGAAATTGTGACAGTTTCCGCCCATGCCAATTCCTATGCAAGTTTGTACAAGGTCAGCCATAGATTCCATCTTCAGTGTGACCACCTTCCCATGCTACCCAGAGGTGCTGGTGGGAGCCATAACCAGCATGTTCTTCTAAGCTCAGATTCCAGCTAGCATTAATTTAGAAAGGTGCTAAGTGAAACTGCCAGGTCTCCTCACATTTGCTTTCCTGTGTTCTATTCTATTGTATTATCAGAAGTAAGTAAAGCTGGGCATGGTGGTGCATGCTTGTAATCCCTGAGCTTGGGAGGCTGAGACAGGAGGATCGCATGGGTTCGAAGCCAGCTTCAACTACTTAGTGAGGCTCTCAGCAACTTGGTGAGACCCTATTTCCAAATAAAGAATGAAATAGGTCTAGGAGTATAGCCTGGAGGTAGAAAACCTCTAGGTTCCATCCCCAGTACCACCAAAAAAAAAAAAAAACAGTATAAAATAGGTCTGGGAGTATAGCCTGGAGGTAGAAAAGCCCCCATGTTCCACCCTCAGTACCACAAAAAAAAAAAGTAAGTAAAGTAATTATCTCATTTGCTTGTATTTATACTATTTCCAGATACTGCAACATTACTAATCTATGTATGTTTGCCTAATATTTTTGTAAATTTTAAATAGTCTAATTGTAATCAGTATAGACAAGTATGCTCAGATGTTTTTGTACCTGAAGATAATCATTAGTTTAAGCATTATTTTTATTTAGCCTGAAGATTTAACAACAAAATATCATGGGACATTGTTTTTGGAAGAAAAATTAATGTCATTAACTTCATCTTTATGAACATAGGCATTGTATTTTATGCTTGCTGAAGTAGTACTTTATATATGTATACATAGACACACACTTAAAAATTCATGCAGCATTATTTACATACATTAAAAAAGGACAAGCCAAATTGACCAGTGTCTCCTTGCCCTCTCCCCCAAATTAATGAAGTATTTCTAACATTTCTAAAGATTCTTTTATTGACTTAATATCTTTGTGTGTGAGTTGCCTGGAGACTTGGTTAAATAATTGATATTCTCTACCTACATTCATTGGAAGAGTTATTTGCTTATCTGCTATTGAATTTGTGTAGCTATTACTACTGGTGCCCTTCCATTTTCTCTTATACTTTGGTTATTTTTCCCAGCTTCTGGGTGGATCTTGTATATTGCCAAGGGAACTTGAAGCACTGGATTCCACTTTGCCTAGCTGCAATCTCCTGTATATTTGTGCACTAAATAAGGTGACTATTTTTAATTTTTATGGTTTTACCTTTGGCCAAACTAAAAGAGTATCATATGGTTTCCAGACCTCCATTCAAGTATTTGGTGACAATGCATATCTCAGAATCTATACTGTACTTATAGAAGAAGAGTATCACAAGAAATAGTTGAGCAGTATAAACCTACCAAGTTTTCTGGGTGATAATTCTGCACATTGAAGTTTGAAATCTACTTGCCAGAGTCTCACTAATTTGCTAAGGCTAGTCTTGAACTCAAGATCATCTTGTTTTAGCCATCCAAGTACTGGGATTACCACCATGCTGGCTTACTCCTACTCTTGATTTTATAGAATAATATAATAGGAGTTATTTAAATGGGCTTTTAAGGCCAGTGGTCATCTGGTTCCAAATTAATGCTTGAACTCTTTATGCACCCTACTGGAATGTCAGGAAATCTCCTTAAGGTCTTCCAAACTGGCCATGAGTATTATGAGTATTGCCTTCCTACCTGTATTCTTCACACATATCTCTGATTAGGATAAGCTATATTCTCTCCCTCAAATGCTGCCTTAAATACAACATCATTTGGTATTTGAAAACACACTCGGCCGGGCGTGGTGGCGCACGCTTGTAATCCCCGTGCTTGGGAGGCAGAGACAGGAGGATCGTGCAGGTTCGAAGCCAGCCGTGCTGGCTTAAGAGACCCTGTTTCCAAAAAATAAAAAATAGGTCTGGGAGTGTAGCCCAGAGGTAGAAGGGCTTCCAGGAACCCCAGTACCCCCCAAAAAATAAAGAAATAAAGAAAACACACTCACATTCCTCTACTTTAATTCATTCAACAAATATTTGGAGAATACATATTATCATCAGGCAAGTGGGTATGATGATCAAAAGCCTCCATCCTCATGAAATAATATAAGCGGAAAGAATTATTAACAATAAACATAGCTATAAAATATACTTGTAGATATGATAATCATGCTAAGGGAAATTAGAATGATAGGGATGTTTAATAGGCTTTTTCCAGCAACTGTTAGTTCCAAGGCTTCCCTCTTGCCAGAAAATGGACAAGCAATTCAAACTCAGGGAGTGGAACAGCAATTGGTAGATTCCTGTGTGTGGTGTACTTGAGGCCCAAAGGTCCCACCAGCTGGAAAATTCTCAGCATTGTAAAGACAGTCCAAATGGTTCAAGCTAGATAAGGAACCAAAGATTTGCTCAGCAGTCTTAACTAAAATAGACAAATTCCATCAGGTAGAAAAAATAACTGCCACCGGCCCTTAACAAATAGTGAAATGGGAAAAATGGACTTTCCTATTTGTGAAAATAGGCATTAAGTAGTCATTTCAAAAATTGTATTGAATATTAAAATTAGAATGTGCATCCATCAGCATTCTTACAGCCATAATCTAAATATCTGACCATATAACTTAGAGGAAAGATTTATTTTCTTACCATTTTGGGTTCAGTCCCTGAGGCCAGGGACCTTAGATCTCAGGGCATGGTGGCAGCAGGAAGCCGAGGGAGAGCACATGGGTTGTGCCCTTAACATCACAGAGGCTGGGAGTAAGAAAGGGAGTAGGGAAGAGTAACGAAAAAAAAATTTTGGGGGGGGGTACTGTGAATGGAACCCAGGAGCATACTACCTCCAAGCTACACCACCAGCCCTACTTTGTATTCTTTATTTTGACACAAGGTCTCACTGAGTTCCAAAGGGCCTCACTAATTAGCGGAAGCTGTCCACAATCAGGATCCATCCTCCTATCTCAGCCTCCCAAAAGCTGGGATTACAAGTGTGCGTCACCACAGCCTGATGAGGAGGAACTCTTCAACACCCAAAGACTGTACCCCCGGGGACCCACCTCCAGCCACATCCACTCAGCCTAACGGGTACCACCCAGCTAAGTTCATTACAGTGAATATATCCACTTTTGGATTATAACCCTCCTAACTCAATTACATCAGCTACATCAGCTTCAAACACCAATTGATAAGCTCTTCAAGGGCCCATTCTATATCTAACCATAAAAGAGTGTAAAAGGTTCTGCATTTAATGTTAAATCAAATGTGTTGGTAAGATTTTGCAATAGGTTTAATAAATATCTGATATTACTGCAAAATGTATAATATTAACTGACGATCTGTAGATGCCAAAACACAAAAATTTGTCAGTGAACTCTACGTATACGATATTAAAATTTACTTTTAACTCTTGTATGTTTTTTGGAGGAACTGAGGATTGAACCCAGGAATGTTCTACCTCCAAGCTACACCCCCCAGCTCTATTTTGTATTTTTTATTATGAAACAGGGTCTCATTAAGTTGCAGAGTACCTAAGTATCTGAGGCTGTCCTCGAACCTGTGAACCTCCTGTCTCAGCCTCCCAAGTACTGAGATTACAAGTGTGCACCATCATGCCTGACTTAACTCTTGTAATATAAATGATATTTATAAGTAACTTTTTATAAAATCTATAAAAAGTTTCTAGATATTTTTTCTTCTTGTCTAATAGCACCTGAGAAGTTCCCTCTGAGTGGGAAAGTATACAGTAGCTAGTCATGTGGCTTCATATGACTTTGTATTAGGCCACTTAGAATTGGAGATAAAATTCTTCCTCAAATGTTGCTGGTTAAAATGAGCTGATTAAATGGGCTGATTAAAATTCCACTCCTTGTACATAATGCTTTTTCTTTATCCATTCATTTGTTGAAAGACACCTAATTTGATTCCATAATTTGTGAATTGTGCTGCTGTAAATGGATAGTTATGTACCATGATAGTGTTCTGACTTTAATTCTTTGGGAACAACATTGAGGAATGGTATAGCTTGGTCATATGGTTGTTACTGGTTTTATAAAAAAAAAACCCATATTGATCTCTCTAATGGTTGTACTAATTTGTAGCCCAACAGCAGTGTATATGAGTTCCTATATCCCCACATGATCACTGATGTCTCTTATTGTTTGTCTTGTTTCTTTTTTTTTTTGTGTGTGTGTGTGTGTGTGTGTGTGTGTGTGTGTGTGTGTGAGTCTGGGGATGGAACCCAGAGGCATTTGACCCTTGAGCTACACCCCCTACCTTATTTTTTATTCTTTATTTTGAGACAGGGTCTCAGTTGCAGAGGGCTTCACTAATCTATTTCTTGATGACTGCTTTCTATTTCTATCAGTTCAGACTCAGGGATATTTGGCAATGGATTTCAGGGTGGTTTTTCCATTGGATTTTTTTCAGAAATCCTAAAGGCATGAAGGCATTTGGCTCAGTAGCTGAGTTCATTAATCAGCCTGGTTACTGTGAGAACCTGAACTGAAGGCAAACTGACAGAAGTTGAACTGAAAGGCCATCTTAAATCAAGAAACACATGGTGTAGCTCTGCAGTCCTTTCCAAATGAAGCTCTGAATGGGTCATGTTCATTGTCTCTTGTTTTCAAAGACACTGACCTAAAATATGACAATATATATCAATACTGAAAACAGACAGCAGGTAACCCCATGCAGTTTAGCACAATGTATAGCAAAAGCTTTGTGAAATTTGAGTTGATTTCATGCTGTATGAGAGATTATGTAAGCCTTTTGCTATGGGCTAAAATTTATGTTTACTCCAAAACTCATATGTTGGAAACCTTGGCAGTGAGGCCTTTGGGAGTTAATTGTGTCATGAGAAGGGAGCCCTTATGAATAAGTTTATTATCCTTTTAGAAAATTTTCCAAAAGCCCATCTGCCATGTAGAATGAAGTGCATCTATGAACCAGGATGTGAGGGCTTCGCCAGATAGCAAATCTGTTTGTACCTCCCAGCCCCCATTGCCTTGAGAAATAAATTTCTATAGTTACAAACTACTCAATTAATGCTATTTTGTCATAGCAGCCCAAACGCAGTAAGAGAACTCTACTGCTCTTTGTCATCACTATTTTAAAAAGTGACATTATTCCTTTTGGATAAATATCATGTATATCTGCCTGAGACTAATTATTGTTTCAATGAAATAATCTCTCATACACTTATACTATACTATAAGTTGATTGTACCACTTTAACCAAGCACTCCACCCACTCACCCACCCAGACATGAGAGATGAAGGTGTCCACCACACACCCTGTTTGCATCCCTGCTCTATTCTGTACCTCTGCTTTTTTTTACCTTGCCAGTACTTACTGTTTGCCCTTTTATTATTTGTAAGAGATGTTGTGCTTTACTCTCACACTAGCTGTCTGGTGTCTTCCTTACCTTTTCCAAGATACAATCACATTTATGTGTTATGCAATCAGAACTTCAACTGAAATGGATCTGTGTACTATATCTTCAAAAAAGTGCTACTATTTGATACAAATGATAAAGTCAGGAACTTTGTACTTCAGTTACAAAGAATTTTCCAGCTTTAATTTCTTTTATGCAAGAGAAAAAGAAGCTATCATTCTTTATATACATGATTTTTAAAATTCTAATTATAAACTTACTTTTATGTGCAAATTTAAAAAGTGATTTTAAGTTTGTAGAAAATAAATGGTGTTGCAGACAAATGTTAATTAGTAAAGCAAGATGGAAAGGCATAAGATAACTTTTGTAGGCCATTATTTCTTCATCTATAAATTTATTCTTTGAGTATGACAATTAGATGTTTCAATTTTCATTTTCTGCTAATGTGAAAAAATGATGAAATAGAGACTCAGAATACTAGGTACTGATCCTAGCCTCGCCACTTATTAACTGGATGTTCTTGGGAAAATAAACAACATTTCCTACCCAACATCCCTGACAAGGTCATTGCAAGGATCAAATATGTATGAAAGAACTTTATAAATTATGAAGTCCTAAGTCTCATCTAAGTCTCATCTATTAATATTTATTGCTAGATCCCTGAATAGCAAAGTGAGCCTTATGTATAGAAGATGAACAATGAATTATGTTTAATAAAATATTTTCAAATTGCAAAGTGATATATGCTCCTAGGAAGAAGGGAAATAATGCAAAAATATATAACAGATAAAATTGATATCTTTATCGAAAACTCTTTTCTTTATTCTCAGAGATAGGAAATATTAAGAATCCAGTGTGTAATATTGCATGACTTTATTCTTGTTCATATAAACTATATAAATATAAAAACAGTTAACCTTAGGTTTTGCATATGATAATTACTCTTGGCTTTCTTCATTATATTTCCACTTGCATGTATTTTTTTCTTCTGCATTTATTTTTCCATTTACTTTACCTAGAAGAATATCATGTTGGTGTTTATATCTTTTGTGAGATCTCTTCAGATAAAAGCTAGGCATTTTAAAACATGTACTCTTTTTGTAGTACTAGGAATTCAACCCAGGGAATTCGACCTCTAAGCTTCATCCCTAGATTTTTCATATATATATATATGTGTGTGTGTGTGTGTGTGTGTGTGTGTTTCAAATAAGGTCTCATTAAATTGCTGAGGATCTTATTAAGATGCTGACACAGTCTCACTATAATGCTAAGGCTGGCCTTGAACCTGAGATCCTCTTGTCTCAGTCTCCCATGTACAAACAACTTCATAATTTTTAAATATTGGGAGTACCAATATTTATTTAAATATTCTTTTGTTGACATATATTCATGCTATTTTCAAGATTTTTCCCAAACAAAATATTCTATAGAAATTTTCTTCTTTAGTGAGGCCTTAATTTTTATTGGAAAGCTACATAAATGTGGATACATTTTAGCTATAAAGATAATATTAGATTACTTATTGAATTCACATTCACACTAGTTACGAATAAAAGGTGCCAATTTTTAAAGTTTGTTTAATCGTATAGATTCAATAAAAAGTCATCTTTAATTAATTATCTTTTATTTGCCTTTGAATTATGTTGTACTTACATATTGCTATTGAGACCTCTTTTATTCTTGGCTGATTAAAAAAAATCTATTGTCCAGTATTTACTTCTCCATTTATAGATATTATCAGCTATGATAGTATCAATAATCTTTTGTCCAATATCATTTACCTTTGACAGATTTTGTAAGACTTAATACTTTGATAACCTGTGCTGTAATAAGCAAAGATTAATTTTACCCAAAGAAATTGCCTGGAACAGTCTGTTCAGTAGAGCTTTCTGCTGTGATGAAACTGTCCTATATCAGCATCGTTCAGTCAGTATGATAGCATTGGTCATATGTGCTATTGTGCTATTCCTGAGAAATTAAAAAAGTTCAATGTTTTTAATTTTAATGCATTTATAGTTAAATTAAAATAGCCAGATTAATTGCAAACAGTCAACTTGATCTATCTTGGCATGTCAAGTTAATTGTCTTCTCTTACAATCAGATGTAGTGCTTCTATGTTCATCAGTAAAAAATGGTAAGAAGAAAATGAGGGAGAAAGGAAAGAAGGAAAGGAGGGAGGGAGGAAGAGAGGGAGGGGAAGAAAGGAAGGAAGAAAGAGAGGAAGGGAGGGAGGAAGGGAGGAAAGACAAGACCTAATATTTAGATGTTCACTAGTTAAAAAATAGTCATCTTTACTGCAATATAACTGGTCATTCATGAGAAAATGGCTCCATAATATTCAATGCATGATATTCTATTTTAAGCTATCTGTAAAATATTTTATAAAGTACACATTCTTAATTCAATAATATGCATTTTATGCAATATCATAGCATTGTTCACTTGTATTAAGAAAAAGCAATATTATCTTTTATCTATATTCTGCCTTATGTGACTTTTCTCAATACTGGAATTTTTTTAAACAGGGCAGTATTTCTGCTCTTGCATTTTGAATTTTCTTCAATTAGCACTGGAAAGGATTCTCTCCACACTCTCACTCCTTTCTGTCTGATTTGATAGCAGATGAAATCCCATGAGGATTTGGAGCAACTACTTAGAAAGCGGCTCTTTTTTCTTTGCAGTAAGGGAAAGTCAAGAAATTTCTGGCTGTGTCTGGCACTAATCTGGGCCTATTAGCGCTATCCCAATTTCTAAACCCTACCAGTGTGATATGCAAATATTGATGCCTTGAGTAGCAGAGAGTGTAATCCTATTATAGTCTCAAATTTTTCCGAATCCTCAGAAATCCTGATTAGCCTTGGTAATCACTTGGCTCCTTTCTTGGATATTATTATTATCTCTGCTGGTTTCACATTCTTCCATGTGAGGAAATATGATTTTGGCTGTAGCTGCTTCCAGGGAATTCTTCTATCAGAGAAATAACATAGTATAATAATCTCTTTTACTTAAATCTGAGTTTAAATTTTTTAAGTAAAATATCTCCATGAATATTTTGCTAAAAACTTTTGAATAAAAAATTGTGTATTTGCAAAGTAAACCTGCCTTAAAGCTTAAATTTTCCAATATTTAATTGTTCTAGTTTGTTATTGAATACTCCACAGAATATATGTAAATGTGTTTCTACTTTAATCCTAGTTTTATATGTAAGTCATGAAGTCATGTGAACCTTTACTGTATGTTTAAACACATATAATATCTCATAGTAAAATGGGGGCATAAAAGCCAATCTGAGTTTGTCTCTCAGTGCTACAAAATATAAAACATACAATTTCTTCCTGAATTGTCTATAGTTTCCCTAATTTGAGATACATTTTTCATCTGTGAATAGCCAATTATACTATGTACTTTTATAATAATTTAAAAAGTATGTTATAAGCCAGTGGGAGTAACATGTCTATCCATATGTTCAGCACTGGGTAATTGTTTACAAATTGTACATTCTTTAGTTGTAGTTTCATTTTGACAAGTAATTGACACTACCTTTAGTTTATTCACAAAATCCTCTTATAAATCCAGTAATCCCAAAAGAATAGAAAAAGTGTTTTCAGGACCAATGTACCTGAAATTGTGTTACAACATCAAAACTTTACTGTATAACCATGTACCACTTACTTACTTCTTACATATCAGTTTATTCTCTCTTTATAGTTGACACTACTCAATGAGGTAATCTGTTGAATTAGGTGACACATATCTCCCTGGAGCCTGGCATCCACTAGTATGCTCTAAATGTGATCTCCTATCTCCTCTCCTTTGTGGAAGGAATTGTGGAGAGCAAAATTAATAAGAGATTCTTTTGCCTTCAAAAAAAAATAAGGTATTATTTGAACAGGAGAAATGTAAAACTAAATCCAAATCTTTGTAAATAGAAAATTAATTGAAGGAAAAGAATACAGGAAATTTTATGAGTCTAAAATCCCTTTTGTTTTTTTGGGCTCTGTGCTGCTCATTGTTGAAATTTATAAGAAATCTTAATTTTAAGACATTACATTATTTCTAAGCAAATTAAGGCAGAGTAACTAAAGTACAAAATTTATATTTCTTATGAAAAGAAGATTATGTTGAGTTTTCTGCCATCAAAATGAATAAACAATAAATAGCTCTGCATGATGGTGCATACCAGCAATTACAGTATTTGGAATGCTGAGACAGGAGGATGGCAGGTTCAAGGACAGCCTCAGCAACATAGCAAGACACTCAGCATTTTTAAAATATTATTTTTATTTTATAAAATATAAAAGTGGGTGAGGATATAGCCCAAAGGTAGAATGCCCATGGGTGCAATCCCTAATGCCAATAAAAATAAATAAATAATAAATATATAAATAAATGTATATATTTAAAACTAAAATAAATGTTTCTTGCTATCAAATATAATGTAAATTTTAAAGTATGTATCATTTTTGTTCGTTAAAAACCACTTAATAGGTTTTGATAGGTATGAGTAATCATAGAACATGACTAATTTAAAGTATAAGAATTTCTTTATAAATTGCTCCTATTGTTGATTCTGTTTAGATAATACTTTGATAAATAAATTTTCTAAAAATTTCTGTCAATACCTTAAGTTCTTGACCTTTAGAAAATAAAAGATTATGGAAACTTTTTGTGTTTTGAGTGGCTACCATGATTTTGTGTCTTTTTTAGTGAACGGTTAAATAAAATTAAAGTATGCCGAATAGTTTATAAACAAAATTACAAGGGAAACTTTGGTAATATTTCAATATGGCTAATAGATATTTTTAAGATAGATAAACATTTTAAACTCAGGAAAATGAGAATTTTTACATCAGAATAAAGGGGAATGATACAGTTGTTACACTTATTTGAATTTGACCTTTTTATAGGTAATATATAATGGATGATTAAGGATGACTACTAACTCATTGACACTTTTCCCACAAAGGTTTGAGGATTGCTTTCCCTGCTGCCTTAACAATAGAAAATGGTAGAAGTAATACTATGACAATTTGGGTCTAAGATTGTAACCAGACTGACAGCTTCTACTTCTGTCCCTTGGCTCTAGAGTACCAAGGGAGAAATCCAATAAGCCTGCTGAACAGCCCACCTGAAGCAGACCTGAAGCCCAATAAAGAAAGAACCCATCTGAGGTCAGCCTTTCCACCATCTGTGCCAGAAAAACAGCAATGTAGGTGAAGTTGCCTTGGACCTCCAGACTTATCATTCATTGGTGAGATACCATAGAAAGTCCCCAGTAAATACCAGTTGTATCTGAAGAACAACCCATCTGTTTAAATTCTTTACCTACAAATTAACGCATTATTTTAACTGTATAGGGTATTTATTATACTTTCATAGATAATAAACACATGTAGATATGAAAGAAAGCAGATTATTTTAGTTACAGTTGTATACACAATTTCACTGGTTTTACACGCACAAACTGTTAAAATACTAAGTGCAGAATAAGTTATCCAAACTTGTTTAAGGAGGTTAAATATTTTATTACAGCATCACAAAATAGACTACTACCACAGTCATTCAAATAATCTGAGATAAACCATGAGCGGTGGCTCCTATCACTACTCCTACTTGAGAGATAAGACAAGAAGTTTGAGGCTAGTTTGGTTAACTTAGCTAAATCCTGTTTCAAAATAAAAGCTAGAAATGGTTTGGGGTATCGCTTGGAGGTAGAATGTGTCTGTGGTCAATTCCTAGTACCAAAACAACAATAACAAAAACAAAATACCCTGAGATAAAGATCTACTCTGCCACTTATTATCTTTGATAAGGTAACTATCATTGTCTTAGTTTCATCATCTATAAAATGAATTCATTACATTGCCTATATAAAGAATAGTTTCCACTATATTTGAAAAATATACACTTCTGCTCTGTCATTAGGTTGCAAATATTTTAACATATTACAACAAAAATATCAAACCTAGCAGATTGTAAAGCAAATAACTTCCTTCCCCATCACTAAATAGTATATTATCTTAAAATTTCTTTGATTTCTTAAATGTTTTATTTCCTTAAACAAACCTTTGATAATTTCCCAGTGAGAAATATTTTTAAGTAAATGAGTCAATACATGCTGTTTCACCTTATTGTTAGGTAAAAGCCATAGCTTGGAGAATGCTCATCCATATGTTATTTAATATAGATGCTATATTTTCCTATGACTTATGTGAACATTGTAGCATATAAGTGATTTGTATTTGTCTGTTAATGTGATGCCCTTTCTCAAATTCCAGTCCTTGGAAATTGCTTGTAATAGTTTTGAGATATAAAATATTTAGACAATTTAAAATATATTGTTAGAGAATAGAATTTTCTAACTTAATTTAGCTCCCTCAGCATGTGAGTTGTGGGGGGAGTATTGTTACCTCACATGAGCTTTATCTTTAGATTCAAGTGAATCTGTTATGTTGTGAATTTCACACTAGTGTTTTCTGTCTCCTTATCTTCATGTAAGGTGGCACTTTGATCAAAGGTGGCAAAGCATGAAATTATGGCCAGATGTAAAAATGTCACTTGCTATTTCAAAATCCTCCTGTGGTTGGAAAATTTCCTGATTATCTGGACCCACTGTGGGAATTAAAATTCACTGTGCCTGACATTACAGCATGTTTTAACAAGGGCACACTTTTATTCCTACCCTGCTCTACTGTAGTGTTGCCTAGTCTGAACTGTTAGACAAGTCCATGGAGGATAGGAACTGTCACCAAGCATCAACTTAGCAGGACAGTAAAATAGAGGCAGTGGTTTCTTACTTATGAAAATCACTAATTGTATTTTATTTTAAAATATGTGCTCCCATGCCTAGAGCAAGCCCTTGAGAATGTAAGACAATCAGTGTATTTTGAAATCATATGGTGAAATGCATAACTTTATAGAAAATAAGAACTATTAGCTATTTTATCTGCTTTAAAAAAAGTCTAGGACATATGCAACTACTGTTATAAGCATGAAAAAAAATTATTTTGAAAACCTCTCTTTATGGCACTTTGCTATGTCTTTGTAATGTCTGCAAAATTACCAGCTTTATTTTTGTGAAGGCAGGAAAACTGTCCTCTGTGAGCTTCTATTTTATTGAAAAATATTGATTGAGTACCTATTTCATGCCAGGCTATTTATGAGGCTCTGTGGTATAAGAAATGCAGAAGTATAGTCTCTGCCTTTGAGGAATTCAGAGGCTAGCAAGGGAGAAAAATGCAAATAACGTTAATTCCTACTTAGAAAAGACAATAAAATGAATAAGTGCAATTCAAGGAAGATAAAGATGTTTCCTGAAATTGGTTCAACGTATTTAGTTCTTATGCCAACCAAAAAAAAAAAAAAAAAAAAATTATTTTGGGAAAAAAAGTAATCATTGTTCTAAAAAGCTGAAAAGTATGTTAATTCACCTATTTGTAATTCTTTCTGATTAATGTGTATCTTTTAAATTCCCAGATTGCCTACATTAACTAAACATGCTTGACATTGTGAACAACAAAAAGACTTAAAAATGTTCCAGCTTTATTGATTGTTGGTGTTTATACCTGAATGGACAAAAATAACAATTCTAATATAACTGAGAATTGAAGTAATGGAAAAACTAAAGAGGAAGAAAAATGGAATTTTGTTGCAATGTCTCATCAGCCCCATGGTAGGAAGGTGAAGGTATGCAGATGTATCCACACTTCTGGAAGAACAACTCAGCATCCATCTCCAACAAGCCCCAGCAAAAGACAGGTTTGAAAAAAAGAGTCATACTGATTACATTTTTGTGTAATTTTAGTACCATAAAGAGAGGTTTTCATTTCCATAGCAATAGGAACAGTTCAACCCCAATTAAAAATCTGACTAAGCCAGGCGTGGTGGTGCATACTTGTAGTCCCTGCATTTGGGAGGCTGAGACAGGAGGCTTGTGGTTCATGAACAGCCTCAGCTTATTGAGACCCTTTGCAACTCACTGAGATCCTGTTTCAGGATAAATAAAAAATCGGGCTGGGGGTGTAGCTAAGAGGTAGAATGCCCCTGGGTTCCAACCCCAGTACAAAAAAAAAAAAAAATCTGAAAAAAAAAATATTTTTGTTGTTGTTGTACTGGGTTTCCTGGAAACCCTTCTACCTCTGGGCTACAATCCCAGACCTATTTTATACTTTTTTATTTTTGGAAACAGGGTCTCTTAAGCCAGCACAGCTGGCTTTGAACCTGGGCGGTCCTCCTGTCTCCATCTCCCAAGCGCGGGGATTACAAGCATGCCACCACGACCAGCTGACCAAAATATGTTTTCTGTGAGAATTAATAGTTCTACTATTTGTGTGTTTATGTGTGTGTGTGAAATACCAAGTATTCCAAAGTTCTCTCTTTTTTCTTCTCTCTCTCTCTTTTTTTTTTTTTTTTTTTTTGGTGGTACTGGAGTTCCTGGAAACCCTTCAACCTCCAGGCTGAACTCCCAGACCTATTTTTGTACTTTTTATTTTGGAAACAGGGTCTCTTAAGCCAGCGCGCTGGCTTGGAACCTGCGTGATCCTCCTGTCTCCACCTCCCAAGCTCTGGGATTACACCACGCCAGGCTTTAACTTCTCTTTTCTTATCAACTGACTGATCTAAAAAAATCTATTCTGAGTTTATGACTCTCATTCATTTTTGTTAAATTTAATTAATCTCTCTTCTCTTATATAAAGGATGTAAATTGTGTGTGTGTGTGTGTGTGTGTGTGTGTGTATGTGTGTGTGTGTTGTTCAAACCTGGGGATTTAACTCAGAAACATTCTACTGAGTTACACCCCCAGGTCTAATTTATTTTTTATTTTGAAATAGGACCTACTTTGCTGAGGGCCTCTTTAAGTTGCTGAGGCTGTTCTTGAATCTGTATCTTGCTATGTTTCTGAGGCTGGTTAGCAAACCTGCAGTTCTCCTACAAGGAGAACTACAACTACAAGGATTACAGGAGTACATCACCATGAGTGGCTTAAAGCATGTAACTCTTAATTCGCCCTTAGTAAATATGTCTTACTCAAAATGCCACTGAGGATCAAATGACAAATGAGAAAATTGTTAAGTTGAAAGAGCAAAACTGTACCGGTGTGAGATGTAGCCATGGGTTCTTGTTCTGAGCTATTTTAGAAAAAGAATAGCCAAATTATTTTTCTGTAAATTTAAGTAATTTTATTATGACAGAAGCAGAAAGAAGGACAGAGTCAAAGCACTGCATGAAAGGACTAAATGCAGTGGAACAACTTGAAAATAAGTTACTGAAGTTTCTTGTGGATAAACAAGAGTTTTTATAAAGATACATTTTCTTTCATCTTGCTCAACCAATAATCTTCTGACCTAGGTGTGAGCCCACTCATTAATTCCATGCAGGCCTTTTTGATGATTATGGGGATTATGATTATGGGGATTCCATGGTCAGCCAAAAGCCTCCATGCCTTTATGCAGGTGTAGGCCTAGGTCTTTGTTAGGAGCAGAATGATTAACAAAGTCAGGGGTAAAGTGGTATCTGCCCCCCCCCTTGACAGAGGCTTGTATTCTTCTCCCACATTTTCAGGGAATTCTAGCCTATCTGCTAGAAGTTACTTATTTTGTAAACTTGTCTTTAAAATATGAAGGTCCTAGCTCCCAAGTCTTCTGTGTATTTGCTAATTACTTTTAGTGAGGGAACTCTGCATAATAACAGCTGCCTGAGTGTCTGGTAGCAACCAGGCTCTGACTGTCACAAAAATGACAGTTTCCTGGTATGACTAATATTTTGTGAATGTTTGCTGAGTTGTATTCCAACTCATCACTGAAACTAGAGATTTTTCAGTGTTATAAAGGAAACCAAATAAACATGGGTTGATAAATTGTATATAATTTTCTTTATAAAATGTGGACCCATATCCTGCCTTGGAACAGAGAAGTGAACATGAGAAGTTTAAAATGTTAGGAATGTGCTCTTTTGAGTGAAGTAGGAAAACGTCATACTTGGTATCCTAATCTTGGTGAATTTGATGTACCAGGCAAAAACAAAACAAATCAAAACAAGCAAAATAAACAGTTTAACCCAAATAAATAGTTCTTTATTTTTGAAAGTGTGGTCTTGGGAATAAATAAGCCAGTTAGGAATGGTCAAGATCCATCTTTCTCTCAAAGAGGATTTGGAAAGTGATATTTAGAATGTGGAATTAGTACTCTGTTTAGTCCTAATGGTGAGAGACTAAATGAACAGCTTGCAGATACCAGTATCTCCTTACTTATCTACTTGCCTCCATCACAGTAAGCTCTGCTTAAAAATCTCAAATGTAAATGTACCAGTATTAGGAAATGGCCTAAAAAGATTTGAAAAAGAAGTTTGGATTATTTATATAAAAAATTGGTTTAAAGAAAGTAGAGTTCAGATCTGTAAAATAGAAGAGCAGTTAGGGCCTGGTTATTGCCAGGGACTCAAATAGCTGTTATAATGCAAAGTACCCTCACTAAAAGTAATTAGCAAGTGGATAGAGGAGTTGGGACCTAGGACTTTCACATTCTAATAACAGGTTTGCATAATAAATGATATCTAGTAAGAAGCTAAGAATTCTCCAGCAGTATGGAGGAGGGTACTGACCTTTGTGAAAGGGGAGCAGATACCACGCGGCCCTTGACCTTGTGAATCATTCTGGTCTTAACCAAAAAAACCTAGGCTTATACCTGCATTTAGGCAGGAAGGTTTCTTACTAGCCCAGAAATTCTTATAAGTAAAACAAAAGAGGTCTGCACGGGGATAAGGGATAAGGGGTGGACTTACACTTAGGTCATAGGATTAGGTAGTAAACCAAGATGGGAGACTTTGTATCTATAAAAACTGTTTTGTATTTTGAACTCTGATGACTTTGTTTTAGGTCATCCCACTATGTTACTCTGTTGTGTAGTGCTTTACTCTAAGCTCTATCTTTTCTTCTTTCTAATGGCACCATAAGAATTACAACCATAACAGTTTAAACTCCGGTGACTTCATATTGGGCCACTCCCCCCTATATTATCTCTGGATAGTATGGGGCTGTAACTGTCTCCTGTATTTCTATCTTTGTAGTAATAAACTCATTTATGTTTTCAGCAAGAATCCGGACTAGTGTTACATTGATCCTAGTTCTGGACAATGACCCTCAGCTACAAGAAGTTTCCATGTTGAAACATCTGGTGTGCATTATCAGATTTTATTGATTTGGCAGTTAGATACTCCTTTATTTTAACATACAGTAGACAGAGGAAGGACTTGTAAAATTGGGTTAAATAAGAGAAACTTGAATGGGTTCCTTACATCTGCCTATTTTAGGGTAAATGCTGTGAACCATCAGCCATTAAACTTAAGTCATTTGAAACACCATTTGATTAAGATAAACTTCCTAGTATGCTTTGTTTCATGAATACGAGATGCCAAAACATGTGGTTTCTTTTCTTCTGGAAACTGGAATTATACCTAGTAGTGTATATTGTAACACAATCTCAGTACCTAACTATGCAGGGTAGGAAAATGAAAAATTTACTTTAAAACTAACACCATCATTTAAGGAGCAATTCTTTTAGAAATGCCCTCACTTTTGCTTCTATTCACTTCTACCAGTGAATGTTATAGTAAGAACAGTTCTGTGAAACATTTGTCTTCTAGTCAACAATACTTGAAATTAACACAGAAAACAAACTAGAAAATAGAATCAACAATACATAATTTCATTAGACACTATTTGAAATATTTTAATTTCTAGACTTCCGGGAAGATGGCGACCGAGAAAAGCGGGGCTTAAGAGCCCCGCTAACAACCAATCTCCATTACCACAAAATCAGCGCCTTTCATAGCCAGAAAACACCATCACCAGAAACAAAAACTCACCAGTCTCCAGAGAGAAAGTGGACTGAGAACAGAGCTCAGAGCCACAGAGGAGAAAACCGGCCTCACGCCCGAGGACGCGGCAGCAGCGCCAAACTGCCGGCGGCAGCAGCAAATTCACCGGACGGTTACAGCAAGCCGAGGTGAGCCACTGCAGAACAGCCAGGCGGGATTTCTCGCTGCAGGTAAAATCTAAAGCTCCCAGTGGCTGAGCTCAGCACACGCCGCAGGGATTCAGAGTGGAAATCAAAACCAAGAAGAAATATGCCAGCCTCACGGCCGAGGGCAGAGGCGCCATATTGCCACCGGTGTCAGCAGCAGAGAATTCACTGAATCCAGTACAGCTACATCTGCAAACTCAAGACAGTGAGTCAAATTGCGGGCCACAGAGGAGAAATCCCAGTACTGTACTTCTTGGGACTTAACCCAGTGGGGGAGTGGCGGTGGCAGAGATATCACACCATAGGAGAACGTGCAACCTGGCACCCCCCACAGTCTAAAGCAGCCTCTATCGACTCTCTGGGTCGGAGACTCTGTGATAAAACCCAGTAAAGGAGTAGTGGGGTCTGAGATACTACTGACTCGAGATCCAGAACACCTTAAGTGAAGTCATAGTGACCCAAGGGAAGAACCCAGAGAAGGCACAAATTTCCGAAATCATGGGAAAGAGGAATAACACTGGAGCAATGAATGCCCACAACCCCACAACATCAGAACCTGATAAAACAGAAAATCAGAGATTTCTAGAAGATCAAATCAAGAAAATAACTGTAGAAATAATAGAGGTGCTTCGAAAAGAACTCAGAGAGAGCCAAAAAGAGATAAAGGATGCAATTAATGAAGTAAAGGCCTCAATTCAAAGCACAAACAACCGATTAGACCACATGGAGAACAGAATCTCGCTCTTAGAAGATGATCATTCCAAAAATGAACGCATAGTTTCTAATCTAGGAAAAAATATCCGACAGCAGGAATCTGATATTGAAGAAATATGGGCCAATTTTAAGAGAGCTAACCTAAGAATAATTGGAATAGAGGAGGGAAAAGAAAGTGAAACCAAAGGGATCAACAATTTCTTCAAGGAAGTAATAGCAGAAAATTTTCCAAAAATAGAGCAAGAGGTTGATACACAGGTCCAGGAAACTTATAGAACTCCCTTTAGATAGGATCGGAGAAGAGGATCCCCACGCCACATAATTGTCAAAATGACCAATTTGGAAGCCAAGCAGAGAATCTTAAAGGCAACAAAAACAAAGGGCCAAGTGACATTCAGAGGCAAGCCAATTAGAATCACTCCAGACTTCCCAAACCAAGTCATGAGAGCCAGAAGGGCTTGGAGTAACATATTCCAAACTCTGAAAGAAAACAACTTCCAGCCAAAAATTTCCTACCCAGCAAAACTTTCTATCAAATTAGATGGAGAAATAAGAAGCTTCCATGACAAACAGAAACTGAAGGAATTTATGTCTTCAAAACCAGCACTAGAGAAAATACTCAAAGAGATAACTACAAAGAAGAAATAGGTAACACACACCAGAACCAGAGAAACAAGTTTCCATCCAAGAGTCAACTAAGATTGGTTATCTGTGGAGATTCATTACTTATGTTAGTCTTTTACCAATCTCTAAATGGTATTGTTTGCCTTTATTGTTGTCAATTTTTAGGATTTCTAGTTAGAATATTAATATACCTTCAGATATAGCATTTGGAAATATTTTATCCCATTCTATTAGTAACTGTTAACTCTGTTTACATTGGCTTTGGATATACAATATTTTTTTTTATTTTTTAGGGAGTTTGTATACTCTTCTGTTGCCTGTGCCATTGAAATCATATCCAAGAAATCACTGCCAATTTCAGTGTTGTGAGGTTTTATGACCCAGATTTTCTCCTAAAAGTTTATAGTCTTAAGATTTATATTTAGGTCTTTTATCTATTTTGAGTTAATATTTGTATATGGTATTAGGTAAGGGTCCAACTTTATTCTTTTCCATCTAATATGTTTCAACAATATTTAGTTAAAATATTATTATTTCTACCACCAAATGTTCGTGGAAACCTTTTCAAAAATAACTTGACAATATAGGGAAGAATTTAACTCCAGTGGTTTATATATCTGCCTTTAGAATAGTAGTACACTGTTTCAATTATTGTAGCTTTATATGGTTTGAAATCAGAAAATATATATCTTCTAGCTTTGTTCTTTTTCAAGATCGTTTTGGGTATCTAGAGTCCATATTCCATATTAGGATATAGTTTTTTTCTGAAATATAAATATATAAATATATGATAGTTTCACCTAAAAAAATAGAAAAAAAATATTCTCTGGTAAGAAAGAAAGTAAAAAGAAATATTGAAATGTTATCTTTAAGTCATCAAAAGCTTGGTATCAGACAAATGAAGCTGTTATGTGAGATTATGTCTACAAAAGTTTGTATCCCACTATGATGTATGAATACAGTGCACCAATAAAAAAATATTTTAATTTCTAGATTTTTTATTGGGACTTGCTTTTTGTTCTAAAATACCTAATCTGATTCACTACCAAAAATACATGCTATGTAAGATGACCAACACTTTTTCATATATAAGCCATTTGTTTTATTTCCACATTTATCCTATTCTGTGATTAAGAATTCAGTGTACTACTTTAATATCATGAGTTTGAACCTCTAAACCTTAAAATATTAGATTTGTATCATTTGTGTTACAAAAATAAATTGAATATATCAATTATCTCCTATGCTATCTGAATGAGACTATCCTAATTTTATTATTTTAAATTTTTTTAAATAAAATTCACACCACATATAATATTTGGTGAGTAGAAAAAATATAATATAACAATTTTAACTTAAAAATAACAGTAAACATTAAAATACCCAGATTTTTTATAAATTAGAGAATAAAGTGGTATTGTAATTTTGTAAAACAAAAAAAAAGCAAGCTTGGTAAAATTAAAGCTAGCTCTGATGAATGGTTTATTATTTGCTTTTTTATATTAATTTGTGAAAGCTATGAAACATCTAGAGTGTTTCAGATAGAAAATGGGTCATAGCCAGGCCTGGCAGTGCCCACCTATAATACCAGCATTTGGGAAACTGAGTCAGGAGGCCAACCTCAGCAATTTAGTGTAATTCTCGGCAATTGCAAAATGCTATTTCAAAAATAAAAAAAAGGGCTAGGGCCATAGCTTGGAGGTAGACTATGCCTAGGTTCAATCTATAATACAAAAACAACAACAAAATGGACCATATCGGATGATAAGTATTTTAGAAACATTTAATAACCAATTTTAAAGGAATTATCATAAAGTCACTACATAACAAACCTTTAATAACATGCATATTTTAATGTTGTTTTGATAGATATTTTTGTATAAACATCTTCCTATAATAAAAAAGCATAAAATCTGTAGAGAAATGGTTAACACCAAAGCCAGAGGAACCCAGAGTATATTTTGACTATAGAAAATAAGAAAGTTTTCCAAAGGAAAGAGAGATTAACCCTGTAACACAAGGGCTTGTCCAAAGTAGCTCCTAATGGCCAATGCCAAGACATTTTGAACAACAAAATACACAGTGATTATTTGCATGCTAATCCATTTAGTAAAATAAATGACCATGGGTGTACACTAATAAATATAGTAATTTAAGAAGTATTTACATGGGTTAAAGGAACTGCTCTTTACTATGGAAGAATTACAATGAAAACATACAAAAGGAAAGTGTAAAAATTCCTATTAGGTAAAGAGCTTAATAATAGCATAATAATAGTTACCACATAGAGATGGGAAATAAAATTAGTGAGTAAAATTTTGCAGATAAATAGGATAGTTGCAGAGTATAGCTGCAAAGTATCTCTATGAAGCTACTAATTTCTACAAATAGAAAACAACTTTACTGTGAACAGACTTGATAGTTACCACCTTACCCAAGTAAACAGGTTAGCATCTTCTATAGCCATTGGATATGATATAGTGCAGACACATTATTTTTTATATTTGTCCAGTAATCTGGACAAAAATATATAACTTTATTCTGATAAGAAAATAAAATAGAAAAAAATACAAATTTATCTACATGCTAAAAAGTAACTGACCAGCACTCTTTACAAGTGTCAAGATCAGCTGGGTGTGGTAATACTTACTTGTAATCTCAATACTTGGGAGGCTGGGAAAGGAGAATCTCAGATTCCAGGACAGCCTCAGCGACTTAGACTCTGTTCCTAAATAAAAAAATAAAAGGGCTATGTGTCTTGGAGGTAGAATGCCACTGTGTTCAAGTTTCAGTATACAAAAAAAAATCAAGGTCATAGAAGACAAAGTTAGAACTATCACAGATTGGAGAAAACTAAAGAGAAAAAGCAGTTGACTGCAGTGTAAGAACCTGAGTAGGATGCCCTGGAAAGAGACTTTTAGGGATAAAACTGCTGAAAATTACAGTCTGTTAGGACAAAAGTGTGTAGTCTTATAAATTTTGAGGTTTTGACAATCATCACATAAGATGTTCACCTTTGGGGAGACTAAATGAGGAGATTCCATATTATTTTGTAACTTTTCTGTAACTTTAAAATTAGTTGAAAATAAAAGTATAATAAGCTTATTATATTCCAATAATTTTCACAAGCTTATTACATTCTGATAAGAAATGAAACATCAGTAGATTCAATAGAACAGAAATTCTAAAAGAATAAGTTGGAAACATTAAAATGCAATAACCCTGTAGAAGGCAATCATTGAGCTGATCCTATGCATGGAAGAGTGGTAAAAGTAAATAAGAGGACATTAGAGTTGGAAGTGATGATTATCAAAGGTGTAAAACAAAGTTAAATAAACCTGTACACATAAAAATTATCCAGTTCAAACTTTGAATTAAGTACATATATAGTTACTAAATCTTTGTATATATGCTTATTTCATTTTTGCTGTCATTTAGATTCAAATTTAGTTTTGAAGCTGGAAAAATTGTATGGAAATTTTCATAGAGGGAAAAGTGCCAGTACAGCACAATGATTTTTAAAAATTTTTATTGGGGTATGATTTGTATACTATAAAATTTACCTGTCACAATATCAATAATTTTTAATAAATTTATAAAATTATACCATAACATGTAATATTGTGTTTAGCTTCTTTCAGTTAGCTTCTGCAATTCATCTGTTGAGCCAGGAATAGTGACCCACACCTGTAGCCCCAGTAGTTGGGAGGCTGAGGCTAGCATTGCAGACACAAGACCAGCCTCCACAACTTAGTGAGAACTTGTTTCTAAATAAAAAATAAAAATGGCTGGGGCTGTAACTCAGAGATAGAATACCCCTGGGTCCTCAATACATAAATGAAAATTGAAACAGAAGAAAAAGAAGAAGAAATAAAGACAGGAAGGAAGGAAGGAAGGAAGGAAGGAAGGAAGGAAGGAAGGAAGAAAGTCAACTGTGTTGTAGTAAGTTATCAGTCTATTCTTTCCTTTATTGTTGGATAATATTCCATTGTATGGTTATGTTACATTTTATTTACCTATGTACCTGTTGATGGGCAATTGGATTATTTCCAAATTGGTACCTGAATAATACTTCCTTGATCTTCTGTCTACAAGTTTTTGTGTGTATATGTCTTCTTTTTCTTGAGTAGATACTTAAGAATGGAATTCTTGAGTTGTATGATTAATAATTTTTAAGAAACTTCCAAGTTATTTTTAAAGTAGCTGCACAATTTTACATTCACATCAGCAGTGTATGAAGGTTCTGGTTTTTTCCACATCCCCACCAACACTTGGAAATTTGAGTCTTTTTTATAGTTATTCTCATGGGTTTCATTTCATCTGGTAGATTTTAATTTGAATTCTCTAGCAGGTAATGCTGTGCTTCTCATATGCTTAATAGCTATATATATTCATTCTTTGGTGAAATATCTATTCAAATTTTCCCCTTTTCAAAAAGTTCTATCTTTTGTTGTATTCTATCTTTTGAGTTGGAAGTCATCTTTATACATTTTGAATATATGTCTTTTATCTGATTTATGATCTTCACAGAGTAGCTTTTAGTCTGTAACATGTTACTATGTTTTGTAATGTTGTCTTTGAAAATCAAAAACTTTTAATCTTGATAAAGTTCTGGAGATTATTTTGTTCTCTTTCATTGGACATGCTTTTGGTATCAAATATAGGAATACTTCACCTTATTCAAAGGTGACAAAGAATATCTACTATTATTTTTCTTACAAGTTTTATAAATTTAGGCATTAGAATTAGATCTAGGATACATTTTGAGTTTCTTTGTTTATTGCTTAAAGTCAGGGTCAAAGTTCATTTTATTAACAGAAGAATATACATTTCTCCCAGTAGGATTTATTGAAAAGATTATGCTTCTCCCCATTGAAATATCATTGTCAAGAATTAAGTGATCAAAATATAGATGTTATTTCTGGGCTTCCTATTTTAATTCTGTTTTATGCATCCATTTTATGCTAATATCCTTTTATTCATATTCCTATAGTAAATTTGAAGCAGAACAGTATATATTATCAAACTTTCAATGGAATTATCTTATTTTAATAACATAAAATGCATATTCATGTATTGAACCTCTGTCATGTGGCATTGCTAAATATGACTAATTATACTTTTTGTTTTTTTAAATTTGCTAAATACAGAATAATTTTGCATGTGAGTGTTTCTTTTTAATATATATGATTTCATTGCTTTTATTCCTTGCTTTTATCTTACTTTCTTCCCTCTTCCTCCCAGTCTCTCTCTCCTCTCCTCCCTTTTAGTTTGTTTCTTTATTTTTGTTTTGTTTTATTGCATTTGGTAGAACTTATTGATCAATGCTGAATAAAAGTATTAATGTTATGTACTTGCTTTTCCTTTCAATCTTACCTAAGAAGAAAGCATGTTGTCATTCAATATTAATTATGTTTTCAACTGTAAGGTTTTTTTTTTTATAAATTTCTGTTGTTTTGAAGAAGTTTTGTTTTATTCTCAGATATTAAGAATTTCCTAGATTGGTATGGTGGCACACGCCTCTAATCCTACTCCTTGGGAGGCTGAGATAGGAGGATCACAGGTTCAAGACCAGCCTTAACAAGAGGCTCACAACAACTTAACAATTTCTCATGAATAGGTGTTAGATTTTATACTATATTATTTTTGTGTTATTGAGATGATTATGTCTTTTGTTGGCGAGGCCCAGGTCCCTCAAGCTTTTTGACAAGGTCCCAGCGAGAAGAGGACCCTGCAAGGCAGAAGGATGATGACTATATTCATATTGACCCTCTTGTATTCTTTGTTCTCATTGGATTATTAATCAAGCCAAATGGTATAGGTGCTCTCAATGAGACATGCTGTTCTTTGCATATGAAGATGTTATAGGAAAAAGGGTATTTCTGGGAATTGCTCAGAAATTCATAAAATCCCTAATAGTAAGAATCTATGACTAGTAGAAATTGAAACAGTTACAACTGTTTATAGATACTGAGTCTTTTGAGGAAAAGCCTGATGTGATGCCTGCTTATATAATCAAAGAGCATCTGTGGTTGCCACTTCAAGGGGCCAGAGCTAATCAATACATAGCGCCCCCCCCTTTATAGGAATAATATAGGATGGAGAATGGATAGTAAGGTTTAAGGGAAAATAGGTTTTGGTACAAAAATATATTTCAATGGAGAGGTTGGACAGGCAGGGACCTCCTTGGTGCCTGCTCACTAGAGCACAAAAGAATTTTCTTAGTAAACAATATAATGGTGGAGGCGGCACCATTCCTGCTCTATGACAGGGTCGCAGCTGGGAAGAGAATTCCACAGGTCTAGAAGACTCTGGCAACACTGAAGCCATTATCCCTCTTGATTTTAGTTATAATAATGATAATATTAATGAAATTTGAATATTGCTTTGATTGAGGATTGATGTTTATAATAATCTGAAAATTGATGTGAAAATGATTGGAAAATGCCCTAAGATTTGTGCTGGAAATAGCATTAAGAAGAATATGAGTATGAGAAAACTTTCAAAAGGCTCTTTGCTCCTCTGCTTACAACACCTGACTCACTTAAGGTTTTAGTTATGAAAGGAAAAAGTTAACTTAGGCAAATTATACCTACTGTGCAAGGCCCTCCATATGACTACTTAGAAGTTAGGGGGTCGACTATAGTATCCCCCTCAAGGGGCTAGCACTAATCAGAATACTTTTCCACCTCCACCCATCCTCCACTTTCCTGTAAGGAGTGATGATCACTGGAAAACACAGAGTTAATATTACTGGAAAATGGCTTGATGTCAGGACTCTGCCGTTCCTATAGAGAGGGTTGAGCAGGCAGGGAACTTCTTGGTGCATGCTCATTAAAGACAAAAGAGTTCTCTTGATAAACAACTTAATAGGTATTATAGGAAATTAGATGTAGGCATTGTATGTTAAAGAAATAGAATAACTTTAGTATAAATTTGGTGGTTGGGTCAAAATAAGTTATAGAATACCTAGTAGTCAAAAATAAGAGATAAAATTAGCAGCTAATTTTAGAAGTAGAAATAGTAAGTTTAGCATTTAGTAGTCAAGGATAAGTTTAGTTAAAGTTTATTATGTGTGATGGAGAAATCGGCTAGGCAGAGCCCCCCCTTTTCTAGTGTTTTTGATCAAAGATCATAAGAATTTAAGAAATAAATTGTATATTTAGTATTTTAAAATATAAAATATAAAAGTAAAATGTTTTGTGCCCCTTAAAGATCTTTTAAAATCTTTGTGTTCCTTTTTAATGGAAAAGCCCCTTGTTTTCTGTACTTTTGGTTTAGCTTTAGATTTGAACGTGCATTGCAGAGCTCCATTGTTAGGTTAATAAATAAAATAAAATTGATCTTTGTGTCTAGGTAACCAGAACGATTTATATGACGTTAATTTGGAAAATCTTGGGTACTGGGATATGAGCTCATTAAGGCAGGTTGAATTGTTCCAAATAAAGTGCAAAATGTACCTAGATATGTTAAAAACATGTATTGCTAAAAAGTTGTTTGTATCCAGGTGTATTAAGGACATGTTTTGCCAAAAGTTGTTAATACCAAGTATCCAAGTATTTCCATGTAAAAGCATACAAAAAGCAAAAAAAAAAAAAAAAAAAAAAAAACAGGAAAAACAGGTGGCTTCGAGGTGTGCCTGATACAAGGAATTCAGGTTAATGAAAAACTATATGAAGAACAATTTATGTGTAATGTGGTTTTAAAAAAACTATATGAAAAGCAAAATACATATGACGTGGCTTGCTGTAATTTGTCAGATTCATGTATAAAGTATATTCTAGGGCACAGGCAGAGATGCCTTCCCCCTTCTACTAAGCAGGGTTGTCTCTCATTCTTCAATTTCGCCGACCCTACGCATCCTTCAAGACCCCTGGACTGGCCGAGGCTGGACCCCGGCAATATAATAGGTATTATAGAAAATTAGCTGTAGACATTGTATGTTAGGAATAGAGCAAGTTTAGTGTGGCTTTGATGGTTGAGTTAGAATAAGTTAATAGAATACCTCACTGTTAAATAGCAGGTAAAATTAGCAGTTAATTTTAGAAGTAAAAACAGTAAGTAGAGTATTTAGTAGTTAAGGATAAGTTTAGTTAAAGTTTATTATGAGTGATGGAGAGATAGGCCAGACCCCCTTTTTGATGTTTTCTGACCCCAAAGATCAAAATAACCCAAGAAAATACGTTGTACATTTTGTATTTTAAAATATGAAACATAAAAGTAAAATGCCTCGTGCCCTTTAAAGACCTTTTATAGTCTTTGTGTCCTTTCTAATGGAAAAGTCCCTTGTATTTGTTTCGACCTTTGGTTTAGCCTTAGGTTTGAATGTGCTTTGGAGAGCTCCGTTGTAAGTTAGGTTAATAATTAGAATAGAATTGACTTCTGTGGCTAGGTAACCAGAATGTTATTACTTTGGATAGTTTTGGGTATTTTTCCAACCATGGTATTGGGATATAAGCTCATTGAGGCAGATGGATGTTGAGAAATGTGTGTAAAAATATGTTTTTCCAAAAGTTATTTGTACCCAGGTGTGCTGAGAAATTCATGTAAAAATATGTGTTGCCAAAAGTAGTTAATAACAAATACTTCTATGTAAAAGCATATAAAAATAAAGCATTGGCTCCGAATGGCAGAGTCATGCCTTCAGATCCTCTAAGAACAGCTGTCTCTCATTCCTTCAAGGCACTGACTCCTCGCCCATCTTCAAGAGCCCCTGAATTGGCTGGAGCTGGTCTTTGGCATTTTGTTTCTTAGTCTTTTATTATGGCAAATATACTATTTGATTTGGGGATTCTAAGTCAATAGTGAATTCCTGGTATAAATTCCCTTTGAATCTATCTATTTTACGTTTCTGAAATTTTTTTGTACATTTTCTTGAGGATTTTTATAATTATAAATGATAATGCTGTATGGTTTTTAATTCTTACATTTTGGATGACTTTGGTATAAGGATAATAATGGCCTCATGAATTATTTGAAGAATGCTCTTTTAATTTTTTTTTCTAAACCAGGTATGGTGGCACACACTTATAATCCTGGTACTTGGGAGGCTGAGACAGGAAGACTGCGATTTCAAAGCCATCCTCTGCAACAGAGCCAGGCTTCCAGAAAACTAGGAAGACTCTGTTTCCAAATAAATAAATAAAAGCGGCTTGGGGCATAGCTTGAAGGTAGAATGCCTCTTGGTTCAATCTCCAGTACCAAATATATATATTTAAATGCATTTGTGCAGGATTGGTAGTGTGTTTCTTTAAATATATAATTATTTAATTATTTTATTAACTTCTTTTATAAAGCCATTTAGGTCTGAGATTTTCTTTATGGGGAAGTATTTAATTTCCAATTCACTTTGCTACTTTTATTGGTCTATTTAGTTCACCTTTTCTTTGTTGGTTTTACTAGGGATAGAACCCAGGGGCATTCTACCTCTGAGGAACATCCCCAGCCCTATTTTTTTTAATTTTTTATTCTTTATTTTGAAACAGGGTCTCACTGAGTTGCAAACGGACTCACTAAGAAGTAGTTGAGGCTGTACTCCAACTGAGATCCTCTTGTCTCAGCCTCCCACATGCTGGGATTACAACCATGCGCCACCACACCCGGCTCATCTATTATTTTTCATTGGTTATTGTTACGTTAAGGGTGAAATGCTCACATGTTGAGCCATGTCCTTATTGCAGTGAGGTTCAGAGGTGGGCCCTAGCTGGAGGGGTGAGTCATTGAGGGTGGAGCCTTGGGGACTTCCTTGTCCCTTGCTCCCCACAGCCCACTCTTTCTCCTCAGGACTCTTGGACTGAGCGCCATTTCTCTCAAATGCTCATCCTGCTCCTGTGGCTTCTGATTTGGAGGCCTCTGATGGTGGTCTGAACCTTGAAAAGTGTGAGTCAAATGAACCTTTCTTCTCTAAGTTGTGCCTCTCAGATATTTCGATCATAGCAACAGAAAAGCAAACCAAAACAGTTACGGTAATTTATGTTTTACAAGGAGTTACATGTTGTCTAATTAGTAAAATACAAAATGACAAATTTCTTGAAATCCATAATATTTACTTCCAATCCTTTAATTATTCAAGTATGATTAATACAGTGTTGTCTCTTCTTCCATTATGGATGTAAGTAGTTTTAATTTCATCTTTAGAGGGGAGGAAGGGCTGTCAAATTCGGACCGGAACACTAGTTAAAGCAGTAAAAACAATTTTTTTAATCAGAAACTATTACAATATGGGAAATGAGATCTTAGGACAGAACTGAGCTCAGTTCTGAATACAGCATGGCAAGTGAGGATTTATAGCCAAGGACAGGAGGTGGTCAGTGGATACAAAGTTACTAAGAAGAAACATGGGCGTCCAGTGAGTTTGGCAAGACAAACTTAATGGTATGCTTGCTGAAAGCACGCCAGGGTGATCAATATCACCTTGGTGTAACGGAGAGTGAAGAAACTGTTCAGATATTGAAGGTATTTGATATCAAAATAAATATTCTGTCCAAAAACAATAACAATCTATTTTATCAATCTCTACCTTTCAATTGCAGGTTTAATCTTATCCTTATTTAATAGGATTATTAAATGTATAAGGTCAGAGTATTATTTTCCATTTTGCTATTTGTTTTCTCTATGTGTCATTTCTTTTTTTTTAATTCCAGTTTCTTCTTTGCTACGTTGTTTTGTGGTTATTAAATAATTTCTATTGTATTATTTTTATTCTTCTGTTGTTTTTTTAGTCATTTAAAAAATTTTCCTAGTCCTTCCTTTTTGTGTGGTTGTAGCACAATATCTGACATTGAGTAATTTATAAAAAAATGTAAATTTATTTCTCACAGTTTTAGATGCTGGGAAGTCCATGCCTATTGTTTTGGCATTGGGAAAGGGCCTCCATGCCAGATTAAAACAAGGCAGAAATGCAAGTGACATGCACAACAGGAGGAGGACTCTAGAGATGGTCAAACTAGCTCTCACAATAACTAACGCATGACATTGATCCATTCATAAGGACAGTTTTTTTTGTGTGTGTGTGTGTGTCTGGTGATGGAACCTAGGGTCATTCGACCTCTGAGCTACACCCCCTGCACTATTTTATTTATTTATTTTTTTTTTGTGGTACTGGTGTTCCTGGAAGCCCTTCTACCTCCAGGCTACACTCCCAGACCTATTTTTTATATTTTTGAAAGAGGTTCTCTTAAGCCAGCGGAGCTGGCTTTGAACCTACGCAATTCTCCTGTCTCAGCCTCCCAAGCGTGGAGATTACAAGCGTGCGCCACCACGCCTGGCCTGCACTACTCTTTTTTTTACTCTTTATTTTTGAAACAGGGTCTCACTGAGTTGCGGAGGGCCTCATTAAGTAACTGAAGCTGTCTGTGAACCATGATCCTCCGGTCTCAGCCTCCCAAATGCTGGGATTCCAAACGTGCGCCACCATGCCCCACTAGGACAGATTCTTCATAGCCTAATATTTCTTTAAGACTTGATCTCTTAATACTGTTATAATTTCTATTAAATTTCATTACAAAACCCTCTTTGGAGGGGACAAACAATAGTAAACTCATGTCCTCCCATATGCAAAACACATTCACTTCATACTAACTGTACCGAGTATTAACTTATTAACTCTTTCTGTCTTCAATTCCACAATCCAAAGTCCAGTTATAGTGAGACTCAAGACATGATTGACCCTGAGGCCAATCTTTCTTCATCTATGATCCAGAGAAATCGAATCAAGATTTTTTCTTCTAAAACACAGTGGGGGAATCAAACATAGAATAGAATTTCCCATTCAAAAGTAGGGAGAGAGAAGCAAATAAACAAGCGTTGTTGAACCCAAGCAAGTCTAAACCCCAACAGAAAAAAAAAAAAAATAACATAAAGTCTTAAGGCTCAAGAATAATATTCCTTGGCCCCATTTTCTTTTTCTGGATTCACTGGTGCTGGGGTTGAAGTTTTGTTTGCAGTTGTCGTAGGATGGTTCTATGCATTGGCCAATTTCAAATTCTGGGGTTTGGAAGGTAGTCCCACTGCCTTCACGGTGGCACTGGCCACACTTCCTCCTGGGCCCTCTGCAGAAGCTCCATCTCCAACCTTACGTTCTGCTTTGCATTGCTCTGATAGGTCCTCTCTGTGGCAACTCTGCTTCTGTGACGGGTCTCATCTCAGACCCCTATGTAGTCAGCAACCTCATTTGAAATCTAAATAGATAAAGCCATATTCCCAAAGCTCTTGAATTCTGCATGCCTACAGAAATAGCAGGAAGTATATGCAGCTAAGGCTTACCTTTGCACCCTCTGGGACAGCAAACCAGATCCCCATGGGGGCTTGATTGAGTCTCCAGTGGAGCAGCAGAGGGTTGCTGAGCTGGAAGGCAGAAAGTGCAATCCCCAAGCAGCCCTGTGAGCTGATGAAGGGTGCCCTGGGCCTGTCACCATAGTTCTCTGGGCCTGTGATGGAGAGGCAGCCTGGAAGACCTTGGAAATACCTGTAGGGACTTTCACCAACTGTTTACACAGGGCTTTCTCTATCAATGCTCATCTCTTTGGAAAAGGATCATCTGACCTGATATTTTGTTTTCTCTCTATATTATCCCTTTCACTGTTTACATGGCCAAGCTATAAATTCCAACTTTTTTCATTTTGCTTTTTTTAAAAATTGTGTATTCAGATATTAAATAATCTCTTTCCTTTATTGTTTCACTGTTATAAACTAAGAATAGACAAACAGCAGGCTGAGTGCTTTGATTCCTAGATATTTCTTCCACCAGCAATATCCTACTTAATTACTCTTATATTCTCCATACCATTCCCAAGGCATGGGTACAGTTTCACCAAGTTCCTTGCAACTGTATAGTAAAGATGGCTTTTTCTCTAATCTCCAATACCTTGTTCCCATTTACATCTGAGACCTTTGGACAATTGTCCCTACTATTCAAATTTTATCATTACCACATAAGCAATCTCTAAGTTTCAAACTCCTGCTCTCTCCTTCCTCTGAGCCCTTACCAGAATTAATTTTTAGTACTCTGTTTATAACAAACTAGGCTCCAGATTCATGCAACTTTTACCCACTACCCCATTTCAAAGCCACTTCTACATGTTATGTTATTTGTTATACTAACAACCCCACTTAATAATTTTCTCTTTATATTCTCTTTTATTTTTTGTGTGTGTGTTACAGAAGATTGAGCCTAGGGTTGATCTACCACTGAGATATATTCCCAGGCCTTTTAATTTATTTCTCTTGAGGTATGATCTCACTGAGTTGTCCAGGTTTGCCTTCAACTTGCAATCTTCCTGCCTAAGCCTCCCTAGTAGCTACAATTACTAGGTTTGTGCCACCATGCCTGACTTTGTATCAGTTTTCTATCTTAATCTGATTTGTGTTGCTCAAAGTTACCTGAGGCTGCATAATTTATAGGGAAACTTATGAATATTGAGGAGATGTGCATGATAAAGGCCATCTTGAGGCCTTATAACGCAGCAGAGGCCATCATATGGAGAGAGAGGGAGTGTGCAAACTCAGGTCTCCCTTGCTTTCTTAAAAAAACATTAATCTTCTCTTAAAGTTCTAATCTTATAACCTCATATAACCCTAATACCCTTCCAAAGTCCTACCTCCAGATACAATCTATACATAAATTTGGATATTAAGTTTCTAATATACTAACTTTTGGGATGAATGGAAAACATAGCAGTGATTTTATGGTGGTCTTATTGGGGATTACCATATGAAACGTAAATTGTTATAATCCATGTCAAGTTAATACTGAGTTAATTCAGGAAATACAATTTTTTTTCATATGATTTCATTTGTATTCCTACTTTTATATTGCTCTATGTATATATAATTTAAGTATCTTTAATAGATAACTTCTATTTTTTACAATAATAAATATTGCCTTTTTTGTGGTACTGTGGATGGAACCCATGGGCATTCTACCTCTGAGCTACACCCTCAGCCCAGTTTTTTATTCTTTATTTTGAAATAGGGTCTCATTAAATTGTAGAGAATCTCACTAAATAGCTGAGTCTGGCCGAGAACCCTCGATCCTCCTATCTTAGCCTTCCAAGTACTGGGATTACAAGTGTGTGCCACCATGCCTGGCCTACAATATTGTTTGTTTTTTTTTTTTTAAGAGAAAATAAACATACATTACATTTGTAGTTTATGTATATACTTACCTATATACATATATAAATCTATAAAATTTGTATATTTTTGTCATTTTTAGTGCTCTTCATTTTTTCCCTGCAGATTTGAATTGCCATCTGGCAGCATGTCCTTTAATATATTTGGAGACAGAGCTGCTATCAATATATTGACTTAATATTGGTTTATCTGAATATTTTATGTTCCTTAATTTTTGATGCATAGTTTTAGTAGATAAACACTCTGAGTTGACAGTTCTTTTGTTTTTGTTTTTGTTTCCAGGATTATGAAAACGGCATCTCCCTGCCTTTTGGATTCAATTGTTTCTGATGAGAAGTTAGCCATTAATCATATTGCTGCTTCCTTGTTTGTAATTAATCATTTTTCTCTTGCTGCTGTCAAGCTGGTTTTGGCCTTGGTCATATAGAAATTTCACTATAATGTGTCTAGATGTATAGATATCAATCTTATTTTGTTCCATATGAAGTTTTTGAGCTTCCTGGATCTCCATAAATTAATTTTTATTATCAAATTTGGGGAGTTTTAAGTCACTTTTTTTCAAAAAGTTTTTTTCTTTTTCTTTTAACTTCTACAACATGCATATTGTTACCCCATGTAATTTTGAGGTTCTATTTTTTTAAATAAATTATTTTTCTGTATCTTCAGATTTGATAAGTTAATATGATTCATTTTTGCTGTTTCTTCTCCCATCTAAAATCTGCTATTGCACCAATTTATTTTTATTTTGGTTATAGTTCATTTCAACTTTAAAATATCTACTTTATTTATTTATTTATTTATTTATTTATTTATTTATTTATTTTTGTGGTACTGGGGATGAAACCTAAGGGCTTTCTACCTCTAGACTACACTCTGAGACCTATTTTATATTTTATTTTAAAAAAGGACATTACTACCTTGCTGAAAGCCTCACTAAGTAGCTGAGGCTGGCTTCCAACTTGGGTGATCCTCCTGTCTCAGCCTCCCAAGTACTGGGATTACAAGCGTGAACTACTATGCCCAGCCACTTTGTTCTATTTGAGTAGGTCTTGTTTTACTACTGAAGATCCTTACTTTTTCAATCATTGCATATACTCTTCTAATAAGTTAAACACGGTTGTTTAATTCTTCTGCTCTAAGTGCCACTTTTCTTTCTTTGTTACAACTTTGTACACATATATATTCACTCAATAACCGTTTTGATTTCTTTAGCACAGTTCACATTTTCTGTTTCTTTGCTTGTCATATTTTTTGTTGTTGAAAACTGTACCTGTGACGTAATGGACTGCACTCACTCTGGATTCTACAGCAGCTGACGCCTCTGCTCAGGTTTAGTTAGTTGATCTGTACAAATGCAAGTACCAATGCTTGGTGAAAAATCATACCAAAAGTGAGAAGTCAAATGATACTTGAAGAGAAAAAATGGTAATAAATTTATGTTTTAGTTTTGCCTCCTAGGGATTGTTTCTGCATAGACCCATCGGAATGGTCCCAACAATGAATTCGATTTTATGTGCAAGCACTTGAGCTCATAGAACTTCCAGCTCTGCAGACAGGGTGGGCTTATGCTTAGTTAGGGAGACCACTTAAAGGTAGACTAGTTTTCAGGTCTCTTTTGCCATTTATTTTCCCCTGTACCCTCTTAATTCTCTCCTGTATGTGCATGCCACCTGCCTGTCTACCATACATTTTTTGAGGGCTATATCACTCTTGTAATTTTTTTTAATTTTTAAGAATGTTTGTAAGACCCATGGCAGGTCACTCTGTTTTCTAAACAGGACTATAACCCAAGGGCAGCAGAAATAAAGACTTTCCTCATTCTTTTCATATAGAGCTTGCTGCTTTTCCTGACAAGATGCCTTAGCTTGTCTGTCTGCTCTTTGCTGTAGGTCATGGCAGCACCCACTGTGCAGTGAAGCTCCTGCTTTATGTAGCTCCCTAGTAACCAGCCTGGTGTTGAGTGTTGAGTGTGAGCAGCAAGCCCAGGCACGGAGGACTGGGTCTCACGTTGGCATCCGTGAAGATTCAAGCAGCTTTTCATGAAAAACGATTATGCCCAATTTTATAGTTTTTTTTGAGGGGTGATTTACCAGCCTTTTTCTCTTGTCACAGTCACATTCACTTTTGAATGAAATGGAAACTTGCTATAATAGTTTATTTGCATCTTACTGTAAGGTGCTATAATCAAGACATCTTGAACCTGGAGCAGGAGTAATTTACAGGTCTATAAATAAAAATTCATAAAAGGAGCTAATAAAATATGAGAAGTAATGTGGCAGATGTTGCTTTAAATGAATGAGAAAGATAGCTTATTTAATAAATGGTATTGATATACTTTACTATCCATTCAGAAGAAAAGAAAATAGCTTCAAGAAAAATAAATGCACCATAATATAATGAATTTTAAATCAGAGATTTAAATCTCATTAATGTGTAAATAATAATATTAGAAGAAAAAATTTATAGTCTGTGGATAAATGTGATTTTTTTTTAAAAACAAAACTAGGAACTCAGAAGCTCCATATAAGTACAAATGCTTGGTGAAAAATCATACCAAAAGTGAGAAGTCAAATGATACTTGAAGAAAAAAAATTGTAATAAATAAAAAAGCAAAATTTGGTGCTACCCAAATGCAGTCAAAGTCATAAAGTCAATGAGAAAAAAGCAACAAGGAAAACTGATTAAAGAAACTTGGTGGATGCTGAGGCATTACTAGCCAGATCTCTTGAGGAGAGGATCTGCCTCAACCAGGTCTCACAGCTGACAGTCTTTCAATGAAGATGCCTTCTGGATTCCACTCTGCTCCCACACACCTCTTATATGGCAGGCAGTAACTGAACAATTCAGTAACAAGGGCTTACCATTGCTGCCAAGGCCAGAAGTTCTGGTATCATCTTTCCCTGCTGAAATAGCAGAGGTTTTCTCTATTTCCCCTATGAAATTCTATTCCTTCCATCTTGGCCTTCACCGGCACTAACCAGGAATTCTAGCCTGAAGGTTTCCTACCTACTCCTACTCCCTTGCCCCATTATCTTTTCTACAAATTACCATCATAGATTTTTTTTTCCTTTTAACTCTTTTTCATAGTTCCTGTCTGTTTCTAAAATAAGATTCTAAAAACTCTGAGCTTCAGAAATCAGAATTATAACCAGAAAGGATAGAAGACTTCAAAGCCCCTTTCAACAGTATGGGCTATTATTACAGCAAAATGAGTTTGCCATTAAAAGAAGCCCGAGGGAGTAGGTTGTAGATCACACCCTTGTACAGTCAGTAAATGGCTGAGGTGAATTAAGATTGGAGAACCATTTTCCTTCTTTCTTTCTTTCTTTCTTTCTTTCTTTCTTTCTTTCTTTCTTTCTTTCTTTCTTTCTTTTCTTTCTGCAGTACTGGGGATGGAACCCAGGGGCATTCTACCTTCAAGCAACACCCCCAACCCTGTTTTTTATTCTTTACTTTGAAACAGGGTCTCACTGAGTTGCAAAGGACTTCACTAAGTAGTTGAGCACAGTACACAGCTGTGTGACGAAGCCACATGCTTATTGATGTAGAACGCACATTTCCTTCCTTCTGCCTGAATACTTTCTGTTCTCTTTGTTAATTATTACACATCTTTCTACATAAAGCTAAATGTCTTCCTAAGAGAAGTTCAGAGACCACATAAAGTGCTGTCATATTTTTTTCTTTTTAGAAAATATCATAATTTGTGATTAAAACATTGATTTTAGAATACTTTAACACCATACTTTCCTTCAAGATTGTAAATGTCTCATTTTTACTTTCATCACTTGATAACTTGAATTAGTAGACTTTTTGTAGAATATACATTAAATGATGGCAGAGGTACATAAATAGAACCAAAATGCCATACTATTTTGTTTATGTAGTTGTCCAAGATTCCCCAAGCACTTTCATCACAAAATCCTAACTGAACAATTACTATACACATGAGACATATCCTTTGTAAAACTCATTATTTGTACCTATTAATGGGTTTCAGTTTACTATTTCCATATATGCCTACAGTAAGCTTTAATCACATCCAACCACATTTCTTCCAAATTCCTCCACCCTGTAACTTTTACAGTCCCCAGCAATCACTATTCTATTTTCAGGTGTGCTTCTTAAAATTCATACAAATGAGAAAAAAATATGCAGTAATCTGTGTGTCTGGCTAGTTTCACTTAAAATGTCCTCCAGTTCCATCAATTTTGTTACTAACAAGATTTTACTCTTCTTTATGGCTAAATTTTATTCTATTGTATGGATATATACCATATTTTATTTTCCCATTCATTTCTTGATGAGTGTGTAGATTGATTTCATATCTAGTTATCAAGAATAGTGCCACAATAAATGGGCATGTAGGTACCTCTTTGGTATGCTTATTCATTTTCTTTGGATATACACCCAGGGATGGGATGAATGGATCATATTATAGTTCTCTTTTCAGTTTTTGAGGAATGTCCATGCTATTCTCCATTGTGGTGGCATTTTCTCCAACAGTGTATAAGTGGTTTTTTTCTCATCTACACTAGTATTTGTAAATTTGTTTAAAAAATATTAGCCATACTAGCTGGGTTGAGATACTATCTCGTTGTATTTTATTTTCAAGCAATATAAAAGGTACTAAGTAAAGACAAAGTCTCATAACAATAATATTTATGAGATTTAACTTTAATGAAAATATTCATTAATGTTTTACAGAACATTCTCCTTCTCTGAGAGAGTATGAATAGAAGAATTTAAGTCTTGTGGACACTAATTGAATTTCTAACTATCTTTTTTTCAATGTCAGCTACTGTGAAGTAAGGTAATAGCATGAAAATTTAAAAACTTAAGATAAAATAAGCTGCAGTAAATGTGTAAGAAACAGTATACTAATGTGTTTAATAGGTCTAAATACTTCCATATTAGGCTATTTATAGTATTTTGTAGGCAAAGAAACCATTATTTTACATTCAAAAAGTTTTATGAGTACTACACTATGAGTAAATTGGAATTCATATGGTACAGTCTTTATTTCAAATATCTTAGACTCCTCCAATGTTGTATATGCAATTGTGGTATTGATCTTTCAGAGAAATTGATCTGGAATGCTATTAACTCAAGAGAAAAATCCCCTTTCTCTTAAAGTTACAGATGGTTCATCTACCAAACACAGATTTTAGTATTTTAGTCAAGTATTTATGACACTTTTTAAAAATTACAGTGTCCCAGCAGGGCATGGTAGTGCACACCTGTAATCCTACTACAAGGGGGGCTGAAATGGGGAAATGGGAGGTTCAAGGACACCTTCAGCAACTCAGTGAGATGCTCAGCAGCTTGGTGAGACCCTGTTTCAAAATTTAAAAATAAGAATGGCTGGGATATAGCTCAGAAGTAAAACATCCCTGGGTTCAATCCCCAGTATCACATACATACAATTACAGTAGCTCAATAATTAAAGATTAATAACGGCTTATATAATTGGAAATTATAAGGTCAGAGATTCTTTAAGAGAGGAGAGAGTATGTCATGGAGACAATGCCTTCTGAACTGTATCTCCTTTTCCTCTGGGTTATCCCTTATTCTCGGGGACACTTCCACCATGTGGCAGTGATGAGCTAGCATGCTCTTTAGCATCTAGATGCATCTGAACAGAGAACCTATCCCAGAAGATGTACTAGTTATAAAATCAATATCAACTGTTCCACATGAGTGATAAGGCCACATCTAGGCCCAGCACTGAGAACCAAAGGATATGGAGTTTTGGCCTTGGCTCTCTCAAGGCAGGAGGGCAGGAAACCATGTAACGGACAGTTTCTGCAGATGGGAACAGTGAAGATTTAAAAGCAAACTAGTGGTTTCTTACCAGAAGAAAAGAGAGATAAAAGACAGACAAGGGAACAAGTCTTTTTGGGGATGTGATTGCATTCTGGCACGTGTTTTAGAGTACCCCCTGTTGCTCTTTGACATCATAAGGGTTGCAGAATCCTAATTCACCTTAGAAAAGCAGTGTCTATAGATGGATATGAACACTATGTCTGTTTCGAAAAGTAAAACGTGGTTTATGAATAGTGTGTTTTAACCAAGATTTCAAGAATTTAGTTCTAAGGAAACTCAAGTTTTGTTCAGCAGAAAATTTTACTTTTATTTCAGACTAATTTTGTGTTATTCTTTATGGAAACCAATGGCAGAAAATCAAAGAAACTGCAAAGTAATGCTATACCTTAATCCTGTCAAAAGCATGCCTAGTACTTCATTGTTCTCCTTTATCCTTCTCAGAAGTTGCTAAGCTCTACTTTCCTGAATTTGAAGCTGTCACATGATAGTTTAATCAACTCTTCCTTCTCCTTTGCCAAAAAGCCATCTGGCAGTGTATCTTTTTCACTCAAAATGTGTTCCTGATCCAATTTTCATTTGTTACCCTGTCAGAAAAGCATTCATTCCAATGTGGGGCTAAATTTGAGCACTGTTCTTTTCTACCAGCGCTGAGAATGGATTTTCATTTTATTTTCAATGAGAAAATTTTCTTAAGGTTATGGGATGATTGGCAATTCTTTCCTGCTACTTTTGCATATTGTGCTGATGTTGCTTTCTTGTTCCTTTTGTTTAGTCATGAGCATTCAAAGGCAGGCGTTTTAGTTCCAGTATTCTGGCATCTCTTTCTTTCATTATAGTACATGAACAAGTCAGCTAAGTAGACTCAACCTCCCAGACATCATTCATCCACAAACAATAAATATATTAAAAGAAATGTGTATATCAGCATGGACTTTAAAGAGCAGACTCAAGTCCCTTGGAAATATTTATTTCGGAAATATAGATAATAACTCTTCCAAATGTCTTTTTCTTATTATGTTGTCCAAAATTATGACTAAGCTATAGTTGATTGTTTTCTGAAAATCAAATTAAATGTCTTTTCATAAATACCTTTGGTTATAACAGGCATTTACATGATATTCTAAATTAGGTGATATGGAATAGAATGAATAAACTCAATAAAATACATACAATTCTTAATCATTTGTTTAGCTATAGAGTCAACCACATAAAATGGACTTGAGACAGTATGAAAAATAGGAAACAAGATTTTTGTAATATTGTTTTAACAGTTTCCTGCATGAAATATTCTAATAATAGATGCAAAATAGTCAGCTTGTCTGGAATATTTTTTATTCTATTGCCCAACAAACTTTATTTTTCACAGAAAAGTTCTTGCTCTGCTAGAAAGTTTGTTGACCCTGTGTTCTATATCTGACTAGATCTCTATTGTTAACACTTAACATATAGTCTTGATAGTCTGTGCTCAAGTTCCTGTGTTCTATTAAGATGTGAACTCCTATAGTGTAATGTCTTCATCATAATTACCTTTTTTACAGTGTTTAGTGTTGAGAATCATATGTTCTATAATGGATGAGTAAAAAGATGAATAAATTGATAAATTATAGTATTCTCAACAATAATAAATACATAGTAATTTAGAGGGTAAAAGAAAAAAAAGAAAAGCTTTAATCTATAACTTCAGGAAATATGTTCTCCTATGAATGGCCTGAGGGATGTATGATATTTGTTGGTAAACAAGCAGAAATGTTATAAATATAAGCCATCAGTTGTCTAAAGAAAAATGTGAAAGAATTTGAGAAATGGCACTTTGCATTTGACTTACTAGAGGGGATAAAAAGTTAATAAATAAAATGGGCAAAACAATAAAATCTGGAGTTAAAAATATTTTTAGCACTTAAAAGGAACTGAGGATGCCTGCTGGAAGTTGTAGCCGGTGTTTGCACAGGAAGAACTGATGGCTTACAACTCTGATGGTCTGCAGCTGTTTACTTCAGGTGTTTCACTTTTAGTTGTTTTTATGTCCAGCTCTGGAGTTGGGTCCTGTGAGGCAAGATGGCGCCACCATGGCGCCTACAGGCAGGTTCTTTTCTGCTCTCTGATTGGTCTTCTAATCTTTTATTCCCCTGCCCTTGTACCTACTGTTTTATTTCTCTATTGATAGTATTTTCTGGCTTTGTAGAATGCTGTTTTTGAGGCAATGGAGATCGGGTGTCAGCAGGACTGGTATGTGCTGCTTCCCTTGTTCGCCATCTTCTTTTTTAAAATTTTGTATTGGTGCATTGTAGTCATATATCTTAATGGGATACAAGATGATAGAGGCATACATGCACACACTGACTGAGCCACTTTCTAAAGACTCTTTTTCAGTATGGCCTTTCATCTTCACCCACTGGTCTTCCTGCTGCTGTTCAAGTTTCTGCTCCCTCCTTGTGATTCCTTTGCCTCCACGTTTCTGTTCTTCACACTATGGCATCATCATTTTTGCAAACAAAACTAGAAACATAACTCTCATCTACTTAAAAAACATTTCAAGAAAGAATGAGCTTAGTTTTGCTTTTGAATTAATATGACCAACTTCTAAAAGTTCATAGATTATAAAAATAACTTTATTTCTCATGGTTCTATACATTTTGAAGTCCAAATATGAGACTGGCAGATTTGGTGTCTGGTGAAGACTTTCTGGTTCATAGATGGAAACTTCTGGCTGAGTCTTGACATGGTGGAAGGAATGAAAGGTCTTTCTCCATTTTATACTTTTTATTTTTTGAAGTGGATTAACTTCTTTCTTGTTCTTGTGCACTTCATGGTGCTGATTACATAACTTTTTGTGGCCAGTAGAATATTAGAGTACTTGATACAAGCATGACCTGGTTACCGCACAAACTCCATCATAATATTTTCATCTTGAATTTTAGGATTTTATTATGCTTAAACATTTAGACTAGGAAGTTTCTCCCATGGGAATGCTCAATGAATAGAAATGGTAAAGATAAATGAGATGACATATCCTGTTATAAATGTGTTCTTTCTGGGTCATTTTATCATGGAAAAAGAAAGTAAAAGAGGCTTAGTGTGGTGGGGCATGCCTGTAATCCGGTACTTGTGGGGCTGAGACAGGATAGTTATAGGTTTGAGGACAGGCTCAACAATTTAGCAAGGCCCCCAACAACTTAGTGAGACCATATTTCAAAAGAAACTATAAAATAAATTTGGGAATATAACTCATAGATAGAACACTCTTATGTAACATTTCTAGTACCACAAAAAAGGAAAAAGAAGGAAAGAGAGAAAAAAAGAAAGAAAGAAAGAAAGAGAGAGAGAGAGAGAGAGGAAGGAAGGAGAGGAGAGGAGAGGAAAGGAGCTGTGTTAGAAATGGCACAGGGGCTAGACTGGACTGAATATGGTGTGGGGAGCAAGGGAGGCACAGTGTTTGCCAGTCCACACCAGTAAGTGGAGCTTAATAAGTGCCTTGGAATGGGCTTTCATCTTCAAGAATTTTTTATTTGGCTATACAATAAAGTTTAGCCACGACCAGGCAGCTAACTTCATGAGTTTCATTGCCTATTAGAGTGCAATGAGGCAGTGGGATTTTGGGCAGGTATTTAACCTTTCCCCTCCCCATTCCTGAAGTTGATGTACAGCCAAGCACTGCATATGCTTGGTCATGTGACTTACTCCGGCTAGTGGAATAGGAGCATATTTGAACAAAAATGTTTAAATGTTCTTGTATTCCCCAGCTGTGTTTGTGCCATTTTCAACAAAAACATATCCCAGGTGGCCACTAGTAAATGGATGCTGAGAGAAATATAGAACAGATCTTATTCTAACCAAAATTTTGGAGACAGGCATTAAGCTCCAAAGCCTAAAATACTGTCACAATTCCAGCCAAGGCTCTGTCAGCTGAACCTTTCTGCAAGAATTTTTTTTCACTACTTCTTAAGCCATTGGGATTATGAATTGTAGTTCTATGTTTTGAAATTTTAAACTTATGTTTGTTATTCTGCATTATAATGATTGCATTGCTTACCATTCAATGTTAATCAGTAATTCACTCTGCTATATTGCAAAGTAACATCTTTTCACTCCCCACTTTTGTGAAACCATTAAAATGAATAGTACTTAAAAGTGGAAAATACCAACAAATGCAAAAGCCCAAGAGCAGAGTAAATATAAAAATTTCAAATTATGAAGGAATGTATAGATAGAATATTAGTGGAAGTTCTATTTGAGACAACCATAAAACCAAGTTGTCATCCCCAAACTTTGACAAGATTTTGTTCTCTATTACTATAAAATTCATTCGGGTTAAAATTAGCCAGATATACATAAACTACTGCAAATTTTCTGAAAGTTTTACAAAGGGCAAAAAGCATAATTCTAGCAAAAATTTATTATTCTACCTAATTAATTATTTAGTATCCTTTATTTATTTTCTGATTATCAGTCTCTCAGTTGAATAATTATTCAGTTTCTGATTTCTTCTCTCTGAAGTGAGGATGCCAGTTTCAACTGAAGCACATTGAATACAGGAAACTGACCCCCCCACACCCAGAAGGCCCCGGAGGTCCTGTCCGCATGGCCCTGACCCCAGGTGGGTGGGGGGGGGTGTGCAGGCGGGGCACCCTTAGGAGACCCCCCTCCCACCCAGAAAGAAAAAAAATTTTCATCACTACTGAGTGCCTGACCCCACATCATCCTCAAACCACACATACTCTCTTCTCTTATTTAAAAAACAAAAAAGGGAAACAAAAAAAGAAAAATATTTGAGAGGGGTTAAGATGGCCCCGGTGGCAGCTAGAATATCGGAGATGCAGATAAAACATATCCATCCGAACTGGAACTTTTGGAAAAATTCCCCGCGAAGGAGGACTGCTGCTTCTCTATGTCGTTAAGAATCCTGGACATCACCTGTAAGGAGAGAGTCTAGCGGAGACCTAGGAAGAAGGCGGTGGTGGCAGCAGTGGCCGAGATGGCAGTGGTGGAGTCTTGGATTTGGAAGAGGCAGACATCTGATCCAACCCACCCAGATCCTCTGAAGAAATTACGCAAAGGTCGAATGCTACTGTCGTGCATGCTTAGGAACACTGGACATTATGCAGTATGGGAAAAGAGCTTGGGAAAGATTTGAAATGGTGGAGGCAGTCACATTGGCAGTGGCAAGTACTCAGGGGAGGCAGAGATCTGACATAATACACCTGGAACTTTTGAAGAAATTACCTCAGAGGCAGAATACTACCACCACGCACCCTTGGGAACGTGGGACAACCTGCTGGGTGAAGAGGTTGCTCAGATTGGAGCCTGCTGAGGGGTAAGGCCGGTGCCAGGGCCAGTGCAGCCTGGATCAGAGCCTGCTGTGAGGCAAGGATGCTACTGAAGCCTCTGAGGCCAGGATCGGAGTTTGCCGAGGGTTTGGGCCGGGGCCGGGGCCAGCGAGGCCAGGATCGGAGCCCACCGTGAGACAAGGCTGGTGCTGGGGCCTCCAAGGCCGGGATTAGAGCCTGCTGAGGAGTTAGGGCAGTGTTGGGGCCAACGAGGCCGGGATCAGAGCCTGCCATGAGGCAAGGCTGGTGCAGGGTCCTCCGAGGCCAGAATCAGAGCCTGCCGAGGGCTTAGGCCAGTGAGACTGGGATCAGAGCCAGCTGTGAGGCAAGGCCAGTGTTGGGGCCTCTGACATCGGTATCGGAGCCAGCTGATGCATTAGGCCAGGGCTGGAGCCAGCAAGGCCGGGATCCAAGCCTGCCGCAAGGCAAGGCCGGTGCTGAGGCTTCTGAGGCTGGGATCGGAGCCTGCTGAGGGGTTAGGCCAGTGCCGGGGCCAGCAAGGCCGGGATCAGAAACTGGTGTGAGGCAAGGACGAAGCTAGGACTTGTGAGACCAGGATAGGAGCCTAGCAAGAACTAGGAGGAAAGGGAGGGGATGGGGGAGATGGAATCTCTTTAAAACTCATGAGGTGCGTAAACAATTATATCAAAGATAATCACCAATTAAGCATGGGATCGAGGGAAGGGGAGGGAATGGGATGGGGATTGGATGAGGGCCAATTGGATGATGTATGCTTGTATATCCTCTCAAATCTTGTATTCCAAAGTGATATATGATTACAAAAAAAATAAATAATTGCCACAAAAAATAAATAAATAAATATATAAATAAATACAGGAAAATGTTGTAAATGTCCAAGTACAAAATAAGGTTAGAAATTGGATGGTAACCTGTGGAATTTGAAAGGAAGGCAACTGTGTAGAATTAAAAAAAAACAAAACAAAGAAAATCCCCATGAACTTGGGGCTTTAAACTTCAGTGACCAAAATGTTTTTATGTCATTACCAAAAATTGAGCAGTTATAAGAGTTAATTTGTGAAGAAAAGCATTATTTTCAGATATGTAAGTCAAAAGTGTAAAAGTACTTTCTGCCATTCACTTTTTATTATTATTTATCAAATAGAATTACTTATTTTAACTTGAGTCATTATTTATGAACCATTACATGTATAAAAGTAGATGTTATAGACTTAATGAGTTTAGTTTCTTCCTCCCTGTCAAATTCCTAATTTGACATTTTAGATATTAATAAAAATTGAAGAAGAAATAGGAAGAGGAGAAGAAATAGAAAAGGAGAAGGAGGAAGAAAAAAATAATTTGTCCTTTATTAGTTAACTATATATCATGAATATATACATATATGAATTATATATTATAAATAGTATTGCAATTTGGACACTATCATATTTCCTCAAGTGGGTGGAAATTTTTCTAAATTTGTCTGAGAAGTAAATGAAGATAAAATATTTGGTGATTAGCCTAACAAAATTGTAAAACATTAGTTCTGAGACTTGAGCCCCACATTGCCTCAGATGTGATTCCCCCCACCATTGGAAATTAATTGTAAATTTAATGAAAGAAAGCTGTTGTTTCTGGCCAGAGTTATAACTAAATATGCATTTTCTCAAGAGGTTGCATATGTTCAAGAAATTGCAGTTATTTGTTAGAAGAATGGGAATACCTTAGGGAAAAAATAAATCTTTTCAGAATTTTAACCCAAATTAAATTTGATTTTAAATCATTACAGATAGATTGTTTCACACCATCACCTGTTTTAACCCATGAGTTATGAGAAGTTATGATCCTACATAGAGAAATCATTTCTACATATGGCATTTTTAAGCAAATGTGTAATAAGGAGAGGGGAGGGACCAGTCTTACCAAAAATTGTTTTATCATATCTATTCTTGATATATACTTGCATGTAATTTTTCTTCAGCTCATGGGTATAATATGAATTATGTAAACTCAGAAAGTTGTAGAAATTTCTTACCTTTGAAAAAAGTTGGAAATCAATTCCACTTTCCCTCACTTATGAGCTTATAAAAATATTCATGCTTTTCCTTTCTGCTTTGCAAATTTAGTCTATTTTTCTCTTCTGGTTTTTGTTTTTCTTACACAAGAATCACTGTTTAATTGGTTGCAATTACTCAAAGGATTCTGTAAATGTCATAGCATGATGAAATAAAGATTTTCTGTTAACTATATAACCTTATTTAGGAATGAGATTAAAATGTGCCCAATGTTAGGCAATTAGTCATTACCAGCGATAGGAAAGACCTGTCCTGATAGCCTAATATTTAATAATGCAATTTCTGTTATACTGATAATATTTTTACCATGGAGAAGAGTAAATACTATACTTACCTTGTTAGTGAGCAATATTCCTCCTACTTTTGACCCCTAAATGTTGGCAACTGGATGAAGTACTTTACTACCAACTACAAGAACTTAAAGAAAGAGAATGGGAGTATACTGCAATAAACTTGAAGTATATAAGAACATTTGAAATAAGTGAATTCTGGAAATTATGTATCCCATTCCTCCTATATGATTATATACTTGTAAGTGGAAGCAAAAACCTTTAGACATGAAAATATCTCAAATTATTACATAGGGAAAAATGGTAGAAATATGTCCATTTTCAGGAAGATATAGTCATCTGAGAAGGATATAAAGAGTTTCCTCCAGATGCACTTTACAGTCTATAGAACTATACTTAAAATTCAAGTTGTAGGTACAAGATAGAGCAGAAAACAATCACTTGTAGTGACAATGCAACTCAACCTGGTTTACTCCTTAGACACTTCATGAAAAGTGTGTTAATCAGAAAGGGGGTGGTGATGAGAATATAAAACAAACAGAAAAATTTGTAGTTTCAAATTCTGGTGATAACATTCAAGGAAGTTTGTTTTAGTTGGCAAATATCAACTTCCTGCCCCTGAAGCAAGAGGATCTTGGTTATAAAATAAACATATTACATGATCACAAACAAAATTCCAATTAGCCTCTCTAACTCTCCTTAGAATAATTCAAGACCCACTCTTCCCTCTTCAGCTTATGATTTGGTTTCTGGTTTATATTTTGGGGACACACAGGATGCTGATTTTTATAAGAGAATAAGATGATTATGTTGGTTACTTGGTCTCTGAAATAGTAGTGCACTCAGTGTTTTAAACAATTAGAAGATTCTTCAATTATTATTATTATTTTTTTGCAGGTCTGGAGATGAAACCCAGGGGAATTTGCCCTCTGAGCTATACTCCCTACCCTATTTTTTATTCTTTATTTTGAAACTGGGTCTCACTGAGTTGCAGAGGGCCTCACTAAGTAGCTAAGGTTGTTCGCGAACTGTGATCCTCCAGGTCTCAGCCTCCCAAATGCTGGGATTACAAGCGTGCGCCACCACGCCCGGCTAAAATTTTTCAAATTTAACCAATAGGTTCCATATGATAATAAATTTGCTCAGGTAGTAAAGGACCCCATGAGACCCTTTGGGAATCAACTTGTAGCTCTCAGGATGTTGAGTTATGCCTGATAGTGTCCAGTAACCAAGAGAAAAATACTTATATATGTTTTCACCTTCCATTTCTACACATTCAGCAAATATTTTGTATGCTTACTATGTGAAAAATATTTAATTTTGGTACATATTTTAATCATGTTCAGGTGCTTTATTCTGGCAATCTTTTAACTTACTTGCATTATCTCAAAGAATATTGATGTACAATTGCTTTTATATGACTCCCTGAAGTTAATACAATTAAGCAATTCTTCCCATAAAAACGTGCATTCTTGTTGCATGTGATAATGTTGGCATCAGTATGTTTTTATTTTCTTAAAATTATTCATGAAATTTACATGTATATTTAGACCTATTATTCAAAACATTTTTGGTGTTATAATTGTGAATTATAGTGGTATACGTTTTTTGCTACATTGAAATAAAAAATAGCATCCACTAAATTATCTTATATCCTCATGTATAGTATTGACTTCTTTATCTAGAGTTTCTCCTATGACCCATTTTCTCCCTAGCTTCAGCATGTTGAGAACATTCAATTTTTTATTTTTTTGTGACTGACTGATCTCACTTAGCATAGTATTTTCTAGGTCCATCCATTTCTCTATAAGTGACATAATTGTGTTTTTCTTTATGGCTGAGTAAAATTCCATTGTCTACCTATCCCATAGTTTTGTAATCCATTTATCTGTTGATGGACATCTTGTCTGCTTCCATAGTTTGGCAACTGTAAATTGTGCACCTATCAACATAGATACACATGTATAATGCAAAATAACAGATGATAATGGGAGGGGGAAGAGGGAAATTTCCTAATGTACATGATGTACATTCATAAACATATCAATCACTAAGCCAAACATGAGAAGAAGGGAAGGGGGAGGGAATGGGAGGGGAATTGGGTAAGAGCTAATTGGGTGATGTATACATGTATGTCTCTACCATCTTGTACTCCATTAAGATGTAAAGCCACAATGCACCAAAGAAAAAAATAAAAATGGAAAAAAGTATCTTATGTGAAATATAGGGGGTAGTAAAAGGTGGTTGATTTTCATGATGCAATTTGAAAACCAAAAACAGTAATGTGGTCAAAATCAGAATTATGCTATATAGTTTTATATTACACTGATCGGAATTTATTCCCTAAATATATCATTTAAATTTTTGCTTCAAAGTAAACAACATGGTTAGATAGAAAATAGATAAATCTAAAAGCCGGGTGTGGTGGCGCATGCTTGTAATCCCCGCGCTTGGGAGGCTGAGACAGGAGGATTGCGCGGGTTCGAAGCCAGCCTCAGCTACTTAGTGAGGCTCTCAGCAACTTAGTGAGACCCTGTTTCCAAATAAAATATAAAATGGGTCTGGGAGTATAGCCCGGAGGTAGAAAGCCTCTGGGTTCCACTCCCAGTACCACCAAAAAAAAAAAAAAAAAAAAAAAAAAAAAAAAAACTACCACCACCACCAACAAAAAGAAAATAGATAAATCTAACTAAATGGTATCTATCACCTCAGGCTTCTGGTCCTTTGATAACCTTGTACTGTTTCAGAAATAGAGTTACAGACTTAAGGGATAAAAATGAACAGAAAAGTAGGATGCCACACTGAACCTTCTTCAAAACATTGCACAACTGGTGTTTAATAATAATATAATTAAAGCTGTGTACCAGAAAGTGAATGGACTCAGATACAAGAGCTCTTTTCTAAAGCTCCCAGCTGTGCAATAAGAAGTACTTCAGTTGAAAAGAAGTTAAACATTAAACACATAATTATCTCTGTTTTGAGTTTGTTAATGATATTAATTTGATGAAGTTCTTTCATATGTTCTATAGGATACTTTCAGAGAGAGTTTTTTTCCATAAGCAAGAAATGTATTAATTCTTAATCATGAATGAATTTATAAAGAAAATCTCAGTAATTACTCAAACCATTGTCTCTCATAATTCTGGATTCAATTATTTATTGTATGCTTGTCTGATAAGTCACATAAACAGTGAAATAGTTAAGACCAATCTTCGTTTATCGTGTAGACATAAAGTACCCTATATCATTGACCCAAATGAAATATGTGTGGTTTTATTCAACACCATTTTTATTTTTATAATCCATCAGTTTAATGTAATTGTATTGTAATGAGCCTTGGGCTTAGCTAATTCATTGTTAAACCAATTAGTTCACTACTCAAATAAATTGTATACACCTTCTGAGTATAACCTCTGGGCTGGCATGTTAGAGATTCAAGCATCCATGCCGCCCAGTTCTCTGGCCTGTTTCCTGACAGGTAGCATAGAGTGGCAATTAGAAGTTTTGGCTCTGGAGTTGAGAACATCTGGGTCATATTCTGATGCTATTCACTCATTTTTTCTGACCACCAGAAAGATTTTAAATCTCTTTTTCCTATTTTCTTTTTAATGAAACAAGTCACAGCCTGAGAAAAGAATTTAGAACTGTGCTTTGGCATAAATTAGATATTTTAACAAAACTATTTTTACCTGTTCTTTACAGTTGTGTTTTGAAATATTTGGCTGTTCAATTTAAAAAATGGATAAAAGCAACAAACTATGATAAAAGTAGAAAGTAGAAAATGAGAATATTCTACAAGACACTTGAGAAAAACTGGCTTTCACATAGGTGGGTAGTTAATTTTACTTTACATTTCTGGGTTACTAACGTATTGTCCTTAAAAGCTGAATAAATTGTAGGTAGAGATTGTAGTTCATATTAGCCTGTGTACAAAATATTTCTTTGGATTTTGTTGACTTCATGGTAGGTGCAACCTGGTATAATTGCTGAGATATAATTATAGTAACAGCTTGTTATTTTGGAATACCAGAGAGCATCAGGCTCCTGGGTCCTTTCATTCTGTTCTCAATAGGAAATTTTAGTGTCCATATTTGTACTAGGTGTTGGGTCATCAATACATTTACTTTCAAATTTTACCAAACTATTTGTATATGCTGTATTTGGATTTGTTAAAAGTTAAGAGTTGCCGGGCGTGATGGCGCACGCTTGTAATCCCAGCATGCGGGAGGCTGAGACGGAGAATCGCGGTTCGCAGACAGCCTCAGCTACTTAGTGAGGCCCTCTGCAACTCGGTGAGACCCGGTTTCAAAATAAAGAACAAAAAGTAGGGCAGGGGGTGTAGCTCGGAGGTCGAATGCCCCTGGGTTCCAATCCGAGACCCGAAAAAAAAAAAAAATTAAGAGTTACAATTTTTATTCCTAAAACAAAATAAATATTGAGGCTAATTGTGTTTGCATTTTTATTAAGTAAAATTATTTTATTGATGGTAGTTTTGAGGACAGTAAATTTGCTGTCGCATTCTGGTTTTTAATATTTTCTAATTTTATTATTTTTATATCAAGCTTGCATTTTGCTTTCAAAATGCATTTATTTTGCAATACTAATTACTTAAAAATTTTGTACTTTTTACAACTAAATTTTAGAATAGCCATTTAGTCAGGACAGTTATTTACCTTTTTAAAATAGTGATGGTGAATCGCATTTATATACATCTAATTCCATTTGACTCCTCTATCTAAAGTTAAAAATATTCAGAAGGTTGAGTAGGTGTTTTAGAACTTTACCTTCTCCTAATGAAAATTTATATTTTATTTTACTCTTTAATCTAAAATTCATTCTGAGATTTATCTTTCTGCTTAAATAAGTTAGCTCAAAACAATTAAATAATATTTTTAAACATAGTTCTGGTTTTTGGCAAGTTAATTTTGATCATTTCTTTTAATCTTGTTCATGATTTGAAAACACAAGTGATGATCCTATATTTTATTTTATTCCTACAAATATTAGTTATGCATTTGATCTTAAAATTTATAAAATTAATTTAATGAGTGAGTAGGAGATTAAGTGGAAATCATTTAAAATAGATATATTACTTTATTTTGTCAATTACTTATTTGTAGATTACCTTACAGATTGTTTTACAATTAAATCTTTAAAATAATTTGCCTAGGAACGCTTTAGAAATTTCAGGTCCTTTCTATGGTTTGTAATACTCTATAAAATGTTACCAATTGTTGACTATTGCTCTAACTTCATTGTCTTTTTTTTTTTTTTTTTTTTTTTTGTGGTGGTGGTACTGGGGTTCCTGGAAACCCTTCTAACTCTGGGCTACACTTCCAGACCTATTTTATAGTTTTATTTGGAAACAGGGTCTCTTAAACCAGTGCGGCTGGCTTCGCACCTCCGTGATCCTCCTGTCTCCGCCTCCCAAGCTCAGGGATTACAAGCATGCGCCACCACGTCCAGCGCTAACTTCATTGTCTTTTTTTTCCTCTCTTTTTTTGTGTGTTTTAATGACACTGATTACTGATTTTCTCACTATTCCTCTTTGCTCCTCACTCAGACTTGCTTCACCTCACTGAACCTGTTTTTTTTTTTTTTTTCCTCTGTACTGCAGATGGAACCCAGGATCATTCTACCTCTAAGTAGAGGCAGCCCTTTTCTATTTTGAAGCAGGGTCTCACTAAGTTGCTGCGGCTGGCCTTAAACCTGCGATCCATCTCTCTCAGCCTCCTAAGTACTGGTATTATAGGCATGTGCCACTGTGCCCACTTGCCTCTATGGTTTTCTAGTCTTCCTAAATCTTAGCTTGACATCTTCATGTCTTCTAGACATGTGCTCAAATGCTACCTTCTCAGGGAGGCTTTCTCAACCAATCCCCGAAAGTGGTACTTCTTTTTATTCTATTTCTTGCTTTTTTAAAAATATTTTCTTCATGACATTCATCATTACCTGAACCCAGGGGCATTCTGTTCTGAGCTACAGCCCTAATTTTTCTTCTTCTTCTCCTCCTCCTCCTCCTCCTCCTTCTTCTTCTTCTTCTTCTTCTTCTTCTTCTTCTTCTTCTTCTTCTTCTTCTTCTTCTTCTTCTTCTCCTTCTCCTTCTTCTTCTTCTTCTTCTTTTAAACAGGGTCTCACTAAGTTGTGGAAGCCCACACTAAGTAGCTGAGGCTGACCTTAAATCGAGACCCTCCCATCTCATCCTCTTAAGTACTGGCCTGGCTCACCAGACTTTTATTATTATTGAAATTCAGATGTAAAAGAAAATCAAACCTCATAGCTTTAAGGAAGATTAAGACACTCAGATTTCAAAGACCCCTTCTAAGTGAGTTTCCTCTTCTTAGAAACACACACACACACACACACACACACACACACACGTGCACACACACACAGAGGCACACATCCACACACACACATATGTGCATATATATGCATATGTGTTCATTCTTATTATGAATTAAAAATAACTTTAAAATTTAAGAATATATCAACTTGTTATCGGCAAAAGACACTCATGCTTTCAGTCTTAGACCCTCACCATGTTTTTTTATTCCTTTAAAGGATTGTGTTTTTACTCCTATAGCCAATTTCTAAGTAGTTGCAAATCTTACACAAATTTTATTTAAATCCCTCATGTTCCTGTAAGATTAAGCAGCTCCTGTCTTGACCACGTGTCTGTGTGTCTGAATATACGTGATATACGAGTTAATAAAAAGCTGATGAGTAATTTTTTAGAGTCTAAAATATATTTAACATGATGGATGCCTGTAAACCTGCCTATGAATCAGATGGCAGCATAATCTTAATATTGGCAAAAGTGAAAAGCAAAGTTATGGTTTTATGCTAATACTGTGTATTTGATGGCTGCTCAAGGAAATAACTATAGTAAGATTAATCTGAAGAGAGCAGAAGCCAGTCCTTTTCAATGAATGATTTTGAACATAAAAATCTATTCTTTTTATTGGTAAAGAAAACAGCAAAATCCTTCAAAACTGAGGAGAGGAAATTTTAATAAACCATAAGATAAAAAAGTAGAGAATTTGCCTTCTTTAGCAAGTTGTACATTTTTTTAGGATATGTATAATATAAATTGTTTAGACAACATTTTATATTATTTGCATTAATATGCAGTCACTTCTAAAATTAGAGGTAGCAGAACAATTATTTTAACCTTTGCCTTCAGTTCTACAAATCAGAAAATATTGCATGTTCATTATTTTTATGCTTTAAATGATGCAAACTGGTTTGGGGAGAACTAGGAAGCCGAACCAAAGGTATCTAATTTAAAAAGAAAGTACTAAATGTCTACAAAGGAAAAATAGCATAGCATCTACAAAGTAACCCATAGAATAAATAATGCATTGAACATTTCTATCAGATATTATTTAATTTAACAATGGACAACAATCAAACGTTCCAATGCTGGTACTTTCATGTTGTATGATATTGTACAATAATATCAGCAAGTCCAAGATTTAACCTCAGTTTTTATACTTCTATTATAATTTTTTATTATAGTAAGATTCAAAGTAATACAAACATAGATGCATGTGTCACTTGGTGTATTTCCCTCCATGTCCCATCCTAGGCCTCTTTCTCCCTCCCTACACCTATTAGTAAAATTGGTGGTGATATTTTCACATATGGACATAACCTTATTTGAGCTGTTTTCTTCCTCAACCCAGGTTTTTCCTCTTCCTTTCTCCATCCACCAATCCACTCCCACTGGTTTCTCTCTCCATTTGACTGAAGTCCTTTCTGTTTCCTATTTTCTATCAAGCTTCCCTAATGAGAAAACATATAACTCTTGACTTTCTGAGACTGGCTGATCTCACTTAGAATAATATTTGCTAGTCCCATCCACTTTTCTTCAAATGATACAATTTTGTTCTTTTTTAATGGCTGTGTAAAATTACATTGTGTGTGTGTGTGTGTGTGTGTGTGTGTGTGTGTGTGTAATTTTCCTTATCCATTTATCTGTTGACAGACATTCAGTTTGGTTCCATTATTTGGTTATTGTGAATTATGCTGCTTAATTGTGTATACCCATAAACATGGGTATGCATGCATAATGCATATCACTTTAAAATTCTAACTTTATTTCTTGGAAAAAGATACTAAGGGTTGATATGACTGGGTCATATAGTAGTTCAATTTCTAGGGTTTTGAGGAACTTCATTTTAATTAATTAATGTATTTATATGTGTATGACTGTCTGTATGTATTTATGTGGAACTGGGGATTTAACTCATTGTACCTCCAAGCTATATCTCCAGCCCTACTTTATTTTTTATTTGGAAACAAGGTTTTGATAAGTTGCTGAGAGCATCACTAAATTGCCAAGACTAGCTTCAAGTCTATAATGATTCTGTCTCAGCCTTTAAGTAGTGAGATTAGAGGCATGTGCCAACATGTCCAGTTGAACTTCAATCTTTTTAATCACAAAATGTTTGGAGATTTTTTTTCTTAAAGTCCTGGCTGGCTTTGGCCTTTTAAAAAAATAATAAAAATAGGATAAATTTATAAGTTGGACCTTACACCTTTATTTCAGATTTTTCTCTTTACTTATTAGTTTTTGTATATCTTAAAACCCCCATGTGGACAGTCAGAATCATTGTAGAGCTGTTGCAGTTCTCTGTTCTCTGCTGGAGAACTAATTAAGAGATATTGGATAAGATGCTAATAGTTATTTATTACTTACCTAGCCAGACATGATTTAACATATTCTGGTAGATAATACTTTTAATTTAGTGGTCTTCAAACTGGATCATTAGAGTTTTAGTGAGATATATCACAGACCACATAACTGTAGGCAGAATTAGATTGATCATTAAAAACTTTTCTCTGAAACTTCCAATATCACAAGAATGCAATTCACAAGTATTGACAATATTTGAACGACACTGTAATAACACACCAATTTTTACTTGTTTATTTATGTTAACTATGTTTTGGTCACTTATATCTACAGAAATAAAACACAGTATATAATATTTATACGTAAAAACTTGACAACCCTTGAGACTGAATACTTACTTAGTGCCTCATTAAAGGTAGGGACAAATACAAACTGGCATATGTCAAAGTAGGTGGATATTGTTTTTGTTTGCTTATTTTCAAAAAAAGAAAACAAACTAGTCCTGTTGGAGACCAGCTTTCAATCGCAAAGGACTGTAAAATCAGCTCATATAACCCCTTGTTAATTCTCTCCTGGAAATTGTACAATTTTCTTTGGTATGAAATCTGTGTAAATACATTTTCATGTTTATTTTTAGTTTTAAATGTTCATAAGCCTCAACTCCCCTTGTATTTCATTAGCTATATATAAACATTGCTAACATTTAGATATGCTTTGTGATCTCTTTTGTTATTGTCATTTTTAAAATATATCAGGAGTGGTGGCACACGCTTGTAATCCCCACGCTTGGAAGGTGGAGACAGGAGGATCGTGCTGATTCGAAGCCAGCCTCGCTGGCTTAAGAGACCCTGTTTCCAAATAAAAATATAAAATAGGTCTGGGAGTGTAGCCCGGAAGTAGAAGGGTTCCATCCCCAGTACCACCAAAAACCAACCAACCAAACAAACAAACAAATAAATAAATAAATAAAATATATCAGTAAATTGTTAAAAAATTTGGAATCATGGGGCATTATTCAGATTATTACTTAAAGTTGTTACCATATTTATATGTTGCTAAAATATCTTGAATTTGTACCTTTAGTAGCTAAATAACATGATTTAAAAAAATCTTGCTAGGATTATAACTCAGTGGTAGAACACTTGCCTACTATGTACAAGCCCTAGATTTAACTTGTAGTACCACACACATGCACACTCATGTGCATAAAACAAAGTATATTTCAGTATTTTGTGACTATACTGATAATCCTATACTGATCATCTTTTATCAAAATCATCATCTGAATATCTGATTATTTTTAAATACTTTTACTGGTACATTGTCATTTCACATCTTAGTGAGTTTCAAAGTGGTACAAACATATATCATACAGCCATTGGTGTGTTTTCCATTAGATCCCAACCTCTGCCCCACTCCCACACATATTAGTGAGATTATAATGATATTTTCATTTATGGATATAGCATTACTTAAACTGTTTCATTCATCAGTTCTCCCTTTTCCCTTCCTAACCTGTCTCCTCACGATCCCTGTCTACTATTCTATTAGTCTCTTTCCTCATTTTCTGAAGTTCCTTTTGTTTCCTATTTTCTCTCTACCTTCGATCTATGGGAGAAAGAATATGACCCTTGATTTTCTGTGACTGGCTCATGTAATTTAGCATAGTATTCTCTAGTTCCACGCATTTGCTGAAAATAGCATAATTGTATTCTTCCTTAAAATTGAGTCAAATTCCATGTGTGTATAGGCCACATTTTTTCATCCAATCATCAGTCGATGGACACTAAAGTTGGATCTATAATTTGGCTAGTGTTAATTTTGCTTCCATAAGTATGAATATGAATTTATCCCTATAGTATTCTGAGTTTAATTAATTACTTTGGGAAGATATAAGAAATAGTATGATAGGGTCATATGGGGGTTACATTTCTGTCTTTTTAGGAATCTTCATCCTGATCTCCATAGTGGTGGTATTAATTTAGAATCCTACCAACAGTGTGTAAGTGTTCCGATTTCTTCACATTCTTTACAGCATTTGTTATCGTCTCTATTCTTGGTAATTGCCTTCTTATTTTTGTGTGTAGTACTGGGGTCTAAACCCAGGGGCATTCTACCTCTGAGCTACACTCTCAGCCCTATTTTTTATTCTTTATTTTGAAACAGGGTATCACGAAGTTGCAGAAGGCCTAAGTAGTTGAGGCTGGCTGCAAACCTGCAATGCTCCTGTCTCTGCCTCCCAAGTACTAGGATTACAAGTGTGAGCCACCACACCCAGCTCTCAGGGTAGTCTCGATTCACATTCCTTAACTGATAATGATGTTGAACTGATAATGATGTTGAACATTTTTTCACATATTTAGTATCCCTTTCTTTTTTTTTCCTCTTCAGAGTATCTATTTAGTTCAATTTCCCATTTTAATTATTTTTTTCTTTCAAAGTTAAGTGTTTAAAATTCTGTGTATGTCCTAGATTTTAGTCCTCTCTCATAGGAGTAGCTGGCAAAGATGATCTCTTCTTCTGTAGACTCTCTCCTTAAATTCTTGATTGTTTACTTTGCTGTTTGGAAGCTCTCTAATTTGATTCCATCTTATTGATTGATTCTTTTACTGATTCTCAGTTTTATTTTCTGAGATGTAAGGGTCTTATTTAGAAAGTTACAGTGCCTCTATGTTGGAGAGTTTCTTTATAAAGTTTATCTAATCTTAAGATCTTAGGTTTTGGATCTACACTAAGTTGACTCTTGTTCAGTGTGAAAAACTGAGTTATAATTTTGTTCTTTTATTTATGAATATAAAATTTTTACAGGAACACTTGTTGAAAAGGCAATAATTACCCCAGTGTACCATTTTTACTCACTTGTTAGAAGTCTACTGGCTATAAGTGTGTGAACTTTTTTTCTGCATCTTCTATTCTATTCCATTGGGCTGTGTGTCTGTTTCTATGCTAGTACCACACTGCTATAGTTACTATAGCTCTGTAGTATAATTTGAAATCAAGTTTCCATGATGCCTACAGCATAGTACTTATTACTCAGAATTGCTTTGGCTATTCTGGGTTTGTTCTTCTACATGAATTTTAGGACTTATTTTTTCTAGTTCTGTGAAAAATGTCATTGGTATTTTGAAAGGGTTGTATTGAATCTGTAGATAGCATTTGGTAGTGTGACTATTTTTTAAATGTATTTATTGGTGCATTATAAGACCATTTTGATAATATTTTTATTCTAAGAAAAGGAGAGGTCTTAGCATCTTCTAAGATCTTTTCAACTTATTTCTTTAGTGTTCTATAATTTTTATAATTTAATATTTGTTAGATTTATTAATGCTATTTATTTATTTTGAGGATATTAGGCAAGAAATTGTATACTGGGTTTTACTTTTAGTGGATTTTTGCTGTATAGAAAAGCTATAAATTTTTGCAAATCTATTTCGTATCCAGCTACATTGCTGAATTCATCAACTCTGGAAGTCTTTTGGTTTTTAATTTTTATCTTATAAGTATAGGATCATGTCATCTGCAAATATGTAATTTTTTTTCTTATTTGTAATTTCTTTATTTTCTTCTCTTGCCTTATTTCTCTGGTTATAATTTCAAGTGCTACACTGAGTAAAAAGTAGTGATAGTGAGCACCTTTGTCTTGATGTTAAAGGGAATTATTTCAGTTTTCCTGCATTCAGTATGATGATGGCTTTGGGTTTATTTTATACTGACTTTATGATATTGAGGTAAGTTCCCTATATCTCTAATATATTCAATATTTTTAACATGATTGGTGTTAGATTTTGTCAAGTGCTTTTTCTCCATCTCTTGAAATAATCATGTGATTTTTGTCCTTAGGTCGGTTTATTTATTTGTTTATTTATTTATTTATTTATTTATTTATTTATTTATTTATTTATGGGTCTGGGGATGGAACCCAGAGTCGTTTGACCTCCGAGCTACACCCCCTGCCCAATTTTTTTTGTTCTTTATTTTGAAACAGGGTCTCACTGAGCTGCGGAGGGCCTCACTAAGTAGCTGAGGCTGTTTGCAAACCACAATCCTCCAGTCTCAGTCTCCCAAATGCTGGGATTACGAGCCTGTGCCACCATGCCTGGCTCCTTAGGTCTATTTATATGATGAGTTACATTTATTAACTCATGTATGTTGAACCAGCATTGCATCCCTGGGATGAAGGCAACTTTCTCATGGTGCACAATCTTTTTGAGGTGGTTTTGAATGTTAATTGATAGAATTTTATTAATACTTTTTACATCTATGTTCATCAAGGATATTGTTCTGTAATTTTCTTTCCTAAAAATATCTTTATTTATTTTTGGTTACCAAGGTGATACTATCTTTGTAGAATGAGTTTGGGAGTATCCTATCTCTTTCTATTTCATGGAATAAATTGAAAACAATTGCACTTAATTCTTTTTTAAGGGTCTTGTAGAAAATAGCTGGGAATCTATCTAGTCCTGAACTTTTCTTTGTTAGAACGCTCTTTATTGATACTTTCATCTCTTTGCAGTAATTTATGGGTTTTTTTTTTTATTTTAGTGTCCTCTTGGGTCAGTTTACGTTGCTTCTGTATGCCTAGAAATGGTCAATTTAACCTTGGATTTCTAGTTTTTTGAAATATAAGTTTGAAAAAATAATTCATAATGACCCTCTGGATTTACAAACTATTATATTACTAAAATAAATATTCAATTTTAAAAAATAATTGAAATACTGTCCCTTGGCCATGAAATTTGAATGGATTACTATAGTGACAGATAAATAATGGACCAATCTTATCACATTCTCAACATGATTTTAGAGTGTTTTTTTATTTTGATAAGTGAGAAATTTTAATTAGTCTTATTTCTTTAGGTAAAGAGGTTGAATAGTATTTTTACTATTTTGTTGTATGAATTTTTTCTTCTGTAAATTTTTGAGGAACATAATAACCATGATATTAAAGAATTCTACATTTTATTCTTTTCTATGGTATCACCAATAATCAAAAATACAAAGTACCTTTGTAAGATCAATCTAATGAACACAATTCAAGGTCAGTTATTTTAGAACATGCACTGGGAAACTGTTCTTTCTAAATGACCTTGTTTCAATGAGGCTTCATTTCCATTTTATTGGAAAGGACTAAGAGTGCCTACATCAAGATTTAAAGGGCCAGTGTAACAGACATGAATTTTCATTTGCCTTAACAAAGCAACATACTGCTTTCTCTTTTTCTCTCTCTCCCTTTCTTCTCTACAAAAGCATTTTATGTATCTCTAACTGTAATGTTAAAGGAAAAATATTATATGGAGAACCAGCAGAAAATAGCATTTTTATTTCAAAACACTGGCAAAGTTAAAAACCTATTATTTCACTAAGTGCACAGGACCTTATAGGTTTGGAACATTTATCATTTATAAAATACATAGGACAAATTTCAAAATGCATTTGTAATAGAAGCCAGAAATTTCCATACCTAAGTGGTGCTACTGTGATATTATTTGTTGTTGGCTTATTTTTAGTTCTGCTAGCTGAGATCAAGCATTTCCACCCCATTTTCATTTCTCTTCTTTGTAATAATTAGCAATTCAGTTTCACAGTCAGCAGTATAGCCAATTTAATAGCATCAGCTTTAATTTAACACAAAGGTTAAGCTATTATTCAAAATGAAACATAATTATAAACTCTACGTACCAAAAAAGTTCTTTAAAAAATCATTTAGAAAATTTTAACTATAATATTTGAGGGTTTATGTTCTTTATTTTGATGAAAAGTCTGATATCATCATTTAGAAATTTACAGCAGTTTGTTAAACAAATACAAAATTATTTTATAGACATATTAAGTAATGTTTATCAAATAATGAGTAACTGAATTTTAAACTACTGTTTCAGAGCATAAAGAAAGTACTAGTATAGAGAAAATCTTTTTGGTATTGAAATTTTTTCTAAGCCCTTCTAGTAAACAAAGGTGGTAGGCAAAATTAAATCACTAGAAGCTCTTTATACCTGGCAAGAGTCTAGTTTGAGAGAAAATATCCTAGGAAAATAAGATTTACTTGATAAAAGCTGAGCTTAAACAACTCAAAAGTAAAAGTAAATCACTCAGAAAACATGATTACAAATATTCAAGAAAAGATTGAAAAGCCGTGACAAATATAAAGTCTTTACATTTATAAACATACATGTTTTCTCATGCATAAAATTTATGACTTATTATGCCCAGATAGAGAATCAAACTTGTATTAGGCAACATATCCATTCAGTTAACTAGTCATCTCTACAAACATAGTGTTCTACAAACATAGACCTGAACAAACCGAGTAATTGATGGCCCCCTATCTCCCATGACTATGCCCACTTGTTAATAAATTACATTAAAGTAATTGTTTTTCTTCACATTTATGTGCACTGTAAGTCTTATTTACAAGAATAAATCATTTTGAAGACTGTAATTATGATGTATAAAAGTTTTACTCAGACACTAAAACCATTTTAATAAGTATAATAACTATTCACATTTAAGGCTTTATTTTATTCCATTGGTTCTAAGTAGGGCCAGTCCCCCCACCAAGGGGACACTGAACAATATCTGGAAGTATTTCTGGTTGTCATAAAGTTGGTTTGCTACTGACATCTATTTGGTAGAGACCAAATATGCTACTGTTATAGGGTGACAATCTCTCCTATAAAACGTTGGGATAAGACATGATATCTTCCTTGATTCTTGCTTTTTCCAAGAGAAATATATCAAGTGGAAAATACAAATAGGAGACTATAAATGGTTTATTTAGGGAAGTGAGGGTACAGTGCAAAAGAAGGTCATGATAAAAGGGTTACATTGCAGAGAATGGATCAGGCTGTGCTCTGGAGAAAGGGTCTGAAAAGTGCCATTTTCATGAGTGAACAGCATAGAACAAAGGGGCATGTTCTAGGGAAAGTGAGTAGAGTAGGTTGCTTTCCAGAATAAAAACAACATGGCAGTGAGTCTTCCACCTGGTAACTTTTATTCAGCATGGAAACCCTTCCTTCTTATTTAGGGTAGTCACTATCTCTTCCTGCCACAGCTTAATATGTGTATGCTGTTTTGCCAAATAGAAAGCTTTCCATATGCCTGAGTAAAATCCTGCAGGATGTTATGCATGCAGTAAGTTTACCTTAAAAAGGCTCTTTAACTGCAGCTGAGCTAGAAGCCTCTTATTTCTGTTTAGAAGGGCCTGCTTAATTCTCCCTCAGGTCTCTCCTAATTTTGGCCTGACCTGCTCATTTTTCTCTCTAGCTACCTAACACTGGCATACATCCTACAAGACACAGAAAAACTCTTCAGAACAAAATGTTGATAATACAGAGCTTAGAAGCCCTACTTTTCCCTTAACAAGCACCTTCCTGCTTTGAAACATCTTTTCTTTTATTGTTCCATGGATATGGCTTGTTCATGTAGTTATTTTTCCTGCCCTTACAAAATTCTTTCCACTTGTGTTTGAGAAGCTAACCATTACTTGGGATTCAAAGATTTTCCTATTGTCTTTATTAGGGTTTCTCTGACTCTTGGTATCACCCTTAGTCAGAAACTCTGGTTAAAACTTCTAATCTAAGTAAAAATTGCACCAGACAAAGTTAAAGCAAGATTTTACTCTAGATTATTGCAACGTGGCAGTAAAACTAAATTCAATTTCTCTTACAGGGAAGGGGAGACATGTGGATAGGAGGGTTGTTATGTGTTGGGATGAACTAGTGGGAAAGTATTGGAGGATACTAAGGGTTGAGAACCCAGGGAGACTGGACAGCTGGTCAACATGAGGTGTAGAGCACATTGAGTTATTTGTGAGATTGAAAGTGTTTTCCTCGGTGACTAGGCTGTCTGTTATTTATCTAAATGGCACCCACTGAAATCATAGAGGTGGGAATATAGTAACTCTCTCTTTCCTCTGTTTGCCTTTCAAAGTGATGCTTTGCAGGTTTTTGAGAAAGACATTTCCTGGGTTGTAAAACTGGAATGAAGTTAAGGAAGATTTACATTAATTTCTAAAACCTAGACCAATAATTCACAATTGCAAGTGTTCTGACATAAACACTCTAAGAAAAGAGAGGTCAAGGGTTTATTCTCAGAAAAAAAATTACATCTTACTTCAGTTTAGGGTAGTAGAAGCATACATGCACAAAGCACTTGCTGAGCCCTCCCCAGTTACCAGCCCACCCACCCTGTCTTTGTCCTCAGCTTTCCATGCTGAGCACAGTGATTGGATTTAGTAAAGTTGTGCATGCACATCATGTTCATTGAGGTATTTCCATCTTAAAATCTTCCTCCCCCTCCCACTTCCCTCATTTAGGTCCCCTCCTTAACTCTACGAAGGTTTCTTCTTTGTCTGTAGTTCCTCTTGTGTTATAATTTTGCCCTAGAGGGAGAATATCAGAACCTTCATTTTTTGTGACTGACTAATCTCACTTAATATTATCCAATTTCATAAGTTTCTTTGCAAATGACAAAATTTTGTTCTTTATGTCCAAGTAGAATTCCATTGTGTATATGACGCAGAATTTTGTAATCCATTCATCTATTTATAGAATCTTAGCTGGTTTCATCATTTGATTGTTAATGAATTGTGCAGCTATAAAAATAGATATGCATGCATTACTATAGTAGTAATGGTTTCAATTCTTTTGGGTAGATACCCATGGGTGGTATAGCTTGGTCATATGATAGGTTCATTCCCGTTCTTCTGAGGATCCTCAACACTTATGTAAAGTGATTGCACTAATTTGCAATCCCACCAACAATTTATTAGAGTTCTTACTTCTCTATGTCCTCACCAGCATTTGTTGTTTGTGTTTTTAAAGACTGCCATTCTCATAGGTGAAATCTCAGGGTAGTTTTGATATGCATCTTTCTGATGACTAATTATGTTGAGCATTTTTATACATTTATTTCCCATTAATATTCTTCTTTTGTGAAGTGTCTATTCAGTTCACTTGCCCATTTTGTTTTATTGGGTTATTCGGGGATTTGTTTTTTTGGCAGTGAGTTTCATGAGTTCTTTGTATATTCTAGAATATTCTCAACATGAGTCCTTTTTTAGAGGACTAGCTGGCATAGATCTCCCAACTGTCCGCTCTCCCTTGAGGTTTGTGAGAGTTTCCTTTGTTGCACAGAAGCTCTTCAGTTTAATGGAATCTCACATATTATTCCTCGTTTTATTTATACTTTGGGGTCTTGATGAGGAAGTTTTTATCCATGCCTATATGTTAGAGTATTGATTCTATATTCTCTTCAAGTAACTGCAAAACCTCTAGTATAATTTCCAGGCCTTTAATCCATCTTGAATAGACCCTTGTATAGGGTGAGAAAATAGGAAATACAATGGAAAAGAAATCCAAAAAACATTTTCACTTACAATAACCTCAAAAACAATAAAATGCTTAGGAATAAACCTAACCAAGGATGTAAAAGAAAGAAATTGAAATTTTAGAAGGTGAAAGGATCTCCCATGCTTGAGTTGGCAGAATTAATATTATCAAAATGTCTGTTCTTCCAAAAATGACCTACAGATTTAATGCAGTTTCCATTAACATACCATGGTAATTATTCATAGATATAGGAAAATCATTCCTTAAGTTCATATGGAACAACAAAAAATTCAGAATAGCCAAAATAGTTCTCAGAAATAAGAACCATGCAGGAAAAATCACAATACCTAACTTCAAACTATACTATAGCACCACAGTAATAACAACATGGTATTCACAAAAGCAAAAACATGGACCAGTGGAGCAAAGTAGAATATTCAGAAACAAATAAACACATTTAAAACCAATTGATTCTGGGCAAAGGCAGCAAAAACATATACTGAAAAAGATATCCTCTTCAATAAATGGTGTTGGCATGATTGGTTATCCATATGCAGAAAAATTAAAATAAATCTAACTTTATTATTTTTTAAAAGTTACCAGTTTTAAATACTCAATTATGTGATAAAGTTCCCAGAGTCATTAAAACTTTTTAATCGAAAGTTGACTTTATTTTGTACTCAATATATAAAGTACAGCACATAGATATTGGGTAACCCAATTAATGTAGTGTTATAGCTGTTTTGGCCCTAGTAATTTAAAATAACTAACCAGATCTCCTTAGTTCAAATATTGAACTATAATAAAACCTGGATGAGTCTTTTTATTTTATTATTATTATTTTATTTTTTGGTGGTACTGGTGTTCCTGGAAGCCCTTCTACCTCCAGGCTACACTCCCAGACCTTTTTTATACTTTATTTATTTTTAGAAACAGGGTTTCTTAAGCCAGCGCGGCTGGCTTCGAACCTGCTCGATTCTCCTGTCTCGGCCTCCCAAGTGTGAGGATTACAAGCATGCGCCACCACGCCCGGCACTAGATGAGTTTTTTTTAATTCAAAACTTTATAATAAAAATTAAATACTAGTTAAGCAATCTCTGGGGTATGGTATAAGAACTACATGCTATATTTTTAAAAGTTAACATTTATAGTAATAATTACTAAATTATAGTCCAGTTATAAAATAACATGTTGACTTTGAGATGATATATATTGGGCTGTTTCAGGCCTACCAATTGCTAATTTACTGAATCATGAGATTGGGTTTTGTCAACTAAATGAAGATAATACAGCACAATTCACAATAGACAAATTAAGAAACTAAACTAGCTATCTATAATTGATTCACATATTCTAAAATTCACCTTCTAGAAGTTCAATAATTTGTCTTTATTTCAGTTGCTGCCTTTTCTTCTTTCACCGGCTTCTTTCACCCAACTCTTGGTGATGAAAATGACTTCATTAACCAGGCATGGCGGTGCACACTTGTAATCCCAGTGCTTGGGAGGCTGAGACAGGAGGATCGCACAGGTTCAAAACCAACCTCAGCTACTTAGTGAGGCTCTCAGCAACTTAATGAGACCCAGTTCCAAATAAAGTATAAAAGAGGTCTGCCAATATAGCCCGGAGGAAGAAAAGCCCCTGGATTCCACCCCCAGTACCAAAAAAAAAAAAAAAAAAGTGCCTTCATGTTTTTCCTTTTCCATTTTGGCCTTTCTATAGTCTAATTTCCCCTAGATTTTTTTTAAAGCATGATTTTGATCACTTTAGCTACCTGGTAATTTCTAGAGTTTGAAATATAATAAGCACTAAAAAGTTTGCAGCTAGCCGGGCATGGTGGTGCATGCTTTAATCCCAGCATTCGGGAGGCTGAGACGGGAGGATCACGGTTTACAGACAGCCTCAGCTACTTAGTGAGGCCCTTCGCAACTCAGTGAGACCCTGTTTCAAAATAAAGAATTAAAAAAAATTGGGCAGGGGGTGTAGCTCGGAGGTCAAATGCCTCTGGGTGGTCAAATGCCACACACACACAAAATGTTTGCAGCTAATGTAACACAGCTACTGTTATTATTTCTATAGATAAACTCCTGTGAGTTTCTAATTTTCTGTTTGTGCACTAGAATTAGTGAAAACCTTTCCCCAGATAATGCAATTTAACTGTCTTGTTTTCTTAATTTTTTCTGAATTTTTTGTTCAGCTTTCTCTAAGTCCTGCTTATAAATCTTCCAGAGTATTACACTTTGTTTTTTGTTTTGTTTTGTTTTGTTTTGTTTTGTTTTTACAAGTTTGAGTTGAATGCTAAACTTCCATATCGAGGTCCGTATTATACTTTGTTGAAAATTCTCTGAAATTTTTACTGCTAAAACTTTAGGTACCGAACTTTCATGTAATGACTTCAGTGTGTTCAGTGATATTTTCTTCCTTCATTCTGTTTGTGGGTAGAATGGGTGAGGTAAATGACCCATTTACATCCTAAGCATGTCAGTATCTGCTTTCAATAGCAGTGAATCAGTAGTATGGTATTTTGATAAGGCCCATGAATCGTCCCAAAATCCAACTACATTAGAATCACCCTGGTCACATTTTATAGAAAGAGACTCCTGGACCTCAACCTAGACTGAGAGACTTTAAAATACCTGAAAGTTTAGTCTAGAACTATACATATTTTACTCACTAGTTCTGCATGTTAATATTGGCTTGGTATCCTTGTAGGCAGCTCTGATTATGACATGTGGTTTTAATATCCATGATAGTATATAAATTGTCAAGTTATTTATCCTTCATGAACTTCATAATTCCTACCTCTAAAGTTTGGATGGTAGTATTAATTTACCAAACTCATAGGTTAATCATGATTGTTGAATGAATTCACACATATATGATAGTTATACCTTTGCCTAGTTATTGCTGACACTCAGACATATAAGCAATAATAACATGCATTATCATTACAAAGATATATTTTATTATAGTTTCCTTAATTAAGACCTAATAAGTATCTTTTCTAAATATAATTTTTTGTAATGTTTTTAATGTTGAGAAATTGGGGCAATACTTCTCAATAGCTCCTGGGAAAGAAGCCTGTAAAAGTTCCCTGCCTTAGCATATCAAGATATTTTGCATCATTCCAGACAGAAAAATTGGTTTTACTAGGATACTTTAGATTATTAGCAGTTGCAAACTTGGTTCTGTCTAGTTTTATTTTGGCTTAAATGAACTCATGATGTTAAAGAGGCAATTTAATAAAGGTAGCATGGCCACACTATCTGGCTGTAAGTTATCCAGTATATTCAAATTTGAATTATCTTGCTATAGTCCTAATTACATCTCTTCCTAAGCAAAGAAATCTAACTAAGCCAACAGAGTTAGTTAGAAATACTTGTTATTAAGTGATATAACAGTTTAATAAATGTACTTGACTATATAATCTCTTGTGAACAAAGATAGTTTCTCAAAATATTTTGTATCTTCTGCAGTTCTTTGTCGGGGCCCACTCGGTAGGACCGAGGTGGCACCCAGGCTTGTTGCCAGCGTGGACTCAAGATGGCGCCTGGGCTTGCAGCCAAGTCACGAGGCTCACGAGGCTGGCGGTGCCCTGAGCCTGCGCAGTGAGCCCTATCAGGCGCCTTACGGATAATTAGTGACGCAACGCCTCGTGCTACCACCTGCCCGCCCAGGAGAAGGTTAAAAAGCGCGCATGCCCTAGCGGGGAGGAGGAGAAGGAGCTAAGAGGGTTGGTGGACAGGAAGAGCAGTTCCTTGGCGGACTGCTCCGGGCTCGGAGCTGGGACGGACATGTTCACAACGCCACCACTGTGACCGGTGTGTGCTGCAGCAGAGACGTAGAGTGCCACGGAGGAGGGTTGGTGGAGTGATGAGGGAGGAGATAGAAGACTGATGTTGTTTTTACCTGAGAGGGCGTTGAGTGAGCATTAAAGAGGAATGGTAACTGTACAAGAACCTGGGGTAATAAAACTGCTTGAGGAAGATCGTGTAAGAGTCGTCACTGCGCGCGACAAGTGGTGGCCCGTACGGGGAACTTCGCTTTGATCAGAACCTCGGCAGTCCCGGGCAGCCGGCTGGTAAGTACTCCTTTGACTCCGAAAAGGGAGGAGGAGGCTCCATTAAGGAGGATATTTAGTAAATAAGGCTCGCGGATAAGCGAGGCTCGCGGAAAAGCGAGGGACAGCGCTGTATTTTCCCCGATCAAAGGGGGCTCCATTAAGGAGGATATTTTTTAGTGTAAGCAAGTTATTTCCCCGATCAAAGGGGGCTCCATTAAGGAGGATATTTTCCCCGATCAAAGGGGGCTCCATTAAGGAGGATATTTAGTAAATAAGGCTCGCGGATAAGCGAGGCTCGCGGAAAAGCGAGGGACAGCGCTGTATTTTCCCCGATCAAAGGGGGCTCCATTAAGGAGGATATTTTTTAGTGTAAGCAAGTTAGAGAATCGGGCTGGTCCTGATTCGACTCCCTCTCCTAATCCGCCACCATAGATGGAAGACACCTGAGGTTAGTTGGAAAAAAAACTTAGAAAATGAAGAAAGAAACTAAGATAGAAAATGAAGGCGCTTAATGTGTAAATAGTAATAAAGGATAGGTCAGAAGATTAGTTCCTAACGTAAGAGTTATAAAAATATACAATGGGTCAAAAAATAAGTTTTTTGTTTTTTGCATATATGTTAGAAGATATGCTCTGTGTTAAGTTTCCTAAGGAAGAAACTGCTGCTCGGCACCGTAGAGATGAGTTGTTTTCTTTAAGATCTTTGGGGAATTATTTCTACTTTCCCTCTTCCTTTACCTTGGTTAATGATAGTTTAGGTTGTTTTATTGATACCTGTTTTCTGACTTTCTGCTATGCTTCTATGCACCCTTGGAGACTTTGGAATTTCTGCTCTTATTGCTGTAATTGTGGCCTCTGTGGCCGTGGCAGTTATTGCAGCCACTATGAATGCTCTATCCTCACATGTGGCTGCTGGCATGGCTCAGTAAGCTCAATTATCTGGACTATATGTATAACGTATGTGCAGTATCAGAATTTCTCCCATGCAGGCAATTTGTTTCGTCAATTAAGCAAGATGCTTCTAGGAACTTGGAGCCGTGAATTTGAACACACCATGATTGAGCTATGAGCATCCATCGCTGCAATTAATTCTACCCGCGTGGAAGTCGCCACAGTACAACAATGAATGGACTTAATACACGGAACATTGGGTTTTTTAAAAGACTGGGGTGGCATGGCGTTCTGGGCATTCTTGCTGGTGGTAGCATGATGTTTCATGGTTGGATATATCAGGCGAACTCAACAACGCACACTGCAACAACAGCGCATATTGGTGCAAGCTCTGGCAGCCCTTGAAGCTGGCTCATCTCCCCATGTATGGCTCAGTATGCTGGATCGGTAGTCAGTGACGGGTAAGATCGTCCCCGGGACCTTTCAACCTAAGACAGGGAAACAATCATGCTATTGTTCTCCCAATGACGGGTAAGAATGGTCCTTGAGGGTCGGCAACCTAAGACAGGCACGATCCCGAGCCTTATTTTAATAAAACAAAAAGGGAGATATGTCGGGGCCCACTCGGTAGGACCGAGGTGGCACCCAGGCTTGTTGCCAGCGTGGACTCAAGATGGCGCCTGGGCTTGCAGCCAAGTCACGAGGCTCACGAGGCTGGCGGTGCCCTGAGCCTGCGCAGTGAGCCCTATCAGGCGCCTTACGGATAATTAGTGACGCAACGCCTCGTGCTACCACCTGCCCGCCCAGGAGAAGGTTAAAAAGCGCGCATGCCCTAGCGGGGAGGAGGAGAAGGAGCTAAGAGGGTTGGTGGACAGGAAGAGCAGTTCCTTGGCGGACTGCTCCGGGCTCGGAGCTGGGACGGACATGTTCACAACGCCACCACTGTGACCGGTGTGTGCTGCAGCAGAGACGTAGAGTGCCACGGAGGAGGGTTGGTGGAGTGATGAGGGAGGAGATAGAAGACTGATGTTGTTTTTACCTGAGAGGGCGTTGAGTGAGCATTAAAGAGGAATGGTAACTGTACAAGAACCTGGGGTAATAAAACTGCTTGAGGAAGATCGTGTAAGAGTCGTCACTGCGCACGACAGTTCTTAAAACCATTTAGTCATGTAGAAAGTAATACATACTTAATTGATGATTAATTCTTTATTATTCAGGAATTTGAGGTAATTAATATAGATCCAGAGAATACTATACTCATATTTTAAAGAAAGTAGTTTTAGTATTTATGAATAACTAAACTTAATATACATCTAGATCTGAAAGTTTTGGATAGAAACTTTCTCTTTCTCCACTGTGCTCTCCACTTAATGTCCAGTATGAACTATATTTTAGTTTCCATTATTTGGTCTTACCATTTGTTTACATGTCTGCTCCACTCTTTGTGTCTGTAGATTATGTCTTAGTCATATTACTCTTCCAAGGCACCTAGTATTTGCCAAATTACTTAGTGTATGTAGCCTTTTTTAAAAAGCAGAATTAAATAAGATAAAAATATTTTTGAAGACTTTCTAGAGGATAGAAACTTTATTCCCCAAACAAGAAGATAGCAATATAGCACATTATTACTGATCTTCTCTGCCTAATGTGAAAATAGTTGCTGTAATTGTAACACATTTTGAACACTTCGAGAGCCAGTATGTTCTTAGAAACAGCAGTCAGGAACTCTCATAAGATACAAATAAAAACTGGGTTGATCAAATATCCTTAAATGTATATATTTTTTTATAAATCCTGTAATCTATGGGATCTTATTGAGAAGAAAAAAAACTTGCATAAGTAACGGTGAACATAGATGAGTGACAGAGGGGAAAAACATAAGCCAGGAAAAAAGAAACATTTCTTTATTATGTGAAAGTTCATGGTATTAGGAAAGTAGATTCAGAGAGAAGAGAGCTTCAGAGACGACTGAAGTTTTCAGATGACTCAGCATGGTACCAACGCCCTGCTCACTGTCCCCACAGTTTAGCTTTTTTCAGTGCTTCCCACAGAATTCTGTTGTATGAAGCCAGAAGGAAGTAATGTGTATGCAAGTTTCAACAGATCTTTTAAGGGGAAAAAAATATACGTGGATAGGAAGAAAAAAGGGCCTGCTAGGTCTTTGAGCATATGTAGAAATAATTTGAGAAACTGAGGTTTGAAGAGATGATGACATATGTTGAAGTTCATGTAAAGTCATATTAATCCAAATTGATCTTCTGAACAACTACTGTGAGCCAGGTATTGTATTAAAGGCCTTCACGTGCATTTCTTTATTTCTATATTATCTCTGAAGGGAGATTTCTAACTATGATATACAAACACAAATGTATCATTATTTAATATCTAGTTAATATCTAGACAATGTTCCTTTTATGGTTATAAGAGGTGGTACACTTGTTAAAGTAAGAACTGTCCCAGGAAATACAAAGATGGATGCTGGTAAAACAAATAGCATTTTTAGATATTTCAATTCTGTTTATTTATGTTAATTTGTGAAAATGTTATCCTTGGGCTATTGTTGCACTACACAAAGATAAAATTCAATAAACTCTAAGGTTTTTTTTTTTTTAAATCAGGTTTATCAAGTGTTTCAATCAATATTCCTGCTGGTATGACTCCAAATAACTGATGACCACAACTTAGAAGAAAGACTTGTTTGTCCACAGTTCTGGAGTAGTCAGTCCATATTAGGCCAGGTCACATTGGGAAACTAAGGGCATGGTATAGAGAAGCTGAGAGAGATGGAGGATGGGACGAGGAACAAATGAATGGTCCTCAGGCCACACGCCCGTGGCCTTCCTCTTCCAGCCAGACTCTGCCTGTCTACCTACTTTACCACCAAGTGAATTCAATAGTACAATGGATATATCCACTGCTGAGGTTAGAACACTCATGTTTCTATTATTTTACTTCTGAATATTTTTTGCATTCCCAATACATGAACATTTCTGAGACATTCTATATCCAAGCCACATAGTTTCGATATGTTATCATATTACTAGTTTCCCTAGATCAAAAACAGCCCAATCATAGGCATATTCCTTCAAGAAACAACAATCATAATTATCATAAAACTCTGTATCTTCTTTTCAAGAGTAGATTAGATTGAAGGGCTTGGAATGACCCATCGGGTACTTCCCATTTGAGGCAAATGGCCAATGTGTGATCCATCTCAGCAAAGGCACAACAGTTAAATGTCAATCCAGATAGTTATAGTGGTCCTGTGACATGGAGAAAAGAAAACCATCAGGGAAGCAAAGAGAATAGAACAGCTACAAAGCATTTTCTGCTCTTGGATTTCATAATATTTCTTTTTTTTTTCTGTAAAAATACTGATAAGCCTAATCCTCTTTGAATGCAATTCATTTTTTTCAATCTAGAAAGATCCTAAGACAAGTGCATTCATTTAACTATTTTCTAGTATTTTGTTATATTAAATATTAAATTATAAATTATCTTACATTATACAGCTTCAGTAAAAATTAGAATATTGTCACTCTTTAATTTTTATGAAGAGATAATAAATATCTGTGTCTAATTGGTCTGATCTGTATAGTTCTTTGGGAGGAAGCTTTTTCTTACTTCTGAATTTTTCATTGCTAAGGGAAACCCTGCTTAATCTTTAACTGATCAGTGTAGACTTTTATTTTTGTACAATGACTTTAGGCATGCTTTGCTTTTTATGTTCTCTGAACTGCAAGTAGAAGGCTAGTTAATTTTGGAATTATTGTAATCATAATCTTTCTAGATTTTGTCACTACTTTTAAGACATTTTTACTATTTGTTTTTTTGAGTTCTCTACTAATTTTTCTTTTTTTCTTTTTTTTATTTTTGTGGGCCTGGGGATGGAATCTAGAGGCATTTGACCTCCAAGCTATATCCCCTGCCCTATTTTTTTATTCTTTATTTTGAAACGGGGTCTCACTAAGTTGCAGAGAGCCTCACTAAGTAGCTGAGGCTGACCACAAACCATGATCATCCAGTCTCAGCTTCCTGAATGTTGGGGTTACAAGTGTACACCACCATGCCTGGCTTCTACTAATTTTTTAATAAAATTTTATTTAATATTTAAAATACTAGATACAATGTATCTAAATTTATTTATCTCAATATTTAAATAAACTATTTTGCTTTGAGTTCTCTTGTCAAAAATAAATTTAATCTTTATGTATTTTTTTTTTTGCACAACTGGGGATGAAACCCAGGGGCATTCTACCTCTGAGCTACACTCCCCACCCTTATATTTTTATTCTTTATTTTGAAACAGGGTCTTACTAAGTTGCAGAGGGCTTCACTAAGTAGCTGATGATGGCCGCAAACCTAGGATCCTCCTATCTCAGCCCTCAAGTAATGGGATTACAAGCATTTGCCACCTCTCTGGGATAATTTTAATCTTTAATTTAAGAATACAGTATCTATTTGTGAAGGACTGGCATATGTGAATCAATATTTAGATTTTCTTGCAAAGACTCTTAGCATGTATGTCCAATTGTCGTGAGTGATCCCTATGTGTATCTTAGAAAATTTCTCTTGATATTTGAGGTATGAGTAGTACACATTCAGTGGTAAAGGGTTTTTTTTAAGCCAATAAAAAGTTCTGTGTGAGAGATATCAAAATTAGAATTTCAATCTAAGCAACAAAAAGCAATAATTGCATAGAAAGGTACCAAGTCAGTACTACAAAGAAAATGAAAAAGTTTTGGGTATAATGCTCTCAGAAATCTTCAGACAAATGTCTAAACACAGTATCTGATTTGGAGAGCCAAAAGGTTTTTTGACGTGGTGTGTTTGTGTATGTGTGTGTTTAAATATGTGTGTGTATCTTACACTGAACACTACTAATCTCTAAATTAAGATTTTTTTGTTAATTGAGGTGAACTTAGAACCATTTCTCATCCTAGATTGGGAGGAAAATCATAAATCCTGCCGCACTTATTCAGTGGTAAGACACTTTTCTCATTGAAAACTGTTTAAATATAAAATAGTGTGTTGTTTATATCTACAGGAATGACTTTTTTAGCACATTGGTTACACTGTTTTTTTAGACTGATATGCCTTTAGAGGGTTATATTTTTCATTTCACACTTCAGTTAATCATGCAAGTATTTTTCAATTAAAATAGAATTGTAGTAATAAGATAATGTGACTTCTTAGATATCAAATTATATCATGATATTTTGTGACTGATAGAATTGGCTAAATGTACTTATAAAGTATTTACAATTTTTGAAGTGGCATGTGTTTTATTATTATTGTTGTTGTTATTATTACTATTATTATTATTATTATTTCTTTTTTTTTTGGTGGTACTGGGAATGGAACCCGGGCTTTCTACCTCTGGGTTACACTCCCAGACCTATTTTATATTTTATTTGGAAACAGGGTCTCTTAAGCCAGCTGAGGCTGGCTTTGAACCTGCACGATCCTCCTGTCTCAGCCTCCCAAGCTTAGGGATTACAAGTGTGTGCCACCATGCCTGGTGAAGTGGCATGTGTTTTAAAGACTAGGTAGATTGGTAGATGGAAATAGAGATGATATATATATTGAATCCTTGGACCAAAGATATACTATCATTCAAATGAAAGTGAAAAGAAAAAAGTTCACAGTAGAGTTGAGATTTTGCAAACAATAAATAAGATAAAACATATATTTTTTCAGATCTATAAATATATAAGGAAAAATTGTTTCAGTCAATCCTAACAAAAGTATAATCATTGAAAATGAAATTTATTTATGGTAAAGACATTTGTTTGTGAGTTGATTAAAAATTATTTGTCTGATGTCTTAGAATTCTCATTGCTGTGATCCAAAAGGCCTGACCTCAGAACATAGAGGAAGGTTTATTTGTTCACAGTTTTGTGGAGATCTCAGGGTTCAGTTCATGTGAAACTGGTTTCTCTGCATCTCAGTGCGTGGTGTAGGAAAGCAGAGAGAGGAAGAGAGCACAGGGGCCCTATACATCATGGAGACCAGAAGCAGAGGAGAGAGAGAGAGAGAGAGAGAGAGAGAGAGAGAGAGAGAGAGAGAGAGAGAGAGAGAGAGAACAAGCAAGCAAAGGGATTCAAAGACAAACACAGTCCCTAAGGCCACAAACTCAGAGACCACCAGCCACATTCCACTGACCTAGGGTGAAATGACAACCCTCAGGACCCAACTCTATCAACCCTAAGCTGTTACATGAGCTCATCAGGGTATACTATATATCTAACCATTACTGCTGGGAATTTTAAAAGAAAACACAGCAAATTAAAGGCTAGTAGCCTTTTTATATCCTCCTAGGAGACCCAAAGTTAGAAGCTTGTCTATATTTACATAAGGAATTATGGAAAAATAAAAATAGAATGATTAAAGTATGTCTAATACATGAGAAAAGAATGAGGAAGAAAGGACAGAAAAGAAAATCAAACACTGAGAGATTTTGAAGTCAGGCCAGTGAGAGTAGATGAGTTATTGCTAAGCCCCACTAGTCATTAGACCAAAAGGCAGAAGAGTGAGCAGCTTCTGCCACTGTGATAACAGTTATAGAGACACTTTCTATCTCACTGAATATATCAGTTACTCACAAATCCATTGTAAGAGCCCATGGATGATGTTTATATGGGTCAGAACTGATACAACTGAATTAATTGAATAAAAAGACAATGATAAATATAGTGTCCATTTATCAAGTTTGGCAACATTAAAACATCCCCATTTAATATGAAATCCTAACTGACAACAGTGGTGTGAGAAGCTGTGGCTATATAATTTCCTGAGTAATAAAATGTAAGAGGTATTGACATTATATATCATTTTATTTGAAAGTGTCACATAAATTTAGGACAATTAATGCTTTATATTTTGACTTCTGGGTTGTATATTCTGACAGCATGGAAGTGTCCTTAGAGTTCTACCTTCCCCTCTTCTTTCTGTCAATGAAAACTTTTTTAATAATTTTACTTTATGTCAATAGATTCAAAGTGTGGGAGGAGGATGACAGAGAGGCTGTAAAAACCAAGCCCCTTAGTGTTTAAATTGCTAACAATATTTCTAAGAGCTTAGTCAGAAAACCAATTGAAAATAGTACCCAAAATTGCATTGGAGGATTATCTGTAGTTTTTAATTATCCATGCAATTTTTGTCTCTCATTACCACATATAATTGAGAAGTAGCCATTCATGACAAGGTGATAATAAGAAAAACTTATCTTTTGTAAACAATTAAAGCAAAATGCATTTATGAGAACTCTTAATAATTTTAGTATGCAGAATTATTCCCTTTCAACTACACTACTAGATATACAAATGTAAAGAAACCCAGTGTTTATGAAAAAAGGGACATACTTACTTGATTTTATTCTTTCCATAAGTATATAGTATTTATGGACATTCATTATGGAATTAAATTTATAATTTTCCTGTTAATTGCAGAATTGGTATACTTTGTGATGAAAAGTTATAAACAATACAGTAACCTTACAACCCCACAATATAAGTTTCTTTTATAAAACCTCACTTTTCATTTCCACTCTCTAGCAGTAACCAATTTCTATGAACAGTTTGGTATGTAATACTTCTCAGAATATTTTCTGTAAATGTTAAACATGATCAGCTTACCTGTAGAGGTAACCTGTATAAAGGAATAGTCAATAAAACTAACTCAATAACAGAGTTGTTGCTTCCTAATTTATAAACACAGTGCTTTACCTCCTTTTTGTCAACTGCCTCTTCCATTATACTTTTTTTTTCAGTACAGGGGATGGGACCCAGGGGCATTCTACTTCTGAGCTATACTCCCAGTCCTATTTTTTATTCTTTATTTTGAATAAATAAAGTGTGATGTATGATGATACATACATTTTTTTATAAACCATCTAATACAAGTAGTGACTAAGATGAATCTACCTGACATTTTCTAACATGACTGTAGTAATGGTAGTAAAGGAGGTGATTACCTTATGTTTTTTTAATCTTTAATTTCAACAATTAAAATAAACAATTAAACATATGCATAATGAGTGCTTCTTTCTTGCTTAAAAAGTAGCATCTTGATATCACAAAGTCTATATGATGGAGTCTCTGCTCTTACATAGCTGACTTACTGGAGTTTGATGATGGTAAGCATGGAAAATTTATGTTTATGCGTCAGGTACAAATTGCTTACCATGGTTCTTATTACAAGACATAGTTAAACTTCTGGAAATAATTTTGTAAATTTTGCCACTGTAGACAATTTTAGTGGTCCTTGAAATACATAAGGTAAATTTTAAATATCTCAAATAATCTGGACTCATAACTCTAATTTTCAGAGTCACCTGGGGAGAGAGAAGTTGTCATGTTTTGGAAAATGCCAATGTATGTCCAGGTCCTTTTAGGCCAATTAAATCAAGATATCTGGAGATAGGATCAAAATATCAATATTTTTAAAGCCTTCATATAATCTTAATGTGCAGCCAGTTCTAAGCCTGTGACACAGAAAGAAAAATATAAAAACCTTTTTATTATTTGCCTTACTAAACATGGCATAAAATGCACACAGAAAACTATGATGGATTTGGACATATGGAAATTGTAAATTTTTTATGATACTATACTTTGAAAAAGTCTCTAATGACCTACATTGTAGAATGAATTTTAAAAAATATATAAAATACAAAGAGTCAAAAATATTTCTTTCAAAGGAAACTATAAATTAAAAAAAGAAAAGCATTGCTATGTTTTGGAGGAGTGTATATCCCCCAGTGACTCACCACTTGGTCCCCATTGTGCTGAAGTTGGGTTTACATAGCCTTTAAGAGATGGGACCTAGTAGAAGGTGGTTTGGTCAGGAGGATTTCATACATACACTACTGGTCTGGGATCATGAGTTAATTCTTGCAAAAGTAGATTATAAAAAAATCACTCTACATGCTTGGCCACTTTTGCACACTCCTATTTCTGTCTCTACTTCTATGCCATCATGTGACACAGCCAGAGAGCCCAAGCCCTGATGCTGGTGCCTGTTCTTTGAACTCTCCATCCACCACTGTTGTAAAAAGTAAACCTCTTTATAAACTATTGGGTTTTGATGTTTTGTTAGCAGCACAAAATAGATTAAGACAACAATTTAGTGAAAAAATAAAATGGAATAACAAAATTTGCAAAAATATGCAAATGAACAATGAACATTAAGTTTCATGAAAAATCTAGAAAATATAAAATTAGAGACTCCTTTGCCTAATAAAGAAACTCATAAGATCTAGGGCAAGCACTCAAATATTGAAGATAAAAAATGTAAATATGTTATAGACAGATAAACCATGTTCAAACAATATTTAAATATTTAGCAGCAATGCAGGTATACAAAAATAAATGTAAAGTGATGTTTATTGAAACAATGCAAGAGTAAAAATTTGGACAGGAAATAAGTCACATGCACGCACGTGTGTGCACACACACATACACACACACACAGATTGCAAAAAATATATTACAATGCAACTTTGATTCTGCCTGAATATTTAGATGATTCTGTAACAATTAACATCCCAAAATCATAGTGGCTTTATAGAAAGGTTTCCTTACTAATGTCTCCAGTTTCCAAGTTTCTCTACTCTTAGTCACTGACATGGATCTGGAAAATCTGCCACAAGCAATCAGTTTGCACAATGCGGTAGATAGTATGCCCTGTGTGTGAAAGTGTTTACATCTGAGTGATATTGTACTGGGTGTATCATTTCCTATTGCCCCTCAAATGGTAGCTGGGGAAAGATCCTTTCTCGGGGATTACTAGGAAGGAACAGAAAAAAATCTCTGAAACTATTCCCACTCCAAAAGCTTTCCAAGCACCCTTTTATGGCTACTGTGCAAGAAGGGGACTGAGAAGGAGAGAGAGTGGAGCAGAGATCACACCTTGCTAGGAAACGTGGTGTCAGTGATAAGCTGTTAGGGGTGAGAGGCTGCTTCCTCCCACTAGGAGCAAGGAGGATCTACATCCCACTTCTTCCAAAGACTAATGAAGAATGCTCCAAGAAACTGGCTGGTAGGTACTAAGGGTGATTCTCACTTTATGCTTGCCCCACTGCTAAAACAGAGGTCTCTCTGTTGTAACACAAAGTGTAAAAGGCAGTGACAAAATACTTCTCAGAAGTGGACTATGTTTCCAGAGCTGGGGGTAAATTTGCATTTTGAGACTGAGGACACCCTCTTGTGTAGAGTGTTCATAGGTGGAAACTGTTAAGAGTAGCCATGACCAAACTGCAAACACTTCTTGGGATAGTGTGTTCTGAGAAAAGTGAGACAGACCCCTATTTCCATTTCTGTGCTTCTTATAAAAAAAATATAGCTTCAGCCGGGCATGGTGGCACATGCATGTAAACCCTAAGCTTGGGAGGCTGAGACAGGAGGATCTCACAGGTTCGAAGCCAGCTTTAACTACTTAGTGAGGCTCTCAGCAACTTAGTGAGACTCTGTTTCCAAATAAAATATAAAATAGGTCTGGGAGTATAGCCCGGAGGTAGAAAACTTCTGGGTTCCACCACCAGTACCACCACCACCCCCCAAAAAAACTATATATATGTATACACACACACACACACACACACACACACACACACACACACACACATATATATATATTTCTGCTACCTATATATATTTCTGCTACCTATATATATTTCTGCTACCTATATATATTTCTGCTATTTGGAGCATAGAGACCAGAGAATTAGTAAGCACCCTGTGTCCCCTGGGAGGCTATACACTCTACAGCACCAGAGGTACAGATGCCAGTCAAGGCCAAAAGAGAAATGAGCTCTCCTCCTTCAGGGGTGTTTAAGACAATTGAAATTGCATGCAAATATAAAGTCCAACTTAAGAAATCAAAGGCACTGTAAACTCAGAAACCACTTACCAGTAGAGATCGCTGGCAGTGGAGAGAACCTGAAGACAGTAGAAAACATGTGACCCAGGGACCTCTCCCAGCACTGGAGGAGTCCATTGTCATAAATGTCCTACCCACTCCCAGAGCACCCAGACCAGAAGGTTGGAGATGGGGACTGAAAGAGCAGTTCACTGTCTCCCAAATTTAGGACTCCTGCCCCTCAGTTCAAGAAAATAAAGGAAAAGAATATGTATGAGGGAAGCTAGAGAAATAAAAACTACTGAATTTAGGTATATCCGAATCTTTAAAGAAACTGAAGCTGTATTAAATTAAGGAAGAGTAGCCACAGAGTAAAAATAAACAAACAAACAACAACAAAAAAAAAAACAGACTGGTGTCAGACAACCTGGATTCTGGATGGCAGGTTAGAGATGTTTTGTGCAGAGTAGCCACCTAACATATTTTGACCGATGGAAGTTTCAGTCTTCATGACAGGTTGAAGAAATCTCCAGAGATGTGGGAAGCTGTGGGTACATTCATAGGCAGTAACTCATATTCCTTTTTATCAGGATTATTGCTTTTTTATTTAAAAATAATTCTTCAGTCTTAGCGGAGCATGGTAGCACACATTTGTAATTCCAATACTTGGGAGGCTGAGACAGAAGGATGAACCACACAGGTTCGAAGCCAGCCATAGCTACTTAGAGAGGTTCTCAGCAACTTAGTGAAACCCTGTTTCCAAATAAAATATAAAGTAGGTCTGGCAATGTATCCTGGAGATAGAAAGCCCCTGGTTCTTAAAGTAACTCAAAGTTCTTAAAATGAGTTAACAATAACAGTTTTAGACATTTATGCTGCTTTAATAAAACTGAAGAAATTATTATTATTATTATTATTATTATTATTATTATTACTACTACTATTAAATTTTTGTGGTACTGGGGATGGAACCAGGGGCTTTCTATGTTGCTGAGAGCCTCACTAAGTAGCTATGGCTGGCTTCGAACCTGTGTGGCTCATCCTTCTGTCTCAGCCTCCCAAGTATTGGAATTACAAATGTATGCACCACGCTCAGCTAAGACTTCAGAATTACTTTTAAACATAAAATCAATAATCCTGATAAAAATTGTTAAAATTTTGATAAAAATTGATAAAAATCCTGATAAAAATTGAATATTGGATTGTGACTGTTGGTGGATTTATAAGGACATAAGAATTTAAAATATCATAATAATGTTTTCCTTCTTAGAAAATAATCCTATACAAAACATCAAAGTTCAATTCCATAGGGTATTACTAAAATAAATACATCTTATGAATTTAACATAAAATTTGTAGTTTTCACCAATGTAAGTAATGAAGCTAAAACAATAAACAGTAAATCTGAACTTAAAAAATTTTTGGTTCACTACATCAGTATTATAATGATCTCAGCGACCTTTATTTTCTGTAGGTATTTAAATTGTTCAGATACAAATTTATACTAACATACAGCTGAAGAGTTGAAATTGTTAAAGTGTTTGATGGTTTATCTAGTAGTCTGGAAATAACCTTTCATTTAAAAAGTGAGAACAAGAGATCCTAAATTGTAGGTTAGAATAAAATGTTTACTAAGTGTCATAGATTATTATAATAGATTTCCCAAACTGGTTGAAGTTTAATGTGAAACCGAATTATTCACACGCAACACAGACACACACAGATATGTGTGTGTGTGTATTTGTATATATGTATATGTATATGCATACATAACATTTATAGTTAAAATAATTATAAATCAGATTTACTAAATGTTAATATTAATAATTAGTAATTATTATACTACTTATTTTGTATTTATAAAAATAAAAAGGTAAAGGCCAGGCGTGGTGGCGCATGCTTGTAATCTAGCATTCGGGAGGCTGAGACAGAAGGATCACAGTTCGCAGACAGTTTCAGCTACTTAGTGATGCCCTTTGCAAAGCAGTGAGACTCTGTTTCAAAAATAAAAGAATAACAAAATAGGACTGGGTTTGCTCAGAGGTAGAATGACCCTGGGTTCCATCCCCAGTACCGCAATAAATAAATAAATAAATAAATAAATAAGTAAGTAAGTAATTGAGACATTTATTTATTTATTTATTTATTTATTTATTTTTGCGGGTCTGGGAATGGAACCCAGAGGCATTTGAACTCCGAGCTACACCCCCTGCCCAATTTTTTATTCTTTATTTCGAAACAGGGTCGCACTGAGTTGCAAAGGGCCTCACTAAGTAGCTGAGGGTGTCTGCGAACCGTGATCCTCCAGTCTCAGCCTAATGCTGGGATTACAATTGTGCGTCACCATGCCCGGCTGAGACATTTATTTCTACAAACTAACATTTAATAATACTTCTTGCTCTTTCATAGTTAAAAGTATAATATATGTGTATTAAACATGCAGTAGGATACTTCTAGTGCTAAGAAAGGAATGATCTACTGATATATACATAAACCTGTATAAATTTACAAAGATTTATGCTAAATGAAAACGTTATGCACATAATTCTATTTATATAAAATTTTAAAATTTCATTCTTCTAAAATTTTATAAAGGCAAACTGACACTGAAAGTAAATCAGTGATTTTCAGACATCAGATCTATAGGGAAGAAATTATTGCAAAGCAGTACAGGAGATTTGGGGTTTGCTAAACTGGTGTGTATCTTGATTGTGATGGTAGTTACATGACTGTATGTCATTACTCATCTAATTGTAAAATTAGAAGGTAGACTTTTAGGATTTAAAGCTAAATTGTAATGTATGTAGATTATACTTCAATAACAGTTGTTTAAATTAAAATATAGATGACTAACTTCCGGGAAGATGGCGACCGAGAAAAGCGGGACTTAAGAGCCCCGCTAACAACAAATCTCCATTACCACAAAATCAGCACCTTTCATAGCAAGAAAAAACCATCACCAGTGAAACAAAAAATCACCAGGCTCCAGAGAGAAAGCGAACTGAGAACAGAGCCACAGAGGAGATAACCGGCCTCACGCCCGAGGAGGTGGCAGACGCGGCAGCAGCGCCATACTGCCGGTGGCACCAGGGAATTCACGGGACGGCTACAGCAAGCCGAGGTGAGCCACTGCAGAACAGCCAGGCGGGATTTCTCCGCGCAGAGAGCATCTAAAGCTCTCAGTAACCGAGCTCAGCACACGCTGCGGGGATTCAGAGTGGAAATCAAAACCAAGAAGAAAAACACCAGCCCCACAGCCGAGGGCGTAGTAGCGGCGCCATATTGCCACCAGCGGCAGCAGCACCGAATTCAGCGAGGCCAGTACAGCTACATCTGCGTACTCAAGAACAGTGAGTCAAATTGCGGGCCACAAAGGAGAAATCCCAGTACTGTACTCCCTGGGACTTGACCCAGTGGGGGAGGGGCGGTGGCAGAGATATCACACCATAGGAGAACGTGCAACCTGGCACCCCCCCACATTCTAAAGCAGCCTCTATTGACTCTCTGGGTCGGAGACTCTGTGATACAACCCAGTAAAGGAGAAGTGGTGTCTGAGATACTACAGACTGGAGATCCAGAACACCTTAAGTGAAGTCATAGTGACCCAAGGGAAGAACCCAGAGAAGGTACAAACATCCGAAATCATGGGAAAGAAGAATAACACTGGAGCAATGAATGCCCACAACCCCACAACATCAGAACCCGATAAAACAGAAAATCAGAGATTTCTAGAAGATCAAATCAGGAAAATAACTGTAGAAATAATAGAGGTGCTTCGAAAAGAACTCAGAGAGAGCCAAAAAGAGATAAAGGATGCAATTAATGAAGTAAAGGCCTCAATTCAAAGCACAAACAACCGATTAGAACACATGGAGAACAGAATCTCACTCTTAGAAGATGAGCAAACCAAAAATGAATGCATAGTTTCTAATCTAGGAAAAAATATCCGACAGCAGGAATCTGACATTGAAGAAATATGGGCCCATTTTAAGAGAGCTAACCTAAGAATAATTGGAATAGAGGAGGGAAAAGAAAGTGAAACCAAAGGGATCAACAATCTCTTCAAGGAAGTAATAGCAGAAAATTTTCCAGACATAGAGCAAGAGGTCGATACACAGGTCCAGGAAACTTATAGAACTCCCTTTAGACAGGATCAGAGAAGAGGATCCCCACGCCACATAATTGTCAAAATGACCAATGTGGAAGCCAAGAAGAGAATCTTAAAGGCAACAAAAACAAATGGCCAAGTGACATTCAGAGGCAAACCAATTAGAATCACTCCAGACTTCCCAAACCAAGTTATGAGAGCCAGAAGGGCTTGGAGTAACATATTCCAAACTCTGAAAGAAAACAACTTCCAGCCAAAAATTTCCTACCCAGCAAAACTTTCTATCAAATTAGATGGAGAAATAAGAAGCTTCCATGACAAACAGAAACTGAAGGAATTTATGTCTTCAAAACCAGCGCTAGAGAAAATACTCAAAGAGATTAACTACAAAGAAGAAATAGGTAACACTCCAGAACTAGAGAAACAAGATTTTCCATCCAACAGACAACTAAGATTGGTTATCTGTGGAGATTCATTATTTATGTTAGTCTTTTACCTATCTCTAAAGGGTATTGTTTGCCTTTATTGTTGTTAATTTCTAGGATTTCTAGTTGGAATATTAATATACCTTCAGATATAGCATTTGGAAATATTTTATCCCATTCTATTAGTAACTATTAACTCTGTTTACATTGTCTTTGGATACACAATATTTTTTTTTATTTTTTAGGGAGTTTGTATACTCCTCTGTTGCCTGTGCCATTGAAATCATAACCAAGAAATCACTGCCAATTTCAATGTTGTGAGGTTTAATGACCCAGATTTTCTCCTAAAAGTTTATAGTCTTAAGATTTATATTTAGGTCTATTATCTATTTTGAGTTAATATTTGTATATGGGATTAGGTAAGGGTCCAATTTTATTCTTTTCCATGTAATTATTATTTTTTAACAATATTTAGTTAAAAGATTAATATTTCCACCACCAAATGTTCGTGGAAACCTTGTCAAAAATAACTTGACAATATAGGGAAGAATTTAGCTCTAGGCTTTTATTTAACTCCAATGGTTTATATATCTGCCTTTAGAATAGTACTACACTGTTTCAATTATTGTAGCTTTATATGGTTTGAAATCAAAAAATATATGCCTTCTAGCTTTGTTCTTTTTCAAGATCGTTTTGGGTACCTAGAGTCCATATTCCATATTAGGATAGATTTTTTCTGAAAAATAAATATATAAATATATGATAGTTTCACCTAAAGAATAGAAAAAAATATTTTCTGGTAAGAAAGAAAGCAAAAAGAAATATTGAAATGTTATCTTTAAGTCATCAAAAGCTTGGCATCAGACAAATGAAACTGTTATGTGAGATTATCATTTTTAATTTTAGATAAATTGCCATAATAGTAGATGTCAACTACTAAGCCAAGCATGGGAGGGAGGGATAGGGAGAGAATGGGGTGGGATTGGGCGGGGGCTGACTGGGAAAAGTGTGCATGTATGTCTACAAAAGTATGTATCCTACTATAATGTATGAATACAGTGCACCAATAAAAATAAATAAATTAAAATATACATTTGCATTTCTAGAATTATGAATGGAATCAAAGATTGATCATATACATTAGCCATTCATATATATTTTTGTGTGTGGTAATGGGGATGGAAACCAGGAGCATTCTACCTCTAGCTATACCCTTACTGTTTTTTATTTATTTTAAAACAGAGTCTCACCAAGTTGTAGAGGACCCCACTAAGTAGCTGAGGATGTCCACAAACTGCAATCCTCCTATCTCCTACCAAATGCTGAAATTACAAGTATGAGCCACCATGACTGGCCATTCATATATTTATTCATGAGTTTCTTTTTCATCAATTTGGTCTACTTGTCTACTTACTTTAATGATCTGAAACAGTTATATAAAGTTTCATTTAAGATATAAACCTTTCCTGCTTAGGAAATATAATTTATATTTCTCAAAGATATTACTTGTAAAATAATTATGTGGTAAAATCTAGGAATTTTATTATTTAATACTTTATTCTTATTACTTATAATTTTGTTTTTGGTGGTACTGGGGTTCCTGGAAACCCTTCGACCTCCGGGCTACACTCCCAGACCTATTTTATACTTTTTAATTTGGAAACAGGATCTCAAGCCAGCATGGCTGGCTTCGAACCTGTGCGATCCTTCTGTCTCCACCTCCCAAGTGCGGGGATTACAAATGTGCGCCACCATGCCCACCTACTTATAATTTTTAAATGTACATTTGGTTTTCTTCTCCTGGTTGTCAAGTTGAGCAAGAAAATAAAAAAAATACCTTGCTAAGTATAATTTTCATATAAAAAATAATATTTTAGTGAATGGGCATACTTATATTTAAAATTGTTTTTATCAGAAATTCTATTTAGCTGTGCATCTTGTACTTTATTGGGCATTCCTATTTACATATTTTGTTTATTGAGAAATGAATGTCTAATGGTTATTTTACAAAATTTTTTCCGAATGTGCAAACAGTATAATTTTTATTTTCTTATTTTTATTTATTTATTTATTAATATATTTTATTGGTGCACTGTAGTCAAACATCATAATGGAATACAAGACTTGTTAGGATATCCAAGGACACATCGTCCAATCAACTTTTATCCACTCCCCATCCCACTCCCTCCCCTCCCTCAATCCCATGCTTGATTTAGTGTTTAACATTGATATATTTATTTATGTATATCATGTTCTTTAAAGAGATGCCATCTTCCTCCATCCCATCCCCTCAGATTGATCACCTTAATTGCTCCTCCATAGGGCCCCTTCTTCCATTAGATTACCTCCTATTACCCATTTTTTCCTAGTTTTGCATATTAGGGAGAGCATCTGATTTTTTTTTTCTGTGATTTTTCTTTGTGTATGCTACTTTGCAAATTCCAATCCCACTCTTGAAAGCCCCAGCACCAGCCTGGCCACCCAGTAGACTCTGCTCCCAGCCTCGCTGGCTCTAGTACTGGCCTTGTCTCATGGCAGGCTCCGATCCCAGCCTCCGAGGCCCCAGCACCAGCCTTGCCTCACAGCAGACTCTGATCCCTGCCTCACTGGCCCCTGGCCCTGGCACCAACCTCACCCCTCTGCAGGCTCTGATCTCTGCCTCCAAGGCCCCAGCAATGGTCCTGCCTCACAACAGGCTCTGTTCCCGGCCTTGCTGGACCCAACACTGGCCTCACCCCTTGGCAGGCTATGATCCTGGCCTCGAAGGCCCCAGCACCAGCCTTGCCTCATGGTAGGCCCCAATCCCGGGCTTGCTGGCCCCAGCACCGACCTCACCCCTTGGCAGGCTCAGATCCCAGCCTCCGAGGCCCAATAGTATAATGGTTAGCAGCTACTTTTTTTTTCTATTGATTTAATACTTTGACTTTACCAAAATAGAAAATGGTTTTTTAAGTGAATATATTTATTTGATGAATATATTTTTGTTTTGGGTTTTCTTATTATCCAACATTGTAAAAGAATACATAGCACTTTAATTATTTTTGTATAAATGTATTCTTATTCTTTTCAAAAGACTTTTGTTTTAAAATATTTCAAAAATTGCTGCTAAAACTGGAATTTCTCACATTACATGCATTAATTTAAAAATAAAATATTGAATTGTTCATGAAAAGATGTAGTTTTTTATTCTTTATAATCCTCATTACAATTTTATTTTCTTTTGCCAAATCAATAGATGTCTCGAGGTTATTCTGAGATTTTTCTATACTCTGATCATCATATAACTAGGATTATTTCCCATTTAGTAGTATTTTAATTGTATAAGAAAATGGTTTATGTGTGTGAAGCTGAAAATTAAAAGTGATCATAAGTAAAACTGTATGAAATGAGTCTGTTTTTGAATACTTTGATACTTTTTAAAAATTCTTGCATTGGTACTAGCTAAACTAAGTAATTCTCACTACTTTTATCACATATATAATATAATACAGTATTCTCTTATCTCTTATGTTAATATCTAACCTTTTTCTATCGTATATGTACTTATGCTATCTCTTTTACCTTTAAACTTTGAATATTATTTTATTGTTATTGCTTTTACAAAGTCCTTAGATTTATTAATTTTACTGTTTCACTGTATTTATAATTCTTGATCTGTGTTTAACTAGATGATTTGTGTTTACTTGTCTTTGTTTTTCAAAAGCTTGATATCATAGTTTCTAATAATTAAATTTAGCTAAATCTCTAAGGTCTATCATAGGATGATTTATTTTAAATGTTTAATGAATACTATAAGAACATTATTTTTTCATGGAAAGTTAAAACTTAGAGTTCTAATTACTAGAATCATCTTCAATAATTGCTTAGCTCATTTCAATGTTGTGATTTATATTTATATTTAATTGTTAAATACTAGGGAAGCTGCATTAAGACCTTTAATCTTTAAGTGCTAAATTATTTTTTTCATTTATTTTAATAACATGTCACCACTCTGTTACTGCTTTTGATTTTCAAATTATAAAGGATATATTTAGTAGATTTACTTCAGAGTCTACTTTGATTTATAATTATATTTATATAATTATATATTTTGATTTCTGCTTTTCTCTAAAAGCCTTTGGGTGGTGTATATTTTAACCTACATTTATTTTTTAGCAAGCACCAGCCAAGCATGGTGACACACGCTTGTAATCCCCGCGCTTGGGAGGCAGAGACAGGAGGATCGCGCAGGTTTGAAGCCAGCCGAACTTGCTGGCTTAGGAGACCCTGTTTCCAAATAAAGATGTAAAAATAGGTCTAGGAGTGTAGCCCGGAGGTAGAAGGGTTTCCAGGAACCCCAGTACCACCAAAAAAAAAAAAAAAAAATAGCAAGCACATTTATACTTGCATAAAAATGGTTAAACTGGTAATGACCTCTCAGAATGTCCTACAGAATAGTAAAGAAACTTACTTTTAGAAGTCTATCTTTAAATTTTCCTAAAATTATTGACTTACTCACTAGAAACTATTTGAGACAAAAGCCAGAAATAATTACCATTTATTCAGAATACTATCTTAAAAATATTGCACTGACTGAACTGGTGACAGAAATTTGGAGAAGGCAAATTTCCTTTTGAGCTAATTAAAAAACATAAGTTCTGCTGGAAACTCAATAGTTTAGAAGTTTTGACACATTAGTAGATCATTTATTTTGATGTTCATTTAAAATTTAATCCTTGGAGACTTCCGGGAAGATGGCGACCAAGAAAAGCGGGGCTTAAGAGCCCCGCTAACAACAAATCTCCATTACCACAAAATCAGCGCCTTTCATAGCCAGAAAACACCATCAGCAGAGAAACAAAAAAATCACCAGGCTCCAGAGAGAAAGCAGACTGAGAACAGAGCTCAGAGCCACAGAGGAGATATACCGGCCTCACCCCCGAAGACGTGGCAGCAGCACCATACTGCCGGCAGCAGCGGCAAGTTCACCGGACGGCTACAGCAAGCTGAGGTGAGCCGCTGCGGAACAGCCGGGCGGGATCTTTCGCCGCAGGGGCATCTAAAGCTCCCAGCGGCTGAGCTCAGCACACGCTGCAGGGACTAAGAGTGGAAATCAAAACCAGAGAAGAAAAAATACGCCAGCCTCAAGGCCGAGGGCGTGGCAGCGGTGCCATATTGCCACCAGCAGCAGAGGCAGTGAATTCACCGAGTCCAGTACAGCTACATCTGCGAACTCAAGAAGAGTGAGTCAAATTGCGGGCCACAGAGGAGAAATCCCAGTACTGTACTCCCTGGGACTTGACCCAGTGGGGGAGTGGCGGTGGCAGAGATATCACACCACAGGAGAAAGTGCAACCTGGCACCCCCCCAGAGTCTAAAACAGCCTCTATCGACTCCCTGGGTCGGAGACTCTGTGATACAACCCAGTAAAGGAGTAGTGGGGTCTGAGATACTACTGACTCGAGATCCAGACCACCTTAAGCGAAGTCATAGTGACCCAAGGGAAGAACCCAGAAAAGGCACAAACTTCCAAAATCATGGGAAAGAAGAATAACACTGGAGCAATGAATGCCCACAACCCCACAACATCAGAACCTGATAAAACAGAAAATCAGAGATTTCTAGAAGATCAAATCAGGAAAATAACTGTAGAAATAACAGAGGTGCTTCGAAAAGAACTCAGAGAGAGCCAAAAAGAGATAAAGGATGCAATTAATGAAGTAAAGGCCTCAATTCAAAGCACAAACAACCGATTAGACCACATGGAGAACAGAATCTCGCTCTTAGAAGATGATCATTCCAAAAATGAACACATAGTTTCTAATCTAGAAAAAAATATCCAACAGCAGGAATCTGACATTGAAGAAATATGGGCCCATTTTAAGAGAGCTAACCTAAGAATAATTGGAATAGAGGAGGGAAAAGAAAGTGAAACCAAAGGGATCAACAATCTCTTCAAGGAAGTAATAGCAGAAAATTTTCCAAACATAGAGCAAGAGGTTGATACACAGATCCAGGAAACTTATAGAACTTCCTTTAGACAGGATCAGAGAAGAGGATCCCCATGCCACATAATTGTGAAAATGACCAATGTGGAAGTCAAGCAGAGAATCTTAAAGGCAACAAAAACAAAGGGCCAAGTGACATTCAGAGGCAAGCCAATTAGAATCACTCCAGACTTCCCAAACCAAGTCATGAGAGCCAGAAGGGCTTGGAGTAACATATTCCAAACTCTGAAAGAAAACAACTTCCAGCCAAAAATCTTTACCCAGCAAAACTTTCTATCAAATTAGATGGAAAAATAAGAAGCTTCCATGACAAACAGAAACTGAAGGAATTTATGTCTTCAAAACCAGCGCTAGAGAAAATACTCAAAGAGATTAACTACAAAGAAGAAATAGGTAACACTCCAGAACTAGAGAAACAAGATTTTCCATCCAACAGACAACTAAGATTGGTTATCTGTGGAGATTCATTATTTATGTTAGTCTTTTACCTATCTCTAAAGGGTATTGTTTGCCTTTATTGTTGTTAATTTTTAGGATTTCTAGTTGGAATATTAATATACCTTCAGATATAGCATTTGGAAATATTTTATCCAATTCTATTAGTAACTTTTAACTCTGTTTACATTGTCTTTGGATATACAATATTTTATTTTTTAGGGAGTTTGTATAGCCTTTTGTTGCCTGTGCCATTGAAATCATATCCAAGAAATCACTGCCAATTTCAATGTTGTGAGGTTTTATGACCCAGATTTTCTTCTAAAAGTTTATAGTATTTAGATTTATATTTAGGTCTTTTATCTATTTTGAGTTAATACTTGTATATGGGATTAGGTAAGGGTCCAATTTTATTCTTTTCCATGTAATTATTATTTTTCAACAATATTTAGTTAAAAGATTATTATTTCCACCACCAAATGTTCGTGGAAACCTTGTCAAAAATAACTTGACAATATAGAGAAGAATTTAGCTCTAGGCTTGTATTTAACTCCAATGTTTTATATATCTGCCTTTAGAACAGTACTACACTGTTTCAATTATTGTAGCTTTATATGGTTTGAAATAAGAAAATATATGCCTTCTAGCTTTGTTCTTTTTCAAGATCGTTTTTGGGTATCTAGAATCCATATTCCATATTAGGACAGATTTTTTTCTGAAAAATAAATATATAAATATATGATAGTTTCACCTAAAAAATAGAAAAAAATATTCTCTGGTAAAAAAGAAAATAAAAAGAATTATTGAAATGCTATCTTTAAGTCATCAAAAGCTTGGTATCAGACAAATGAAACTTTTCTGTAAGATTTCCATTGTTAATTTTGGATAAATTGCTATAATACTAGATTTCAACCACTAAGCCAAGCATGGGAAGGAGGGATGGGGAGAGAATGGGGTGGGGATCGGGTGGGGGCTGAATGGGTGATGTGTGCATGTATGTCTACAAAAGTTTGTATCCCACTTTGATGTATGAATACAGTGCACCAATAAAAAATAAAAAATAAAATAAATAAAATAAAATTTAATCCTTAAATTAAAATTATTTTTGCAGTTAATTAAAATGTTACATACAGAGTTGTTCTGCATTGCATATATTAAATCTTACATTTCTAGGCATTTTAGAGGTAGTGAAAATGAACATTTATGAAGCATTTGATTAAAAGAACAGTGAGAATTAAGCAAATACAAACTGTAGGATATTTTTCAATCAATGCAGGCCTGGAAATAGACCAAGAAACTGCCTTGAAGTCAGCAAGGCCTCAGTTTGCTTTATTATCTGGAACAAGATATATCTGACTTTAAATCTGAAAAAATTAAAATGTAAAATGAGAATATATATATATTAAATTTGAAGTTGTTGGGATATGAAAATAAATTTATTTGTTAAAAATTTAAGATTGTGTTGAGACTTAAAAAATATTATGACCAGAACTAGTGTATAAACCAGAGTGATCAAAACTCAGGGAAATAATAGTTATTTTACTCACATGTACCTCAAAAATCTCAAAAAGATCCTGGAGAAAGTGGTAGACTGCTAGATTTCTGTTTGCACCACATTATTAAGACTTTCTAAATAATGGGCTCATCATGACTCAGAACTCTGTATTTTAGGGCTCTTTCCTATACTATTCAGGCTTAGGCATGAATAAAGATGTCTTCCTTCTTGTCCCTGTAGGCTTAACAAAAAAGAAAAATTTTCAAAAACTTTAGAATTCTCTTCTGAAAAAATTAAACAGAACCAATAAAAAGTTTATAAAATAAAAATATTGCAATGATCTCAAAATTTTAATGAGAAGGATTAGATTATCCTCAAGTATCTCATTTTGGATACAGGCCATCTCATACTCTTTGTCAAGGAAACTTTACTTTCATCCATAAAGGTTTTCTTGCTGTTCTCCTTTTCACATACATATTCACCTGAAGAGGGGTAAAATATAGTTTAATTAGACTGATAGCTGTTTTCAAGATATTATGAGAAAGAATATTTTTTTTATGTTAAGGTATTTTTTTATGTTTTTACAAGTCAAATAAACTCTTTTTAAATTCCAACCCCATTTCCTCCCTCCTTCCTTCTCGAGTTTGGCATAGAGACTGACTTTGATACTCTTATGGAAGTACATCACACACATTAGGGTGTTTCCCTCTTTCCCATTTTTATCTCTTTCAGTTAGTTCACCTTCTTCATCTAAGCTTTCTAAGCTTTCTTTGTCTGGAGTTCCTCCCATGTCCCATTTTCTCCCTAGTTTTGAACATTAGTGATAACATCTGAATTTCATTTCTTTGACTGGCTAATCTCACTTAGCATAATATTCTCCATTTGCCTATAAATGAAATAATTTTGTTCTTCTTAATGGCTGAATAAAATTCAATTGTGAACATATCCCATAATTTTGTAAAATAATCATCTGTTGATGGCCATTTTGGCTGATTCCAGTTTGACAACTGTGGATTGTGAGCTATAAACAGATACACATGCATTATTCTGGTAGTTTGGTTTCTAGTCTTTTGGGTAGATATCCATGAATAGTATATGATAGGTTCATTCCCATTCTCCTGAAGGATCCTTCACACAGTTTTCTAGAGTAGTTGCACTAATTTGCTATCCCACCAACAATTCAATAGAGTTCCCAATTCTCTACATTTTCACCAGAACTTGTTTGTGTTTATGATGATTTGTATCCAGACACTTTTCTAAATTTGTTCATCAGTTCTATGAGCCCTTTTGTTGAGTTTGTTGGGTCTTCTAAGCATAATATCATGTCATCTGCAAATAGATAGTTTTAGTTATTCTTTTTCTAGTTGTGCTCCTTTGAGTCTTTCTCTTGCCCTATTGCTCTGGCTAGAATCTCAAGTACTATATTGAAACAAAATGGCGATAATTCATGGTTTACATGATTTTACATCAAGTGTTTTAGTATAAAAGCATACTCTCCTACCAACCAATATCAGTAAAATAATTGAGACATAATTACTCTATTGCCATTTAATAAGTATAAAATAAAGTATATCGATAATAAAAATAAAAGTATTTAGATGTCATTCCAGATAAAATTTCTTTCCAGGAAAAAAAATATATTTAAACACTGGCTAAAAATATAAAATTAATCATTTCAACAATATATTTAAACACTGGCTAAAAATATAAAATTAATCATTTCAACAAATATAATGAAATAGTGAATCCTAAATAATGAATATATTTTCCCATACATACTGTTACCAGGTACCCAGTCCAGAGGTTTAGCTCTAGGGGTCCCATAGCCTGAGGATTCAGTTGCCCAATACATCTTTAATAGGAAAAATAAATCAATATTAAAAAGTAAACTTATTCTCAGTATGGCTAAGAATTTAGATATTCTGCTTTACCTGAACCTACAGAAGTGTTAGGTTCAAATGGGGTGTATGCTTGTAATTCCAGCATTTGGGAGGCTGAGACAGGAGGATCCGAGCTTGTGGCCAGCCTCAGCTATTTAATGAAACTCTTTGCAACTCAGTGAGACCCTGTTTCAAAATAAAGAACAAAAAATATGGCTGGGGTTGTTGCTCAGAGGTAAAAGGCCCCTGGGTTGTTCAATCCCCCATAACACACACACACACACACACACACACACACACACACACACACACGGGAGCAAATAGGGGAAGAAAAACAGTTTGTATGTGTATATTTGTGTGTGTTTGCGCATGCATGTGTGTGTGTTTGTGTGTGTGTGTTCATGCTTGCATATGTGTGTGAGTTGTGTGTGTAGGGGGACAGAGATATGCATATTTAGTCAGGTTTGTGGGCCAGAGATGGGAGGTTTTTTTTTTTTTTTTTTCGGTATTGGGGATGGAACCCAAGGGCATTCTTTTTCCAAACTACATCTCAGACCTATTTTTTGGTCTTTATTTTGAAACAAGGTTCCACTGAGTTGCAAAAAGCCTCACTAAGTAGTTGAAGCTGTCCGTAAACCATGATCCTCCAGTATCAGCCTCCTAAATGCTGGGATTACAAATGTGTGCCACATGCCAGGCTCCAAAGCTGTGTTTTAATTCTGGTTATTTCTGTTGGCATCCTCCTGGCATCAGGGTCCATGGCTTCTGGGCAGTTTTCTTTCTTCTCAGTGCAAGCTGGTTGCCTATAGAAAGCTCAGGTGGGAACATAAAGACTAGGTGAGAAAGAAAAGAGCTGGCTCTTCTTGAAAATTTTCAAATTTAAAGAAGCAGCTGTTGCCGGGCATGGTGGTACACACTTGTAATCCCCGTGCTTGGGAGGCGGAGACAGGAAGATCGCACAAGTCCGAAGCCAGCCATGCTGGCTTAAGAGACCCTGTTTCCAAATAAAAAGTATAAAATAGGTTTGGGAGTGTAGCTGGGAGGTAGAAGGGCTTCCAGGAAAACCCCAGTACCATACAAAAAAAAAAAAAAAAAAAAAAGAAGCAAAGAAGCAAAGAAGCAGCTGTTACACTGGGAAAACAGCTGTGGAAATACCTCAAATTACATTACAATGAATATATAACCCATTGTTCTTCATAATGTGAGAACCTTTTTTTTAAAATAGTAGGCTTTTATTTCATAAGTTTATATAGTTGAGATCATGATACAGATATAATTTTTAAAATTATTTTGAAAAATATTTTCATGCATTATGCAAGAAACATCCTCATTATTTTCAAAACCATTATTTAATATCTACTTAATAACTTTGATGAATATATATATATATATATATATATATATATATATATATATTATTGGTGCACTGTAGTCATACATCACAATGGAATACAAGGTTTGTGATGATATACAAGCACACATCATCCAATTAACTTTTATCCAATCCCCATCCCATCCCCCTCGATCCCATGCTTGATTGGTGATTAACTTTGATACATTTGTTTACATGCATCATGAGTTTTAAAGAGATTCCATCCTCCCCCATCCCATCCCCTCTGATTGGTCACCTTAATTGCTCCTCTATAGGGTCATTTCTTTAACTAGATCTCCTCCTATTACCTATTTCTTCCTAGTTTTTGCATCTTAGGGAAAGCATCTGTTTGTAGGGCACATGTCTAAAGATGGTCCGAACAGGAGAGCCAAAGGAGGGGTCAGATATAAGTGTAAACTAACACATATCATATAATTGGCTAAGACCATGAGCCCATGCATGGTCAGTGCATGGACAGTGCCTGCCCGTAATATAGAACTAAGGAAAAAAGCCTGCATGATAAAGGTGACCTTTAAGTTGATTTGGTAAACAGTTCCCTCACCTTGGAATTCCCCTTTGCAGTTTTTGCTTCAAAATCTTCTGTGTAAATGCAATAAACACGTTCTTGCTTCAGCCTGGCTCCCTGTCACATCTGATTGTCTCTGGGGCGGAGGCTGGGAACAGGTGGACAGTGCACTCACCTCTCTCCGGACCCCTGCTACCCCAACCTTTTGGGGTGGTGGGCACATCATCTGTTTTTATTATTTTCTGTGATATTTCTCTGTGTATGCCGCATTTCAAGTTCTGATCCCACTCTTGAAGGCACCTGCACTGCCTGGCAACCTGGCAGACCCTGATCCCTGTCTCACTGGCCCCAGCACCAGCCTTGCCTCATGGCAGGCCCTAATCCTGGCCTCTCTGGCCCTGGCACCTGCCTCACCCCACAGCAGGCTCCAATCCCAGCCTTGGAGGCCAGAGCACCAGCCTTGCCTCATGGCAGGCTCTGATCCTGGCCTCGCTGGCCCCAGCACCAGCCTCACCGCTCGGCAGGCTTTGATCCCAGCCTCAGAGGCCCCAGAACTGGCCTTGCCCCATGGCAGATTCTTATCTGGGCCTCGCTGGTCCTGGAACCAGCCTCACCCCTTGGCAGATTCTGATCCCAGCCTCGGAGGCCCCAGCACCAGCCGTGCCTCACAGCAGGCTCCAATCCCGGCCTCGCTGATCCTGGCACCAGCCTAACCCCTCGGCAGGCTTCGATCCTGGCCTCAGAGGTCCCAGCACAGGCCTTGCCTCACGGTGAGCCCCAATCCTGGCCAGGCTGGCCCCAGCACTGGCCTAACCCCTCAGCAGGCTCCAATCCCGGCCTCAGAGGCCCCTGCGCTGGCCTAGCCCTATGGCAGGTTCTGATCCTGGCCTTGCTGGCCCCAGCACCAGCCTAACCCCTTAGCAGGCCACAATCCCAGCCTTAGGGGCCCAGCACTGGCCTTGCCTCAGGGCGGGCCCCAATCCCAGCCAGGCTGGCCCCGGCACCGGCCTCACCCCTTGGCAGGCTCCGCCGATCCTGGCCTCAGAGGCCCCAGAACCGGCCTTGCCTCATGGTAGACTCTGAACCCGGCCTTGGTGGCCCTGGCACTGGCCTAACCCCTTGGCATGCTCCGATTCCGGTCTGGGACAGAGGCCCCAGCACCAGCCTTGCCTCACAGAAGGTTCTAATCCCATCGTCCCTGGCCCTGGCACCAGCCTATCCACCCAGCAGGCTCCTATCCTGGCCTCAGAGTTCCCGGCACCAACTTTGCTGTGCATTGGGCTCTGGTGTCTGTCACTATGAGCAAGTTGTCTACAGATGTTCCCTTTTATTTTTTATTTTTTATTTTTTTGTTGGTACTGAGGTTCCTGGAAACCCCTCTACCTCTGACCTACACTCCCGGAGACCTGACTCTTTTTTTTTTAATATCTATTTTTATTTGGAAACAGGGTCTCTTAAGCCAGCAAGTCTGGCCTCCTGTCTCCACCTCCCAAGCACTGGGATTACAAGTGTGCTCCAACACGCCCGGAATTCTTCCATTTTTTTTTTTTTTTTAATATGAGAAATCAGAGCATGTCTTTTGCAAAAGTTGGGACGCCAAATACCTAGTGGCAATAAATTTTGTCTTCCCTCCAAAGGCAGAGGTCTACAGCTTCACCTCGGAAAGCAGGCTCTGCTGTTCCACGTGCACACTGGCCTCTCACTGCGCTGAAGAGCACGGTGGCCATGAGGGCTGATGACTACTAGAACATGCAGCATGTAGGCCCATCCTGGCTATGCAGGGCCCCCTTTGATACCCCCCAAGCCCTTTTGCCACTTAGCATGTTGTCCAGTCTTCTCGAGCATGTGTGGCAGAAGCAGCCAGTCTACTTTGGGGGAGATTTCCTCAAAAGCTCAAAGTGGACTGGGCTGGATCTGTCTGCCCCTCCAAATTCTACCTTTGGGGCAATTTCTTCAGGAGATCAAGTTGGGTTGAATCAGATGTCTGCATCTCCAAAATAATAGCCTCCATCTCTGCTGCTGGCACTAGCACCAGGGCCGCCGTGAGGCCACACCACCGCTCTGCTGCTCAGCCACTATGCCGGGGCTGCTGTGCCATCACTGTGCAGGTACCACCGCTCTGCTGCTCTACTGGTGCCACCACACCATTAGCACCACTGTGCAGCCACCTTCCACCTGATTCTCTGCTGAGCTCCCTCCCCACATGACATGATGTCCATAATTCCTAAGCCTGTGCAGCAGGGGTAGTCCCCCTTCGTAGGGATTTCTCCTCCCAAAAGTTCTAGGTGAATTGGATAAATTTTGTCTGCATCTCCTGAGTCCTGCCTACCACCACCGCCATCTTGGCCCCTCCACAATATTTTATTTATTTATTTATTTTTGAAGTGATTGTGAGATTGAGCACTCAGCAGCAATACATTTTATCTTCCTTCCAAAAGTGGAGGCCACAGCCCCACCGCAAAGAGCAGGATCTGCTCTCCGAGCTCACTGCGGAGTGTGGCAGCCAGGCACACTGAGTTCCCTGAATGCACAGCTGGGCTCCCCGCCTGGCACTGCTCAGCTCCTTCCACCACGTCAGGGTCATTTTTCTTACAAGATATGATGTTAAGAGTCCCCAGCAAGTGTGGCTGAAGTGTTTTTTTCTCCAATCCCTTCTGGGATGATCCTCCAAAAATCGCTTTTCTTGCATGGCTGGCGCCTCCTTCTCATCTTGCTTCCAATACCGCCATTATCCACTCTCTCTCTCCTGTATTCTAGATAGGAAGTTGCAGCTGGAAGTGTCTCCTTAAGTTGTCCCAATCCAATATTAAACCAAAATCTGGTGTCCAGGGTTTCCCCGAGGAGAGCTTATCCTTATTGGTGGCTGCGATTGCCAGTGTGACTGTGGCCACCACCATCTTGTGTGTGAGTCCTCTTTGATGAACATTTTATGTTTTTTACATTACAACCTCAGAGTTGGACTGAACTACAGTGTTAGAATATAAGCACTGGGCCGGGCATGGTGGCGCATGCTTGTAATCCCCGCGCTTGGGAGGCAGAGACAGGAGGATCGCGTAGGTTCGAAGCCAGCCGTGCTGGCTTAGGAGACCCTGTTTCCAAAAATAAAATAGGTCTGGGAGTGTAGTCTGGAGATAGATGGGCTTCCGGGAACCCCAGTACCACCAAAAAAAAAAAAAAAAAGAATATAAGCACTGAAAAGTAAACTGAGCCTAATCTGAGACTGTGCTTACAAATGGTCAGGATCTTGTCCATGAGGAGAAGAAAGGAATCAATCTGGGATTCAAGGTTTTCAGGCTAAGCAATTGTATGTAAGATAGTTACATTGAATGAGATAAGACCAAGCTATGATAGGAAGTACAAGAGAGCAATAATAAACCCTGTATTGAAAATAATTTAAAATTTCTTATGTTAAAAGTATTCACAAATATGATGAATATAGATAGAATATTTTAATACAATCATACTGCAATAAAATTATAATATTTGGGAATGGTTCTTAAATTTTATTATGGATAGACTGGTAGCTATAATGAGAAAATAGTACCAGGTTACATTAATTGTATGCCATAATAGTAATAGAAAAAATATTGAGTAGGCAATAGGAATTCACTTGAGTTACAAAAACAAGTTTTATGGAAGAGCTTGCATTTAAAAAAGCATGTACTATTGATGGGATTTTAATCTGCTGGTTTATATAGGGTAGGCATTCAGGGGAAAGTGATTGTGCCAGCAAAAAGCTTTGTAAGAAAAGCAAAGGTACCATCTTGTCCTATTTGTTTAAGCAGAAGCTAAAACTAGTGTTATACTCTGAGGTTGTAATGTGAGAAGATTTTTTTAAAGTGTTTTTAAATGAAATGATGGTCGTAATTTGAAGGATATAAAGAAGAGAGCTATATAATGAAAGCAAAACATTTCATATATTATATCTTTTTTTTCTTTTTTTTTTTTCAGTACTGGGGATGGAACCCATGAGCATTCTACCTCCGAACTCCATCCCCAGCCCTATTTTTTATTCTTAACTTTTAAACAGGGTCTCACTAATTTGCAAAGGGTCTCACTAAGTACAGAGGCTGACCATGAACCCCGATCCTCCTGTCTCAGCCTCCCAAATGCTGAGATTACCAGCGTGCACCACCATGCCTGGCTCATTTATCATATTTCTATGAAATGTAAAGATTCTAAAAATGTGATCAAATAGATATGCTCTTCCTTAAAAATTCCTCCACACTTGACTTTTATGGATTTACAAATTACATTACAATCATAATTTCAGTTCTTCATTTAAATCTTGTTAAGAGCTGGGAACAATTAGCCCCTTTGCTTACTCATCAAATGTTTCTCCTCTTCATCTCAATTCCTCTGCAACACAGTAAATTAGAAATGATAGATAGTAGTTTCAAACGACTTTTCTCATGTTCTTCATTTATTTTAATTTCATGGCTTTGATCCCCACCATTTTTCCTTAGAATGAGAATGTTAAAGGGTACTCTTATTCTGTTTTATTTTTTTCTGTGTAAAACTTGTGACAAACAGATCTTCCAGCTTGTGTTGTAATTAGTGTATGGAAGAAATACAACCCAGCAGGATGTTGGCTGTTATCATGCTAAACTCAGTCCTATGGAATATTTTCAGAATAAGACAAAAAATGAGAAAAATAATTTTTATATAAATATTGTGGAAGAAGAAAAAGAGTACTCCCACAATTATTGAGCTCAAACCACTGCAATCATGGGTGGACAGAGCAATCTCAGTTCAAAGGTTACTGAGAATTGAATATTCAGGAGCTTATTAGTCAGTGTGACATTACTCAACTGTTGCCCTTAAAAATAATTTAAATTACCTTTCTAAAATGTTTTAAAGTAGCAGCAAGATTTTTAAATTTTAGTTTGGTTATATTTATATATCACATTATATTAATTTTTACTTTATTTTATATTAATGTTACTAATTAGCTGTAAAGGAAAAATATTTATGTATGTAATACAGATTATAGAAACTTCTAAAAATAATTGATTATGATTTAATAAATTTATTTAGTCAAATCCACACTAGTCAATTAACCTTTGAAAAAAGGGTCCAACTCATACACTGGAGAAAGACAGCCTTTTCAACAAATGGTGCTGGGAGAACTGGCTATCCATTTGTAGAAAAATGGAACTAAGTCCTTACCTCTCACCATGCACAGAAGTCAACTTGAGATGGATCAAAGATTTAGAAATTAGACCAGAGACAGTGAAGTTATTAGAGGAGGGCATAGGCTCAACACTACAACATTTTCTCACAGACAGTAACTTTCTCAACAAAACCTCCTAAGTTCAGGAAATTAAAGCAAGAATAAGCAACTGGGATGGCATCAAACTAAAATGTTTCTTCTCATCAAAAGAAACCATCAATAACATAAAGAGGAAGCCTACAGAATAGGAGAAGATCTTTACCCACCACCACTTTGATAGGGGGCTAATATCCAGAATATACAAAGACCTCAAAAGACTACACAAGCAAACAAACAACCCAATTAAGAAATGGGCAATTAAACTGAATAGACACTTTACAAATGAAGACATACAAATGGTCAAGAGATACATGAAAAGATGTTCTACATCATTAGTCATCAGGAAGATGAAAATCAAAACTACACTGATATTTCATCTAACCCTAGTCACATTGGCAAGTATAAAGAAATCAAATAAGAACAAATGTTGGTGAGGATGTGGGGAAAGAGAAACTCTTTTACGTCGTTGGTGGGAGTGCAAGCTAGTTTAGCCACTATGGAGATCTATGTGGAGATTATTTAGAAAACTGGGAATAGATCCACCATATGATCCAGCTCTACCACTCCTGGGCATTTTTCTGAAAGGGTTGAAATTAGAGAACTACAGCAACATATGCATATCTATGTTCAAAGCAGCACAATTCGTAATAGCCAAAATATAGAACCAACCCAGGTCTCCATCAACAGATGAATGGATTGCAAAACTATGGGAAATACACACAATGGAATTACATTCAGCTATAAAGAAGAACAAAATCATGTCATTTGTAAGAAGATGGAAAGTTCTCGAGAGCATTATGTTAAGTGAGATCAGCCAAGCACAGAAAGAGAAGGGACATATCTTTCCTCTAATATGTCCAAACTAGGGAGGATTGGGGCTACCAGAAGGACTCCAGATAATGGGAGGGAAATCTCAGTAAAGTTTGAATGGAAAGCTAGGAGAGGAAGAAGGCTGAACTTGATTAATAAGGGGCTACTTCTGAATATGTGTAAAAGTATGAATATAGCATGGTTACCCTTGACAATCATTGTTGGGAGGGGGAAAGGAATATGTGGTTGGGGGTTGAGGGCCCCAAGTACAGTTTAAATGTATACCAATAAATAAATAAATAAATAAATAAATAAATAAATAAATATAAATTTGTTCTAAAAAATTTACATGTTATTTTAGCTACAAGACATGCTGTATTTAAATTGCCTTCATGTACCTACTGGTTCTATTTTGTTCCACGACTCCTTTTTGGGGACAACATAGCATTTAGTTGCCATATCTTTAATACTCCTGTTGACTACAAAACTTTTTCAGACTTCCCTTGGTTTTGATAATCTTAACAATTTGGAAGAGTACTGTTAAGTGCTCTGTGCAATATCCTCCCATTGGGATTCATCTGGTGTTTGACTTTTCACCACACTAGAGTTATGTTTTGGAAGAAGAAAAGAGAGGTAAAGCGTCATTCTAATACATCCTGTCAAGAATATATACTAGAAATGAAAAGTGTTAATGTTGGCAACCTTTGTCACCTGGATAAAATAGTGTTTACCAAGTCACTGTACTTTTCTTTAATTTCCCCCTTTTTTCCACTCTTCGCAACTTTTGAATGAGTCCTTATAAGTAGATCATACATAAAGTGCAGAAAGAGATGCTCCACTTATGTTAGGAAAAATACATATGCAAAAGCAATTTGTCTACTTTTCATATTTATTAATTTAATAAAATTTTATTAGTGTTAGTATAGGCTCAAGCATATTTATTTAATATTAAAAATTTCAATGTAGCAATTCTTTATTTGTTCTGTTGATCAAATTGCACCATCTTTGAAAGTTGGATACCATCTTATTTGAGTTTTTATGTTCCTCTCTTACATACCCTCATGATGGTTAATTGTATGTGTCTGTGATATACATGAATATTTCTATGTCTAATCATTCATATTTGTATTAAGCTAAAACAGAGTTCACACTGTATTCAGCTCTTATCGATCATAAGATGGATCAGTGTAGCTTACCCCTTTTTTGCCAATAATCACCAACAGTGAGGATTCTGGCTTTCATCATGCTGTTGATTTGCTCACCTGCTCAGTTCAGTACACACAATATAGTGACATTAGAAGTTTTAGCTCTTGTTGGGCATGGTGGCACATACTTGTAATCCCCATGCTTGGGAGGCAGAGACAGGAGAATCATGCAGGTTCAAAGCCAGCCACGCTGGATTAAGAAAACCTGTTTCCAAATAAAAATATGCTTAAGAGACCCTGTTTCCAAATAAAAATATAAAAATAGGTCTGGGAGTGTAGCTCATAGGTAAAAGGGTTTCCAGGAACCCCAGTATCACCAAAAAAAAAAAAAAAAAGAAGTTTTAGCTTTTACCTCTGCTCTGTAGAAAATATCAACTAGAATATAGTACTTATCTGTGACCTCTTTATTCTTGAGGGCTGTATTTATTTCTAAAACCACTCAGGTCAGTTCTTTTCTCCTTCCTTCAGTGAGGTTACATCATAAGTTTATATACACTGAAACACACACAGTCACACGTACACAATCTACCTTCCATTTTAAGATTTTCCAAGCTCCATAATAGTTCTTTTTAAAGATTTGCATGCATTATTTCACTTCTTATGCTTTAAGTTCTGTGAATTTTGAAAATGCACTGTGTCATGTAGCTGCCATAATGGTAGTATTCAGAATAATTTTGCCATTCTAAAATAACTCTTGTACTTCATATATATTTGTGTAAAAATGTATGTATTTTTGAAAAGCTGATAGATCATCCTTTTGAATCACTCATCGATTTACCTGCCATTACTCAGCTTTCTATTGCTGGAACAAAATACCTGAGAAAATCAACTTAAAGAATAAGAGATTTCAGGATTTCAAAGTTTTGGCTCATCGTCACTTGGCTGCACTATTTCTGGGCCATGGTGAAGCAGAATATCATGTCAGGGAACATGTAGCTGAACAAAACTACTCAGCACATGGTATTCAGGAAACTGGGACCAAGAGGACCAGGGTCCCAATCTACCCTTCAGAAGCATGACCCCTGTGACCTACTTCCTCCAATTAGGGCTTACCTCCTAAAGGTTGTATCACCTCCCAATAGTGGCACAGGCTGGAGACCACCTTTGGTACAAGGCCTTTCAAGAACATTTAAGATTCAAGCCACAATAAGAATCTCTAGGATGTTTCAAGTTTTGAGTGATTATGAATAAAGTTGATAAAAACATTCAAATGTATATTTTTATATATACACATATTTTCAAATTTATTGCATAAACACCTAGAAGCAAGATTGGTGGATCAAATGGTAAGACTCTTTAGTCTTTCATCCTGAATGAGCCAACATGCATACAGTTATTCCCTTTATTTGATGCCTATGGATGAGTTAGAAAGACTGAGATGGACATCCGATTTGGGGGATTTGTTCTCCTAGTAGCCAGGAATATACAGGCCACAGGCAAGGATAGGAATACGTGACGTGGGTGAGAGATGAGGAAAGGATAAAGTCAGGGAAGCCCTTGAATATTAGATCTGTAGGGTTAGTTCTAAAAATAAACAGAGAGGTCAGTCACACTTCTTAGCCTTTCACATGAATATTTATCTTTTCCAAACCCTCAGGCAATGGATACTGAGCATTATCTTGGGCATCTATGCCCTGGATCCCTGTGTGGGAGCTGTTCCTGGTATCTGTCCCTGCCATCTCACTCACCTGAGTCACCTGCGACTTCTGTATCTGAACAGAGTTAAGTCTACAGTCCATTTGAAGTGTCCATGTCCTGGTAAGATCTCTGTGGCCTTCTGAGACCCTAAGCCTACTTGGGGTGGTCCCAATAGAGAATGCAAAGAGAAAATAATTTAGGGATGGGGTACGGTAGAAACAGAGGAGTTTCTTCCTGTGCTTACCAATTATTAATTAAAATGATTAGATTCATGTTTGCAATGGTTTCCTGATGAGAATGGGGCAATTTTTTCTAAACAATGGTTCAAGGACTTAGTTGTTTTCAATAAACTATGACTAACAAGAGTGTTCCAGAGACACATAGCTTTGAGAAGCGTTTTCTGCTCCTTATATTCCATGTCTTTATAGTTGAAGAACATTTCTTATTTCCTAACCTTTAAGACAGACTTTTGATCAATGGAATAGATCCTTATTTTGTGAATAATAAGTTGACAGCATGTTAATTTGGAGAGATTATCACTTTTGCCAAAGTCTATACCATCTGTTCCACATTCTAATTACCAATTAAAGAAAGACCTAATTCACAACTGCACCATAAAAAAGTTAAATGTGATTTAAATGTATTTCTTTTTTATTTAAAGAAGTTTCAATGATACATCTGTTACACATTTTTCAATATTTTGACACAGTTCATAGGAAAAAAAAATACTGCAATAGGTATATAGCAAGTGGGTACACAAACTTGCCAAAGGGACGGTTTCTGACAATCCTGAACCTTAAAAATTTGTATTATCAACAATTAGGCTAATTATAAAATAAAGAAAATGCATTATAGGATAATTGGGTTTTTCAAAGAATATTTATATTTTAAAATTTTCAAATAAAAAAACTATTATCAGTAAATTTATGAACTACCATATTTCTACTAGAACCAATAAATTTATATTTATTTATTTATTTATTTATTTATTTATTTATTTGTACTTGAAAACTTTCATTTAATTCTAATTCCAAGCTACACTCCCAGGCAGTACTTTTTATTTATTTATTTATTTGTTTGTTTATTTATTATTATTTATTTATTTATTTATTCATTTATTTATTTATTTATTTATTTTGTGGGTCTGGGGATGGAAACAGGGTCTCACTAAGTTGGGGAGGGCCTCACTAGGTAGTTGAGGCTGTCTGTGATCCACAATCCTCCTGTCTCAGCCTTCTGAATGCTGGGATTGCAAGCGTGTGCTACCACACCCAACGGTATTTTTATTTTGAAACAGGGACTTGCTAAATTGCTGAGAGTCTTATAATGTAGGGCAGGCTGATCTTGAACCTGCAGTCCTCCTGTCTCTATCTCTCAAGTACTGGAATTACCAGTGTGCACCATCACATCTGGCTGAAATAAAAAATAGTTTATATCTAGCCTTAGTCTGTATTAAGTAAATAATGGTGGTAAGAAGTAAAAAATAAGAGATTTAAAAGAAAAAGAAGTAATTCTAGTAGGATGGTGAAAGGGAGAATATCAACATGTGTCTTCCATTCTTAAATATACTGATGTTAATAACCTCGTTATCAAAAATGCACATTTTGTAGAATGAATCATAGCAGTTGGCTCATCTTTGTATGTGACACCCACAGTATTTTCTTTTGTTTCCAGTGGCTTGTTCTCTTGTTGAACCACTTTTCCTTCTATGGCATACAGCTTGTTTGCCATGTCAGTCAAAAGGTCTGGTACACTCACAGGGTGTGCCGCTATGGCTGGTGAGTGACAGTCCACTCTGAGCCTTCTTTGGAAGCATTGGGGAAATCATTTCTGCTAGTGCTGCTTATTTGTGAACACATCCCTTTTGAGCCTTCTGGAATTTCCTTCCTGCCATCAGGTGAATAGAATCAGATGGCCTTATGTCACTTGAACTCTTTGACCAAATGCATGGGAACAAATTTCCCTTGGACTTATATGCTATATAATTCAATAATTTGACTAAGTATGAAGATTTTATTTTGTCTCTTTAGCTTATAATAATGACTTCTCTTTAATCCTAGATATAGAACACATCAATTCAGAAGCAAAATATTAAAACAGTCTACACAAATTTATATGAAATTAGATATTATTAGAATCTTAAGAAAAACTGTTAAAATTTTTTATACTAATTTAATGGTTTTCAATATCAAGTTGATGTACATGATAATAATACTATTGGAAAATAACATGGATTTGAATGGAATGCTTCTCACATATTGTGTAATTTAATTCCTTGCATAAAATGTCATTCTTATTTTTATTTATTTTCAAATACTTTAATGTAGATATAAAGAAAAATAGGGTTTATATACTTCAGATATTTTTAATATATTTGTATTGGTGCATTGTAGTCAAACATCTCAATGGAATACAAAACTTGTGAGGTTATACAAGCACACATCACCCAATTAGCCTTTATCGAATCCCCATCCCATTCCCTTCCCCTCCCTTGCTGGATTTAGTGATTAACTTTGATATCTTTAAGTACATAATGTGCTTTAAAGAGTTTCTATCTTCCCCTCTCCCATCCCCTTAAATAGGTCACCTTAATTGATCCTCTATAGGGCCCTTTCTTCAACTAGAGTTCCTCCTATTACCCATTTCTCCCTAGTTTTCGCATATTTGGAAAATATCTGATTTTTAAATTTTTGTTACATTTCCCTGTAGATGCTGCATTGAAGGCTCCAATCCCAACCTTGAAGGCCCTGGCACTGGCCTTGCCACATGGCAAGCTCCAATCCTTGCCTCACTAGACCCAGCACTGACATCACCACAAGGCAGGCTCTGATTCCCGATCTCACTGACCCTGGCATCGGCCTCTTCATATGGCAGGCTCTGTTCCCATCCTCGCTGACACCAGCACTGGCCTCACCATTTGGTGGGCTCTAATCCTGGCCTCGCAGGCCCTGGTACTTGCCTCACTGGTTGGCATTCTCCAGTTCCAGCCTTGTAGGCCCTGGCACCAGCCTTGCCACATGGTGGGCTCTGACCAAATACCACAGATTCTAGTATTTACATTTTCATTTGACTATAAGTATGTTTAAAATTTCCCCTGCTTTTTTTTTTTAAGAACCATTGTTTGCCCAAAAGTATATTATTTAGTCTACATTGTGTTTGTATGGTTTTCTCTTGTTGTTGACTTCTAGTTTTGTTTCATTATTATCTGACAATATGCAAAAATTATAAAAATTTTATATTTGTTAAGACTTGCTTTATGGGCTACAATATGATCTATTTTGGAAAAGTTCCATGAGTTGAAGAAAATAATGTATGTTCTTCAGCTGTTGGATAGAATATTCTATAGATATCTGTTAAGTACATTTAGTCTCTAGTGTGATTTAGCTTTGAGGTTTGTTTCTTTTTTTTTTTTTTTTTTTTGAATAGTCTAGTTTTTGGTAAGAATGGGATTTTGAAGTCTACTGATATTTTGTGGAGGCCCATCTCTCCCTTTTTGTCTAGTAGTGTTTGTTTTATAAAGTTGGATACTGTGGTGTTTGGTGCTTATATATTTAAATATTTTTATTTGGAAACAGGGTCGCTTAAGCCAGCAAGGCTGGCTTCAAACCAGCGCAATCCTACTGTCTCCACCTTCAAAGCGCAGGGATTACAAGTGTGTGCCACCATGCCTGTCTATGTTATATTTTCTTTATTGATATGTAATGGCTTTCTTTGTCTCATTTTACGGAATTTGTGTGGAAGTAAAAATATGGGTATGTGCACAGCTACTCCTCCTCACTTTCAGATTCCATTTGCTTATAATATTATTTTTCATTCTTCCATATTTACACTATATATATTTTTACTGGTGAGGTAAGTTTCTAGCAAGAAGCATATTGTTGGGCCTTATTGTAATCCAAGTAGCCAATCTGTATCTTTTATTTAGAGAATTAAGATTTACATTTAGGGTTATTATTGAAAGATATTTATTAGTTTCTTAATTTTTTTTTTTGCCCTTCATGAAGTAATCTTTTTTTGTCTTTTATTTTTACATCTTTAAAATTTGATAGTTTGATGGTTTATTTCATTAATAATGCCCAATTATTTACTAAATCTCATTTGTGTATCTACTTATAAAATTTTTTCTGTACTCCTATGATTATTTCTTTCACTTATATTTGCAGATTTTTTAAATTATTTCAAAGAACACATTTTCTATGACTTAAGCTTGTACTTTTACTTCTTGATAGCACCTTGTGATTTATACTTTTGGTTTCATAACTGTGTGCCATAGATATTATGTGCTTTTAATTTATTTTATTTATTGTTATCTAAATGTGATTGTTCATTAACATCTGTCATCAAGTACTGAGAGTCTTCTACTTGATCTAGATTATTGGTGAAGTTTCAACTACGTTTTTTATTTGACTTACTGAGGTTTTTATTTCTAAGATATTCATTTGATTCTTTGTCAGAATCTCTATTCTTTTATTGGTTTGCTCTTTGATATCTTATGTTGTCTTTCTAATTTCATCCAGCTGTTTATTTGTATCCTATGAATTAGTTATTTTTAACTTTTTTTTTCTTATACTGGGGATAAAGCCAGGGGTATTCTACCTCTGAACTTGGCACTTTGTTCTTTCCTCTTTCATGGGCAAGCTAAATGCCATGGACATATTAGTTTATGAAATAAAGATTTCCACATTTAAAAATTTATAGCCACATTTGGATGTGAGGGCGATCTAGCTGTGACATCTGTCACCCCATTGATCACCAGGGTTGATTCGACTGATCTGGCTGCCTAGGTAGGTGTCCCCTTCCTCCCTCACTGCTCCATGTGCATCCCTCCTGAAGCTGCGCACTCAGTCGAAAAGGACGACTTTCCCCAAATAGAAGAGGACTGGTCTTTGGTCAAGGGTATACGAGTAGCTGCTCTTTCCTGCTAGAACCTCCAAACAAGCTCTCAAGGCCCATTTGTAGGAGAACGTAGAGTAGTCAAGCTTCCAAGACACCAAATGAGGCACTGAATGTGACAGTCTGCCTTTCTAAAAAAAAAAAAAAAAAAAAATTATAACAACATTAAAATGTATGTTAATAAGAATTCAGAGTTAGCTTTTAATAAATTAATTTAATTTTTTGTAATCCTAAGAATGGAACCCAGGGGCATTCTATCCCCAAGCTACACCCCCAGCCCTATTTTTTTATTTTATATTTTTAAACTGAGTCTCACTAAGTTGTGGAGGGCCTCACTAAGTAGCTGAGGCTGTCTGCAAACCTTGATCCTCCAGTCTCAGCCTCACAAATGCTTGGATTATGAGCGTGCACCAACACACCTGGCAGAGTTAGCTTTTTTATATCTAGAAGTTTCATCTGTAAAATGAAAATTGACCCCTTAATGTGACATTCTATCTGAGGATAGGACCTTAGTGAATGTCAGAAAAAAATGAGGATATTAGTCCATACAGAACTCAAAAGGGTACAAAGGACTTATGTTAGTGGAGAGTTAAGGCAATGTATTGTACTTGGAAAGGCTATAATGCACATGAAAAATCCAGTTGATATTTTATAGCTCAAATTTTATCAAGGAAAGAAGGAAAGATATATGCGTTAGGAAGAAATGCTCTTATACCTGAGCCTCAGTATTTTTCTGAATTCTACCTTAGTAATTCTTATTACTGCACTCATTTTTCTGATGCCTTTAAGCAGATTTTTAAAAGTTTTCTTCTAGCTTTCTATTGCAATAAACTTGATCAGAATTATCTAATCCCTTCTGCCAATAACAGAAACAGAGTTTCTTTCTACATGTTTTTATTTAAGAATCTTAATCTACAAATAAAAGTAGAAGAAAATACAAATAAAACTTGACAGTTTTTCAAGTTTTGTTACACATAGTTTGAAATACAAACCCTCAAGAATGTCATCATGGTGAATCATCCTGATATCTTGAGAGTAGTAAGTAGAGGTAGAGAAAGAGACATATCCTCATTGAAAATGCTGACTAGCTTTCAATTATCTAATTTCCTAAAATTTGACTAAAAGAGATAACATATTGCTAGAATGAGCACAAATTTAAATCTCATTTGAGGAAGGTAATATTATCCTATTCAGGATAAAATAGAAGCTATATGAGCAGAAAAGAAAATAAGAGACCTATAGATTTTGGCATTAAAGACAAAGGAAAATAAATATGCTTTGTTCAGAGAGTTTAAAAAGGAGTTAAAATTTTGGCAGAGAATCATAAACACCAAAAATAAATCCAAGTTGGATTCCTGTAACTGAAAAAATGCTAACCATTTTGACTTAACAGCAGAATCAAGATATGAAAAGAAGCAGTAAGATAACTGGTCAAATTAAAATATAGTTAATATAATAGAGAAGAGGTCAGATTATTTTAAAGAGAAAGTAAAGACACAGAGGATACAGTGCAAAACTGAACAAATGTGTTATTGAAGTACCAGAAGGAAGGGAGAGTGCAATGAGCATATGTGGATTCATGTTGCCATAACAACTTTGGGTAAAGGACTTGTTGTTCCAGCTGCTGGTAAGGTTGTTAGCAGATAATCTTCAGCTGTCATTATGTCAAAAATAACCTTGATTTCAGAGGCTTACCTTCTAAATGTTCATACCCTGTCATTGGTATCTAAGTCAGTTTATATTGCTATAGCAAAACAGCATAAACTGGATGGCTTCCGCAAGGACAAGGAGCAACCTGAAAACAAAATATAAACAAATAAAAAATAGAATAACTCTCAATAAGCATATTTTTCCATTTTAAAGCAAAAAATTTAATTCATTAAAGAAGAAACTATTGGGTAGTTACTATAATTAACATGTGATGAACTAAAGCAATGAAAAAATGTTATTACAACATACACATGAGACGAATAAAACTTGGAAAAATTCCCCATTGAACTATTCCATTTACTTAATAATCTGTTTTATTTTTACTACCACATTACAATACTGTAACACCCTTCAAAACTAATGTTATATTATAACTGGCAATTTATAAGGCATGCAATTTAGTAAAAATTTGATTTTCTTAATAGTAAAATAACACATTTCTTTCCTGGTACTTTAAAAATCATTAAAGAATGGCAAGAATAGGAATAAGCAAAATTCAGTATAGTTTTCAGTATTAAGAATACTTATGTCTACAAATTCAGTAATGATCAAAAGTCCTCAGAATTATCTTACCACTATCTTTCAAGCTCATGTACATCTATATAAATCAAAGATGTCTATAACTGTGAATGGTGAAGTTATTACTAAATATTATTACTATCTTATGTCAAAATTTTTATATAGGGTAGAAGCTCAAATCTATGTGGTTGTGTCTATAAGTCTATATTACTTGCCAAAAACCTCCATGAAATTGGAATATATATATATATATATATATTAGATTTTACTCTAGTGTCTCCCTTTAATGCTTTCATTCAATAATTCACTCTTTTTTGGGGGGAATAGTTCTATATAACTTTTTAAATTTGTTTTATTGGTGCATTGTACTCATACATCAAAATGGGATAAAGAACTTGTATACACATACATGCACACATCACACAGTTAGCCCCTACCCAGTCCCTACCCCATTTTCTCCCCATCCTTTCTTCCCATGCTTGGCTTAGTGGTTGACATCTATATGTTTGTTTAAGTACATCATGTGCTTTAGAGAGTTTCCTTCTTTCCCCCTCCCATCCCCTCAGTTAGGTTGTCTTATTTGTTCCTCTATAGGATCTCCTTTTTCACCTAGAGTTCCTTCTATGACCCATTTCTCCTTAGCTTTCACATATTAGTGAAAGCATCTGATTTATTTTTTGTGACTAATTTCGCTTAGCATAATGTCCTCCAGTTCTACCCATTTCCCTGAAAATGATGTAATTGTGTTTTTAAGAAGCATAATTAAAATTACAACTGACTTTGCAATGGAAACAGTAGACTCCAAGAAAAATTAAATGAGGTTTTTTCAAGAGCAAAGGCATTTATGTTGGGGATAAAAAACAACTTAAAACACTGAGTCAGAAGGCTTAAACATAAGGATATATTGAAAAGTGGTATTTGAATGCTTATAGTTGTAGAGAGAAAATGCAACAATAAAAATAACAATAGATGTTTTAAATTCAAATACATCTCAGTATTTAAATAATTTGGGGATGTCAAAAATAATTACTTCAGGAGAGCAATAATCACATTTTTGGAGAAGAGGTATAATATTGGATATGTAAAGAATACATGTTTTAATGCTTAAATATCAATAGAGCAGATACAAAATGAAAAATAAAAATAATCAACCCAAAGGAAGAAATAGGAAGAGAATCATGGCACAGATGAAGCAAATAGGAGATATCAACCATAAAATAATGATAAGTACATGGAGTAGTTTATGTTGACTAGTTCAGTTTAGCCATTCTACAATGTATGTGTATTTAAAAATAATGCATTGTAAATCATATTCAAATAATTCTTTTTGGCAATTAATTTTTACAAAAAACTATAAAATGGTAAGTTTTATAGAAAAAATATATCTACAGTAACATTGCACATAAATAGTGCCCTAATTAAAAATCTCTTACATAAGGTTCACAATTCCTAAATATAAGACAACAGAAAGATCAACAGTAAAACATACAGTTATACCATTTACCCAACAAATAAAAAAACTAGTGTAGTTATATTAAGTTTAAGCAAAATAGATTGAAGTCAGAAAGGAGTAGTAATGCTAATGAAACAATCACTTAATTGTAATAAAAACTTTAATTGGCCAGTAATATACAGTAAATATGAATTTTTATGTACCTAAAGCAAAGCATCAAGTATATGATACCAACTTCACACAATTAAAAAAAAGTATTGCCGGGCATGGTGGCACACGCGTGTAGTCCCAGCATTTGGTAGGCTGAGACCAGAGGATCGGGGTTCGCGGACAGCCTCAGCTGCTTAGTGAGGCCCTCTGCAAATTGTGAGACCCTGTTTCAAAATAAAGAATAAAAATTAGGACAGGAGATGTAGCTTGGAGGTCAAATGCCCCTGGGTTCCATCCCCAGACACACACACACACACACACACACACACACACACACACACACAATGTATTGATTACAAATAAGATTTTATATTTCTCTAAAACCAGTAGAATAAGATGAATTAATGTCTATAAGGATTTGGAAGAATTGCACTGTGTGATAAGAAAACATGAGCAAACAGAAATATATTAAACTTTGTACTAAGCCTAATAAAATAGGTAAACATGGAATATTTGCTTAAAAAGAACCCAAAATATGGGGAACTGAATTTTACAGCATCAAGAAACCAAAATCTTCCAACATCCTGAATGAACTTGAAGAGGACATCAACTCCAGAGGACCAATACTTTCATTGCACCCTTGGGAAACTGAGTAGAGAGCCAAGCAAACCTGTGTCCAGACTCCTGAGAACCATGAAAATTGTGTAATAAAAAAATTAGTTTTTTTAAAAATAGGAAGTATTGATTTTATGACATAATTATAATCATAAAATTTAAAATATAGTAAATCTGATAGGATTGCAGCTCTAAAAAACAATTGCTAAGTATCAGTACATAAAACTAATCTACATCCTATATACCCCCAATAAAAACATAAAGTAACATATATGCGCCATCTCAAATGACTCCATGAAGATAAGTTTCCTGAGTTTTTTGTGTATTCTAGATAGTAGTACTCTATCAGAGTAACTGGAGAAAATCTTCTGTTGGCTCTCCTCTCTCTCTCTCTCTCTCTCTCTCTCTCTCTCTCTCTCTCTCTCTCTCTGTACTGGAGATGGAACCCAGAAATTCTACCTCTGGATCTCTTTCTTGAGTTTCTTGATAGTTTATTTTGCTGCATAAAAGCTCTTAAGTTTAATGCAATCCCATGTATTAATTTTAATTTCTTGTGCCTTTTAGGGTCTTGTTGAGAAGGTTTTTATCTGTGTCTAAATTTTGGACTATTGGTTCTATGTCCTCTTCAAGCAGCAGCAAGTTGTCAGGGATAATTTCCAAGTCTTTGATCCATCTTGAATTGACTCTTGTGCAGGGTGAGAAAGTGGAATTTATTTCCATTTTCTGCATATGAATAACTAGTTTTTCCAGCACCATTTGTTGAAGAGGCTATCTTTCTTCCAGTGTATGTTTTGGGCCTTTTGTAAAAAATCAATTGGCTATAATTGTGTGAATTTTTTTCTGAGTCTTCTATTCTGTTTCATTGGTCTGTATGTTCACTTTTGTGCCAATACATGCTGTTTTTATTACTACAGCTTTGTAGTATAGTTTGAAGTCAGGTGTTGTAATGGATCCTGCATGATTCTTATTGCTGAGAACTATATTGGCTATTCTGTTCTTAGTTTATTTGTTTGTTTTTTCAAATAAATATTTTTCCACCTTTATTGATGCATTGTAATCATACATCTTAATGGAGTACAAGATGGTAAAAGCATACATGCACACATCACTAATTTAGCCCTGCCCCAATTCCCATCCTATTTCCTCCAGCCCTTCCCTCCTTCTCATGTTTGGCTTAGTGACTAAATATTTTATGCCTGTGAATGTACATTATGTAAATTAGGAAATTTTCCTCTTCTTTCCTCCTATTACCCTCAAATTAATGTTTTTTTTTCCAGATATGTTAAGGATAATCATGTAATTTTAATGAACATTGCATTGAATCTGTAAGTCACTTTTGGAAGAATGGCTGTTTGGGACAAATGAAATAGACACTTCTCAAAAGAAGAATTACTAACATCCAATAAATGTATAAAAATGTTCATCATCAAAAGCAGAAATATATAAATCAAAACTACTATAAGATTTTACCTAATTCTAATTAGAATAGCAATCATTAAAACAAACAATAACAAATATTGATAAGGATGTGAAAAAGTGGGAACTCTAATACATTGTTGGTGGGATTGAAAATTAGTGCAAACATTTTGGAAAACAGTACAAAGGATCTGCAGAAGAATGGGAGAGAATATCAGCTATATCATTTTTTGGTATCTACCCAAAAGAATGAAAACTATACTACCAGAGTAATGCATGCATACCTATGTTTATGGCTGCACAATTCATAATTGCCAAACTATGGAACCAGCCAAAATGTCCATCAACAAATGAATGGATTACAAAATTATGGGATAGATACACAGTGAAATTCTACTCAGCCATAAAGAAAAACACAATTATGTAATTTTCAAGAAAATGGACAGAACTGGAGACCATTATGCTAAGTGAAATTAGTCAGTCACAAAAAATGATAGGTCAAATGTTTTCTCTTATATAGGAAAGATACAAAGAAATTGGGACATAGGAGAAACTCTAGACAAAGGAATAGAAGCCTTAGATAAGTTAACAATGAAACCTAATAAGGGAGATGGAAAGGGAGGAGAGAGGAAACATTTCAACATTCATAATGTACATACACAAAGTTTTCAAAACTAATCACTGTGCTGAGCACCTCAAGGAAGGAAGTGGGAGTGAGTAGTACCAGAACTAGGGAGGGCTCAATTAATCCTGTGTGCATGTATGCCCCTATCACCATGAATGACAAGATGTATGATTAGAGTGCACCAATAAGAAATGAAAATTTAATAAATAAGATGGCGCCATGAAAATCAAATATGTATGAATAAATATAACTAAGACATTTTCTAGAAAACCATTAACACTGCAAAAAGAAGAATAAACGAAGGAAAATTTCTGTATTTAAGTTGGAAGATGTATCTTAAAGATGTTTTTCTTCATAGATTGACACATGGATTCAATGATATAATCTCACAGGTTTTGTGTGCAGGTGTGTGTGTAACTGGAAAGCAAGTTTTAAAATATATGCAGAAAATCAAAAGGCTGAGTATAGCAACAGTAATCTCGAAATAAAAGTTTGACTATTGATATATAATTAACAAATAGATTAATATAAAATAAAGAACGCACTGGGAATGGTGGTGCATGCTTGTAATCCCCACGCTTGGGAGGTGGAGACAGGAGGATCTCACAGTTTCGAAGCCAGCCCCGTTGGCTTAAGAAACCCTGTTTCCAAATAAAAAAAGTATAAAATAGGCCTGGGAGTGTAGCCCAAAGGTAGAAGGGTTTCCAGGAACTCCAGTACCACCAAAAATAAATAAATAAATAAATAAATAAATAAATAAATAAATAAAATCTGAAATAATCCCACACATGAACACTGGCCTTATGAAAGGATTACTTTCATAAGGTAGGGCAAGAGCACTATTGTCAATACATAATACCAATTAGATATTTTTGTAAAAAAATGTATTTTGTACTAAATACCAATTACAAAAGCCACAGAAAGTTGTGGGAGAAAGAAATTGATCTTAATGCAAAAAAGTGTTATAAAGATTCTATAAGAGAGGAGTTCCAGGAAGATGGTGACGGAGGATGCGGCAGCAGCTCCATAATGCTGGTGGCAGTGGCGAGTTCACCAAATGGCTCCAGATCAGCGCATGCAACAAGCCACTAGGTTCCAGAGAGGAGGGGTGGACAGCAAGCTGAGGTGAGCAGCTGTAGAACAGCCAGGAGGAATTTAGCAGTTTTTTCAGCGCAAGGAGTGTCTAAAGCTCCCAGGGGCCGGGCTCAGCAAACCCTGCAGGGACTCAGAGTGGAGCTCAAAACCAGAGAAGAAATATGCCAGCCTCATGGCTGAGGGTGTGACAGTAGCACCATATTGCCAGCAGTGGCAGCAGCGAGTTCACCGAGTCCACTAAAGCTCCATCAGTGCACTCAACAACCATGAGTCAAATTGCGGCCCCTAGAGAAGAAATCCCAGTACTGTACTCCCCAGGACTTGCGCAGATAGTTTCCCTGGGTCAGAGATTTTTGCAGTCCAACCCAGTGGGGGAGTGGTGACAGCAGAGATATCACACCATAGTTGCAGCTCCCTGTAGGAGAACACCCAGCCTGGCACCCCCATGGTCGAAAGCAGCCTTGATGGACTCCCTGGGTCTGAGACTTTGTGATACAACCCAGTAAAGGAGTCGTGGTGACTGAAATACCAAAGGCTTGAGATCCAGAGCACCTTAAGTGAAGTCATAGTGACCCAGGGAAGATCCCAGGGAAGACACAAACTTCCAAAATCATGGGAAAGAGGAATAACAATGGAGCAATGAATGACCACAACCCCACAACATCAGAACCTGATAACACAGAAATTGAGAGATCTCTAGAAGATCAAATCAGGAAAATAACTATAGGAATAATAGAGAACTTTCAAAAAGAATTCAGAGAGAGTCAAAAAGAGATAAAGGATGAAATCATTGAAGTAAAGGCCTCAATTCAAAGTATAAACAACAGATTAGACCACATGGAGAATAGAATCTCACTCCTAGAAGATGATCACTACAAAAATGAATGAATAGTCTCTAATTTAGAAAAAAAAATCCGGCAGCAGGAATTTGACATTGAAGAAATATTGGCCCCATTTTAAGAGAGCCAACCTAAGAATAATTGGAATAGAGGAGAGAAAAGAAGTTGAAACCAAAGGGATCAACAATCTCTCAAGGAAGTTAGCAGAAAATTTTCCAAACTTAGAGCAAGAGGTTGATACACAGGTCCAGGAAACTTAAAGAACTCCCTTTAGACAGGATCGGAGAAGAGGATCCCCACGCCACATAATTGTCAAAATGACCAATGTGGAAGCCAAGAAGAGAATCTTAAAGGCAACAAAAACAAAATGCCAAGTGACATTCAGAGGCAAAGGAATTAGAATCACTTCAGTCTTCCCAACCCAAGTCATGAAAGCCAGAAGGGCATGGAGTAACATATTCCAAACTCTGAAAGAAAACAATTTCCAGCCAAAAATTTTTACCCAGCAAAACTATCTATCAAATTAGAAGGGGAAATAAGAAGCTTCCATGACAAATAGAATCTGAAGGAATTTATGTCTTCAAAACCAGTGCTAGAGGAGAAAATACTCAAAGAGATTAAGTGCAATGAAGAAATAGGTAATACACGCCAGAATCAAAGAAACAAGATTTCCCATCCAGCAGACAACTAAGCAAAGAAGAATAAACAGTATCTCAAACAGAAATAAAATCTTAACATGTTAGGAATTAAAAATAATCTCCCTATAATCACACTGAATATAAATGGCCTCAACTCCCCAATAAAAAGACATAAAGTGGCAAAAGGATTAAAAAACAGAATCCATTATTCTGCTGCTTACAAGAAAGACACATTACAAGTAAAGATAGGAAAAAACTCAAGGTAAAGGGCTGGAGCAAGGTAATCCATGCTAATGGAACTCAAAGACAAGCAGGAGTAGCAACTATGATATCAGACAAGTTAGACTTCAAACCCAAACTTATTAGAAGAGATAAAGAAGGTCGTATTTTACTGGTAAAAGGAATAATCCAGCAAGAGGAAATCACAATAATCAACATCTATGCCCCAAACATAGGTACAGCTACTTTCATAAATCAAACTTTGTGACATGAAGTCACACATAAATCCCAAAACAATAATACTGGAAGACTTTAACACACCTCTTACAACACTAGACCAATCTTCCAAACAAAGGGTCAGTAAAGACTCCTCAGAACTAAAGAACACCATTAACCAAATGGACCTGTTGTACACATATAGAATATTTCACCCAACTACAGCGGAGTTTATATTTTTCTCAGCTGCTCACAGAAACTTCTCCAAAATAGATCACAATTTGGGACACAAAATGAGCACTAGCAAATTTAAACAATGTTACATACTTCCCTGTGTCATTTCAGACCATAATGGAATGAAACTAGAAATCAAATATAAGAAGACTCAGAGAAAGAACCTAAACATGTGGAGACTGAACACCACACTTCTGAATGAAGAATGGGTCATAGAAGATGTAAGAGGTGAAATCAAGAAATTTCTAGAAACAAATGAAAATAAAGATACAACATAACAAAACCTCTGGGACACTTTGAAGGTAGTGTAAGAGGAAAATTTATAGCACTGAGTGCTCACATAAGAAAAACAAGAAAATCTGCAAACAAATAACCTAACAATGCACCTCAAAGCACTTGAAAATCAGGAACAATTGAACCTCAAAGCCAGTAGAAGACAGGGAATTATTAAAATTCAAGCATAAATTAACAAAATAGAGAATAAAAAATACAGAAAATCAACAAAACCAAAAGCTGCTTTCTTGAAAAAATTAACAAGATAGATAAACCACTAGCCAACCGAACTAAAAAAAAGAATCAATTCAAATTATGAAGATATGGGATGAAAAAGAAGAAATTACTACTGACAGTGCAGAAATCCAGAGGATTATCAGAAACTACTTTAGAAAACTATACTCCAACAAAATGGAAAATCTGGAGGAAATTGACAACTTCCTAGATAAATACAACCTTCCTAAACTGAGTCAAAAAAACATAGAACACTTAAACCAACCAATAAAAATCAAAGAGATTGAAACAGCAATAAAAAGCTTACCATCAAAGAAAAGCCCAGGACCAGATGGTTTCCCAAGTGAATTCTATAAAACCTTTATAGAAGAGCTAACCCCAATACTCCTCAAACTATTTTGCGAAATAGAAAAAAACAGGACTCTCCCAAATACATTCTATGAAGCCAACATCACACTAATACCCAAACCTAATAAAGGCAGTTCAAGGAAGGAAAACTACAGGCCTATATCTCTGGTGAACTTGGATGCAAAACTATTAAAGAAAATAGTAGAGACTTCCGGGAAGATGGCGACCGAGAAAAGCGGGGCTTAAGAGCCCCGCTAACAACCAATCTCCATTACCACAAAATCAGCGCCTTTCATAGCCAGAAAACACCACCATCAGAGAAACAAAAAAATCACCAGGCTCCAGAGAGAAAGCAGACTGAGAACAGAGCTCAGAGCCACAAGGAGATACAACGGCCTCACACCGAGGACGCGGCAGCAGCACCATACTGCCGGCGGCAGCAGCAAATTCACTGGAAGGCTACAGCAAGCCGAGGTGAGCCGCTGCAGAACAGCCAGGCGGGATTTCTCACCGCAGAGAGCATCTAAAGCTCCCAGTGGCTGAGCTCAGCACAAGCCGCAGGGATTCAGAGTGGAAATCAAAATCAATAAGAAATACGCCAGCCTCACGGCTGAGGGCGTATCAGCGGCTCTTATCCCGGCCTCGAAGGTCCCAGTACCGGCCTTGCCTCATGGCAGGCTCTGATGCCGGCCTCGCTGGCCCCAGCACCGGCCTAATCCCTCGGCATGCTCTTATCCTGCCCTCAGAGGCCCCAGTACTGGCCTTGCCTCAAGGCAGGCTCCAATCCCGGCCTCGGAGGCCTCAGCACCGGCCTTGCCTCACGGCAGGCTCCAATGCCGGCCTCGCTGGCCCCAGCATCGGCCTCACCCCTCAGCAGGCTCCGATCCTGGCCTCGGAGGCCCCAGCACCGGCCATGCCTCACGGCAGGCTCCAATGCCAGCCTTTTTGGCCCCAGCACCGACCTAACCCCTCGGCAGGCTCTTATCCTGGCCTTGGAGGCCCCAGTACCGGCCTTGCCTTATGGCAGGCTCTGATGCCGGCCTTGCTGGCCCCAGAACCGGCCTAACCCCTCAGCAGGCTCTTATCCTGGCCTCGGAGGCCCCAGCACCGGCCATGCCTCACAGCAGGCTGCGATGCTGGCCTCACTGGTTCCAGCACCGGCCTAACCCCTCAGCAGGCTCTTATCCTAGCCTCGGAGGCCCCAGTATCGGCCTTGCCTCACGGCAGGCTTCAATGCCGGCCTCGCTGGCCCCAGCAGGTGGTGCACACTTGTAATCCCCACACTTGGGAGGTGGAGACAGGAGGATTGTGCAGCTTCCAAGTCAACTGGGCTGGCTTAAGAGACCCTGTTTCCAAATAAAAGATATAAAATAGGTCTGAGAGTGTATCTCAGAGGTAGAAGGGCTTCCAAGAACCCCAGTAACACCAAAACAAACAAAAAACCAACAAAAAAAAAACACTGCAGAGAATTGGAATAGAAGGAACATATCTCAACATTATTAAGGCAATGTACAATAACCCCACTGCCAACATCATATTAAATGGGGAAAAACTTCAAGAATTTTCCCTAAAAACAGAAACGAGACAAGGATGTCCATTATCACCACTTCTCTTCAATATAGTACTAGAGACCCTAGCCAGAGCAAGGCAAGAAAAGAAAGTCAGAGGAGTACAAATAGGAAAAGAAGAACTCAAACGTTCACTATTTGCAGATGACATGATACTATATTTAGAAAACCCAACAAACTCAACCAAAAGGCATATAGAACTGATCAATAAATTCAGCAAACTGTCTGGGTACAAAATCAATCTTAAAAGAATCAGAAGTTTTCCTGGACACCAACCATAAATCCATTGAAAAAGAAATTCAGAAAACACTTCCACTCAGGATCTTCCACAAAAAAAATAGAATATTTAGGAATAAACTTGACCAAGGAGGTAAAAGATCTCTACAAAGAAAATTATAAAGCACTGAAAAAAAAATTGAAGAAGATCTTAGAAGATGGAAGGATCTTCCATGTTCATGAATTGGCAGAATAAGTATCATTAAAATGGCCATTCTTCCAAAAGTGATCTACAGGTTTAACGCAATGCCCATTAAACTACCAAGATCATTCCTCACAGACATATAAAAATCAGTCCTTAAATTTATCTGGAATAACAAAAAGCCCAGAATAGCCAAGGTAGCTCTCAGCAACAAAAAAACATGCAGGAGGAATAACAATAACTGACTTTAAACTATACTACAAAGCCATTGTAATAAAAACAGCATGGTACTGGCAAAAAAACAGATACATAGACCACTGGAGCAGAATAGAAGACCCAGAAACAAATACACACACTTTCAGCCAATTAATTTTTGACAAAGAGGCCAAAAACATACACTGGAGAAAAGATAGCCTCTTCAACAAATGGTGTTGGCAAAACTGGTTAACCATATGCAGAAAATTGGAAGTTAACTCCACTTTCTCACCCTATACAAAAGTCAATTCAAGATGCATCAAAGACTTGTAAATCAACCCAGAGACCTTGAAGCTCCTTGAAGAGGGCATAAGTCCAACACTGCAACACATAGGCACAGATAAACACTTTCTCAACAAGACCCCAAAGGCACAACAAATTAAAAGGCACATCAATACGTGGGATTGAATGAAACCAAAGAGCTTCTGTTCAACAAAGGAAACTATCAAGAACCTCCATCGAGAGCCAACAGAATGGGAGAAGATTTTTGCCACCTATACCACCAATAGAGGACTAATATCTATAATATATAGAGAACACAAAAATCTCAACACTAAGAAAACAAAGCATCCAATAACAAAATGGGCAAATGAACTAAATAGACACTTCACAAAAGAAGAAATTCAAATGGCCCATAAATGCATGAAAAAATGCTCAACATCACTGGTAATCAGAGAGATGCAAACCAAAACTACCCTGAGATTTCACCTAACTCCAACTAGAATGGCAATCATTCAAAGCACAAACAACAGATGCTGGCGAGGATGTGGAGAAGTGGGAACTCTAAGACATTGTTGGTGGGATTGCAAATTAGTGCAACCACTTTGGAAAACAGTATGGAGAATCCTCAGAAGAATGGGAACAAATCTACCATTTGATCCAGCAACACCACTTCTGGGTATCTACCTAAAAGACAGGAAACCAAACTACCAAACTAATGCATGTGTATCTATGTTAATAGCTACACAATTCACCATAGCCAAACTATGGAACCAGCCAAGATGTCCATAAAAAGATGAATGTATTACAAACTGTGGGATATGTACACAATGGAATTTTACTCAGCCATTAAAAAAATTCAATTACATGATTTTTCAGGGAAATGGATGGAACTGGAGGACATTATTCTAAGTAAGATTAGTCAGTCACAAAAAATAAGAAAGCAGATGCTTTCCCTGATATGTGAGAGTTAGGGAGAAATGGGTCGGGTCATAGGAGGAACTCTAGATGTAAAAGAAAATCCTATAGAGGAGCAAACAAGGCAACCTAAAGGAGGAGAAAGGAGGGGGGAAGAGGAAAATCTCTAAAACACACAATGTACTTAAACATATCAAAGTCAACCACTAAGCCATCCAAGGGAAGAAGGGATGGGGAGGGAATGGGGTGAGAATTGGGTAGGGGTTAAATCAGTGATGTATACATGTATGTACACACAAGTATTTTTACCCCAATACAATATATGAATATAATGCACCAATAAAAAATTTAAAAATATTCTATAAAATATTATTATAGGTTTTTTTTGACCTTTGAATCATGGAATGATTTCTTTTGTGTGTGTGAGTGTGTGTGTGTGTGTGTGTGTGTGTGTGTGTGTGTGTGTTTCTGTATGTATTTTTGGTGGAAGATAATGAGGATTGAACCCAGGGGTATTCTAACTCTGAACTATAACCACAGCCCTTTCTACTTTTTATTTTGAAACAGGGTCTCATTAAGTTGCTGAGGGACTTGCTCAGTAACTTGCAAGTCTTTTGTTCCAGCCTCTAAATACTGGGATTAAAAGCATGTGCCACCATGCCCAGCTTCATGGAATGATTTCTTAAAGTATAATATAAAGTACTCTTACCAGGAAGAAAAAGATAAATTTGGACTACATTGAAACTAAGAACTTATTTTTTTAAAAATATAATAAAATAATAAAAAATTAAGCCAATAAAAGAATATATCTACAACAGAATATATAAACTAGTATTACTACTGATACTTGTTTATTAAAAATTATTAGAGACACAAAATATTATATACAATGAAGGATATTCAAATGGCCAGTAAAAATACAAAATGATGCTCTAATTCTTGAATGTTAAAATGTCAACAAGCTATTTCTATTACACTCACTGGAACGAATAAAATTTTAAAAGTTTGAGGTGTTGGTGAAATCTAGCACCAGGTATTGATCCTTAGTCCTAGTTTTTGTGCTGATCTCTGGCATTGAGAGTTCACATAAACTGCTAGTATATGAGAAAAGTTGAGTACTATCTACTGTAGTTAAAGCTGCATATGTTCTATGAGCCAAAAGCAATATACCTGAATATATAACCAACAGCAATTCATGTTCATAGGCACCAAGAGATATGAGAAGTAATATCTCATAGCAACAATATGCATAATAGGCATAAAATGAATTGTCTATCAACATTAAATGAATAAGCAAATTATGTTTCTGTTTTATAAAATGGAATAATATGTAGCAGTTAAATGAATCAAGTATTACAACATAAAATATCATAGATGAATCTCATAAAGCCAAGGTTGAGCAAAATAATCAAGACCAAAACTATAAATACCATATTCTATATAGTTAATATTCAAATTGCAGAAAAGTACAACTATAGTGTTTAGGCATATGTTTATTTGGTCCGATGAACCAACTTGTTTTATAAAAAAGTCAGAAATCACTTCTATAAAAGTTAAGGCCTGTGGTCACTTTTGCTTGGGCAAAAAGTGGAGAGCAATTCTAGCAGATAAGAGGGAGCTTTTAGGGGTGCTGTTTTCTACTCTTTCTATTGATATAACAATGATTGAGTGGAATTTATTTTGTGATAAACATGAAATAAATAGAACAAAATAAGCATACATGACTTTAAACCTCACTCTTATCAGAATACCCTTTAGGTCAGGTGGACTAAAAGGTATCCTGAGGCTGAGAAGGGTACCCATTCACATGATGTACAATTCAGTTTTTTTTTTTTAACATATATAAGTATGTACTATAAGAATGATTGAAGCAATAGTCTAAATGTCCCTCTCATTTACAACTTGTTAATGTCCTGCTGAGCAGCAGCCTCAGGCAATCATTCACTTGTACTAAGCCAGTCATTAAGAGAGAAAGCTGTAAATGACCAGCAGGAAGTAAATTGCCCTTAGTTAAAAATGAAAATGTATTAACTTCATTTGTCTCATAAAATTACTTATGGTGCTAAGCCACAAAATAGGAAACAGCTATGGTTCCTACCAGGAACTTGAAGTTGGAGCAATGATATTATCTACTTTGCTGTTTTGGGATGTGAAATATCTAAATTTATCTAAAATTATTATATTTCAAAGGGCTAAAAAGTCCTTTGTAATTGACAGATAGTAAATATTTTTGAAATATATTGACAGATAATAAATATTTCTTTAAACTGTAGTAAAATAGCACTGATATTTTAAATAATGATTTGAGTTAATTTTAAAATAGTAAAAAATTTTATTCAAGAAAATATACCTCAGTTTATTGGCATTTTCTTTAAAGGTAAGGCATTAGCATCAAACCCTATATTTTCAAATGCAAATATTTCTAGTATATGCACTAAGAACAGTATAAATGTGCTAGTAGTACTCTTTAAACTTTCCTGCTTGTTTCTCCACCTTTGTGTCTTGTGTTATCTCTGTTAGTAAAGATACTCTTCTCTTTCTCATTGTTCTGCTTTCTTACCTGTCCATGGGTGGCCTAAATCTCATGCTCTCAATTTCAGTAATATTCCTCCATATATTTTATTCCTGTATCTTTTATTCATACTTCCACCACATGAAATATCACAATAGGCCATTTCTTTGTTCAGCTATATATTATTTTATGGAATTAGATTATAAAATTTGTTAAGGATAGGAGCATGTTTTACCTTTTTCTTGGGTGGGGGGTTCTAGGGATTTAAACCATGGGCTTGTTACCTCTGAGTCACACTCCCAGCCCTTTTAATCTGTGTGTGTGTGTGTGTGGGGGGGTGTACATGCATGTGTGTTACTGGGGATTGAACCCAGGGACATTCTTTTCCTGAGTTACATCCTCAGCCATATTTATTCATTTTAAAATTTTAACACAGTCTCACTATGTTACTGAAGCTGGCCACAAACCTGTCATCTTCCTGTCTCACTGTTTCAAGTACTGGTATTACAGGTGTGCTCCAGATTGACTGGCTTATCTACACTCATATGGCCATGGGGCACTAGCGTTGTGTCTCTGGTATCTTAGAATCTTAGAAATGTATTGAAGTTAGCTGGAAAGATGGGCTTTTGGAAAAATATTTGACAGATAATATTGAGGTTATAATATTTTAGGTCACATTTAAAGGATTTATAAATTAAGATTTGAAGAAAAGGTCTTTAAAGAACCTTCCAGTTTAAGAAACTATATGAAGTTATTATATTATGGTCCTCCTATCTAAAGCAACTTTTATGATGACAACATATGTTACATACTTATTTAATTTGTTGTATACTTAGAAGGAGAGGAGATCCTTAAAACATCAGTTAGGAGAGGAGCTGGCATAGTTATTGCTGTCAAATGTTTTACCCTTTCAGGTTTCCTTAGACAGGTTGATAATAGATTTATGATCTTAAAGTGCAATTGTAGCTGTACTTTTCATTCCAATTCAGATGACATTTATTCAAGTATGAGTCTTAATCATTTAATAACTAGGTTCACTTGGTTTAACTTCAGTTACTCTTATGCAAAGTGATTATATTAACAAAGTAGGTACTCTGATGTGCTGGGTATACACGGAGCCCAAGGCAGTGCAATGGCTCAGAGGATGATCCTTTGAATAAAAAATGAGTTAGGCAAAGTATAATAAATTTGGCATGGAACTAAAAAAGATGAAGATCTCGTGAAGCACTTGAGATATTATATACCCCTCAGCCTCAAGAAATAAAACTAAGCAAGTAAAAATAGCAATGAGTGAATTCTGGACTGGTATTTGCACTTAGTCTGGTATGTTTTGAGATAAACAACTGAACACATAATTTTGTTGGAAGTATGACTATTTGGTCTGTGAACTGATAGTCCTAACAAGTTTTTTCACAAGAAAACTTCTGAGCATAAAACAATATTTTATGAACATTCTTTAAGCTGTTTGGTTTAGTTATTAAATTCACAAACCAGTTCATAGCAATACAATCTAACCTTATCCTACATCATCAAAAAGTATCTAACTAGAGACTATCATAACCAGAACATTAGTCGCTATTTATATGAGGTCAACACACCTTAGGATTTTCTTGGTTGAAAATTATGGAATAATGTAATAATCAGTACAAGATAAACAGCACAATCTTGATACATCTATTTAGATGGGTTTCCAGTCACAAGCAGAAAATATGTTTTTACAAAAAATGTCAAGGAATCCGCAGGTAGCCCATCCATCTCTAGACACAGCTCTCTTTACTGGCTTACACATGATGACATAATCTACATTCTACTTCTCAGAGGTATTTGAACGTTTCATGAGCTCTAATGCTACAAATGCTTTCTACTAGCGCCTCTCTTTGAATGTCCTTCTCCTTATACAGTACATTTCTTACAACTCAAAAAGAGGCTATTATATAAAAATGGCACTCGAGGAATCTGTCTCTATTTTTCACTAAAATATAATGAAAACACAGAACAAGATTTTAAAACCTCACAGATAAATACTGAAAAATAAACCTCTAGTGGCAGAAAAATAAGTGGAACACTTGTGATTATTTTGAGTTTTCTAATTATGAGAAAACATGAAAAATAAAACATTTTGTCAGGGATGTGAGTAGGGAAGATATGTGATAGACTTTTGTTAAAGACTTAACTGGATGACAATATAATAGAGATAAGTAAGTCTAAACAATGGCAGACATAAAAGACTGTATAACTCATCAGCACCAGAATCTTGATTCAGAAACACGGAATGCAGTACTAGATTGCCATCTGAACCTACCTTTTGGATGTATTGTGTAGTTGACAAAATATAGCATTCTTTTTCTTTACTTATCACAAATCCTGGAGTCATATCTGTTCAAATATTTCAAATCTTTGTGGATGAAAAAAAATGTGAAGAAAAAGTGGGGAGAAGAAAGTAGGGGGTTGGAGTGTGATCCACTAAAAAATTAGAGGCTTCAGGGAGGAGCTTCAGAAGGTCAGAAGGAGACATAACAAAAAGGCCCTTACCTCACAGTAGAGGGTAAAGACAAGGTCCATCCAGAAAGAATTAAAGAAAAAGTAGTATTGTTATTGAAATATTTTGGAATTTTCTTTTAAAAAATCATATCTTGTTTTACTTAAATTATAGAAGTAACACATGTTCTTTGTAAATGAGAATAAATGTTGATGTGTTATAAATAAAAAAGATACATTTTTTCCCATTTACTGTTCATAGTAAACCTTTGAAAATATGTAGAATATATAGAATTTGGAATGAAATTTGAACAATTTTGCTGTTAATATGTAGTTTGCACTAGCCAAAAATGTGTCCCTTTATTTATATGTTACATATATTTTAAATATTGTATGTATATGATTTGAAAAGAACTACAATCTTAGTTTATAAAAACAATAGATTCATTTTCATATCAACTTGAGCTCATAAAAATTATAAATTAAATGTTCACACAACCACTATTATAATTGTGTTAATTATTCTTATGTATTTGGACTGAGGCTTACATGCAAAATTTAAGTTTTGGATTTATTAAGTAGCTTATGAATATAATGTACTGTTTATTTAACAATTTATCATTTTTAGTTTTTTTTTCTTTTTCCAGCTTTAAGGTATAATTATTAAAGTTAAAACATTGACAAAAGTTGTAAAATTTTTATAAAGTTGTATAATGTTTGGATATATGAATTTGTTGTGACATGACTTGAATGAAGTGGATTAACACATCTATCACCTCATATATTTATCTGTTTGTGTTGAGAATATTTAAGATCCATTTTCTGAGCAACTTCCAAGTACTCAATGTATGTATCCTAAGCAATAATATTCATGCTGCATTATAGAATCTCAAGTTTATTCATCTTTACTAATTGAATTTGGTAAATTTCTTCCAACATCTCCCCATTCCCTAGCTCTACCTAATACTCATACAACATCTCCCCTTTCTCTAGCTCTCCCTAATCCTCATTTTTTACAACAAATATTCTTTTCTCCACTTTTATGATTTTAACATTTTCAAATTATAAATATAAGTGAGATCATACAGTATTAATTTTCTGTGTCTGCCTTATTTTCCTTTACACAAGTTCCTTCAGGTTTGTCCACAATATTACAAATAATAAAATTTCTTTCTTTTCTAAGGTCAAATAACATTTTATTGTATTCTCTTTATCCATTTTTCAGTTAATGGATACATAGGTTGATTCACATCCCAGCTCTTATGAATAATTCTGCAATGAACATGAAGAGATGATTATTTATTTAACATAATGATTAATTTCCTTTGGCTATATACCTAGAAATGGGATTGTTGGATCATCTTGTAATCCCTGTGCTTCGGAGGCTGAGACAAGAAGATCACACAGGTTCAAAGCCAGCTTCAGCTACTTAGTGAAGCCCTCAGCAACTTAGTGAGACCCTGTTTCTAAATAAAAATATAAAATAGGTCTGGGAGTATAGCCTAGAGGTAGAAAGCCTCTGGGTTCCACCCCCAGTACCACCAACCCCCCCTTCCCCCAATAAAACCAGTCTCTCTAGGTTGCTGAGAGTCCTGTTACAGTGTGAAGAATGTCCTTGAACCTGTGATCCTCTTGTCTCAGCCTCCCAAGTACTAGCATTTCATTCAGGCACCACAGTACCTTGCTGAATTTAAAGGTCTTAACTCTTAAAACTTGATTTCATTTAGTTCTGTTATCCTATTTAAAACATTTGATAAACTTTTTTTTAATTAATTAATTTATTTTTTAAATTGGTGCATTGTAGTCATATATCAATCACATTGGAGTACAAGACTTGAGAGGATATACAAGCACACATCATCGAATTAGCCCTCCAACAGCCCCCATCCCATTCCCTCCCCCTCCCTCCATCCCACACTTCTTTGGTGATTTACTTTGATACATTTGTTTATGTACCTCCTGCGTTTTAAAGAGGCTCCGTCCTCCAGTATTACATAACCTCTGATTGGTCACATTAGTTGCTTCACTATAGGGAGCTTTCTATAGCTCAAAGTCTTCCTGTTGCCCTTTTCCTCCTAGTTATTGCTGATTAAGAGAAGCGTCTGATTTATATTTTCTGCGATATTTCTCTGTGCATGCTGCGTTGCAAGTATCGATCCCACTCTTGATGGTCCCAGTAGTGGCCTGGCTACTCAGTGGACTGATCCAGACCTCGCTGGCTCAAGCAGCGGCCTTGCCTCATGGGGGGCCCCAGTTCTGGTCTCGCTGGCCCCTGCACCGGTCTAACCCCTAAGCTGGCTTTGGTCCCGGCCTTGGAGGCCGCAGGAGTGAACTTGCCTCATGCCAGGCTCTGATGCTGGCCATTGGCCCCTGCCCCGGCCTAACCCCTTGGCAGGATTCCAATCCCGGCCTCGGAGGTCCCAGCACCGGCCTAGCCTCATGGCAGGCTCTAATGCCGGCCTCGTTGGCCCCAGCACCGGCCTAACCCCTCGGCAGGTTTCGTTCCCGGCCTAGGAGGCCCCAGCACTGGCCATGCCTCACGGCAGGCTCCGATGCTGGCCTCGCCTCACAGCAGGCTCCGGTGCCGGCCTTGCAGGCCCCAGCAATGGTCTAACCCTTCGGCAGGCTGTTATCCTGGCCTTGGAGGCCCCAGTACCGGCCTTGCCTCATGGCAGGCTCCAATGCCGGCCTCGCTGGCCCCAGCACCAGCCTTACCCCTCGCCAGGCTCTTATCCTGGCCTCGGAGGACCCAGTACCGGCCTTGCCTCAAGGCAGGCTCTGATCCCGGCCTCGGAGGCCCCAGCACTGGCCTTGCCTCACGGCAGGCTCCGATGCCGGCCTCGCTGGCCCTAGCTCCAGCCTAACCCCTCGGCAGGCTCCAATCCCGGCCTCGGAGGCCCCAGTACCGGCCTTGCCTCATGGTGGGCTCCGGTTCCGGCCTCGCTGTTCCCAGCACTGGCCTAACCCCTCGGCAGGCTCCGATCCTGGCCTCGGAGGCCCTAGTACCGGCCATGCCTAACGACAGGCCCCGATGCCAGCCTCGCTGGCCCCAGCACCGGCCTAACCCTTCGGCAGGCTCTTATCCTGGCCTTGGAGGCCCCAGTATCGGCCTTGCCTCACGGCAGGCTCCAATGCCGGCATCACTGGCCCCAGCACCGGCCTAAACCCTCGGCAGGCTCCGATCCTGGCCTCGGAGGCCCCAGCACCGGCCATGCCTCACGGCAGGCTCCGATGCCGGACTTGCTGGCCCCAGCACCGGCCTAACCCCTCGGCAGGCTCCAATCCCGGCCTTGGAGGCCCCAGCACTGGTCATGCCTCATGGCAGGCTCTGATGCTGGCCTTGCTGGCCCCAGCCCCGGCCTAACCCCTCGGCAGGCTCTTATCCCGGCCTCGGAGGCCCAAGTACCGGCCTTGCCTCAAGGCAGGCTCCGATCCCGGCCTCGGAGGCCCCAGCATCAGCCTTGTATCATGGCAGGCTCCGATGCCAGCATCACTGGCCCCAGCACCGGCCTAACCCCTCGGCAGGCTCTTATCCTGGCCTCGGAGGCCCCAGTACTGGCCTTGCCTCACGGCAGGCTCCGATGCCGGCCTCACTGGCCCCAGCTCCGGTCTAACCCTTTGGCAGGCTCCAATCCTGGCCTTGGAGGCCCCAGAACCGGCCTTGCCTCACGGTAGGATCTGATGCTGGCCTCGCTGGCCCTAGCACCAGCCTAACCCCTCAGCAGGCTCTTATCCTGGCCTCAGAGGCCCCAGTACTGGCCTTGCCTCACAGCAGGCTCTGATGCTGGCCTCGCTGGCCCCAGCACCGGCCTAACCCCTTAGCAGGTTCCAGACCCGACCTCGGAGGCCGCAGCACCAGCCTTGCCTCATGGCAGGCTCCGATGCCGGCCTCACTGGCCCCAGCATCGGTCTAACCCCTCGGCAGGCTCCAATCCTGGCCACGGAGGCCTCAGTAGTGGCCTTGCCTCACAGCAAGCTCCGATGTCGGCCACTGGCCCCGGCGCCCACCTAACCCCTCAGTAGGTTCCGATCACTGTCTCTGTGGTTATTATTTCAAAGGTTCCAGGTGTAATGTATCAGATGTCTGCCTCCCCTGAGTACTGGCCACTGCCATTGCCACTGCCTCCGTCATTTCAAATCCTTCCCATGCTCTTTTTCCACTCTGAATGTTGTCCAGTGTTCCTAAGCATGCATGCATGATGGTAGCATTCGACATTTGGTGTAATTTCTCCAAAAAAATAAGGTTGGTAGGATCCGGTTTCTGCTTCTCCTGAATATAAGTCTCCACCACCATCATGGAGAACTCTTTCAACACCACCTTTCTCCTTGGTCTCCGCTAAACTCTCTCCTTACGGGTGATGTCCGAGATTCTTAACAATGTAGAGAAATAGCAGTCCTCTTTCACGGGGAATTTTTCCATAAGTTCCACTGCATTTAGATAAGTTTTGTCTGCATCTCCAGTGTCCTGGCATCCATAACGGCTTTCTTACCTCCTCTCCGATATTTTTCTTTTTCTTTTTCTGTTCCTTTTTTTTTTAAATAAGAGAAGACAGTATATGTGGTTTGAGGAGGTAGTGGGATCAGGCACTCAGTAGCACTGTAACCCTGTCAGTTTCCCCATGGGTCCAGAGTGATCCGCACTACTCCACCTGGGGCCCAGGGTCCCACGACCCGGCTTGGCTGGTGTGCTCCGCGCGACCCCTGCCCAGAACCCAGGGTACCGAGTCCGGTTTCTCCAGGGGTCTGGCGTGTTACACGCAGTTCGGCCTGGGGCCCAGAGTCTTGCGACCCGGCCCCGGCTGGCGTGCCCCGCCTGACCCCCGCCTGGGTCCCAGATACTGGGCCCAGTTTCTCCAGGGGTCTGGCATGCTACGCGTGTTCCGGCCCGGGGCCCAGAGTCCCGCGACCCGGGCCCCAGCTGGCATGCTCTGCGCGACCCCTACCCAGAACCCAGCGTCTTACTGGGCCCGGTTTCTCCAGGGGTCTCTGATCAACTCCCCCCCCCCTTTCTCTCACATAATTCATTTTCTTTGTGTTCCTCATATGTTCTATTCAAAACTGGACATTTTAAGTTTATGTGCACTCTCTTGAAATCAAATTTATCCTTGTCTGTCAGCCTGAGTTCACTGTTGCCTCTGTGTTTTTGATTTGTTGGTTTAGTAACTTAGATTACATGTGTAAAGTCTGTATTCTTTGTGGTATCTCACCACTCATGTCTCTGCTCCATTCGTGTGGCTGTCAGCTAGTGATCAGTCAGGAGTCTTCATAAGGGACTTAGGGCACATTTTCAGGGAAACCTGCAAAGCTCTGACAGGCAGTTGACAATTCCATGTTATCCTTCACTTGTGTAGAGCTTGAAGTCAGCCAAGGTGAGAATTTAAGACCTTCTCAGGTCAGCCAGGGTGTGTGTGCAAAGCTTTGTGCATAAATATTTTTCCAAAATTAACAGTGATTTTCAAGGAACCTTATGCAAATATATGTTCCTAATAATTTATTCTAAGAGTTTTGTTAAACCTTTTGTTAATTATTTTTAATTTTGTTAATTATAATTAATTAACAATTAATTTGATTTAATTTTGTTAATTATAATTAGTAATACCACCTCAGTCAGTTGTGATGCTAAACATTGCCTTACAAAAAATTTTCCTGTGGTTAATGCTACCTACATAAAGTAGGCCCTGAGTTATTTCTACTAGTTTCAGGTTTGTTCATATTTAAGGATACTATGGAGACCCAAGGAGAAGTGCATGGATTTTGGCAAGTTAAAATGCAACAATGTGGGCGGGGGTTGCGTGGGGGACACCAGACCTCCAGAAGAACCGGGACCTGGGCCACAAGGCCCTGGGCCCCGGACGAGGGTCACACGGGGCATGCAGGAACCCCGGAAGAACCAGGGCCTGGGCTGCAAGGCCCTGGGCCTGGGCAGGGGTTGCGCGGGGCACACCGGCCTCCCAGAAGGTCTGGAGGCCTGGGCTGGAAGGTCTGGTGCCCCAGGCAGGGGGCGGGCGGCCTGGTCTACCCCGGGGAAGGCATGGTGCTGTGCAGGAGACTGAGCCTGTGTTCCGGAAGGCCCAGTACCAAACAGGAGGCACAGCTGCAGGTACAGAGGAACCCAGCACTGCTATGCTGCACCAGGCCGTGGGGCGTTTAGAACAGCGGATTCTGCTGTGTGGGGTGAGGCTGTTGGACTCCACTCTTGAAAGTGAGGAAAGAAAAAAATTGCTACTGAGTGCCTGATCCCACAACCTTCTCAAACCACACATACTGTCTTCTCTTATTAAAAAAAAAAAAAGAAAGAAAAAAGAAAAATATTGGAGAGGGGTTAAGATGGCCACAGCGGCAGCCAGGATACTGGAGATGCAGACAAAACATATCCAACTGAACTGGAACTCTTGGAAAAATTCCCCAGGGAGGAGGACTCATTCTTTACATCCTTAAGAATCCTGGATATCACCTGTAAGGAGAGAGTTTAGCAGAGACCTAGGAGGAAGGCGGTGTTGGCAGTGGTTGCCGCGATGGTGGTAGAGGCTGGTATTTGGGAGAGGCAGAAATCTGATCCTACCAACCTTATCTTCTGGAGAAATTAGCCCAAAGGTTGAATGCTACCATTGTGCATGCTTAGGAACACTGGATAACATGCAGTGTGGGAAAAAAGCTTGGGAAAGATTTGAAATGGTGGAGGCAGTGGCAATGGCAGTGGCCAGTAATCAGGGGAGGCAGAGATCTGGTGGAATACACCTGGAACTTTTGAAGAAATAACCCCAGAGGCAGAATGCTACCACCATGTACTCTCAGGAATGTGGGACAACCTCCTGGGTGAAGAGGGTGCTTGGATCAGAGCCTGTTGAGGGGTGAGGCCGGTGACAGGGACAGCAGAGCCAGGATTGGAGCCTGCCGTGAAGCAAGGCTGGTGCTGGGGCCTCCAAGGCCGGGATCGGAGCCTGCTGAGGGGTGAGGCTGGTGTCGGGGCCAGGGAGGCCGGGATCAAAACCTGCCTTGAAGCAAGGCCAGTGCTGGGTTCTCTAAGGCTGAGATTGGAGCCTGCTGGGGGGTTAGTCCGATGCCCAGGCCAGCGAGGCTGGGATCAGAGTCTGCCATGAGGCAAGGCCACTACTGAGGCCTCCAAGGCCCGGATCGGAGCCTGCCGAGGGGTTAGGCCAGTGCTGGGGCCAGATAGGCTGTGATCGGAGCCTGCCATGAGGCAAGGCCAGTGCTGGTGCCTCCAAGGCCGGGATTGGAGCCTGCCAAGGGGTTAGGCCAGTGCCGGGGTCAGCAAGGCCAGGATTGGAGCCAGCCATGTGGCAAGGACAATACTGGGACCTCCAAGGCTGGGATTGAAGCCTGCCGAGCAGAAGACCAGTGCCAGGGTCAGCAAGGCTAGGATCAGAGCTTGCTATGAGGCAAGGCCGATGCTGAGGCCTCTGAAGCCAGGATCAGAGCCTGCCGAGGGCAAGGCCAGTGCAGGGGCCAGCAAGGCTGGGATCAGAACCTCCCGTGAGGCATGGCCGGTGGTGGGGACTCCAAGGCTGGGATAGGAGCCTGCCAAGGGGTAAGCCTGGTGCGGGGCCAGCGAGGCCGAGATCAGAGCCTGCCCTGAGGCAAGGCTGGTGCTGGGGCCTCTGAGGGTAGGATCGGAGCCTGTCACGAGGCAAGGCCGGTGCTGGGGCCTTCAAAGCCAGAATAGGAGCCTGCCGAGATGTTAGGCTGGTGCCAGGCTCAGTAAGCCCAGGATCAGAGCCTGCTGTGAGGCAAGGCTGGTGCTGGGGCCTCCAAGGCTGGGATCTGAGCAAGCGGAAGGGTTAGGCCAGTGCAGGGGCCAGCAAGGCCAGAATCGGGGCCTCCCATGAGGCAAGGCCGGTGCTGGAGCCAGTGAGGTCTGGATCAGATTCCTCTAGGTGGTCAGGCCACTACTGGGGCCGTCAAAAGTGAAATAGGAACTTGCAATGTGTCATGCACAGAAAAATATCACAGAAAATAAAAACCAGATGCTACCCCTAATTAGCAAAAACTAGGAGGTAATGGGTAATAGGAGGAGGTCGAGTTGTAGAAAGGGCCCTATAGAGAAGCAATTAAGGTGACCAATCAGAGGGGATGGGATGGGGGAGGATGGAACCTCTTTAAAACTCAGGAGGTACTTAAACAAATGTATCAAAGATAATCACCAATCAAGCATGGGATCAAGGGAGGAGGAGGGAGTGAGATGGGGATTGGATGAAGGGTAATTGAATGATGTGTGCTTGTATATCCTCTCAAGTCTTGTATTCCAATGTGATGTATGATTACAATGCACCAATAAAAATATTAAAAAATGCCACAATGTTTATTTCTCTTACTGAGGGGCAACTTAACAAAAAATTAGTGAAAAAATTTCAGTTCTCTAGTTGAAAAAGTTGATTATAATACTTTTTATTGATTTTATGGGGATTTTCTTAGGTCCTCTACTATTCTGGCAGTCATGTCTCAACTCTTAATTTTTCAAAATAAATTTAATGTTTAAATAAATTTTTCAAAATAAATTTAATGTCTAAATCCATTTTCAAATATTGTGACCAGCGAGGCTGGCTTCGAACCAGCGCGATCCTCCTGTCTCCGCTTCCCAAGCGCGGGGATTACAAGCGTGCGCCACCACGCCCAGCGTAATTTGATACTTTAAACAAATACTTTCCTGACTTGAAAAATATTAAATTCAAAACAAATGATTAATGAACTATTTTATAATGATATTGTGTGTGGATATGCAAAAGATCCAAATGGAGATCAAATCTAATGAACAATAAAATTACCAAACAATGATTTAGATGGAAATGTACATTTTGTCAATTATAAGTACTGAAATTTCTACCTACATATTAGAGCATGTATATGGGGCAATTTTTGCAGAAAACTCAAGTAAAAGGCCAAGGAGTAACAATATCTCAGTTGGAGATTATATATTAGATTCATATATGATAAAATAACAACAGTACAACTGAAGCTGCTTAATATATATATTATATACATTTGGACAGCTATGTAGTTACATTTTTGAGTGGTAAAAAATTATGTTGTGTTTTTATAGTATAAGATAAATAACTATAAATGCCTTATATTAGATAAAATACTGCAATAATGTGTAAATCAGGTTCATCTCACTACATAATTAAAAATAAATTGATAATGTGGCTGATGACAAAAGTCTACTGGAAAAATTTACAGAATTTTTGGTTAGTTCACAAAATCATCAGGTTGAAAATGTCTCATAAACAGAAATATTCTAATTGTATTACAATATAGTTCCCCTTGAGCATAAACTAATTATTTATTCATCTGCTTATTTATATTAAAGTTACCTCTTGCCCTGTATTGACTCCCAATTGGACACATTATTAATCTCAAGCTTTTTTGTTTTCTAATGGCCTTTTTTTTTTTTTTTTGGTTGTACTGGAGTTCCTGGAAACCCTTCTACCTCAGGGGTACATTCCCATTCCCAGACCTACTTTTTACTTTTTTATTTGGAAACAGGGTCTCTTAAGCCAGAGTGGCTGGCTTCGAACCTGCGGGATCCTCCTGTCTCCACCTCCCAAGTGTGGGGATTATAAGCGTGCTCCACCACACCGGGCTTTAATGGCCTCTTAATTAGTGGATCTTCACACACTTTTCTAGTAAAACCTGTATTCAGTTTTTCCTATCTGTTTCCCAAAGTCCATAGCCACTCAAGCAGCTCACTGACCATATTTATAGTTCGAATACATCATGCTCTTTCTTCATATTCTTTTTTACATGTTTTTTCTGTTCCAGAACTCTCTTCTGGATTCCTAATTTCAGGACTTATCTTATTATGTGAGGCTTACCCTGACTTTAGGGAAAGATTTTCTTGATACCATATAGTATAGTATAAAAGTTACATTCTTTAGAAAAATTTAGTGATTTATTTATTTTGGTGCTTGTATTGAACCCAGAGACTTACATATGCTAAGCGCAGGGTCTATCACTGACTTCTATCAGAATAAATCCTGGTTTTCCTTTTACATTTCTTTTCTTCCTTTAATTTGCTCTGCCCTTAATTTATATTTTTTCTCCTCCCTCAAGTTTGCTTGCTGAATAAAGCTATAGATACATAGATTTTACTATACTCATTCTCCTTAGACATTTTTCTCTACATCCATGAGTTTTATATAGTATAAATTATAGAGAGAGCTTTCCTTGCATGCTATAATGTTGACTAATATGTATACATTTAGAAACCTTGCCTTTATTTTGCATGAGGTAAGCATGCAAAGCAAAGACATGATGTCTCTATATACAAATTTTGCTCAAAATTTAACACAGAGAATGAGGAGGGTGCTGATGTTAATTTTATGTTTTTATCTTTTTCCAGAATTCTTTATTTAAAAAGTGTTTTAGCAATTATTTTTATTAGGTACCTGGAGGCCTTCTAAAATGTAGAATGATAAGTAGGCTCTATTATAGGTCCAAACCTAAATCTTTCAACCTCCACATTCAGCTTTTCTGGACATGTTCTTTAGCTATTTGCTAACACCTTTTGCTTCCAGGCACTGTGCTAGACACTGAAGATATACCAATGATATTTTTCTAACAGCATGCGTCCTGCCCTCATGTAGATTACAACTGTAAGGAGGAAAGGCAAAAAATAACTATATGAAGGGTTTAATTACCTAATTTTCTAGTAAAGAGACAGTAACTGGAAGAGAAGATAAGACTAGCAGAAATATCTGAGTAATAAATACACTGAGCTGTGAGAAAGGTAAATAGAAATAGGTCGAAAACAGAAGAAAGTATATAAGAATGATAAATCCTATGTGTAAGAGCTCAGTGGAGGTAAGAAACATGGTCTTCTTTAAAATTGATTTTATCTGTTTTAATTAATTTTGTTCCTACCTCTTCCTATATTATAACCTTTTTTATAGTTCTACTGATTCATTATAGTCTCACATCATAGCATAGTTCTTAGAAACGGTGGCCTACATGCACACAGCATTTGGTGGGCTTTACCCTGCTCTCTATTTTCTCCCTTCACCATACAGAGAATTGAGATACAGTATATGATATATTTAGTTAAATTGCCTTTTTTCTTGATGGGATTGTGTGTGTGTGTGTGTGTGTGTGTGTGTGTGTGTGTGTGTGTGTGTGTGAAGTCTTTTAAGTTCTTTGTATATTCTAGATATTGGTCCCTTATGAGAGGGATAGCTGGCAAAAGTTTCCCATTTTGTAGCCCTTCTCTTTAGATTTTTTATGATTTTCTCTGAGGAGCAGAAACTTTTCAGTTTAATGCCATCCCTTTTATTAATTCTTGTCTTAATTTATTGAGCTTTCAGGTCTTGCTGAAGAAGTTTCTACCTGTGTTTATATGTTGGAGCGTTGGACCTATGCCCTGTTCTAGTAATTTCAAAGTCTCTTGACTAATTCCCAAATCTTTGATTCATCTCTAGTTGACTCTTGTGCAGGGTGAGAGGTAGAAATTAAATTCCACTATTATACAAATATATAACCAGTTTTCCCAACTCCAGTTGTTGAAAAAGGTTGTCTTCTCTTCAATATATGTGTTTGGCACCTTTATCTAAAATCAAATGGCTCTAAGTATGTGGATTTGTTTATTCTGTTTTATTGTTTTTTTGTGTGCCAATACTATGATGATTTTATTACTATAGCTCTATTGTATAATTTGAAGTCAGAAATTGTATTGTTCTTATTGCTGATAACTATTTTGGTTACTTTATACCTTAGGGCTGGATTTATAGGTTGATGAAGAATGGAATTGGTATTTTGATAAGGATTGCATTGACTCTGTAGATCACTTTTGGTAAAATGGCCTTTTGTCATAATATTTATTCTGCCTACTCAAGAGTAAGGGAGAACTTTTCATCTTATAAGATATTCAATCTCTTTCTTTGGTATTTTATAATTTTAATCATAGGGGTCTTTTTCCTCCTTAGATTTATTACTAGTTATTTTATTGCTTTTGAAGTTATTGTGAAAGAAATTGTATTTGAAGTTACTATGAATGAAATTTTCTTCTGGATTTCTTTTTCAGTAAATTCATAGTTGGTATACATAAAAATTACTGATTTTTTAAAAAAGAATTATTTATATACTGCTACTTTGCTGAACTTGTTGATCAGTACTAAGAATCTTTGTTTTGAGTTTTTTTGGATCTTCTAAATATGGGATAATGTCATCTGTCTGACTATAGACCCTGACTCTACTTTCACAGGAATGATTTGCCCACGAGGGTCTGTGAGTTGTTACTCAAGTTCCTGTAACTGTGCTGGCTTCCACTCTGTTGCTTTGTAAACTCAGAATCCTGATGAGTACCTCTTGGGTCCTGCAGGCAGGGATGAGTTTATTTGCAGCCATATAATTTTTCTGGGTGGTCTGGAGAGTTGGGTCTTGAGATTTTTGAACATGGAAAGAGGAGTTTGAGTCTTTTTGATAATAGTTTTCTGTAGTCACTGGCTTGACAGGTTTTGCTTCTTTTTTGTTGAAGTTGTTATCTGAGAGCTCCTGGGTCCCAACAGGTGCCAGCTCAGACAAGCTTGCCAAGATAGTGCCACCTCTGCTCTCTGCTAACCAGGTGAAATGCATAAAGCGCTTTTCAGTCCTCTGCTCTCTGTGCTGTACCCAATTCCACAGTGTTTTGACTGTCTCTCTTCTGTTGAGTTCTGATCGACTCCCTTCTCTTGCCAAGAAGCAGTCTTCCCACTGGCTGAGTTCTGAGTCTAAAAGCAGCCAAAACCTCTTGCATCTTAGTCTCTCTTCATGAAGCCTCCATTTCCTGGCCCTTTTTGTCAAGGCTCATAACCTTTAGGTATCTTTTTATTTAAGAGAATTTTCTTACTTTTAGGTTATCTCTTTACCATATGCCTTACACTATATTTTACAATATTGCAAAAATCAACTGCCCATTTCCTTTTCTGGACTTATTCTATCTATGGGTGTAACTATGATTACATAATTATTTTTGAATAATCAACTAATGAATAAATCAATTAAAGTATTAAATGGAAAAGTACTTGAAAATAAAAAAAACTATAAATGTACTGTTTACAAATAATATGGATAAAAACAATAATGATTATGTTCACTATTTAATTATGCACATGGGATAAAGATGAAAAAGAACCACTCCCTCAAGAAATTTATATTTAAAATAATAATATCAAATTACAATAAATAGAAATAAATATAAATTCAGTTGTGTTCTTTCAAAACAATCACCTACACATAACGTGTTCTGTGCTATTTGCATTGATTTTTTTGTCTTTCCCATTTATGCATATGAAATGATGTATATCAAAAACAAGGCAATTTTGCATGAGCATTATAGGGACTTCTCTAATGATTAAGAGGTATGGTTTGTTTGGTTACTTGAATATTTTTATCTTTTTCAGAATTTATGGATTAATATGGAAATTGTGCAGAATTCCATTGATTGATTCATTTTACTTAACATATATCCAAATAATGCAAATTTTATGTTAAGGCCTAAGCACACCTTTCAATGCAACAGTGATCCACAAACAAGAAAAATCTCATAGTTATTCATCATGGTAATGATCATATAAATAGGAAATGGCACAAGAAAACCCTGGGAATTGGAGGCATAGTGTTGCAGAGAGGGAAAAGTAGGAAACATCTTATTAAAAGTCTTTCTGCCAGCAACATTAGTAAGCACTTGACGTTCTTTGTGTATCAGGAAACAATAAGTTAGACAGCAACAGCCAAGGGTAACTTATGAAGTATTGAAAAGCTGGGAAGAATATCTACCACAATTCAAGAGATTTTCCCAGAGGCCAGCAAGAATTCATTCAGAGCCCAGAGAAATAATATTATTCTTAACCTAATGGTAATTTGTTCCTCATGATTTTGGTAGGGAGAAAGAATCAATCTATGTTGTAGTGTTGGAAAATCTAGAAATTATATTATAAAAATAAGTGTACCCTAGAAAATGATATACTCATGTTTCAGTAACCTGAAAAAATATTTTGTCATATTAATTTAAACTTAGAATGTTCTAGATTTAATTTTGTAAATAGGGACAATTTAACACATCCCACAGTTAAAAAAAAAAAAGTAGTCAGTAAATTGTTTATATTTTGGGGAGTGGTGAGTTGGCCCGGGCCACCCTCCCCCCTCATGCCATTTTGGCATGGGGCTGTAACTATTTTCTGTATTTCTATTTTCTGCATTTCTTTCTTTTTAATAAACTTCTTTAAATCTTCAAAAAAATTGTTTATATTTACATCACTAAAAAGAATTGACTAGCATATTAATGAAAATTATATCAAAGATAAACTTTTATTTTCAAAGGTTATATATTTTTAAACTGGTTATAAAATTTCATATACAAAATAAAAGGTAAATCAAAAGGTATAATAAATTATGAAGCTACTTTATAGTAATCACTAAATAGATTTATGACAGTCATTATTTAGTAGATAATTAGGAACATATTTTTGCCACATACATACTTTGATTATATGTATAAAAATATTATAATTCTGACTTTTTAACTAGAATTTTGTTTTATTTAAAAATAGGTGGAGAAATATAAGATAGCAAATAGAGATTATATATGGAATAACTCATACAGTGCTCCCAATATTAACAATGATGATAGTAAAATTGCCACTGTTAAAAATCTTGATATTTATTTATATAATATTTATATTTTATTTTATTGTGCCTAAATTATTTATATTATGATATGTAAATCTCAAATATAAAATATTGGATCTTTTAAAATATATTTTTATTGGTGCATTGTAGTCAAATTTCACAATGGAATACAAGACTTGTGAGGATATCCAAGCACACATCATCCAATTAGCTTTTATCCAATCCCCATCCCACTCCCTCCCCCTCCCTCATTCCCATGATTTATTTAGTGATTAAATTTGATATATTTGTTTATGTACATCATGTGTTTGAAAGAGATTCCATCTTCTCCCATCCCAGTCCCTCTGATTGGTCACCTTAACTGCTCCTCCATAGGGCGCTTCTTCAACTAGATTTCCTTCTATTACCCTTTTCTTCCTAGTTTTTGCATATTAGGGAAAGCATCTGATTTTTTATTTTCTGTGGTATTCCTCTGTGTATGCTGCATGGCAAGTTCTGATCCCACTCTTGAAGGCCTGGGCTCAGGCCTGGCCACGTGGCAGACTCTGATCCTGGCCTTGCTAGCTCTAGCACTGGCCTTGCCTCGTGGCAGGCTCTGATCCTGGCCTTGGAGGCCCCAGCACTGGCCTTGCCTTAAGGCAAAGTCCTATGTCAGCCTTGCTGGCTCCAGCTCACTGCAAGGCAGGCACTGATCCCGGCCTTGCTGACCCCAGCACTGGCCTCAGCCCTTTGCAGGCTCTGATCTTGGCCTCAGAGGCCCCAGCACCGGCCTTGCCTCATGGTAGGCTCCGACCCAGGCCTCGCTGGCCCTGGGGCCAGCCTCACCCCTCGGCAGGCTCTGATCCCAGCCTCGGAGGCCCCAGCATTGGCCATGCCTCATGGCAGGCTCCTATTCTGGCCTCAGAGGCCCCAGCACCGGCATTGCTGTGCCTTGGGCTCTGGTCTCTGTCACTATGAGCAGTTCATGTACAGATATTCCCTTTTTTCTTCATTTTTTTTTTCTTACTGGAGTTCCTGGAAACCCTTCTACCCTTCTACCTCCAGGCTACACTCCCAGAGACCTTTTTTTTTTAATATATTATTATTTGGAAACAAGGTCTCTTAAGCCAGTGAGGCTGGCCTCAAACCTGCACGATCCTCCTGTCTCCGCCACCAAAGTGCAGGGATTACAAGGGTGCACCACCATGCCCAGCAATCTTTGATTTTTTTTTTTTTTAAATATGAGAGAGCAGTACATGTCTTTTACAAAAGCTGGGACCCCAAACACCCAGTGGGAATGAATTTTGTCTTCCCTTCAAAGGCAGAGGTCCACAGCTTTACTTCAGAGAGCAGGCTCTGCTGCTCCATGTGCACCCTGGCCTCCCATTCTGTGCAGAGGAGTGTGGTGGCCATGAGGGCTGAAGAGTTCCAGAACAGGCAGATGGCAGCCCATCCTGGCTATGTGGGACGCTCTCTGAAACTCCCCAAACCCTTTTACCACTTATCATGTTGTCCAGAATTCCTGAGCATGTGTGGCAGGAGCAGTAAATTTTAGGGAGATTTCCACAAAAGTTCAAGGAGGACTGAACTGGATTCTGCCCCTCCAAATTCTGTTGAGCACCACCACCACTGCTGCTGCCACTGCCATCTCGGTTCTCTCCTGAACACCTTTCTCACAGTTTGTTTTCCAGAATTCCCGAGCATGTGTTGCAGTAGCAGTATACCTTTGAGGATATTTCTTTAAAATTATGAGGTGGATTGGATTGAATCTCTGCCTATACCAAATACTAAACACCGCTGCCAGTGCCACAGCCATCTCAGTTCTCTTCCAAGCACCTTATTAACACAGCATGTTTTCCCAAATTCCTGAGCATATGCGATAGTAGCATTCTATATTTGGGGGGATTTCTTCAAATGATCAAGGTGGATTGAATCAGATCTCTGCCTCTCCTGAATACTGGCTGCTTCCTTTGCCGCTGACTCCACCATCTCAATTCTCTCCCATACACTTTTCCCACACTACATGTTGTCCAGAATTCTTGAGCATGCACAGAGTTAACATTCTACCTTTGGGGCAATTTCTTCAGAAGATCAGGGTGGGTTGGATCAGATATCTGCCTCTCCCAAGTACTAGCCTCCACAGCCACTGCCACTGTCACTGTCTTCCTCCTGGTTCTCCACTGAGCTCCTTCCTTACATGATATGATGTCCAAAATTCTTAAGCATGTGCAGTAGGAGCAGTACCCTTCATGGGGAATTTTTTCCAAAAGTTCCAGGTGAACTGGATAGGATTTGTCTGCATGTCTTGAATCTTGACTGCTGCTGCCACCATCTTGGCCCCTCTCCAATATTTTTTTTTTAAATAAGAGAAGACAGTATGTGTGCTTTGAAGAGTTTGTGGGATCGAGCACTAAGCAGCAATGCATTTTATCTCCCCTCCAAGAGTGGAGGCCCACAGCCTCTCCGCATAGAGCAGGGTCTGCTGTTCCGAGCACAACAAGAACCCCAGTGCAGCATAGAGGAGTGCAGTGGCCAGGCGCAATGAGCTCCCCAGGAAGCGTGCCTGGGCTTCCCACCTGGTGCTACTGCACTCCCTCCACCATGTCCGGATCATTTTTCTTACAAGGTATGTTGTTAAGAGTCCCCAGCATGCACAGCTGAAGCGGTCTTTTCTCTAATATCTTCTGGGATGTTCTTCCAAAAATCACTTTTCTTGCATGGCATGTGCCTCCTTGTCATCTTGCTTCTAATTCCGCTGTTATCCACTCTCTCTCCTGTATTCTAGATAGGGAGTCATAGCTGGAAGTGTCTCCTTGAGTTGTCCCAATGAGATATTAAACCAAAATCTGGTGTCCAGGGCTTCTCCAAGGAATACATGTCCTTTTCAGGGGCTGCAGTCACCACTGCAACTGTGACCACCACCATCTTGAAGCTGTTGTCAAAATATTGAATCTTTATATATGTATATACCTGGAAAACCAATATCCCAATTAAGATATAGACTTCTATCACCTTGGTAAGTCCCTCATACTCTTTCAAGCCTACCCCATTATAGGCCACTACTGTTCTGATTAATCAATAGTTTTATGAATAATTATTAAATAATTTCAAAACTATATCTGAATAATAATATTCTGCATAAAAATAAACAAAATAAAAAAGGACCCAATGTTATAGTAAAAGAGAAAAGAAACTTTTTTTTCACTTTGAATGAATTTAAAAAAAAACCCTCTCATTAAATGTCAAGGCAATGTTTGTTTTTTGCAAATGTGATACCAATAGTAATGGCTTTAAACAGTATATAATTTTTAAATTTACTGCAGACCTTGAGGCATACAAAATATCTACTTATCAAAATTTGGTGCTTTGTTAACTACATAAAATACACAGCAGTTTAAAGTCTTTCTGATGCATCTAAACAAATCCAAAACAAAAGAGTGTCCTTATCTTGAAAAGCTACAGTAGGAGGTTTAAGAATAATCATGTGTGCTGAAATTAGATAGTTTTTTTAGTCTAAATTAAGGACTGTGTACTTCAGTGTAAACAGGGACCAAAATAATAGTATATAGAAATAAAGCTAACTTACTGGAAACAAGTGAGAGCTTGGTTATCTAAACAAGAAAGCTTCAAGTCACTTCCACTCCATCATAGTAACTGTAAGAAATTTGTTAGCACAAAAACTCATTTACAAATTGAAACTCCAATTGCTTAAAGCAAAATATCAGAATTTTATTTGAAATTTTTTGATTTTTGAAGGGGATAGCCAATTCATTTTTTTAATATTGAAGATAACTCTCTCTACTCTATAAGTGTTCATATGAAAGTTATATTGTAGTTCTAAGACTGCCAGCAAGGGTACCCATTTGGAAACAAAAAATATGAACAATATTCTTCTAACATTTAGGGATATACTTACAAACAGATCATCAAGGACTCAAAAAATGAACAGAAAGATATTACGTAGTAAATCTAGGAGGGAAACCAACATCTATTTTCAGTTGTACCCCTTCTTTTTATGTTAGAGGATCCTAACACATAACATCAGAGAAGAAGTGGTTTGGACAGGAGTAAGGGGTAGCTAGTATAAAATTCTACAAAGTCATCACCAAAGTAGGGCTAAAAGATGCCCATGGAAATTGTCTATTTTTAAGCCATTCACACCAGTGTGAAGAGTTTTAATATATTATTGGAAAAGGAATGTGATATACAAATTTCTTCAGCCATTCTCTAAAACAGTCTTTCGCAAAATGGAAAATCAAAATCCAAAAATTATAAAAATATTTAATGAATTAATCAAATACTTTTTTTCTGCTTACCATTTGACCAAGTAAAATCATTTATAGGTTACTTGGTAGACTTTGAAGACCAAGAAAAACATGAGCAAGATGAAGATAAGAAGTTAAACTAGGCCAGGCATGATTGTACATCTGCCCTTTTATTCCAGTACTTGGGAGGCAGAGACAGGAGAACACAAGTTCCAGACCAGCTTCAGCAACATAGTGAGACCCTCAGTAATTTATCCAGATCCTGCTTCAAAATAAAAAGGTGGAGGGGCTGGGGTAGCTCAGTGGTAGAATGCTTCTTGATACAATCCCTAGTTTCAAAAGAGAAGACAAAGAAGAAGATGAAGATTGAGAAGGAGAAAGAAGAAAAAAAGAAGGAGGAGGACAGAAGTAAGAAGAGGTGGAGGAGGAAGAATGTAACTTAGAATGTAGAGAAAGTAGTTTATAATCCATATTATCTAACTAACTTCAATAGTCTTCTTTTTTTCCTATTTTTAAATTTTTTTATTGGTGAATTGTATTTATACATCATAATGGGTAAAAAACTTGTGTAGACATAAATACACACATCATCCAGGCAGCCCCCATCAAGTCCCCACCCCACTCCCTCCCCATTACTCCTTCCCATGCTTGGCTTTGTGGTTGACTATTATATAAATAAGTACATAAAGAGTTTCCTTCTTTCTCCCTCCCATCCCCACAGTTAAGTTCCCTTATTTGCTCCTCTATAGGATTTCAGTTTTAACCTGGAATTCCTCCTATGATCCATTTGACCTTAGCTTTCACATATTAGGGAAAGCATCCGATTTCTAACTTTTTGTGGCTGACTACTCTAGCTTAGCATAATGTCCTCCAGTTCCATCCAGTTCCCTCTAAATGCTGCAGTTGTGGGTTTTTTTTTTTATGGCTGAGTAAAATTCCATTGTGTACATATCCCACAGTTTTGTAATCCTGTCATCTGTTGATAGACATCTTGGCTGATTCCATAGTTTGGCTATGGTGAATTGTGCAGCTATAAAAATAGATACACATGCATTAATTTTGTAGTTTGGTTTGCTTTCTTTGGGGTAGATACCCATAAGTGGTATTGCTGGATCAATGGTAAATTTGTTCCCATTCTTCTGAGAATTCTCCATACTGTTTTCCAAAGTGGTTGCACTAATTTGGAATCCTACCAACAATGTTTTAGAGTTCCCACTTCTTCACATCCTCAACAGTATTTGTTGTTGTTTGGGGTAAGGTGAAATCTCAGGGTAGTTTGACTTCTACCTATTCACCACAATTCAGATGTCTGTGGTGTTCCTGGAGATCCTCCTCATCAGGTTTAGTGTTAATTGTAAGACTCTCCTTACACTTTCTACTGATCAAAGCCTGAGTCTGTCTGAGCTTCTGATATGATTAACAATAGATCCCACTCCCACCTTCTCTGGGTTCTTCTCCATATCACCACAATTTCACTTATTGTGCTCTGGATCTCTGAAGGATGGGGAAATCTCAGCCACTACCCCTCCTTCTCTGAGTTGTATCACAAAGTCTCAAACCCAGGGAGTTAGTCACAGCTGAGCAAGACCCTGAGGGTACTGGGTGGGGCATTTTACCTAGGGTAACTAGGACTTTGGTGTGGTAATCTCTGCCACCACTACTCCTTCACTGGATAGATCTCAGACCCAGGGAGTTATTCAAAGCTGCTTGAGTTCCTGGGCAGTGAAACACTGGGATTTCTCCTGTAGGGGCCACTATTTCACTTACAATTGTGGTGAGTGCTGAGCTGGAGCTCTCACGAGCATGGTGAACTTGCTGCCACTGCTGGCAATATGGCGCCAATGCCATGCCCTCGGCCATGAGTCTGGCATATTTCTTTTCTGGTTTTGAGCTCAGCTTTGAATTCCTGGAGGGTGTGATGGCCTGGCTGCTGGGAATTCTAGATGGTCTTTGCACTGAAAGAACTGCTGAATTGCAACTAACTAGGCTACAACTGATCACTTCAGCTCCTTATTTCCATCCCTGGAATCTGGATCTGTGAGGCAAGATGTCATCGGTGCAGTGGCCTCCACTGCACATACGGCGGACAGGTTTCTTTTCTGCTCTCTGGTTGTTCTTCTAGTCTTCTTTTCGCTGTTGCTTGTATTTATAGCTTTTATTTCTCTATTGATAGTATTTCCTGTCTCTGTAAGTCATTATTTTTGAAGCCATGGAGATCGAGTGTCAGCAATATTCATAGATGCTGCTTTACTCATTTGCAATCTTCCCTATTATCTCCTTAGTCTGTTCTGATTAGGAATTTTGGCAGGAAACAAATGGTTTATTTTTTTATTTTTTATTTTTTTGTGATACTGGTGATTGAACCCAAGGGAACTCAGGAGCATTCTACCTCCATGCTATATCCCCAGTTCTATTTTTTTTTAATCTTTATTTTAAAATAGGGTCTCACTAAGTTGTGGAGAGTCTGGTCACAACCTTGCAGTCCTCTTGTCTTGGCCATCCATGTATTGGATTTATAAGCATGAGCCACCACATTGGGCAAATAAAGAAAATCTAAAGACATGCCTTTTCACAGAAGTATATACAGGGTTAAAGTAAATTAAAAACAAACACAAAGAACAAAATTAGAACACTGTTCCAAAGGTAATAAAGTTTGAAGTCATTAAAAGATATAAAGTTGAATGGGCAAGGAGAGAAAAGTGTATTATTAGCCTTGTACAATGTTCTATTTGTCTTGGAGCCTTGGAGAAGAAGCTCTTAATATGGCTGTAACCAGGAATTTAACAGCTACTAAGGGAAGGTTCTACAGCAAGTAATAAGTAGAATAATACTTAGTTTATTGTTCTCCTGCATTTTGATGTCCTGTAGTGCATTCCAGTGGCTGAGCCACACAGCAAGCTTGTCAGTATGGTATGCAATACAAGTGATGCAGTCTGCAGGAATCAGCTCTGCAGGAGTCAGCTCTCCAGAGCCCAGAATAAGACAGCAGGGACAGCAGATTTCTGGTGCCAAACAGAATATAACCAGCACAAAGAATAAGCATTTTTCCTGTAAAAATTAGAGAAAAATGTAACTCTATAGTATTTCTCTATTTTACTGCACAATTTACTGTTACATTTTAAATAAAAAATGACATGAAATGTTTAGAATAGTATTTAATGTATTGAATTAGGTTTGTATCATACTCAAATATGAGTTGATTATTTTAAATTCACTATTTAAATTTTGACTAAAATGTACACTGTCTCCTCTGGGATGAATGGATATACTTCTCTTTAATCAAAGAAAGAAGAGGGACTAGGATTAAAGGCAAAATAAAAAATGTATCATCAGTACCAGTAAAACCTTGACATTGTGTTAAATATTTACCTAAGTGAACTAACTTATATTAGTAAGACCTATAGACAGAACTGTGAAATTAGGTTTCTTCATATCTAGATTGTAATATTTTTATAATAGAAAAATGATGTTTCTGTTAAATAGAAAGGCTAGAATGTAGTGATTTCTGCTCACAGGTCTAAAGATACTTAATTTACTCATAATGCCAATTTTTTGTGAACAATGTCATAAAAATTGATTGCTTTTGAAGTTTTTCCTATAAATACAAGAAAATAAATGTCTATCAGCATTAGTAATATATATATTTCATGTCAGAATAGACTAACTCTGTGGGATTTGTTTATGAATTTCAGTGTCAAAACTGCATTTGACAATATAGTCAATTTTCAGAAAAATCTTTAAATATGATGCTCTTGTTTACTATATTTTACCATATATGCTTCCACTAAAAGAAAATGGACTAGACACTTTCCACACAAATCATGTGCAAAACTTCTACAAAATACCATCTCTTTTCTCACTCATGAAGAGTATTTACATTTACAAGAGTCACTATAACAAAATTTGTTATTTTGTTAAAATAAAAAATTGAAGCTAAAAACTGAAGCTAAAAACAACAGACATTTCTAGTTTCTAAGTTCTAAAATATAGAAGTCTGAAATCAAAACTGTAGGGTTTTTCTCCTAAAGAAATCTGTGAGAAAGTCTTTTCTTCTTCCTATCTTTCTGTCGGTTTGTTAAAAAGCTTTGCTTTTCTTTGACTTGCAATTAAGTAGCTCCAATCTCTGCCTTTATTATCATGGCATTCCTCATGTGTGTCTGTCTTTACATTTCTCCTCCTCCTCCTCCCCCTCCTCTTTTTCTTTTGTACTGTGGGTTGAACCTAGGGGTATTCTTCTGAGATACACCTCCTGCCATTTTTAATTTTATTTTACTTTTTATTTTGAAACAAGGTATTACTAAGTTGATGAGGCTGGCTTCAATTTCCCATAATCCTGTCTCAGCCTCCCAAGTACTGGGATTACAGGAGTGCTCCACTGTGTCCAGCTTTCATCTTTTTTCTTATAAGGGCTCCCATCATGTTGAATTAGAGATGTATCCTACTTTAGCATGACCTCATATGAGCTGTTATCTGCAGATGTTCTTATTCCTTTTTGTGCTGTGAATAACTAAGACTGGGTGATTTATTTAAAAAAAAAAACAGACATTTATTCCCTCACAGTTTTGCAGACTAAGAAATCATAGGTGAAAATTCTGGTATCTTGTTATGTCATCATAATAGTGGGCAGCATCGCATGATGAAAAAATAAAGAGAAAGAGGGTAAGAAAAAGTGAACCCATCCTGAGAATAATTATATTCTAGGAAGATTGGTTAAAGCATGAGTCAGGATAGGATAACACTGGAGAAAGCAGATGAGAGTATGACCATAGTTAAGACTGTAAATAAAAGGGCATATTTAGACTTATAAGAAGAGAAATAGAAAAAAACATGATAAAATATAGATCATTGTGGTGTTAATAGCTATAATTTCTGTTAAAAATTATACATTATACAAAAATCTTTGAAAAAATATGATTCTATTTTTGATAGAAAAGTACAATAGAAGAAGGGAACTTTATTTTAAGGTATCAGGTAACTGAGACAATCTCCAAAAGATAGACAGATCAGACTTGGAAATCAAACATTTAGGAAAACATTCATTTATCCATTCATCAATTTATTGGGTAAGCATATATTTATTGTTTCTATAGGCAATAAAAACAAGCCCTAAGTAAAACAAGAACTCATTTATCTAACATTTTAATATAATAAGACAAAAATGAAAAATACATTAGTGCTAAAGAATGTTAAGAAAAAATATGTTGAAGAAGGGGATGTTCATATTGGTGGCATTTTTTTCTGTTTGAAATTATATTAACTTCATCTATCAATGTAGATAGCACATAGTATTTATAATATTAAAATTTAAGTCATTTTGAGTAAGCATATTATCTGATTTTAAGATTTGCTGTGAAGCTGTACTAATCAAGGCAGTGTGCTAATGAGAAATGAATAGATACTTAGATCAATGGAGTGGAGGAAAAATCTAAAAATAGAAGCATCCAAATTTACTGTTTTTTTTTTCACAAAGGTCTGCAGGCAACACAATAAAGAAAGGATAATTATTATTATGATTGGACATTGGTATTAAGGCATAAACTCAAAATGAAGCATAAGCTTACATATAAAACTAAAATAACTTTTGAAGGCAATATAGTCAAATATTTATTTTTTTGGTGATACTGGTGTTCCTAGAAACCCTTCTACTTCCAGGCTACACTCCCAGACCTATTTCATACTTTTTTTTTGAAACAGGGTCTCTTAAGCCAGCATGGCTGACTTTGAATCTGCATGATCCTCCTGTCTCTGCCTCCCAAGTGCGGGATTACAAGCGTGCGCCACCATGCCTGGCATTATAGTCAAATTTTTTCATGACCGGAGGTTAGGCAAAGAGTTTGTGGAGATGACAAGAAACATGTCATCCATAAAATATAAAGAAAAGATAAATTGAACTTTATTAAAAGCAAAAAACCTTTTTATTTGCAAAAACATTTTGCTTAATGGAATGAAAAGACAGGCTACAGGCTAGGAGAAAATATATGCAAACTATATAACATACAAGGGACTTTCACCCATAATACATATGTAAGTATATTTTAAGGCTCTCAAAACTCAGTAGTGAAAATTCAAACAACCCAATTAGAAATAGGGGAAAAGATTTGAACAGATATTTTTAAAGGAATATAATTGGATAAAAAAAAAATAAGTGATGTTAAGAAAAAAGAGCATAACTTGAAAATTGCAATTTGTATTTTTATTTTATACCTGAAATAGTAGAATGAATGGCTTCACTATCAGTCCGGTAGGTGATTGATTAGATTGTCTAATTCACGAGGTACCATAGCACAGAAGGTAACAAAGGCAAAACCAGACTGATGAATTTAGTCACTTCTAGCTCAGTGGATTCATGGGGAGGCCTCTGGAGAAAAGCTGCCTGAATGATGAATAGGGACTTCCAGCCTCTGCTGTACCCACGAATTTTAGTATTCTAGCCATCTCTAATTATTTCCTTTCTATTCTGTGTTCATTTATAAATCTCTTAGAAAGAGGTTAAAAGACAATCTCCTTGGTGAATATGTTTATAAAAAATCAAGGGAATTAACACAAAGCAGACACCACTAACTTTGATTAAGTTTCTGGCAATGAAAAGGACAAGGGAAAACTTTATGGTCACTTCATCAAACTACAAGAAAATATATTGAATTGTGGGCATGACAGTGACTTGAAATTAATCACAATTTCAGGTAAATCAAAGGAAAGAAATGCAAAGTATAGAAATTTTAGTTTTTGTTTTTCATGTTAATTTCCCATGCTTCAGAGAAATTGGTCAGGAAAAATTCCTCACTAGCAGTATGTAAAAGGAGTTCTGAGTTGTATAATCAGTTCCACTGTGTTCACATGTTGCTGTGGATGACATGTTTTCAAAAAGAAGAAACACAGCCAGGTATGGTGGTGCACACTTGTAATCCCAGCACTTGGGAAGCAAAGACAGGAAAATCACGGGTTTGTGGCCAGCCTCAGGTACTTAGTGAGGCCATTTGCAACCCAGTGAGACCCTGTTTTAAAATAAAGAATAAAAAATTGACTGGGGTATAGCTCGGAGGTAGAATGCCAGAATGCCCCTGGGTTTAATTTCTAGTACAGAAGAAAAGGGAAGAAACATTTATCCCAAAGGGGAAAAAAGTTATTTCTGATGAACATTTGATAAATATTAGAATTACATAAATTCTAGATAAGCTAGGTTGTCAACTAAATCTAGTATATACTAATAGAAATCTATTGTATTTAAAGTAGATGCAGATGTAACCTGCATCAGTTTTTACTACTGAAAGTTAGCCTGGACTGTGTTGGTAAGGCCAGCTATGCTGTTGTATGCTACAAGCATACGACAGTATGCTCAAGTCCCAGTACTTGAGAGGCTGGCATTGGAGGATTGCAGTTTCATGATCAGTCTCAGAAATTTAGCAAGACCCTTAGCCACTTAGAGAGAACTCATTTCAAAATAAAAATAAATAAATACATAAATACATAAATACATAAATATATAAATAAATAAATAAATGGCTGGGGGTGTAGCTCAGAGAAAGAATACCCTTGGGTTCAATCCCCAATAATTTCTGGTGGAGAAAATGAAAAAAAAATAAGTCCAGTGTTTACAAGTAAAACTCTGAACACAAAGGCCACGTCTTAAGGACTCTGATAAGTTGACAATATCAAGCACTTGGGTGAAGGAAACCCAAACCTAAAAAATAACCTTATTGAGTTTTGAATATGGCTTTCATGCCCCTGAGTGCTTCATATGTTGAAATTCAATACCCATCATGAGATATTAAGAGGGTGTAACTTTAATCAACTATGGAATTTAGAGGTGGGCTTTTGAGAAGTCATTAGGATCAGGTAAAGTCTATTTGCACCCCTCCATTTCTTATGTGGTACTGAAAATTGATTCCAGGGGTGTTCTAATTTAGCTACAACCAAGCCCTATTTTATTTTTTATTTTGAAACAATCTTGCTAAGTTTCTGAGGCTGGCCTCAAAACTGTGATCTTCCTGTCTCAGCCTCTCAAGTATTCAAATACTTGTACCACCACACCCAGGGAGCACTTATGACTGAATAGTGGTGGCTTTAAAAGGAGAGGAAGAGAAATCAGAGCACACAGAGAGGCACATGCACAGACATGCACTCTCCATATGTGCTGTCTCAGGACTCTGGTAGCAAGATAGTCATCACAAGATGTGTGCTCTTAACCTTGTACTTCCAAGACCTTAAGCCAAAATAAGAACCTACTTGGTTCTTGGTATTGGTATTGATTTCTAATACAAACAGAAGAACAAGAAAAATGGGTCATGAACTACAAAGAGTGACAGAGTAAGGACCCTAATATTTCTCTCTCTTTTTTTTGTCATTGTTATACCCCAAGGAAGACACAGTCATGCTGAAAATGAGAAAGCAACAAAGCAGGTAGCTAAAACTCTGAGAGAAGCTGTTTCTATATCCAGATAATAATTTAAGGGGGTCCCAGGAAGCTGCTGAGTATATGAGATTCTATAGAGAAGAGAGCTGGAGAGTATTCCCTGAATGTGTGTACTCTATGACACAGTCCTGGACTTACTCTTGAAATGGACATTCATTGAACAATCCCAGGCATCATCTCACAGGCATGAGAACTGAGCTTTCATAGAGACTGGAGTTCTTGTCCCAGTCAGGTGCCTGCATGAGGAGGACCCAAAGCAGCTGAGCAAATTATGATTGAACATACTTTGGAAACACAGCCTGTATAGATGACACAGAAGCTGCAGTCTGAACCTGGCCAGCTTAACTGCTAACTAAAAACAAGAAAACAAAACATTCTATCTGCAGAAACAGGACACAGTTTCACAAGAGTATATGCAAAATGGATATAATACAATCTAAAATCATTCAACATACAGATGACCAGGCAAACATCAGGAATTCTCAAAGGGGCAAAAATATATAAGCAAAAATCTTAAGATAACCTCAGTGTTGGGATCATCACTATTACCATGCTCCATGACATCATGTTAAATTCACCTCATTACTGAAAATTTAGTAACTGTCAATAGAGAAATATAAATTATAAATTAAAATAAGTGAAAATATTAGAAATAAAAACACCAAAATATCTGACAAAAATCAGTAGACAAGCATGATAGCAATAGAGATGACAGATGAAAGAATAAAAAAATTTGAAGACTGGACAATAGAAATTACGTATTCTTTACAAGGTAGAGAAAAATATTCAACAAAATGAACCCTGGGGATCTGTCAGACATTATTAAATTTGGAATGATTAATCCACTAAATCCTCAAATATTTTTCCCCCTCTCTTAAAAATCCAAAGACACAAAAGTTATACCTTTGATGTATTTTTATTTTTATTTATTAGTTTCAAAAAACAACAGGGCTTTAAACAAATTGTAAATGTAAAGTTTACTTTAAGAGCCTTATCATGTTTTCATAGTTCATGAAATCAAACCAAATTATATTAATGATTAGAATTTTGATAATTGATCATAGGCATTAGTCTTAGAGAAAAAGAAGAAAAACTTCATTTTTCTGACAATGGCATCATAGATATCTGGAATAATCTTTGAAAAAATAAAGAAAAAAGAGCCAGGCATGGTGGTGCATGCTTGTAATCCCAGAATTTGGAAGGCTGATACAGGAGGATCGTAGTGGACAGGCTCAGCTACTCAGTGAGGCCCTCTGCAACTCTGTGTGAACCTGTTTCAATATAAAGAATAAATAAATAAGGCTTGGGGCATAACACAGAGGTTAAATGCCCATCCCCAGTACCCCAAAAATTAAAATTTAAAAATTAAGAAAGCATAGAATATGAATAAAACAAAACAAAGATCCTTTTTTTACATCCTCTGTATTTCTGTATTTTCTTTTTTTTTTCTTTTCTTTTCTTTTTAATTGGTGCACTGTATTCATACATCATAATGGGATAAAAAACTTGTGTAGACATACATACACACATCGCCCAGTTAGCCCCTACCCCACACCATTCCCTCCCCCTCCCTCCTTCCCATGCTTGGCTTAGTGGTTGACATCTAATTTTATAGCAATTTATCTAAAATTAACAATGATAATCTCACATAACAGATTCATTTGTCTGATATCAAACTTTTGATCACTTAGAGTTAGCATTTCAATATTTCTTTTTGCTTTCTTTCTTACCAGAGGCTATTTTTTCTTTTTTCTTTTTTAAGGTGAAACTATCATACATTTTTTTCCAGAAAAAAAATTATCCTAACATGAAATATGAACTCTAAATACCGAAAAAAATCTCAAAAAGTTAGAAGATGTACATTTTCTGATTTCAAATCTTATAAAGCTACATTAATTGAAACAGTGTAGTACTGCTATAAAGGCAGATATATAAACCAGTGGAGTAAAATAAAAAGCCTAGAAATAAATTCTTGCATATATGGTCAAGTTGTTTTTGACAAGGTTTCCAAGAACATTTGGTGAGGAAATAATGATCCTTTCACTAAATATTGTTGAAAAATAATAATTACATGAAAAAGAATAAAGTTGGACCCTTACCCAACACCATATACAAATATTAACTCAAAATAGATAAAAGACCTAAATGTAAATCCTAAGACTATAAACTTTTAGAAGAAAACATGGATCATAACACTTCATAACACTGAAATTGGCAGTGATTTCTTGGATATGATTTCAAAGGCACAGGCAACAAAAGAATAAGCAAACAAACTTCCTAAAAAATAAAAAAAATATTGTACATTCAAACACAACATAAACAAAGTTAAAGTTACTGATAGAATGGGGTAAAATATTTTCAAATGCTATATCTGAAGGTATATTAATATTCCAAATAGAAATCCTAAAAATTAGCAACAATAAAAGCAAACAATACAATTTAGAAATAGGTAAAAGACTAAAATAAATCATGAATCGCCAAAGATTTTAACCTATAAACACATGAATATATTCTTCTTTGCTTAGTTGTCTGCTGGATGGAAAATCTTGTTTCTCTGGTTCTGGTGTGTGTTACCTATTTCTTCTTTGTAGTTAATCTCTTTGAGTATTTTCTCTAGCACTGGTTTAGAAGACATAAATTCCTTGAGTTTCTGTTTGTCATGAAAGATTCTTATTTCCCCATTTAATTTGATAGATAGTTGTTCTGGGTAGGAAATTTTTGGCTGGAAGTTGTTTTCTTTCAGAGTTTGGAATATGTTACTCCAAGCCCTTCTGGGTTTCATGACTTGGCTTGGGAAGTCTGGAGTGATTCTAATTTGTTTGCCTCTGAATGTCATTTAGCCTTTTGTTTTTGTTGCCTTTAAGATTCTCTGCTGGCTTCAACATTGGTCATTTTAACAATTATGTGGCATGGGGAACTTCTTCTCTGATCCTGTCTAGAAGGAGTTCTATAAGTTTCCTGGACCTATGTATCAATCTCTTGCTCTATGTTTGGAAAATTTTCTGCTATTATTTCTTTGAAGAGATTATTGATCCCTTTGGTCTCACCTTCTTTTTCCTCCTCTATTCCAATTATTCTTAGGTTAGCTCTCTTAAAGTGGGCCCATATTTCTTCAATTTCAGATTCCTGCTGTCTGATTTTGTTTTCTAAGTTATAAATTATGCTTTAGTTTTTGGAGTAATCTTCTTCTAGGAGCAAGATTCTATTCTCCATGTGGTCTAATCGATCTAATTGATTGTTTATAATTTGAATGGAAGCCTTTACCTCAATGATTGCATCTTTTATGTCTTTTAGACTCTTTTTAAATTCTTTTTGAAGGTCCTGTATTATTTCGACAGTTATATTCCTGAGTTGATCTTCTGGAGATCTCTGAATTTATGTGTTATCAGGTTCTGATAATATGGGGTTGTGGGCATTCATTGCTCTATTGTTGTTCCTCTTTACTATGATTTCAGAAGTTTGTGTTTTCCCTGGATCACTACAACTTCATTTAGCATGCTCTGTATCTCGAGTCTGTGGTAATCTCTGCCACTGCTACTCCTTCATTGGGTTGGACTGCAAAATCTCAGACCCAGGGAGATTATCCAAGTCCCTGGGCATGCAGTACAGGTATTTCTCCTTTAGGGGCCACAATTTCACTCATGGTTATTGTGCCTGTTGATCAGGAGCTATCGAGGGCGCCGTGAACTTGCTGTTGCTGCTGGTAATATGGCGCTGCTGCCACGCCCTCAGCCGTGAGGCTGGAGCTTCTGGCAAAATGGTGCTGCTGCCTCGCCCTCATCTGTGAGGCTGGAGCTGCTGGCAATATGGCGCCACTGCCACACCCTTGGCCATGACGCTGGTGTATTTCTTTTCTGGTTTTGAGCTCCGTTCTGAGTCCCTGGAAGGCATGATGAGCTTGACCAGTGGGAGTTTTAGGCATTCTTTGCACTGAAAGAACTGCTCAATTACACCCGAATAATCTGCAGCTGCTCACTTCAGCCCTTGTTTACCTTTCCTCTCTGGATCCTGGTGCTGTGAGGGAAGATGGTGCTGGCATGGCCCCGCTGCTGCATTGTGGGCTTGATTTCTGGTCTCTGGTTGTTCTTCTAGTCTTTTTTTTTTTCTCTGTCACTTGTGATTACATTCTTTTATTTCTCTGCTGATGGCGTTTTCTGGCTATGAAAAGCGCTGATTTTGTGGCAATAGAGATCGAGTTTTAGCAGGGCTCATAAAGCCTGCTCTTCTTGGTCACCATCTTCCTAGAAGTTCACTTGCAAAGATCCTTTTAAATTCACTGTTATTCTTATAATGAAAGGGAAAATCTCCAGGGATTAAAAAAATTTGCTTAACATCAAAGTGTAGATGAGTGGTTCTGGATGAATTTTTCAGCCTTGATCATAGTAACTTTAATACCAGCAACTAATTATTAGCAATTAATTATGAGTCCAGGAGAGTAATGAAGGCTTTGTATGGCAAGCATAGGGAGTTGCCCTAAAGCAAATTATTGAGGTTGGGATCCTCACACAAGAGAAAAGATTAGAATTAAACTTCCATTTATAAGCAAAGACAAGTAGTTTTTTTTTTTCCTGCATTAAACAAAGCTCTGGCTTAGAAAAAGTGTCCACTAAAAGTTATAACCAGCTGGGCGTGATGGCGCATGCTTGTGGTATTAGTACTTGGGAGGCTGAGAAAGGATAATCACAGGTTTGTGGCCAGTTGAGGTCCTCCACAACTTAGTGAGACCGTTTCAAAATAAAGAATAAAAAAAATAGGGCTGGGGGTGGGTAACTGAGGCAGAATGCAGAATGTCCCTTGGTTCAATCCCCGGTTCAAAAAATATAATCATAGTCCTCCCTTCACTCAGGATGGATCTAAATTATTTATACTAGTGATATTAATATTATTAAAACTTCAAAATGATAAGCCAGGAATAGTGGCACATGCCTGTAGTCATGGAACTTGGGAGGAAGAGACAAGAGAATTGCAAGTTTGAGGCTAGGCTAGGCAATTTAGTGAGACCCTGTTTCAAAAATAATAATAATAAAAAAGAGCTTGGATTGTAGGTCAGAGGTAAAATGCACCTGGGTTCCATCTCTAGTAACTAACACACACACTTACACACACACACACACACACACACACACACACACACACCACAGCAATTTGAAGCTGATAAATGAAAATTTAAAATTTTGTTATAATAAATTTCCTGTGACACTTGGAAAAAGAAAATTCAAATTTGATGTGGAGAAAATTTACCTTCAATTCATATATTACTTTAAAATTTTGCTATATAAATTTCTATCAAACTTTAGTAAGCAGTATAAAAATTGTAAAGACATGAGAAAAATGTCATCATGATTGAGAGCATAAATCAAAGAAAGCTAATTAGATGACAAGACATTTAGAAAATAAAATAAGTGAATTAAAATTTTAAACACACAAAATCCTATGATTGAATCTAACAAATAAACCTACCCTATCTTTTAATAATTCTGCATAACCCTAAAGGTAAAACAACATCTTAGAAAATATCATTACGTAGCTGAAAATGGTAGTACATGCCTGTAATCCCAGTACTGGGAAGGCTGAGGCAGGAAGAGCTCAGGTTTGAGGCCAGTATGGTAACTTTGCAAGATGCTGTTTCAAAAAATAAAAATAAGTAAAAAGTAAAAGAAGGTTTATCTTAGTGGTAGAATGCTTCTGAGTTTAATTCCCAGTACAAAAAGAAAAGAAGAAAAGGAAAAAAAAAAAAAAACAGCCTAGGACTATAAGCAGACTGATGAGACTGCTTTGGTCTGTTTATCCACACAGTAGAACAATTCAGGAATGAGTGTATTTAAAGATTAACCCTGTGCAAATGATGTAAAAAATTATACTAGCCATTCTCTTCTCATAAATTGGGCATTAATGCCAGGGATACTATTGACATCTGCTCACCAAAGCATAAAATGAAAGTGGCATCTTCAGAAGTGCCCTGCTGGCATGCTAGAAGTTTCTGCTGGTAAAAAAAAAAGGGCTTTGCATACCAAGAACCCCAGGCTATTTTATATATGTAATCATATATTAATAAAAGAAAAAGTTATGATAAATCTGAGGCAGTATGTTTCTAATATTAGCACCGTTAATACCAGACACCTGTCCATGGTCATGTGGCTCCTAAATTTTCTTAAATGTTTCTAGAAATAATGACTAATACACTTTTATTTTGCAATGTTTTATAGTCATTCTCCTTGCACATATTGAAATTTTCTCTTTGAGTTCCTCTGCCCCAAGGAAGGTCTTGGTCTTAAATCAGTACTTTTTATTGTACCCAAATATTAGGATTATATAAATTGTATTTGTGTTTTTGCCCTTTTATGACTGGTTTATTCACTTTAACATAATGTCAATGTTGGTTCATCCATGATACATATTTCTCTTTTTAATTTTATACTTTTATTGGAATCACATTGAGAGTCAAAAAGATGCATGCAGGCATATATCGGTGTATCTCCCTTTGCATCCCCCTCCTCACTCCCCATACATGTTAGTGGATTCACAGTGATGCCTTTTTATATGGACATAACATTATTTGAGCTGTTTTTTTCTTCATTCCTTCTTTTCCCCTTCCCACATCCCACTCCTAGCCCCCTTCCACTATTCTACTGGTCTCCTAATTTATCTTAAGATGACTTTTCTTTCTTAAAAAGAATCTTTTGTTCATTATATTTACACATACACACTTGTGTACATAGGTGTGTGTGCCTCACATTTGGATCACTCCATTCTCTTGGCTTTTGTGAATAATGCTGGAATGAACATGAATATTCAAAGATCTTATTCCTCATTTTTTGGATATATACCCAGAGTTGGAATTGCAAGATCATACAACTTTATTTGTTTTTTTTTCAGGAGCCTGTCTACTATTTTCCATGACATTTACATTCCCATCAACAGTGTACAAGTGTTCTAGTTTCTCACTGTGTTTTCAATAAAAACAATGGAAGGAAGGAAGAAAGGAAGCTTTCATAAAGAATTTCAGTTAGACCAAAGATAGAACTTCAACAAAAATTTATAAAAATATGAGAAAATGTTAAAAATGTCTGGTCTTCTACTAAGATAAATTATTATCCAAGAAAGACATATAAATAAAGATATTTTCCTGTAATAAAAATTCAGATAGCTTACTGCAAACATAAGGTGACTAAGGGAACTTTCATAAAATATTCCTGAAGGAGTAAATTGGACACAAAGGATAAGCTAGTTGGCATAAGAAATGATAAATAACATTTACATATGGACAAATATAAACAAACATTTATCAGGATGAAATACATCTAATATGGTAGAAATGTGAACATTTTAAATAACATGTAATAAATAATGGGGTAATCAGATTAAATAATTAAATTAGAAACACTGCTTCTTTTACAAATTAAAACAGAAAAAATCTTTATCACCCCAAATTAACACACTAAAAGAGGGAGAAGGACAAATTAAAAAATTCAATACAAATAAAAATCACACATAAATAAAATAATTTATATAAAGCCCAGTAGGCAGTGCTCACAATAAAATTGAATAAAATCATTTGTTAAATGACAGTAGTTTTTAGAGTCTATTTGCTTTTTTTTAAAAAAAGAACATCTTTGATAAATATTATTTTATAGATACATACCTACAACACAATGGGAAAGACAGATTGGAAAAATTCATGCCAAGTATATAGTAGAGAACAAAAGAAACTTGTATGGTTCCATTAATATCATACACAAATTTTAGTCACTTTAGATATTAGTGGAAATCATAAAAGATGACTAAATCATGGAATATACAACTAATGGAACACTAAATAGCAGTAGAAGTAAATTTACTAGAGCCAAAAGTTGACTAAAAATATTAACAATATAAAGAATATAAATTGCTGAAGAATATCATGCTATATCATTAATATGTTTTGTAATGAGAGACAACAGTAGTTTTATTATCTTTATTTTTGTGGGTAACCAGGCAAAGTTTACCCAGGTTATATTTTACCCAGGTATACATTTTTTACATAGAGATAGATCAAAAGAACAATAAAATAGTGAAAAGGACACAAGATTCTATAGAACTAGGTTAAGCCTTTTTTTATCTGGGAAGTATAATATTATCTGGCTTTCTTTAAATACTGAAAGAATAAATCATTGGAGTTATCATAAGACTTATTTGGCAACAAAACTTTTTCCCTGCAACCCCAGTTGGCAGAACCTTGTCTAATTTGTAAATCCCAGGATGTATTGCTGTCCTTTGGAAGAAGTCACATTATTTATTTTCTATGACATTAATTTTCTTCCAGCTTTTCTTGTAGGTAATTAGGGTATCTTAAAGTCAAACCCATTATTCATTTGGGTTTGATAAATCCTTCTACAATTTCAACTGCCTTTCTAGATGAGAACCTGCTTTCAAAGGGCCTTTTTGGAATCTATTTTCAAGGGTCTTTATCCTACCTCTCTGTACCTCTTAGAGTACATGGTTGAAAGAACCAAAATGTTTTCCTCCCAAGTTACAAGTTCCTGTTTTATCCACATAGTCAAAAGCAGAATGTTTCCAATAATATATAACTGTAAAAAGAACATGTTGAGATATGTGTGCATGTATGAATGTATCACTTTGAATCTATGATGTATTATCATATCATACCAATAAAATTCTTTGGAAAATAGTATACAGGATCCTTAGACGAATGGGAATGAACCAACCATATGACCTGGCAATAACTACCAGAAAAATTCAGGCATATCTATGTTTATAGCTGCACAATTCATAATTGCCAAACTATGGAACCAGCCAAGATGTACATCAACAAATGAATGGATTACAAAACTATGGGCTATGTACACAATGGAATTTTATTCAGCCATAAAGAAGAAAAAAATTAGGTAATTTTTAGGTAAATGAAGAGAACTGGAGAACATTCTCCTAAGTGAGATTAGTCAGTCACAAAAAAAAAAGTTGAATGTTCTCCCTAATATGTAGAAGCTATGTAGAAAATGGCACACAGGAGGGAATCCAGACAAAGAAGGAGAAAACTTAGATGAGGAAAGAAGGTTACTTATAAAGGAGATGGGAGAGGGAAAGAGAAAAACACCCTAATGTGCATGATGTACATTCACAAACATCAAAGTCAATCACTAAGCTGAACAGGAGGAGGAGGAAGGGGGAAGAAAATGAAGTAGAAATCAGGGAAGGAATAAATGAATGATTCGCTATTTCTTCAAGATTTATTATTACAATGCTCCAATAAATTAAAAAATAAGATTAAAAAATAAATATACAGAAATTTGGGCTAAAAAGAAACTTTATAGTAATAAAATGTATTTTATATGTGTATACTGACATGTATACTTATGTAATATAGAGTTCTATAACAACTAATGTATAAACAGCTGTATGTGTTCTTTTGTTTGTTTTTGTTGTTTTATGTGCTAGGTCTTGAATCAAGGATCTTCTACCTGCTAGGCAAGGTCTCTGCCACTAAATTACATCCATAGCCCTTTACTTTTTTATATTTTGAAATAGGATCTCACTAATGCAAGGTGAGCTTTGAACTTTCAGTCTTCCTTAGCTTCCCAAGAAACTGGGATTAGGGGCATGCACCACCATGCTCAGGTCAGTTTTATATTTTATTTTCTATACTATATATGCTATACATATATCTATTTTTATTTTCTCCCTTCCTTCCTTCCTTCTCCTTTTTTTCTTTTGCAGCACTGGTGATGGAACCCAGGGGCATTCTACCTCTGAGTTATGTACATAGCCCTATTTTTTAGTCTTTTATTTTTGAAACAGGGTCTCACTGAGTTGCAATGGGCTTTGGTAAATAGTTGAGGCTGTCCATGAACCATAATCCTCCAGTCTTGGCCTCCTGAATGCTGGGATTACAATTGTGTGTCACCAGGCTTGGCTCTTCCTTCCTTCCTTCCTTCCTTCCTTCCTTCCTTCCTTTCTATTCTTTCTTTACTTTTTGTTTTTTTTTTTTTTTTTTACAATCATGACTGATATTTAGCTCCATTTTCTGTGAATCTTAGTGATAATATTATAGGCTTTTTTCAGGTCTATAAAAATGTATTTCTATTTCTAAACCTTTTGTTTCCAGATCAACATCATTTGAAGATTTTTACCTCAATGTCACAAAGAATGAAGAAGATAGTAAGCATGTCACTCTGTGTGTTCATGTTTCCTTGTTCTTGTTGGTTTGTCTCATGTTAATTAGATTTTTTTTCTTGTGAGGAATCTTCTGTGATTCAATTTGACAGGCCTATCTTCAAGCCCCTGGCTGTAGATGCAGGAATATGCCTAAGATAGGCCAATAAAAAATCTCATCATCCCTATTAATTATTTCAATGAGAGTAGGTTATTCAAACTCATCTAAGACCTTGTGACCCATCAGTCACATATTAAAATAGATAGCTTCTTTCGCCCCAGGTGTAGCTTTGTGTTGCATATGAGGCCACTGTCAGCCATTAGGACTGCTCAGAGTGGGGAGCCTAGCCAAACGTCAAAGAGCAAGCACCTGGTGGTGTTTGATTCCCTAGATCCAGAAAGCAAACAGAGACGAGAAACTTGGGGATACAGTAAGGCTTGGGCAATGTCATTGTTCCAAATTTGTCCAATCCCAGCTTGCCCTGAGGATTTCTCCCATACAAGAGTTTCCCTCACTTTTTTTTTTTTTTTGTTTGTTTGTTTTGTTTTCAACCCTAAGTAGATTCTATCACTTTCCATTAAAGGATCCAGAATAATACTAATATTTTTATTTCACTTCTGAATTTTTTTTCTTCTTTTGGTGGTACTGGGGATGGAACCCAGGGGCCTTCTACCTCCGGGCTACACTCCCAGACTTATTTTATATTTTATTTGGAAACAGGGTCTCTTAAGCCAGCTGAGTCTGGCTACGAACCTGTACGATCCTCCTTTCTCAGCCTCCCAAGCATGGGGATTACAAGCCTACGCTATCATGTCCGGCTTTGAACTTTTTTGAAGTATATAGTATATATATATATATATATATATATATATATATATATAGAGAGAGAGAGAGAGAGAGAGAGAGAAACAGTATTCAGTTCAATAAATTTTCACAAAGTGAACACTCTCAATAAACATCAAGCACATCAAGAAACAGAATGCTCCCAAAATTCCCCAAATTCCTTATGTCCCTTCTAGTCATTGATTTTTCAACAAATAGCTGTCATGCTAGTCTTCCTTTATTTCATTACTTTTTGTCAAAAATGTCAGACATAAGAAAATTTTGAAATATTTTTTTATTTGTATGACCTCTACCTAGATTCTAAAGTAAACATTTTATTATAGTTTCTTAATAGTATAGCTAGCTACCTATTCATTTATATTTCATTTAATGAGGGAAAATATTCATTTATCCTATGATTCATCTCACATTTTGGATATGTTCATGGTAAGCTACTGACATCCAGAAATTTTCTGGTTGGTTCTTTACCATATATGTCTTTTTTATTATTTTGCAGAACTGGAGATTAAACCCAGGAACATTTTACCTACTAGGTATACCACCAGCCCTATTTTTTATTCTTTATTTTGAAACAGTGTCTCACTAAGTTGCAGAGAGCCTTACTAAGTAACTAAGGCTGGCCTGGAACTTGTGAGATCCTCCTGTCTCAGGCTCTCAAGTACTGGGATTACAAGCATGTGCCACCACACCTGGCTTAAGAAGTTCATATCTTATTTTTAGGAAAAACTTACATATAATGAAATGTCCATTCTAGTAAATCCTAGAACTTCCTCAGAACCAAACATAGTTCTGTTTTGTTTTCATCTATGTCATTTGGATTGGTTGTCTAAAATTAAGAACATAAAAGAATAGTATGCCTGCTATAGTTTTTGTAGGTCACCCAAGCATTTTTTGGTGCCATTTTACTAATGATCATACTGTTTTTTCTCTTTGAATAATCTGAGTAAAGCATAGAAAAATCTTGTCTATGTGGCTAATATTGAAGAGACCCAACAAGCTCAGTGATCCTTCCTGCCTCATGTTATTAATATCAATTCACTCCTAAGATGACTAAAAAAGCAGAAAACCTTTGAGAAATAAAAAATTCAATGTTTAGTCGTTGGTATGATATTTGAAAAGGAGTCAGAAGGGAAAATTATATTCCCACAGTTAACCAGCCTTTGATTTATCAGGTGAATGCTTGAGTTCAAATTACTTAAGTATTTATTCTCACCTAAGCTTTTATTCTCACAAAAAATTCTAATAGTCACAATCCATTTTTAACAGGAAGATTTTGTGTTGATGAATACAGACTTTTTTGAACCAGAAAATAACCAGTTTCACTTATGTCATCGGTAGGAATTGTTATCAGGTGCTAAATGCTGAAATCTATAGTCACATGCAATGCTATTAATTTTTCTGGGTGAGAATAATACTGTCATGTTGCACTGTCTGCCTTTCTGATCTAGCCGACTTGGTCAGATTCTTAGACTGTATAATCTGGGCCTTGTTTCCTAGTGGTGTGGTTCCAATGAGTACATGTTGTACCATAGCATCTGTGTTCCTGTCATGTTGAGGAGTGCTGGGTTCATCCCTCACCTCAGGAACTCAGGAAAATCAGGGTCTGTGGCTTCCATGACAGAAAAGAATTTCAGTACGCACAACCAGAGGCAGACAGAAGTCTATTTAGGAAAAGTGGGGGATATACATTCAAGAGAGCACATGGGTCATCTCAAGAGGGAGTGACATTGGGATCTGTATAGTTCTTTTTTCATAGCAGGCCCTGTGGGGGGATAAGTTGTGGCACAAGGGAGGGATGGAGGTCCAGTCCCCTTTTTTTTGAATCCTCAGGTTCCTGCCATTTCATTGGAGGGTGCTGGGTGATGCATGAGTTTGAATTAGCTCCACATTTGTTTTCTTTTGGGGAGGAATCCTTTGTTTGCATCTCAGAAATTTTAGGTGAAGGGATAAGCCATTATGATTAAAAGTAGGGGCCTATTGAGGATGTTTTACCTAACAAAGAAGCAGGCCTTGTACAGTGAAGATAAGGAATATGAAGTTTCTAGACCTTAAAACTATAATCTTGTCTTCCTTTTCACTTGGTTTCTTTTTATACCTGAATTTTAAAATTTATTTATTTTGTCCTACCTCAAGCACACCATTGACTTTTCCAGTCACTTCTCTGATTCTCACTGAATGTTTTGTCTCTCTCCTAGGTGGCCACTTGACCCTCCAGCTTTGCCTGTCTTCACACCCCATGATCTGTGTTTGCTGCGTATTACAGGATATGCTTGTTTGTACTCTTGATCTTGTCTTACTTCAAAACAGCCCTTATTGAAAATGATGGGCCTGTAATCAGTACTCAGGGACTAAAGTAAGACATCACCAAAACGCTTCAGGGGATAAGTGCAATTGTATATGAAGGTTAATTATAAAATCTACTCATAATCAAAAGACCCAGAACAATTCAAAGGTATGATACAATATTGACTGGCATTAAGTCCAAGCAATCCAAAGATCATAATGCTTTGGAGCTCATTCACTCATTCATTTATTCACTAAGTCTTGCATTGATTCAACCCTGAAACACTGAGCACCTTCTATGTGCTCAACACTGCTTAGAGTACTGAAAAAACAAGGGCAAAACTAATAAAAATCCTTGCCTTTATGAAATCAATATAGAGATAAGCTAGTAAAACATTCTAAGAATATGCTTGGAACATTTATGAGTCTTATAGAAAGACAGTGTAATGAGGGTCTAGTGAACAAATGGAGAAATGGTAGGAGAGGAAGACAGTGAGAAGGAGAAGATTCAACTTGTTTTAGGTCATAAGAATACAGTAAATATCTTGAATCAAAATTTACATCTAAGCAGAAGCCATTAGGGCAACTTCATCAGGGTACTGTCTAATTAATTGGTAAAGAAGGGCCTATGTTCCCATAGCTGGACTGAACTTTAGGTAGGCTTCTTCCTGCCTCTCAGCCTTTAATTTCTCTTTTCTTAGCATGTATGCTTTAGAAAACTTGTAATTGAGCCAGGTGTGGTGCCTCAGGCCTATAATCCTTGTACTCAGGAGGGTGAGATGGGAGTATTTCAGGTTCCAGGCCAGCCTAAGCAATGTAAAAAGAACCTGTTTCAAACTAAAATGATGATTATAATTGATGATGATGATGATGGTAATAATAATAATAATAATAATAATAATTTGTAAATGGAAATTATTTTCCTCTCACAAGTAAATTTTTATAAAAACTCATTGCCTGTGTTATAATCCAGGTTAAAATCTCTCAAGAATCTAGTAGCTATCTTTTGAAAAGTAAACAAGAAAGAAATGGAAAAAAAAAGATAGGGCCCCAAATTCCCTGATAAATATAGATGACTATCTGTAGCAAGGGCCTTATTCCAGATTGTAAAATGGCCTCCTGCCACAAGATATTGCAACATAGTCTTTTCCTTTAGGTAAATCAATTAGCAAACACACCTGCTATAAGAATGCCTACCTAAGCTCTTAAAAACTTCCTAACCACTGAATAAACAGGGCTCTGCTTAAGAGGGAATTCTGTCTCCTTGAATAAAATCATCATTGCTTTGCTTTTTTTTTTTTTTTTTCTGTACTGGGGATGGAACCCAGGGGAATTCTACCTCCGAGCTACACCTCCAGACCTATTTTTTTTATTCTTTATTTGGAAACAGGGTCACACTGAGTTGCAAAGGGCCTTCACTAAATAGCGGAGGCTTTCCTTGAACTATGATCCTCCCGTCTCAGCCTCCCAAATGCTGGGATTACCAGCATGTGACATCATGCCCAGCTATCATCATCGCTTTTTAAAATTTTTTCATAAAGTTTTTTTTTTTTGGAAAAAAATAAATGCTCAGTCATGATATTTAATGCTGAAAAGAGATACACTTGTTGTGGAGTTATTATGGAAACCCCAAAAAGAAAGGTTGTATTGGTCTGGTGGTTACAGGAAAAGACTCTCACAAGGGAGCCTGATCTGGGATTTGAAAGCAGCATGGTGATTCATTACAAATGAGTGTGAGGGTGTTGGCAAGGAGTGTTTCCTGCAGAGTGTAAGGGCTTGAGGATGAAAGAAGCATGGCCTTGGAAGAAAAAGGAGAAGCCCAATGCAGCCACCCAAGAGCAGCAAGGTATACCCGAAGAGGAGCCTTACTTAGGGTCAGCCCCTTCAAAACGTGACAGGCTGTGCTAAATATCTAGGATTTTTCTTTTTTCTTCTTATTTTGAAACAGGGAACAAAGGGCCTCACTAAGTAGCTGAGGCTGTCCCCAAACTGCAATCCTCCAAGTCAGCCTCTCAAATGCTGGGATTACAAGCATACGCTGCCATGCCCGGCTTCATATAGGATTTTTCTAAAGCTAATGAAGCCAGCTAATGTATGGAAAAAGAGATAGGGGTTGACATGGTTCAATTTATCTTTAAGGAAAATTAAAATCCTCTGGAGGCAGTGTGGAGATTGAATAAAGTTTATCAAGGTTTCAGTTACAGTGCACGGTGGTTATTTAGGTAAGAGAACATGGTGTCTTGATTCAGATAGAAGTAGAAATGAAGAAGAATGAAGATTTCAGAAGCTGATGCAGCAAAATAGACAGCTTTGGAATAAATTAGATGGAACAGGAGAGAGAGAGAGAGAAGAGAGAGAGAGAGAGAGAGAGAGAGAGAGAGAGAGAGAGAGAGAGAAGAGAGAGAGACACTAACAGATGACTCCCAGACTGCACTGAACATGCATAGAACTACTTTCACTGAGAAAGAGAATTGCAACAGTAGTTCTGGACAGGAAGAGGTGCTGCAGTGGGGAGAGATATGTGGGAAAAGTAAGAAAATGAAAAAAGAATGCGGCACAAAAAGCAAGTCATGAAAACAGAAGAGTAGAATCAGATGGCCATGTATGCACAAAGACCTTGCAATAACTGTCCATGGCCACAATCCGATTGGCCGGGTAAGCCATGGGGCTAAACAAAACAAAATGTAGAATGAAAACATCTCCCTTCAATGACAAGAGGCTCAACTCTAAATATATAGAATCGTATAATACTACCTGTTTTCTGACATCATTTCTACTTTCTTTTTATTCATAATTTACATTTTTGTGTAGCTTTCCTACAAGGAAAAATCGACTGGCCATAAGGCAGGAGTTTGTGAGAGATACTGGCATTTAGATTTCCATTGTGATGTAATAGATTTGCATTCTAGCTGGACATGTCCATCTCCTCAGGTTGGATAATGTGAATTTACCCCAGATATATGAGGCCACTCCACAGAGGATAACAACCTCTTAAACTCTCTGAGCCTGAAAGATAGATTAGTATACATTCAGAGGCTTTTATTACTCTAAAATTTATGGAAAATCCCTCCCATTGGTCAGATTCACAGAACGTTCACATACACATTAAGTGTTATGCCTTGAATGAAAAGCTACCTCAGCTGGGAAATACAACTGTGGTGTCTCTATAAATATCCTCAAGAAGCACTCTTGAACCATTCCATACTTGAGTTACTTTAAAAGCATGAGGCATAGTTCACTTATCCCATGAATACTATTTAACATTATTTGAATCAACAGTCACCCTTTCAGATCTTATAGCTACTAACATTTAACTACCTCGCTGATTGGTTAATTCATCTTCTACTAATGTTTGCAGCAGGCAGACTTGACAGACTATTACCTTACTTGTTCGTGGATTATTTGGTGTTTTAAGGTCAGATGTGATTTGACATAACATGACCTATAACTAAATAAACAATTTAAAAGCCATATGCCAACTCACTTTGCTATTCTATTGATTATTTATTTATTTATTTATTTATTTATTTATTTGGTGGTACTGGGGTTCGTGGAAGCCCTTCTACCTCCGGGCTACACTCCCAGACCTATTTGATATTTTTATTTGGAAACAGGGTCTCCTAAGCCAGCGCGCGTGGGGCTGGCTTTGAACCTGCGCGATCCTCCTGTCTCTGCCTCCCAAGTGCGGGGATTACAAGCGTGCGCCACCACGCCCAGCTTATTCTACTGATTTTTAGTTAGTGCCTACTGACATGTCAAAAGATTTTTTTAAGTAGCTGTTTTTATTCTATTGAGGCATGATGTTGTGTTAAATACTTAGAAATACTTTGGAGTAAATCAGATCTTGGATTAAATCAACGTCAGTTCTTTATATACCTCTGTACATCACTCTTGGTTTGCTATACAGTTACCACATGGGTTGTACATAATGGAATGAGCAAAATTTTAGAAAGGCCTAAATAAATAGATAATGAAAATTAATAGTAACACAACACAATTAACATTGTCCTTTTTAGCAAGTTTCTGAAAACTTTTTTAGAAAAATCAATATTTAAATAGTATCTAGGGAAGGCCCAGGGCTGAAGCTTATATACAATCGTAGCTGCTTTCTTTTGAAGAAAATAAAAATTACAGAAACAAAATTCAGCATAGGGTCTGGGAAGAGGCTGGTGCTAACAAGGAGCCCTGCAGCTTAAGCTTTATTTGCTTTACAGTAAATAAACTTCTAATGAAAGCAGACCATGGTTTATAATCTATAAAATCTACACCATAACAGTGATTAACTTAGTTTTCCCTCAGGAGTGGAATAGAAGTGCAGTCTAAAGATATTCATCCCTCCAGAGTTGACCATATTGTTTTCCATTTAACTTTATTTAAATTTGAAATATGGCATTAGAATGGAGCACAGTTTATCCTAAAGTATCACTGACATGTGTGTGCATGTGTTTGATTTTAAAACTAGATATTCACCAATAATGTTTGGGGAGAAATCAGCGCTTAATAAATAAATAAACGTTGAGAATTATAGGTTTAGACTTGGACTTGTGTATACTTGGAGGAAATAGACTCAAGGGCTATTTCAACTCAGTTTAGCAAACATGATTATTTTGAGCCCAACAAACCAAACCAAGATCTGAGAATTCTTCACAGAAAGAGTGACTTGCATTCAGAATTAGAAAGTGACTTGAAGCCATTTAATTACTTTTTCTCTTGCTATCTCCCTTGCCCAAATCAGGCATTGCTACAACCTCCTCAGCAGTTTATAAAATGTGTAATGACAGAGGATCCTTCTTTTCCCCAACCCTGTTACCTAAAGCTCCAGACTGTAAAATATAGGAACATGGAGATGATATTAAATAATTTCAGATATATCTAAAAAGAGACAACAATGCTAGGAAATACAGGGCTCTGCTCATATGCAAGATTAGGAAACTGAGGCCCAGGTGCCTATGCTCTTCCACCCAAATATGGCATACTGAGTTCAAACCCAAATTTCCCAGTTCCCTCTGACTCCATAGTTCATGACTTTCCTTTCTTTTGATGCAGCTTCACAGCCTCCCTGATTACTTCTCTGCTCTTCTCTCATTGAACATGAATTGCTATGATTTTTTAAATTTTTATTGCATAAGGTATTGAGAAAATTATAGTCTTTATGTCAAGATATCTTAGAGATATATATCTCATTCACATACAGTGAACTGATTCTCTAAAGCACCAGTGAAAAGCAACCTCAGCATTTCCAGTCATGTCATGCAAACTAAGATTTCTATGTTGAAAATCATCATTTTGCAAATGAGGTAAATTATCTGCAAACTGTTATGTGAACTACCCCCTCCAAAGAGAAAAGTTGAATCCCTGAGAAAAATAAGAAAATTACTTTATCAATAAAATACATGTGTGAGTTTTAGGATTATTAATTATGCATGTCTAATTTAAATGTTATCACTAAGCAGATGCTATGAAGAATTTGATTTGCTTTGATAATTGTCTCAATAGAGATGTGGCTCAAAAACCAACATTTTCATTTTCTCCATAAAGATATGGAGACAAGAAAAGTAAGTGATGGAGAAAATTATTTAAATAATGGTTCTATGAAGTTTTGTAGTAGCTTTTTCTGAGAAATATGAAATCCTTTTAGAGAAACGTTTGATTAACACTCGTGAGAATGCTTATGGGCCAAGGAATTCCCAGATTCTACATCTGTGAGCTAGGTTACTTAAAGAGATTGCACTTTACAAACACAGTCACTTTAACTGCTGCTGTGGATGGGTCAAAATTTACTAATCAGCCTCTAAAGCTCATGGTAGAGGCCAGTGTAAGATCCAGGACCCAGACAATCTGTACAGGAATAATTTACTTTTTGCATGAATCACCCAGTGGACTATTCTGTTTATTAAATTCTCTGCTTAATCTAGCAGTTAAGTATCTTGTAATTCTGAGTCATAAATATGATATAGTGAAAGCTCATTAATTTGGATTTCAATGGTTTATAATCTTTATAATTTTGAAAGAGGTTGCACAGCACTTCCTTCAGGGTGTCAATAAGGAAAAATTTAGTAAGCAGATTAGTAATCAAAATAGGTTGCTGTGGGCCTGCTTAAAACACTTAATAGAAACAACTTTTCAAAAATCTTTAATAATTTATCATTGCCTAGTTTCTTACAAAGGCAATTGCATGCCAATTAAAAAAATATACAATATGTCTATATAATTATGTATACATATATAATTACAAATTAAATGCAAATTACAAATATATACAATACTATAATTATATGTACACAAACATATATACACATATATATACTACAATACTAGGGTCTAAAGCCAGAAGCATTTTATCCCTGAGCTACATTCCCAGCCCTATTTGATACTTGGTGTTTGTTGATACATTTTAATTAGCCACTATAATAAAATTCATAGTTATTTATTCATACATGCAAACAACATCAATTAGTCTGTTTCCTTCCCCATACCTGGCCTCATTTTTCTTTTGTATTTTCACACAGGATCTTAATAAATTACTCAGGCTGGCCTTAAATTTGTGATCCTCCTGCCTCAGCCTCACCATTAGCTGAAATTACAAGCATGTACCACTACACCTGGTTAGCCATCTATTTTTACCTAAAAAAAAAAAAATCTTCACATCAATCCAAGTATGGTGTCTCGTGCCTGTAATCCCAGTAACTGAAAGGCTGACAAAGGAGGATTATGGGTTCAAGGCCAGTGGCTTGTAACTTTACAAGACTCCCTTTCGGAATAAAAATTGAAATAGGGTTGGTGGTATAGTTCAGAGGTAGAACCACCCTTGGATTCAATCCCCAGTAACACACACACACACACACACACACACACACACACACACAATTTCCACATAAGTCTTCTAAATATTTGCTTTTTTTCTGATTTCAGATATTTCATGCACAATATATGCAGATATTCTAACCTTTTATTATCTTAATAACTCAATTGGTTTTTCTGAAAGATGTCATTGTAAAGATTTTTTTTACATTCATCCTTATGTAGAGTATTTGTCTCTCATTTAATATCACCACAAATTTCTGGCAACCTTTATTTTCTATGACCATCTTGGAATTGTTCTATTTGGGGCCCTCTTAACCTGCTCTTTCTCTCTCTTTTCGTCTATATGCTCCATGATTTTAATATCTTATGATGGTTGCCAGTATTTCCTACTGATACTTGGGTATCATGTCACAACACAACATTTTTGTATCTTCATCCCTGATCAAAGGCAGGGACTCATTCACTAAACAGTGTCTTTGCTGTTAGGTTCTCATGGACAAAGCTAGAATATCTTAATCCTCCAGTGTATAAATCAGGAATAATATTTACCCTAACTAATCAGCTGGGTATATTAACTCAGGTTAAAAAGTAGCTGTTTTAGCAAATTTTTGAGTGCAGTCTCAGGTTGTTTGAAAACCTTGGGACTTATGGTTTTGGCCAGGTTACACTTGAAATCACCACCAATTACTATGGATGAGACAACTTGTTTGCTAGAATATGGAGGAAACATGGGTATTTCATGCAAATGGAGAAACTATTTTCACAAATCCTTTCAATCATTTTTTCTCAGAATCACTGGTTTTAGGTAGTTCTTTTAGGCCTTTCTTTTTAAATATATTTTTGTTAGTATCTTTTATTTATCACAATTAGGTTCAGAGTTATAAAAACACGTTTGCACACAATACTTGATGTGTTTCTCTCTAGATCCCAACCAACATGGTATGGATGACTTAAAAAAAATGGCATCGTGCCGGGCGTGGTGGCGCACGCTTGTAATCCCCGCGCTTGGGAGGCGGAGACAGGAGGATCGCGCAGGTTCGAAGCCAGCCGCGCTGGCGTAAGAGACCCTGTTTCAAAAATATAAAATATGTCTGGGAGTGTAGCCCGGAGGTAGAAGGGCTTCCAGGAACCCCAGTACCACCAAAAAAAAAAAAAAAAAAAAAAAAAATGGCATCGTATTATTTGATCTGTTTCCTTCTTCTGATCTCCTTTGTTCTCCACCATATCTCCCCCTACCCCAGGTCCCCTTCCATTTTTCTACCCTTATTTCTATTTGTGAAAGTTTGAAGAAATAGAACCTTAAGGAAGTCAGGCAGAAACATGCCATTTTCTTTGTAATTCAGGTCACTCTATCATTTAAGCATTATCATTAACAGATTTTCTAAGCTGACAAGAGGATATTTAGCAGAGCAGATGAGTATCCACTTAATAATCTGATTTTCAAGTCATTTTCAAGTAGAAAAGTTTAGAAATATAAAACCACCAATGTCAGAACAACCTTACTCCTTCATCTGTAAAATGCAAGTGATGCATTTTGTTTCACAAAATTCTTCTCAGGAAACTACATAGCATGGTGTTTGGAATGGATAAATTCAACATATATTGATTCTTTTCCTTTGCTTTCACACATGTGCACACATGAATATATATGTATGAGAAGGAAAGTACACTCCCTGTATTAATTTAAAATGTTTATGTAATGCAGATTTAGTGCTTGTTCTTATATCAGTTTATTTTAATATGTACTAATGAAAGTTTTCTTATGCTTTCTAGTTTGAGGCAATGAATAAATATGCTTTGGTTGCAAATTTTGCCTGTATATGCTTAATCTCAAAGAGGTTGTCAATAATTATTTTAAGGCATCTTGAAAAGTGAAATTGTTTTTACATAATCACAATACCATCCTTGTGCAGATATGGGTGTAGCTCTGTAACAACAGAAGTCACACCTAGCTTCATTTTCCCCACATCTCAAGACACTCTGTTGTATCATTTTAAATAATAGAAATGTCATTACTCTCATGGCACTCTGGCACTTTATTATTTTCTGTTGAATTTACATTGTTGATTTTTATCTTAGCACATAATAAGTTCTTGATAAGCATTTATAAAGGAGAAAGTAATACAGAATTTACTAAAGAAGAAATGCCACATATGTAACAGAAGTTCTCCAACTTCTAAAAAATATCTTGACATTTAGCAATATTCTGTCATTTAATGATTCTCAGAGTTTAAGTTTTACAAAGCCCACTGTATGTGTTTACTTTGGCAGCACATATACTAAAATTGAAATGATACAGATAAGATTAGCATGGTCCTAATGCAAGGGTAACATGCAAATTCATGAAAAATTTCATGATTTTATTAATAGTATAAAGAGAGAGCCTATATTTTAGAATGAGAAAATATCTTTACCAGCTATTTTTTTGATAGAGGATTAATGTTTATAATCTACAAAGTACTTAAAAGATTTAACACAAAAAACCTAATAGCCCAATCAAGAAATGGATAATCAAACTAAACAGATAGTTCACAAAAGAAAAATACAAATTACCAATAAATATATAAAAAGTTCAACATCTTTTTTTTTTTTTTTTTGTGTGTGTGTGTGTGGTTGTGTGTGGTACTGGGGGTGGAACCCAGAGGCTTTCTACCTCTGGGCTATACTCCCAGACCTATTTTATACTTTATTTGGAAACAGGGTCTCACTAAGTTGCTGAGAGCCTCACTAAGTAGCTGAGGCTGGCTTTGAACCTGTGCAATCCTCCTATCTCAGCCTCCCAAGTGCTAGGATTACAAGCGTGTGCCACCACGCCCGGCAAAGTTCAACATCTTTAGCAATCAGCAAGAATCAAATCAAAACTAGATTGAGATTTCATCTAAGCTCAATTAGAATGACAACTATCAAGAAATCAAACAATAAATGAGGGCAAGGATATGAGGAAATACACTGTTGGTGGGATTGCAAATTAGTACAGCTGCTATGGAGATCACCATGGAGACTCTTCAGAAAACTGAGAAGATCCGCTATACCACTCCTTGGTATCTTCCCAAAGGGACTTAAATTAGAATATTATAGTATTATATGTAATCCATGTTTACAGAATCATAATTCATTTTGGCCAAATTATAGAACCAACATAGTGTCCATCAACAGATGAAGGGATTACAAAATTATGGAATATACACACAATGAAATTCTATTCAACAACAAAGAAAAACAAAATTCTGTCATTGGCATGAAAATGGATGGACCAAGAGAACATTATGCTATGTGAGATAGCAAGTCACAGAAAGTGAAGAGTCATATGTTTTTCTCTCATATATGGCAGCTGGGAGTAATTTGGATACAAAAGGGTCTTCAGATAATAAAGGAGCAACTCCAGTGGAGCCAGGAAGGTGGCCTCGGGGAGGGTGGGAAAGAAAAGGAAATTAATGAAGGAAACACTTCCACTGACATTATGTTCATATGTGAGAAAACGAATGTCAATCTCTATCTTCCTGTACAGGGAAGCAGAGGAGTGTGGAGGGAGCTGGGAGAAAGCCCACCAACTGCTGTGTTCATGTATGTCTCTACCACTATGATTTACATTATGGTGTGAGACTATCCTACACCAGTAAATAAATAAAAACACTGATCTATGCTTAAATGCCTGCATATCCACGACATACATGAGCACACACACACACACACACACAACGATGTTTCACCAATCCATTTTAACATAGGGGAGGATGGGTTTTATGATTTACGTCGATTTTGTTCAGCTTACTTGCTTACCTTTCATATTGATCGTTGCATCTTCCCTGTCATAATGTTGACACTTGTGCAGCACGAGCAAAATCGGAGCAGATGAGTAGGCTGGACTTCAATTTTCTGGTGATTAACTTTCCTCTGTGCAATTTGAGTTGATGCAGACTTCGTTCGCTGGTCAGAGAATTGCAGGCTGTTAAAATTGTCACTTTTGTTCAGTTTTTACCTTGTCTATTGTTTACTTTGTTGGCAATTCAGTGAATATGTGATTATCTTTAATAATAGCATCAACATATGGAGACTTTGGAAATCAAAGTTCCCCAGACCTTGTAACTGCATGGAAGGTCACATAAGGAGTTCGGTCTGAAACTTATTATTCTGTAATCTTTGGTGGATAGGACCATTGGTCCAGAGGTCCCTTTTTGAGATTTTTTCCCATTGTAGTAGACTTCTGAATGTCTAAAAGACTAAAGAGCATTTTAGATGCATTTCCCAATATAACTACTGATACTTATGGACCTTTGCTGTTTCTTCAGTGCCTCTGGGTCAGCTCTCCCCCTCAGCCTGGGCCAGCAGTGCTCAGCCTCTTTGGTCTTCAGGACACCTGAGATAGCGTCCACAGTTCTCCAATCCCGTGCCATTCGGCCACTTCCTCTCTTCTCTTTCACTTTCTCCCTCTTTCCTAAAGGCTGGCTCCTTAGTGCTATGGTTTAAATAGGGTTTGGTCTCCAAAATATCTTTCATTAGAACTTTCCTGAGTGTATAATACTGTTTTTTATCTTTAGGAGTGTACTATATAAAATAGGAGTGTAATTGGTATTTTAACTTGCATTTCTTTAAGTGTGAGTGGTTAACATATCTTACATGTGATGAAAGTGATGCCTATTTCTACTTCATATACTATATATGTCCTTAAAGTGAATCATGTAAATACTTACTATTATAAAATGAAACATTACAAGTAAAATATATACCCCTTTATATTACCATTCCCAATTCTATTAATTGCCTATCTTTTATTTTTTTAATTTTTTAAAATTATGTCTTTTTATTTATTTTATTTATTTTATTTTATTTATTTTATTATGTGACAGTCATTTGCATGTCAATTCTATGAGGCAGGCGTTTCTTTAATTTGTTATATTATGAGCTATCTGACATGTATTACACATTCAATAATCTATTAATGAATTATTTAGTGAATCAGTAAGAATATTTCAATAGAATAAATTATATATACATATATACATATATATGTATGTATGTATGTATATATATATATATATATAATGTATGTATGTATATGAACATCATTTTGTTTTGTCCTGAAACACCTTTTGAAATTAAAAAGGTATTATTATCTAATTTAAATTGCATCGAGTTAGAAAGAATGAATAATTTAGAGTACAAAGAGCCAAATAATATCACCTCTTGTACTTCACAGGGTGCGATGTCATTTCCAGTACCAGAATGTTTATCTTCCTGAAGTGTTGACAATGATTTCAAGTGGTAACAAACAGATATTCATACTAAATAAACCCCAGTTTTCAAATTAATACAATGTCAGCCATAATTTTATCATGCTTGGAGAATTAGATTATATAAATCTATAATAAATAAATTAATTAATTAAATTAAATGCGATTTCAAATTTGGCCTAAACATTTTACTATAAATACTAAAAAGGCTCTAGCTAAATTATTTGTTAATATTCAAATCTTTTTATTCTTAATTTGATTTATTCTTCCTTGAAGTTACATATAAAATATACTAATTTTTGTAAAGACTGGATTCAGCCAGTACATTTAATATGTTTTTTAAGTTTTTCTATATTATATTTGATTTTGAATTGTTTTAAACTTATTCACATTTTAATAAATTGCCTATCTTTTAGTAGATGCATGTAAATATATATATATATATATATTATTACTTTTGTATATTTTTAGTTCTCATTAATGTAATTATGCCACACCAATTGCTTTTTAACTTGATTTTCATTGGCAGTAATATCTTAAAATTTTACTTACTTAAGTACATGTAGATCTACCTCTTACTTTTAACAGTTGTGCATTATTCTTTTTTAATTAGCCTTTCCCCACTGGTAGAAAATCAGATTGTTTAAAATTATTATCCTACTTCATACTTCATTGGGCATATATATGAATTTTTTCCTTAGGTATAAAAAATAAAAGGAATTGTTGCATTACATAGTTTACATGGTTTAACTTTTTAAACATTGCCAGACAGTCCTTCAAAGTAGCTACTTAAATTCACATAGCTACTAGCAAGGCACAATTGTATCTGGTTCCTCACATTCTTACCTACATTTTATATTCTCTAGCTCTTTGATTTTTTTGCTAGCATGATAGGTTAGAAAAATTATTTAGCTTATTTTAATTTGCATGCCCATGTTGCTTAAATAGGTTACATAACTTTTCTATACTTATTTGTATTTCTTTATAGGAAAATTACTTGTTTTTATTCCTTAGCCTATTTTCTAATTGTTTGCTTATCTTTAACTCATGTGTCAATAAATTCAAGTTTCTTACCTTTTAAGTCTATGACTAATCATATTTTTAATTTTGTTTATGGTCTTTTTTATGCATAAGATTTGTTTAAAATTCTCAGGTAACTAAGCTTATTATATCATTATTGCTCTTAGAGTTTTGCCTTCTACAAGCAAATAAAATTTCTACTTAATGTTCTCTCTATATATATATTATATATAGCATATATATAATATATATACTTATATTTTTATAATACCTTACAGTGTTTGTTTTTATGTTTAAAACCTAAATTTATTTGTAAAACACAACCCAAAAATATCTTAATATAACTTGTTGAATAGTCTGTCCTTTCTCAACTAAGGTTTAACACTTATTATTTATATATAATATGATAATTAATTATACAGGGATACTTTGACAATTACCACATTTTATGATACATGTTATCCTATATTTTTTTTCTATTTCAGAAAAGTATTGCTATTTTTGTATATATATTTTTATGAATTTTAGCTTTTTTGTTGGCATCTATAAATAAAAGAATTAATGTGTGGATAGAGATATATTAAAAGTGGAAATTAATTTGAAGATAATTATTTCTCTATTCCCACTCATAAGCATATTGATATCCTTATTTAGTAACTTCAGCATGACTTTACTTTAGGATTACCACACTAACCATTTAAAACATTGATACAGTTTTTCTTAAAACTGTGGCTAAGCAGAAGTCATGAGCTACACATTTTATTTTCTCTTGTAGATTACCTTAGTTTTAAATAATGCCATCTTATGATGTGTTGCTTTCTTGACTGAATCACAAATTCAAACATTCTCTATGATAAGTGCTTTAGTAATTTGTTAATTGATTTCTTGCTAATTCATTGTACATTTAAGTAGCTGTGTTCTTTTCAGCTTACTTCTAACAATTTATACTTTTCCTGTATCAATTCTGGAATCAGTTTCTTAAGGGTTTTGGTTCCATTAGCTGGGCATGGTGGTATACACTTATAATCCTACTATTTGGGATGCTGAGACAGGAGAATTGCAAGTTCCAGGCCAGCCTCAGCAACTTAATGATGCCCTCCACAATTTATTGAGACCCTGTTTCAAAAATAATAATAAATAAAAAATAGGGCTGAGGATGTAGCTCAGAGGTAGAATGCCTCTAAGTTCAATTCCCAGTTCCAAAAAGACAGGCAGATGAAAGAAAGAAAAAAACGAAAGGAAGAAAAGAAGATCACTGCCAATGGGAGGGCCTGGTGGCATCTGGTGACAGACAGGCATGCTGCTTCCCAGGTTCCTCCGGCTCAAAGTTACTTGGCTTTATTAGCTTTAGAGGTAACTGTTGCACTTCAGTCTATGTCCTCCCTGATGGCGATGCTGAGTAGTGGGACACCTGCAGCAGATCAAGGATGAGATTCTTGCAGTTGCTGGTGGCATCAGAGATACCTACCGCTCTTTGGTCATAGCCCTCTTCATGCTTGATGGAGGTGCCCTACATAGTTTCAGAGATGCATGCTGTTTCTTAGCCTCTTCCATACTGGCAGAGGCCTTGGGCATCTGAGGTACACACTCTTCTATATTACCCACCCTCCCTGAGAGAGATACACAGAAGACAGTCTGCACATTTCCAGCTTGGCCCTCACTGTCAGTGGTGCTCATAGCAACTGCCAGTGGCTTATTTATGTTCTCTCTGGCCTCCCAGGTTAGCTCACATGCTGGGGGGAGGCCTGTGGTAGTGCTGCAGAGGTGCATGCCATTTCAGAGCTGCTAAGCAGTGGCATCAGCGGCACATGCTGCTCCTTAGGCGCTGCTTTCCCTGGAAGTACTGTGCACACTGCCCTCCTGCTCTACTCCACCCCATTGCAGATGCCAGTGTGTGGGGGAGGGGAGGGACTGTGGGGGGTAGCCTTGAGCTTGTAAGGTTCTGTTTCACAGCATTCTCCGCCAGCCTGTGTCAAAGGTGTGCCCTATGATAGTACCTATATCTCAGGTTAGGAGGAAGTTGAGGGGATTAATTGCATCCAGAGCTATGAGCTTAGACAGAATCTCTGTAAGATGTTTGCTGGCTGCAGCAACTTTCTGCCAACAAACAAGAGATGCAGAACACTTCTTGATTTGAAAGGGGCTTAGCAGCTCCTGTCCCAGCTTCACTCTGACTTTCTCTTCTACTGCTGTGTCTGAAGTAAGCTTATCAATTTTTCCTCTCCTTCTTTCTCTATTGCCATTCCTCCTCTATCCTCTAACCTGTTGGTACAGGTGTTTTTGGTCTGGATCGACCAGTTCTTTCCTGTTTTGTGTTCTAGTAACTAGAATTACTGAGTCTTTCCAAGCATCTCACCTTCCAATTTTGTGAGTCCCTGCAAACTCTACCAGTGAGACAGGATCCCAGCTATGTGTTTGAGGACAGCTCTTGGCTAAACACCCAGGAACACGATAGAATAATAAAGCTCTCTTCCTAGGCTTCTTTTGAGGCAAACAAAGGCAGGGCCACTCTCAAAATAAGGCAGGTAAATCTAGCAAGATAGTGCCACCCAGTCCCAGCCATATGAAGCCCAGGAGGGTGCAACCCAGTCCTGGACACATAGAGGCTAATACAGAAAATCTAGCTCAGAAAGTAGAAATTAAACCTGACCCAAGTCCCCACTTTGGTACCCCCTGCCTGTCATTGATCTAATCAAAACCCATACTACAGAAACTATGTAATTATGTAGTCTGTATGATGACAGCATTCAGGGCTCAGACATGGAGCTTTGCTCACTGAGCCTCACCAGTGAATAGAGACCTGCTACACTACTCCATCCTCCGTTTCTTGTCCTCTGTGTACCAAGCCTTCTGCAACAATACCTTGTTAGTATATTTTAAGGAATCACAACAAAAAATTGAGAAGCCCTTAAATGAGAGACATGATACGTATTTGGACAGATTTTGGATTTTTCAGAAAAACTTTTAGGCAACTATATTAGCACAAACTTACTTTTCTTTTAGCACTTAAATTATTGTATCATAATAAATGTAGTCATTTGTATACATATAGTAAGTGAAACTAATTGTAATAGTCAAGAAACTTCAGAAAACAGAACAATAGGATAAATAGAGACAAGAGGTTCATTAAGAGGGATTGGCCTACATGATTTTAGAGGTTGCTCTCTATAAACTGGAGGCCCAGAATAGCTGGGAGTATAATTTCAATTTAAGGCCCCAAATAAATAGGAGAGTATGGGGGTGAGTAGGATTTATTGGTTTAAGTCCTGGAGTTCAAAGGCTTGAGAACTAGGAACACCCGAGTCTGGGGGAAGGATACGATGAAGGTCCTAATTCAAGAAGAGAGAGCAAATTTGACCTTCCTCTACTGTTTTGTTTTGTTTAGACTCTCAATGCATTGGAAGATATGCACCCATATTGATGAGAGAGAAATTTTCTACTCAATTTATCAATTCAAACACTAATATCTTCCAGAACCACCTTCACAAACATGTTTAGAAATTATCTCATATTAGCTCAATGGGCATCTTTTAGCCCAGTCAACTTGACACGTAAAATTAATTATCATGGTCATAGAGTACAGCCCTTCAAGTTTCTAAGTTATTTAGTGTTCGTCCATTAGAAATTAAGCATATTTATATACACTCAATTTAAACTAATAAACATTTAAAGTAAAAAATATAGATAGCATGTTTAAAAGTCTACAATACAGAGGAAAATGTGTCTTGGGAATTTTATTTTAACTTACACTAGTAGCAATCTGGAAATATGTTTTATTGTACATCTCTATAATTACACTTCACAGCCATTTCATTTTGGCCAGTGTTCAGGTAATAAAGACTTTGTGCTTTTTATGGGTCCAGAGACCCATTTTCAAAATGGAATTGACTCTTTCAAATCAAGAGTTCTTTTGAAATGAAATAGCAGAAAAGTGTAGAAATTTGGAACACAAGAAACTCAGGAAGTCCCATTTTATTTAGAAAGCTCTACATTTTATTTTCAATTTCTCTTTTTTCTTTTAAATAAAAGAAAATAAATTACAATACTCAGTTTAATGTGTGTGCTAAGTGGCCAAGTGTCACACACAATACTTTACATCATAAACAAAAGTGCCTAGTAATTGTCCTTGGAAGTTGGAAGTGAAATGCATCATAACAAAGCAAAATTCATTATCCTTTCTACAGTCTTGATAATGTTAATGTGTCTCCATTGTGCTTAAACCATAAGTAAAGTCCAATTGTGCCCAGTTAACAACTTCATGTTTGGCTAAATGTTTCAGAGAATATAGCAGCTTGAATTTAATTAGGAAATTCGTTAGAATTACACAATGTAATATAGCAAAGCTGATGTTTTTAAATTTTCAACTAAAAGTTTGTTTTGACATGATAGAAAACTACTTTCCATATAAAACAAAAGTTAAATGAGTAAGATGAAAGCAAAAACTTAAATAGAAGAAACAAAGGATGATATTACCAGACATACTTATAAAATATCTTAATGAGAAATTATGTATATATATATTTTCCCTTCCCTACTTTTGTTTTGAGAATGCACAATAATTGTTTTATTTATGCAACCCAATATAACTACTAGCATTGTATAATATATCTTTGTCTTATTTTATTGCTTTCAATAATTTTTCCAGTCTGTAATTCTAGTAAGTCCACTGTGAAAGGAAACAAAAATAACAAAAGATAATCATATTAACACCATATAAAGAAGAATGTACTTTGGAGGTTTCTGTAAAAAACTATGGAAAATAATTCTTTCCTTGCTATCATGGTATAAAGTCTTTGTCAATACTTTGTAAATAATGGGAAGATATTAGAGAATGTTCATTAAAAGTTACTCTAATAAGTATATTAAATCTCTTTCATAATGGAGCCACTGAAGTAACAGTGTAAGAACTGGTAAAAAAACATCATTCAAACATAGAGTCCTCAGTTGTGTTTCAGATCATTAGTTTGATGACATTGTTGAAAAAATAAGTCACCTGTTATGAAACTATAAGGTATCATTTCTACATAAAATTTGGAGGCAGTTACTGAGTTCATTTTGGTCCTCTGGCTTCAGCTTCCTTTCTTTCTGTATGTATGTCCTCTTCTATTAGAGTAATAGCAACCTCAAAAAGTCAATTTTCAAGGTTTTCAGAGGAAAATATTTGCCTAATGATGGACATTTCATTGAATTTTGAAATATGATAATAAATAAAACATGAAGAAAACTTTCACTTTTAAAAACACGTGCCATTCTGAACTTAATAGGAATCATACTACACTTTATATTGGGGTTTCTTTTTGTAAAAATCTTGTTTTGTTGTAATTTTTGTATTATAGAGTCAAATACAACAGGCACTATCCCACCTCTCTGAAATGGACTTATGTATGTTAACATATCATGTAATTCATAGAACAGCTTTTACAGGTATCCCTTTGTGAACCAATTATAGCTTCTCTTTTTCAAAATGTGAATATGTAACGTGATGGCTTATGTTGAATTATCATAAACTGTATTCCTTATTCTGTTGGCCTCAGGCAAACTAGGTGATTTCAGTTTGAGTTTTATTCCTCACTACACTAATGTGAAAATAATGGTATTTCATATGGGTATTGTGAGATTTACTTAAAATTTATGTGGAGTTTTATATCCAAGCCTATAAAGTTATGCATAGGAGTCCTGTTTGTTTATATTTCTAATGTGTTATCCCAATAGGTAAAGAGAATCAAGACACTGTATTTCAGGCAGAAATTTGATTTTTGAGAAAATAATATTGAATCTGAAATTGAAAGTCCTGGAGTTGAGATGTTGTGACCTTGGATAAGCCATGGAAACTCCCTGGGCAAATTATGAAACCTACTTGAAAGTTGATTTTTCTTTTGTAAAGCTGATAAGGAAGCATTGACTTCACATGGTTTCTACAAATTACAGATGTGAACATGTCTATAAATTGAGGTCTATAAATTAAATATTATGAGAGTTTAAGATATAAAAATAGAGGAGGCAAGGCTCTCAAAATTAAGGAATAGGAAGGAGTCCAACTCAGAAGAGGATGGTGTGATGAATTGTTGTAGTGATGCCAATTCTGGACTCACAGGAATTTATTCTGTAGTCAATAATCGAATTCCCAAGTAAATGGAAAAATTAAGAGTATCTGTCTAGGCTGTCATCATGAGACACAGAAATTTGCAACGGAAAGAGTGGTTCTTGGACCAGCACCCTCAGCATCAATTGGGGCTTATTAGACATGCCAAATTTTAGGCTTCTTCTCACAAGCACAGAATCAGAATCCACATGCTAGCATAGGCCAAGTGATTGATCTATACATTAATGACTTAGATGTACTGGGCTTGACCATGTGATAGAGCTTAGGAATGCCTATTCTTGATGCAATCCCTTAAAATAAATTATAAAAAAGCCGGGCATGGTGGCACATGCTTGTAATCCCCGCGCTTGGGAGGCGGAGATAGGAGGATCGGGTAGGTTCGAAGCCAGCCGCGCTGGCTTAAGAGACCCTGTTTCCAAATAAAAATATATAAAAAAATAGGTCTGGGAGTGTATCCAAGAGGTAGAAGAGCTTCCAGGAACCGCAGTACCACCAAAAAATAAAAATAAAAAAATTATAAAAATATATATAGGAGGGCTAGGTGTAGGGGACTGGGTAGTAACATAATTATATTCTATTTTATCCTACCTTAGACCCTTCTACTTACAAATCCTTTCTAGCACAAATCTATCTACTGTCTCTATACCTAATAACCAGTGTATTTAGATAACTAACTCACTTTTGGAATTTTGATTCTTTACAAAAACAAAGCTCTCATATGAGACATCTGTCTCCATAAATGATATTATTATTATTATTATTATTATTATTATTGCAATTATACATCATAGTGAGACTGAATATGTTAAAGCATACATACACACAATTTTTCTATGTATTTTCCTCCACATATCATTCCACCACCCCCCCGTACATATTACTGATATTGGTAATAATACCTTCATATAGTGCTATGGTATTATTTAAACTGTTTCTTTCACCAGTGTTCCCCTTTATAACTCAACCCCAACCCCATCAACTACTCTACTTTTCTTTGCATTATTCAAAGTCTTCTGTGTTATTTTGTCTCCAGCATCCACAAATGAAAGAAAGCATACCACCCTTAACTTTCTGAGACTGACTAATCTCACAGAGCATAATATTTTCCAGTTCCATTCATTTACTTTCAAATGCCATGACTTTGTTCTTCTTTATGGCTGAATAAAATTCTATTTTACACAAGGAGACTAGCCACCTTCTTTATTTACAACTATCCCCAAAGGTATTTAATAGTCCAGATGTGAAGGGTATTGGAGACTCATGCCTAACCAATGAATATTTTCAGAGTATAAGCTTATAAAACAAAAATTCCTAGGCACCAATTCCCTCCAAAATTGATTCTCCAGAAAGCTGCAATTTAACAATCAATTACATTTAAGTTCTTTTATAAGTGTTTATTTTTTCAAGCTCTATTAAAATTGTAACTGCCTACCTAGGAATTGACTGAATAGATCCATCAGTGGAAACTGTATTTTATTGTTTATGATAAATGTATCTCACTGTATGTATGTGTTAGGAACTAAAGTTTAGGAAGTGTTTTTCATTGATGTTCATGGACTGTTTCCATCAATGACACCTAGTGTGCTTGTTAAAGTTCAAGTTACTTGGCTACATCCAACAAACCAGAACCACTGAATGTGCTACACTTTATTTTCCCAATAATTTCTCATATACTGCCAATTCTGTAAACTATTTCTCAAGGGTACAAGTTCTGAACCCATATTAGAATCACTTAAAGACTTTTTCAAATGCACTGCTACTTGGCCTGAAGTCCAGTCCATCTGATTTGTTTGGTCTAAGCAATGGAAATTATCAGAACTGTATTAAATTCTCTACAGTTATTCTACCTGGTGTTCTGGTAAAAAGATTGCAACTGGTGATCAATAAAATAAATCTCACTTCATGAAAATGTTCAGGTCAACACTGATTCCTTGCCATCATAAAAGAAGCACCTTTTATAACTGACACCCTTTTTCTGATGTTTATAGAACACTCCCATCCCCTTCCAAGACAAATAGATTCTATCACTGTAAAGGCACATTAGTGAAGAAAGGTCCATCTTCAATCAGGAGAGCAGTTCCCAAATACATTTTTCTAAACCTTGCTTTTGGACTCATTATCCTTAGCCACTCTTCACTGCCTTCAAGAACTGTCCCTGTAATTTATTTTGAAGAAATGGAACGCATTCTAAACAAAGAAAATGATGTGGTAACCATCATCTTCAGCGGAATGTCATCAGTGACTTCTTTTAACTCATGAAGCAGGTCATGAATAATAGCAAGAAAATGCAGGTTTCATATTCTGTTTCTCTTTTAGTCATTTTAGCATTCATGTCATGTAGATTGTAAAAAAAAAAAAAAAAAAAAAACACCAGGCTGTATTAGCATTATAATTAAAACAGGTGCACTTTGATGGATAGCTATCATATTTAATAGCTATGTATAAGTCACAAAGATTATAAATAAAGTCAGGGTGCTTCTAGAGGTTGGAATAAACATGGTCCTATTTTTATCAAATGCAAGATTTAGTAAATTTTGTTGGTTTTATTTTTATCTTACTTTATTTTTATTTTATTTATTTATTTATTTATTTATTTATTTATTTATTTTTGGTGGTACTAGGGGTGGAACCCAGAGGCACCTCCGGGCTATACTCCCAGACCTTTTTTATATTTTATTCGGAAACAGGGTCTTGCTAAGTTGCTGAAAGCCTCACTAAATAGCTGAGGCTGGCTTCGAACCTGTGCGATCCTCCTGTCTCAGCCTCCCAAGCACGGGGATTACAAGCATGCGCCACCACGCCCGGCCATTTTTTTTGGTTTTTAAAAAAGGTTATCAGCCGGGCGTGGTGGCGCACACTTGTAATCCCCGCATTGGGAGGCAATGACAGGAGAATCGCGCAGGTTTGAAGCCAGCCGCACTGGCTTAAGAGACCCTATTTCCAAAAATAAAATAGGTCTGGGAGTGTAGCCCGGAGGTAGAAGGGCTTCCAGGAACCCCAGTATCACACACACAAAAGTTATCAGATGTTCTTCGTAATATGCAGAAGCTAGGGAGAAAAAGGGCCATAAGAGGAACTCTAGACAAAGAAGAAGAAACCATAGATGAACAAATAAGGACACCCAACTGAGAGGGACGGGAGGGGGGGGAGAGGGAAATTTCCTAATGTATACGATGTAAATTCACAAACATATCAAAGTCCATAACTAAGTCAAACATAAAAAGGAGGAAGGGGGAGGGAATGGGGTGGGAACTGGGCAAGGGCTAAATGAGTGATGTGTGCATGTATGCCTCCTCTGCCATTTTGTACTAAATTAAAATGTATGACTACAATGCACCAAGAAAAAAAGTTTTATACTTACTTAGTCCTGTTATTTTTATGTATCAGCCAATGGGAATATTTGAAGTATTCTAGTATTCATTCACTTGAAAGCAAACAAATACCATATTCTCTGTAGCTTAGAGGTGGCTTTGTACAGTTACAGCCAGGTTCAAAATTAGAACTCAAATATTATGACTTATAGACAGTATCTTTCCCTCCTCATTTTTTTTTTGAAATGACAAATGAAATGAAGTATAGGAATTTGAGGATTTAGATTTCTATCATAAAAATTGTGGTTATAAAGATAAGATTATATTTTATGGTACAAAAGATCACTAATGCATGAGCATTTAAATATCTAAAGTAGATATAATAATACATTTTACTGAAGTTTTAAAATAGCCTGTGCTTTTAATGTTAATAGTCTCCAAACATCTACTAATAGATAAGTTAGTTAATTCATTACACTTTGTACCATCATTTAAATAATGTAAAAGTTGAACATGCTTCTTATCATCCTCAACCTTCCACCACCTTTATTCTGAGAAATTCTGTAAGTGGTAGTATGCATTTGGTAACTTTTCCTAGTCACACAGTGCTTTTTAAGTGCTCTTTGTAAACATCATGGTATTTGAAGGCAGGTTCAACTTATAAAACAAAATCTATGGTCAATAAAGTTGCTTGAGGAAAAAATGGATAGAAACTTGTCAAATTACCTAAGCTATCTTTTCTTCATTTTGCAATTTGTAAAATGGGGCTTATAACTATTTTGAAATCTGTGCTTTGAGGATTTTATTAGGTATTTCCTAAAAAGAAAAAGATGAGGCACACAATAGCTTAGATTCTTAGAACATACTAGATATTACCCAACTATTAATTATTATTTATTTTAAGGCTAAAATAATCAATTTTGATATTTTATCTTTTGTATTAGTGCATTATAATTATATATGATAATAAAATTAATTGTGACACATCTGTACATGAACATACATAATATGGCAAATTGATTTATAGATTTTTTTATAGCTAGAAAGTGCAAGAAAAATGGAACAAAGTTTGGCAATACTATTGATAATGATAGTATTGGTAACAAAATGTTGGTGACAATAGTATTATAAGTGATTTTCATATTTTAAATATAATTTATTCTGGTGTTTAGATGGCTTCTTATCAGATTAAATCCCTATTTTGATGTTATCATGTAGTTGATAGATAATTTGTATTAGAAGAGAAGGTGTTTTTTGCTCTTGGTAATTAAATTGCTAAGCTTCTTTCTGATGATTCAGTTTTTTATAGGAACAATTAAAAGAAAATTGTCCATAAAGGTTTATTTGAAGCCAAATAATAGAACCTGTAACATTCCTTTTTTTTCTCTTCTTGTGTTTTCTTTTTATTTATTTTTTATTGGCGCACTGTGTTCACACATCATAATGGGTCAAAAACTTGTGTAGACATACATGCATACATCACCCAGTTAGCTCCTACCCAATCCCACCCCATTCCCTTCCAATCCCTCCTTCCCATGTTTGGCTTAGTGGTTGACTTCAATATGTTTGTTTAAGTACATCATTTTATTTAGAGTTTCCTTTTTCCACCTCCCAACCCCTCATTTAGGTTGCCTTATTTTCTCCTCTATAGGATCTCTTTTTTCACCTGGAGTTCTTACTTAGCTTTCACATATTAGGGAAATCATCTGATTTCTTACTTTTTGCAACTGACTAATCTCGCTTAGCATAATGTCCTCCAGTTCCATCCATTTTTCTGAAAATGTTGTAATTGTGTTACTTTAATGGTTGAGTAAAATTTCACTGTGTACATATCCCAAAGTTTTGTAATCCATTTATCTGTTCATGGACATCTTGGCTGGTTCCATAGTTTGGCAATGGTGAATTGTGCAGATATGAGCATAGATACACATGCATTAGTTTGGTAGTTTGGTTTGCTTTCTTTTGGAGAGATACCCAGAAGTGGTATTGCTCGATTGAATGGTAAATTTGTTCCCATTCTTCTGATGATCCTCCATACTGTTTTCCAAAGTGGTTACATTAATTTGCAATTCCACCAACAATGTTCTAGAGTTCCCACTTCTCCACATCCTTGCTAGCATTTGCTGTCATTTGTGTTTTGAATGATTTCCATTCTAGATGAAGTTAGCTAAAATCTCAGAGTAGTTTTGATTTGCATCTCTCTGATTGGCAATGATGTTAAGCATTTTTTCATGCATTTATTGGCTATTTGAATTTCTTCTTTCGTGAAGTATCTATTCCATTCAATTGCCCACTTTTTATTGGATTATTTATTTTTTTAGTGTTGAATTTCTTGATTTCTCTGTATATTCTAGGTATTAGTCTTCTATCTGAGGAGTAGATGGCAAAACATCTTCCCCCATTATGTTGGCTCTTGGTTGAGGATCTTGACAGTTTCCTTTGTTGAACAAAAGTTCTTCAGTTTTATGCAGTCCCATGTATTGATTTGCCTTTTAGTTTCTTGTGTCTTTGGGGTCTTGTGCCTTTGAGGTCTTGTGCCTTGGGGTTTTTATCTGTGCCTATGTGTTGTAGTTTTGGACCTATGCCCTTTTCAAGGAGCCTCAAGGATTCTGGCCTAATTTCCAAGTCTTTGATCCATCTTGAAATGACTCTTCTGCAGGTTGAGAAAGTGGGATTTATTTCCATTTTTCTGTATTATGGTTAACCAGTTTTGCCAACACCATTTGTTGAACAGGCTATCTTTCTTCCAGTGTATGTTTTTGGCCCCTTTGTCAAATATCAATTTTCTGTAAGTGTGTGGACTTGTTTCTGGGTTTTCTATTCTGTTCCATTGGTCTATGTATCTGTTTTTGTGCCAGTACCATGCTGTTTTTATTACAATGACTCTGTAGTATAGTTTAAAGTCAGGTATTGTGATTCCTCCTGCATGGTTTTTGTTGCTGAGACCTACTTTGGCTATTCTGGGTTTTTTATTGTTCCAAGTAAATTTAAGGACTGAATTTTCTATGTCTGTGAAGAATGATCTTGGTAATATTTATTTGTTTATTTGTTTATTTATTTGTTTGTTTTTTTGTGGTGCTGAGGATGGAACCCAGAGGCTTTCTAACTTTGGGCTATACTCCCAGACCTATTTTGTATTTTGTTTGGAAACAGGGCCTCACTAAGCTACTGAAAGCCTCACTAAGTAGCTAAAGCTGGCTTTGAACCTTCATGATCCTCCTGTCTCAGCCTCCCAAGTTCTTTAATTACAAGTGTGTGCCACCATGCCCAGCTGATCTTGGTAATTTAATGGGTATTGCATTGAATCTGTAGATCAGTTTTGGAAGTATGGGCCATTTTGATGATATTTATTCTGCCTATTCATGAATATGGGAGATCTTTCCATCTTCTATGATCTTCAATTTCTTTTTTCAATATTTTATAATTTTCTTTGTAGAGATCTTTAACTCCTTGCTTAAGTTTATTCCTAAGTATTATATCATTTTTTGTGGAAGTCCTGAGTAGAAGTGTTTTCTGATTTTTTTTTCAGTGAATTTATGGTTGGAGTACAAAAAAACTTCAGATTTTTTAAGATTGATTTTGTATCCAGATACTTTCCTGAATTTGTTGATCAGTTCTATAAGTCTTTTGGTTGAGTTTGTTGGGTCTTCTAGGTATAGTATTATGTCAATTGCAACTAGAGAAATACAAAATATTTCCCTGGAAGTGAACAATCTAATGAGGTCAGGTTCAATGCCCATCCATTACTGTGGGAATATCTCAGATTTTCCCCACAACACCCAACATAATTGGTCATGAAAAGTGTTAATGGACTAGGGAGAGCACAACTCAATATACACATAAAAGTCAAGCAAGACCAACTCTATTCTCATTATTGTATAAAATTAATATCTGTAAGTTCAAATATTTTTTCTCATATCCCACTTTGGAAATCACTGTTATAGAAAAAGAGTATGTTTTGCTTTCATAAAACAATACACGAGCCTGGCATAGTAGCACATGCCTGCAATCCCAGTACTTGGGAGGCTAAGACAGGATAACAAGATTTTCCCTCCTTTTAATCCTTTTTAAAAGATAGAAAAACCTGGTGAATATTATGTTAAGTGAGATCAGCCAAACACAGAAAGAGAAGGGACATAAGTTTTCTCTAATATGCCCAAATTCGGGAGTATTGAGGATACCAGAGGGATTTCAGATAATGGAGGGGGAATCTCAGCAAACCTAGAATGAAAGGATAGGAGAGAAAGAAGGCTGAGGTTGTTTAATGGAGGAGTTACATTCAAATATGTGCAAAAGTATGAATATAGCATGGTCAACCTGTACATTCATTGTTGGAAGAGGAAGAAAGAGGAAGCAGGATGGGGGAAGGCACCAAGCACTATCTGAATGTATGCCATTTTCAACATGATCCTTATAAAAATAAAAAAGATAATATGGGTAAGGCTTTAGTGCTTACGTTTTCTTTTTTTTTCAAGGGCAATTTTTGGAGGTAATTGCTTTTGAGATTTTTTTTTTAAAAACAAAGAAGGCAACATTTTTTTTTTTTTTTACAGTACTGGAGATTGAACCCAGGAGCATTCTACCTGAGCTACACCTCTAGCCCTATTTTTATTATTTCTTTTGAAGAAAGGTCTCACTAAGTTGCAGAGGATCTCACTAAGTAGCTGAGGCTGGCTTTGAACTCGGATCCTTCTATCTCAGCCTCCCAAGTATGGGGATTACAAGCATGTACCACCACACCAGGCTAGAAGGCAACATCTTGCTGTTTTCTGAATAGAGAAAAATTAAAGGGTAATTAATAGAAAATAATTATCTTACAGAAAAAAATTAAGGTTAATTATATTTTATTTCTCATGGTATTTTTATCAACCATAATAAACATTCTACGTTTTATAAAAACATTATTTAAAATATGAAAATCTTTATAAGGAAAGGGTAAGTGATTTCTCATGGAAGCTACACATTTGTGATAAATTGGGTGAGAAAACAGAATCCAGTTCAGAATTTCAGGCATAAGAGTTGAGGTAACATTATTCTGTAATATTGCATCAAATGTGGTTATCAAAGCAAGCCAACATTACAAAAGCAGGCTCCAAAAGAAGACTCAGTGTTGAAGTTACTCTAGAGCCAATTCATTATCCAGCCAAGGGAAGTAAAAAATCAATTACATCATTGATCTAAGAAGACCCTTATTCTAACTTTGACATATTTGCAAATTTAAAACTCCCTCCTATTATTTGTGAGATAATATATTTAGTTAGTGACTAAATTTATCTGCTTACCCAGTACCTGAAATCACATATAATGGTTTGTTGTTGTCGTTGTTGTTGTTGTTGTTATTGTTATATTATATACCTTTTTATGTTATAATACTTAAGTTATGATTTTAAAATTAAAAAACAATATTTAATTGTTTAGAAGTACATTCAAAAGAAAAAGAAAGGACATTGATAGTGAGTATAAATATAAAACAAATAATTCTAAGAACCTTTTAGCCGGACTATGTCTAATAACAATATCTCTTATCTCTCTTATTCCATTGAGTAAAGAATAAGAGAGATTATTATGATGGCTGCAGTACTCTTCTACCTTCATTTGAAAAAATTATGAAATACACAATTAAAAGGATGACAACTCAAGGTTCAGGCTAGAGGAGGCATTGTAGCTAAGAAATATAATTTAAACAAATATGGCCCAGGAACAGAAGGTCTGTATGTTTGTAGGAATCTAATTTCTAGGTATATGCACAAAACTAGTTTATAGATAATTTTGGTGACATTACAAGTCAAATGTAGTCCATTTCATTTGGAAAGCAATTTTAAATGTTCTATTTTGGAAATTGGGCATCTGGTAACTTGCTAAATGACAAGAGTCTTTCTTAATGTTGCTTAACATTTAATGGAATTCTACAATTTTTAAAATTAATTTAATCCAGATGGATTTTCATTGAAAATTAACTCCATTGAGATCAGGATGACAACAGACATAGAATAAGAGAAATATTTTTTTTAATTCACACTCATGCAAATCACTACTTGATGGTAGCCACATAAATGATCAGTTGTCTTATGTACTAATAGCTGAAAGATTCTATGCAATAAAATAATTACCAGGAGTTCCACTTTTCTAGAAATATTATTTTGAATTAAAAATATTGTACATATTCTTATAAGCTAAGAGTGGAAAAGCTAAAGTACCTACTAGCTCCTGTGTGTGTGTGTGTGTGTGTGTGTGTTTGTGTGTGTGTGTGTGTAAGAGAGAGAGAGAGGTTTTATGTAAAAGTTAGAGCAATTTTTTGGCTATCAACTCTATTACAAATTTTATTCCTGGTTGATTGTAGTGATCATTGAAATACAAATATCAGAGATTATTTTGAAAAATAAATGTCTTATATGTATATTCATATTGAATAGATCACTGTAAATTGAGGGCAGAAGATTGCTTTTGTGCCTACAAGCAAGATGAACCTTTATAAACTATTCTGCAAAGTTCAGGCAAAGCAAACAATCACACAGGTAGAAATGATGATGATGATAATAATAATAATAATAATAATAATAATACATTTCTAATATTTTTGATATTTGCAATGGTCCTATGTACAGTACAAATCTTCACTCACCCACCCTCTTCTACTATTCAATAGTGTCTACCTTTCAGAGATATTTTTAATAATCAGAAATATACCCTATAGGAATTAGCTAATTATAAAGCTTTTTACACACAGACACACACAGACACACACAAAGATGAAAGTATATATAAAATATTTAATTAATACAAATAAAATTTTAATCTATTTTCTTTGTCCATTGTTCATTTGAAATTGTTCTTCAACTAATATGAATTTGACTTTATAGACACAATTATAGTATTTGGTTTTATACCACACAGTGCCTAAAAAAGCTACTGTGGGTGTGTCTTACCATTCTTTCAAATGTCGTTATTTCTAAGTAGCTATTCTGGACTCAAAGCAAAGAGGCTGCTCAACTTTTTAATCTTCATCTTCCCTCCAGAACCATGTGGTTGGCCAGACCTCCTTTTGCCTCTGTTTTTACCCATCTGTTTGTATATTTGTTTGTCTATTTCCTTACTTAGTAATAAAAGCTTCGTGGCTAGTTTGTTAATTTTCTGTAATAGTAGTTTATGGAGATGTAAAATTACCTTAATTTCAATATAGTTTTCATAAGTCAATAGGTAATAATCAGTCACAATTTAGTATATATTATATATTTAACTGCATGTATAAAGTACATTTTCATTAATGATTAACAAGTAAATGCTATACAGATCTCTAAATATTATCACTCACCATGATTATTCTCTAACATCTCATCATTTCAGAAAAGCAGCGTGTTGTAATCCCAGCATCCAGGAGGCTGAGGCTGGAGGATCGCGGTTTGCGGACAGCCTCAGCTACTTAGTGAGACCTGGTTTCAAAATAAAGAATAAAAAACAGGGCAGGGGGTGTAGCTCAGAGGTCGAATGCCCCTGGGTTCCATCCCCAAATTCCTCCCCCCTAAAAAAGACCTTATGTAAATTAAGGTAAACTAACTTTGTTTTATTCACTATTTTACATTCTTTTAACTAATTCAACAGTCAACATTATCAAAAGTAATAGTTATAATTGTTATTTTTAGTCAGGTCATTATAGAACTTTAGAAACATGAAAAATAAAAAGTGATGACAAAGAAAAAATATTCATAAAAAATCTCTTTAGATATTTGCTATAATTTTCTTCTTTTTAAAAACTATTTTTTGACGCAATGATTATTTCTGATTTCCAGATGCTTATGGCAGCATAATATTTAAAGGAATTTCTTTTAAATGCACCATAAATCTAGCTTAAAACCTTCTTTTAAAATATTTTATTTTATTCCCGGCCAAGGGTAGTGGCACACACCTGTAATTCCAGCATTGGAGGATCTTGGTTCAGAGACAGCCTCAGGTACTTAGTGAGGCCCTTCGAAACTCAATGAGACTCTGTTTCAAAATATAAAGACTAAAAAATAGGACCAGAAGTGTAGTTTGGAGGCAGAATGCCCCTGGGTTCCATCCTCAGTATTGAAAAAAAATTATATATATATATATATATATATATATATATGTATATGTATATGTATATGTATATGTATATGTATATGTATATGTATATGTATATGTATATGTATATATATATATATATATATATATATATACACACACACTATTTCTAACTAAAATGTAATTGTAAATATGTGTTATAGAGTGATAATTTAAATATATATACAATGTGTAGCAATCAGGTCAGGGTAATTATCATTTCTATCATCTTAAACATTTCTCATTCTTTTTGCATGTGGCAGAGCCAACAAACTTCACCATTCTAGTCTGTATAAAAAACAGTAAGTTTTTGTAAGGTTTAAGTACCCTACTGTGCTGTAGAACACTCTTTGCCTTCTTGAACAGAAAATAGAAAACATTGCTTTACTTTCTGTTTCTAAGTCTGTCTCATTCCCATGAAGATGAATTGCTACCTGCAACAGTGCTTTCCAGTCTTTGAGGACAGATAATCTGACTTACCTTTCACACAAGGGGGCAATCTCCTTGTAAGAATGTGGGTGCATGCGTGTTTGAGTCTAAAATGACACTAAATGTCATTTACATGTCCACAACATTTCTCTTGAAAAATATTTTGTTCGCACCAAGCTACACATTCATGTCTACATTTTTGTTGGGTAGAGATGTTGAGTCATTATCTATGGACTAATTCTCCCAATCTTCAAATTCTGTACACTCATAAACACACACACACACACACACACACACACACACACACACACACACAGTTTATCTATCTCTGCTTTCTTAATAAGTGCATAATCAGTAGTGATTTCCCTCTATAAAAAAATGCATCATTCATGTCTTCAGATAATGCAAACCATTATTTCTCCTGGTGCCACATTTAATCAGATAATTTGAGTTTTGCCTTTTAGAGATGAAATATTACATTAGCTATAGGACATTAACAAAGAAAACAATGCAGCTATAGCCTGAAATGACTTTGATAACTCGATTTCCAGATGCATTATGTTAACAATGCCAAGCAGATGTTACTGCTCAGTGGCTGTTTTATGTGAGCTGCTGGAGGAAAGACTGAGGATGCTTTCTAAATCAATAAAGCACATGCTAGCAATGATGAGATAATATCCATTCTGGTAACTTTTAAATTATAATCACATTGGAAATGGTTGTTTTGGGGTATGTAAGGGGAAATTTTCTTACTTTTAAGATAAATCTAACTATGGCTCATTGTTATCCAGTAAGGACCTCAGTATGATTTTTATTCTTTGAAAAACTCCAGGCGTAGTGACATAAGGCTTTGAACATTTCACAAACAGTTGAAAATATTTGGTAAAAAAACAATTCTCGCTTGGTTTACTGTTAAGAAGGAAAGTATGGGAATGTTTAATGACCTTCCCACTATGTGTGCAGGATATAATTTTATAATAGAATTCAGACTTTTGAACTGCTCTGATTAGGACCCTATTGTATAGACTCTAAGCTTGCAGCTGCTTTCACAGTATCTGGTTTTCTCAGATGGGTAGTAGCATAATATTGCTGCATAGATATCTTGATGATTTTTTTATAGAGATGTTTCTTTTTTCCTTGTTTCTGAAAATTGTTTCACTGTGACTTTATGAAAATCATGTAAATTTATTGATACACGATTTATTTCATAGTAAGGATAACTTTCTTCTTTATGTGTTATACATTTTTGAAGTATTTACCACATAAATGGTTAGTGTAATAAGTGATGAGAAAAAATAAGAAATAAATGATCAATTAAAATATATTTTTAAATTTCTGTATTATTATCTTGAAAGAAATATCATAGTATTATGTGAAAAAACATGAAATTAAAAAACATCATCTGTCAAACACTGTAATGATTGTTTAGGTGAAAATTATCAGTAGTTACCAGATATAGAGAATGAAAATCTAATGAGAAGTATATTTTTAATGCCTCCAGACAAGATACTCAGTAATTACAAAAATAGTGAATCTCTAGTGTAGAAATTTAGCTGATAGTACCTTAGCCATATTATCAAAATTAACTTTACAAGTATCATGACAAAAAATGTTATGTGTTTCTTAAACAGTTAGACAAAAATACAACAATTTTTATTTAGTTTCCCTGCCAAAAGTGACTAAAATTATGGGAATGAAACAGAAACACTTAAATTTATTCCACAAAATAAAGGGCCTGTACTCTTAAAAAATATCAAGGACATTAAATTAAAAAAAAAATATAAACACTTGGAAAATAGAAAATACTCATAAGAAATGACAGTTAAAGAAATAGATCATTCTGAATTTGATTGTGGACCACAAGTATTATAATTAATTATTTTTCTAATAAGTATAGAAAATTAGTAGAACAAATAAAATTTTTAATCTCAAATTTTTATTTTTTATTTTTTTATTTTTATTTTTTAATTTTATTTTTATGTGGAACATATTCAAAATGGTATAAAATTATGGTGCTTGGTGTCCTTTCACCTTTCTATTCCCCTTCCCCCCTCCCAACAATGAATGTCCAGGTTAATGATGCTCTATTAATATGTTAACACATATTCTGATGTAGCTCCTCCATTAATCAACTTCAGCCTTCTTCCTCTCCTATCCTTCCATTCTAACTTTGCTGAGATTTCCCCTCCATTATCTAGAGTCCCTCTGGTATCCCCAGTGCTCCCTAGTTTGGGTATATTAGAGAAAACATATGTCCCTTCTCTTTCTGTGTTTGGCTGAACTTTGGAGGTCTTGTTGAGAAAGTTATTGCCTGTGCCTATATGTTGGAATATTGAGCCTATGCCCTCCTCTAATAACTTCACAGTATCTGGTCTAATTTCTAAGTCTTTAATCCATCAATTTGATTTTGTGCATAGTGGGAGGTAAGGATTTAGATCCATCTTTATACAAGTGGATAGCCAGTTCTCCCAGCACCATTTGTGGAAAAGGCTGTCTTTCTCCAGCATATGAGTTTGGCTCCTTGGTCAAATATCAATTGACTATAGGTGTGTGGGTTTGTTTCTGTATTATCTATTCTATTCCACTGGTCAGTCTGACTGTTGTTGTGCCAATACTATGCTGTTTTTACTACTATTGCTCTACAGTATAAATTGAAGTCTGGATTGTGATGCCGCCTGCATGGTTCTTATTGTTGAGAATTGCTTTGGCTATTATGGGTCTTTTCTTTCTCCAGATAAAATTCATGAGTGATTTTTCTCAGGCTTTGAAGAATGTCATTGGTATTTTAATGGGAATTGCATTGAATATATATATATCACTTTTGGCAAAATGGCCATTTTGATAATATTTATTCTGCCTATCCATGATCACAAAGATTTTTTCATCTTCCAATTTCTTTCTTTAATGTTTTATAGTATTCTTTGTAGAGGTCTTTTGCATCTTTGGTTAGGTTTATTCCTAGATATTTTATTGATTTTAAGATTATAGTGAATGGAATTGTTTTCTTTATTTCTTTCATTGTAGATTCATTTTTGGCATAAAGAAAAGCAACTGATTTCTTTAGGTTGATTTTATATCCTGCAACTCTGCTGAATTGGTTAATGAGCACCAGAGTCTTTTGATTGAGTTCTGTTGTCTTCTAGATAAAGGATCTTGTCATTTTTTTTTTTGTACTGGGGTTTCTGGAAATTCTTCTACCTCCAGGCTACACTTCCAGATAACTATTTTTTATATTTTTATTTGGAAACAGAGTCTCTTAAGTCAGCAAGGCCAGCTTTGAACCTGCACGATTCTCCTGTCTCTGCCTCCCAAGTGCGGGGATTACAAGTGTGTGCCAACACACCTGGCACCTCTCTTCTTACTTCAATTCCTTTGATTTTCTTCTCTTGACTTATATCTATGGCAAGAGTCTCAAGGACTATATTGAAATCCTCAGCAATAAGAATAAAGTAGGATGATCACAATCCTTGACTTCAATTTATACTAGAGAACAATCATAGTAAAAACAACATGGTATTTGCACAACAATATACATACTGACCAGTGGAACAGAATAGAAGATACAGAAGGGCTAAACTTATACTCATCTCTCACCATGCACAGGGATCAATCTGAGATGGATCAACAACTTAGAAATTAGACCAGAGATTGTGAAGTTATTAGAAGAGGGCATAGGCTCAACACTCCAACATATAGGCACAGGCAGTAACATTCTCAACAAGATCTCCAAAGCTCAGGAAATTAAAGCAAGAATTAACAAGTGGGATGGCATCAAACTAAAAAGCTTCTTCTCATCAAAGGAAACTATCAAGAACTTAAGAGGAAGCCTACAGAATGGGATAAGATCTTTACAAGACACCATTCTGATAGAGGGCTAATATCTAGAATATACAAAGAGCTCAAAAGACTCTATACTAGCAAAACAAACAACCCAATCAAGAAATGGGCAACTTAAATGAATAGACACTTCACAATAGAGAAGATACAAATGGCCAATAGATACATGAAAAGATGTCCAACATCTTTAGCCATCAGGGAGATAAAAATCAAAACTATGCTGAGATTCCATCTAATCCCAGTCAGAATGGCAATCCTAAAGAAATCAAATAACAACAAATGCTGGCGAGGATGTGGGGAAAGATGAACTCTTTTACATTGTTAGGAGTGCAAACTAGTTCAGCTACTATGGAGATCAGTGGTGTGGAGATTCCTTAAATAACTGGTAATAGATCCACCATTGTTCCAGCTTAACCACTCCTGGGTATTTTTCCAAAGGTGTTGAAATCAGAGAACTACAGTAACATATGCATACCCATGTTCATAGCAGCACAATTCCTAATAGCCAAAATATGAAACCAATCAACAGATGAATGGATTGCAAAATTATGGAAAATACATATAATGGAATTCTATTCAGCTATAAAGAAGAACAAAATCAGGCCATTCTCAAGAAGATGAAAAGATCTGGGCAGCATTATGTTAAGTGAGATCAGCCAAGCACATTAAAAGAAGGGACTTATGTTTTTCTCTACTATGCCCAAACTAGGGAGCATTGGGGATACCAGAGGGACTCCAGATAATGGAGGGGAAATCTCAGAAAAGTTAGAATGGAAGGATAGAAGAGGAAGAAGGCTGAGGTTAATTAATGGAGGAGCTGCATCAGAACCTCTTTAGGTTCTTGGTGGCTTTCTTTGATGAGAAGAAACTTTTCAATTTGATACCATCCCACTTTTTAATTCTTGCTTTAATTTCTTGAGCTTTGGAGGTCTTGTTCTCTCTTTTATTTATTTCTTCTCTGATTTTAATAACTTCCTGCCTTTTGCTAGGTTTGGGATTTGACTGTTGTAGTCTTTCTACATCCTTGAGTTGTGTCATTAGGTTGTTTACCTGGCGACTCTCTATTCTTCTTATATGGGGACTCAATGCTATAAACTTTCCTCTTAACACTGCCTTCAAAGTGTTTCATAGATTTTGGTACTTTTTTCTCTATTTTTATTTATTTCCAGAAATTTTTTTTATTTCTCTCCTAATTTTTGTTCTTACCCACTTATTGTTCAATAGTGTATCATTTAATCTCCATGTATTTAAATGGTTTCTTTTGAGATTCTTGTTGTTGATTTCTACTTTCATTCCATTATGGTCTGAAAAGTTGCAGAGAATTATATTACATTTTTTGAATTTACTGGTGCTTGCTTTGTGGCTCAGGATGTGATCTGTTTGTGAGAAGGTTCCATGGGTTGCTGAGAAAAATGTGTATTCTCTTGTCTCTTGTTGAAATATTCTGTATATGTCTACTACCTCCATTTGGTTTAAAAATTTTTCTTAGTTCTGAAGAGTTTTTACTCATCTTTTCCTTGAGATTGATCCAGTGGTGTGAGAAGTGTGTTGAAGTCTCCCACTTTATTGTATTTGGGTCTATTTGAGATCTGATGTCCAGGAGGGTTTGTTTTACAAATGTGGCTGCACCCAAATTTGGGGCATAAACATATGCTCTCATTATATCTTCTTGGTGGATTGTACCTTTTCATAAAAGAAAATGCCCTGCTTTGTCTCTTCTGATGTGTCTTAGCTTAAAGTCTGTTTTGTTGAATATCAGCGTTGCTACCTCTGCCCGTTTTCTGTCTCCATTGGCATGATATATCTTTTTATATCCTTTAACTTTCAGTCTGTGAATGTCTTTGTCTGTAAGGTGAGTTTCTTGCAAACAGCATATATTTGGATTATGTTTTTAAATTCATATTGCCACTCTATGTCTTTTGATTGGTGAGTTAAGTCCCTTTGACATTCAGAATTATTATTGAAATATGATTTTTGTTTCTTGTCATTTTGTGTTCTAACTTCTGTTTTGTATAATATTATTTCTTCTTTACTTAGATGCCCTGCTGATCAACTTCATCTCTTCTCTGGCTCTGTAATTTGCTTTGTTTTCTTCTTTATGGTTTATTTTTTTAAAGTATTTTCTCTAGTGTTGGCTTTGAATTCATGAATTTTTTGAAGTTCTGCTTGTCTTGAAACACTTTTGTATTTCCATCAATTTTGAATAATAATTTTGCTGGACATAGCAGTTTTGGTTGGAAGTTGTTTTCTTCAAGGGTCTGGATCACATCATACCAGTCTCTTCTGGCATTTATGAATTGGGTTGTATAGTCTGGGGTAATTTTTATTGTTTTGCTCTTAAATGTCACCTGTTCTTTTGTTCTCACTGCTTTCAAGATTCTTTCCTTGGCCTCTATGTTGGTCATTTTGATTATTACATGGTGTGGGGAGGTCCTTCTTTGATCTTGTCTTAATGGTGTTCTCTATGTCTTCTGGAAGTGTAAGACCAAGTGTCTATGTTTGAAAAATTCTATGAAATTATTTCTCTGAAGAGATTATAAATGCCTTTAGTTTGTACTTCTATTTCTTCTTCAATATCTTTTATCCGGAAGTTAGGACGTTTCATACTGTTTCATAGTTGTTTTATGTTTAGGTTTTGTTGCTGTAATGACTTCCTTATGCTCTTGACTGAGCTTTCAATTTTGAATGAGCTGTCTTCTAACAATGATATTCTATTTTTCATTTCATCTAATCTTCTAGAATTTCTTTCTATTGCTGTCTTAATTTAATTTATTGACTCATTTCATTCCAGACCTCTTTCTGATCTTTTGTTAGTGTTTCCATTTCCTCTTTCATTTCCCGTACACATCTTTTGAGGCCTTTTATCATATTATACATCAGGATTCAGAAATCTTCTTGCATTTCTTATAGGTCAGTATTCATGATTTCTGTTGTTTCTTCATTATTCCTAATTCTACTATTTTCAAGGTTCTCATGCTTGTTTTTCTGATATTTTGGCATCTTTTGTGTTTATTATGTCTAATCCAGTCTTAGTAGTAGGAATTATGAAGTGTTAGCAGGTAAGCAGTACTTTTACCAATTGTGAGGGTTGGGTGATGGTGAAAGAACTGGGGTGATGGGTGCAGGAGTCCAGTAAGGTAGAGGATATGATTAGGTTGAGGAAGAATTTAAATATAATAAGGTAGTATCTGGTCGAGAATGGGAGAAGGTTAGATAGTAGGACTCCTGTAGTTAGTAGAATATTTAAGTTTATGGAGATATAAAATACCTTGAGTATTAAACAAGGAGATGAAGAAAAACACATTTTGAGAGAAGAGAGTAGATAGGTTAGGGTGAAGATATTTGTAAAAGAAGTTTGGGGGAAAGGAGCAAGCAAATACAAATAAAGTAACAAAACAAGATACAAAAGCTAACTATTATACATCAAGGACAAACAAAAAAGAAAAAAGTAATAATGAGAAAAATGGGCAAAAATAAAATAAAATAGAAAGAACTAGTGATCATATGAGACAACAAAGCAAAACAAACAAACAAACAACCAAAATAAAAGGAAAATAAAAAACAACACCCCAAAACAAAACAAACAAACAAAAAAAAAACAGGCCTACTAATTTACAAATATGTGGTGGGCCCATATAATATCTGAATGTCCGATCACTGTGATAGCTTCTGGATTATATTCCAATGACTGATATCTGCTCTGTACTCTATTGTTAGCTTCTGAACTCATTCTCAAAGTATTTGGGCCCCTTTCTCGCCTCTGACAGCTTTGCGTTTAGGTATCAGGGCGACGGAAGTCACTGTTAATGAGTTCTGTGCAAGTCCCAGATTCTGTGTATTTCCATCTTGTAGTCGTCTGTGCCTCTGAATGCTCCTCCTAGAGCTCAGGCCTGTGCTTCCCTACCCCCAGGGTTAAAGGGCATCCAAAGTATTCTTGGAGTGACCCCCTATGGCCCTGTGCAGGTATTGCACCTTGAGCACCTATCCTGTGTCTCTGGAGCTTCTAACTAGACTATTCTGCCAGGTCCTGCAGTGCACATTGGGTGCACATGGTTACTGTCATGTCCTGTGGCACACATTGTGTGCGCGTTGGGTCCCATGGTTCATCTAGGCACACACTGTTACCTGACTGCTTTGGTCTGGGGCTCTGGATTGCTTGCTGTGCTGCTGGGTCCCGCAGCTTTTCTGGGAACACACAGTTTTTTTCTGGGAACACACCTGGTCCCCTTCCAGGTCTCTGGAGGTCTCACTGCACTGTTGTGGGTGCTGCCTCTTGTGAGTAATGGGTGCCACTCAGGTGCTCACATGCAGCTTGCTGCTTAAGATTTTGGAGCTTTATGGCCAATTACAAACTCTTGTGTTTTTTTGTTGTTGTTGTTGTTTTTTGTTTTTCTGAATTTCTTGGGGCTGCTGCTCTGGGACTTGCAGTTTGGGTCCATGGCCAGTGATGGTGCTGGAAGCCAGCCGCATCTGCAGCAGGTCCATTGCCAGCTTGGGCTTTCTTGCATTGGATCTCGCAGTTCAGAGTCACTGGATTCCTTCCTCCATGATTCCTGCATCTGTTTTAGGTCATGATCTATATTTATTTTGTTTATTAAGATGCTGCCTTCTCAGTAGTTGAACTGTGTTTCTTCCAGCTATTGAGATGTGTTGTATCCCACATTTGCCATTTTTCAAGAAAAAATAAATTTTAAAAATCGGAACAAATAAAATTTTTTTAATTTATTTTTTTTATTGGTGCATTATATTCATACAACTTATTGGGGTAAAAAACTTGTGTGTATAAACATGTACTCATCGCTGATTTAACCCCTACCCAAATACCACCCCATTCCCTCCCTGTCCCTCCCTTCCTTGCTTGGCTTAGTGATTGACTTCAATATGTTTAAGTACATTGTGTGCTTTAGAGATTTTTCTCTTCCCCCTCCTTTCTCTTCCTTTAGGTTATCTTGTTTGCTCCTCTTTTCTCCCTAACTCTCACATATTAGGGAAAGCATCTGATTTCTTATTTTTTGTGACTGACTAATCTCACTTAGCATAATGTCCTCCAATTCCATACATTTCCCTGGAAATGACGTAATTGAGGTTTTTTTTGATGGCTGAGTAAAATTCCATTGTGTACATATCCCACAGTTTTGTAATCCATTCATCTGTTGATGGACATCTTGACTAGTTCCATAGTTTGGCTATGGTGAATTGTGCAGCTATGAACATAGATACACATGCATTAGTTTGGTAGTTTGGTTTCTTTTCTTTTGGGTAGATACCCAACAGCGGTATTGCTGGATCAAATGGTAGGTGTGTTCCCATTCTTCTGAGGATTCTCCATACTGTTTTCCAAAGTGGTTGCACTAATTTGCAATCCCACCAACAATGTCTTAGAGTTCCCACTTCTCCACATCCTCGCCAGCATCTGTTGTTGTTTGTGTTTTGAATTATTGCCATTCTAGTTGGAGTTAGGTGAAATCTCGGGGTAGTTTTGATTTGCATCTCTCTGATTGCCAGTGATGTTGAGCATTTTTTCATGCATTTATTGGCCATTTGAATTTCTTCTTTTGTGAAGTGTCTATTTAGTTCATTTGCCCATTTTGTTATTGGATGCTTTGTTTTCTTAGTGTTGAGTTTCTTGAGTTCTCTGTATATTCTAGATATTAGTCCTCTATTGGAGGGGTAGGTGGCAAAAATCTTCTCCCATTCTGTTGGCTCTCGATTGAGGTTCTTGATAGTTTCCTTTGCTGAACAGAAGCTCTTCAGTTTCATGCAATCCCATGTATTGATTCTCCTTTTAATTTGTTGTGCCTTTGGGGTCTTATTGAGGAAATGTTTGTCTGTGCCTATGTGTTGTAGTGTTGGACCTATGCCCTCTTCAAGGAGCTTCAAAGTCTCTGGTTTAATTTCCAAGACTTTGATCCATCATGAGTTGACTTTTGTACAGGGTGAAAAAGTGGGATTAACATCCAATTTTCTGCATATGGTTAACCAGTTTTGCCAACACCATTTGTTGAAGAGGCTATCTTTTTTCCAGTGTATGTTTTTGGCCCCTTTGTCAAAAATCAATTGGCTGAGAGTGTGTGGGCTTGTTTCTGGGTCTTCTATTCTGCTCCTTTGGTCTATATATCTGTTCTTTTGCCAGTACCATGCTGTTTTTATTGCAATGGCTTTGTAGTATAGTTTAAAGTCAGGTATTGTGATTCCTCCTGCGTGGTTTTTGTTACTGAGAACTACCTTGGATATTCTGGGCTTTTTGTTATTCCAGATAAATTTAAGGACTGATTTTTCTATGTCTGTGAGGAATGATCTTGGTAGTTTAATGGGCATTGTATTAAATCTGTAGATCACTTTTGGGAGGATGGCCATTTTAATGATATTTATTCTGCCAATCCATGAACATGGAAGATCTTTCCATCTTCTAAGATCTTCTTCGATTTCTTTTTTCAGTGTTTTATAATTTTCTTTGTAGAGATCTTTTACCTCCTTGGTCAAATTTATTCCTAGGTATTTTATTTTTTTGTGGGAGATCCTGAGTGGAAGTGTTTTCTGAATTTCTTTTTCAGTGGATTTATGGTTGGTGTACAGGAAAGCTTCTGATTTTTTAAGATTGATTTTGTATCCAGATACTTTGCTGAATTTGTTGATCAGTTCTATAAGCCTTTTGGTTGAGTTTGTTGGGTTTTCTAAATATAGTATCATGTCATCAGCAAATAGTGAAAGCTTAAGTTCTTCTTTTCCTATTTGTACTCCTTTAATTTCCTTTTCTTGCCTTATTGCTCTGGCTAGAGTCTCTAGTACTATATTGAAGAGAAGTGGTGATAGTGGACATCCTTGTCTCGTTCCAGTTTTTAGGGGGAATTCTTGAAGTTTTTCTCCATTTAATATGATGCTGGCAGTGGGCTTGTTGTAGATTGCCTTAATAATGTTGAGATATGTTCCTTCTATTCCAATTCTCTGCAGTGTTTTTATCATAAATGGATGTTGAATTTTATCAAATGCTTTTTCAGCATCTATTGAGATGATCACGTGGTTTTTGTCTTTGATTCTGTTTATATGATGAATTACATGGATTGATTTTCGTATATTGAACCAGCCTTGCATCCCTGGGATGAACCCTACCTGGTCGTGATGAATGATTTTCTTGATGTGGTTTTGAATGCATGTTGCTAGTATTTTGTTTAATAGTTTTGCATCCAAGTTCATCAGAGATATAGGTCTGTAGTTTTCCTTTCTTGAACTGTCTTTATTTGGTTTGGGTATTAGTGTGATGTTGGCTTCATAGAATGTATTTGGGAGAGTCCCAATTTTTTCTATTTCCCGAAATAGTTTGAGTAGTATTGGGATTAGCTCTTCTGTAAAGGTTTTATAGAATTCACTTGGGAAACCATCTGGTCCTGGGCTTTTCTTTGATGGTAAGCTCTTTATTGCTGTTTCAATCTCTTTGATTGTTATTGGTTGGTTTAAGTGTTCTATATCTTCTTGACTCAGTTTAGGAAGGTTGTATTTATCTAGAAAGTGGTCGATTTCCTCCAGATTTTCCATTTTGTTGGAGTATAGTTTTTCAAAGTAGTTTCTGATAATCCTCTGGATTTCTACACTGTCAGTAGTAATGTCTCCTTTTTCATCCCTTATCCTCATAATTTGGGTCGATTCTCTCTTTTTTTTAGTTAGGTTGGACAGTGGTTTATCAATCTTGTTAATCTTTTCAAGAAACCAGCTTTTGGTTTTGTTGATTTTCTGTATTGTTTTTTTATTCTCTATTTCATTAATTTCTGCTCTAATTTTAATAATTTCCCATCTTCTGCTAGCTTTGGGGTTCAATTGTTCCTGCTTTTCAAGGGCTTTGAGGTGTGTCGTAAGGCTATTTATTTGAAGATTTTCTATTTTTCTTATGTGAGCACTCAGTGCTATAAATTTTCCTCTTAATACTGCCTTCAAAGTGTCCCAGAGGTTTTGATATGTTGTTTCTTTATTTTCATTTGTTTCTAGAAATTTCTTGATTTCACCTCTTACATCTTCTATGACCCATTCTTCATTCAAAAGTGTGGTGTTCAGTCTCCACATGTTTATGTTGTTTCTTTGGGTCTTCTTATAGTTGATTTCTAGTTTCATTCCATTATGGTCTGAAATGACACAGGGAAGTATGTAACTTTTTTAAAATTTGCTAGTGCTCATTTTGTGTCCCAGGATGTGATATATTTTGGAGAATGTTCCATGAGCAGCTGAGAAAAATGTAAACTCTGCTGTAGTTGGGTGAAATATTCTATATGTGTCCAACAGGTCCATTTGGTTAATGGTGTTCTTTAGTTCTGAGACATCTTTACTGACCCTTTGTCTGGAAGATCGGTCTAGTATTGTGAGAGGTGTGTTGAAGTCTCCCAGTATTATTGTGTTGGTATTTATGTGTGACTTCATGTCACAAAGAGTTTCATTTATGAAAGTAGCTGCCCCTATGTTTGGGGCATAGATGTTGATTATTGTTATTTCCTCTTGCTGGACTATTCCTTTTACCAGTAAAATGTGACCTTCTTTGTCTCTTCTAATAAGTTTGGGTTTGAAGTCTAACTTGTCTGATATCATAGTTGCTACTCCTGCTTGTCTTTGAGTTCCATTAGCATGGATAACCTTGCTCCAGCCCTTTACCTTGAGTTTGTTCCTATCTTTACTTGTAAGGTGTGTTTCTTGTAAGCAGCAGATGGATGGATTCTGGCTTTTAATCCATTTTGCCACTTTATGTCTTTTTATTGGGGAGTTGAGGCCGTTTACATTCAGTGTGATTATAGAGAGATAATTTTTAATTCCCAACATGTTAAGATCTTATTTCTGTTTGAGATACTGTTTATTCTTCTTTGCTTAGTTGTCTGCTGGATGGGAATTCTTGTTTCTTTGGTTCTGGCGTGTATTACCCATTTCCTCTTTGCAGTTAATCTCCTTGAGTACTTTCTCTAGCGCTGGTTTTGAAGACATAAATTCCTTCAGTTGCTGTTTGTCATGGAAGCTTCTTATTTCCCCATCTAATTTGATGGATAGTTTTGCTGGGTAGAAAATTTTTGGCTGGAAGTTGTTTTCTTTCAGAGTTTGGAATATGTTACTCCATGCCCTTCTGGCTTTCATAACTTGGTTTGGGAAGTCTGGAGTGATTCTAATTGGTTTGCCTCTGTATGTCACGTGGCCTTTTGCTTTTGTTGCCTTTAAGATTCTCTCCTTGGCTTCCACATTAGTCATTTTGACAATTATGTGGCGTGGGGATCCTCTTCTTTGATCCTGTCTAAAGGGAGTTCTATAAGTTTCCTGGACCTGTGTATCAACCTCTTGCTCTATGTTTGGAAAATTTTCTGCTATTACTTCCTTGAAGAGATTGTTGATCCCTTTGGTTTCACCTTCTTTTCCCTCCTCGATTCCAATTATTCTTAGGTTAGCTCTCTTGAAATGGGCCCATATTTCTTCAATGTCAGATTCCTGCTGTCGGGTTTTTTTTTTCTAAATTAGAAACTATGCGTTCATTTTTGGAATGGTCATCTTCAAGAAGCGAGATTCTATTCTCCATGTGGTCTAATCTGTTGTTTATACTTTGAATTGAAGCCTTTACTTCATTAATTGCATCCTTTATCTCTTTTTGACTCTCTCTAAATTCTTTTCGAAAGTCCTCTATTATTTCTAAAGTTATTTTCCTAATTTGATCTTCTAGAGATCTTTGGATTTCTGTGTTATCAGATTCTGATGTTGTGGGGTTGTTGGCATTCACTGCTCCATTGTTATTTCTCTTTCCCATGATTTTGGAAGTTTGTGCCTTCTCTGGGTTCTTCCCTGAGTCACTATGAGTTCACTTAAGATGTTCTGGATCTCTAGTCTGTGGTATCTCAGTCACCACTACTCCTTTACTGAGTTGTATCACAAAGTCTCAGACCCAGGGAGTCAATTGAGGCTGCTTAGACCGTGGGGGCTGCAAAGTTGGGTGTTCTATAGCGGGGAGTTGTGACTATGGTATGATATCTCTGCCACTGCCACTCCCCCACTGGGCTGCACTGCTAAAATCTCCGACCCAGGGAGACTATCTGCGCAAGTCCCTGGGAGTGCAGTACTGGGATTTCTCCCCTTGGGGCCGCAATTTGACTCACGTTTGTTGAGTGCGCTGATGGAGCTGTAGTGAACTCGGTGGATTCGCTGCTGCCACCACTGGCAATATGGCACCACTGCCACACCCTCGGCCGTGATGTGGCCTATTTCTTCTCTGGTTTTGAGCTCCACTGAGTCCCTGCCAGGTATGCTGTGCCCGGCCCTTGGGAGCTTTAGACGCTCCTTGCACTGGAGAAACTGCTGACTGCCGCCCGGCTGTTCAGCATCGGCTTACCTTGGCTCGCTGTCCACCCCTCCTCTCAGGCGTCTGTTGGCTGGTTGTGTAGGTTGGTCTAGGGCCGTCTGGTGAATTCACCGCTGCCGCCAGCAGTAAGACGCTGCTTCTGCATCCTAGGCCGCGAGGCCAGAGTACCTCCTCTCTGGATTTGAGCTCTGTTTTGAGTCTCCCTCCTTTCTGGAGCCTGGTGCTGCTAGGGGAGATGTAAGCCGCGCCGCTCCGGCCGCTCTGCGCTGTGGCTCAGGCTGCTCCGCACCACGGGTCTAGCAGCTCTGGCCTCTCTGGCTGCTCTGCACCGCGGATCCGGCTGCTCTGCACTGCGGGTCTGGCCACTCCGGCTGCTCCGGCGGTTCCGCGAAGCGGCTCTGGCTGCTCCGGCTGTTCTGGCCGCTCCTCTCTGGCTGCTCTGGCCGCTCCGCTCGGCTGCTCCGGCCGCCCCGCTTCGCGCCGCGGCTCTGACTTCTCTGCGCTGTGGCTCTGGCCGCTCAGGCTCCTCCGGCGCGGCAGGCGCGGCCCTTCGGGCTGGTTTTTTTTTTGGTGTCTTGTTTTTCCAGCCCTTTTTCTCTGTCCCTTGTATTTACCGTTTTTATTTCTTTGCTGGTGGTGTTTTCTGGCTCTGAAATGCGCTGGTTTTGTGGTAATAGAGTTCGATTGTTTGCGGGATTTGTAAGTGCCGCTTTCCTCAGTCGCCATCTTACTGGAAGTCACAAATAAAATTTTAATGAAGAATGTAAATTGAACAATGATGCTTTTTCATAATAATGTTTATTAATGTTAATTTTATGAATTGGTCATTATATTGAAACGGGGTTTTTTTGAGAGGAAACCCCGGCGAGTTCTTGTCTACGGTGAGCGAAGAATGACACCCACAGACCTCAGGAAGGGGAGTAAAAGGTTTATTGGAAGCAGCAGGAAATGGGGGAAGGGTGGCTGAACACTGTCTTCAGGACAATACTTGAGAGTAGCCCAAGCTGAATTGCCTTCAGGTGCAGGCTGCTTTCTTCCAGAGTCCACACTATCTGCCAGAAGGGAATAGAGAAAAAGTGGCCGAACACCCCATAGGGGCTGTCGGAACTCCGGGGTCCAGTAGCTGCCTTCAGGGTCAGTACCCGAGTGTCGCCCGAGCCAAGTTCCCATCAGTTGCAAACTACTTTCTCCCAGAGTCCACGGGACCTGCCAGAAAAGAGGCACAGGTCACCCTTAGGGGCCTGGCCAGCCATGATGTCCAGCAGAGGCCTTCAGGTCCCTACTTGAGAGTCACCTGAGCCAAGTGCCCTCAGATGCACTCTGCCTTCTCTCAGGGCCAACACAACCTATGAGAAAGAGAACAGCTCCCCAAAAGGGGAGGGGGTCTGGAGCGGGAAAGTCCCCCTTTTGCCTTCTGGTCAGGCCTTGCCTGACTGCTTGCAAGTCAGCTTTGGTTAGGGTGACTTTGGGATTCCAAGGAGAATTTGCATAGGGTATTTGCAAGTCCTTTGAAGGGTCTCCTTTCAGGAATGCCAGACTTGCTCTGTGGGTTTGTTGATTAGTAAACAGATGGCTTTGTGAAGCTCTGGCTTTCTTATCTCTGAGCCTTTGGAGTTTCAGGTATTTGTCACCCCACAGGAAACTCAGGAAATTAACTTTTTTCTACAGAGGCCTTTTCCCTATCTGCCTATTTCCTTTCTATCTCCTCAATATTGTGGTTGTATATGAGAATATCATGATATTTAAGAACTATACACTGAACTATCAAGGGGTAAGAAGGTATCATCTCTACAACTTACACTGAAATGATTCATAAGTTTTGTGTGTATGTAAGTATGGACAGGAAAAGGATTACAATGACAATACAAATGAGGAAAAGAATAAACATTTGAGGAGTCTGGTTGGAACTTTTTCTTAGTCTAAAGTATTTTTAAATGGAAGAGAAAAAAGCTTCCCTATTTCAGTTTCATCTCTGATATTAAAAACTTGAACCTCATTAATATCTTTACAACTAAGAATCTGAAAAATTAACTTCTCTTTAACCTATTGAAAATTGAGGTTACAGGGGTAGTTGACACTCCAAATTATGGTGAGGCACAAGGACCCAGAGAAGAACAGCCAAGATTTGTTAAATTTATGGAGATAAACTACTTAACACTTAAAAGTTAATTTTGACAACCCATTTGATGCTGAGTGGGGACTAGCATGAGAATGAGAAACTAGTAGGTATTACTTTTAGAAGAGTTTTACCAAATTTGTTTGTTTTATCTCCATGAACTTCACCAGCCATCATCTCTGCGAAGAATGAAGAAAAATTTTACCATCTCTTTGAAATTAGAAGGGTTATCGCCCTAAAATATGGCAAGAATTCTTCATAAAAAGGCTTGCTCTCCAAGAAAAAAGACATTAAAGAGATTTATTACAGTTGATAGAAGGCATTTCTCTCACTCCACAACTCTCTGGATGTTTTGTTTCATGTAAGAGTGGGGAAAAAAGTAAGTTGTGTTATTGTTGAGAAACAATTGTTAAAATCAAAGGTCAGGGACACAGAACTGCTAAATGACTAAGATTTGATAAGCTTAAATTATGCATCCCATCTCTCAGACCACTTCACCACTCAAAGAGTGCTTCATTATGATGCAAATAGATTAAAGCTAAAGAGATGCAAGATAGGTAGTATCAAAACGAAAAAAAAAAAAAAAAACTTAGAAGAGGAGATAGCTAAAGCCAACATTAAAAGCAGCCAAGATTCTTACCAGATAAACATTAAATATCACACTAGATGCCTATGTATCTCAGTTTTAATTACCTGGTATTTAACAAAAAGTTAACCATGCATACTTAAAAATAAAGGAGGGAGGCAAAAATAGAAAAAGAAAATATATTTTAAAGAGACATAATAAGCAGTGTCACACAAATAATGAAATTACAATAAAAAGATTTTAAAATAAATACTAATAGCTGGGCATGGTGGCACACACTTGTAAACTCAGCATCTAGGAGACTGAGACAGGAAGATTATGGTTCACAGCCAGCCTAAACTATTCAATGATGCTCTTTGCAACTCAGTGAGACCTTGTTTCAAAATAAAGAATAAAACAAAAATAGAGTTGGTGTTGGCAATTGGAGGTAGAGTGCTCCTGCATTCTGTTCCCACTACCCAAAACAAACAAACAAACAAAAAACTAATAATGATATGTTATATTTGAGTTCTAACAATAAGGAAAGGAAAGCAAGAAGAAAATTGCTAGAAATAAAACACCATTATAGAAGTAAAAATTGCTTTTGATAAACTCACCAGAAATTTATCATAGCCAAAGAAAGCACCAATGAGTTTGAATAAAGTTCACTAGAAGCTGTTTCAGTAGGGATATAAAGAGAAGAGAATAAAAAAAAATTGAAAGAAAAGACCTTCCAAAAATTGGTTCAATTTCAAAAGTTTTAATGTACATATGACAAAAATCCTAAGAGAAAAATAAAGACAGGATAAAGCAGGAAAATGATTCAGAGTAATTACAACATAATTTTTTAAACTTAATGATAGAAATAAAACCACAAATACAAGAAGTTCATAGAACACCAAACATGACAAATAGAATATATATATATATATATATATATATATATATATAGTTTGTCAATGGTTTACCCATGATCTATCTACACACACACACACACACACACACACACACACACACACACACACACACTGAAATAACATTTTAACCTGTAAAAAATAAAAAGCAAAGAAAATGATCTTGTGAAGAGCTCAGAGGGTAGGTGCCTGGTGATGGAGAAGTACCTAGTTGCTTATGACAGAACAAGAACAAGAGCAGGAAGACTTTCAACAGGAACTATAAAAGAAAACAGAGATGAATGTAAAATATTTAAATTGAAAAGAATAAGTAAACAGAAGAAAAAAACATAAAATCCTATATCTAGCAAAATTATTACACACAAGTAAAGAAAAATAATAATCTTTGTCCAGGAAACAAAAATCAATTAAAAGAGCTCTAAATATCAAAGCTGGAACATTTTGAGTAATTAAATATTGTTGCATTAAAACCTGAAGTATAAAATAAATGTCCATAAGCCCATACTGGTGGAAGTGATGATTGAATCAATGTATAAGTGGTTGAGGATAGATCTATTTTCTGTACAAAAGCATTCTAAATAATCTATGTAGAGACTTGATGCTTTAGAAGGTGATACATAAGTTCTTTCTTTCTTCTTAAATGCACATTGCACTTCCTTTACAAATGTGTAACAAGAAAGACTGGAGAGAGAAGTGTTTTACAGAGGAGAAACACTTACCTTAGCCAGGGTACCTTTAAAGTTAACATTCCTGGTAATAAATCATCTTGATAACATGTACTTTCAGTATGATATAATGAAAGTGGCACTTTACCTCTCAAAAACCCATGACTCCAGTCAAATCATGAACAAAACATCAAGTGAATTTCATTTAGAGATATTCTGAAAAATACTTACAAAAAAGAAGGTGTGAGAAAGTATCACAGTTGAGAAGAACCTAAGGGGACATGACTACTAAATATAATACAGTCCCCAGATGGTGTCGCGGAACAGAGAAAGGATATTAGGCAAATCTAAAGGAATGTGAATCAAGTATGGCTCACTAATTATAATAAATCTGTCATACAATACACCATACAGATGTTAAAGGAAACATACAGAAACTCTCATTGTTATGTTTCCAAATTTTGTGTAATCCTAGGACTCCTCATAAATAATGATTTTATGAAGAAAGTTGAAAAAATAAATAAAAGTTTTAAACATAGTAATGCCATTTATTAACAGAAATAGGTAAACTGGGTGTAAAGTAAAAAAGAAATTAAATTTGACCTTTTCAAGTCTATATGAGGCAGAGAGGTGAATATATTCTACATTAAGCTGAATATTCAGGCATGGGTCTTAGAAAGTTCTCAATTGGAAGCCAGGTATGGTGGAAAATGCCTGTAATTCCAGTACTTGGAAGGCTGAGACAGAAGGATGGAAAGTTTGAGGATAGTCTCAGCAACCTAGAGAGACCTTGTTTTAAAACAAAAATAAATAAATAAGCAGGGATGAAGCTATAGATCAGAGGTAGAATGCTCTGGGTTTGATTTCCAGCCCCACAATGAAATAAAGTTAAAAAAAAGAGAAAATTCTCAACTGGAGATTTATTTTGGGGACATGAACACCAATGTAGAATTTAATATATAAAGTAAATAAGAATATTCAGAAAGAATATCAGAATTTTCAAAGAAATTACTTTGGGAAATTATAACTTTGAAAATTAGAATGTAAAGGAAAGTGTAAAGAAAATGTCCTATAACAGAAAGGAGAAAAGAAAAGAATTCTAGTAAACGAAAAAGGTAAAAGAGATCATGGGCCAGGATTACCAGCACACACCTGTAACCTCAGTACCTAGGTGGCTGAGACAGAAGGATTACAGGTTCAAGGACAGCATTGGCAATTTAGCAAGACTCTAAAAAACCTAGTGAGGCTCTGTTTTAAAACAAAAAATAAAAAAAGGTGGAGGTGTAGTTCAGTTCAGATGTAGAATGTCTCTGGTTCAATCCCCAGTATTACCAAAAAAAAAAAAAAAAAAAAACCCAGAAAAAAGAGAGGTCATAGTTCTATGATCTTGCCTTTATAAAATAATTTTCATTTAAAGTATCAAAAATAATCAAACTGATTTTACAACCCATTAATTGGTCATAGATGTCAACTGAAAATTCTAGTTAAAGATAAGAAAAGCATGACAAAAAATCTGACCTTTGGAAAATGCAGTTACAATTTTTCATTTATCTCTACCATCACATATAGAAAAGTGCTGTGGTCACTCTGACAGAGTAGAATGACTCCACATTTAGTTCTGGTTGATGATACCACACGTGCACCAAGAAAGTGTGAATAATATATTACCCCAATAAAGTGTTTCTGGGGATAGCAGAGCAACTCCAAAGTAAGTTAAAAATGACTTTGAGAAAGCCATGAGAGCAGAGAGGTATTTTTATGGGGAATAAGGATAAAGCCATGATAAGGATTTCCTCCTACAGGCTGGGACTTGAGGAGGACTTGAGTGGCTTGAGGTTCTGCAGAGCTCTTGGCTTGAAAGCAGTGAGTTTTTCTATTAATTGTTCCAGTATGGATTCAGAGACAGGTGAGGAATGATGGGGCATGAGGGTTTCAGCTATCAAAAATCAAAAGTAGAATCTTACTCTTCTCGGAATCTTTTTTATTATTTGTATGTGCGCAAGTATGTATGAATTAAACTCTGCTAAATTTGGATTTATAGCCAAAAGAATTTGCAACCTTGAAAGTCAGAAACCTAAAAGTCATTAAATAGTTTACATGAAATTATAGTTCAATTTAAAGAAGAGATTCATAGACTTTAATCCCCAAGTTCATCACCAAATTAAATGCAGAAATGAATTTTAACGGTCTTACCCAGGCTCTTGCTATCTCTCTTTTGCTCCAAGAGATTTAAGATCTGGGGAATTCAAGATCATTCATTAAAACTCTTACTGCCTGCCAAGCCACTTGATTCATCTGAACTATATTATTAAAGTTATTTCATTTAGCTTCATCTTGACAATCAAAATTCCTGCTTATAAGCCTAGCATAGATTTGTATTTCCAAACAATCTTGTTTTATAAATAAATACAGTCAGCCCTTTGTATCTGGTTGTTACATATCTGTGAATAAAACTAACTATGGATTAAAAATATTAAAAAATGTAAGCTGTACTGAACATGTACAGACTTTTTTCCTTACCATTATTCTCTAGAACAACTTTTTTATTGCACTTACCTTCATTGAGTAGCATAAATAACCTAGAAATAATTTAATGTTTCCAGAGTGAGCATAGGTTATATGCAAATACTATGCCAATACTAAAGAACTTGAGCATCCATGGATTTTGAAAGATGTAAGGATTCTAGAACTGACTCCTTTTGGATGCAGAGCAACATCTGTACTTGAATAGTTATTCTAACAATCTCTCTCATAGCATCTTACTTAGATACACCAGTCTCCCTTATTGTTATGCACATTAGGGAACATATTATTTGAACCTTAAGAACCCATAAAAACAGAAATTCAAAATAATCTCCTTTTTCTATCCAGCAAATGTCCTTACTATCAGTACCAGATATTAAGAGTGTCTATAAAATACAGTATTATTAAAATAACTAATACAACAATATTTTATTTCAGTTAGTTAGCATATATATTAGAACTTGTTTTGCCCCATGGCTCTTGATGACCTTTTTCCCCAATTCTAATCCTGATTATAGCATTGGGGAGTGTAGACTTGCATCCAACTATCTAATTTTTTTATTTTACCTAGAGTACTTTCCTTTTCTTTTTCTTTTCCTTCCTTCCTTCCTTCCTTCCTTCCTTCCTTCCTTCCTCTTTCTTTCTTTCTCTCTTTCTCTCCCTTTCTCTCTCTCTCTCTTTCTTTTCTTTCTTTCTTTCTTTCTTTCTTTCTTTCTGTACTGAGGATTAAACCCAGGAGCATTCTACCTCTGAGCTAAGCCCCAACACCATTTTATTATTTATTTTTAATTTTGAAACAGGGTCTTGCTAAGTTGTCAAGGCTGATCTAGAACCTGTGATCCTCCTGTCTCAGCCTCCCAAATGTTGGGATTACAGGTGTGGTCCTCCATGCCTCACTCCCAGAATACTTTTGAAACATATTATTTAATCTTTTTCTTATGAATCCACAACGCAGTACTTTGCTGAGTTTGATGTTGAACACATATATATGCACAGTCACACATATACACTATTTATACAAAAACACATTTGCAGCCGTATTCCTTTGATAGACAGTTGTAAAGTGTAGACTAAAATAATAATACTTTTTAATGTTAATTGGACTGTGATCTCACTGTATAATAAGCTTCTAATTTCAAAAAGTCAGCTGTGTAAGGTGTTTTGGGACACTGCATTTTAGATTAGAATCTAATTGAAAATATATTCTACTGTCTTAAAAAGCACAGTTACTACTCCTTAAAAGAACAACAACAGTTGCTGGGTAATCTGACATGTGAATGCTGTTTATCTAGAAGCAGTGTCTTAGCTGTCTGAGAAGGGTGCCCTGTGAGAAGAAGTGGGAACAATGGCACACTTCTGTTTTATTTTTCCCTTCCTTAGAACTTCTTTTTTTTTAAATTTTATTTTATTGGTGCACTGTATTCATACATCATAGTGGGATACAAACTTTTGTAGACATACATGCACACATCGCCCAGTCAGCCCCCACCCGATCCCCACCCCATTCTCTCCCCATCCCTCCCTCCCATGCTTGGCTTAGTGGTTGACATCTAGTATTATAGCAATTTATCCAAAATTAAAAATGATAATCTCACATAACAGTTTCATTTGTCTGATACCAAGCTTTTGATGACTTAAAGATAACATTTCAATATTTCTTTTTGCTTTCTTTCTTACCAGAGAATATTTTTTTCTTTTTTTTTAGGTGAAACTATCATATATTTATTTTTCAGAAAAAAATCTATCCTGATATGGAATATGGACTCTAGATACCCAAAACAATCTCGAAGCAAAAACAAAGCTAGAAGACGTATATTTTCTGATCTCAAACCATACAAAGCTACAATAATTGAAACAGTGTAGCACTGTTCCAAAGGCAGATATATAGACCATTGGAGTCAAACACAAGCCTAGAGCTAACTTCTTCCCTATATTGTCAAGTTATTTTTGACAAGGTTTCCACGAACATTTGGTGGTGGAAATAATAATCTTTTAACTAAATATTGTTGAAAAATAATAATTACATGGAAAAGAATAAAATTGGACCCTTACCTAATCCCACATACAAGTATTAACTCAAACTAGATAAAAGACCTAAATATAAATCTTAAGACTATGAACTTTTAGGAGAAAATCTGGGTCATAAAACCTCACAACATTGAAATTGGCAGTGATTTCTTGGATATGGTTTCAATGGCACAGGCAACAGAAAAATATACAAACTCCCTAAAAAATAAAAGAAAATATTGTATATCCAAAGACAATGTAAACAGAGTTAAAAGTTACTAATAGAATTGGATAAAATATTTCCAAATGCTATATCTGAAGGTATATTAATATTCCAACTAGAAATCCTAAAACTTAACAACAATAAAGGCAAACAATACAATTTAGAGATAGGTAAAAGACTAACATAAATAATGAATCTCCACAGATAACCAATCTTAGTTGTCTGTTGGATGGCAACTCTTGTTTCTCTGGTTCTGGTGAGTGTTACCTATTTCTTCTTTGTAGTTAATCTCTTTGAGTATTTTCTCTAGCGCTGGTTTTGAAGACATAAATTCCTTCAGTTTCTGTTTGTCATGGAAGCTTCTTATTTCTCCATCATTGGAATAGAGGAGGGAAAAGAAAGTGATACCAAAGGGATCAACAATCTCTTCAAGGAAGTAATAGCAGAAAATTTTCCAAATATAGAGCAAGAGGTTGATACACAGATCCAGGAAACTTACAGAACTCCCTTTAGACAGGATCCGAGAAGAGGATCCCCACGCCATATAATTGTCAAAATGACCAATGTGGAAGCCAAGCAGAGAATCTTAAAGGCAACAAAAACAAAGGGCCAAGTGACATTCAGAGGCAAACCAATTAGAATCACTCCAGACTTCCCAAACCAAGTCATGAGAGCCAGAAGGGCTTGGAGTAACATATTCCAAACTCTGAAAGAAAACACCTTCCTTAGAACTTCTAATGATAGTCATGAGTAAATTGATTTTTTTCTTTCAAAGTTTTCTTTTTCTGTTTTTTTTTCTCATGTTGCAACTTAAAATTTTTTTTCTATTCTTTTTCTCTTCCTTTATCTGTCTCTATTTTTTCTAATCTTCTGAATGTGGTAAAAATAAAACAATTTAGATAGGTGTGTGAAAAGAAAACTGTATTTAAAAAGTTAGAAGAAATAGGGTAGGGCTTTTTCCCCCTGCTAGCTATTATTTATTTATTTATTTATTTATTTATTTATTTATTTATTTATTGTCTTTACTTAAATTCTGCTCCATACAGAATTTTGTTACCTTAATTTTAAGAATGGCATAAGGTATGTCTTAACTTCTGTTTGGAAAGAGAAGTCAGATATGGTGTAACACGCTTGTAATCCTAGCATTTGGGAGGCTGAGACAGAAAGATCACAGTTCATGGACATCCTCAGCTACTTAGGCCCTTTGCAACTTAGTGAGATCCTGTTTCAAAATAAAGAATAAAAAATAGGAATGGGAGTGTAGCTTGAAGGTGATGCCTCTGGGTTCCATTCCCAGTGCTGAAAAAAAAAAAAAAAAAAAAAGAAAAGAAAAGAAAAGAAAAGAAAGAAAAGGAAAAAAAAGAAAGAAGAAAATTGTCTCATCTTTATAGCTTACAGGGAGGCAGAATAAATAATAAATGAGCTTTGGCAGTATACATGCCATATGGGCTTCAAACTATTCAAATCCTTCTTCAAGCAAGCACCTTACTGATTGACAGGCGGATGTATAATCTATTTCTGTTGGCTTAACAGAAATTAGGTAAGACAATTAAGTTTTACTTTTTAAGTGTGTACCAATTGTTCTGTTAGGAATAAGAAAAAATACAGCTTTTACTTAATGCAGTTTATTTTGCAGTATTACAATGTATATCATGTTGAAGATTTGTTCTATCATACAACTGTAGATGGACCTCTGTACATGTTTTACACTCTCCTATGCTCTCCTCTTAATATTTTTTACTAAAAATAATTTTGCTGTTCAGTTAAAGATTGGCCCATGGGTAACAAACAACCTCTGTTTTATCACTTCATAGTTGAACCTTTTTGTTATTTCAAAAATAAAACACATTTTTTGAAATAACAAGTTTAAGAATAATGATTAAAAGTCCCACTTTTAAAGTGACTAATTTTAAATTTTGCAATTCAATAAAGTTTGTTGTTATAAAAAAAAAGATCATGTTTTATTAAATAGCTCATTGTCAAAGTCTAATTGTATTTTATTTCATTATTATTATTATTATTATTATTATTATTATTAATTATTATTATTATTATCATTTGGTGGTACTGGGGTTCCTGGAAGCCCTTCTACCTCCGGGCTACACTCCCAGACCTATTTTTTATACTTTTTTACTTGGAAACAGGGTCATTTAAGCCAGTGCAGCTGGCTTCGAACCAGCACGATCCTCCTGTCTCCGCCTCCCAAGCGCGGGGATTACAAACTTGCACCACCATGCCCGGCAAAGTCTAATTTTATTAACTTTGATTGTTAATAAAAAAAAGATAATAAAAAGGACTGCTATTTTTTATACTTTTATTGATACATTATAGTCTTACATCATAGTGTAGTTCATATTGGTAGTGACACAGCACTTTCCTGGTTTTTGCCTATAATTCTTCATCTCTTTCCCCCAACCTTGTTCCTAGACCACCTTTCTGGCTCCACTAAAGTTTCTCCTCCATTTTCTGGAGTCTCTCTGGTATCCAGAGCTTCCACATATGAGAAAGAACATATGCTCCTTCACTTTCTGTGGCTGGTTAATCTCAGTTAAAGTAATGTTTTTCAGGTTCATCCATTTTCCTACAAATCATATAATTTTGTTTTTTATTACTGAGTAGAATTTTATTGTGAATATCTCATAATTTTGTCATCCATTCAACTGTTGATGGATACCTAGGTTGGTATCATAATATTGTGAATTGTGCTGCTATATACATGGATATTTATATATTACAATGATTTTGTGATTTTAGTGCCTTTGGGATGATACCCAAGAGTGATATACCTGGATCATATGGTGGAACCATTTCCAGTTTTCTGAAGAAATCCCATACTGATCATCATAGCAGCTGCAATAAATTGCAATCTCACCAACAGGATAGAAGAGTTCTTATTTTCCACATTCTTATCAGGACTTGCATTTGCTTGGCTTTTTGATGACTATCATTCTGACTGAAGTTAGAAGAAATTTCTTCAATATTTTTAATTTGTCTATCTGAATCCTAATGATTTTATTTGAACATTATTTTATGTGCTTATTGGCCATTTGTATTTATTCTTTTTTGATGTGTTTATTTATTCAGATGCTCATTTCTTTTCTTTTTTTTTTTTCATTTTTTCTTTTTCTTTTTGGTGGTACTGGGGTTCCTGGAAGCCCTTCCACCTCCAGGCTACACTGCCAGACCTATTTTTTGTATTTTTTTTTTTTTTTTTTTTTGGTGGTACTGGGGTTCCTGGAAGCCCTTCTACCTCCGGGCTACACTCCCAGACCTCTTTTTTTTATATTTGGAAACAGGGTCCCCTAAGCCAGCGCGCGCGGCTGGCTTCGAACCTGCGCGATTCTCCTGTCTCTGCCTCCCAAGCGCGGGGATTACAAGCATGCGCCACCACGCCCGGCTATTTTTTGTATTTTTATTTGGAAACAGGACCTTAAGCCAGCAAGGCTGGCTTCAAACCTGCAGGATCCTCCTGTCTCTGCCTCCCAAGTGCGGGAATTATAAGAATGCACCACCACGCCTGGTGCAGATGCCCATTTCATTTTTCTTTTTTGTTTTTTTTTAATTTTTTTAAAATTTTTGAATTGGTGCACTGTATTCATACATCATAATGAAAACTTGTGTAGACATACATGCACACATTTCCCAGTTAGCCCCTAACCAATCCCCACATCATTCCCTCCCATCCCTCCTTCCTATGCTTGGCTTAGTGGTTGACATCTAATTTTATAGCAATTTATCCAAAATTAATAATGATAATCTCTCACATAATAGATTCATTTGTCTGATATCAAACTTTGATCACTTAGAGATATCATTTCAGTATTTCTTTTTGCTTTCTTTCTTACCAGAGGATATTTTTTTAAGGTGAAACTATCATACTTTTTTCCTGAAAAAAAAATCTATCGTAACATGAAATATGAACTCTAAATACCCAAAACAATCTCAAAAAAGAACAAAGCTAGAAGATGTACATTTACTGATTTCAAACCTTATAAAGCTACATTAATTGAAACAGTAGTACTGCTATAAAGGCAGATATATAAACCAGTGGAGCAAAATAAAAAGCCTAGAAATAAATTCTTGCATATATGGTCAAGTTATATTTGACAAGGTTTCCAAGAACATTTGGTGAGGAAATAATGATCCTTTCACTAAATATTGTTGAAAAATAATAATTACATGAAAAAGAATAAAGTTGGACCCTTACCTGACACCATATACAAATATTAAATCAAAATAGATAAAAGACCTAAATGTAAATCTTAAAACTATAAGTTTTTAGAATAAAACCTGGGTCATAACACTTCACAACATTGAAATTGGCAGTGATTCCTTGGATATGATTTCAAAGACACAGGCAACAACAGAATAAGCAAAAAAACTTACTAAAAATAAAAAAATTGTACATTCAAACACAATGTAAACATAGTTAAAAGTTACTGATAGAATGGGGTAAAATATTTCCAACTGCTATATCTGAAGGTATATTCATATTCCAAATAGAAATCCTAAAAATTAGCAACAATAAAAGCAAACAATACAATTTAGAAATATAATTTAGAAACAGGTAAAAGACTGAAATAAATAATGAATCTCCAAAGATTTTAACCTATAAACACATGAATTTATTCTTCTTTGCTTAGTTGTCTGCTGGATGGAAAAATCTTGTTTTTCTAGATCTGGTGTGTATTACCTATTTCTTCTTTGTAGTTAATCTGAGTATTTTCTCTAGTGCTGGTTTTGAAGACATAAATTCCTTGAGTTTCTGTGTGTCATGGAAGCTTTTGATTTTCCCATCTAATTTGATGGATAGCTTTGCTGGGTGGGAAATTTGGGGCTGGAAGTTGTTTTCTTTCAGAGTTTGGAATATGTTACTCGAGCCCTTCTGGCTCTCATGACTTGGTTTGGGAAGTCTGGAGTGATACTAATTGGTTTGCCTCTGAATGTCACTTGGCCCTTTGTTTTTGTTGCCTTTAAGATACTCTCTTTGGCTTCCACATTGGTGAGTTTGACAATTATGTGGCATAGGGATCCTCTTCTCTGATACTGTCTAAAGGGAGTACTATAAGTTTCCTGGACCTGTGTATCGACCTCTTGCTCTATGTTTGGAAAATTTTCTGCTTTTATTTCTTTGAAGAGATTATTGATCCCTTTAGTTTCACCTTCTTTTTCCTCCTCTATTCTGATTATTCTTAGGTTAGCTCTCTTAAAATGGGCCCATATTTCTTCAATGTCAGATTCCTGCTGTCTTATTTTTTTTTTCTGAGTTAGAAATTATGCATTTATTTTTGGAGTGATCATCTTTTAGGAGGGAGATTCTATTATCCATGTGGTCTAATCGATTGTTTATACTTTGAATTGAGGCCTTTACCTCAATGATTGCTTCCTTTATTTCTTTTAGACTCTCTAAATTCTTTTCAGAAGTCCTGTATTATTTCTACAGTTATATTCCTGATTTGATCTTCTGGAGATCTCTGAATTTCTGTGTTATCAGGTTCTGATAATATGGGGTTGTGGGCATTCATTGTGCCTTCCCTGGGTCACTACGACTTCACTTAGGGTGCTCTGTATCTCGAGTCTGGTAATCTCAGCCACCACTACTCCTTTACTGGGTTGTATCGCAAAGTCTTACACCCAGGAAGTTAATCGAGGCTACGTGAGACTGTGGGGGTGCCAGGCTGGGGGTTTTCCCACAGGGAGCTGTGGCTAGGTTGTGGTATCTATGCCACTGCTACTCCTTCACTGGATTGGACTGCAAAATATCCAACCCAAGGAGATTATCAAACCTGCACAAGTCCCTGGAAGTGCAGTACAGCGATTTCTCCTTTAGGGGTCGCAGTTTCACTCACGGTTATTATGCATGCAGATCTGGAGCTGTGGCGGCACGCAGTGATCTTGCTGTCGCTGCTGGTAATATGTGACCGCTGCTACACCCATGGCTGTGAGGCTGGCGTATTTCTTTTCTGGTTTTGAGCTCCATTCTGAGTCCCTGGAAGGCATGATGACCTTGGCCATTGGGAGTTTTAGATGTTCATTTCACTGAAAGAACTGCTGAATTACACCCGAATGATCCGCAGCTGCTCACTTCAGCTCCTTGTTTACCTTTCCTCTCTGGAGCCTGGTGCTGTGAGGAAAGATGGCGCCGGCACGGCTCCGCTGCTACATTGCGGGCGTGATTTCTGGTCTCTGGTTGTTATTCTAGTTTTTTTTTTTTCTCTGTCCCTTGTGTTTACATTTTTTTATTTCTCTGCTGATGATGGTGTTTTCTGGCTATGAAAAGCACTGATTTTGTGGCAACAGAGATCGAGTTTTAGCCAGTACTCGTGAATGCTGCTTTTCTTGGTCGCCATCTTCCTGGAAGTCTCCCCATTTCTTGATGGGTTGTTATTATTACTTTTTAGTGTTGAGTCTTTTAAATACTTTGTATATTCTAGATATTAGTCATCTATCAAAGGGACAACTGGCAGAGATTCCCCATTTTGTAGGCCTTTATCTGTCTTTATGTTCTTGATGGTTTTCTTTAATGAAAAAAAACCTTTTTAATTTAATGTCATTCCATTTATTAATACCTATTTTAATTTTCTGAGTTTTGGGTGTCTCACGGAGTAAATTTCTACCTGTGCCTATATGTTAGAGTACTGAATCTATTTCTCCTTCATTAACTTCAAGGTATCTGGTCTAATTTCTAGTTCTTTAATCCATTTCAAGTTGATTTTTATGAAGGGTGAGAGAGATTTAATTTCATTTTTCTACAAATGAACATCATCATCTTTTGAAAAGGCTGTCTTTTCTTTGGCACCTTTAGTTTCTTTTATTATGTTTCAATAGTTTTTGTGCTACTACTATACTGTTTTATTATTATATCTCTGTTGTATAATTTGAAGTCAGGAACTATGATGTCTCTTGCATAGTTATTATTGCTGAGAATTGCTTGGGCTATTATGGGCCTTTTCCTTCTCCATATGAAATTCATGACTGATTTTTCTAGGTCTGTAAAGAATAAAAATTTGATTTTTGAAATTTTAATGGGTATTGCATTGACTCTGTAGGTTACTTTTGGTACAATAGCCATTTTAATAATATCTATTCTTCCTATCCAAGACCAAGGGTAACCTTTCCCTATTCTAAGATCTTTATTTTTTTCTTTAGTGTTTTATAATTTTCATTGTATATTTCTTTTACCTCCTTTGTTAGATTTATTCCTTGGTATTTCATTGTTTTTAACATTATTGTGAATTTAATTGTTTCCTGGATTTCTCTCAGTGGATTAATGATTGGCATATAGAAAAGCTATTGATTTTTTTAAGACTGATTTTGCATTCTGCTACTCTACTGAATTTGTTAATCAGGTCTAGAAGTCATTTGCATATTACAAATATAGAATCATGTCATCTGCATATAGAAATAATTTCAGTTCTTCTTATTCTATTTGAATTCATTTGATATCCTTCTCTTCCCTTATTGCTCTGGCAAGAGTCTTGAGGGCTATATTAAAAAGAAGTGTTAATAAATATGAGAGTTAAAACATAAAAAAGGAGTCATTATAGTAGATATATTTGTCTTTTTTATTTTAAAGAAAATTTCCAAATATTTTTCTCACTTAATAAGATGTTGCCTTTGGGTTTATTGTATATCGCCTTAATAAATTTGAGGTAAGTTCCTTTTTTCATAATATTCTAGAGTGTTTTATTAGCATGAATGGTGGTTGTATTGTATCAAATGCTTTTTTAGCATCTATTGAGATGATCATGTGAGTTTTGTCCTTAGTTATTTTTCTTTTTAATGTGGTTGATAGCAGGTATTAATTTGCATATGTATAACCAGCCTGGCATCCCTGGTGATTTCTGGATAACCTGAAATCACAGTGAACTGCTGACTCTAAGTCTCTCTGGCCCAAATGTCCTAAAGTACTGTTCTGCTGTGTCCAACTGTAGCCTCTATACTCCTCTCCTCCATGGGACTGATTTGCAAACTCACAAACCCCAAGTGTCTATTTTTTACCATGCAATTCCCTATAGCCAAATAGGCTCTCCTTGGGGCACTACTTGTGACCCTCCTGTCTCAGCCTCTCAAATACTGGTATTATAAGTTTTGTTGATGGACTTCTAACCAGGTTTGTTCAATTACATCTTTAATCTACAGGTCTTGGAATATTTTGTTTTATAAAAATATTTATGGTCAGGCATAGTGGCGTATGTTTGCAATCCCAGGACTTGGGAGGCTGAGAAAGGTAGATTGCAGGTTTGCAACCAGCATCAGCTACTTAGGCCCTCTGCAACTTGGTGAGACTCTGTTTCAAAATAAAGAATAAAAAATAGGTCTGGGGGTGTAGCTCAGAAGTAGAATGTCACTGGGTTTAACCATCATTACCACACACACACACACACACACACACACACACACAATAATCATGATTCTTTCACTCAATCTCAACAACATAAATTATAATTTTAGTATTGCAAAACCCAGCTTTAATTATTTTGAAAAATTCCAACAAAACTGTCAGAAAGTTTAATATTTGACCTATGATTATGAATAATCGGTTTCTGTCTGCCGTTCACCTGAAAAATATGAGGGTTACACATGAGTTAGCTAGCAGCTAGTGCGTGAGCTGAACAAGTGGTGTATGTACTTTGAAAGCTTATTTGAAGAAAGATACATGAGTGTTTTCCAAGGTACGTATTAGGCTGCAAGAGGTTGAGAGTTATTCTGGTAGTATTTTAATGTGAAAGGCACTGTGTAAGGTAAATCAGCTGTATTAGACCATTTTTTCATTGCTATAAGAAAATACCAGAATTAAATAACTTTATAAAAATATTTATTTAGCTTACAGTTATGGAGGCTGAAAGCCCATACGGCATAACATTGGTTGTTAAGAAAGACTCATGGTGAATAGCAAGACTACATATAGGAGAAAGGAACACTCACAACCAGGAAACCATTCTCTTTCTTCACTCTCTACAGTTCACTCTGAGGGAGATCAGATATTTCTTTTGCAAATGCTTAAAGAAGTAGAAAAAGGGGATTAACCACAATGCAGTCTTGCCCTTCTTGCTGACTTTATACCAACAAAATTCAGATATGGTTTGGATCTGCAATGCTACCCAGAAAACTCATGAGCTAAAAGCATGTTACCCAATACAGAAAGATTCAGAGATAAATGATTGAATTATGGGGGTTCTGACCTCATCCAGTATGAGGTTTTTTTAATCAAATAATTGGAATGGATTACTGGATGAAACTGTAGGTAGGTCTGGTGTGGCTCCACCAATTTATGAGAGGAGGTAGGCCACTAGGGGCATGGCCTTGGGAACTCAGGCTGTCCCTGGTTCTTTTTCTTTCTGCTTCCTGGCTTTCATGAACTGAGCAGCTTTGCTTTGCTATACCTTTCCACTTTGATGTTTTGCCTTGCTTGGGGCCCAGGGCATTAGAACCAGGCAACCATAAACAAAGATCTGCAATACTACGAGACCCAAAGAAACTTTTCTGTTCTAGGTTGTTTTTGTCAAATGTTTTGGTCACAGGGATTAATAGCTGAGTAATACAAATGTTTCACTGGGGAGGGGAAGATTTAATGATATAAGAGTCTTACATAGATCTTTATAGTTTCTGAACTGAGACAGTATTTCCTGACAAATCATTTGATTTTAACTACTTATGAGTAGTGAAAAATGTCAGTAGCCTTACATTTTTTGTCTGCATAAAAACATAAAAATGACCAAAAATTAATTTTTTTTTTGCAGGTTTGGGGATGGAACCCAGGGGCATTTGACCTCTGAGCTACGCCCCCTGCCCTATTTTTTATTCTTTATTTTGAAACAAGGTATCACTAAGTTGCAGAGTACCTCACTAAGTAGCTGAGGCTGTCTGCGAACTGCGGTCCTCCAGTCTCAGCCTCCTGAATGCTGGGACTAAAGTGTGCACCACCACACCCGGCTTAATTTACATTTTTAATGTGGAAGAGTTTAAGCACATGTGAAAGTAGAAATCATAGTATAATAAATTCCTGTGCATATATTGCCCCTACAGTAATCATCAATTCATGAGCAGCTTGTTTCATCTATTGCTACATTTGAATTTTACTGAGGTAAATCTCAGATATCACCCAGTGAATTAATTTTAAAGAAGCAAAGACAAATTACTCTAAGATTTTTGGTTTAAGAATTTTGTAAGGCAAGCCAGGAATGGTTGCCCATACTTGTAATCCCTCTACTTGGGAGGCTGAAACAAGAGGATCACATTTTTCTCAGCCAGTCTCAGCAACTTAGTGAGACCTGGTTTTAAAACAAAAATAAAATATGGCTGGGGGTATAGCTCAGAGGTAGAGTATCCCTGGGTTCAATCGCCAGTACCAAAAAGAAAATAAAGAATTGTGTAAGTTGTGCAGCAAAAGATATATGACTGTTTCTGTTCACTATGTCAGGGGCAGAGCTGGCCTAGATTTTATATCATGATTAAAGAGGGCTGGATTTATTGTGCCCAAAAAAAGTTGGTTTGATTTAAAGTTATCTGACACTCTGTTGTCTCCTAATCCAGTTTGGCCTTCCAGCTAGCAATTCTTTCTCTGTCAGAATTTATTGGGAAACATTTCATTCATGTTAGGAAATATTTAAATATCTTAATAAGACATAACTAATAATATGCAAGTAACTGAATTATCACAGCAATGCCCTGTGAGCTCCTTCCAACCTCTGCTCCTCCCCTCTATGATAATTATGACCTCAATTTTTGTAATTGTCATACACTTACTTTTTTGAAGAAACACTTGACATGTGTGTGCCCCTAAAATATTCATTATTTGATCTTTCATTACTTTTAACTTTATTTTAAAATACTATTAATGATGGAGAAGAGGATTTTTCTTAATTTTTGATGTAATAAGTAATATTAATAGAAATAGTCTGGTATATTTCCTTGAGCATCTAGGCAAAAAAAATTCTCAGGCTTAGGAATATAGCTGATGTACCACAAGGCTCACATTTTTAACTTTAATAGATGACTCTAAGTTTACATACAAAGTGATTTCCTAAGTGACATTCTCACCCACTCTGTGTGACACTACAGCATCACTAACACTACACTTGAAATGAGAAAAATGTTTAAGGCTTTGTAAATCTGATTAAATATAAATAGTAATTTGTTATTTTTCCATCTATATTTCCCATATTAAAATGAAACAGAATATTTTCATGTCATGTATACCTATATTATCTAAAATTTATGGCCTTGATTTTTAGTTGTGTGTGTGTTATTTTTTTTTTTTTTGTGGTGCTGGGGGTGGAAACCAGAGGCTTTCTACCTCTGGGCTATACTCCCAGGTCTATTTTATATTTTATTTGGAAACAGGGTCTCACTAAGTTGCTGAGAGCCTCACTAAGTAGCTGAGGCTGGCTTCGAACCTGTGCGATCCTCCTGTCTCAGACTCCCAAGTGCAGGGATTATAAGCATGTGCTACCATGCCCAGCTTTACTTCATTTTTAATAGTACTTGATTTATTGTTTGTACAATTTTCTTGCCACTTTTATATAATAAAATTCTGTAAGCCGGCTATGGTGGTGCATGGTTGTAATCCCAGCATTTGGGAGGTTGAGACAAGAGGATCACAGTTCATGGACAGCCTCAGCTACTTAGTGAGGCCATTTGGAACTCAGTGAGATCCTGTTTCAAAATAAAGAAAAAAAATAGAGCTAAGGGGGCATTTTGGAGGTAGAATGTCCTGGGTTCCATCCCCAGTACTGCAAAAAAATGTCTGTGACTTTTAATTATCCTTTTAAAGTTGTGGCTTTAATAAATAGAAAGCTTTAAATATAACACACTTTTTCTTTGTGAGTTGTGCTTTATATATATATTAAAATAGTTTCCTATTTTAATGTTACAAAAGTATGTTCTTCTATTTATTCTAAAAACTTTAAAGCACTGTTTTTCCACACTATCCTACTTTTGTTTTTTAACTTTAATTTTATATATAGTATGAAGAAGGAATTTGAGGATTTTTTCCAAATATATACCCATTTGTCCAACAACATTTGATTAAATAAGCTTTTTCCCACAATAGATTTATAGAGTTAGATTAAATTTATATTAAGATTAGTAAAACTGGGGAGTCTGAAGTCTTTTTATACTGTCTTATTGTCTATTTTTTCTGCTTACTTATTTTTTATTATAAATTTATAACTCCTGATATAATAGACATTTCTCTCTTCTTATTTAAAAAGTCTTTTCTGAAAATTTATACTCTAGAGTTACTTTTTGTTAGATTTTTACCAGATTACAAGTAAACACATAAGTTAATACTGAAAGAAAAGTCAAATTCATATTATCGTGTCTTCTTTATAAATATATTAAATGGAATCATATGAAATTGCTATTATTAACTTACCAAAACATGTTTCATATAGTTCTACTTGATGATTTATTATTTCATTTATTTCTGTCCTTTTGATGTTTTCTTTATTAAAAGTTTACTTTTTTCATAAGTTTAGATACATTGTCATATTTAATTCAAGACATATTTTTTACTAAGCTAAAGAAATAAAAATAATTTAACTAAATTCATCTTTTATCTAATAACTTCATTTCTTTAACTAGACCAGTCTTATTTCTAAAGAAAAAGCTTATGATATTTAATTATTAATGTATAATATTTGCTGGTAGATTTTGATCAACAATCTTAATAGTTTTAGGAATAATCATTTTTTATCCTAGCTTCTAAATCGAATTTATTTGCCATGAGTGAATATTGATTATCAGTATTTTTCCACACCTCTCTCTCTGTCTCTCTCCCCTCTCCGCTCTCCGCTCTCCCCTCTCTTTCTCTCTTTCTCTCTCTCTCTCTCTCTCTCTCTCTCTCTCTCTCTCTCTCTCTCTCTCTCTCTCTCCTGGTGACTGAGGCCTGAGTGCCTCCTGTATGCTAGACATGTGCTCCACCACATAGCTACATCCCCAGCCCATGAACCCCCCCTTTTATTTTAAGCCACAGTAATTCAGTTGTGGAGGCTCTACCCTTATTATCTCATCTAAACCTAATCACCTCAAAAAGGTCTTATCTCTAAATAACATACTTACATACTGAAGCCTTATGCAAATCATAACACTTATTTTACCTGCATTTTCCCTTACTTACATTGGTGACTCTAGGATCAACATTTTGGAAGCAGGTCTCAAAATGACTGAGGAGAATGCATGCATGAGAACCCAGGACCTTTAAGAATGTGTGCATAAGTAAGACACTGCTCCCTGGGTGTAGGAGAATTTTAAATTCTGAGGACAATATTTTATAATATGTCCCATATTTATTTCTCACATTATACCTCAGCAACTCAGAGTGATAGATAACTTGACCACATTTTCTTTTGTGACTGCTTTCTTTTCTTCCAAGTCCTATTTCTCCAATTACCCCTCAATTTTTTCTTGATCTATTAAATTATTTGAACTCAATTTTTTTCCTTATGGTCTTATTTGGGATAAACTAAACTAAAACAAAAAAAAATTAAGGAAAAGATGCTAATTGCTCTTAGATACCAGTTTAATTGAGAGAGGAGGTTGAAAGGAGACTGCTTAGAAAGTATGAGTTCATGCTTTCAACCAAATGAGTAAATGAGTCACGTCTATAAAAAGGATGAGAATAAGTATCTTAAAAATGCCTTTCAGGTAGCTTCTGTTAAACTGAAAAGTAGAAGCATCGATTTAAGAAGAAAGAAATAAATTATAATAATTGGTGGGTTTATATATTTATCGAATATTCATATTTCTTGTGAAAATTTTGTCATATCACTTATTTTTAAGTTAAATTACTTCTTTATTTTAAATTTTCTGACTTCTGTATATATTCTGGATACTACCCTTTTATCAGAAAAATTCTCAACAAGTATTTTATCTCATTCTATACATTGTATCTTCAATCTGTGTTCCCTTTACTGTGCAGATTTTTTTGGTTTTTGTTTTTGGGTTTTAGGGGAAGTGCTTTTGCTTGGATTTTTCTATATAATTTCATATGTCAGTTTTGAATTTTTTTCCCCTATGCTTTTTTGATCCCATCCAAAAAAAATCATTGCTTGCATCAATATCTTGAAATATTTCCCTGTTTTCTTTTAGCAGTTTGGCTTTCTTGGGCTTCAACAACCACAGCAACCCCACACTGTGGATTCCCTTTTATCTCCACCTTGTCCATGACTACTGCTACTCAATGCCTGATACCTTCCTCATTCGGCTACGGTTCTAACATGCTACTCCAACCGGACCTTGGTGGAGCCACCCTTTAGACCCTGCCTAGGTTCTAACACCAAACACAAGTGCCCTCCCTATCCTGCTTGGTCACTAATATTTACCCCCTGCAGAGCAAATAAATATCTCCCCTAAGGGCCTGGGCATCTACCTTTATCTGCCTTTATCTAAATTATAACATAAAAATTTTAAAAATTTATAAGGTGACAAGATAAAAGCCTTCTCTCATTTTAATCTCCATATCTTCAATTACTAATAAAATTGCCCATTTTTCTTGTTTATTTTCTATTTTTTGCAGTGAATTTTTTCATGTGAACTGACATTTTGGTAGTATTTTTCTGATTATTATTTAAAATTTATTTTAACCAAAGTAGCATTTTTGTCATATTTTTGTTAAGTATACTTAGTTTTTCACTTATCTTTTCAGGTAAACAATTATTTAAATACCACAATTTTTATTAGTATGTTATAATTATACATCATAATAAACTTCAGAGTCATATACATGCACACAACACATGCTGTGTTTCTCTCTGGGTTTCGCCCTGCTCCCTTTTTCTCTTCATACATACTAAAATTAATATGGATAACTTCATATATGAACATAGGATTATTTGAAGTGTTTTCTTCATTGAATCCCACCTTTCACCTCCCACTTCCCTTCCCATGTTCCCTCCTTTCCCTCCTCTCTTCTACTATCTCTCCTTATTTATTTAAAATTGGTCTCCCAATTTTTCTCTAACTTCCACATATGAGAGAAAACATATAGTTTTTCACTTTCTGTGATTGACTAATCTAGTTTAGCAAAATATTCTCAAAGTCCATCCATTTTCTATAAAATGATCTAATTTTGTTGTTCTTTATGGCTGTATGTTCCCTTGCATGTTTATCAATAATTTCATAATCCATTCATTTGTTAATGGACTCCTAGGCTGGATCCACAGTTTGGCTATTGCAAATTGTGCAGCTATTATCATGGAAATGGATGTATTCTTATTATAAAACATTTTAACATTAGGCCAGGAGTGGTTGCGCACGCTTGTAATCCCCACGCTTGGGAGGCAGAGACAGGAGGATCGCGCAGGTTCGAAGCCAGCCACGCGCGCTGGCTTATGAGACTCTGTTTCCAAATAAAAAAGTATAAAAAACAGGTCTGGGAGTGTAGCCCGGAGGTAGAAGGGCTTCCAGGAACCCCAGTACCACCAAAAAAAAAAAAAAAAAAAAAAAAAAAAAAAAAAAAATTAACATTAACAAATGATTTCTTCTCGCTTTAGGACAATTCTGTTTTAATGGTCATTAACTGTTTACCTGTATTTTTTCTTCTAGACATTTTGTGGGTTTCACCTTTTATATTTAGCTTTTTAATATATTCCCTAAAGGTTTATTTTAGGTTATAATTTTTTGTTTTGTAAATATAGAGAAATCTTCTGAACATCATATAAATAATTTTTCTTTTATTTGCAGTAGCGTTGAACTGAACTCAGTGGGGCTCTACCACTGAGCTACACCCACAGCACTTTTCACTTTTTATTTTGAAACAGCATCTCACTAAGTTACTATACACTGGTCTCCAGATTGTGATCCTCCTGTTTCAACTTCCTGAGTTGAAATCAGCACTCAGATTATTTTTCTTTTATACTCTGGATAATTTTTTGAAAATATTGTTTTAAATTTTACCCAAATATATATGGTGTGTGTGTGTGTGTGTGTGTGTGTGTGTGTGTGTGTGTGTGTGTATGTGTGTGTAATCTCTACTTATATCCATTCATTTGGGCAAAATTTTATTTATTCTGTCAATTTCTCAGGTCTTATGCCAATTATAGTGTTTTAATTATTATGTTTAAGTACCTAATAAGCTAAATTCTTTATATGACACAATATTTCCAATAAGGTCAGAGCTATTATATCTTATATATAACTTTATATATAACTTTAGTGTCATCTTTCTTGTTTTTCTCAAAGAAAATTTGAGTGTTCTTAATCTATTATATTTTATTGTTCATCTAAATGTATAATGTGTCTCATCTTTTACTCAAGTCCTTTTGCCTCTGGATAAAATTATTATCTTTTCTTCTAATAGCCATTAATACATGTTTTATATATTTTGTTGTCATTGTAAATACCTTCATACTTTTATAATTTTTACTACATTTACACTATATAGTAAAATTTATATTTTGTGTATTATGTCAAGATAATTTATTATAGTCATTTATACTACAAATAATGTGCTTTTTTTCTGGCATTTTAGAAATACAATGATACTTCCTAAAACCCCAGCCACAAATAAACTATATTAAAATAATTTATTATTATTTATGATTGCTAAGCTTTTTCAGTGAGATTCTTTTCTGTAATAGTTTGTTTGCATCAGTGATCTCCTGTCAAAAAAATCTGTGTTTTAGAAAATTAAGAGTACTATAAAACATGTATGTTTTAGGAGAAGATATAAAAAATCATTTAAATATATACTTCTATTAATAAAAATTATACAAAGCCACAAAATGACATGTCATTATAAATAAAATCATAATATGTGTATTTTCATTTATCTGTAATTTTTATTGTTTATGTACATACCATTTTTGAATGGATCTCTAGTACTAATGAACTGAGTTTTAAAGTCATTTTATATATGCAGCCACTATTAAATATTTTAAATATGCTATTAATATCAGCCACTTAGCTACTTTAGAACACCTGAATCCTTGAATCCAGAGAAAGTCAGTATATATTATGGGAATCTCTAGAGTGCCTCTTAAACACAGAATTGTATAACTACATATAATGACTAAACCAGAAGTAAAAAAAAGATGACTCTTTAGACACTAATTTGAAAATCAGTCAATATAAGCTATATTTCTGTGTACCATCAGAGATGTTCACTAAAGATGAACTTCAACTCTGTTTTCTTCTCAGTTCTACTATACTTTCTAATTTTATGCCAGGTCAAATGTGGTTAGTGACAAAGCATTACTTAAGAATTACATAGATGGTTGTAATTTTAAGAAAAAAACAATTTTTAGAAATTTTTAATAATATAGTATAATGTATTGAATTTTTGCCCTTGTCTAAACATTCCAAGCCTCATAAACTGGTTTGTCCTTTAATTTGATGAGAACTATTACTTCACTTTTAGAAATTTAATCTATGAACATCTGAATGTTTATGCCACCTCCAGACAGGAAATCCTAATGGGTTCATTAACATTGTCTTGCACATAAACATCTGTGTCTATCTACTTTGATTTTATCTATTCAGTAAACTTTTAATTAGCTCATATTTTTAAAAAAATGTAGAGAAACTATTTTTTGGAATATTAGGCTAGATAGAAAACCTGGGGGAAATTGTTTTGGCAAGTATCATTTTCTCAAAATGTTTCCAAGGACCCAGGAAAGGCTAGGGTTGTAATTTACCTTTCTAACAGCTACCTGGTGTAAGCTGATATGCAGCAGTCATTCCACAGATATTTTTCTCTTCACCTTCAACAAGATGTTAAATGCTTTTAAATAGCAATTCTACACTGTTTTATTGGTGTTAACAGAGCTATTAAGACGGTTACTGGCCATTTTTATAGCCCTTTGATGGTTTACTTCCATGGCACGTAGGTCTGGTTACGAAAAATGTCACTGATCATAGTTTTACACATCATCTTTAGATGATAAAATTGGTGATATCACTGAATGACAGATTCAAAAGTATCATAAAAGTCTCTCAAACAGATGGCAAATATACCACTGTTTACGTTCTTTAAATGAATGTTACAGATGGTAAGAAACTATTCCACCATGTTTAATAGGAAAATTTCAAGCATTTCTACAAAGGATTTTTTTATTGCAAGGAAATATATTCAGTAATTTAGCTACTAACCATTTCTTTGCCTCACAAATTGAATATTGGAAACATATGGAAAAATATATAAAGAGCCTGTTTTCATTTTTTCCTTTATGTGTCCTTAAATTTATTGAGTAGCAAAAAAAAAAAAACAGGAATAAGAAAGGTGTAAGGATATGTTCATTCTTTAGGGAAAATCATGATTCTTAGAAGCATGTTAGGCAATTTACTCATTCAATTAGAATATTTCACCATTAACATTTTTGTTCAAAACATTCAAATGTCATAAGTTAGCATTCTAAAGCATATCATATTTAATGTTTCATTACTCCCCTTACTCATTTTATACTTATTTTATAAAATGATGCTATAACAGAATGCTTAATAATTACTATTGTTCTTTATCAATAATAATTGTATACATAAAACAAGCATTTGAAAACAAGAATTTAAATTCTCTGATTACATATCTGATTATAGTTAACAATAACAGAAATCTTTGCATGAACAAAAGTCTGTATCTTAAAATATTAAATTCTATTCTTTTAATGACAAACATACTCCTTGGATATTGAGTTTCTCTGTAATCAATCTCATTTACTCTTTATGCTGTTTATTCTAAAATAAATTTAATTTTAATTATTTAAATACTTTCTATGTTCTAGATATTAGTTCTCTATTAGAGACATATCTGACAAAGATCTTCTCCCATTCTGTAGGCTCTTTATTTAGATTATTTACAATTTCCTTTGAGAAGAAGCTTTTTAGTTGAATTCCATCCCACTTATTAATTTTTTTTTTAATTTCATGAGCTTTGGAAGTTTTATTGAGGAAGTTTCTACCTTTGCCTATGTGCTAGACTGTTGAACCTATGCCCACCTCTAGTAATTTCAAAGTCTCTGGGTCTAATTTCCAGATCTTTGATCCATCTTAGTTTACTCTTGTACAGGGTAAGAGAGATAAGGATTTAATTTTATTTTTTTACAAATGAAAAACTAATTTTCTCAAAGAAAATTTTCTCAACACGATTTGTTGAAAAGGCTGTCTTTTCTCCAATGCATGTGTTTAGTATCTTTTTCAAAAATCAACTGATTTTAAGTTTGTGATTTTGTTTCTGTCTCTTTAGTCTGTTTCATTGGTCTTTCTGTGCCAATATTATACTATTTTTATTACTATGGCTCTGTACTATATTTTGAAGTTAAGAATTATGATGCCTCTTGTATGGTTCTTATTACTGAAATTGCTTTTGATATCTTGGGTATTTTGTTTCTCCATATGAAATTTAGGGTTGCTTTTTCTAGGTCTGTAAAAAATGGCATTAATATGTTAATAGGGATTGCATTGACCCTGTAGGTCACTTTTGGTAGAATGGTCATTTTGATATTTATTCTGCCTATCCAAGAGCATGGGAATATCTATCTTTTCTAAGATCTTCAATTTCTTTTTTAGTATTTTATTATTTTCATAATAAAGTTCTTTTACCACCTTGGTTAGATTTATCTCAAGGTATTTTATTGTTTTTGAGGTAATTGTGAATGGAACAGTTTTCTCAATTTCTTTCAGTGGATTCAATAATAAATAACTGAATCTAGAAATAGGAACTTTCCAAAAGAACTGAAAATGGTCAATATACACATAAAAGAGTTTAACATCATTAGCAATCAGGTAGATGCAAATCAAAAGTACGCTGAGATTCCATTTAACCCAAATTAGAATGAGAACTATCAAGAAGTCATACAACAATAAATGCTGGCAACTCTTCTACACTGTTGGTGGGATTGTAAATTAGTTCAGCTGTTATAGGGATCAGTGTGGAGATGCCTCAGAAAATTGGGAATGGATCCAACATATGATCTAGCAATACAACTCCTGGATATCTTTACAAAGGGACTTAAATAAAAATATTATAGTAATATATGTATATCCATGATGATAGCAGTACAATTCACAATAGCCCAATTATGGAATCAACTTAATTTGTAGGTGTCCATCAATAGGTGAATGGATTGCAAAGTTGTGGGATAGCCACACAATGGAAACAAACTCAGAAATAACAAACAAAACTATGTCATTTGCAGAAAAAAATGGAGGGACCTGGAGAATATTACTTTAAGTGATATTTGATGTCACAGAAAATAAAGAGACATATATTTTCTTTTATGTGTGGAAGCTAGGGAGTAATTGTGGTACCAGAAGGACTTCAGATAATGGAAGAGAAACTGCAAAATAGCCATGGAGGTAGTCTAGGGGAAGTTGGGTGGTAGAAAGAATTAATGAAATAATCACTTTCATTGACAGTATGTACATATTTGAAAGTCCCAATGTCAATCTCAATACCTGTCATAAGGTGGGGACAGAGGGAGTGGAGAGGTAGCTAAAGAAAAACCCACTAAGTGTTGTGTGCATGTATGCCATTATCACTGTGAATACTTTATAATGTGAGAATATAAGACCTTAATGCACCAATAAATTATATATGTAATATATATGTATATATGTAACAAATAAAAATAAAATTAATTTTACCTTGAATTTTTTGTAGAACTCAATATTGCACTCACTTTTTTTTATTTTGAACCATTACTATAACAGTTTTCAAATGTGCATTTAATATTATAAAATTATAAATATAACCTATTTAAAGCTATACTTTGTCAGATTTTTATTTTCAAATAATGTTTTGAAATATTTCTTGTTTTTGCAAACAAGTGTATTCCTTCTGGAAGGGCTTGTGGTAGAAGTGATTTGGTTAAATCATATATAAAAGACAATCTGCTATACTTATGTTAGGTACTTTGTAAGGTGCATCCTACAATTCTGGTTCATTTGTTCTTATTGTTTCTTCTTTACATGGACCTTTAATTAACAAAAATTATTGTTAAATTCAGTCAGTAATCCTTTTACTGAAGCAATATAGATATTAAAATTGGGAAGTGTACTTAAAAACTAATATTTCTAGGTTAGAGTTTTTTCCAGTTTTTAAAATTTTTTTTTTGGTGCATTGTAGTCGTACATCTTAATGGGATAAAAGATGGTGGAGACATAAATGCACACATCACCCAATTAGTCTTTACCTAATTCCAGCCCCATTCCCTCCTCATCCCTCCTTCCCATGCTTGGCTTAGTGATTCACGTTTGATATGTTTGCTTAAGTATACCATGTGCTTTAGAGAGTTTCCCTCCTCCCTCCTCTCATTCTCTCACTTAGGTCACCTTATTTCCTCCTCTATAGAATCTCCTTCTTCATCAAGAGTTCCACTTGTTACCCTTTTCTCCCTAGCTTTTGCTTATTAGGGAAAGCATCCGTTTTCTTATTTTTTGTAATTTACTAATCTCACTTAGCATAATGTCTTCCAGTTCCATCCATTTCCTTGTAGATTATGTATTTATGTTTTTCTTTATATTTGAGTAAAATTCCATTGTGTACATATCCCAGTTTTGTAATCCATTCATCTGTTGATGGACATCTTGACTAGTTCCATAGTTTGGCTATGGTGAATTGTGCAGCTATGAACATAGATACACATACATTAGTTTGGTAGTTTGATTTTTTTTCTTTTGGGTAGATACCCAGAAGTAGTATTGTTGGATCAAATGGTAATTTCATTTCCATTCTTCTGAGGATCCTCCATACTGTTATCCATAGTGGTTTCACTAATTATTTCATACATGTTTAGTCATTTAAAAATGACTAAAACAATGTTTTAGAGTCCCTACTTCTCCACATCCTTGCCAGCATTTGTTTGTGTGTGTGTGTGTGTGTGTGTGTGTGTGTGCGTGTGCGTGTGTGCTTTGAATGATTGCCATTATAGTTGGATTCTTTTATTTGCATGTCTATGATTATTAATGATGTTGAGCATTTTTTCATGCATTTGCTGGCCACTTGAATTTCTTCTTCATGAAATGTCTATTTAATTCACTTGCCCATTTTTGATTGGGTTATTTGTTTTCTTAGTGCTGAGTTTCGTGAGTTCTCTGTATATTCTACATATAAGTCCTCTATTTGAGGAGTAGCTGGCAAATATCTTCTCACGTTCTTTTAGCTCTTGGTTGAGGTTCTGAGAGCTTCCTTTTCTGTACAGAAGCCCTTCGGTTTCATGCACTCCTACATGTTGATTCTCCTTTTAGTTTCTTGTGAGTTTGGGGTCTTGTTGAGAAAGTTTTATCTGTGCCTATGTCTTTCAGTGTTGTACCTATGCCCTTTTCAAGGAGTCTAAAAGCCTCTGGCCTAATTTCCAAGTGTTTGATCCATCTTGAACTGACGGTTCTGCAGGGTGAGAAGGTGGGATTTAGGTTAAAGTTTTAACACTTACATGGTGCATCTTTTATTTTGTTGCATGCTGGTGCCCAGTGGCTTCCAGAGGCTGGACAAAGGTGCCACCTCAGTTCACCAAAAGCAAGGGCCTGTGAGAAATTGTTACAAATTCTTGTTTATTAAGTTTTTTTGTTGTTGAGAATATTTTTACATCTTTTTGGAGGTTCATTATTATATGTTATACATGTTTATAATGTGTAATAATAAATTAGTGTAATATAGATTTCCATCTTTTCAAACATTGTTTTTATGTCTTGATAATTTCATACATGTTTAGTCATTTAAAAATATATCATGAATGGTTTTAATCAATAGTTACTCTGCTATGCTATAGAAAATAAAGCATTCCTCCCTTTATTTTGGTGGCCTGTATATAACTGTAATTTCTTCTATTTACCTTTGCCTTCCTCTGCTTCTAGTGATCAATATTTCATTCTGTTTTTCTATGAGATCCAAATTTTGGTTTCCAAAAATGAGTAAGAACATAAAGCATTTATCTTTATGTTTCTGGCTTATTTCACTTAATATAGTGACCTTCCTATTCATCTATGTGCTTTAAGTAATACCATTTTAATATTTTATATGGCAAGGTAATTTATATTGTATATATATATATATATATATATATATATATATATATATACACACACCAGGTATGTATACCAGTCTCTGAATCCATTCATCCACTAAAGGGTATTTAGGTTAATTCTATATTTTAACTATTATGAATAATGATGCAATAAATATAGAAGTAAAAGTATCTTTTACTCCTTTGCATATATACCCTGTAGTGGGATTTCTGAGTACTTCTAATTTTTTGAGAAATCTTCGTTCTGATTTTTTACAATGACAATATTAATGTACATTTTTATCAACAGTGTATTATAAGTTCCTCTTCTTTGTAACCTCCTCAGAATTTTTTGGTTTTAGTATTATTTATATTTCTGAAAAAAAAGTCATTGTATATTAAAGGAAATCATGTTAACTATATAGATAACTTTGTGTAGTAAACTCATTTTCATTCTTCACATTCATGTCAGACAGTTTACATTTTTCACATCCTATATAATTTATTCAGTGTTTTATAACTTTTACTGTAGAGATCCTTTTACTCACTCATTAAATTTATTCCTAAGTATTTTGTAATACTTACTTTTTTTTTCTTTGATGCTCTTGTGAATAGGATCACTTTCTTATTTTCTTTTTTAGCAAGTTCATTATTGGTGCAGAGATATGATGCTGAAGTTTATATGTTGACGTTGTATCCTGCTTCTCTTGTTCACAATTGTAATAGCTTTTGGATGGAGAATTAAGGTTTTTCTGTGTATAAGATCATGTTCTCTGTGAATATATGTTAGTTGATTTCATTTTTTTCCAATTTGAATGTCTTTTATTCCTGTCTCCTCTAATTGCTCTTGCTAAGACTTTCAGTACTATATTAAATAATAGTGGTAAAAGTGGACATCCTTACCTGTTTATGATCCTAGAAGAAATACTTTCAGCTTTACCCTTATTAAATGTAATATTGATTGTAGGTTTCTCATATATAGCATTTAGTATTTTGAGGGTTGATCTTTCTATACTTAATTTGTTAAGAGATTCTATCATGAAGGGACTTTGAACCTTATTGAATGATATTTCTGCATCTATTGAAATGACCATATGGTTTTTGGCCTTCATTTATTAATCTGCTGTATCGCATTTATTGAATTGCATATGTTAAACCATGCATGCATTCCTTTGATGAATGCTACTTGACTGTGGCATATGATCTTTGTGATGTAGTGTTGAATTCAGTTTGATAGTATTTTATTGATAATTTTTTCACTGGTGTTCATTAGGGATATGAGTCTACAGTTTTATTTTGTTTATTTATTTTTTTTGTGGGGATGTAACATAGGGGCATGTGACCTCCAAGCTACATCTGCTGCCCTATTCCTTTTTTATTCTTTTATTTTGAAACTGGGTCTCACTAAGTTGCGGAGGGCCTAAGTAGCTGAGGCTGTCCATGAACCATGATCCTCCTGTCTCAGCCTCCCAAATGCTGGGATTAAAAGGGTGTGCCACCACGCCCCCAGTTTACAGTTATATATATATATATATATTTTTTTTTTTTAACATATCTTTGTTGTTAGTTTCTGTGAAATTGATCTCATTTAAAAGAATCTTGCAGCCGGGCGTGGTGGCGCACGCTTGTAATCCCCGCACTTGGGAGGCGGAGACAGGAGGATCACGCTGGTTCGGAGCCAGCCTCGCTCGCTTAAGAGACCCTGTTTCCACATAAAAAAGTTAAAAAATAGGTCTGGGAGTGTAGCCCGTGGGAGTGTATCCCGGAGGTAGAAGGGCTTCCAGAAACCCCAGTACCACCATAAAAAAAAAATAAATAAATAAAAGAATCTTGCAGAATTTCTTCCATTTTAATTTTTCAGAATAGTTTAATAAGAATTTGTATTAGTTTCATTTTAAATGTTTTGTATAATTTATCAGTAAAGTCATCAGGTCTTAAGACTTTTTTTTTCATTTTAATAATTTTATAAAAAGTACCTCTATTTTAATGAGGTTGCCAGAGTCCAATTTTATCTCAGATGTATGAATTTTTATGGAGGTATACATGCCCACTCATCTTTTTTTTTTTAATTAATTTATTTTTTAAATTGGTGCATTGTAGTCATATATCAATCACATTGGAGTACAAGACTTGAGAGGATATACAAGCACACATCATCCAATTAGCCCTCCTCCAGCCCCCATCCCATTCCCTCCCCCTCCCTCCATCCCACACTTCTTTGGTGATTTACTTTGATACATTTGTTTATGTACCTCCTGCGTTTTAAAGAGGCTCCGTCCTCCAGTATTACATACCCTCTGATTGGTCACATTAGTTGCTTCACTATAGGGCCCTTTCTATAGCTCAACCTCTTCCTGTTGCCCTTTTCCTCCTAGTTATTGCTGATTAAGAGAAGCGTCTGATTTATATTTTCTGCGATATTTCTCTGTGCATGCTGCGTTGCAAGTACCGATCCCACCCTTGATGGTCCCAGTAGTGGCCTGGCTACTCAGTGGACTGATCCAGACCTCGCTGGCTCAAGCAACGGCCTTGCCTCATGGGAGGCCCCAGTTCTGGTCTCGCTGGCCCCTGAACCGGTCAAACCCCTAAGCTGGCTTTGGTCCCGACCTTGGAGGCCGCAGGAGTGAACTTGCCTCATGCCAGGCTCCGATGCTGGCCATTGGCCCCTGCACCGGTCTAACCCCTTGGCAGGATTCCAATCCCGGCCTCGGAGGCCCCAACACTGGTAATGCCTCACGGCAGGCTCCGATGCCGGCCTCACTGGCCCCAGCACCGGCCTAACCCCTTGACAGGCTCTTATCCTGGCCTCAGAGGCCCCAGTACCGGCCTTGCCTCAAGGCAGGTTCCGATGCCGGCCTCACTGGCCCCAGCACCGGCCTAACCCCTCGGCAGGCTCCGATCCCGGCCTCGGAGGCCCCAGCACTGGTCATGACTCAAGGCAGGCTCCGATGCCGGCCTCGCTGGCCCCAGCACCGGCCTAACCCCTCGGCAGGCTCTTATCCTGGCCTCGGAGGCCCAAGTACCGGCCTTGCCTCATGGCAGGCTCTGCTGCCAGCCTCGCTGGCCCCAGCACCGGCCTAACCCCTCAGCAGGCTCCGGTCCCGTCCTCGGGGGCCCCAACACTGGCCTTGCCTCACGGCAGGCTCCGATGCCAGCCTCGCTGACCCCAGCACCGGCCTAACCCCTCAGCAAGTTCCGGACCCGACCTCGGAGGCCCTAGCACAAGCCTTGCATCATGGCAGGCTCCAATGCCGGCCTCGCTGGCCCCAGCATTGGTCTAACCCCTCTGTAGGTTCCAATCCCGGCCACGGAGGCCTCAGTAGTGGCCTTGCCTCAAAGCAAACTCCGATGTCGGCCACTGGCCCCGGCGCCCGCCTAACCCCTCAGCAGGTTCCGATCACTGTCTCTGTGGTTATTATTTCAAAGGTTCCAGTTGTAATGTATCAGATCTCTGCCTCCCCGAATATTGGCCACTGGCATTGCCACTGCCTCCACCGTTTCAAATCCTTCCCAGGCTCTTTTTCCACTCTGAATGTTGTCCAGTGTTCCTAAGCATGCGTGATGGTAGCATTCGACATTTGGTGTAATTTCTCCAAAAAAATAAAGTTGGTAAGATCCGGTTTCTGCTTCTCCTGAATACAAGTCTCCACCACCATCGCGAAGAACTCTTTCAACACCGCATTTCTCCTTGGTCTCCGCTAAACTCTCTCCTTATATGTGATGTCTGAGATTCTTAACAATATAGAGAAATAGCAGTCCTCTTTCACGGCGAATAAGACATTTTTTTAAGAATAGGAGATTTTACATTACTTTTTCAACCTGATTACATATTAATGGTCTGTTTATATTTTCTCTTGATTCAATCTTAGCAGGTTTTATAATTCATAAACTTATCTATTTAATCTAATCTTTTGATATTTTAATTGTTCAGTAGCAGTTTCTTATGAGAAGTTTTATTATGACCAGTGATATCAGGTGCTTCATTAGACTGTAGAAGACATAAAGATGGATGGACCACATTGCACTGGATATTTGTTTTCAAAAGCGTATGTATCTTCAGGATCCACAGAGTTGAGGCTTGGTGGCACTGGAGCTTTGGTGGTAGTTGCTGTAGTTTCAGTGGTCTGATATGTGAAGGAATACTTTTCCAGGTCTCTCTCAATGAGCCTAGATGATTCTGGGTTCCGTAGAATTGGTAGCCATGGACTCAAGACTTTGGGATACAAAAAGGAACTTCACTAGTTCCCATGGGGTGATTGTGGTTGGTGCTAGGACTTACAAATTTGTTAGCCAGTTCACAAAACTGTGAGATCCAAATAATACCTTTATCAGATACCCAAAGACAAGCACAAATGCTTGTCTTGAATCCATGTGCAGGTACCAATTAGACTTGTGGCAATGAATACTTGTGGTGCCCATGTTCCTAGAGGGGTAGGATATGGGAAAGACTGTTTCTCTAAGTCATGTGGGTTGATCACAGGTGGTCTTAGTACTTTCCTATCTATGGTCCTAGACCTGCAAAATGTGGATGGGAATCTCCCTAGGTCACATGTGGCAAACTATACTGGAGAAGAAACCTGTTGCATTGATAGTCATAGCCCTAGAGCTACAGAATGTAAATAGGACGTTCCCCTTCATCTCAGGAATAATCTTGGGAGATGCTGAGGTTTTTCTCAGCTGCAGCCCCAAGCAAGTGGAATGGGAAGGAAACCTTTTCTATTTTCCACTTCCAGGTAAGCACAGGTGGTGGCAAGTGTTCGATCTACTGGTAGCTATGTGAACTGCCTTAGAATTTTCTCAGCTCCCAGTGAACAGGCATGGATTAAGTCAGGACTCTTCTCCAGTAGCTACAATTCTAAGGTTGTAAGCTTGGGAGAAGACTTCCTATTTTCTATGGAATAATCATGAGTGAGATTCAGGTTCATGGATATGACATCCACTGATCCTGAAGCTGCTGAGAGAAGTTGTCTTTTTCCCAGTGAGACATATAATGATCCGAATTTCCTAGTGATGTCAGAGAGCTGACTGCAGGAGCCTGGGCCAAGAAGGTATTTAGCAGTGTCTATTGTAGCAGCTTGGGTTCTGAGTGGTAGGAAAGGGCTACTGTGAGTTCCTACTGTGGAGTAGGACAGTCACTTTTAGACCAATCAGATCCCCAAACTGGATTTGAAGCTTATAAGGACCCTGGACTTATGGAATTAGGGACCTTGTCTGCTTCCATGATAGGATTGCTGGCACTTTCCTGTTTACAACTTTCCTCGCAGTATTGGGTTCTCTCATCTCTGCAGGAGAGACAGAATTAAAGGTAAAATTACTTTGTTTTGTTCTCTAGGTTGCCTTTAGGACTCTCCACTTTTTTGCTAACTTCTAGCTGACTCACTTTTCTCACAATATAGTTGTTCTTTTGTTGCTCTGATTCTTCTCTGCGGAAGAATTGAGTGCAAGGCTCCTCTATTCATTCATCTGCTATTTCTACAGATTACTATCTAGTCACTTCAACACTAGATTTTAAAGGTCATCTCATATCAGAATCATTTGGAAACTCCATTACAACCAAGGTTGCTGGTTTTCCAACAGAAAATTCCTAATCTATTCAGTCTGAAAATAAAATTAGAAAATTTTATATTTCTAACAATTTCTATTTCCCAGTTGATTTTCATTTTTCTTCTCTGGCATTAAGATAGAGTCAACTGGCATTTAACTGCAGCATCAGGTTTTAAAATCAGCTCTGTTATTAGCTGTGGTGATCTTAAACATGAATTTTACTATTGTAGATGTTTTCTCTTATTGAAATCATGGGTCTAGGTGAAACACTCACTCTGTTTATTTTTAAATTCCACCCCAGAGTCTTTGAATATAAATCATTAGCCACTAAGGAACATATTGTATCTTTAATTGGGCTTTATTAGTCATAGAAGGACAAAGCTCTGAAAATATTGTTGAAGTTACCATTCATCAATACTTCCTTTGCAAGGGTGAAAATGAGCAAATGAAAACATTACTTAAAGTATTTTATACTGATATAATTGATTAAACATTTAATATTGTCTTTACATTATAAAATTCATACAAAGGCCTTCACCACCGTGTTATTAGATGTCTCTGCATTAGGCCCTTTGGAGTCTAGGATATATCTATCATTTTTAACCCTCTAAACAGGTTCCAAAGGCTATTACCAGGATACTTATGCTGTAGGTTGTTCAATAAATATTATTTTTTATTAACTACAATGGTGGCTACTTATATCTCCTCATTTTAAAATCTAAAAAATTTTCTGAGATAGAAATGGAGAGATAGTGAAGGGCCTAGAAATACAAAGGTATTACCTCCATAGATAATCTGATAGTTTTCTACTTTGGTTGATTTTTCTTTTTAGTTCTGTTTAACTTTTCTTAGATTATACTTTTTTCATTTCAGTTATAGCTAAGAAAAATTGACTCTGTCATAAAAGCAGATTGGAAAGATAAATAACTATTCAAAACAAATATAAAACAAGAAGATTTATGTTTCGAGGAAGCAAGAGTGCTAGGAAAATATTTTTCTGATTTGTACCCCTGAAGACTGGCAGGTCTTACCAAAGGGTCTCTAAATTTATTAATAGATTTTAATAGATGCCACATTCTTAAATTTCATTTGTGATCTATTATAAAATTGATCATCCTGAAGTGTTGGCCACCCTGCAGATACTTTTTTTTTCTCCTTTAACAATAACTCTTCAAAACGTGTCTATCATGAGTGGGGGATATAGCTAAGTGGTAGAGCATTTGACTAGCATGCACAAGGCCCTGGGTTAAATCCGCAGCATGAAAAAAAAAAAGATATTTTTTATCTTACATGCAAAAACATCCAGAAGGGGCCATAATGGAAACTTTTTGCAATTGCTTCAAGCAGGATCTTGCTTATATAATAGCAGTTCAAACAAGTTTTACTTTATAAAGTCATAATATCATAATTATTGAAATTAAAAATATCTTGGTGTTTTAAATGAAGTATGCACTAAAATTTCTAATAAGCATCAACTGAGGAATGAGTAGTACTCTGAAATCACAGGAAGGATGACCAAATAGAGATAGCAGGCCAGCACACATTTGCTCCTTCACGAAAAGCAACCAAATCAGCACAGCTGCATATTGAGGAGAGTGACTGTGAAAGAATGCTGGAATTCAGCTGGAGAAAAAGAGAAACCTTGTAAAACCCAGAGAACTGGGGCAGCAGAATAGCAAAATGTATGTAGAGACAATACTTATATGTATCCCAGCCCTACTGTCACAGCTCCACAGCCAGGGAAAGTGAACTTACCCCTCTGCGGGAGTGAAGATGAGAGCAGAGTTGGGGGGGGGAAGCAAACAAAATACACACACACAGAAAAAAAAAAGAGAGAAAAGAAAAAACAAATCTGTAGGCATTGAAATAACTGATTTCAAGACATAATACAAAACCATAGTAATCCAAGCTATACAATATTGCATAAAAACAGGCAGACACCTAGATCAATGAAATAGAAGAGAGAACCCCCAAATCCACACATCCACAGCCAACTGAGTCTTGCCAAAGCTGCCAAGCACTTACACTGGACTAAAGACAGCTTATTTAACAAATGGTGCTGGGAAAACTAGATATCCACATACAGAAGATTGAAACTTGACTCATTTCTCACACCCTACAAAAAAAAATACCCTCAAAATGAAACAAACCTTAACCTCTAAAACTTCTAGAAAAAGAAGTAGAGAAAACACTTCAAGATATTGGTATAGTCAGTAATTATCTGGATAGGATGGATTCCAAGAGCACTGAATACAAACAGCAATTGACAATGAAATTAATAAAATTGAGAAGTTGCTTCACAGCACAGGACAGAGGAGATATAACTTCAGCATGGGAGAAAATTTTGCCAATGTTAAAACCAGAATATGTAAAAATATTCAAACTAAACAAAATGTTAAGTAATCCAACTAAAAAGGGGCAAACACTCTAGATAAAAACTTGTACAAAGGAAAAAGTATAAATATCTGCCAGTAAATATATTAAAAAATGCTCAGCCTCATTAGTCATCAGCAAAATGCAAATCAAAAGTACAAAGTACATCTCACCCCAGCTGGAATGGCTGGTATCAAGAAATAAACACTGCAAGGATGTGGAGAAAAGAGAACCTTTCTGCACGGTTGGGAGGAATGTATATTAGTACAGCCACTATTAAAAATTATATGGAGACTTCTTAAAAAATAAAAACTAGAACTATTATCTGCTCCAGCTATCTAACTATTGGGTAAGTATCTAATTGGAATAAAGGTAGCATACAAAAAAGAACCTGCATGCCCCATGTCTGTGGTTATTGTAGCACTGAATACAGTAAATAAGATGTAGAATTAGACTAGGTATCCATCACAGATTAATGGGAAAAGAAAACAACATACACTCATATGCACACAATGGAATATTACTAATTCATAAGACAGAATGAAATCCTGTCATTTGCAATGAACTGGAGGACTTCATGCTAAGCATAATAAAATACAGACAGAAAAAAAGAGAAGTAGCGTCTTCTCTGTCTCAGGAGTGTGTGTGTGCTGGGGAAGGAGGAGTGGAGTGTCAACCTAAAAGTAGAATGACTATTAATCAATGGGAGGAGTTTGGGGGCAAGAGTAGAAGAAGGGAATCAACATGATCAATTCATGCTGTGAAAATATATGGAAATACAGTGAATCCCATTAATGTATACATTATGTGCAAAAAATTACAGTGAAAGATCTTCATAATATTTGATGTCATACAAAGATATAACGTGTAGTGCTAAAAGTAAAATAAAAATCTCTCTATAAGATACATAATGCCTATGACTAAAGGAACTTGAAATTAAAAAATATTTGTAGAGAAGCATGATAAGATGTTCAGTTAACATTCAACATAAAATAATATTATATTTGGATAAATTTTACTAAAGAATGGGAATATAAGTTCATAGAAAAAAATGAATCATATAAAGGCATAAAGTTTTCTATTGATATTTTTGAAGGTGCATTCTACCTTTGAGTTATATGCCTCAGCCCTTTTTATTTTTATTTTAGCTTTTAATCAGGGTCTAACTAAATTTCTGAGAGTCTTCCTAATAAGTAATAAATTTCTGTGCAAAAATTCTTGTAGAAGACCCTACTATCTTTATTTTAACTTTATTTTAAACCTAGTATCCTTTATTTTAAACTGTTCTTCTATAATTAGTTCAGGTCACTCAACCAACAAAATCTAATCTTTGTTTAGATTTTATTAGTAAAGCACCAGTGGATTTACTCTCATTAAACCAATTGAGTTAAATTACTATGTATGATGGACGATTCTAAGTAACAAACTATCTTTGAACTGATCATGAAAATTAACACTTATAATCAAATTTATTAAAAAAGAAATTCCTTGTGCAAAAAGTGGTGAAATGTTTTTATTGGAATGAAATGGTGCCATTGGTTGTAGTAAGAGGAGTGAGTACTGCACTGCCAGGAAAAAGTGTGGTATCTAATTACAATTCTTTTAAATTTCTCTCATTTCAAAAGTAGTGGAACCAACCTTTATCTTGATAACAGCCTGTTCAAGTTCAAATTTATATGATTATTCAAGTACCTTGTCAATCACTGTAGCCTGAAAAGAAAGCATTGAACATTTCAGGTGCCAACTATCATTCTCCTCATTGTTTTCCAATATTAATTAGAGAATATTATAAACCACTAATTCAGTATTTGTTGTGGAAAAATATGACCTACTGTAAGTTTCTTAATAGAAATCCACAAATTTAACATAAAAATGTAAAAAATCCGTTTCCATTCTTCAAAACTGTAATCCAAAATGTTATTTGATCCTTGAAGGAAAAATAGTTTGTTCATGGCTTAGCTTTATTTGTTTTTAATATACTTTTATTGATCCATTATAGTTTCAAATCATATTGTAGCTCAGAGTGATAGGGACATATATGCACAAAACACTTGAAATTGGCATTGGTAATTTCATACATGTATGTAATGTCAATAAAAGTGTTTCCTTCATTAATTCTCTCAATATTTATATGTATGGCACTGGATGCCAAACTCCTATAATTAGAAAATGTTCCAAGTTGTCTTATTCTATTTCATCATGCTAAAAAGGCACACTTAGCAATGACTTAATAACTACCGGCTAGAGAATAAAAAGTTTTAAAAAGTATTGATCCTTATTTATATTACTTGTGCCTTTGGGGTCTCATTGAGGGACTCCATGTCAATATGTTCGAGTGTTGGTACCATGCTCTCTTCAGGTAGCTGCATGTTCTCTGTTCTAATTCCCAGGTCTTTAATTCATCTTGAATTTACTCTTGTGCAGAATGAAAAAGTGGGGTTTATTTCTATTTTCCTGCCAGTTTTGCCAAAACCATTTGTTGAAGAGGCTATCTTTTTTCCAGTGTATGTTTTTGACCCCCTTTTCAAAAATCAATTGGCTGCAAGGGTGAGGATTTCTTTCTGATACTTCTTTTCAGCTCCATTGGTCTGTGTCTGCTTTTGTGCCAGTACTATGCTGTTTTTATTACTCTGGCTCTGTAGTATAGTTTAAAGTCAGGTATTGTGATGCCTCCTGCATGGTTCTTGTTGCTGAGAACTATTTTGGCTGATTTGAGGTTTCTGTTGTTCCAAATGAATTTAAGGACTGTTTTTTTCTATATCTTTGAAAACTGATCTTGTTATTTTACCACTAAATAATACCAGAAACTGGGGGAAGGCTCAGTCAGTGCTGTGTGCATGTGTGCCTCTATCACCCTGAACCTCATCAAGATGTATGATTACAATGCACCAAATAAAAATATTATACACATTTCCTTTAAAAAAATTTTAAAACACCATCCTTAACTTTTTCCACCACTAGGCATGGGAAACCTTATCTTAAGCATGGAGAAAAGCTTAGTAATTAGGCTTACCAGTGAATTGTGTGTCTTATGTTGAATGGTATGATTACAACTGATTAGTAATGAAACCTGCATTTTTTAAGGTTGTATGTTTTTATTTTTAAAATATTTTTGCAGTACTGAGGACGGGGCCTAGGGGCATTCTACTTCTGAGCTACAACCCCAACCCTATTTTTTATTCTTTATTTTGAAACAGGGTCTCACTGAGCTACAAAGGGCCTCATTTAGTAGCTGAGGCTGTCCTCGAACTGTGATCTTCCTGTCTCAGCCTCCCAAATGCTGGGATTACAAGTGTGCATCACCACAACTGGCTAAAGATGTATGTTTTTAAATTTTTACTTCTTTTTAACATATAGACACTGTACTATTTGTAGAGACTGGATATAAAAATGTTAAAACGATTGTTATTACACCAGTTGCATGCTATCTCTCAATAGCAAGGTTTTATAATAATAATAATGATAAATGTTATTAAAAAAAAAGAAATGGAGCTGGGCCCAGTAGTACATGCTTGTAATCCCAATACTTGGGAGACTGAGACAAGAGGTTTTCAGGTTTGAGGCCAACCTCAGCAAGTTAGCAAGATTCTGTTTCAAAATAAAATAGGTCTGGGAGATAGAATGGCCCTGGGTTCAATCCCCAGTACAAAAAAAAAAAAAAGATTTCTCAAGTAAAAGTTTGCCTTTTCTGATTATACCTTATGACAGACATAGATTACCAGTTGAACTGAGGGAGAAAGTATTCTCTAGAATGACAAAGGTGACTTTACTTATTAATCATAATAATATTCATAGCATTTTTAAGCTTTAGAGCAGTAGGAATTCTGTGTGTGTGTGTGTGTGTGTGTGTGTGTGTGTGTGTGTGTGTGGTACTGGGGGTGGAACCCAGGGGCTTTTCTAACTCCAGGCTATACTCCCAGACCATTTTTTTTATACTTTATTTGGAAACAGAGTCTCACTAAGTTGCTGAGAGCCTCACTAAGTAGCTGATGCTGGCTTCGAACCTGTGTGATCCTCCTGTCTCAGCCTCCCAAGCGCTGGGATTACAAGCATGCACCACCATGCCCGGCAAAGTAGGAATTTATAATAAGTTCTCTCACACCTTAATTTAATTAAGTAGTCTGAGTTTACAAAAAATGAAGGGATTTCTAAAAGCTCAGAATGTAGTAAAATTCATTTTCTATTTTAACACTTTCTATTTGAATATCAAAATATTCAAATCACATTAATCAGAATGAAGGCATTTCTGCAACAAGTTTTACTTGGTAAATATGTTTATAACAAGGAGGCTCATTTTTTTATCCAAATACAACTCATTTGCTAATAAAGTCATTTACTCTTTCTTCTTTTGGTTACACATTATTTGGCAGGAAGTCTATTATTGCTGCAACATTTATGTTTTACAAGCAGGTCTGTGTCTGTTTTATAGAAAGCAATTGCAGTATTTTTTAGAGAAGCTATATAATGCATTTTGCAGCCTCTGATGGTGAAGATTTATTGTATGTAATGGTGCCAATAATGAATAGCTTAGGCTGGCCTTATCCAAACATGTCTCTCCATGGTCATGATAGAGTAGTCTGGTATTGACATTATAAGATATCACCTATTTCATTCCCTGAATTCTCAGAACAGATTAGCAGCCCAGCTTCATACCAACATATATCAATATGAGGCAGATTTTTAAAATTTGCATCTACATGTGTGAATAAAAAAAACTCCAAATGTTACTAATATGAATTTCTTCCATAAAATTACATATAAAGTTTAAATATGTCAATTTATTCTCTAAATTATTTTAATTCTGAAACTTTTATTAAGACAGCTAGTTACCACGTTAAAATTCTTACTTGAATGGCATTTATAATCATTTTAGGATTGATACTATCTAAATTAAATCTAATCAGCCTATTGGAAAACTTTGAGCATTAATGACTAACTCATTTCTATTGTCTAAAGTAATTTGGTCATAGAGCACACTATGCTAAATTTTCTGACAGAAATATTAGTGTTAGCCTCAAACATGCATTTGAAAATCATGAGGATTAATTTTAAGAACTTTAATAAGAATTTGTTTGCCTCAATACTGAATAGAACAACTTTAGTGATAGTACACCATATCATGACAGAAAAGATTGACTATTTCTTATTACCTTTGCTTAGAAAAAATGAATATAATTGTGTAAGATTTTAAAAAAGTTTTTACTTTAGGAGAAAAATATATCATTTCCACCCTGCTATATTAAAATGTAATATGAACATGAAGGCATTAAATTTCACATTTAAGCATAACTGATATCATAAATTATTTGTCATACTAATGATCCAATGAATCAAAGAAGATGTCAAAAAGAGTATGGAAAACTCTGAGTCTTTAAAAATGGGCTCAGTACTCTAGTAATCTGTGAAACCTGGGATGCATATTACAGAATATCTTCCATTATTCTGCCTGATGAGATACACAGTGAATGAGTAAGTAAAACAAACTAGCAAATAAATTCAATAGGTAAGTGTGAAACTTGATTAAAGATTTTGAGCTTCTAGGACTGTTAGAGCTTTCCCTTCTACTTGGGGCTTGGACACTCAGTTATTTTCAAAACAGATTCAAATTATCCTGACCAAAAATGGTTTTACCTTACATGAGAAATGCCTGTCCTCCAGTTTCAGACAAAGAGTTTACCTGAATTTAGCAAACATTTTATTTACAACATGCTGACACATTAACTGCTGAGTTAACACAGTTCGAGGTTCACTTTTAATGCAACTTTTATTGATTAACCTATCACAAAAATACCAATTTAATTAGATTTCAAAACCATAAACGAGACTGACTGAAAGACAATGAAGGTGAAATTATGTATTAAGGTTTAGTATTGATGGGGAGAGGGACCAAATAATTATGCCTTTAAGCATCGTAACCTGTCATTTTGAATTTCTAGTTTTTATTCCCTACTCTACAGAGGTTTGCTATTAAATATCTAGCACAGAAACAACATACCTATTATAGTAACCTCATTGGAAATATTTTTCTTATCACAAAAAAGAGTAAATGTAATTCAGTATCACATTATGTCATATTTGATTACTTGGAATGGTTTTATACACATGGCATATGCCTGCCTCATAATATGTCAAACTTATTTAATTTGATATGACAAATATTTCAAAGACTTGCCAGTGTTAAACACAGTTAGAAAAGCATACTGTTGTTTCTAGATAAACTATATGAGAAGAAATGAGAGATTTGGGGGATTTTTATTGTTTTGTTTGTAAGTAAAGTCATATCTATAAATTCTATCATTATATCAGAATGCAGAAATGTTTAACCAATTCTAAATTTGAATATTAAATATATATGAGCCAGGAACGGTGACATAGTCCTTTAATTCTAATAGTTGGAAGGCAGAAACAAGAGAACCACTGGTTTGAGGACAGCCTCAACAACTAAGTAAGACTCTTAGCAACCTAGTGAGATCCTGTTTCAAAGAAAAAAAAAAAAGGGCTGGGGAATACAGAGGTAGAATGGTCCTAGTTTCAACCCTAGTACACACATATGTACACACACACACACACACACACACACACACACACACAAACACACGGGATATATATGATTGCTCAGTTACTTTTATAAATCTATGTTAGCCAAATAAAAATCAACAGTTTAAACTTTATAAAAGACTACTGAAATTCAATACAGATGTGATGGGTAGACAATATTTTATAAACTCCTGAGTAATAATAATTGTAGAAAATTCATAAAAGAAAATATGGAATCAGAGATACTTGACAAAATATTTGCAGGTAGTTATGGAAGATTATTAGCATAGGAAAGTAATACAAAATTGATTTAATAGGATCATATTAGAAACAAAAAGACAAAGAGATAATTTATTTGGAATTATGAATGATTTAGAGAAAAAGAAAGCCCGGAATGGCATGTGAGAGTCAGGAGAAGGCTCTTGATATTAAAATTGTGGCATATTGAGAATGTTGACTGTAATTATTTTACCTAGAAGAAACCTAGAAGTAACACATGCCAGGAGATATGCTCATTTCAAAAGGAGTAACAAAATCCACTTAAATTTCATCAGTATTCTGAGTAATAAATTATTATAAATATAAGCACCACACATTGGTATTGGAAATTAATGACTACAGCCATGTTCCATGAAATAATGCATTTTAAAAGCTTATAAAATAAAAAGCATATTTTCAGGAACATATGTAGTAGTATTTCATTTAAAGAAATAAAGTCAACACTAAATAATACATTTTTGTATTTACATATTTATGCAGCAAGTCTTTAAAAGGCAAGAAAATTGTTATAAAATTTAGGGTGGTAAATCATTTGAGAAGAAAGAGATATGATGGGATAGTGTGTGGAAGGAAGGTCAATAGCTAGGAGTTGTATAAAGTAGTATATGAAACACTAAAGTTCTTTTTCCTGAGTCACCAACGTAACAACAATGTTCACACTGACATTTTTACTTAAACGTTAAGTATACTTTTCACACACTTTTTTCTGTATGACACATTTTAGCATTTAAAAAGTGTGAAAGTAGCTGGGCATGGCAGCACATGACTGTAATTCCATTTGAAGAAAGGCTGAGACAGAAGGACTGTAGGTTCAAGGACAGCCCCAACAATATAGCAAAACTCTAAGCAATCAAGCAAGACTGGTTCAAAAACAAATAAAATAGGTTTGGGGGTGAAGCTCAGAGAGCTAAGAGATAGAGTGTACCTGGATGTGGAAATACCCATTAACACACACACACACACACACACACACACACACACACACACAGTGTGAAAGTAAAAAATATGTGTGCAAGCACTGTAACATATTTTTGGTTGGTGGTACTGGGGTTCATGGAAGCCCTTCTACCTCCGGGCTACACTCCCAGACCTATTTTTATACTTTTTTATTTGGAAACAGGGTCTCTTAAGCCAGCGCGGCTGGCTTCGAACCTGTGTGATCCTCCTGTCTCCATCTCCCAAGCACGGGGATTACAAGCGTGCGCCACCACGCCCGGCCGCACTGTAACATTTTGAAAATGATTTCTTTATATTTTTTAATATAAGAACTATGCAAAAGATAGACACATGGCTTAAAATAAACCGATCATCAAACAAACTTTGTTTTTTTACTGAATTTCTCCAAGATCAATTTGTTAATGCCCTAACCCTTGATATAACTGTCTTTAGAAACAGGATCTTTCAGGAGGTATAAAGATGAAACAAAGCCATAATTGGTGGACCCTAATCCAATAGAACTGATAATTTTACAAGGAAAGAAAGAGATAATTAAAATGCAGAATCACTCTTCCTTCCCTCTCTTCAGCACATGCACAGAAGGAAAAAAAAAAATGTGAGCATGAAAAAACAGCCATCAGCAACCCAGAAAGAGAATGCTCACAAGAAACCAACCCTGGCAACATCTTGACTTTGGACCTTCAGCCTCTGGAACCATAAGAAAATAAACCTCTCTCTTCTAAGCCACCTACTCTGTGGTATTTTGTTAGGGTAGCTCAAGCAGATGAACAAACTATTCAATAACAATATACAATTCAATTCATAGAGTATAACTTGTCTTTTAAATTATATTATTGCCTGAATTGCTAATATTTGAAGGATTATTATTATCACTTAATTCACCACTGATTTCTCACAGTAGGCATTTTATCTTCTGAATTAATGCTGGCTGACTGAAATGGCTATGCCACCTAATAGCTCATTAAATTATCTCCCAATATTTTAAAGATGAATAAACATGAGTTAGTATATGTAAAAAAGAGCCAAAAATCCAGAGTATGTTTAGTAAAACATGCCAAATAAAGCATCACAGGATGACCTTAGTCACTTTTTCTTTATCCTTATTGTGAGTCATTTACATTTCTTGGAATTCCACCCAACACTTTACTCTTTGTTTTTGTTACATGAAATCTTATTTTAAATCATGCTTCTTTACAAAATCCTACTTAGGTAAAACAAAACATCAATCAGAAATCCTTCTGCAGGTCTCCCCCTTGGGGCTAAAGATTAAGTAGGACTGAACTAGCTCTTACTCATAAATATCTAGAAGTTGGAAGAAAATGAGTGGAAAATTAGTCCTGCTCAGAAATATATGCACATAGATATTTTCTACTGATATTTGGTAACAAATAAAAAGGTTACAATGCAGAAGAAAGTTTTTTCCACAGGTAATGTTAGAAGAAGCAAATATCCATGTTCAAACAACAACAAAAGAATCTTGATAAAAGTGTTACAATTACAAACAGTTGCACAAGAATTACCTCAAAATAAATCATTAAACACTAACTACAGAACTCCTATGCCAGAGCCAGCCAGCAAAAGTATGGGTTCCGAAGAGAGGAGTGAGGATGAAAAGAATTCAGTTCTAAGAATTTGATTCAAAAAATATTTAATTCTATCATGGAAGGATCACCAGTACACTCCTGGGTTGATATCTCTACTGACCATCATTAGGTTTATTCTCTTGTGTTATTTATAGTTTTTAGCTTCAGGTTACCCTGGACCAGAAAGACAAGTCCAAAGTCCAGGTAGGTCAAACAACACCCTGGTGCAACACAAACCTAATCTTAGCTAAGACAGAATAGCATCATTAGTGCTGAGAGAGTCTTAATTACTTTGAAACCTCCATGACCCCAAACTTTGTTGACTCTGGGCAGAAGGACAGTCAGAAGTATTCTTTTGGTAAAGGTAAGGGGAAGACCTTGATGGTTCCCCACACTCCTAGAAGATAAGAAAAATCAAGATGACATTGGATTGGGCAATAATCTATAAAAAAAAAAAAAGAATTGAAGCCAGGCAGGGTGGTGCACACTTGTAATCCCAGCATTCAGGAGGCTGAGACTGGAGAATCACCGTTCGCGGACAACTGCAGCTACTTAGTGAGGCCCTCTGCAATTTAGTGAGACCCTGTTTCAAAATAAAGAATACAAAATAGGACAGGGGGTGTAGCTCAGAGTTCAAATGCCCCTGGGTTTCATACCCAAACCCGCAAAAACAAAAGAAAGAATTGATAAAATTAAAAATTAAAACTACTTTTAGTGAAAGACACTGTTATCAAGGGACCAAAGGAAAAGGGCACAGACTGTGAAAAAATAGTGAGTCATATCACATAGAGAACTTTCACCTAAGATAAATAAAAAAGCTCATTTTTAAAGAATTTTTGGTATAATATATTTATATATCATAGTGAGATTCAAATATATCAAAGTGATATATTAATAAATTCACACAATATCTCTTTGTATGTATAGTTCCCTCCTAACTCTATCCAGCTAATGCTCTCTTCACTCTCTGTACATGCTAGAAGTATTTCTAGTAATATCTTTATATATGGGCATAATATTTTTTTGGTCTGTTTCTCTCCTCAACCCTTCTTTCCCCCTTCCTTTTTCCCTTCCTTAATCCCTTTACACTCTTCTTTTTATTATCATGAAGTTCTTTTTCTTTATTTTCTCTTTATTTTTCATATATGAGGAAAAACAACCCTTGAATTTTTGAGATGGGTTAAATTCACTTTCCATAATGTTCTCTATTTCTATCAGTTTCCATGCAAATGACAGAATTTTATCTTTGTTCGAATGGCTGATTAAAATTCCATTGTGTGTATATACCACATTTTCTTTGACCATTCATCTGTTGATGGATACTGAGGTTGGTTCCATAATTTTCTATGCATCACTACAGTAGTATTCTAAGTTTAAACTCAGAACACTCACAGCATCAAATTCTGGATTGAATGTGGAGCCAGAGTTTCTCATTCATTTGTGAGAATCCAAAGTGCTATGCCAGTTTGATAGCTTCTTACAAAAATAAACATTATTTTTTCATGCTCAAGAAATTGAAAATACATGTTCACACAAACACCTGAACATAGATGTTTATTACAGTAGTGTTTATAATCACTAAAATTTAAAAGCAATCCACATGTTCTATGATGGTAAAATGAAACAATGGAATATTACACAGACTAAGTAAGAATAAACTATCAAGCCCTAACATGGTGAGGAGGTAGAAGGAAATAGGCAGATAGGGAAAAGGCCTTTGTAGAAAAAGTTAATTTCCTGAGTTTCCTGAGGGGCAAGGAATAACTGAAATTTCAAAGGCTCAGAGATAAGAAGGACCAGAGCTTCACAAAAGCCATCTGTTTACTAATCAACTACCCAGAAGCAAGTTTGGCACTCCTGAAAGGAGATTCTTCAAGGACTTGCAAATACCCTCTGCAAATCCTGAGAGCTGCTTCCCAGAATTCCCAAAGTCACCCTAACCAAAAGAGGACTCACAAACAGTCCTAGGTGACCAGCAAAGGGAGCTTTTCCCTCTCGGGACCCCCTCCCCTCTTGGGGAGCTGTTCTCTCTCTTGCATGTCTTGTTAGCCCTGAGAGAAGGCAGAGTGCAACTGAGGGCACGTGGCTCAGGATACTCTTGGGTAGTGACCTGAAGGCCTCTGCTGGACATCAAGGCTGACCAGGGCCCCTAGGGGTGACCTGCACCTCTTTTCTGGCATATTACGTGGACCCTGGGAGAATGTAGTTTGCAACTGACGGCACTTGGCTCGGGCAACACTCAGGTTGTAACCTAAAGGCAGCTACTGGACACCAGAGCCCCGACAGCCCCTTTGGCATGTTCGGCCACTTTTCCCTATTCCCTTCTGGCAGATTGCGTGGACTCTGGAAGAAAGTAGCCTGCAACTGGAGGTAATTTGGCTTGGGCTACTCTCAAGTATTGTCCTGAAGGCAGCTTCCGGACTCCAAGAGTTCCAACCACCCCTTTGGGGGTATTCAGCCATCTTCCTTATTCCCTGCTGCTTCCAATAAACCCTTAACTCCCCTTCCTGAGGTCTGTGGGTGTCATTCTTCACTCACCGTAGACAAGAACCCTGTAAGGAAATGCCGAGTCTCTTCTCAAGAAACTCTGTTTCATCTATGATGAAACTCCAGGTTTCTTCTCAGGGAACCCCTTGTTTCATCTTGGGGGGCTCAGAAGAAACCCCCGTTTCAATGGCCTGCAGGAAACTTGAAAGCATTCTTTACTAAGTTACAGAAATCTATCTGGATGGAAGGCTCTGTAATTTCAACTACATAACATTCTGAAAAAGGCAAAACTAAGGATATTAAAAATATATAACTTGTGATTACAAGGGACAGGGATGAGGTTGGGAAGTGAGAGATAAATATGTATAGAATTTTTAATCAAGTCAAATATTTTATACAATATTATAAAGGTGGGTTCATGTTATTATACTTTTGTCTATATCCATGGTATGTATAGCATGAGGAAATAAACCTCATCTAAACTATGGACTTTGAGTGATAGTGATGTGTCCATGTAGGTGCACAATGGGAACAAACATATTGCTCTGGCGGAAATTTGGGGAGGATATTTATGTTTGGAGGGAGGGAACATATAAAATATTTTGTATGTTCTGCTCAAGATTTCTGTGAACCTAAAAATGACAGTGTTTTTTTTTAAGAATTCTGTTTTCAGATATTGAATAAAAGACGGCGCAAGACTGTAATCCCTAAGTATACAGAATGCATGCAATAGCTCCTACAATTGTTTAATTTTGTGATGGATGCTTTTCCAAGGTACAGACAAGAATGCAACTCACAGGGAATACTGTGACCTTGCTGACTGAGGAGATGAAAATTTGTGTTCGTATCAAATAAACAGCTAGAATACAAAAACTTTTCAGTAGAGATATTCACCAAGAAGGGATCACTACATCCATATAGTTATTCTCTTGACTTGGCAAAATTCTGTGGTGTGCTCTAAAAGTTAGATTATTTGACTTGGGAAAGAAAGCCACCAAGAAAATAAGTTTACCATGGACCTCTAGTAGCATTTCTTAGAGCTTGTACAGTGTTTCAGACATGTTAGAGATCTCATGAAATTACTGGAGAGATACTCCTAGTCGTATCCTCCTCATTATCACCATGGGGCTGCTATCAAAATAAATTAATACCTACAAAAAATAAAACCAAATAAATGCATGACCCCTTTAAAAACATAATAAGATCAAGATACTAAATTGTGCATTATATTGTGTTCAGAATCTGATAAAAAATGTTGCACATGTGTTAGAAAGTGCATATCTTCCTATAGTCATATGTTGGAATACTAATCCTCAGTGGGATGGTTTGAGTAGAAGGGGATTTTAGGAGATAATTACCTCATGAGGGTGGAACCTGACTGTGTTTGCAGTCTGATCTTAGACTTCCTAACCTCTAGAACATGCAGAATAAATGTTTGTTGCTTAGCCACTAAGTCTAAGGTATTATTTATTATAGCAGTGTGAGTTGAAAAAGCAAGAATCTTAATTTAAAATTAGAAGAAAATAATTCATCAATAGAAAAATATGAGAGAAAGAAACTCATAGTTGCCATAAATATATTTAAGGGATTAAAGAGAAATATTTACTAAATAACACCTTAACAACTGAAAAATATATCTGAAAACCAAACTGTTCAATGGATATAGGAAAACAGGATACTAACAGAATATTAGTGAATGTGATGCCAGGAAAATAGAAACTACACAAACTGAAACAAAAATATTTTTTTAGAAAACAATGAATAGCAATTATAGACTTGCATAATCATACCCAAGAGTGCAATATACAAGTGTTAAGTTTCCCTTAAAGAGAAAAAAAGAAATTGCAAATATATAAAGTAAATGCAATATCTTTAATATGTTTGTGAAGAATGTACATCATGTGCATTAGGGAGTTTCACTCTTCCCTTCCTCATCACCCTTAGGTTGCCTTATTTTTCTCATATATTTTTTCTCCTTCATCTACAGTTTCCCCTATGACCCATTTTCTCTTTAGCTTCTGTATATTAAGGAGGACATTCATTTTTTTTACTTTTTGTGACTAATCTCACTTAGCATAATGTTATCACGTTCAATCCATTTCTCTGAAAATGACATAATTTGGTTCTTTTTTATAGCTGAATAAAATTTCATTGTGTATATATCCCTTAGTTTTGTAATCCATTTATCTGTTGATGGACATCATGGCTGATTCCATAGTTTGGCAAATGTGGATTGTGCAGCTATAAACATAGACATGTGTGCAATAGTTTGTTAGTTTGTTTTCTATTCTTTTGGGTAGATACCCACAAGTGATTTTGCTCAGATATATGATAGGTTTGTTTCCATTCTTCTGAGTATCCAACATACTGTTTTTCAAAGTGGTTGCATTAATTAGCACTCCCACCAAAAATGTATTAGATCTATATACTACAATGCCATAGTGATAAAAATAGCATGGTATTGACAATATATATATACCAATAGAGCAGAATAGAAGTCTCAGAAACAAATCCGTACACTTACAACCAATTGATTTTTTACAGAAGAACCACATACACTGGAAAAAAAAAGATAGCCTCTTCAACAAATGATGTTGACAAAACTGGTTAACCATATGCAGAAACATGGAAATAAATCCTACTTTCTCACCCTGCACAAGAGTCAATTCAAGATGGGTCAAAGACTTGGAAATCGGGCTAGTGACCATGCAACTTCTTGAAAAGGGCATAGGTCCAACACTTTAGCACATAGGCACATGTAAAACTTACTCAACAAGATCCCAAAAGCAAAAGAAATGAAAAGGATAATCAATACATGTGACTGTATTAAATGGAAGAGATTTTATGCAGTAAAAAACAAACAAACAAACAAACAAAAAAGAAACTACCAAGAAACCAATAACGTCAACAGAAGCCAGGTGTTGTTGCACATGCTTATAATCTCAATACTTGGAGGCTGAGAAAGGAGTTATCACAAATTCAATGGTCATCCTCAGTTACTCAGTGAGGCCCTCTGCATCTTAGTTAGACCTTATTTAAAATATAAAGAATAAAAATAGGGCTAGGGGTGTGTCTCAGAGGAAGAATGCCCCTGGCTTCAATCCTCAGTACTGCAAAAGAATAAAAATTTTAAAAATTTAAAAAATAAAAAAGAACGTCAGTAGAGCGCCAAAAGAATGGGGAAAAAATTGTCAACTACTCCTCTGATAGAGGATTCATATCTAGAGCATACAGAGAACTCAAAAATCTCCTGGCTAAGAAAACAAATAATCTAATAAAAATGGGCAAGTGAACTAAATAGACACTTCACAAAAGAATAAATTCAAATGATCAATAAATGTCTGCAGCCAGCTGTGGTGGTGCACGCTTATAATCCCAGCATTTAGGAGGCTGAGACAAGATGATCCCGGTTTGCAGCCAGCCTCAGCTACTTAGTGAGGACCTCTGCAACTTAGTGAGACCCTATTTCAAAATTAAAAAATAATCTCTAGGGCTCCAATGCAGCTCAGAGGTAGAATGCCCCTGGGTTCTATCTCCAGCAAAGCAATAAATAAATAAGTAAATGTATGAAAAAATGTTCAAAATAAATCATTAGTAATCAGAGAGAAGCAAATGAAAACTACTCTGAGACTTTACCTAACTCCAATTAGAATGGCAATCATTAAAAACAGAAGAAAACAACAAATTTGCAACTTCTAATAAAGAGAATATCAAGGAATTCTGGAATTTATAACATATATAAAATTTAAATATGTGACAAAAGTATGTGAACATTAAAAGAAAAACAGAAATCAACATCTGAACTAAAAGAGAATAAATTACTATATCACAAACATTAAAAGAAAAATAAAGGAATATTACAACTAAATGATAAAAATATCTACCTAAAAAATAAAAAACTAGCTGGATGTGATGGCACATGCTTGTAATCCAAGTACTTGGGGGGCTGAGACAGGAGGATCTCAGGATCAAGGACAGTTTCAGCAACTTAGCAAGGTCCTTCACAACTTAGTAAGACATTGTTTCAAGATAAAAATAAAATAGGACTGGGGTAGCTCAGAGGTAGAGGGCTAGGCTAGCTCAGAGGTAGAGTGGCTCTGGGTTCAATCCCTAGTACCACAAACAAAATATGAAAAACTTTAAGACACATACTGCCTACTGATACAAGAAACAAAATGCTCAGACAATTCTTATTCTATAAATTTATTTATATATAAATGAATTGAGTTAATAACTTCAAACATTTATATATATAACAAAATTTCACTTGTCAATTCTATCAAATATTTCATAAATATAGAATGCCAATCTTACACAAACATCTTTAGAATGAATTCTATGAAATATGTAATCTTGATATAAAACCCAGAATAGAAGACATTACAATAAAACCACTAACTAAATCCAAAAGTCCCTAACAAAGCATTATAAAATTGAATGTAGAAGTATTTGAAGAATCATGACAAATAAGATTTTACGTTCATAATTCAAAGTTGAAGTTTCTAAACTTGAGCACATGCTGAGTTATTAGCTATATTAACAAAATAAAGGGAAATATAATAATTAAAATAAGTAGAGCAATAATACTTGTATCATTTCAACAATTACTAATATGAAAAATAATAAATCTCTTGGCTCTTAATAAAATTTATTTACTTGATAAAGAATTTATAAAAATTCTCAAGAGAATAACGTTCACATTAAATTGAAAACAAAGTGCTGGGCGTGGTGGCGCACACTTGTAATCCCCGTGCTTGTTAGGCGGAGACAGGAGGTTGGCGCTGGTTTAAGAGACCCTGTTTCCACATAACAATGTATAAAATAGGTCTGGGAGTGTAGCCAGGAGGTAGAAGGGCTTTCAGGAACCCCAGTACCACCCAAAACAAAACAAAAAACAAACAAACAACAAAAAAACCTACAATAAATTGAAAACAAAGCAAAGGTTCATACCACTTCTATCCAAAATTGTATTGTATGTTTTAGCTAATTCAACAGGGCTAGAAAAACTAATGTAGATAGAAAGAAAGAAAGAATGACAATGACTTTATATACTCATGTTTATGTAGAATCCTGAAGTGTCTACAAAATTGTGCTAGGCAATATGTGAATACAGCAAAGTCACAGAATATAAATATTTTAAAAATTACATGTCTACATTCTACAAAAATCATTTGGAAAGCTTAGTTTAAAACATCATTTTAAAATCGCATCATAAAACATGAAATAATCCAGGAAAATTTAAAATATATATATACAAAACACAATAAAAACTATAATGCTTTGTGAACAAACTATGAAAATGGAGAAACACATGATGTTAGTGAATTAAAAGGCTCTGTTGTTAATGTTAATTATCATAATTAATAATAATTCTAATTAAAACCAGGCAGGTTTTATTTTTAGTAAAAACTGATGGAATGATTCTAAAATATGTAGAACTTCAAAGGACATAGATTAGCTAATACTATCTTCAAAACAGAAGAACAAACTTGGGACAATAAAAATATTTTACTTTAATACTCCCCAAGCTTCAACAATATGATAATATTGATATAAAACTATATGAAATATGTAATGTTGGAAATAGTTTCATGCATTTATATATGTGGTCAATTGATATTCTTTCTTTTTGATGATGGGGTTTGAACCCAGGGGCTTTCTGCCTTTGAGCTGGGGGTACCCCCAGCCCTATTTTATTTTTTATTTTTGAAACAGAGTCTCAATAGTTGCAGAGGGCCTCATTAAGCTGGCCATGAACACTTGATCCTCCTCTCTTAGCCTCCCAAATACTAGAATTACAAGCATGCACCACCATGCCTGGCTTAGTCAATTGATTTTCAACAAAAGTATCAAAATATTAAATTGGGGCAAGATTATTTTCTTGAAATGGTCCTGGAATCACTGTGTGTGTGTTTGTGTGTGTGTGTGAGAGTATGTGTGTTATTAGGAATTGAACACAGGGGTGTTCTACCACTGAACAACACCCTCATTCCTATTTTATTCTTTTGTTTTGTTTAAGCAGGATCTTGCTAAGTTACTGTACTATGCACTAGCCTTAAACTTGCAATCCTATCTCAGCCTCCCATGTTACTGGAATTACAGGGATGTGCCACTATGCCTGTCTAAACTATTGTTCACAATAGTCTCAAAATTTTGTCATAAAATATCCATAATTAAATATGGAACTGAACATAAAAATTTAATGAATGAACCCAAAACAAATCATAAAACTTTAACACTGTTATGAGAGAATCATTATAAGGTGATAATTTCTTAATGAGGATACAGAAGTCAGTACATATAGAAGAAAATAAATTAAAAACTGGACTTTTCAAAAATCAGAAATACTGCTTTTCTAAATGTAATATAAAGAAAATCATACAACACAATGCTAAATGGGAGAAAGTATTAGCAATATTTCTAAGTGACAAAGTATTTCTATAAATATATAATAAGTTTTACTCTTCAATAAGAAAAAACAACAAAAACTCCATAAATACTTAAACAAACACTTGGACTTCTACATACCATGGATATCCAAGTGGCAAGGAACACAAAATATACTCAACAAAATTAGTCATTAGGAAAATGAAAATTAGAACAGACAGAAATAGCTATGAAATCTGTGGTCCTCTGATTTCATAAGCACAACTCTTTCTGTGTTTATATATAAGAATGACTGGACTCAGTCTTGTGAGAACTTACTAGATATGTTTTAAGAAGTATCCCAAGAAAATATGAAAGTAAGGACAAAAACTAAAATCTACAACCAACAAAAATATTTATCTGTATTACTGTGAGAACTGATTAAAAGAACTTAACCATATTATAACTGAAAGTTTGTACTCTTTAATCAACCACTAGCCCCAAGTAATGAAATATTCAAAAAACTAGATATAAAAATGTCTATTTCTAAGTATATTTGTCAGTTATGCTTTATCCATATCAATGTATTTAAATCATTTAAAATTTAAATTATTGCTTCTATATAATAGAGAACATGATAAGATCAGTGGATTTCATTAGTACTTTTTATTTACTATGAAATTTGTTTCTTGAATAAAAGCAATGCTGTGTTGAATACAATGCTAGCAAATAAGGTATTGTGCAGGTCCATGGATGGAAGTTGGGCAGAAATTTTCTGTGTTTGGAGAGGAAATTCATGTTCAGAGTAAGTGTATCTTCTAGAAAGGACAAAATGCCATGCTTTTTGTGATGGAAATTGTTCAGTATAATCAACCTGCCTTCAGATAGCTGGCTGATGACTCCCGGGCATGGTGCCATCCCAGTGGCTTGGAGGTAATCTCTGCAAGATTGGGCACTCAACAGCAGCTGTGGCATGTTGGCACTGGGAGTGGGAGTCCACACTGTTCAATCCATGTACAACTCCATCCCTGCTGACATGGTCACTTTCTTTGTTAACCCACTGGAGTGGCTGGTAAAGGAAACTGACAGACCTTCACAGAACAGGGAATCCCATCCACTTGCATCTGTTCTTCTAAGATCTATCGTTTATGAGTGTTCTCACAGGACAATATGTTTTCCTGTTGTTTGTTCATTCAGAGGTCTACCCACCACTCTAGATCACCTTGCTACCAATTTCCCAATAATTTTCCATCCAAGTCCTCTATCATTCAGTCAAACCATTGGCCATAGATCAGAAATTAATACAGACACTTATCTGATTGCTTTTCTTTCTAAGCAAAATGAACAACCAGTTAAACTACTTGAGGTTATGCCCCCTGGGAAGATTTCCCTTCACCACTGTCCTCAGAAATATCTCAGAGACGGAGTGGAGTGCTATAGTTGTCCACTTTCAGGCAGTACCTGCATACGATGATGAACCAACTATAAACTGGCCTTAGTTTGTTGGCTTGTTTATTTGTTTTCTTAATAAACTGACCACAGGAACATTTCCTTTAGGCCACAGGCATAGACTTGGAATGAGAATTTAACATTACAGGCATAAGGGTAGAAAGGTATTTGGACTATTTTCTTACATGATTTACATGTACAATCAAAGACTGCTCAAGTCTGAGCATGTAGAGCTTTTACACATCATAATAGCATGCTCATGTTCAGACTAACATGGTTTATTGGGTCAGATAACACCCAGTTCATGGGGGCATCTCAAGTCACATGGCAAGTTGGTATCTCAAGATTAAGTGTTTGGTCTCTACTAAGTCCCAGTAGTAAGACAATAATTGTTATCTCACTAAGATAATATATATCTCACAAAAGATTGTGAGGTTTTTTTCTCCAAAATTATAAGGGGCTTCATCATAATTCACCTATAGAAAACCATAAAAGGCTCCTAAGAGCATTACTATCTGCAACTTTTGCTGCAATAACCATTGGATCTGATGGATAGTTGGATCTAAGATTGGGCTATCAGGAGAGCTTGTCCAGTACCCTGCACCCGTTACAAAGCCTTCTTTTGTTTGAAACTAGAGGGCTTTGTGGTCACCTAGCAAATGGACCATAGTAGCACATCCAAATAAGAAATATGCTACTTTCAAAATATCTAAAGACAGCAACTAGGCATTGTGTTCCTTTCTAGTTGAAGAAGGAGCAAGATGCAACAGTTATCTTTTATTATAGAAAGGATCTCTCAACATCTTTCATACCACTGGACCCCTAAATATCATGTGTACAATATACAATACTCACAACTTCTTTTATTTTTGGTAGTACCGGGAATGGAACCCAGAGGCATTCGACTTCCAAACTACACAAGCAGCCCTATTCTTTATTATATATATGTATGTATGTATGTATGTATGTATGTATGTATGTATGTATTTTTATTTATTATTTATTTATTTATTTACTTATTTACTTATTTATTTATTTGTGGTACTGGGGATGGAACCCAGGGGCCTTCTACCTCCAGGCTACACTTCCAGACCTATTTTATATTTTATTTGGAAACGGGGTCTCTTAAGCCAGCTGAGCCTGGCTTAGAACCTGCACGATCTTCTTGTCTCAGCCTCCCAAGTGCAGGGATTACAAGTGTGTGCCACCACGCCCAGCTTATTCTTTATTTTGAAACAGTGTCTCACTGAGTTACAAAGGGCCTCACTAAGTAGCTGAGGCTGTCCGCGAACCGCTATCCTCCTGTCTCAACCTCCCAAATGCTGGGATTACAAGTGTGCACCATCATGCCGGGCCTCCTTACAACTTCTTGCTCACTTATTTATAATCAGCATATTGTCAATTCGTATGATGCTTTGGTAGAAGGCAAAAATGACCAACTATATTTGTGGGCTAAATTATTACATATGTTTGGAGAGTTGATATACTCCTGAACTGTCTAGTGAAGGTATATTATTGGCATTAACAGCTGAAAACAAACTGATTCTGGTGATCTCTCCTAACTAGCACCATATCAAATGCCATAAAATGCCTTAATTTTCTCAACAAGGAAAAGAACATCTGGAACAACAGCTGCAATTAGAGTCACCACCTGCTTTAAGTGAATATATTGTCATTCTTTCAGATCCTCTAATCTTATGTGTAGGCAAAATAGATGAGTGAAATAGAGCTGTGGTAGAAACCAAGACCCCTGCATCCTTCAAGTCATTGGTAATAATGATCTCTGAAATCTTTCTAGATATATGATATTACTTTGGATTACCATTTTTGTAGGTAAAAGCAACTTTACTGTTACTATTTTTCTTTGGCCTTTTCAGGGTAATTGTGTGAGGATTCTTCCAAAATTATAGTTAGCATTATTTATTTATTTATTTATTTATCTATTTATTTTTGGTGGTGCTGGGGTTCGTGGAAGCCCTTCTACCTCCGGGCTACACTCCCAGACCTATTTTTATATTTTTATTTGGAAACAGGGTCTCTTAAGCCAGAGCGGCTGGCTCCCAACCTGTGCGATCCTCCTGTCTCCGCCTCCCAATTGCGAGATTTAAAAGCATGCAGCCACCACGCCCCACTATTGTTAGCATTTTAAAACTGGGGTTATAACCATAAATGTGTTCAGGGATTTTCTGTGAGACAAAAGGGAGGTAAAATGTTGTTTTCATCTAATCCCTATAAGCCCCTACTCTGACTGGTGGACCTCAATTATGTTGTGGTTGTCTAGATTGTTGTTATTGTTATTGTCTGTTCAGAGTCAATATCCAGTGCTCTATGAAAAGTATTTTTATTTTCTTTATGCCAATGTGCAATTATTCTGTTAAACGACTATATATTCTCTACAAGAAGGAGGGGAAAAAGGTAACAGTACAAATTCTTGACAATGAAGTATTCTTTCTCAAGTAGACAGAATCTCTTCTTTACTTAAAAAGTTCTATATTTGCAAGCTTTTCCAAATCTGGGGTTCGATTGAAGAGTAATGACTTCAGTTTTTGTTTGTTTGTTTGTTTAAGAATTAAGTTAGATTTTATTTGCTTAACCTAGAATGATTTCACTTATTAAATCAGACTTTAGTGGACTGATCATGTATTTCTTTTATAGGAATACCATTATCACTTATTCAACCCCATAGATCTCTGTAAATCAGATGATTAGAATTGCTCCCTTGGGCCGGGCGTGGTGGCGCACGCTTGTAATCCCCGCGCTTGGGAGGCGGAGACAGGAGGATCACGCAGGTTCGAAGCTAGCCGCGCTGGCGTAAGAGACCCTGTTTCAAAAATATAAAATAGGTCTGGGAGTGTAGCCCGGAGGTAGAAGGGCTTCCAGGAACCCCAGTACCACCAAAAAAAAAAAAAAAAAAAAGAATTGCTCCCTTGACTCCATCGCTCCTGTTGTTTTAGAGTAACACTGTACTCTTTGCATTAGGGTTTGGTAATAGAAGTTCCTACCGTGATTTCTGACCTATAGACCATGGTGGTCACAGAGCACTTTAAAGACACTGAGCTTCCGACACAAATGTGCTTCTCACAATCATGGTAAAAGATCTGTGCTCTCCCAGAGTGGGTGAGAAGGTCTCATGATAAACCATATCTAACCTTCCAATCTTTTTAAACTGTTAGATTACATCCTCAAATATACTGCTTGGTTCTAGCATTTTAACTTTACTTATTATAAGCCACGTTGCATTAAAAAGTTTCAGCCAACCAGCCAAACTGTAAAGTCCTTTTGAACTCCTTGAACCATACATTGAGTCCAAAATTAACTTGGTAGTCTGATATCAAAAACTTAATCTAGATTTATGTTTTTCCACCACAATCTCACAGTTTGAAACTCTGTTCCCACACATACTCTTAAGATTTCTACCTGTGTAAATTGAAAACCATGCAGTTATTTTTGTAGGTAGTATATTTCTTTATAGATAATACTTTCTACTTCATCTTCTGAGGTCTGTTGAAATTTATGTCTAGATACAAAAAGGAGTAGTGAGGGCAAGTCCTGAGGAAAATCAGTGTTTTACAAGGTATCTACAACAGGGGAGCCCATTGCAGTTTCTTTAGGTAAAGCAGGGCCTCTATCTATCTACCTATTATCTATCTATCTATCTATCTATCTATCTATCTATCTATCATCTATCATCTATGTTATATATGTAACTAATAAATTTTTGATACATACATATCTACATAAGTTATATATGTGTGTTTATGTATAAGTTTAATTTATATGCAGAGAAGTCAAAAGACTTCAGACTCAAAAGAATCTGACACAAATTCACACCACAAAAGAGAGAATTATGATAAAGACGCACCTATTTTTCATGAGCAAGGGTGTACTCTCTTCAGAGCTAGAGGGAAGTTTAAGGGCCTCTCCCCTAAACCGATGAAGTGACATTATAGTGAACACAAAAAACAGATACTGAGAGGATTAGTGTCACCTAATTGAGATATTTTTCACACTAGAAAACAACCACAATATATAATCCTCAGCAGAGTGGATTCTGAGAAAGCTACAAAATCACCTCATAAGAGAACATTTTATTTCTGTAAAATATGCAGTGACAATATTAAATGGAAGATATTACCTAGTGGCCATTGTGGATAAAGGGTTGACAATTACAAATTAAAAGAACAAAATTTTGTCATTTGCAAGAAAAGTATGAATAGCCAGTTACAGAAAGTGAAGGGTCATTCATTTTCTCATATGTGGAAGTGAGGGAGTAATCTGGACACAAGAGCGACTTTAAATAATGAAGAATATTTCCCATAATTTTGCAATCCATTCATCTGTTGATGGAGACCTAGGTTTGTTCCATACTTTGGCTATTACAAATTTTCTGCTATGAACATGGGTATGCATATGTTACTGTAGTTCTCTGACACACAATGGAATTCTATGCAGCAATAAAGAAGAACAAAATTATATCACTCCCAAGAAGATGGAAAGACCTGGAAAACATTATGTTAAGTGAGATCAGCCAAGCACTGAAAGAGAAGGGACATATGTTTTCTCTAATATGCCCAAATTAGGGAGTATTGGGGATACCAGAGGGTCTCTATATAATGGAGGGGAAACTTCAGCAAAGCTATACTGGAAAGGTAGGAGAAGAAGAAGGCTGAGGTTGATAAATGGAGGAGCTACATCTGAATATGTGTAAAAGTATGACTGTAGCATGGTTAACCTGGACACTCATTGTTGGCAGGGGGAAAAACGGAAGCAGGGGGAGAGGGCACCAAGCACTGTCTGAATGTATGACATTTTCAATATGATCCATATAAAATTTTAAAAAATAAATAAAAAACAAAAAAACAATGAAGGATAAATCACAGTGGACCTAGGGAGGTGGTCTATGGGAAGGGCATCAGAGAGAGCATTAATGAAGGAGACAATTCATTGACATACCATATATAAGTGAGAATACCAATGCAGATCTCAGATTTCAATATCATGCTATCATGTGTGGAAAAAGGGGAGTTGGGAGGAATCCAGGGAAAACTCACTGAGTGCTATGTGCATGTATGTCACTATCACTATCAAATGCATTATGATGTGAGACTGTAATGTACTAATGTTGCAAAAATAGAAGAAAGATTGATCTGACAAGCATCTGCTGAACCTATAGTTTCTGCAGATACACATGGGGTCCATTGTCAAACAATGGTGAGACAAATATGCCAATACCATGTGCCCCTTTTCAAGGCATTTTAGTGAAGAGTTCATCTCACAAGACTCAAATCCCATATAATTTAAGCTGTTTTCTTTACTTTTCTTTTTTTAAATTTTTATTTATTTATTTATTTATTTATTTATTTATTTATTTATTTATTTATTTTCAGGGCTTGGGATAGAACCCAGGGGAATTCGACCACTGAGCTACACCCCCTGCCCTATTTTTTATTCTTTATTTTGAAACAGGGTATCATTAAGTTGCAGAGGGCCTCACTAAGTAGCTGAGGCTGTCCACAAACCGTTATATTCCTGCCTCAGCCTCCTGAATGCTGGAATTACAAGTGTGTGCCACCATGCCTGGCATTAAGCTGCTTTCTTAGGAAGACCATTTTCATACTGAAAGAAGAGGTGCAACTAAACAAAGTATTCAGCTTAAGAAAATCCCTTTGAAACAGAACTAATACCCAAAAGAAGGTGAAAAGAAAAAAATAGAATAAACAACTAACAGGTGACTCACAGGACAGTATTGGACAAAAATACACACCAGCCAGTGCAGCTTCTGTATAGGCGAGGACTTGCTAGGGAAACAGCTCCATGCTGCCTCTGCCTTCCCAATGGGTGTTTGAGAGGAACTGTGATAGGATGAAACTCAGTTTCCTAACTATTTTAACAAAATATTATTTTGCTTAAAATATAATTTTTCCCTGCTACTATCAATGTTAATGATTTACCACTGCTTGTCTTTGACATTCTGCTGCAAATGTAGAGTGGATAACCTTTTAAAAATAGCTTATTGAAAATTTTATTAATATCAGTCTTTACCCTCATGTGACAATCCTTGTCAAAATGACATTCAGTGAAGTTAGTGCCTTGCATCTCAATGGTACCTTGTGCAGCACCTTGCTGAGGAGTTTTTGTGCTGGTGCAAATCTTGATTTGATGCTGGCATAAACCTCCCATGACACACACTTGTCTTTCCTCGACATGGTTTTCAAATTCTTGATTTATCACTTTGACAGTTGACAGAACAGAGAAAAACAACAACAAAAATAAAATTCAGTGATGGCTAACAACTTTCTCTTCTCTCAAAATTTTGCTGGGTTTCCCAAAGAGAGTTGAATCTCAGTTATCTGACTGCTAATTAGAAATGCTATATGAGCATGATGCCATCAAATCAAACACAATCAGATTTACGTCACCTTGTGTTTGTGGTGGCAGGACAAAAACATTCATTTATTGCAATTAATGAATAACTGCCTCACAGACTAAGAAGTGACTTGCCTCAAAGAGGACTTTAAATGTCTTCTTACTCTAGATATTTTGTCATATTATGGAGTAGTATTTAAAAACCAGGTAGACTTCCGGGAAGATGGCGACCGAGAAAAGTGGGGCTTAAGAGCCCCGCTAACAACAAATCTCCATTACCACAAAATCAGCACCTTTCATAGCCAGAAAACACCATCACCAGTGAAACAAAAAATCACCAGGCTCCAGAGAGAAAGCGGACTGAGAACAGAACCACTGAGGAGATACACCGGCCTCACGCCCGAGGACACGGCAGACACGGCAGCAGCACCATACTGCCGGCGGCACCGGCAAATTCACGGGAAGGCTACAGCAAGCCGAGGTGAGCCACTGCGGAACAGCCAGGCGGGATTTCTCCGCGCAGAGAGCATCTAAAGCTCCCAGTGGCCGAGCTCAGCACACACTGCAGGGATTCAGAGTAGAAATCAAAACCAAGAAGAAAAACACCAGCCCCACGGCCGAGGGCGTAGCAGCAGCACCATATTGCTACCGGCGGCAGCAGCACCGAATTCAGCGAGGCCAGTACAGCTACATCTGCGCACTCAAGAACAGTGAGTCAAATTGTGGGCCACAGAGGAGAAATCCCAGTACTGTACTCCCTGGGTCTTGACACAGTGGGGGAGGGGCAGTGGCCGAGATATCACACCATAGGAGAACGTGCAACCTGGCACCCCCCACAGTCTAAAGCAGCCTCTATCGACTCTCTGGGTTGGAGACTCTGTGATAAAACCCAGTAAAGGAGTAGTGGGGTCTGAGATACTACTGACTCGAGATCCAGAACACCTTAAGTGAAGTCATAGTGACCCAAGGGAAGAACCCAGAGAAGGCACAAACATCCAAAATCATGGGAAAGAGGAATAATACTGGAGCAATAAATGCCCACAACCCCACAACATCAGAACCCGATAAAACAGAAAATCAGAGATTTCTAGAAGATCAAATCAGGAAAATAACTGTAGAAATAATAGAGGTGCTTCGAAAAGAACTCAGAGAGAGCCAAAAAGAGATAAAGGATGCAATTAATGAAGTAAAGGCCTCAATTCAAAGCACAAACAACCGATTAGAACACATGGAGAACAGAATCTCGCTCTTAGAAGATGAGCAATCCAAAAATGAATGCATAGTTTCTAATCTAGAAAAAAATATCCGACAGCAGGAATCTGATATTGAAGAAATATGGGCCCATTTTAAGAGAGCTAACCTAAGAATAATTGGAATAGAGGAGGGAAAAGAAAGTGAAACCAAAGGGATCAACAATCTCTTCAAGGAAGTAATAGCAGAAAATTTTCCAGACATAGAGCAAGAGGTCGATACACAGGTCCAGGAAACTTATAGAACTCCCTTTAGACAGGATCGGAGAAGAGGATCCCCATGCCACATAATTGTCAAAATGACCAATGTGGAAGCCAAGCAGAGAATCTTAAAGGCAACAAAAGCAAAGGGCCAAGTGACATTCAGAGGCAAACCAATTAGAATCACTCCAGACTTCCCAAACCAAGTTATGAGAGCCAGAAGGGCTTGGAGTAACATATTCCAAACTCTGAAAATAAACAACTTCCAGCCAAAAATTTCCTACCCAGCAAAACTTTCTATCAAATTAGATGGAGAAATAAGAAGCTTCCATGACAAAAAGAAACTGAAGGAATTTATGTCTTCAAAACCAGCACTAGAGAAAATACTCAAAGAGATTAACTACAAAGAAGAAATAGGTAACACACTCCAGAACTAGAGAAACAAGATTTTCCATCCAATAGACAACTAAGATTGGTTATCTGTGGAGATTCATTATTTATGTTAGTCTTTTACCTATCTCTAAAGACTATAAATTTTATACAACTAACAACTAAGATTGGTTATCTGTGGAGATTCATTATTTATGTTAGTCTTTTACCTATCTCTAAAGGGTATTGTTTGCCTTTATTGTTGTTAATTTTTAGGATTTCTAGTTGGAATATTAATATACCTTCAGATATAGCAATTGGAAATATTTTATCCCATTCTATTAGTAACTGTTAACTCTGTTTACATTGTCTTTGGATATACAATTTTTTTTATTTTTTAGGGAGTTTGTATACTCCTCTGTTGCCTGTGCCATTGAATTCATAACCAAGAAATCACTGCCAATTTCAATGTTGTGAGGTTTAATGACCCAGATTTTCTCCTAAAAGTTTATAGTCTTAAGATTTATATTTAGGTCTATTATCTATTTTGAGTTAATATTTGTATATGGGATTAGGTAAGGGTCCAATTTTATTCTTTTCCATGTAATTATTATTTTTTAACAATATTTAGTTAAAAGATTAATATTTCCACCACCAAATGTTCGTGGAACCCTTGTCAAAAATAACTTGACAATATAGGGAAGAATTTAGCTCTAGGCTTTTATTTAACACCAATGTTTTATATATCTGCCTTTAGAATAGTACTACACTGTTTCAATTATTGTAGCTTTATATGGTTTGAAATCAGAAAATATATATCTTCTAGCTTTGTTCTTTTTCAAGATCGTTTTGGGTACCTAGAGTCCATATTCCATATTAGGATAGATTTTTTTTTTTGAAAAATAAATATATAAATATATGATAGTTTCACCTAAAAAATAGAAAAAAAATATTCTCTGGTAAGAAAGAAAGCAAAAAGATATATTGAAATGTTATCTTTAAGTCATCAAAAGCTTGGTATCAAACAAATAAAACTGTTATGTGAGATTATCATTTTTAATTTTAGATAAATTGCCATAATACTAGATGTCAACTACTAAGCCAAGCATGAGAGGGAGGGATGGAGAGGGAATGGGGTGGGGATCGGGTGGGGGCTGACTGGGAAAAGTGTGCATGTATGTCTACAAAAGTATGTATCCTACTATGATGTATGAATACAGTGCACCAATAAAAAAAAAAGAAATATGAGAAGTAAAAAAAAATAAAATAAAAAATAAAAACCACTTGCTTATGAAAACATTGAAAACTCAGGTAACAATGGACTAAATACTTATGTCTCCTTCAAGTAATAGATTGAAATCCTAACCTAAGGTATGATAACATTAGAAGGTGGGGCCTTTGAAAAGAAATTAGGCTTCTCTAAGAGATTAGTAACTATGGCAAAGAGACTCCAGAATAGTTAGTCATTGCTACCATTTGAGGTTATAGTGAAATGATTTCTTACTAGGTACTGAAGCTTCTGGTACCTTGGTCTTTGGCTTCCCAGCTCTCCTGGGGCTCAAACAAGAAAATGCCTGTGTATGGCATCTTGTTTTAGCAGTTGGAGCAAACAAAAACACTAGAATTTCTTTCAGAAAATCTTTTTAGCTAAAACTATTTTGACAGAAAGCCATTACCCTGAAAATCAAGCATGGAAACAATATTCAGTGTTGAGTTTGCTGACATTAAATACTTGAATGTCTTAGATAAGTTAATATGAAGAAATTAACACCCTTTCTTAATGTTTCCCTAGCCTTTTTCTCACAGAACAGCTTATACAAGGAACTGAATTAATGTCTTAATTCGTATTTAAACAGACATTCATCATTGGTAATGCTCTAAAAGAAGTCGCAAAAACATTCCTGGAAATTATTAAATTATATGAGAAGATAGTGAAAAGATGCTGCATGAACAGTATAGACTATTTCAGTATAGAGACTATTTTCCTCTAACATTTAAATGATAGTTTCTGCCGGGCGTGGTGGCGCACGCTTGTAATCCCCGCTTGGGAGGCAGAGACAGGAGGATCGGGCAGGTTTGAAGCCAGCCCCGCTGGTTTAAGAGACCCTGTTTCAAAAAATAAAAAAGTATAAAATAGGTCTGGGAGTGTAGCCCAGAGGTAGAAGGGCTTCCAGGAACCCTAGTACCACAAAAAAACCAAACAAACAAAAATAATAAATAAATGATAGTTTCTTTTTAGCCAGCTCTTCCTGAAGCAGTCAAGTCATATAATTTTCTTGATGGTATATAATTGAATTATGGTTCATGAAAAATAACTATAATTAAAATATTTATGTATAATATATAGTATATATACATTGTATAATATATGCATAATGTATATATACATATATGTGTATAATGTATGCATAATATGATTCATATACAATATGTATTATATATATATATGTATATGTATATGTATACCTCAGCCATTTTTCCTGGTTTACTAATAACTAATAACTGAAAAATTCTACTCCTTCAGCCATTTTCTTATTTATATTTGTTAGCATATATAATTCAAAATGAGTTTCTATTCTTCAATATATATTCTTTGCTTTTCTATCTTATACTGCTCATAATCATTCACTTCATATTTTAATTTAGCATACAGTGTGAATATTTTTCAATAGGATTTCATTTTGTTATTAGTTGTCTTTTACACTTCTGTCAGTTTATCTAGTAATAGCCATTATTTGCTGAGATATACATTTTGATAAGTGCTCTCTACATAAGTGTTCCTTCCACTCTTCTAATAGCTCTGGGAAGTATGTACTATTACAATCTCTGTTTCATGAATTGGGCACAGAGTAGTTAATTTACTTGCCCCAAATCACATTATTCATAAGTGGTAAAACCAGAATTTTGAAACAAGCCCAAGAGGCTCATGAGCACTGTACTGTTTTGCCTTCCAGAACATCATTCATTGCAATGGTATTGCCTTACCAGTTAACAGCCTAAACACTAGGGTTATCTCCTTGAAGAATATTAGGAAAATCATCTGCTCTTTTTTCCTTCCTTTCAAAATATCTGTCATATGTTATATTACTTCAAGTTTTTTCAATACTCTATTAACAACAAAATTATTCATCATAACTCACAGGCTAAAGGAGTAAGACATTTTCATTTACACAAGAGCCTCTTAAAAATAATTACTTAGCTTAAATAAATGACTCTAATGGAAACAATTCAGGTGGGTACTTGGGAAAAGGATATTGTGTATGTGGAAATCCTTGAGAAAATACCACAATATTATGGCAACTACTTCAGTTTTATAATGAAAATATACAAAGTTCATCTCTCTTCATCCTTGATTTAACCAAATTATTACCAGAAAATAATTTTCTCCAGATATTTAGTGTCAAGTAAGAATATTGAGATTCAAATGGTCAGTTTATGCTAATCATGTTATCTATAAAAGTAAAATACATATGTGTACACAAGAAGAGAAAATATGCTAAATGAAGATTAATTTTTCTTCTCTTTTCTTCATTATATATACTGGTTATCCACTACTGTTCTCGTTAGTGTTTGATCTCTGTACTTTAACTATAATATCTACTGCCTGACATAATAATGTGTGTATAAGATCTCTTCTTCTCTTAACCTAAGGACTTTTATTGCTGTTGAATCTTCGATAGATTCCAAAAGATTCCCATTCCTCTTAAGCATTGCCTCCTCTATTACATCCTTTCCTACTTTTGCCAGTCCTTGTCTATTATATTCTTTTACTTTACTTCTAGCAATATCCTCTTTATTGACTTTCTGCTTGTAGCCACTCAAATCATCAGTCAATCACTAATTACTCTAACTGCAAATTATCTTGCTAAATATTTATATGTCATTACACCACTATGCTATCAGAATCAAGTCCAAACTCCTCAGCAGTAAACAGAGAGACATTCTGCCCAGTCTCTTCCTTAACTGTTTCATACTGGCTAAGATTACACAAGAACGAATATAGGGGAAACACTTCAAGGCATTGTTTAGGTGGTTTGTTTCCTGAATAGCACCCAAAATTGCAGGGAAAAAAATTTAAAAAGGCAAATGAGTTGAAATCAAACTGAAAAGCTTCAATCCAGCAAAGGAAACGATCAACAGAATAGACACAACCTACAGAATGGGAAAAAAAATCTTTGCCAACTATCCATCTGGCAGAGGATTGACATCTAGAGTATACAAAGAACTTAAAAAATGAAATAACAAGTAATCTAATTTAAAATGGCCAAATACCCTAAATAGATGCTTTCTCAAAAGAAGTAGTACAAATGGCCAAAAATGTATGAATAAAAGCTCAATATCATTAGCTAGCAGAAGAACACAAATAAAAATTATGATGAGGTAGCATCTCACCCTAGTTAGAATAGGTATTATCAAAAAGAAAAAAAATAGCAAGTGCTAGAATGAATGTAAATTAACATGTGGAGTTAATCTAAATTATTATGCCCACTATGAAGAGTAATATGGATTTACTAGAAATGCTAAATGTAGAAATACCATACAATTCAATTATCCAACTTCTGAGTATATGTACAAAGGAAATAAATTCAGTACATCAGCCGGGCGTGGTGGCGCATGCTTGTAATGCCCACGCTTGGGAGGTGGAGACAGGAGGATCGCGCTAGTTCGGAGCCAGCCTTGCTGGCTTAAGAGACCCTGTTTCAAAATAAAAATATATAAAATAGGTCTGGGAGTGTAGCCCAGAAGTAGAAGGGCTTCCGGTAACCCCAGTACCACCAAAAATAATAAATAAATAAATAAATAAATAAATAAATAAATAAATAAGTTAGCTGCATGCCCATGTTTTTTGTGACATTATTCAATACCTAAAATAAGAAATCAGCCTGAGTGCCCATCAGCAGTTTAATGGATATATAACATTAGGCATACATACACAATGGACTATTATTCATCCATGAAAAATATAAAATGTTAACATTTGCAGCAAAATAAATGCAACTGGAAAGCATTATGTTAATGAAATAAGCAAGAATAGAAAGATAAATACCACATATTTTCTCTCATATATGGAAACTAATAAAAGGTAGTCCATTATGAATATTAGGTATTGAAAAGAGGTAACAGGTATAAAGATGATATTGAATGATATTTTATGGATGGAAAAATCATGCTGATCCCCACTAATACATATTATGTGTTCATGAAAAAATAAAAATTATACTAAAGTATGACTATGAGTTTATAGCTTCAAATTAAAGTTTTTCTTTTAAAAATATGCATATATATTTTCTTGTGAAATGTCTGTAAAAATTTGGTTGTACAATATCTGAAATAGTTTTTATTTATTCACATTTACCATTTTTGTGGTGGTAAAGATGAATAAAGCTCAGTTTTCATAAAACTCAGTTCTGTTTTGGTATGTGGAACATGTTCACAAAGTAATGAAAAATGTAAAAGAAATATTACATGTACAAAATGAGAATGAAAAGAAAAGTGAGATTTATTATGTATTTTGAATATTCTGCATGTCAGATTTAAACTATTTGAAAATCAATTGTGAGCTCTAAAAAATTAAGCAAATTGATTGTCAACAGTTTGTCCCCAAAGCATGCTAAAGCTGTAATGTTTTAGACTTCTTCCTTTATCAACATGGTAGTGGCCAAAGGATAGGTACCAAGGCCATCTTCTTGGAGCCATTCATAACAGCAATAGTTTCCGGATGCAGAGAAAATAGTATTTGAACTTCTCAGTTCTAGGATGGTCTATAATATTCATAAAATATGCATAATATTCATAAGATGGTCGGTCCCTAAGATTCAGGAAGGCTGAATCTTATTAGGACAGTTATGACATGTTATAATAGTTTTACCTATTCAACCCACATCAAAGCTTAGAGGACAGCATCTCCACCAATCCAAAGTACCTAATGGTACCAGCTTTCAAAGCTGGCATTCAACACAAAATGAATCATTCTCAATACACCAATATTATTTCCAATTATTGATATATAATTTTGACATTAACGTGGTAAAATTAAACAACTCAAAAACAAGAATGACTCAGCTGAACTCTGATGGTTCCTGCATGATGTCTATTTCAAACTTTGTTGATATAGTATGGCAGAAATAAAAAAAAAAAACAGGTAATGCCGGGCATGGTAGCACACGCTTGTAATCCCCACGCTTGGGAGGCGGAAACAGGAGGATTGCGCTGGTTTGAAGCCAGCCTTGCTGGCTTAAGAGACCCTGTTTCCAAATAAAATATAAAATAGGTCTAGGAGTGTAACCCGGAGATAGAAGGGTTTCCAGGAACCCCAGTACCACCAACAAAACAAAACAAAACAGGTAATTAAAAAATAAAGAGATGAATGTGGTAGATAAAAAGTTGTCTTCATCAAATCTGCTATAAAACATGATTAAGTCAATGAGAAGGAGGCTTAGGATATTATTTCATCTTCTAAGACATGGACCATCTGGGAAGATATTGAGAATAGTAAACAGGAGATATATATCCTGAGAGGATAACTTTATAAAATAGGCATCAATTTCTCACTCATCTTGTCAGAATAGGCCTCCAATAAAATCCTTTGATCTTACTAACAAATGTCAGACTTGATGGTGCCTGCTTCTAATTCCAGTACTTAGGAAACTGAGGCAGGAGGGTCACAGCTTTGCTTCCAGCCTCAGCTACTTAATGAGGTTCTCAGCAATTTAGTGAAACCTTGTTTCAAAGTAAAGAATGAGAAATAGGGCTGTGGGGTATAGCTTGGAGGTATAATGCCCCTGGGTTCACCTCTCAGTACCACAAAAATAAATAAATAAATAAATAAATAAATTACTAACCCATATTCAAATAATCCTACCCATGTAGGATCATGGTCTCCTATAGAAATGTGTAGTATGGTCAACATCAGGAATATGGAGTATTGCAAGATAAGGGAGAAGTCTAGAAGACAACAGGTATATAGGGTGGAAAAGGGAAACTCTGGGAACATTTGCAATTAGCTGCTGATCCCCTACTTCTTATTAATGAGCACAGATCAAATAGTGTTGCTTTTCAAAAGGGCTAATAATCCAGCCCCAGCCTTAGTTACAGAAAGAGCAAAGGCTGTACAGAGCTTATATTTAAAATTATTAGAAGACTCCAGGACAAGGTAGAAGAAGCAGCATAGTTTTCATTATCTCCCTATCTGTATTTGAAATCAGACAGAACAACTAAACAACATTAAAAATTCTTGGACAGTGATTCTATTTATGGTAATAATGAAATAGCTTAAATTAGACCAATTTTATTGCAGTTAATACTTAAAAGTCTCTAGGAATATATTATAAAACAACTAATTGAAAACCCTAAAATCAACCGAAGCAGACAGAAGTTCATGGGTGTCAATGACTGAAGTAGTGAGAGACACTTCGGACACTGTGGGGAGCCACCATGATGTTATCATTGCATCTTCAAAGCCCAGTTCAGTCACTAACCCATAGTGGATGCTAAGGTGGGTTTGGAAAAAGTGGTTGGAGAGAATGTAAACATAAAAATGAAAGAATATGGCAAAGTAGAAAAACCACTCCAAGGAGCGTCAGACCCACCTAAAGTGAACCACTCCAAATTCTACCACTTTTAACTTCTATAAATTATGTGTATTTATTTATTTATTTTTGTGGTACTGAGAGGTGAACCCAGGGGCATTATACCTCCAAGCTATACCCCACAGCCCTATTTCTCATTCTTTACTTTGAAACAAGGTTTCACTAAATTGCTGAGAACCTCATTAAGTACCTGAGGCTGGAAGCAAAGCTGTGACCCTCCTGCCTCAGTTTCCTAAGTACTGGAATTAGAAGCAGGCACCATCAAGTCTGACATATACATATATATATATATATATATATATATATATATATATATATATATATATTATATGTAGTTAAGCCAGGCGTGGTGGCACATGCTTGTAATCCCAGCATTTGGAAGGTGGAGATCAGGGAATTGCGGTATGCGGATAGCCTCAGCTACATAGTGAGGCCTTTTGCAACTCAGTGAGACCGTGTTTCAAAAGATACAAAAGATTAAAAAATAGGACTGTGGGTGTAGCTCAAAGGTAGAATGGCCCTGAGTTCCATCCCTAATGCTGCAATTAAAAAAAAAACATATATATATATATATATATATATATATATATATTATAACATATAATATAACAAAATATTATAACAAAATATACATATTTAAAGCAAATATTATGACAAAACTTTTATTTCAAATACAAGTAATATTTTTGATAACTAACACAAAATAGAGCGGGGATGGGAAGAGATATGTATGGTTTCAGGGTTTCTACATTTAAATTAAGCTGTACAATATTAATACCAATTAGAATGTTGAAAGTCAAGTATGTATAGTTCAATTCTTTTAGCAACCCCTAACTATAGTAGAAATAAAGTCAGTGAGTCAGTAGAGAAGTTAAAATGAAATGCTGAAATTATTTACATAATTTAAGGAACTAACAACACAGGGGTCAAAAGAAATCAGCACAAACATTAAACATAATAAAACAGAGACCTAAACCAAAGTACATCAATAGCTGTATTACTAACTCAATACTAAAATTAAAAGATAGAAATTGGGAGTTTAGATGAAAATCAAGACAACTATATACTGCTTACTAAAGACTGTTTTTAATAGTTATTTATTATTTAATGTGTGTGCTGTTGCATAATGAACAAGTAGTACTGGTATTCTACCTCTGAGCTACACTTTCAGATCTATTTTTGTTTTTATTTTGACACATCGCCTGCTAAATTGCTGAGGCTAGCCCTAAATCTGCAAGATTCCTGCCTCAGCTTCCTAAGTACTAGAATTTCAGGCATGTACCACCAGTCTGGGTGAGACGCAATTTAAACACAAAGACACAGATAGATGGAAGCTAAATAGGAGGAAACAAATACACTCTGCAAATAATAATTTAAAAAACTTGGAGAAGTTAAATTCATCTTAAATAAAATAAACTTCAAGACGAAGATTATTATTATTATTATTATTAAAATAAAGCAATATCAAAATATTAAGAGAAGCCAGGAGTGGTGGTACATGCTTGCAATCCTGGTACTTGGGAGGCTAAGACAAACGGATTGCAGGTTCTCAGCCAGCCTCATCTATTAGTAAAGCCGTCTGCTATTTACTGAGACTGTCTCAAAAATAAAGAATAGCCGGGTGTGCTGGTGCATGCTTGTAATCCCAGTGCTTGGGAGACAGAGACAGGAGGATTGCATAGGTTTGAAGTGAGCCTCAGCTACTAAGTGAGGCTCTCAGCAACTTAGTGACCCCCTGTTTCTAAATAAAGTATAAAATGGGCCTGGGAGTATAGTCTGGAGGCAGAAAAGCCCCTGGGTTCCGGGCCTGAGGGTGTAGCTTGGAGGTAGAATGCCCATAGGTTCAATCCCTACTACTGCAAAAAAAACAAAGAAAAAGAAAAACATTAAAAGGAACAGTTCATCAGAAAGAAATGGTAATTATAAATGCACATATATGCCTGGTAAATTAATGAAGCTCATATTTACAGAGTTCAAAAGAAAAACAAACATTTTTATAATCATGGTTATTTTACTATTCTCTCGGGATAATAGAAGAGTTAGGAAAAATTAAGAGACACAGAAGATATGAACAATAATAGCAACCTTCTAAATGAAATGACATTTATCAAATGCTACCTGACAACTAGAAACTACGTATTATTTTAAGTGCATATGGTATATTTCCAAGACAAGTATTTTAGTTAGTTGTTTTAATGCTGTGATCAAAATATCTGTCAAGCAAACTCAGAGGAAGGAGGGTTTACTTTAGGGATCCTGCTTTCAGAGTTCACTTCATGATCAGCTGGCTTGTGGTAGGAATGGTTCTGTGGTAGAGGAGGAAGATCTGTACTTAGATCGTGGCCAGGGGAGGGGAGAGACAGAGAGAAGGGAGAGGGAGAGAAAAGGAAAGAGGCAGAAAGAAAGAGAGCCAATGAGTAGACAGAGACAGATACATTTCCTAGCCATGCCTCCAGAGATCTACCCCCTCCAGCCACATCCCACCTCAGAATTTGGCTGAATTGCCTACAAATGAGGTTTTGGAGAATATGTTATATCCAAATCATAACAGTAGGATATATGGTGGACCTTATAATAAATCTGAATGAAATTAAAAAATTAAATTATATAGAGTGTATCTTCTGACAATAAAGGAAACAAGTTGGAATTTAACATCAGTAAGGTATGTATGAAACCCTGAAATAACTGGAATTAATTTCCTAATTTTATATGCTTTAAATTAGTGCATTGTAATTATGCATCATACTGAGGTATAGAATGATAAAAATATACATGTGCACATCTCTTGGAGCTCCTCCCTCTGAGTCCCATCCTCCTTTCTATTCCTCTCTCTCTCTTCTCCTCTTCTCTCTCCTCTTCCTCCTCCTCCTCCTCCTCCTCCTCCTCCTCCTCCTCCTCCTCCTCCTCCTCCTCCTCCTCCTTCTTCTTCTTCTTCTTCTTCTTCTTCTTCTTCTTCTTCTTCTCTCTCTCTCTCTCTCTCTCTCTCTCTCTCCATATAATTCCTTGAGATTTTAATTGATATTTTTAATATAATACCAATTTAATACCAAAGTATTTTTTCAATTTTGTCCCTCCTCCTCTCTTTCTTTCCTAAGCCCCCTCCATCACTCACTGGAGTCTCTGCTCTTTTAATCCGATGTTATCTTTTCCCCCCAATTTCTATATAGCTTCCACACATAAGGGAAAACATACAATTATTCATATTTTTGAGATTAGCTAAATCTTTTACCATGATATTCTAGAGTTCCATCCATTTTCCTGTAAATGACATAAATCGAACAGGACCTTTTATAATAATTTATGATTCAATAATGAAATATAAAAAGAAATTAGAGAGAGAGACATGCTGGTACATGCTTTTACTCCCAGTACTTGGGAGGCTGAGACAAGAGGATCAGAATTACAGGTTCTAGGCCAGCCTCAGCAACTTAGTGAGCCCTGTTTCAAAATAAAAGTAAATAGGGCTGTGGGTTTAGCTTAGAAGTAGAACACCCCTGGTTTCAATTCCTATAACCACAAAAAAAGACAGAAAGAAAAGAAGTAAAAAAATTGACAACTCTTTCAACTGAACTGAACTATAAGAAAAAAACATCTTTTTAAACCAGCTTGCCAAAAGAACGCATAAAGGCAACGTGGAGAAAACAATTTTTGCTAATGGTATATTTTAAAAGCATAAGAAAGGCAGATATTTTAAAGAATTTTTGTTACAGAGGGATCATAGGTTTAAAGCCGGCCTCGGGAACTTAGTGAGGCCCTCCCTAACTTAAGACCTTGTTTCCAAATAAAAATAAAAAGGGCTAGGTGTAGCCTGGAGTTAGACTGCCCCAGGATTTTTGCCCAGAACAAAACAGAGAAGAAAAAAGAAAAAATAGAAAACAATCATATTATGAGACAAATAATTTATAATTCAAATAATTTTATGCTACAAGTAATAATTTGTTTGCATATATGTATGCACATATATATCCATGTATATATAAAATATACAGAAGACTGTTTGGTGTTTACTATTGACTTATAAGAATTCCTTATGCACACATTTGTATTAATAAAGAAAATAAATGGCTCCCATTAATAGAAACTGAAGAATGTTTGAAGTTAGTTTTATTGATATCCAAATTAATTATTTTAATTAAGTAAAAATAAAGATATATGCCTTCAGACAGATTAAATACAGTAAGAACCTAGAAGGAAATATACTTATTGTAAAATTTGCTTAAAATATTTTTTATCATTTTATTATGGAATTTTGAAACTTTCCATACTTTACCATAGTATAAATAAGTGTATAAATTATTTCTGACATAAAGTTCAAGTGTTGCTTCTTAACTATCCATTTTATATTATTTTAATATAATCACAGTATCCATTAACAAGATTCTTATCCTCAGTGTCCCATGTGTTATATTCTATATTGGGGTCCACATTGTAGAAAAGCCATTTTTTTATATGATTGAGATGCAACCACTATGACTTTAAATACTAATATCTTGCTACGAACAAAGATAAGAATTAGATTACTAATTTTTCCCTTTGAAATGTTCAGTTAGTTCTTTATATTCATTTTACACATAGAAAAATAATTGACTCAAGTACTCAGAAATATAAAAAATCACTTGCTAAAGTCGATGTCATCATTAGTTCTTAAGTCATTTGATTTTAGATTTTGTATTGTGTCTTAATGTAGTTTGAGAAAATAATTATTTTACACTGAAGAAAAAGTTGAGATAATTTTAATTACTATCCATTAAAATTGATTTAAAATATTTCTTGTTAATTTAGGTTGTGATTTTACAGCTAAAAATAGTTCAAGCCCCCATCACATCCTATTTGTAATACTCCACTAAGTGGTTGTCACACCTGTGCCCTGTCTTTGCCCTCTAACTGGAATGTGTTTCGACCATCACCTAGTGCCTGATATTTGCTCATTTTTCACATACAGCCCAAGTGACTATGCCACAAAGTCACCTGTAAATGACTGTCATGCAGCGGTAGCATTTCCTTCTGTTGTGACAACACCAGACATGCCTTTGCTGCTATACCTAACAGTCTCTTTTGTAAAATTTTGTTGGACATTTTAAATTCCTTGAAGGTAGAAATCATTACTACTACTACTATTATTATTATTACTAGTAGTAGTAGTAGTAGTACTATACACTTAAGAAACCTAAGTCAGAGTCTTACACCTAATATGTGTGTGCATATATAAATTTATTTGAAATGGGATTTTAAAAGATATTAAAGCTAGGCATGATATTTCATACTTGTAATTCTAGTACTTGGGAGGCTGAGACAGGAGGATTGCCAGTTAGAGAACAGTATCAGCAAGTAGTGAAACTCTCATCAACCTAGTGAGACCCTTTTCCAAAATTAAAAAATAAAAATAATTAGGGATGTGGGGTGTATTTCAAAGGTATAATGCCTCTGGGTTCAACCCACAGTACCAATAAATAATAAATAAATAAATAAATAGCATTTAACCAAGTAGACACTGTTAGGACATGAATAATTATCTTATTCACAAAAATACTAATGATTAAAGATAACATTAGTATTTTCTGATTAAAAATACTAAAATTTGAATTTTATAAATAAAACATAAAAATCATAGTCAAACATAAATGATGAAATGTTAAAAGTCTATGTAAGGAAAAACACTTTTCAAGATTTTTCACAAGCAACAAATAGGTAAATTCTTCCATTAAATGAAAATATAAGATTATAAAAATATATTTAATTTTCACTCTAAAGTTACAATGTAGAATTTAAGGTTTTAAATCAAATGAAATTAAATTAGTGTTGAAAAATATCTTCATCTTGTATATAAAATATTAATGCATGTATCAGCTAATGTATAGTGAACAGCATGCAAATTCAAGACAAATGACTTGTTTATTGTAAGGAAAGTTTTTTATTTATATAATGCTATGGAATTTGTTTTGTGAATTTTATTTTGAAACCATTTTCTAAGCAGCAAACCAAAAAAAAAAAAAAACATTTACTGTGAATTGTAGGGTTGTTCTTTTTTTTAATAATTTATTATATCTTTTATGAAGAAAAGACAAAACATGAGATATGCCCCCTATCATGAAGAAACTCTTCTTTCTTGTAGACATCCTTACATTAGTAAGTCCTATTATTTGTTTCTACGCATACACATATATATTTCTCTCTCCTTAAATATTTATATCCCAACTACGTAAATGGAATTGCAAAGGTTTTATAAAGATAAATGATCTTCTTGACCTCATAGTACAAACTTTTGAGGTGACTAAAGAAACACAAGTAACAGGAAGAAAAAAAATGATGGATATTTTCTTAAGAGAACAATTTAATTCTAGAGCTATAGAGTCTCCCACAGATACATATGAATTCTAAAGACAATCCAGAATTACTTTGACATTTATTCCTTCTTAGTCTCTCAAGTAAGATCAATAGCCATTTCCCCACAGTATATCTTTGCAATAACAATAACTTTTTTCATTGTATTTACAAACTTGTTCTTTCTATGTGGTTCATTGGTCCAAACAGTCTAAATAGTTAAAAGAATGTAATTGTAAAGTAACCAGCTACAACAACAAAAAGGCACCATCTGTAGTGTCCATTAAAAAGTGAAAGTTTCATAGGTGCTGTAGATGGATGCTATATTGCTGAGTCAATGCTAACATTCAAAATATCCGCTGTGCATTCTAAACATTTTTGACAGTCTGATGGCAGGAAACTGATTGCAATAAGATAACAATTGAAAAGGTGCTTCAAAATGACAAGCCAAGCCTTTTCTAGAAAGACTAGGGAACACAGAGGTCAGGTTTGAAATGCTGACAGTAAGAAGATGAAATAACTAATCCTTATCTGATTCATTATCCAGGTACAACGATTCTTGTGAGGAGCCCGATTAAAAATCAGTGCGTACTGCTCTTTCCTTTTAAATCTGCCTCCAGAAAAATAACTGAAGATGTTTCCATTTGGACTTCAAAAAAGAAAGAAATGCTTAAAAAATAAAGGGCAAAAGAAAGTTCTCCTGTATGCCTTTGGGTGAAATTTTAGGCCCGCTTGAAGTCACCCCAGAAATCTTCACTCTGTTGAAATTCAGAATGTACGCGTGTGGCTGTGAGGCCTGCGTCTATGTCCTCTCCTTTGTCCTGTTCTTTTTTTTTTTATGCTCATAGTTCCTGAGCCTCTACCTAGGACATAGGGCTTTTTTGGTGACTCATTTTTTTCTCCTAACAGCACATGAAAAAGTAAAACAAACTTCATATTAAGGAAAATGATACAAAAAAGACAAGAAAGTTATTCACATTTTGCCAAAATATTAAGCAGTCAAGGGTCAGAATGATGTCAGAAAAGTCTATAATCTTCCAGAGTTGAATGTGTGGGTCATCAATGCCAAAGCCTCTCTTTATTGACATTTTTTTTTTTTGGGAAAATGCCTGATAATATTGTTCCTGGGTTTTATCACCATCATCCCTTAGTCAGGCAAAATTGTATGGAATGTCCTTTCTTCATTGCCAGTAAGTGACTTGGATGACTGTCTGTTTTGGTCAATTGAATATTTTGATTTTCCTTCCTTAGCAACATCGATTGCTCAGCCAAGATCAGCCAGGCCTTCTCAAAATTCACTCAGGTGACTTTTCCTGACAGGTGGTCAGGCAGAGGCTGAAGTTGGCTTGGCAGCATCCATGATTCTATGTGTGTTGCATCAACCTGTGGAATGGCACCAGATACAGACAAACATGTGGAAGATGTTCCTCAATAGCATCTCCTCATCTCACTCTGCTTGTAGGGTTCTGCTAGGGTCACTTTCCAGATCTGAAAAGCTGGCATGTTGAGGCCAGTGTGCAAAGAGAAGCTCTGTACTTCTTTATAGCCAAATATAATTCCATTGTGTGTATTTCCCATAATTTCACAATCCATTCATCTGTTGATGGAGACCTAGGTTAGTTCCATATTTTGGTCATTAAGAATTGTGCTGCTATGAACATGGGTGTGCATATGTTACTGTAGTTCTCTGATTTAAAATCCTTTGGACAAATACATAAAGAAGAACAAAATAATGTCAATTCACAAGAAGATGGAAAGATCTTGAGAACATTGCATTAAGTGAGATGAGCCAAGCACAGAAAGATAAGGGACATATGTTTTCTATAATATGCCCAAACTAGGAGTATTGGGGATACCAGAGGGACTCCAGATAATGGAGGGGAAATCTCAGAAAAGTTAGAATGGAAGGGTAGGAGAGGAAGAAGGCTGACTGATTAATGGAGGAGCTACATCCGAATATGTGTAAAAGTATGAATGTAGCATGGTTAACATGGACACTCATGGTTGGGAGTGGAGGAAGGGGAACCGGGGAAGAGGACACCAAGCACAGTATACTAAAAGTATACTATTTTCAATATGTTCCACATATATGTCCTGGAGTCTTGCTGGAACTTTTAAGTTATGACACTACAAAAAAGCCAGCCACACGTGTAGTCAGGAGACACAGGTAACTTATTTTATGCTTTCTCTGTAGCTATCAGAGAAAGTTTTACCATGCCAGTTTTCTTTATGAAACTACGAGACCCATTCACTGATAACCAAAAGTAGCATGGTTAAAATAAGAATAGTTATATGTATTTCTAATTTTCATGAGTGTAATTATTTTAGGAAAGGATTAAATAATATCTGCTGGTTCTAGTTCTGAAGGAAGGAACCTGGATGGTTAAAATGTGTAGAGGTACAGGACAGAGGAAGCCAATTATCACACCTGTGCCCTCTCCAGACTGGTTGTCTCTTAATGGGGATGAGTCCACCATGCAGAGGGGTTTTCAAGTCCTGAATCTTGGCTTAGTATAGTGTAATGTTGATCCTTAGCTGTTTTCAATGTCACCATAAGAGAGCATAATTTTTAAAAATTTGTAATCAAACAATTGTTCATTTTTAACTACATGTTATATTTATAAGTGAGGGAAATAATTTCATTATAAATTTCAGGCAGTGTATAATGTCTCATAGGTACCTATTTTTCATTCTGTGAAAAGGTGTGCTTGTATACTAGGGCTAAATTAGCCACTTCAGGGAGGTTTACATTTCTTAGTGGATGCTGCAGTATACTGCTGGTGCTTGGCCCAGAGCTTTTTAGATGTGCTTTACCATTTCTGAGCTCTGCTTCAGTGGACTTTTTATGCTTCCTATAGTTCATTCCTGAGACTCCTCTTTATCACACAACTCTTGGGTACGGGAGTTGTTTTCCCGAAAGCACAGAGATGAGCGGAACTTGGGATGTCACATTCCACCCCACTCTCTACTTTCCTCAAACAAATACTAACAGCTGTGAGCTTACAAAAGCTCATTTCCCTCACCTTTGTGTCTGAGAAGTAACCTGTGCTCCTGAACTTTCTGTGGTGTTGCACTAAGCTGTTCTTCCCCCTGTTGCCCAGAATCACACCATTGCTTGACTTCCTTTTCCCTGGCATGCTTTTCCTGTTTCTTTCTATCTTTCTCTAGGTTTCTTTTCTCCCTTTTTCTTGGGGTCTGAGGGCCTTGCTAAGTTGTGGGAGCTGGCCTTCAACTTGAGATAATTCTGTTTCAGCCTCCCCAAGTACTAGGATTGCTACCTTCCTTATGTCAATAGTTATTGGGTCACCAGACTATATAACCTCTGAGTCTGCAGTGTCTAGCTTTGACTGTCTAGCTTCTGAGCTCATGGAAACTTGCAGAATCCATTTGGAGTTGGGGGATGCAGAAAGTATCAATTGCTGCATAACTAATTCTAACTACTGTTAAATGTAACCATTTAAACAACACACATTGATGATTTTATGGTGTGTTTTTTTTGTATCAGAATCCTGCACAGTTTAGCTGAGTTCTCTTCTTCAGAGTTTCATACAAGACTATAATCCATGGATCAACCAGGTGTGCAATCTTCTTGAGTTTAAACTAGGGCAAAATCTACTTGCAAGCTCACTCAGTGATTATTGAAAGGATTCAGCCCTTTGTGGGCTGTTGGTTTTCTTTCCCTGCTAGGTGCTGGGGAGAAGACACTCTCAGTTCTTTGCCACTTAAGCTTTCTCAACATGCTTTAGCAAAATGGATGGATCAGTAGGTAAGAGACAGCAAAAGAGAGAGAGAGAGGGGAGAGGAGAGAGAGAGAGAGAGAGAGAGAGAGAGAGAGAGAGAGAGAGAGAGAGAGAGATATCAGTGTAACCTAAGCATGAACATCATATCTCATTATGTTCACCCTCTTGTTTTGACTAGAAGCAAGGCTAGGAAGTAGAGGACACAGGGACAAATAGAAAGGGAAAAGTAGGCCTCTCTGCCGAGAGCCTGCATGTTCCTAGGCAATTTGTATAAGTATCTGTTTTTGGGGAACCATGTTGTAGCTTTAGTTTCCTTTCCCTAAAATTTTAATTTATACATCAATGATCATATTCATCGTAAATGTGATGGAGTAGATTATTCTATATAAAGAAGAGAAGCCTTTATTTGCCCATAAATACCACTTAAATGTCAGCATAAGGAAGAAATACTTGTAATAGTTCCATCCTTGAAATACCTTATAAAAAATAAAATAGTTGAAATTCTGTCATGACAAATCATGCCGTTTAGAAAGTCAAAAATCCCTGCTGCTGCTTGGTTGGCATTTCTTTGACACTTTCTAAATGATGCTCAGATAATTTGCTTTTTTGCCCAATCTGCCTTGACAACTGGAAGGTACTTCATGCTAGTCTTCAATGAAAAGCCCTGTGTCCACTTCAATAGCTCCAGAATGAATAAGCTGGAATCCCAGATATGAATGATTCATCGGATCTTATCATACTTCCACTGGCTGCTTTAGCTCCCAATTCACTAATATAATGATTTCCAAATATTGAGTCCAGATGTTCCCCTGGGATAAGTAGGGCAGAGAGAACGCAGGTGTGTAAAAAGATGATGTTTCATTGTGCAATTTGAATTTTTAAAAAAGCATTTTTGGCTTAGAATTGGACTGTGCTAAAACACTTAAAGCCATGGTATAGACTGTCCGATTCCCTCCATGCATGGCTCTATGTATCTGCATATACAAATATACGCATTTGTGCCTCTGCATGAAATTGATAATAAATAAGATCGAGTCACCGGGGCTGCCAAGATAGCCATTATTTACAATTTGACCATACACCTGTCTGAAATTGCAGACAAGACTGAGAAATTCCTGCCTTCATAAGTTAATGAGGAAACCAAGTACCATTGATTAAAAATCAGCAGTCCTATGGCAGACTGAGTGGTCTTTTATGTTCACTGACTCTGGAATAAGCTCTATTGACAGAAAACCCTAGTCCTTGTTTTATTTTTTATTCCAATATATTTTTTATTTTTTAATTTACTTTTTTATTGGCTGGGCATGGTGGTGCATGCTTTTATTCCAGCATTTGGGAGGCTGAGACCGGATGATTACGGTTTGCGGACAGTCTCAGCTACTTAGTCAGGCCCTCCACAACTTAGCGAGACCCTATCTCAAAATAAAGAATAAAAAATTAGGGCAGGGGATTTAGCTTGGCAGTCAAATGTGCCTGGGTTCCATCCCCAAACTCACACACAAAGAATTTTACTCTTATTTTTATGTGCAACACATTGAAAATGGCATACTTTCAGACTGTGCTTGGTACCCTCACCCTCTTCCCACTTCCCCTTCTCTCCCTCCCAAAACTGAGTGTCCAAGTTAATCATGCTATATTCATACTTTTATACATATTCAGATGCAGCTCCTCCATTAATCAATCTCAGTCTTCTTCCTCTCCTATCCTTCCATTCTAGCTTTGCTGAGGTTTCCCCTCCATTGTCTGGAGTCCCTCTGGTACTCCTAATACCCCCTAGTTTGGATATATTAGAGAAAACATATGTCCCTTCTCTTTCTGTGCTTGGCTGATCTGACTTAACATAGGTCTCTCCATCTTTTTGAGAATGACATGATTTTGTATTTCTTTATAGCTGAGTAGAATTCCATTGTGTGTATTTCCCATAATTTTGCAATCCATTCATCTGTTGATAGAGACCTAGGTTTGTTCCATATTTTGGCTACTATGAATTGTGCTGCTATGAACATGGGTATGCATATGTTACTGTAGTTCTGATTTCAACCCCTTTGGAAAGATACCCAGGAGTGGTAGAGTTGGATCATATGGTGGATCCATTCCCAGTTTTCTAAGTAATTTCCACACTGATCTCCATAGTGGCTGAACTAGTTTGCACTCCCACAAACAGTGTAAAAGAGTTCCTCTTTCCCCACATCCTAGCCAGCATTTGTTGTTATTTGATTTCTTTATGCTTGCTACTCTGATGGCGGTTAGATGGAATATCAGCATAGGTTTGATTTGCATCTCCCTGATGGATAATGATGTAGAACATTTTTTCATGTATCTATTGGACATTTGTATCACTTCTTTTGTAAAGTGTCTATTAAGTTCAGTTGCTCATTTCTTGATTGGATTATTTGTTTTGCTAGTGTAGAGTCTTTTGAGCTCTTTGTATATTCTGGATATTAGCCCCCTATCAAATTGTTGGCTGGTAAATATCTTCTCCCATTCTGTAATTTTTCTCTTTAGGTTCTTGATGGTCACCTTTGAAGAGCAGAAACTTTTTAATTTGATGCCATCCCACTTGTTAATTATTGCTTTAATTTCCTCCACTTTGAAGGTTTTATGGAGAAAGTTACTGCTTGTGCCTATATGTTGGAGTGTTGTGCCTATGCCATCCTCTAATAACTTCACAGTCTCTGGTCTAATTTCTAAGTCTTTGATCCATCTCAACTTGATTCCTGTGCACGATGAGAGGTAAGGATTTAGTTCCATCTTTCTCCCAATCAATAGCCAGTTCTCCCAGCACCATTTATTGAAAAGGCTGTCTTTTCTTAGTGTTTGTGTTTGGCCCCTTTGTCAAAAATTAATTGACTATAGGTGTGTGGGTTTGTTTCTGTGTCTTCTATTCTGTTTCCCTGATCAGTATGCCTGTTGCTGTGCCAATACCATGTTCTTTTTACTACTATTGCTCTATAGTATAATTTGAAGTCCGGGATTGTGATACCTCCTGCCTGGTTCTTATTGCCGAGGATTGCTTTGCCTATTCTGGGTCATTTCTTTCTCCATATAAAATTCATGACTGATTTTTCTAGGCCTATGAAAAATGTCATTGGTATTGTAATAGGAATTGCATTGAGTCTGTAGATCATTTTTGGCAGAATGACCTTTTTTTTTTTTTTTTTGCGATACTGGGGATGGAACCCACAGGCATTCTACTTCCAATCTACACCCCCAGCCCTATTTTTTTATCCTTTATTTTGAAACTTGGTCTCAATGAGTTGCAAAGGGCCTACCAAAGTAGCTGAGGCTCTCCTTGAACTGTGATCTTCTTGTCTCAGCCTCCCAATTGCTGGCCATTTTAATGATATTTATTCTGCCTATCCATGAGCAAGGGAGATCTTTCCTTCTTCCAAGATCTTCAATTTCTTTCTTTAATGTTTTTTAGTTTTTGTTGTAGAAGTCTTTTACATCTTTGGTTATGTTTATTCCTAGGTATTCCCCATGTTTGGAAAATTCTCTAAAATTATTTCTCTGAAGTGATCATTAATGCCCTTGGTCTGTACCTCTATCCCTTCTTCAATGTCTTAGATCCCTAAATTAGGACATTTAATATTGTCCCATAGTTGTTGAATGTTTAGGTATTGTTGCTGTAAGACTTCTGTATGCTGTTAACTGAGTTTTTGGTTTTGAATAAATTGTCTTATAACAGTGATATTCAATTTTCCATTTTATCTAATCTTTCAGAATTTTTCTAGTGCTGCCTTCATTTCATTTATTGACTCTCATTTCACTCCAGACCTCTTCCTGATTCTTTCTTAGTGTCTCCATTTTCTCTTTCATTTTTTGTACACTTGATTTGAGGCCTTTCATCAGGATTCAGAAGTCTCCTTCTTGCTTCCCTACCTGCACTGCGCCTGGGATTCCCTACCCACAGTGGTGGAGGGCATCCAGTGTAGTCTTGAAGCAACCCCCTTTGATCCTGTGCAGGTACCGCACCTTGAGCACCTTTCCTGTATCTCTGTAGGTTCTAACTGGACTAGCCTGCTGAGTCCCGCAGCTTCTCTGGGTAGTCTTCCACCAAGTACTGATTAACACAAGCGATTACTTGGTCCTGATGCCAGGTCTCTGGAGGGTTCATGCACCCTCCGGCCTCTGTGCTCTCCACACTGTGTCCAGGCATCCAGTGTAGTCTTGGAGCAAACCCCATATGACCCTGTGCAGTTATCGCACCTTGAGCATCTTTCCTGTGTCTTTGGAGGTTCTAACTGAACTGGCCTGCTGGGTCCCACATCTTCTCTGGGCGGTCTTCCACTGAGTACTAAGTAACACAAGCGATTACTTGGCTGCCCTGCTTAGAGTCTCTGGAGGTCTTGCTGTGTCCATGCAGGTGCTACTTCTGGTGAGCACAGAGGCTTTTGGATCTTCTACTGCATTACAGTAGTGTGATGCCAGACACTGCTTGCTGCTCAAGATATTGGAGCTCTGTGGCTACTTTCAAGCCCTTGAATTATTTTTCTGGATTTTTTGGGGCTGCTCCACCAGTGTTGGACAGAGCCAGGACTCACAGTTTGGGATCACCAATGGCACTGGCAGCCGGGCTATGTCCACAGCAGGTCCATTGCACACTTGGGCTTTTTGCAGTGGATCTCACAGTTCAGAGAACTGGGTTCCTATTGCTGTAGTTTCTGGTTCTGTTTGGTTCGAGAGCTTTATTTTCTTTGTAAAGATGCTGCCTCCTTGGTAGTTGAACTTTGTTTCAGCTACTGAGATGTGCTGTGTCCCGTAGTCGCCATTTTGAATCCTAGTTCTTGTTTTAGTATCAAGCATTTATCTCTTAAGTTTCTAAAAATTCTTATATAATGAATAACTTATTTTAAGTTTAACTACCATTATTATTATCATTAATCACACACACACACACACACACACACACACACACACACACACTGGAAAAAATACTAATAGTCAACCCAAAGCCCTGTTTTTATTTCAGAATATTTAAAAAACACTAAAATCCCAAGGCACTTCCATCCAGGCAGTCACTCAGCGAGAAGGAAAAAGCTGCAGAGCCATGCAATTCATATAAATACAAACAGATGTGAGTGATGCTGGAAATCCATTATTTTTCTTGCGGGATTCTTTCTGTCTCAACTGTAATAAAATTTATACAACTGTTAAATCAAACAGATGTAACTTTCATTTTGTCTAAAGGCCACCAAGTCTGTATCCTGGAAAAATTAGAGACGAGAAAGCTCATGGGTTACAACTGTGTGGCTTACACTGTCCTCACAGACCCTTGTGCTGCTACAGAGGTATAAGTAGAAGGTGAAAGTCACACGTTTCCAAATGGAATGATGGGTCTGCTGAGCAAGAGGCACATGGCGCCTCGTACCCTGGTGAAATAACTCTCAGGGCTCTGAGCAGGTGACAGAGGTTTTGGTGGCTGATGAATCTCACTATTTGCTGAGGCTGCCTTTGAACCTGAGACATTGAGATCCTAGATGAATTCATCAAAACCTGACAGGACAGCTGGAATATTTTCCAAACTTCTAATAAAATCTCCAACAGAAGATGTGGGTCTTACTCATAAAAAATAGCATAAGTTCAATATTTAAAGTAAAGTAAAAAAGTCATCTTAGGACTTTTTAAAATATAAATACAAAGCCGGGCATGGTGGCCCATGCTTGTAATCCCAGCCTTCGGGAGGCTGAGAGAGTAGGGTTGCAGTTTGTGGACAGCCTTAGCTACATAGTGAGGCCTCTGAAACTTAGTGAGACCCTATTTCAAAATAGAGAATAAAAAATAGGGTTGGGGGTGTAGCTAGGGTTCCATCCAGGGTGAATGCTCCTGGGTTCCATCCCCAGACCCACAAAAATAAATAAATAAATATATATATATATATATATATATATATATATATATATAATAAATACAGGTGTATCACACATTAATTCTTCTGAAAATCACATACTACGTATAGTGTTTACAAACTGTGCGCACGTGTGTGTGCTAGAAATTGAACCCAGGGCCCTACACATGCTAAGTATATGTTATACTACTGAGCTCTATACTCTTAGCCCCTATAAACTGTTTTTCAAATTTGAAAATACATAGATAATTAGCTAACACATTTGGAGTGTAATAAAAGGTCTGGGGTCTGGGCCAGAGATAGGGCAGAAAGAAGGAATTCCCACATCAAAAGACTTGCCCTGGAGAAGGGGTGGATCTAGTCAGGTCAGAAGATTGGTTATAAAGATACTATATATCCAGAAACCTTTGGTGACTTCTTTTCTAGATGCCACCCTCAATGGTGTAGTGTTAACTCTACTATCTTTTCATCTTTATAATAATAAAAATTGTTTAAGTTTAAAAAATAAAAAAATACATATCATAAATATCTTCCAGATTTTTAGCCATTGTTAATTATCAGCCTAACATTTGCTCCCTTCCCTCCTGCTTTAAAAGGATCTCTGTAAGCCAGCAAGGTGGCACATGCCTATATTCACTTGATATTCTAGGACAGGATGGTCACAGATTCAAGGCCATTGCACAGTAATTTAGTGAGGCCTCAGTAACTTAAGGAGACACTGTTTCAAAATAAAATTTCAAAAAGTTGGGTGTGGCAGAATGCCCCTTGGTTCAATCCGCAGTGCCCACCCAAAGCATTGGATAGGGAGAAATGAAACAACCCACAGAAATCTTGTTCCCTAATTTTCCAGCCTTTATATTTCTTTGTGCTTCTGAGGATTGAACTCAAGGGATTCTGGCTCTGAACTACAACCCCACCCTATTTTAATCTTAATTATTTTAATCTTAATTAGAAACAGGATGTCTGTAGGTTGATGAGTCTCACTATTTGCTGAGGCTGTCTTTGAACCTGTGATTCTCCTGTCTCAGGCTCCCAAGTACTGGGATTACAAGCTTACACCACCACATCAAGCTTTCCAGCATTTTTAAAGTGCAGATGGATCACATGATCTAGTGTAGAAATAAGATCTAACAGAAGAGATTTGGAGAAGTTTTAGAAAACCATTGCTTTTTTGATTAAATAAGATAAATGAAGCTAGGTGTGGTGGCATAGGGTTGTAATTGCAGCATTTGGGAGGCTGAGACAGGAGGATCATGGTTCGAGGACAGCCTCAGCTACTTAGTGAGGCTCTCTGCAATTCAGTGAGACCCTGTTTCAAAATAAATAAAGAATATAGTTTAAATGTATACCATTTATATTCAATACAAAAGAAAGAAAGAAAGAAAGAAAGAAAGAAAGAAAGAAAGAAAGAAAGAATAAAAACAGGACTAGGTGTGTAGCTTGGAGGTAGAACGCCCCAGGGGTCCATCCCTAGTACTGCCAAAAAAAAAAAAAAAAGTATAAATGAAGCTGGCTAGATTTTTCTTTTCTGTTTTCTTTATCTTTTTTTTCAATTTACATATTGATATGAGGGCTGCTGCTATAGAGCCATCTTGAGAGCATGAGACAAAGAGGGATGAGCACAGTCGCATCCTCCCTGAGCCCCTGGACAGCACTAACTACCCCTACATTCCTCAAAAGGAGAAAAAAATAAAACACATTTTATTTATAAATGTGTTTATAAAACAGTCATTATGACTGGTTTTTTTTTGCCATTCCAAGTCAAATATGTCTGCCATTTAAAAACTATTACTATTGTTTTAAAATAAGTAACATGTCTTATACCTAAATAAATAAGTTACATGTCTTATCACTGGTGTTATGACTTCAGTAGCTAATTTCATACTGTTTAGGACAAAGTATTAAATGATATTAAATCACACAGCAAAAACTTAATTCCATTGTGTGTGTGTGTATTATTGGGAATTGTACACAAGGGTATTCTACCTTTAAGATACACTTCCAGCCCTATTTTTTCCCTTATTTTATTTTGTTTTCTTGTTTTTCTTTTTTGTGTGTGGTACTAGGGAGGTAACCCAGAAACATTCTACCTCCGAGCAACACCCCAGTCCTACTTTTTATTCTTTATTTTGAAACAGGGTCTCACTAAGTTTCGGAGGGCCTCACTAAGTAGCTGAAGCTGTCCTTGAACCACAATCTTCCTGTCTCAGCCTCTCAGATGCTGGGATTACAAGCATGTACCACCATGCTGGGCTCTATTTTATTGTTTCTTTGTTTTGTTTTGTTTTTTAACAGGGGCTAAGTTGCTGAGGTTGGCTCCACAAATATGTGATTGATTCTCCTGTCTCCACCTCCCAAGTACCTGGATTACAAACTTGTGCCATTATACCTGGCTTTCACTTTGTTCAAGGTCAATCATTTTGAGTATGTAAAGAGTTACTTATGATGATCAATCATCTAAGCCTTGCTAATCAGTCCTCAAATATCTCCACAGGCTTATTTATTTAAAGATTAATAACATTGTTTTGAAGTTCTGTTTCAGGTTTGAATCATTAAATTTAAAGAAGAGGAAAGAAAGTAAAAATTAATTATAGAAACATATGCACTCCAGGGACAATCTTCTTTAAAGAGCATATTTTAGTCATTTTGGGTGCCTATAACAAAATCGCCTCAGATTTATGAATAACAAATACTAAATCCTCAGAGCTCTGGGGCTTGTGGCCAGATGCTAGGGTGTCACCGGGGTGTGGTTCTGGGGATGGGCTGCTTCCTGCTGCAGAGAGCTGTCTTCTCTCTGTGCATGTCTCCTCCTGACTGCTAACAGGGCACTCTCCTCATTAGAGAGCTTGTTCTCATATTCTCATCTAGTTGCAATCAGCTTCCCAATCTCCACCTCCTCATATCATCACACTGGGGGTAAGTTTTCAACATAATGAATTTTGAGGAGGCGCAAATGTCCATCCCAGGACACCGGGGATATTGCAAGTCCTAGTAAAAACCTATGGCTAAAAAATCTAGTAGTGGGATTTATTTTTCCAAATAAGGTTTAGATTATTTCTGGAGTTACTCATTTTTACATGGTGTCATCAATCTGAGAAACTAGTATAACTGATAACTAAAAATAATCTGTACTCGCAAAGAGTGCAAACTTTGGGTTGGTGATAAGACCAGATATTTTTACACATTGTTTTCATTCTTTTTTATAAGAACAAAGGAGATTTTTATGTGTATATGTGTACATAGTACTCTACCTGATCAAATTGCAATCAAAACCTTACCATAGAGTCCCTTTGAAATTCTTTTAGTACTGGATCATTAATTTATTTAATCTTTGGATTAGATCTTGATGAGGCCTGACCCTGGACAGCCTAATTCTTAGACTTAATAAACATACTAGAAAGCCGGGCGTGGTGGCGCATGCTTGTAATTCCCGCGCTTGGGAGGCGGAGACAGGAGGATCGCGCAGGTTCGAAGCCAGCCATGCTGGCTTAGGAGACCCTGTTTACAAATAAAAATATAAAATAGGTCTGGGAGTGTAGCCCGGAGGTAGAAGGGCTTCCAGGAACCCCAGTACCACCAATAAACAAACAAACATACTAAACTAGTTAATTCTTCCTTTTCAGCTTATTACCTCAGAATTTATGGATGAATTTGTAAGGGGTACATATATCCTGCTATGAAGAACTGAATAGTCATTTCCTCCATAAGAAACTGAGGTAATTATTGTCATTATTTTAATTACTTGTTTTTGTCTGTTCAAACTGTGTTTTTTTAAGTATATCTCTAAGTATGCCTTAAATTTTTTTCTTGATAGCTAGACATGATGTACTGAGTGAAAGGAACTATGGTAAGCAGGTTGTTAAAGGTTTGATGGTAAGGTGTGGCCTAGGGAAAGTGAAAATATTCTCTAGTCCTAGGACTAGGTTTTGGTCTCAATAAACCTGTGCCCCTGAGTGGTGATTTTCAAAAATGCTTCTCAGTATTTTTTTCCCTCTTAGATGGGAAATGGATTGTCATTTTTTTAATTGCAGGAATTTTGGTTTTTGAAATTTACCTTTTATCACTAGAGAGTATAATTCTTTATACCTAGTAATATTTCTATTTTTTGAAGTCTAGAAAATCTACAAATAAAAGCCTAAATAAAAGTCTATTACCTGATATTAGCACAAACTTTAAGCTTTCTCCTGATTTAGGCTGTCACAATTTTGACATTTATCCTGTTTAGGATTTTCTCAGATTCTGTAATTTGTAGATTCATGTTTGCCACCTTTGTTATAAATAATGTTAATGTATATAGAGATTTTATTCTTTTCCACTGGTCTGTTGGTCTATGCCTATGCCGATACCAATTTGTTTTAATTATTCAATAAGCCTTGAAATCTGGGAGCAAAAATTCTATTAATTTGTTCTTTCTATAGAATGAACTACTCTTGAATAGCTATATGTATTTCTGCAGCACTTATTACAAAGAAGGCAGTCTTTATTAGTTCTTTGGTTTTTTTTTTTTTTTAGCTCCACAGTGCACAGTTTTTATCCAAAACTGTAATATTTAAAATAAGGAACTTATAATATTAATTTTTATACCCGAGTATTATTTCATTTGCTTTACACTTAATTTTATTTTCTTAGCATCAAATTATTTCGGTCTAGATGGCATTACCTAAAGCATTACAACTATTGGTGAAAATCAGATGCTTCTATCATGCCAATGAGTTTAGGATTTTGGAAATGAGTGATTGGTGATGCAATATATACAGTTTAAAATATAAAATATTTTATAATTTTACAAGGAGCATACTAAACTGAAACTGACAAGTTAGTATGTGATGAGTATATCTTTGAGTGATTCTTATATTTATTCCAATTTAGACAGTAAAAGTATTTATGTATCACAGTTGAGATAACATGACACTAAATCAAGATTCCTACTCTGTCTAAATACTGTAAGAATATCACAAATTTCTGGATCACAAGAAAAGTTTAGATAAACATCTACCTTAAATAATTTAAGTGTAAAATATCTACCTCTGCCGGCCGTGGTGCCGCACACTTATAATCCCCGCGCTTGGGAGGCGGAGACAGGAGGATCGCGCTGGTTTGGAGCCAGCCACTCTGGCTTAAGAGATTCTGTTTCCAAATAAAAATATAAAATAGGTCTGGGAGTGTAGCCCAGAGGTAGAAGGGCTTCCAGGAACCCCAGTACCACCAAAAAATAAGTAAGTAAACAAGTAAGTAAGTAAGTAAATAAATAAATAAAATATCTATCTCTAATTCAATATATGAAATTAGTTACTTCATGATGGTGTGAACAATAATGAATAGGTATATTCTAAATATATTTTACTACTGAATGAATACACAATGATGTATAGAAAAATATTGAATAGAAATAGTGATGACTGGAATTATTTTTATTGTCTTTAAAGTGTGTTCAGTGTTTCAAAAATAAATACAATTATTGATATAGCTATTACTCTCAATATCTTTTTTTCTAGTTCAAGAAAATTCCTTGCTCTTTTAGTTTAAGATCTTAAATTAGTGAACACATAATTCATCTGTATTAAATTTTCATTTCTCTATTCATATTATTATTTCTACATTAAAGTGTTAATGTAGAAAAATTAAATGACTTTTTCTAATGTTAAAACACTGCATAATAATGAGACAGATTTCTATAACTTCTTGAAAAAATTAGCAAATAATCTTTCCCCCAAAAGAATATAAATATTAATATATTTAGAAGGAACCATTTGAGTTATGTAAACATTACCCAAAATAAAGTATAAATTTAAGCCATATATAGGAATAATTACTATTAATAGTAACTTTTTGGGAGGGTAATGTTTTTGTTTGGAGTTTTATCTATTGCATCTAAGTCTCTAGTATTGCTTTATGGGTGGTTATGGCCATAACAAATAGTTTTGCTACCAAACAGTAGATTTTATGTTGGATATGTATTGTCTGGAAACATATGCTGGTGGTTGGTTGGTGATATTATTAGACTCAGTAGAAAATAAGTGGGGAAAATGCTAGTGATTTGTGAATCTGAGTTTATGGGATTGAGCCTGCCAAACATTTTTGGGGGCCTTCAATACATGAGAGAACAGTAAAAGAGATAAATAAGTTTGCCACATATCCAAAGATAAGAAATTATATACATGCAGATAAGACCCATGAAAGAACCCTCAGAAAATAAAAATCAGGGTGGTTGTATAAACTTGTCAAACTCAGAATGTGCTTATAAACACACGAATGTATCCAATGACAGAGGGTGTAAAGTTTCTTAGACACAAGATATAATATTATAATTTTCATTCAAATTACTGGGAAACACAAGAAGCAGAAAATAAAATAAAGCATGAGCAGATCATCAGTGGCTACACATCACCAGATTTATAGTTTAAATCCAGGAAAGTTAAAAAAAAGGTTTAGAGAAATAAATAAAAATTCATAATTTCTAGATTGTTATCTATAATTTTTCATTTTTACACATTGAAAGAAATAAAAATTTGGTATCTGTACTAAGAAGAAAAAAAAACAAGCGTATAATATAAATTTACTCCAAGTGTCCCTCGAGGTTAGGTTGGCAGAGAAATATTTTAAAATATTTATTCTGATATATTTAAATAATATAGGATGGCATGAAGACAATGGTTCAAAAACAAGAATCTCAGCTGAGTGTGACAGTGCATCCCTCTAATCTCAGTATTTGGGAAGCTGAGACAGAAGAATTATAGATACAAGGACAGCCTCAGCAAGTAGTGAGACTCTCAGCAACCTAGCAAACCTTGTTTCAAATTAAAAATTAAATAGGGCTGGGTCTGTAATCTCAGAAGTAGAATGCTTCTGGATTCAATCCTCAGTAGCATACAGTAATAAATAAATAAATAAATAATAAATAAATAAATAAATAAAATCTTGGTATGTAAATGCAAACTAAAAAGAATAAGAAATCTAGAGCTAAAGTATAAAAATTAATATAGAAAATTCACTAGAAAGACTCAAATGCATATATAATAATTAAAATAGAAAGCTCACTAGAAAGACTCAAATGTGTATCTAAGAGCAGAAAAATAATAAACTTAAAGATAAATCAACAATAATTATCTAGTTGTGAAAGAGAAAAAATAATTTATTAGTTAATTTGTGTGCTCATCAGCACTTTGTGTGTGTGTGTGTGTGTGTGTGTGTGTGTGTGTGTGTATCAATAGTGTTGAGGAAGGAAAAAGAATAGAGTTATATTGGAGAAGTTTCTGTTTCTTAAGAATAAACCTAAAATACATGGTGATTAGTTAAATAGGTATTTTAATACTCAACACAATCATTAGAAAAAAATTCATCTCTAATCAGGTCAGTCATCATCCTAACTATATTTCAATACTGAGTGGGAAAGGAACGTGTGATGCCAGTTTCCCTCTGTCTCTACCTTGAGATTCTATTCATCCTTTTCTCCTTAAGTTATCTCAGGTTTCTTAAGAGCTGAGGTTGTCACCATGATCTATCAGATGGTATTACTCTGAATTATCAGATGTTTAAATGAATGTTTTTACACATTCCTTTTTTTCTTTCTTTCTTTCTTTCTTTCTTTCTTTCTTTCTTTCTTTCTTTCTTTCTTTCTTTCTTTCTTTCTTTCTTTTTCTTTTGGTGCCTTGAAGATAGCTCTTGCCCAAATCACTGGATATTCCTGATTTGAATTTTTCTAGCTGGAAGCAAATACATCTACTATTCCTGATGACTTGGCATACAATTATAATTCTAATTTATTTTTTTTCCAATCATTTACCTCCAGAAAGAGGTCTTGGGCAGGATCTAAAACTATTCCAAAATTACACTTAACCTTTATAGAAGTCATGTGATAGCAATGACTCATGCTTTAGATTTTTCAGGATGATTCAAATACAAGTTCCTTCCATACACAAGGATACAAGAAACTCAAATATATTTGTTAATACTTTTCTAATATTTCTTTTTCTATAGTTCAGGAGATGAAATATCTCTCCAATATCTGTTTCTTCAAAATTATCTTTGAATAGATACTATTCTCTCTTACTCTCTAACATCTTTGAGGTTGACTGCAAAGAGTTGGAAAATTGATTTTTTATCAAGTCCTGTTTTGTTTATCTCATTTATTGGTAATGTAAATAGTTAGAAATATGATCTAAAGGGGGAACGTTTAACATGTATAATCTCCTACTCTTCTAAAAACTTCTATTTTTCATTTAAAATGCATGATCAAATAAGAAATATCTGCAATGTGTCAAAATTATACATTTGTATATATTATTGGTTTATAAATCAATTACCTAATTTTGTATCTTTTCAAATATTGAATAGCCTGATAAGTCATCTATTAAAGGTAAATTCTTATGAGGAAAATATTCATAATCCCACCCATGTTCTTTGAGGTAATATCCAAGACATTCAAATTCTACAGGTTCTAATCCAGTAACACCAAAATAATTCAGATTGTAAAAATTTTTTATTACTAACTTTGACACAATTTTTTCACACTACATGTAGATTTCATTCAGAATGAAATCAATAAATTGTTGTTCAAAAAGCATGGACATGCTGGCTGTGGTGGTGCACCCTTGTGATCCCAGTATTCAGGAAACTGAAACAGGAGAATCATGGTTCACAGACAGCCTCAGCTACTACTTAAAGAGGCCCTCTGGAACTCAGTGAGACCCTTTTTCAAAATAAAAAATAAAAAATAGGACTGGGGTTTAGCTTAGAGGTAGAATGCCCCTGGGTTCTATCTACAGTACAGAAGAAAAAAAAAAAAAGCATGAACAACAGTTTGAAGTTGTTTGAGCACTTTTTTGGATGCATCAAAAGTTCATAAGTATCTCACTCTATAATATTTAACAGAATACAGATAACCCACTACATACTCTTTCTTCAGATTAATTTTGGAATATGTTGTAACAACTCACACTATTGTCATAGATTAGGCTCATCAACAGCTTGTTAAATATTCAGAAGCATTTTCCTCCCATCAACAACATGATTTGTAAGACCTCAGAATAGATAGAATAAATGACTATGTCTGCACTTACTGGTGGTGCTTCAGACACCATTTCTATTTTTTTAGTTCATTTTTTTCTAGAAACAAAGCATATAAAAAACAAAATTTCACGATATTTTAAGATTTGATTTTTTATTCTTCAGAATTTATCAGATCAGTAGATCACTTAAGATAGTAACTACATTTATTACTAGACATGAGACCTCCAAAAGTGCCAAATAAAATGATTAATATAATAATTTAAAATATGTATATTTACTTAACTAGTAGTATAGTATCATTGTAGTTTCTCAAAAGGAAAAAATGAGATCAGTGGCTTTTCCCAAAATACGATTTTATTGTCCTGTTTTTCTAACCATTTCAATTTTCTAGCTCAAAAAATTACTCTCAATATTTATATAATGCATATAATTGAAATAAAAATTTATTAATAACTATATAGTCATTGCTTTTACTTAATCAACAGAAACATAATAAGTTATGAATCACTTAGGTTTAACAAGGTGATATAATTGGCTGTGTATAATTTTAATTAACGCAGGTCATTTTCAGAAAGCTTTTATTAATTAGAAACAAAGTAAATTGAACTCTCAATTGAATGGAATATCTTAGGCCCTCATTTAATCATATTAAGAGACAGGCACAAAACAAAATTTTCTAAATAAGGCAGAATGGGAAATTTTGGATAAAAATGCTTTCAAGAATCTTAGATCAGGTTCTCTAGTCCTATCCTACTTTTATAGCAAATTTTTTTTTTTTTTTTTTGGTAGTACTGGGGTTCCTGGAAGCCCTTCTACCACCGGGCTACACTTCCAGACCTATTTTATATCTTTATTTGGAAACAGGTTCTCTTAAACCCACAGGATCCTCTTGTCTTCGCCTCCCAAGCACGGGGATTACAAGTGTGTGCCTCCATGTCCTGCCTACTTTTATAGCAATTTGTAAAACAACAGCTTTAGAAAAGAATGACTATTTTTGAATGACAAACCTAATGTTTATAGAGTATTTAGTATGCTCTAGGTTGTATATTAAACACTTTATGTATTATCTAATAGAATATAAGAACAAAGCTATGAAATACTTATGGAAATTAAGTAAATTATCCAAGGCTAACAGTTGGCAAATTTTGGAGTAAACCAGTATCTGATTTCAACTGTAATTTCTTTTCTTTTTCTTTTTTTATTTTTGGTGGTACTGGGGTTCCTGGAAACCCTTCTACCTTAGGGCTATACTCCCAGACCTATTTTATATTTTTATTTGGAAACAGTGTCTCTTAAAGCCAGCGCGGCTGGCTTCGAACCTGTGCGATCCTCCTGTCTCCGCCTCCCAAGCACGGGGATTACAAGCGTGCGCCACCATGCCCGGCAAAGGTTTTTTTTTTTTGTTGTTGTTTGTTTGTTTGTTCTTAGCTTATTTTTTTTAAAGGGGTTCTTTTTTTTTTTTTGTATTTTTGGACTGGGGATCGAATCCAGAGCTACATCCCAGCCCTCTAATTTCTTAATCACCGCATAAAAAGGTATCCTCAACGAAAAAATATATGTAATCATTATGGTAGACCCACCAAGAAAAAATTTTGAGTCACTTTTTTTTAATATGGCTTTTTGGTGCATTGTAGTCTCATAAAATAATGTAGTTCAGAGTAATAGGAACATACATGCACATAGCACTTAGTGAGTTACTAAAATTTATTTTTAGCCAGGGACAATTTTTATGCCTGTAAAGCAATTAAATGGAAATATTTTTTTTGACAGCTGATAGCTGTGGTTTCTTATTTATTTATTCACCAAGGGCTAAGGAAATCACAACTTGAATGATAAAAATAATTAACTGAGAACAACACTGACAAGAATCAGATACTGGGATTATCTAAAAAGTATTATAAAGTGCCCATCATAAAATACTCTAAAAAACAACTTGCCAATTTCTTTACAAGTGAAAAAAATGAAAAATCTAAGCTAATTAAATGGTTTAGTAAAAATAAAGCTAAAATTTTAGAACCAAAAGCTCTAGTAACAAGCTTTTTAAAATTTTTGGGATGTGCTTAATAACAGAGTATATGTGGCAGATGACAGGAAGGGTGAACCTGAGGACAGAATCTGAAAACAACAAACAGAATGGGAAATTGGTACAAAGCGCCATTGTGCTTTCTGGAACAATCTTCCTACAATGAACATAGAAGGAAGGAAGAGAGAAAATAGGCTTGAAAGAGAATTTGAAGAAATAATGACTAGCAAATCCCTGAATTTTGCAAGTTACACAAACCAAGAAGAAGCTGAGTGAACTTGGAACAGGATCATGTCAAATTATAAGACCCATCTTAACTAAATTTTTAATAAAGCTATAGTGATTTCTGGCAATTGTTCAGAGCAAGTGTACTTTCAGTCATTTTGGTGAGAACGAAAAGCATTACATATATTTTGTAACTATCTTACAAAATCAAACAATATTAATAAATAATCCAGAAGCTACACTTCTAGTTATTTACCTAAGTGATTAAAATAATATGTCCACACAAAAATTTGCACACATTTGTTCAGAGGAGCTTTAATTATAATCACCAAAATACAAACCGGGCATGGTGGTGCACGTTTGTAATCCCTGCGCTTGGGAGGCAGAGACAAAAGGATCACGCAGGTTCAAAACCAGCCGCGCTGGCTTAAGAGACCCTGTTTCCAAATAAAAAAAATATAAAAATAGGCCTGGGAGTGTAGCCCAGAGGTAGAAGGGTTTCCAGAAACTCCAGTACGACCTCAAAAAAAAAAAAAAATACAAAAAGCAACGAAGATATCTTTTAATATTTGAATTGATAAAATATGGCATATTTATATAATGGAACATTATTGAGTGATAAAAGGAAAAATAAAATCTATAAAAAATTCAGGGATAAAGATTAAATGATTATTTTCAAGTTCAAGATGGTACACTGAAAAAGCTACATAATATATAATTCCAATGATCTCATATTCTGAGTAAAGTAAAACTACAGAAATGATAAGAAGATCAGGTTGCCAAATGCTCAAGAGCTAGAAGGAGGTTTGAATAGGTAAATCAAAGGGAAAATTTTAGGGTGGTAAAGCTCTTTTACATGGTAATATAATAATTCTTGCATGATACCATACATTTGTCAATACCCATAGAACTATAGAGCAAAAAGAGTGAATCTCAGTGGATGACATTGTATTTGGTTTGTTTTTTAAGCATTTAAAAGATTGAGAAGAATCACAACATAGAATGGAGAATGTGACAAAAAAAACTAAATATATTACAAGTAAAACAATATTAATGGAGAAGGTAGAGGTAAAAGTTGCTGACCTGTTTATGGAAATGAGTAGAGTCAGTAAGACTAAAGTTAAAAAAAACTTACACATAAGCACAATTGTGCTTGATAAAGTTGCATGAGTATGACAAATTACATGTGAATATGAGTGAAAATTGACAAAGTTGTTTCTAAAGATAGTATACACTTAATATTCTAGTACAGGCTGGGCGTGGTGGGACATATATATATATATATATATATATATATATATATATATATATATGTAGCCTGGAGGTAGAAGGGTTTCCTGGATCCCCAGTACCACCAATAAATAAATAAATAAGTAAAATAAAATAGTTATATAGAGAAATATTTGTAGATATACAGATTAGTATATGTTCATGTATTTCTTTGCTCTTTCAGAAAACATAGCCTAGAAATATCAGTGCCCTTGTCACTAACAAAAGCCAAACCCATGGGTTTAGATCTTGGGAATAATACTTTGTATCAACAACAAAACAACAAAACAAAAACATCAGGGCTTCTAAGAGAAATGGTTGATTTTATTATCAGAGTATGTTAAATACAGGAAAAGCATATAGATTCAACTATAAAAAAGAACAAAATCATGTCATTCTCAAAATTATGGAAAGACCTGGAGAATGTTATGTTAAGTAAGATCATCCAAGCACAGAACAAAAAGGGACGTATATTTTCTCTAATATGCCCCAACTAGGGAGTATTGGGAATACCAGAGGGAATCCAGATAATGGAGGGGAAATCTCAACAAAGCTAGAATGGAAAGATAGGAGAAGAAGAAGGCTGAGGTTGATTTATGGAGGAGCTACATTCAAATATTGTGTATACAGATGAATACAGCATGGTTAATCTGGGTACTCATTGTTGGGAAGGGGGGAAAGGGGGATCAGGGAAGGGGAAAGAGGGCACCAAGCACAGTCTGCCATTTTAGTATGTTCAACATAAAATAAATTAAAAAATCATATGTCAATATTGGTTTATTATTTATAACAAATATGCTATGCTAATATGAAATGTTAATAGGAGAAACTAGTATGAGGTATATGTAATTTCTACTCATATTTTTTCTGTAAATCAAAAACCACTCTATAATTTAAAAATATAAAGACAATTTTTTTAGAACAACCCAGAGAGACAATGCTTTACCTACAAGCCAACCACTGAAATCAGAAGAAGCAAAATACTTTTCAGATGTTGAAAGTAAAGAATTATCATTCATTATTCCTATATCCAGCAAAATTCTTCTTTAATAATGAATATATAGTAAAATATTATTATATAAGGAAAAACTAATTTTTCATCATTAGTCTTTCATTTTATGATTAACCAAAGTATGTTCTTCACTCAATAAGGCAATGATAACGAAATAAATTTTGAGCATCATTAAGAATAATGAAGCTGGGCGTGGTGGCACACTCTTGTAATCCCAGCCTTCAGGAGGCTAAGACTGGAGTATTGTGGTTCACAGACAGCCTCAGCTACTTAGTGAGGCCCTCTTTAACTTAAACTTAGTGAGACCCTGTTTCAAAATAAAGAATAAAAAATAGGGCAGGTGATATAGCTCAGAGGTTTAATGCTCCTGGGTTCCATCCTCAGAGCCCCCCCCCCAAATAATAAAAATGAGAATATATGGCCCCATACAATAGCCTATTCTTTTCCTTATAGTTTTATAATTTATATTTTATTAATGAAACATTTTATGACAATATCTATCATGGCTTGCATTGGTCCCTTCATAATTTATATGCTGATGCTTTAACCCAACAGTACCTCAGATTGTGAGCTTATTTGAAATAGGATCACAGCAGATGTAATTAACTAATATGGTATCATACTGGAGCAGGATGGGTCTTTAATCCTGTATTTCTGGTTTTATTTCAAAAATATAAAATTTGAGCCAGGCATAGTGAGTGGTGCATACCTGTAATCTCAGTATTTGGTGAGGCTGAGACAAGATCTTATGTTCACAACCAGCCTAGGTAAGTTAGTGAGATCCTCAGAAACTCAGGGAGATCCTATTTTAAAATAAAAAATAAAAAGGGCTGGAAGTATAGCTTTTCTCTCTGGGTTCAATGTCTAGCACCAAACCAAACCAAACAAAATGACCCACAATGCCTGCCCATGACTTTGAAGATAGTATAGTAAAATTTGAAAAATATTGTTGGTGTGCAGAGTCACATAACGAAACTTGAAAGTTTTTAAATTAGACCTAAAGAATGCTGGTGAGTGTGTGTGTGTGTGTGTGTGTGTGTGTGTGTGTGTGTGTTGTATGTGCATGTGTGTATGTACACATGCATCATGCACAGGTGTGCATTTGCTCACACATGTGTACCTGTGTGTACAAGGAAATGCTTACGTGGCTCAATACATGTGAACCATCAGATGAGATGAGAGATAACAGAAAGAATGGTGTAATCCCATGCTAAACTATTGTGTAAGAAGCAATGTATATAGCTATGCTGAAATAATAAGCTGCAAATCATCAGCTAATAACAAGGGTAACCTTCACTGGCCACAGAATCAAAGACAGATGTGGACAGACTTCATGGCTTTGCTTACGATTAGCTCAGTATTACAAAAGACAGTCCAGAGTGGGCTTGCAATCTCCGCACTTGGGAGGCGGAGACAGGAGGATCGCGCAGGTTGGAAGCCAGCCTCACTGGTTTAAGAGACCCTGTTTCCAAATAAAAAAAATATAAATAGGTCTGGGAATGTAGCCCGGAGTTAGAAGGGTTTCCAGGAACCCCAGTACCACCAAAAAAAAAAAAAAAATATATATATATATATATATATATATATATATATATATATACACACAGTCCAGAGATGCATGAACAATTATAAAAAATAATCTCATGAATGTTAAACTTTAATAATATTTCTAAGTTCTTAATAATAGATTCTTTGCTTTTCTCATTACTACTAGCTAGTGCGCACACACACACACACACACACACACACACACACACACACACACCACAACTTATTCCTTTTATAGATCTGCATGTTAAAGGCATTGGGACAAAAATAGACTCATAGACCAATGGAAAAGAATAGAAGGTACAGAAACAGTTTCCGGTTTTTATAGCCAATTGATTCTGACAAAGGAGGAAAAGGCATACATTAAAAATGACAGCCTTTTCAACAACTGATGCTGGGAAAACTAGGTATCCATCTGTCAAAGAACGAAATTAGATCCCAGTCACTCACTGTTTATAAGGGTCAAGGTGGATCACAGTTCTAGAAATTAAGTTGAACGTGGTGGCACAGGCTTGTGATCCCAGCATTTGGGAGGCTGAGACATGGGGATCGCTGTTTGCATATAGCCTCAGCTATTTAGTGAGGCACTCCCCAACTTAGTGAGACCCCGTTTCAAAATAAAGAATAAAAAAATAAGGCAAGGTATGTAGCTCAAAGGTCGAATGCCCCTGGGTTCCATCCCCAGACCTGCAAAACAAATCTAGAAATTAGACCAGAAACTGTAACTACTAGAAGAAGGCATAGAACAAATTCTAAAGAGAAAGACTACAGAAAGGGGGAGAAATTTTGTCAGCTACTTCTCTCATAGAGGACTAACATCTAGAATATACAAAGAACTCAAAAAACTTTATACTAATAAAAACCAAATAACCCAATTTAAAAATGGGATATTTAATTAAAGAGATACTTCACACAAGAAGAAATGTGATGGCCTATAAATATATGAAAAATGTTCAACATAATTAGCAATCAGGGAAATGCAAATCAAAACTACACTGAGATTCCATCTAATTCCAGCTACAATGGCAGTTATTAACGATACGAACAATAATAAATGCTGGAGAGGATATGGGGAAAATAAGAATATACACTGTTGGTGGGATTGCAAATTAGTTAAACTACTGTGGATATCAGTAGGAAAGTTCCTTAAAAGACTAAGAGTAGATCCACCATAGGATCCAGCCATACTACTCTTAAGTATCTTTCCAAAATAACTTAAGTCAGAATTCTATAATGATACATGTATATCCACGTTTATAGCAGCACATTTCACAATAGCCAAATTATGCAACCAACAACAAAAATGTAGTGTATATAAATGTGAGTAATAGGATGTTATTCAGCCATAAGAAAAACAAAAGTATGTCATTTACAGAAAAAAATGGTTGAAATTAAAAATGTTATACTAAGTTATCCACCAGTATCGAAGTTAAGGGTTGCATCCTTTCTCTCATATGTGGATGCTTTGAGAAAATAAGAAACAAAAGGAACTTTAAACAATTGAGGAATGATAAGTAAGAAAATAAGTTGAACTCAGAAGAATGAGTTGTGATCTGGCAGAGCTTTGTAAGGAATTTATACACAGTATCTGAGGCTTGTAGTTCTGGGTTCCTTCTGACCTACAGTTTATCCCACGAGGTTGTAAACATTCTAGACTCCCTTGTTGAAGAGCTTCAACAGATCTATAAAGCAAAATGGTAAATTTCAGCTTCCCTTAAGTAGAAAAGTTTACAACTCTTCCTCTGTATATAACTATCGTGCTTTAAGATATTGTATTGGCTTTAAAATGTTAAATCTTTAAAATATATTTTGTCTAGGGTTCAATTTCTATATTTGGAAGGGCCACTTTTGTTGAGGTTGCTTCACTGCTATTAACTTTTACTGTCCTATAACATGCGGATAGTCAACAGACCTTCCTGTTGATGTGTTTTGGTCCTACTAGAGATACAATTTGAATGTAAGATAATTATTTACTAACTGATATATTTTAATTAGTCATTTTTTTAATTTGTCACTTTATCATAAATTTCTGAAAACTTATGAACATTTTTGTAATAGGTACAGGATACCCCCTAATTATTCCTGAATTTCCTCCTCATCTCCCATTCTAGTTTGTGTATTTCTTCAGAGACTTTAATCCAAATAGCATCACAAAACAAGAGATTACCCAAACTGTGGTCCATCAATCAATATTTTTCATTCTAAAAGTCACATACATAAGATTTTTTTAAAAAGAAATGCTTAGAGTTTACATTTATATGCAATCTTCAAATATTTTAAATGTATAATTTAAATACAAATATGTATTTTGTATTTATTGTACCATCTAATTCCATATAAAATTATGAGGAAAGAATGATATATTGAAATACAGCTTTTGGCTGAAAATATGGACAATTTTTAAGCTAAAATTTTAGGAAATAATGCTCTTTGCTCCTAATATACAGCATCCTCTTATTAATCCATCTTCTTAGGGAATGTAATATCTCAATGCCTTGGTTGAATTATGAATCTAGGTACATGGCAGTAGTGAGATGTCAAAATCTGCCATAAAAGTATTCATTTTGGACACCACTTCTAGTACAAGTATAGCTTTTACTTATTAATATGACTCGGCAGGTGTCATCATTATTGTAATGATCTTTAGAAAGTGACAATTTAGTATATAATATATGTGTTATTACAATTCCCACCAAGCTATCTGCCACATGATTGTCATTTAGTAGAATGAAGGCAGAGGACACCTGGGGTCTTACACAATAAAAAAGCCACTTAAATGGCAGATAATGCTTACTGAGCTAAAACATGAACAATCATGCTTTTAAAGATAGAGAATGAGAACACCAAAAGTGAGGACTGATTGAAAATGAATTTACCTCTATTGTAGTATATTAGCTTATATTATCTTCAATTCTTCTTGAATTTAAGTTAACAAATTATATTTTTAAATTTTTCTTTTCATCTTTACTAAGACATCTTTTTATAAAAGCTGAGTGTAATGTAACTATGCTAAATTTGACTTAATATATATGATTCTAAGAAGGAATTAAAATGCACTGTGTGGTAAGATATACTTTGGTTATTACAAATTGAGTATATTAACTAAAAGGGAGATAAATGGCATTCAGTTGACAAATTAACTATATTGCTCCATGGAGAAGATTAATAAGTATTAAAATCAAATTGTAGTGTATAAAGCAAGACTTCTTTTGTCTTATAAAGAGCTACCCTTCAGCAGTTGTATTTTGTTTGAAAAAAGCAGGATTTCAGTTTGAATCGTGAGATCTCCTGAGATCATGTTTCATCAAATCAATAGTGAGGATACTATTAGTCTTGGTGGGAAAAGAAATAAGTTAAATAATTAAGGTTTCTTGTATGCTGTAATGCGCTCTGTTCATGGATGTCCTAATGAGAACTCCCAAATTTGGAAAACAAGTCATTATTTGTGATTTTACAGAAATGAATCATGTTCTTTAAGACTTTACATTTCCCAAATGAAAAGCTTTGCTTTTCTTGTGTTGCCTTTTTAGAAATTTCAGTCAAATCAAGATTCGTGCCCACTATCTGCTGAGCCTTCAGTGGCTGTTCCTAAGGCAGAGCAGCATAGTAAAATTCTATGTACTCCTTTCTAACCTCTTTGTCACTTACTCAGTGCTTCTACAAAAGTTGTTCAGCCAAAATTATGTGCATAGTTGTGGATTGTGAATATGGGCCTGGGGAGAACCACAGGACACAGGTATGCCCTAGTTTGAGAAAAGCACAGATAGTTCAACTTTCATTGCCCTTCAAAAACAATAATAAACAGAACAGCCCAAAGCATTTTAAGTGTGATCATCTATGAGTTGAATAAAATGACTATTTATAAATATTTTATCTAATATTTCCCTAATGCTTCTTTAAATTATTATATCCTTTCATTTTTTCCCCTGAAGTTCAATGAACAGATCTCTACTCAAATAAATTAGTTTTCCAACTTTGACTTCTCGCCTAGTCAAGACAGTAAGTCTAATGTACTAATGTGAAAAATTGGGGAATAGAAATATCACTGGAATAAATGGAATGAATGGGAAGAAGTTTTTTTTTATGAGTATAGCATTTCAAGCATCACAACTCACCACTCCCCTTGAGAAACTATTTGTACTATTTGCCTCCTGCATTTTATAGCCTTTCTGGTTATACAGACGTGACGGAAAGATGTCATTCTTTGTAATAACCAAAAGCAAGTGCCACTTATGAAAACAACCAAACTACAAATGGCATATAGGTCAGACACCCATTTGACATGCCTGTGTTTATAACTACTGAAGCTTCATCAGCAATGTAATTATTCTGATCATGTATGCTTGAAGGTTGTTATAAGTAAAAAGATTAATTTTCCTCCTAACAAAAAGTTTAGATGATATCATATTTTGAATAGTGATCTGAAAATAGATGACCTAAATCATCTGGAAAGTCAAATTAATAGAAACTCCTTTCCCATAATTTATTACAATCACTAAGAATATGATATGTATACAAAGTGCAGGCCAGAACTTTTCACTTTTTGCAGTTCTTTAATTTCACAAGTTATTTTTCTTTTATTGAGAAAAAGTTGTGTCATGGTGGCATGACTCTGCCACATGCATTGTCCCAGAGTTTACTCTACCCTAATTCTTACCAGATTTGTTTATAGTTTAGTGGGGAAAACATAGAAACAGACAGGGAAATACATGTAAATTTTAAATTTGCCCATTCAGGTCTATAAATAAAACAAGTCTGTCCCCCAAAGTAGTTCACTAACATTTTTATAATCTCAACACCTGTCCCTGTTTGCTAAAACAGATAACAGTTTTCACTGGTATTAAAAAATAACATAAATATATGATCTCAAGAATATTCACATATTTTGCTCCTTTCTTTCCTTTGTATTTTTTGCCTTTGATACCCAACTTTAAATTGCTGAAGTTATTCTTTTCTAGGCCAAATCATTTTTAAAAAGAAAAAGTAGTACTATAAAATCAATGCATAACTCTGAACTGAATGAGTAGTTTGACAGTACAAGTCGAGATTGCTAACATAATATGCGCCATCTGAAATAGAAGAAATTTAGGCCACATCTCTCTTCTCCTCTCCCATTTCCTGGGAGAAGTCACTAACTCTGGAACCTCTGCAATGAGTTTGCTCATTTACTTTCTACAAAGTAAAATAAAGGGGCAGCCACAAGTAGATACGAAATGAACAATACACACATTTTGATAGAAATCGATTTAAAATGCACCAAAAATATGCTCTTTGATTACATACAATGTGATAGAAAGTATATTCATATTGGCAGTAAATCTGGAAAATAACATAAAAATTTGGTATGTTAAATATCCATTAATACACACTGGTTTTCCTTGGCAGCCATTTTTATGCAACTCCTTCCTACCTGCCTGTTCACCAGGTGGCAGTGTAGTAGCACTCATCCATATCTGCCTTTGAAGCATTTCAATAAAAAGTGGCATTTCAATGAGATTTTCTCAGAGCATAGGTAGAATTGTTTGGGTTGCAATTTTTTTAAAGTGTTACTCTACCTCAGGATTAAAATAGCCCAGCATACATTTTTATAAATTGCTTTTTGTTTTGAGAACTATGTAGATGATTCTTTTCTCTAAAGTGGAAAAATGAATACTTCCCCTAACAATTCTTTGTTGCCTTACAGTTTTAAATGGGAACCTCTTTTGCATCATAGTAGAAAATGCAATATGTACTTTTTCTTCAACCAGCCCTTTTCAGTAGTTGGGTAAGACTTGGTTTCCTGCAGTTTCAACAGAAACATATGCCAGCAGACTATGAGCCTTTAAGACAAGAATTCTGACATTTCATTTTCCCTTATCTAAACTTCTCTAGCTGTCCTTATAATACTGGAGACAAGTTTTCAGTCTACAGAACTCTTCCACACTATGGAGTTCTTTGTATTTGCACAATGTTCATTCAGCATTTTAATTGCGACAAAAGAACCAATTTCAACATTTAGTTTCAGAATTTATTATGTGTTTAAAGTATGTTTGGATTTTCCTTTCCAACAGTCAAAAATTCATAGACCCAAGTCATGTTATCTGATCAAATATCAAGCAGCAATCTGTCTTGGAATTCTCTATCCTTAGCCAGCCCACCTCCATGGGCTTGATGCAATTGATCCTTTTACCCTAAATATGATCAGTCAGTCTAGGAAATGATATCATCTATGTCATGCTGCTTAGCCACTACCTTATTTCTATTAACTTCCATATAATTTTACTGAGTTCATGTTGAATATTTTAAAGAACATTTTAAGATCAAGTTAAAAATGACCATGAGCCAAAATTAAGAGGGGAAGACTTTGGATTTCAACTCATTCTCCACAGAGAAACTTTTTTTTTTTTAACCCAGCACTGAGCCATTTGGTTGTACTAAAGTTCTAAATGCATTAAAAAAGGCTCTATTTAACATGATTAAATGAAATAAAAAGTTCTACATAAATAAATGGGTTCCAATTTTTCAAAAGATGTTCTCTTCTCCTGAAAAGGAAGATTTATTTATTTATTTACACTGAGAAATGAACCCAATAACTTTCTACCTCTAATCTATAACCCCTTCAGATCTATTTTATTCCCTATTTTAAAATAGGGTTTTGCTAAGTTACTGAGAGTGTCACTAAGTTGCTAAGGCTTGCCTTAAACCTGAGATCCTTCTATCTAAGCCTTTCAAAAACTGGGAAGGTGCCATGATTTTGGGCAAGGAAGGTTTTTTTAATTTGGTTTTAAATATGTTCTGTAATTCTTCAAATGAAAACCTATATATAGTAGGGCTTGGTGGCTTACACTGGTAATCCCAGTTCTTGGGAAGCTGAGACAGGAAGATCACAGGATCAAAGCCAACCTCAGAAACTCAGTGAGAACCTGTTTCCAAATAAAAAATAAAATAGTGCTACAGATGTAACTCAAAGGTAGAATGTCCTTGGATTCGATCTCTAGCACCCCACACACACACACACACACACACACACACACACACACACACACTATGTATAGCATTATAAAAAATAATTGCATTAATTTATTGTATTAGTTAGCTTTCCATCACTATAATGAAATATTGGAAGCAATTACTTTATAAAGAACAATTATTTATTTTGGCCTATGGTTCTAGAGATTCTAATAAAAAATCAAGTAGACCCACTGTTTTGGACCCTTGGAAGTTCAGCCCATCATGGTAGGAGTGTGTAGTGCAATAAACTGCTCACCATATACCCAGGAAGTACAGTCCCCTTGAAAGGTACTCCCTCAATAGCCTCAGGCCCCTATTAGTCCTATCCCCCGAGAAAGTTTCACCATCTCCCAGCACCACTCTGGGGGACAATCTTTTAACATGAACATATCAGGGGCATTTACTGTTTAAGCCAAAAAAATACTAAAATGAAAGTTTACTTTTTAATAATGGCTATAAAAGTATTATGAATAATGATTTTAAGATGTGAGAACTTAGATGACTCAATTATTTTGATAATTGATTAAGTTTTGTTCAGATTCAATTTGGACTTTCCTATTGAAAGGATTGAGAATCCATATTCTTTTAGAAATAAATTTTATAAAAATTTATTTTATTGGTGGCAGTGCTGAGGATTGAACTCAGGGCCTCATACATGCTAGTCAAGGGCTCCAACACTGAGCTGTATCTCCAGACCTATAAAAATTTTAAAAAAATATTTAGATAATAAACATTTTATTTAATATTTAGATAATTAATTAGAAATTATTACATGAATTTTTTTGCTCTTTAATCTAAGTTCACCAAAGTACATTTTTTATAATTTGATGACTTGAAACATATTTGGAGATATCCCTCCAGCCACATTTACTTTATAAATACAGAACTGAAATCTACGGAAGTTAAATGACTTAACTAAAATGATATTAGTAATCAGTGGTAAAATTAGGATTAGACCTCAAATCTCAAGAGTGCACATGCTTTCCATGAAATTTTTCATTTTTCATGAAAACAAATCGTGTTTAATTCCATTTAAATTTTATATGTTATTCAGACAATTCCTGGTTGAGTCCCTATGGTGTAGCATATGAAATTTAAGGCAAACTTTTTTTTATTATTTTCGTAGGGAAAATGTATCATTCTTAAGTGTAAAATCACTGGCTAGGAGTAACAACATAAGTAAGCCTGGATTCAAATCTTAGCCATATCTATAAATACTTTCAGGCAAATTATATAATGTTTAAAGTATAATTGTTTCCATTTTATAATAGAAATTAGAAATGTGACTTTACCCAGGCCTTTGGTAAATATTAAGTAAAATAACTCATCTAAGTGTCTGCGGTTAGCTGTATTAACAGTAACAGTCACTATTATTATGTATATGCAATGAATTTCAGTTGGTCTATATTGGGTTAAAATAACAAGATAATTATCCTGTTTTTTCAAACAAAAATAGTAATTGAAATACAATGATTAGATAGCTTTAGCTCTCAGTTTACTTACCATGCATAGGCATGCTAATTTTTTATTTGAAGAAGCATGTAAATTACATAATTTAAAGGATAGTCAGTTAAATCCTTGAGACCAACCTCAATTAAAAGATGCCCTAGTGTACGTGATGTACATTCACAAACATATCAAAGTCAATCATTAAGCAAAACATGAGTAGGGAGGGAGAGAGAATGAGGGGGAATTGGGGAAGGGCTAATTGAACGATGTGTGCATGTATGCCTTCTACCATCTTGTACCCCATTAAGATGTATGATTACAATGCAACAACAACAAAAGATGCTACGTGTCATACAGCAAATTGGTACTCAAGTTTGGTCAAATGATCTTTTTACCTCCATTATCAGTGACTTTGTTACTTCTCTCTACTGTCAATGGTTTTCAGTTGTTCATACAAGAAGTTTACAGTGTCTTTTGAAGTGTCCCAGGGCCAAGCAATGAAAACCAAGAAGATATCAAATTGCCAACAACTAAATGTCAAAGTTCCAAGTACCCTTCCTTCTTGTCAAAGACTCAAACTTGTTTTTTTTTTTACTGATCCTTTGTAATGAGATTGTATATAATATAGAAAAATTATTTTAATTTATAAGAGTATACAGCATTTTTGTTTTTTTAGTAATAAAATTTGAACTCTAATACAGAACATTTCACTACTGAAGCAGACAATAGATTAAAAGTTGGTAAGAGTAAGGAATGAAAACCAAACCTGTTTTGATGTTTCATTCCATCCATTAAGAAAAAAAAATTAGGACTTAAAAAATTATCGTAAATTATTTTCCTAATGTCTGGACATAAACATAGATACAATTCGTTATATATTAAAATATGTATTAAGCAATCACAATGTGTTAGATTCTTTCATCAATAAAAACAAAGCAATTTCCTACTAATTTGTCATGCTTACACTAAGATTACAAATTATTTTGTGGGCTGGGCATGGTCACAGGTTTTCAGCCAGCCTCAGCTACTTAATGAGGCTCTCTGCAACTTAGATCCTGTTTCAAAATAAAAATAAAATAGGTTTGGGGTGTAGGGAGGAGATAGAATGCCCCTAACGTTCAATTCTCAGTATCACAAAAATTATTTTGCAAAAATAAAATTTTGTTCATTATTATAAATTTCTCAGTTGATTATATCAATATAATAAACATTTTCAATATGTTATAGAATTTTTTCTAAGGGGGAAATACAAAATAATAAGATGTTACTTTAAGGGACAAAAAATAACCTTTGATAAATAAATGATATGTAGGTACATAGGTAGATACATAAATTATTCAAACCTATCAAATAAAATGTTTCTTTATTATTTAAAAAAATTGTTCATCATGAACTTATAGAATAAAATCCAAGAGATAGCTGATTATTAACTTTATAAAATACTACTACGTTATAATTTTAAAAATATATCTGAGGATTCTGAGGAAAACAACCTTTGTCATTAGTTTCTTATCAGTTTAGGTCTTGGTTTTATTTCTATTTGTAGTAAACAATTAGAAAACATTGTTGTACATTTATATTTTTAATTACAAATGAGTAGTGTCACTGAGAAACAATTCATCAAGATTACACAAATATTTCACTCTAACCTTAATTATTTCTCTATAAATTTATTGTCATCAAAAGGATGTTAGAGCCAGGCGTGGTGGCACACGCTTGTAATCCCTGTGCTTGGGAGGCTGAGACAGGAGGATTGCATGGGTTCGAAGCCAGCCTCAGCTACTTAGTGAGGTTCTCAGCAACTTAGTGAGACCCTGTTTCCAAATAAAATATAAAAAAGGTCTGGGAGTATAGCCCGGAGATAGAAAGCCTCTGGGTTCCACCCCCAGTACCACCAAAAAAAAAAAAAAAAAAGGAAATAATATATTCAAAGTCCTTCCTTTTTCTTTTTCTCTTTGCCCTCCCCTCCCGTGTGTGTGTGTGTGTATGTGTGTGTGTGTGTGTGTGTGTGTGTGTGTGTGTGTGTATGCTATCCAGGAAAAAGTTATTAGAGCAATTATATTTTATAAAGTCTAAAGTTTAGTTTATTTTTTGGTCTTCAGAATAATTAAATCCAAGAAGGAGATATATTTTTTTAAAAATTTTAAAATATTTTAATGAATCTCTAGGTGCTACTTTAAGCAACATTTTCCTATTGGTAAGCAAAATATTTATATTTTTATACTACTTATCCCAATATTGTTTGGCAACTTAGCAGTGGCAAGAAGCATCATCAACAGCAGATACTTACAAGTTTCAAAAGAGATAATACAATCGTCACTTAAGTACTAA